>NC_138436.1:8029551-9519551 GCF_016097725.1 Ips typographus | reverse complement strand
CAGTATGTGGCTGCTTCCGCCCTTTCCACAGACCATCTAGGGCAGTGGAAGAGCGTATGTTCTGCATCGTCCACGTCGTTGCAATATATACAAGTATTGTCAGTCTTTCCAAGTCTGTGTGTGTATGCCCGAAAGGAGCCATGTCCTGTTAGAATTTGCGTCAAGTAGTAGTCGGTCCGTCTATGCCCACAATTTTTCCAGGTTTTGAGGTCCGGTATAAGTCTTTTGGTCCAAATTGCGTTCGTGGTGTTTTGTGACCATATTCTGTCCAAATGTCCATGATACGGTTGTTGATGCCCGTCCTAGACCATAGATGTCCCTCTTTTTGAGAGAGGTACCTATGCCTGCGTCCTTCGCGTAGGGTCAGGTCTATAGGTGCTATGCCAGACACCACCTGGAGGGCCTCATTTGAGACGGTCCTGTACGAACAGGCAACTCGTAACAGGACTTTACGCTGCGCTTTTAGGAGCATGGTTTTATATTTGGTTAAGTTGGTCCAGTCGGCCCAAATTTCGGCAGTGTATGAGAGCATAGATTGAGCTACCCCGTACAACAGAAGTCTTTTTTGCGTGTTTGGCCCACCCATGTTGGGCATTATCCTTGACAGTGAGTTAATTTTCTTTTCAGTCTTCTTTACCGTGTTGTCTATATGGTGACCAAATCGCATATTTTCCCCTATATGGCAGCCTAGATATTTTATGGATTTGCTGGGTTTTATTGTAATTCCTCCGATGTTTATAGCAAGGTGACTCCGATCCCTTCGACCGTTGAGGACCAGGAATTCAGTTTTTTCTAGAGCCAGCTTCAAACCATTGTTTTCCATCCACCTTTGTATTAGATTGAGGGTTTGTACAGTTTTTTGGTTTAGTTCCCAGCTATCGGGAGCAGTTATCACAGCCGCCAGATCGTCAGCGTAGCCCACGGTCTCCACACCATCCGGATAAGTGAGATTCAGCACCGGGTCGTAAAAGATGTTCCAGAGTAGTGGGCCCAGTACCGAACCTTGTGGTATACCAGCTGTTATTCTATGGGTAATCTTTCCATCCTTGATTACCCTGCCAGTGAAATAGTTCACGACAAGGTTTACCAGGTATGGCGGAATGTTTCTCCTTTGCAGGGCCTGGATTATGCCAGCAAAAGACACGCTGTTGAATGCATTTTTGACGTCAAGCGTGACCAGCACTGCCCACTTCTGGCCTCTCCCGTTTAGTTTGCCGTTTCTACCCAGTTCCAGGACTCTGTCAATCGCATGGATGGTACACATGCCCTTGCGGAAGCCAAATTGGTTTTTGGCCAAGTCTCCATCTGACTCCAGCGCCGTTTCAACTCTCGATTTTATGAGATGCTCGACTAGTTTTGCCAGTGAGTTAATGAGGCACAATGGTCTGAAGGAGTTGTCCAGGTCCATGGGCTTGTCTGGTTTGAGTAGTAGCAGCAGCCTTGCTTTTTTGAGGTGGTTTGGAATCTTCTGTTCTTTCAGGATTGCGTTCATGGACCGTAGCAGTGGGATAGGGGCGCACTTAACCAGCTCCTTCACCATCTCTGCAGGAATGCCGTCCGGACCCGGAGCTTTTCCTTTTGAGCTTGGCTGAAGCCTCATTTAATTCTTTTATAGAGAATTCCGTTGGCTCTTCTTCCAGATCCTCTTTGTTAAAAAGTCTTGTCTCGTAGGGAACAATGCGCTTATAATTTTCATTTTACGCTGTTCAGCTAGTTGGAAGGGTAGGGGCGTGCTTTTAGATTTTGCATCACCAGGCGGTAACCTTGCCCCCATATGTCATCGTTTAGCTCACTGCAAAGCCCACGCCAGTGTTCGCGTTTGCTTTGCCGAATTAGTCGGTTCAGGTCTCTTTTACTGTCCTTGTACTTTGTTTTCGCCGCTGCTGCGAGGTTTGGATTGCGTGTGTCACTAAGTAGTCGCGTGTACGTTCGTCGGTCGGAAATGCACTCTGCTCTTTTGCGCTCAATGTCGTCGTTCCACCAGTAGGGAACGGCTCTCTCCTGTCTCGTCGCTCCGCCGGTGTTGCTAGCTGGTATAGTTTTTTGATTGTGAATACGAAGCGCTTAGGATCCTCTAGTTGGGGTGTGTAATTTGCAGAGTCGAGTAAAATCTTTAACTTTTCCCTGTCTAACCTCACTTTGTCCTTGAAGAGCCTTTTTGGAGGTGATCTCTTTACTGCAAAGTATATATGTTTGTGGTGAGACAAAGGTTCATTTTCTAACGTCTGCCAGTCAGTCACTTTTCCCACCATGCTTGGAGATGCAAAAGTCACGTCTATGAAAGTCTTAGAGTTGTCTCTGACGAAGGTGGGCATGTCTCCCTTATTCAGTGCTGAAACTCCTAATCCAGCCATCATCTCCGCCAGCATGTCCCCCCTGTGGTCGTTAATAGGAGAACCCCAACACGAGCTCTTTGCATTAAAATCTCCTGTCACAACAAAATTTCGGTCGCTGTTAGCCAGAACAGATCTCAGGTTGTTTGTGAAAGTCTCGAAATCCTGCAGTGTGCAGTTGGGTGAGATGTAACAGCAGATCAGATCAAACCTCAGTAAACTGATTTTGACCATGCCCCCGTATTTGTTGATTTTTTGAACAACCAGGTTAGAGTTTAGCAGTCTCACTGCAACGTCCAGATTGTCATCGCAGATCCACGCCCCTCTTTCGACGGTCTTTTTGTTAGGTTCGCTGGCGATGGCAATATCTACTTTGAGTTCTAGTGCGGTGGCATAAGCTACGTCGTGTGCTTTGTAACTCCTGCCCAGGTTGGTCTGTAAAAAATGCAGTGCGTTTCTTTTAGTGTGTTGTACGTCAGTAGTCTTTTCCCGTCTTGTTTTCGTTCACTGTACATTGTTGCGTTTAGATTGTCGAGTTGTTTTGTAGGCCTTGTAAAAGATTGGACATTTCAGGCTGTTTGCTGTGTGACCGGGGGTGTTGCATAATGGACAGGAGGCAGCCGATTTGCAGTCCACAGCTTTATGTCCGGGTTGACTGCATCTTGCGCAAAGGTCTGAGCGATTTGGTCCATTGCATTCCTTGATAGAATGGTTGAAACCCCAGCACCTACTACATCTCTTTACTTCGATCCTTTCGTAGACTCTGCAACGAGTGTAGCCCACCGTTATAAATCCCTCATGAAGCAGTCTGTTAGCAATTTTGGCGTCCGTCCTGATTGTAGCTATCTGGCAGTGTCCCCAGCTTGGTCTGAGATTTGTCACTTCTTTGGGTCCCTGGAGGTCAAGCGTGGCTGCATTTATTGCCTCCTCGATCTCTTCCTTGGACGTTATGGCGTCTATATTCTTAACATGTAGAATGTGTTTCATGCGGTCCTCAGTGATATGTCGTTACAGTCAAATTGGCATTTAATTTGTCCTTTAGTAGCGCAGCGCTGTCCGTGCTTTGCGTTTGTATTAGAATATCTCCGTTTTTGGTCTCGGAGATCTTCTCTACTGTCGGCATATCTTTGTGTGATGTTATTACGCCTTTTATTGTTCTAAGTACTTCAGAGTACTCTCTGTCTTGTCTTTTTATAATTAGAATGGTTTTTGTTCTCGGTCCAGGTCGGTTCCGCCGGGTAGCTGTTTCTGTGGTGTGGAATGTGCTGGAGCTTCGTTGGACATCTACAGACAGTTGACTTGTTCCAGAAGGTCGGCGGGAAAATTCCATAGCAGGTCGGCGGGTAGGTTCCACGTCGAGAATTTCCTTCATAACTGATCTAGGGCCATGTAGTTTAATTTTTAGGTCTTTTCCTATCGATGCTAACTCCGCCAGCTTTCTAGTAACTACTGGATCAACATCTGAAATTATGGGCATCGAGATACTCGTGCATCCGTTTTCGACGGCTGTGACAACCAGGTTCTGCAGGGAAGTAAGTATGTCCTCTTTTTTTTAGAGTTTAGGATTTGTTTGAAAATTTTTTGTGTCTTTCTATCTTTATTCCCTCCTTCACGTATTTGGTCGTCTGTGTCACACAGTGAATGTTTGTTTGTGAGGCGTCAGCATTCTCGTCGTCCGCTTCCCGCAGTTCAGGGATGTGATCGGCAATCATTTTATAGATGCCGCTGTCGAGGTTCTTTTCGCTGGTCAGCGGCAGTAGGGCTATGTCGGGTTTTTCCCTGTCCGTGAATGGATTGCCTATTGCGAAAGAGGTGCGTTTAAAAGCTGAGTCGTTCCATGTTCTTTTAAGGGCTTCGTCCAGTTTGTCAGTCGAATTTATTGGGAGAGTAGGGCGTTGTCTGAGAGTTGCTGGTTTACGTCCGGTTCCGTCTGTGTGTATTGCTCAGCCGTGACGGGGCAAGATCTTTCCGATGAGGGAGGTTTAGACCAGGTCTCTATTGACTCATCGACAATTTCCTCGAGCCATTCCCACATACCTTTGCGATTGAGCAATGCCATTTTCCAGACAACCTAGCACTTATGTCTTTGATGTCTTTTTTTGTATTTCGGTCTATGTTTTTAGCCAGTGCGTCGCAGAGTTTGTTTAGCTGCGTCATACCATCTAGGATTGTCCTAGCTTTTCCTATGTTGAAAGTTTTGTCAGCTGGTATTTTTGTATTTTCTTTGACTGCCGATTCAGGGGTATTTTCTTTTCCTTTTGGCTAGTCGTCTTAGGAACTCATCAGGGCTTTCCTGTTCTTCTATAAGGATCACTTCAGGTGACTCCTTATTTGGAGAAGCTTCTGGTGCAAATGGTAAGGCATCACTTAGGTCTTTTAGCCTTTTGACGAGTTGTGGCTGCGGTAGCATTCACTAGACTCCCAGCCCGGCTCCCCGCTGGGGTCGTACAGTAGTTTGCTGACGGTCGGGCGTGGCCTGCACTTTCACCAACGGCACCGACCGGTACTGGGGTACCCCCCCCTGCACGTAAACTTACGATTCTCTTGTTGTACTCCATTATTGTTTTTGTTTTAGAGTTGGGAATGGATTTCAAGAGGATACTCCTTCGCCCTCGGTTGCCCTAATACCGTCAGAGTTGGAACACCATGGATTGCCTCGCGGCTTGAGGATGGGAGAAGGTAAGTAGGGGAAACCATACTTTTTGAGGTAAGTATAATTTCAGCTAGGGTACCTCGAGCTTGCCAGGCCCGTACCGACATAGTCGGCCCCTGCGAGTCCGCTAATGGATGGGCTTCCCCCATCCTTGCATCCCTTCAGCGCGCAACACACCTTGAGAATTGGAAGGTGTTATAGTGGCCTCACCACGCGATCCTGGGAGCCAAGATCCCCGTTCATCCGGTGGCCCCGACGGGACGACGTGTATTTCAACAGTCGCCCCGGCGGAGACCACCGGGTGTTTACGGTGTGATGACCACCTGGGGCCGAGTCTTCTGCTCCGAACGCGCGGGTTTTAAGCCGCGGTCTTCATATCCCCCAGCAGGCCGGTTTTCCGAAGAAATTCCGACCATTTCCCAGGTGTATGAGCTGTCCTTGGCTTCGGTCCCATCCCCGTCCCGTCGGGCCCGAGGAAAGAGACCTACTATGCCTCCCCACCAACGTCAAGGTCACACAGCTCCTTGGGGAGGAACCTAACCTAACCTAACTAACCTAACCTAACCTAACCAACCTAACCTAACCTAACCTAACCTAACTAACCTAACCTAACCTAACCTAACCTAACCTAACCTAACCTAACCTAACCTAACCTAACCTAACCTAACCTAACCTAACCTAACCTAACCTAACCTAACCTAACCTAACCTAACCTAACCTAACCTTTTTTTTTTTTTTTTTTTGCTATAGCGGATCAGGAATGCATTTACGCACTACCCCAGGTCGTTGGTGTTCTGATGGTAAATTGACCTGGGAGTGTGGGACTCCAGTCCTGCTCTTGCAGCTAATACCCACTAAACCCATCCCGCTCTTCACCCGATTTCCACTCTGGAAACGCCGTGAGGCTTAACATCAGATGGGGGGTGGAAAAGGTCCATTTTCCTTGTCGCAAGTAAGTGATTTTACTGTTGGGCTTGCGCGATTCGCTCTTCATCTCCTTAGAAGTCATAATTTTCTTTAGCATATCGTGTACGACATTCCATGCTTCCTCACTCTTAATCATCGTCTCTATCAGGTTTTCCTTTGTCAGTGGGTATCCTAGTTGTAAACTAGCTGTGCTTCTATAGTTTTCCCATTTTGCACATATAAACACTGTGTGTTCGGGCGTGTCAACATCGTGACAGTAGATGCAGGTATCGTTCGTTTTGCGTATCTTCTTTGTATAGGATTTAAAGGAGCCGTGTCCACTTAATGCCTGAGTCAAAAAGTAGTCCGTTCTTTTATGTTGGCAATTGACCCACGAACTCAGATCCTTATTAGTTCCCTAGTCCAATCCTTTGCCACTGCCGCTTTCCCATTCCTTCTGCCACTCGCTTATTATGGTCTCTCTTTCTGTTGATCGAGCCTGCGCATTGCGCTCTGCTCTGATCGACAGTCTTGTTCTTTCTAATATGAGAAGGTGAATTGGAGGAATTCCGGCCAAAACTTGGACCGCCTCTGTAGATATCGTTCTATACCCAGATATAACTCTGAGGAGAGCCCGCCTCTGTAATTTTTCGAGCATCGATTTGTATTTTTGCATACAAAGAATGCCGCCCCAGACATGCGCTCCATACAATACAATGGACTGTACTACTCCATAGAGCAGCAAACGCTTCTCGCAGCTCGGTCCACCGACGTTTTGCATTACTCTTGCTAGTGTTGAGAGTCTTTGTTCTGCCTTAGATGTTGCTTTTTGTACATGGAAGCCCATGTAGGCATTCTGACCAATGTGTATACCCAGGTATTCACAGTTTTGCTGGGTTTAATTTCTTTGCCGCTCACCGTTATGCTGATCCCAGAGCGATTGCGTTTGCCGTTTAGCACTAACAGCTCCGTCTTTTCGGGTGCCAGCTCCAGTCCTTTTTGTTGCATCCAGGTTGCAACCATTTGTACTGCTCGGTTTGTTTTATGTAAGAGATCATCCGCCTTTCCAGATTGAGCCACGATGGCCAGGTCGTCAGCGAAGCCAATCACTTCCACGCCCTCCGGATACGGCAGCGTCAAAACCGGGTCATAGTAGAGGTTCCAGAGAAGAGGTCCGACCACCGAGCCCTGTGGGATTCCCGCAGAAGTTGATTCTGCTGCTATCATACAGGATGGTACGGTTCGTAAAGTAGTCTCTAACTATATGAAAAGATAAGGCGAGACACTCTCTCTTCTAGTTGGTTGAGTATTTCCCGCCAAGAAGCCGAATTAAAAGCATTCTTTACGTCAAGCGTCACTAGCAAACACCATCTGTGTCCCTGGACAGATTGCCCGCACTTTACGCCCGCAGCAATGCGCAGTACCCTCTCAACCGCGTCCATGGTGGACTTTCCCTTCATGAACCCGTACTGATTCGGAGCCAGTCCACCCAGTTCTTCCAGTTCTACTTCTAGCCTTTTCTTGATCATATGCTCATATAATTTAGCCATACTGTCCTCGAGACACAACGGTCTGTACGCGCTCGTATCTCCTGGTGTTCTTCCCGACTTGTGTATTAGTACGAGCTTTGAAGATTTCCATTCCATCGGAAAGATTTGTCTATGGAGCACCCTGTTGAGTGTTGCCAGCGGTACTTCTGGCATTGCACCCACAAGTTCCTTAACAGCTTCAGTAGGTATACCGTCTGGTCCAGGAGCCTTTCCGCTTTTTAATTTGCGGCTTGCTTCCATTAGGTCTTCTGCAGTGAATTCTTTTGGAGCATCTCCCGCATGCCTTTCTGGTAGTGTTTCCGTTCTCCTCGGAAAGAGTGCCGACGCCACCTCTTTTTTCTTCTCAGTCGTCAGCTCAAAAGGCGCTCCAGGGTTTTTAAGCTGACGCATAACAGTTTGGTATCCTTGTCCCCACAAGTCATTGTTCAGGTCGTCGCACAGTTGGCGCCAATTCTTCTTCTTTTCCGCTTTAATAGTTTTTCCTAACAGCTTTTTGGCTGCCTTATAGGCGTCCCACTTGGTTTGTATGCTATTTGCATCTTCATGTCTTGTTCTGGCTCTCGTCGCCTTTCTCCGCTCAGTTACGCAATTGTCTCGAAGAGTTTTTATTTCATCTGTCCACCAATAAGGAACACTATTCCGGTTATTGTTTCTGGAGGTGTTTTGTTACTCTGCAGAGCATGCTTGATTAGCTCGTTTAGGTCTTTCGGACTCATGCTCTCGATATTGCTTGTTTGCCTGTGGCTGTTCAAGACTTCTCTGAACTTCTTTGCGTCTATCTTAGCTTTGCCTTTTAGCGTGGACCTAGGCTTGATGTTTGCGTCAACTACAAATAGAATATGTTTGTGGGGTGAGAAGGTCTCGTTGTGAAGAATTTTCCATCTGTTTATTCTCCTGCCCAGCTTTAGTGAGGCCAGTGTTATGTCTATATGGCTTTTGGACTCGCGTCTGACAAAAGTCGGTTCCCCGCCTCTGTTTTGGACAGTCAAGCCTAGCGCAGCCGCCGTTTCCAAAAGCAACTGCCCCCTGTAGTCCGTGGTTGGTGAACCCCATTCTGTTGATTTGGCGTTGAAATCGCCGAGAACTATAGCCTCTTTGCTCCCGTTCTGACCAAACTCTCAAGGTTGTTTAAGCGAGTTTCGTACATATTGTTGGCAATGTTCGGTGAGATGTAGCAGCCGTATACTGCCATGTCCTGGAGTATAATTCCAACCACTCCTTCCAGTTTCACAACTTTGCTCACTTTTACGTTTCGATTTAATATGTAAATCGCCACGTCCTGGCATGCATCAGATATCCATCTGCTGGGTGACTTGGTATGTTTCCGGTTTGGTTCGCTAGCCACGATTATGTCTGCTTTCTCCTGCATGGCTGTTGCATAGGCCATATCGTGTGCTAACTGATCTATCGGCGTTTATCTGAAGTATTCCGAGTTGTGTGGTGTTCAGATTGGGCTGTTGTGTACCCCCTGTTGCAGTTGTGCTGTCTGAGCTATGTGCGTCATTATTGAAGGCTACGGCTGTTTTGTCAGGTCCTGAAGGAAGTGCCATATTACGGATGGTCTCAGCCCTGCCGCTCTTCTAAAGTGTGGACATTCCTTAGCACCTGCGCTATGGCCATCTTTTTCACAATGAGGGCAGTATGCTGTGTTTTTGCATTCTTTGGGGCTATGTCCCTCCTTAACGCATTTGTAACATAGGTTCCTCCTGTCTGTTCCTGTGCATTCCTGCTCCAAGTGGTCGTATCCCCAGCAGCGCCTGCACCTACGGGCGTCTTGGCGCTCGATAATGTGGCATCTCGTTATTCCAATTGGAATTGTTTTAAGAGTGGTAAGTCTGTTTGCTGCGAGTTCCGTAGCGCGAACCGTCGCTATTTGGCAAAATCCGTAGCTCGGTCTGACATTGGTGACTTCAAAGCTATCACTGTCTAAATTTGTTGCGTGCTTAATAGCGTTTATAATCGTCCTTTGAAGTGAGTCCGTCGATGTTTTTCACGTGGAAAATTTTTCGTTTGCTTAGTGCGTTGGACCGTACCCTATCGGTACCGAAGCTATTTTTCAGAGTCTTTTCTAGCTCCACGTCGTCGGTTGTTTGTTTCCCGAGAGTTAGGAGAAGGTTACCCTCTTTTGTTTCCCTGATTAACTTTATGTCCGTCCCAATGTTTTTTCGGTGGACTTCTTCTTTGATGGTCTTTAACATATCTAAATATTTGGCTCCATTACCTTTTACAAAATATGTTCTGCTTCCTGTCGCAGAGCTAGGTTTCTTTGGTTTGTTGTTGGGAGCTATGCTGTTCATCCTTCTTCGGGGGAGTAGATGATGGCCTTTACTGAGGTCTTCGCCAGTGCAATTTCGGCCAGTTTCCGCATGCACTCTGCGTCTAAATTTGACACCAATGGTATGGCGACGGTCTCTCTGTTTTCTGATATCATTACTTGTGCTAAGTTTTCCACAGCTGTGATAATGGAGGTTGGGTGATTGTCTTTGAGGGTGCGTTTGAATACGTATCTGTGTTTTTCGGTCTTTTTGTTGTTTTTCATCATCCTCGTGGTTTGCGTATATACGTAATTTCGCCATCTTCGGTGTCTTCCTCCAGGTACATTAGCTCTGGAAATCTGGTCTTAGCCATTTTATATATTCCGGCGTCCAATTGTGCCTCCGCTTGAAAAGGAAGTATTGCAATATCCTCTATAGGAAGATTTATGGGGTTTCCTGTTGCCAGTTCCGTTTTGTGATATGTCTGGATGGGCCATTCCAGTTTCATTAAGTTTTGTAGGTATTGTGAGTCATGGCAGTGGTCAAAGTTTAATCTAATATCGGATGCCTCTTCTTCCTCATCTAAATTGGTCTGGCATGCAATCTCTCGCGTTTCAGGAGGCTCGGACAAAGTGCGCGCGCTGTTCTCAGTTTGTGTCGACATTTCTGCGGTCTCAGTCCCATAACTATCTACTTCTTCGATATGACCTTGGTTGAAGGTCAGAGAGTTGATTAGTGCCCACATATCAGCGGTGTTTAGTTGGCTTGACCTTGCTCTTAATATCGAGACTGATTCTTTAATTTCTTTCTTGGTGTTGTTGTTGTTTGCTACGTGTTTGGTCAGCTCCCTTGATACTTCTTCTATTTTTTTAATGAGATCCTTAACTTTTTTTAGTTTTTTGTGATCTGCTTCTTTTGGGTCATTGTTCGTGTTTTCGGACTTGCCTTGGGTTCTTTTTCTTTTCTTGATGGATCTCGCTTCGTCTTCGTCCCAGCACAGGTCAATGCAGATGCTTCTGTTTAGAGGCGTTCCACTCTGCGTTGCTGTTTCAGCCTGCTTATTGGACCACGGTGGAGATGTGGTGGTGCTCAGCTTTTTCGGCATTGGTCTCCACGGTGATAGCTTCTCGTCATCGCTTAGTGAGCGATGGGTCTTCTTGTCGGTTGATTGTCCCCCCAGAATCCATGGGACGGCCTGCCATAGCAGGGCGGGATTCTCCGGAGTTTCCGGTACCCGCCTGGGGTAATGTAAGTTTATCAGTCGACATTATTCCTTGATGCATTTTTAACCTACTGCCAGGTTTTTGTTTTAGGGAATGATAGAAACAGGATACTCTTCAGCCCTCGGAAACCTAATAGCGAAGTTGGATCATCATGGATTGCCTCGCGGCTTGAGGATGGGAGAAGGTAAGTAGGCGAAATCATACTTTTGGAGGTAAGTATAATTTCAGCTAGGGAACCGCGAGCTTGCCAGGCCCGTGCCGACAGTGTCGGCCCCTGCGAGTCCGCTAATGGATGGGCTTCCCCATCCTTGCATCCCTTCAGCGCGCAACACACCTTGAGAATTGGGAGGTATTTCAGTGGCCTCACCACGCGATCCTGAGGATTCAGAATCCCCGTTCACCCGGTGGCCCCCGACGGGACGACGTGTATTTCAACAGTCGCTCCGGCAGAGACCACCGGGTGTTTACGGTGTGATGACCACCTGGGGCCGAGTCTTCTGCTCCGAACGCGCGGGTTTTAAGCCGCGGTCTTCACATATCCCCAGCAGGCCGGTTTTCCGAAGAAATTCCGACCATTTCCCAGGTGTATGAGCTGTCCTTGGCTTCGGTCCCCATCCCCGTCCCGTCGGGCCCGAGGAAAGAGACCTACTATGCCTCCCCACCAACGTCAAGGTCACACAGCTCCTTGGGGAAGAACCTAACCTAACCTAACCTAACCTAACTAACCTAACCTAACCTAACCTAACCTAACCTAACCTAACCTAACTACCTAACCTAACCTAACCTAACCTAACCTAACCTAACCTAACTAACCTAACCTAACCTAACCTAACCTAACCTAACCTAACCTAACCTAACCTAACCTAACCTAACCTAACCTAACCTAACCTAACCTACCAACCTAACCTAACTAACTAACCTAACCTAACTAACCTAACCTAACCTAACCTAACCTAACCTAACTAACCTAACCTAACCTAACCTAACCTAACCTAACCTAACCTAACCTAACCTAACTAACCTAACCTAACCTAACCTAACCTAACCTAACCTAACCTAACCTAACCTAACCTAAACCTAAACCTAACCTAACCTTTTTTTTTTTTTTTTCGGGCATTGGGCTTCCAGGAGTGGCTGCCTGGCACCGTCCAGCGTGGACCTCTCTTCAGGCAGCGACCCCCCATCGCCATCTTTTCATAAACCCCATTTATTTGCAACAAACTTAACTGTACATGTCATTCTATCTAGTAATTATTTACATAAATATATACAACAAAAAATTAGAAACTAAAACAAAATTCTGTACAAGGGGTTCTTCAGTCCCCAGCGTCCTCTCTTCCGACTCCTTTCTACGGATCATCTCGCCCATCATCCTACCAATTATATTCCACTCGTTTTTGCTCCTTAGCATAATTTCCACAATATTTTCCTTGTTCAGCCTTTGGCCGATTTGGAGTTCAGCATTTGTTCTTAATACCTGGAAGCGGGAACACTCGAAGAGCATATGCTCGGCAGAGTCATCGCTGCCGTCCCCATACATACAGGCCGGTGTATCCCTCCTCTTGTATTTATGTAGGTACTTGGCAAAACACCCGTGTCCGGTAAGAAACTGTGTTATTTCATATTTTATCTCGCCGTGTTTCCTCTCGAGCCAGGGTTTGACTTGAGGGATAAGTGTCTTCGTCCAGGTTGCCTTTCCACTTTGGCCAGCGTTCCACATTTCTTGCCATTTATTCAGCGTCTTCTGCCTTTCGGTCTTCCTGATGTTGCTTTTTTCTGTTGCCGATGGCGCTTCTGTGGTTTCTCTCCGGCGCATCTGGCTCTCTGTCTATCAGTAGCGTTATTGGCACAATTCCACTCACCACCGCTGCCGCCTCTTCGGAAACAGTATGGTATGCCATGCAGCATCTGACCGCCACTTTCCGCTGGCAGGCTAAAAGTCTGGCTCTATTTCTGGCTATTAATAGACCAGGAGACCATACAGGGGCAGCGTATAGCAGCGTTGACTGCACTGCCATAGCCATTACTTTTCTTCTGGAACTCGATGGTCCCCCACGTTTGGCAGGAGAGCGCTTAATGCGTTAATTGTCCTGTCTGTCTTCTTGATAACGTTCTCCACATGACTACTAAAGGACAACATGTAGTCCAGGGTGACTCCAAGATACTTGAGCGTCTTAGCAGGGGTGATTGTAGTATCACGAAATTGGAACACTATCTTTTTCTTATAGTATGACTCCAGCCAAACACTATTGCTTCGGTTTTTTCGGGCGCAAGTTGTAGTCCGTGAAGGGTCATCCAGGTGTTTGTTGCGCCCAGAGCTGTGTTTCCCAGCTCCATGACTTCTTCAGCAGACCGTGCCGTGACCAGGAGCGCAAGGTCGTCCGCGTAGCAGATTGCCTCTACCCCCTCCACTTGTACCGATTTTATGACCCCGTCATACATTATGTTCCACAACTTGGGTCCAAGGACTGAACCCTGTGGAACGCCGCCGTATACCTTGCGTTCCTCCTTTTTTCCGACCAATACCCTCGGTGTTTAGGTAGGAATAGATGATGTCCAAGAGACCCTTTGCTATACCCCTTTCCCTCAGTTTTACCATTATGATGTCCCACCTCGCCGTGTTGAACGCGTTTTTGACGTCCAGACATATGAGAGCAGCAATTCTGCCTTCAGGCCTCCCCGTAACAGCTTTCACCACCCTATCCAGGGCGTCAATCGTAGACAGGCCCTTCCGAAAGCCAAACTGGTTTTCGCTCAAATCCCCGTTCTCTCTATTTCCAGCCTCAGTTTCTCGTCGATAATTATTTCTAGTAACTTTCCTAGTACATCTAGCAGGCAGATTGGGCGGTATTTCTTGTTAGAGTCCTCCTCCTTGGCAGGCTTTTCCAAAAGTAAGAGTTTGGCCCTCTTCCATTTGGATGGGAAATAGCCGGTTTTTAAGCAATTGTTGAACAAGGAGCGAAAGAACTTCTCATTATTGAGCACCATCTTTTTCACATGTGCCGGCAACATCTCATCCGGCCCGGGTGCTTTACCTGTCTTAACCCTGTCGATTGCGTGCTTTAATTCCTCTTTTGAGGCTTCGGTGGAAAGAGCCTCGGAGCTGCCAGGAACTGCTGGGAAGAGGTGATCCCACGTCTGCCCTTCGGAAGAAACAAAAAGTTCACCAAAAACTCGCTCTAAATCCTGTTGCTTCAGCTGGATCTTGGGTGGGTTGCATCTGAGTTGGGCCCTGACGATTTGGTAGCCGCTACCAAATATGTCCTCTTCCAACAACCCGCACAACTCCTTCCATTTTTTTCTTTTGGCATTCCTAATAAGCTTGATTAGCTTCTTTTTTTCATCCTTGTATTTCCCTAGCCTCTTCGCGTCTGTCTTCGTTTTTGGTCTCTCTAAGGTAAGTTCTTCTTTTAATTCTAGTAATACTCAACTGTGCATCTATTGTTTCACTCCACCAGTAAGGCAGCTGATTATTTTGGTCGGCATAACGACGGTGACGGGAGGATTTGTACATTCTCTCAATGGTAAGTATAGTCTCATCTACTCTTTCGGGATTCAGCCCTCCGGCAATTTTTTCTTCCAGCTTTTCTATGAATAGGTTTTCGTCCAGGCAGTGAACGTAACGACGAAAATTTTGAGTCCGAGAGTCCTGACCAATCTGGAGGAGGATAAAGCGGTGGTCGCTGAGTGATTCTTCATCTTCCAGCACACTCCATGAGATGCCGCAGTTAATCAGCTTTTCGCTGACAATGGTCAAATCAATGTACGAGCATCCATTATGGCGGATCAGAGTAGGGGTCCTTCCATCGTTGAGCACAACCAGGCCACTAGCAGTCACTATTTGTTCCAGCAATGTTCCTCTACGGTCAGTGGTGCTTCCGCCCCAAGCAGCGTTCTTAGCATTAAAATCGCCGCATATCAACACAGACATCTTGCCGTTTGTAAGTTTTTTCTTAACGTGCATGAAGAGGGAGTCGACCGACTCCTGGAACACCGCCATAGGACAATTCGGGGACAAGTACACTGAATACACATATACAGACGATAGCTCCACACATACGAAGTCATCAAAGCTTTCCACGGCGTAGACAGGTAAGTTACTAAAATTTTCGATTAATGCGTTTCTTTCAGGTTTTTGGACGTGTATTTCTTTTTGCCTCCTTCCGCATATTTCTTGTTTGGCTCTTGGAGACACATAAAGTTGCAGCCTAATTTTCGGGAAATCAGTTGTGCCATGTTTCCTGAGCATACTCTTCTTTGGACATTTCCTTGGATTATTCGTAAAGTCGTCCATTTCTCTGTTGTCCTATTTTGGGTAGGGTTCCGAGGCCCCTCCACCGTTTCCTGTGTAGTGGAAGCCATTTTGGTATTATGTCAAACTTTGCACGGAGACAACGCTCTGCCTTCTCTTTTGTTGTCGCTCTCTTGCCAGGGCTTTCTTAAAAGATTGACACTTTCCGCTACCAGACTGATGACCTTCCATTTCGCATGTAGGGCAGTACTCCTTTTCACTCTTGCAGTCGGCCTTTTGATGGTTTCTTTCGCCGCATTTAAAGCATCTCTTAGTCATGTCCACTTGTTGGTTTGTACAAAGTCTAGCGTTGTGCCCAAATTGCCAGCAACGATAGCACCTGTCCACGTTGACTTTTTCCTGCACTCTACAATCAGACCATCCAATCCTAATTTTACCAAGGTTCCCTAAGACGTCTGCATCCTTAGCGGCCAGACGGACGACTGTTTGTCCGCCTCTTTGGTTTTGGTTTAGAGTGATAGCAATGTTTTGTGGGAGTTCCACGTTGCAGGATAGCTCGATGCATCTCTTTACTTCTTCTTCGGTGGCTAGGTCATCGAGGCCTCTGATGAAGACCGTTTTCTTTGACGCGCCGTCCGTTGCCCGGATGTTCATTTGCCCTACGGCTTCAAGCACAGTTTCTTTGAAAATTTCCGCGTTTTCCCCTTTTTTAGTTCCAGCAGGAGGTTTCCATTATTTGTCTTCCTGACCTGTTTGACCCTTTCGATGCTTCAGAGCGCAGATTCTCCTTTAGCTTGCATAGAGTCTCCTTGTATGAGGCTCCATCCCCGATCTCTACAATTACCGCCTCACTTTTTTTCTTATCCCGGTCCTTGGTAGACTTGTGACACCTGCGTATGAAGCTTTTGTGCCCGTTGGGTATAGGAGGTGTACTTTTTATCAGTTGCATTGAAAACACATTCCGCAATTTTCCTGGTAACACCCGGGTCCGCATAGGTCGGGGCTATAATGGTTACATTTCCCGTTGCCACCCTTTTTATCTGTAACAAGAGCTCACAAACTGACATTATTGGGTCCTCCTCTTCTTTCTTGTATAAAACACAGACGGTTCTCTTCTTTTCCGCGTTTCCAGTGTGTTCGCCTACAAATTTTGTGGCCTCTTCTAGTACCATAATGCTGCCCCTGGACATTCATGTAGGGTTCCCTCTTCTGCCTCCGGAAAGCGATCCAGGAAGTCGCGTTGAAGCTCCGTGGATCTAACAGTTCCCGTGCCGTTATGAGGGTTGCCGAGAAACGCTGCTAGAAAGTCGGGACGCTTTCCAATTTGGCTCCGCTCTTCTATAGTTGTACTTTTATACGCATCTTCTCTCCATCTTTTCTCTACAGTTGACTTAATCCTTTCTGCCTTTTCAAACACTTCGTCTCCAAGTTCTCAACAATGCTATTTATCTCCTTCTTACATTTCGAGCAGTGAGTGACTTCTCCTTGTTGGCCTAAGTTACACTTATGCGCTTTCATTTCCTCAACTTGCTTACGCAGAGTTACTATTTCCTCAGTTTGCCGATTCTTTTCGAGTGATATGGCGAAATCTACCATTTTGAATTCCTGGAGAACCCTTTCCGTAGCTCCTCTTATTGACGTGGATAACACTTTAACCTGTCGGTGGACGTTTTGGTTTGCGTTTCCAAAATTTACTAGTTCAGCCACTTTTTTTTTAACGCTTCTAACGCAGCACTTAATCGTGTACTGTCTTGCGGTACTTCCCCGGATAGCGGATATTGCGTGCTAAACTTTCGTTTTTTGGACAATTGGGACTCTTCTATAAACACTATCTCCTCTTTGTCCTCTCCTTCAAGTTCCTTATTGGCAGCATATTGGTTCTGTAGGTCACTCATTGAACTGCTTCTCTTTTGGTGGTGTCCGGCTTAGCTTACTGCCATGAAAAGGGAATGCTACTTTTTCGAGCAGTCCTTCTCCTACTTCCTTTGATTGAAAACCTAATGGGTAGTTGCCCTCCCCAGAATCCGTAGGGCAGCCCGAGGTTAAGCCTCGGGGCGGGATTTCCCGGGTGTTCCGGTACCCGCCTGGGGTAATTCCAAATGTTTACTATCCATTGTTTTGGTTTGCATTTTTCGGCTACTGCCAGCCTCCATGTTCATTGCCTTGTCGTCATATGTATAATCAGATCTTTTTTTTTTTTTTTTTTTTTTTTTTTTCCAGGTAAGGATTGGAACGATCAGTGGGACCTCCTAGCCCTCGAAACCTAATAGCGTCAGAGGGAAAAAAAACGCACCTCTCCCAGGGAGAAGGGGGAACAAGGATGTGAGTTTAACAGGTAATTGAGTAGTTTAAGGTAAGTGATTTGGGAAGCGTTCGTAAAAAGAACGCCTGAGCTGTCTTTAGCAAACAGACATCCGACCTCGCTCATTATACTGTTGGAGATCGGATGGCTGTCTGAGCCCCCTCCACCAGCGACAAGGTCCAGCAGCTCCTCGAGGGGGAACCTAACCTAACCTAACCTAAACCTAACTAACCTACCCTAACCTAACCTAACCTAACCTAACCTAACCTAACCTAACCTAACCTAACCTAACCTAACCTAACCTAACCTAACCAACCTAACCTAACCTAACCTAACCTAACCTAACCTAACCTAACCTAACCTAACCTAACCTAACCTAACCTAACCTAACCTAACCTAACCTAACCTAACCTAACCTACCTAACCTAACCTAACCTAACCTAACCTAACCTAACCTAACCTAACCTAACCTAACCTAACCTAACCTACCTAACCTAACATAACCTAACCTTTTTTTTTTTTTTTTTTTTTTTATAGCGAAGAAAAACCTGCTTATCAGGCACCGGGGGGATCGTTCTTACTGATCCCCATCGCCAGGTAGTGTGGGGGTGGCGTTGTTTTTGCCGACCCACTAAAAAACTTCGCTGGTGGGGGCGGAGCCCTCTGCCACCCTTCCTGGAACCGCCTTACGGCATTACTTCAGGGAATTTTGTTACGTTTTTGTTGTGTGTTTACTGTTTGAACGTATTTTCCTCATCGAATATTTTTGTCTTCATGATATTGGCACACAGGTTTTTGATAGCCTCGAAGCAATTTTCGTTTTTAATTATGACGCTAGCGATATTTTCAGGACTTATTGTAACTGCGCATTTGATGCAGGCTTCTTGACGGAGTTTTTCCCATCTAGGGCATTCAAATAAAGTGTGGGTGGAGCTGTCAGGTTTATCACAGTACCAGCAGTTTTCAGATGTCCTCTTTCCAATTTTCTTTAAATAATTACAGAAGACTCCGTGTCCTGTAAGTATCTGGGTGAAGTAGTGGTCTGTGTTTGTCCATTTTACATTTGTCCATTTGGTTACGTCTTTTATGTATGTCTTAGTTGTGCCTTCGTACTTGTCCCAGGTTTGCTGCCACGATTTTGTTTTATTATCTTCGGCGGTTTTTTTATATGTTTTCCCGTTTAAAAAAACTTGCAGTTTTTCCTCTACTTGTATTTTAGCTGGGGGTATCTTTGCTATGAGTAGTATAGCGTCGGTTGGAGAAGTTCTGTAGGCCCGTGTTACGCTGAGTGCGATTTGGCGAAGGCTTCTGTCCAGCATTTCTTGATAGTGTTTAAACTTTAATATGTCTTTCCAAATGGGGGCGCCATACATTAAGACGGAAGTAGCTGCCAACATAATCACACGTCTTGTGGTAAAATTTGGACCGGTAAAATGTGGTGTAAGCCGTGTTAATTGGTTTATGATAGCTTTTGTTTTTGTCGTTGTCTCGCGGATGTGGGTATTAAACTTAAAGTCTTTGTCTATATATAAGCCCATGTATTTTAAGGTGTTTTTTGAGCATATGACAGTGTCGTCTACATTGATTGTTAGATTTTGGATTTTTTGTCTTCCATTTAGCAGGATCAGTTCGGTTTTATTTACTGCGATTTGGATGTTTAGGTCGTGAAGCACTTTTTTTGTCTCCAGTACCGCAAGAGCAGTTCTATTTTCGAGGATTTCCTTCGTTTTTGCGATGGTTATGATGGCTAAATCGTCCGCGTAGGCCACTAGTATTGTTTGGTCAAGGTTTACGTCTTCTAAGACCTTATTGTAAAAGATGTTCCATAATAGTGGGCCAATTATAGAACCTTGCGGAACTCCGCAGCTCATGGGTACGATCAAGCCACTAGGAAGGATGATTGAGCGGTTTTCCAGGTACTCTTGAGTGATCCTGAGTAGGTACGGGCTGGTTTTCGCCTTCTGTACGGCCTTTACAATTTTATTCCAGGGAGCTGAGTTAAAGGCGTTTTTAATATCGATGGTGACCATGGCTGCAAAACTTCTGTGTCCGTATGATGTCTGGTTAATTTTGTTCGTAATGTCTTTGACTTTTTGTAAAGCATTTAGGGTGCTTTTCCCTTTCCTAAAGCCGAATTGATGGTGGTGTATGACGTTTCTGTCGTTGAGTTCTTCCTCTAGGCGGTTTTTGATTACTTTTTCTAGGATTTTTCCCATAACATTTATTAAGCAAATCGGTCTGTAAGTAGGTGAGTCGTTTGCAGATTTTTTAGGTTTTTCAATAAAGAGAAGTTTTGCTTTTTTCCACTCGTCCGGGAAGGTGCCCGATTTGATGTAATTGTTTACAACGTTCACTACGTTTTCTAGAAAATTACTATTTTCCGTGAGTTTTTTAATAATTTCACTAGTGACGTTATCTGGGCCCGGGGCTTTCTTGTTTTTTAAATTGGCTAGGACGGTTTTCACTTCGTTAGTTGTTGCAGCGGGGATACTTCTTTCATCTAAGGTGGGTTTAGTCCAGTCGGTTTTGGGATGTGAGGGAAACAGTTTGTAGAACTCGTCAATTTGTTTTTGTTCGTCCATGTGTGTTCTGGGTTTTCTGTTTAGTTTAGAGCGGACTATTTTGTAGCCCGTTCCCCAAGGGTCTTGATTAAGATCGTTGCAGATGCCTTCCCATTTTAGAGTTTTTTCCTTTTTGATCAATTTTTTTAGATGGAGCTTTGCGGATTTATAGATTTGTACCGCCATATCGGTCTCTGCTTTGCCAGCGTCAGTGCGGTGTAGACGGGTTGTTTTTCTTCGGAGGGAGTTGCATTCTTTCCTTTTTTGGGCGATTTCTTCAGTCCACCAATATGCTGGTTTGTGGTTGAAGGAGTAAGGTTTTCTTTTCTGGAAGTTTGCGTCACAAATAAGGGTGGTGTATTTTGTTAGTTCATCGGCGGTGTTTATTAATTGGGAGCGGTTGTGTTTGAAGAAGTGATTTAGTTTTATTAGTCCTGTTTCGTTGATTTTCCAGCCTTTATGGTGGTCCCTGTCTATGTCTGGAGTTAGTTCTTTTTCTGGTGGGTAAAGTTGGATTTCGAACGTAATGTAAAGATGGCCGCTTGCGCTGTCCACTTGATCTCGAACTTGCCAGTTGAATATTTGATTGGAGAGTCCAGGTGTAGTAGCCGTAAAGTCAATGAAAGAAGTACCATTTGCATTTGAAAATGTTGGAGTGTTACCGGAGTTAATAGGAACGAGTCCGTTTGACATTAGCAGTTCTTCCAGGAGAGTGCCCCGCTGGTTTTGGTTTGGTGAGCCAAAGAATCCTGATTTAGCGTTCAAGTCGCCTCCAAGTATGATGGTTTTGTTTGTGCCTTTTAAGTAGTTCTCCAGAGATGTCAGAAAGGTTTCGAAGGCCTTGAGGTCCTTGTTAGGGGAGAAGTAGCAAGTTAAAGCTATAAACTTTCCAAATTCGGCAGCCAAGAATCCGTGTCCTCTATATGTGTTGATAACGTCTAGTGACTTAGATATCCACATAAAACAGTCATTGTTGAGGTCGTAGAGTAGGTTTTCCTTTTGTTTGTGTGTTGGTTCTTGTCCTAGTACGATGTCGATGTCGTTTTCGTAGTTAAACTGTCTGAGTAGATCGTATGCTATGTATTTCCTGTCTATGTTTATTTGGAGTATATGAATTGGTCTTTCACTTGTTGTTTTTCTCTGTACGTGCGCGTGCGTCATTTTTGTGTCTAAATCATTGTTCGTTTTTGCCTCTGAGTTAAAAGAGCTTTTCTGTACAATGGGCATGAAAAGCTGAGTGTTTTATGAATTCCATTTTCACAGTTCAGGCATTTGGGGGTTGCTTTGCAGTCTTTAGCAACGTGGTCTTTGGAGGTGCAGTTTAGGCATGTTCTCTCCCGTCTTTCGCTTGTACAGTTTTTTGTCGTGTGTCCGTATTTGTAGCAACTGTAGCAGACTATTGGATTGTAGGTTTCCTCCACTCTGCAGTTGTTCCAGCCAATTCTGATTCTTTTCTGTGCGATTAATATGTTGGCTTTGTCTATCGACAGTTTGGCAAAAGCGTATAAAAGGTTTTCTTTGTTAGGTTTTTCGGCCATTTTTATATCAATCTCCGACTCCGAGACGTTTAGGGTTGTTGACAGTGCTTCCAGTACTTCGTCCTTTTGTGTCAAGTAGTTTAGGTCCTTTATAAATACAGATTTGACGTGCTTGTCGACAAGGACTTCCATATTTGGATCTGTGTGCTTTTTAAGTGCTTCTAAGAATTTGTTTTCCTCTTTTCCGTCTCCCAGAAACTTTATTTTTATTTCATTTTTATTGTTGTGGGTTATGTTATTTACTTTAATGTTCATGTCACTGATGTTTATGTTCTTTTTAAGATTGCGCAACACTTGTGAGTACTGTTGTGTTTCCACTCCTTTTATGGTGATAGTTTCTGGTCTGTTTTTCCTTTTGGGTTTATTCCAGGTTAGTGGTTCTTCAGTGTCAGTCTCAGGGTTTGCGTTAATGATTCCGGGTTCGGCGGACGTTAGTTTGGGCGGTTCTGGTTTGTTACGTCTTGTCGCGTTGGAGAATATTGTGACAGTCATGTCCAGGTGTTGCACTACTTTTTCGGTCAGTCTTCTGATCTTGACGATGTCCGTTTCAGTTGTATTATATACTGTCATTAATTTTATGCCTTTTGCTGCTTCCTTTTCAATTATTTTCTTGAGTCCCTCGTATACGTTTGTCCACTTATCCATATTTTCTGGTTGTTGGTCGTCTATAATGGAGGTACCACCTAGTAGATGGACGGTTTTTTCCGTTTTCTTCGTTGTCCGTTTCCTCCAAAGTGATGACTGTGTTGATTTGTATTACTTTTCCGTCATTTGGCATTCCAGCGTTTATGAGGGTTTCCATATGTGGGTATAAATCTATGATGGATTTTTTTGCTTTGCCGTTTGTGTCATCTTTTGGGTCTAGTATTATCACGGTGTTATGTTTAGACGAAAGTGGGTTTCCTAAACCGGGTCTGGTTTTGGGGTATCCTTGCTGGTTCCATTTATAACTTATGGCCTTTAGAATGGTTTCCATGTTATCTGCTTGGTATAGAAGAGCGAGTCCGTTTTTTGAGTTTAAGTTAGTATTGGCTTCTTCGTCCGTCTGTGTGGTCATTGTCCGGGTCTCTTTTTCCGTCTGCGTCGATGCTTCTGTCGTTTCTGCCATTTGAGTTGCATTTACGTCTGTATGTCCCTGATTGAACGTAAGCGAGTTAATCAGCGACCACATGTCAGCAGTGTTCAATTGGCTAGATCTTGTTCTCAGTATTGAAACCGCCTCTTTGATTTCCTTTTTAGTATTGGTGTTATTTGACACTTGTTTCGCCAGTTCTCTTGATAATTCTTCGATCCCTTTTATGAGTTCTTTAACTCTTTTTAATTTTTTATGGTCAGCCTCTTTTTGACCCTCACTTGTTTTTTCAGGATTTTCCGGAAGTCTTTTGCGTTTTTTAACGGATCTGGCCTCATCCTCGTCCCAGCGCAGGTCGATGCATACGCTTTTGTTCAAAGGGGTAGCGCTCTGGTCTGAGTTTTCCTCGTGTTGGTTAGACCATGGAGGGGATGTTGTTGTACTTAATTTATTCTTTGGCATGGGTCTCCACGGTGTCAGCTCTTCATAGTCAGACGCCGCGGAGCGGTTTGCGCCCGGTGTTACTTGGTTTTTTCCAGGATCCATGTTATTTGTATCTGCCCGATAGTAGTGCCAATTTATGTCCGTGCAGTTTGTCCCTGCCCGGATTATTGGTATTGGGCGTTTTTAATGTTTTGTTGATATCAAACAGGAAATCCTTATCAATATTAACCGAGATAAGCTCTAGACGGCTTGTGTATAGTCAGCCTAACAACTACTTACTTGGTTCGGCAAATGCTGGCTGATAGGGGATTTTTGCACTCCAAACAAGAAAGAAGTAAAAACCCCGAGTTGCCTCGGATTTTTTTTAGTCTCTATCTCTATCACAGTTTAATTGTCTATATTATGTTATGTATGGTTTTTGCTATTTTTCACTATTTTCACTATTTTCACTATTTTCACTGGTTTCCCACTTAACACAGCGTATTTTCGCGGAGCGCCACTAAAACACGTCCGGTTCGCACGCCGTGCCTGTCGGAACTCAACCTAACCTAACCTAACCTAACCTAACCTAACCTAACCTAACCTAACCTAACCTAACCTAACCTAACCTAACCTAACCTAACCTAACCTAACCTAACCTAACCTAACCTAACCTAACCTAACCTAACCTAACCTAACCTAACCTTTTTTTTTTTTTTTTTTTTTTTTTTTTTTTTTTTTTTTTTTTTATAGCGAAGAAAAACCTGCTTATCAGGCACCGGGGGGATCGTTGTTACTGATCCCCATCGCCAGGTAGTGTGGGGGTGGCGTTGTTTTTGCCGACCCACTAAAAAACTTCGCTGGTGGGGGCGGAGCCCTCTGCCACCCTTCACCCTTTATCCACCCGGAAACCGCCGCTAGGCATTACTTCAGATGGAGGGTGGTACTTGCTCGCTGCTGATTGTGCTTTCTTAAGTCCTTAATTACCTGCCTTGTTTCTTCTTTGCTCTTCATTGTTCTTGTCTCTCATAATGTTGTCCAACATCTTCAGAATTGCTTGACCATCTCTTTCGCTTCTCAAAAGTAGTTTAGAAATGTTTTCTGTACTTAAAGGTTCTCCACAGATGGACGCTGCTTCCCCCCTGACCTCTTGATGTTTTTTGCAATGGAAAAGAGTGTGTTCAGGCGTGTCTTCCGAGTCACAGTACCAGCATTGGTTGGATGCGGCTTTGCCAATCCTATGCAAATACGAACCGAACACGCCGTGTCCGGTTAATGCCTGGGATATAAAATAATTTGTCTCGATCCATTTTTCCTCCATCCAAAGTTCTATGTCTTTGATGAAAGTCTTTGTCCAACCTGTATACAAATTCCATTGGGACTGCCATTCATTTAGTAAGTTTCGACGAGCTTTTGCGGAGTAGATTGGGCCTTTTTCATGAATTTCGCATCTTTCTATTACTAGGAGTTTTATTGGTGGCAATTTAGCAATAACCTGTATAGCTGTATTTGGGGATGTTCTATATGCGCTGCATATCAGCAAAGCTAGTTTTCTGATGGTTTTGTTTAAGTGATCTTCATATTTTTTATATTTTAATGCGCTACTCCACGTTGGTGCTGCATATAGCAGTGTTGAAATTACTACCGTACTGATCAATCTTCTTTTACTCGCAGTAGGTCCCGTCATTCTTGGCATAATTTTCATCAGGCTGCCTATCACCTGTAGCCCCTTCTGAGCAGTTGCAGTGACATGCTGCGTCATGTTCATCCCTCGGTTTAAGTATACACCCAGGTATTTACACACATTAACACTTCTGATATTTGCCCCCTGAATCTCCATTTCTAGTTCTCTGATGCAACGTTGGGATTGGAGAATGACTAGCTCGGTCTTTTTTATAGCCACTTTGAGTCCCATTTCCTCCAGCTTGTCCATTACTCTAAAGACCATCCGGGATGCTTTATCTTCCAATGCCTCTTTGGATTTTGCCTTCACCAATACTGCCAGGTCGTCCGCATAGGCCACTATGTCTACTCCGTCCTCTTTTTCTATCCTTAAAATGTCATCGTAATACGAATTCCAAAGGGTTGGTCCCAATACCGAGCCCTGTGGTACTCCGCAAGTTACTTTGACCAGTCTTCCTGTAGGATCCAAAATTCCTCTGTTCGTAAGGTATGACATGATTATGTTAATCAGGTAGGAGCTGACCTGCTGTCGATTCAGAGCGGCTACTATTCCATTCCACGGTGCTGAATTGAAAGCATTCTCAATGTCAATCAGGATCATAATGCAGTTCTCTCGATTTTTATATGCTTTTGCTCTGATGCTATCAATAATTTCCTTAACTTTTTGGATTGCCTTTATAGTTGACCTGCCGGATCTGAAGCCAAACTGGTTTTCGTGTAATTGTCCACTTTCTTCTAATTCCTTTTGTAACCTGTTTTTAACGAGGCTTTCCAAGAGTTTGCCGCAGCTGTTAATGAGACAAATTGGGCGATATGACACCGTTGCATTTTCCGATTTTTTGGGTTTTTCAATAAGAACCAGTTTGGCAACTTTCCATATGTTGGGAAAGCAGCCGCCAACAAGACAGTCGTTCAAGACATGTAGAAATACTTCTTGATTTTCAGCCACCGCAGCTTTCAGGATCTCCACAGTAATACCATCAGGTCCAGGGGCTTTTTTTGGCTTCAGTTGCAGTATTGCTTCGTTCAGCTCTTTGAGATTGAAGGTTGGTATTTGTTGTTTATCCGTTTTCTTTAATTGCCAATTACATATTTTGCCCAGTGGAAACAGTTTTCTGGTTTGTTCGTATACCGTAGCGTCGCTCATTCGTTCTTGTTGAAGCAGGCTTAGTTTTTTAAGGGCAATTTGATAGGCTTTTCCCCAGATGTTATTGTTTAAGTCTTGGCATAGTTCTGTCCATTTCTGTCGTTTGCTCATTCTTATTTCTTTTTTCAGGTCGTGTCTGGATTGCTGATATGCTTTTTCGAGGGCTTCGATCTGGTCCACGCTTCCACATCTGCGGTTCCTGGTGAGTACTCGTCGGGCTTCAATGCATTTTTTCCTTTTTTCAGCTATGGACTGGTTCCACCAATATACAGCGGGTTTCGCATGATTATATGTGTGCTTTGTAAGGTAAGTATCGCATTTTTCGCTTAATCTATTCATTAGAGTTTCCGGGGTCACGTGATGGCAGTCAGCATACAGCTTCTTCATGGATTCTAAGAATTTTTGCGTGTTTTTATTCGATGGTAAGTATGAGTATCTTATGTTCTGTTTGATTGTAAAATTTGTAGAATTATTGTGGGGTTGGTCGGTTATGTTAAAGGTGATAGTTCGATGATCGCTGAGATTTTCTTCGTTTGTGAGAACTTTCCATTCAGTGATTCGTGGATAGAGGCTACTTGAGGCGCAAGTGAAGTCGATTACCGATGAGCGGTTCCCTGTTTGGAAGGTAGGGCTATCGCCCCTGTTTACTACCAATAAATTATTTGAGCAGATCCAGTCCTCAAAAAGATTTCCTCTTTCATTACTATTTTTTGATCCAATTAAGTGCGTCTTTGCGTTTAGGTCTCCACCGAAAACTGTGGTCTTTGGCGAGTTTTTCACATTTATCTCGATGTTTCTGAGGAGATCTTTGAAATCATCGGTATTACCGTTGGGAGAAAAGTAACAGGAGCATATCCGGAGATTCGGCAGTTCCACCATAACATAACCTTTACCTTTCTGTATATTAAGGATTTTAAGTTTTCTGTCGATTTTTATAAAGCAGTCTTGGTTGTTATCGCTTATACAGGACACAAGGTAATTTTGATTTGGTTCCTGTCCAATCACAATGTCAATTTCTTCTGTTGTAAGTTTGGCTTGTAAAAGATCATGTGCAGCTTTGCAGCGGTTTAGGTTGATTTGGATTATTTTCAGTTCTGATTTTTGGTTGTTGGGGGCCATTTTTACAGATATTTTATTACTGTGGGGCGTAGCTGACTGGCTGTGTGACTGACTCTGAGTGACTATAGGGGCCTCTTGAGGTTTGCCGCTCTACTCGTTTGGCTTTGCTCAGTTGATGTCTGAACACACTACATTTACTGGTTCCTGCTATGTGACCGTTGATGCCACATAGAGGGCAGTATTCTTCCTGAGTGCAGTTTATTCGCTCGTGTCCTGTTTTCCCGCACCTATAGCATGCTTTTGTCCTGTCCGTGCCATGGCATGCCTCGAGCCCGTGTCCGTATTCCCAGCATTTTCCGCATCTGCTAATATTCAGTCTCCTTTCCATGTAACATCTTACAAATCCTACCATAATAAATCTGTATTCAAGTAGTTTCAGTGCGTCTTTCTCATTGATCGTCAGGGTGACGGCTTGTCTGTCATTGGCCATGGGTCGTAGTTCACTAAGTCTGTATGTCTTGCGGTAGAAATTTTCTACATATAGATCCAGCGCTTCAAGAACCTCTTCCTTTTTGGCTGTGGCATCCATGCCCCTTATGTATATAGTTTCCATTTTTTCATCATTTAGGAGTCGAATACGTTTTCCATTAGATTTTTCGTTCGCCAGGGTGCTACTGATTTTGTTTTTTAAGTCCTCGTTTTTCTCAAATGTTATGAGCAGTTTTCCTTCTTTGGTACTTCTCATACCAATGATGCCTTTGTCGATATTTTCTTGTTTGAAGCTTTGTTTAATTTCATTTAGAGTGTTTACGTACTCTTCTGCGCTGTTTTCTACTACCATGGCATATGTCTGTCTTTCTCTTTTGGGTTTTGTTTTGTTCTGTGAATACAGTATTATTTGAGTTTTGGTATCGTAGAGAATTACCTCCAGCATTTTTCTGGTATTGAGCAGGTTAACTTTCCCCCCTATTTCAATCGCTATCCACTCGCTATGCCTGACTTCCTCTCTTAACTGCAAAAATCCGTCAAAAATATCTTTATCGGTTCCGTCGTGGGTTAGTTTGATTATTTTAGTTGTCGTGGTTTGTTTATCTGGGTTTCCAATTGTCCTGTATACGCATGTGGATTCAATAGCACCTAATTTATCCTTTACATCTTTTATTTCCGGATAACGTACTTTGTAGAGGTTGTATACGCCTTTCTCCATATCCAGGTCTTCCGGGCCCACTAGTAGAATTTTTACGGTTGAGTCTTTAGTGTCGAGAGAGTTACCTTCTTTAATTTGGGTTCTTTGGTAAACTTCGTTGCTCCATTTCATCTGTGATATTTTTTTAAATTCGGCGAACTCGTAAATCGGTTCTACCTCTGTTATTATACCTTCGTCCATAGTTTGAGTTCCCTGTGTATGCATGTCCACGTATGAAGTTACGTTGTCTGTTTGTGTTCCCTGGTCACATGTCTTTTTAAAATTCCCATTTTTCAGTGATTTTTCCTTCTCGTCTTTTTCTCTATATTCCTCTGTTTTTTCTTGTTCGTCGCTAGGTTGCATATCTTCTTTCAAAAATTGTATTATTTCTTTCGTCTTTTTTGAGTTGAGTTGCTCGATTTGAAATTGCATTTTGAAGGCTGTTTCCTTTATTTCTTTTTTAGTATTATTGTTTGCTTTTATTATACTCTGCAAGGTTTTCATTTCTTCTGTCAATTTTTTAATACTTTTTTCTAGCTCTTGTGCGTAATTGACCATGTTCGTTGTGCTCCAGTGTCTTTCTTTTATTCCGGTTTCTTCCCGTTTTCTCTTCCTTGCCTGTTCTTCGGGTGACAGGTTGATCTCGATTTCTTCGGTGGTGTCGGATGTTGCCGTTAGAATTTCCCTAGGTGGGGTTCTTCTAAGGCTGGGACGCCTTTCAAACGGATACGGAAAGGATGTTTCCTGTGTTGCAGTCGTGTGATTGCCCCCCCCAGAATCCGTGGGGCAGCCTGCAGTTGCAGGGCGGGATTTCCCGGTATCGGTACCCGCCTGGGGTATTAAATTTTTTTCAGACGACATTTTGGTTTATTTGCATTTTATACCTACTGCCAGGTTTTTTGTTTCAGAAAAGGAGTCGAATGATGCAAAGGAGACTCTTCAGCCCTCGGTAAACCTAATAGCTTCGGAGTTGGACCACCATGGATTGCCTCGCGGCTTGAGGATGAGAAAAGGTAAGTAGGGGAAATCATACTTTGGGGGTAAGTATAATTTCAGCTAAGGTACCTCGGGCTTGCCAGGCCCGTACCGACAGTGTCGGCCCCTGCGAGTCCGCTAATGGATGGGCTTCCCCCCATCCTTGCATCCCTTCAGCGCGCAACACACCTTAAGAATTGGGAGGCGTTATAGTGGCCTCACCACGCGATCCTGGGAGCCAAGATCCCCGTTCATCCGGTGGCCCCCGACGGGACGGCGTGTATTTCAACAGTCGCCCCGGCGGAGACCACCGGGTGTTTACGGTGTGATGACCACCTGGGGCCGAGTCTTCTGCTACGAACGCGCGGGTTTTAAGCCACGGTCTTCACATATCCCCCAGCAGGCCGGTTTTCCGAAGAAATTCCGACCATTTCCCAGGTGTATGAGCTGTCCTTGGCTTCGGTCCCCATCCCCGTCCCGTCGGGCCCGAGGAAAGAGACCTACTATGCCTCCCCACCAACGTCAAGGTCACACAGCTCCTTGGGGAGGAACCTAACCTAACCTAACCTAACCTAACCTAACCTAACCTAACCTAACCTAACCTAACCTAACCTAACCTAACCTAACCTAACCTAACCTAACCTAACCTAACCTAACCTAACCTAACCTAACCTAACCTAACCTAACCTAACCTAACCTAACCTAACCTAACCTAACCTAACCTAACCTAACCTAACCTAACCTAACCTAACCTAACCTAACCTAACCTAACCTAACCTAACCTAACCTAACCTAACCTAACCTAACCTAACCTAACCTAACCTAACCTAACCTAACCTAACCTAACCTAACCTAACCTAACCTAACCTAACCTAACCTAACCTAACCTAACCTAAACCTAACCCAAACCTAACCTAAACCTAACCTAACCTAACCTAACCTAACCCAAACCTAACCTAAACCTAACCCAAACCTAACCTAAATCTAACCCAAACCTAACCTAAACCTAACCCAAACCTAACCCAAATCTAACCTTTTGATGAATTTTCATAATTTTTGCCATTTTTTAGTTTTTGGAGCAAATTTCATGATTTTGATCAATTTTCATAATTTTTGCTATTTTTCAGTTTTTGGACCAAATTTCATGATTTTGATCAATTTTCATAATTTTTGCTATTTTTCAGTTTTTGGACCAAATTTCGTGATTTTGATCAATTTTCATAATTTGGTCCAAAAACTAAAAAATAGCAAAATTATGAAAATTGATCAAAATCCCGAAATTTTGTCCAAAAACTGAAAAATAGCAAAATTATGAAAAATTGATCAAAATCCCGAAATTTTGTCCATAAACTGAAAAATAGCAAACCACCATATGGATTTTGACAACGCACCATTATAACCATTGCTTCAAACACCTTTCGTTGTTCAGTCACCAGGAGTCTTTTACAGCAGCCGTTGATAATGGGACCCTTTCAAAGCATGATAAGCAAACTCCAGAAAGGTACCTACCTGAAACATAAGCTATTTAGTATTAGCAGCTCATTAAAAGGTAGGGGCCTTCCTTTTTGATAATATTAGGTAAATCACGTTGTCAGCATCCATGTTTCTTTGATTGAGAAACAACCACTGGCTTGAATAAACTTGGTTCTTGGGACTAAGTAGGTAAATAGGTACCTATATGCATGCATGGGCTGTTTCATTGTGATTGTGTGTTTTTTATTAGAAAAGGCATTCTTTTCTGTTTTCCTTCAGAATGTTTCACTGGGCCCCTTGATAGTTGCAAAGTGTAGGTGGGTGGCATTTTCAAAACTCTCTTCCCGAAACATACACACACACACACATTATCTAGGTACCTATCTAGTATCGCAGTAGTTACATCGAAATATTGTAAAATTTACATAAAAAATAAAACATTTCGCTTTGTTTACTACCTATTAATTTGCCAACAATGGCCGGCGATGACGTCAAAATTCTATCGCGCTCGGAACGCACGTAATAGACAAGAAAGGCAAATGATGACGTAACCGCGACGGGAAAAAAATGGACCATATCATAGAAAACAAAAAATATCCCCACATGAGTTGATTGATAACACCGTTTGGCCGATCTCGAACTAAGTGACAGCTACTGTCATTTTGACAGCTGGAATGGATTCCTCGTCCCCAAATTAGTCGAAAATGAGTACCATCAACCCTAGTGAAATCGGACTGGTTTTGACGTTATTAGCTGTCAAAGTGACAGAATAACAATAATGCATCTCAAGTGCGTTTTTTATCAAAACAAATCGAGTGAAGGGTGGTTTTTGGCTAATTTTGGGGCGCCCAATCCATTGGTGAAATCACTTCTTTGATATCTCCACAAATCGCCTGTGTCTCGAATTGAGTGACAGTTACTGTCATTTTGACAGCTGGAATGGATTCGCCGTCCCCAAATTAGTGAAATCGGACTGGTTTTGACGTTATTAGCTGTCAAAGTGACAGATTAACAATAATGCATCTCAAGCGCGTTTTTTATCAAAACAAAACGAGTGAAGGGTGGTTTTTGGCTAATTTTGGGGCGCCCAATCATGGGGGTGAAATCACTTTTTTGATATCTCCACAAATCGCCAGTGTCTCGAATTGAGTGACAGTTACTGTCATTTTGACAGCTGGAATGGATTCCTCGTCCCCAAATTAGTCGAAAATGAGTACCATCAAGCCTAGTGAAATTGGACTGGGTTTGACGTTATTAGCTGTCAAAGTGACCGGAACAAAACGTGTGTGAACTCGCGCCAGGATACAAAATTAAAAATTAGCGAGCGTCTTGGAAAACGGAGGTGCGAACGACAATTTGCGACGTTGCCAAGTCTCATCATATCACCCATGTTTTGAAGCAGTCTATGTTATGTTTTGAAATGTGATTAATAAAAATAAGTAGTTTTCACCAATATCATCGAATAATCTAATATAGAAGTGTGCAGCTATAAAAGGAATATGTTGATTTAAAATGGTAGGAGCGGGTATGGCAACGCCGCGCTAATTAGTAATTTCTTGTCTTGTTTACGTTTTGTGGTATCCGTATATTGCGAAAAAATCGTAGCTCTTTTATTTAAATTCGCAGGAAATTCGTTCCAACGCCATTCGAAAAAGCATAAAAAATACTACAAAATGGGTTAAAAATGGCCTCTGTAGCTCCTCCCGTTACCGAGATATTGAATTTCAAAAAGTACCTAAAAAACCTCTCTAATACCCCCCCATTCTTTCAATTTTTTTGAAAAGTGAAAAATTTTAAAGTGCTTTTTTTGTGCTTATTTCACCTAATTTAATGTTCTTTTGTATAAATATGCCCTTTGCTGTGCATTGGAACTCTTATGGAACAAAAAAAAAAATTGAAAATTTTGTCAAAAAATGGCATTTTTCGAATTTCTGAAAGGTTCAAAGTGGTTATTTCCCTTAATTTGAGGTCCTTTGGTATAAATATATCCTTTGCTGTGCATTAGAACCCTTATGGAGCAAAATAAAAATTTGCCAAAATTACACTTTTGACAAAAATTCTAATGTTCTGTCCCAGGGCGCAGGAAATTCAAAATGGCGGCCTTGAACGTCATTTTGTCAGTCATTTCTTAAAACTACGTGAAATTTCCTTTAAAATGAGGTGCAAGTCAATATTTTGACAGAAAATTCAAAATGGCGGCCTAGAACGCCATTTTGTCTGTCATTTCTTGAAACTACGTGAAATTTCCTTTAAAATGAGGTGCAAGTCAATATTTTGACAGAAAATTCAAAATGAAAAAAAAGCTCTATCTTTAGTTTTCTATGACATTTTGACGTATCTTGTCAAGTAAGGGAGTAAATTAATGTCAAAGCAGCGGGTGTCTAAAAATGTGCGATTTTATGGTGAAGCAAATTTGACGCCCTCTAGTGGCCGAACGGTATGACCAATCAACTCATGGGGGGATATTTTTGGAAAGCTTGTAATCTGCTCTATCTTTTGTTTTCTATGACATTTTGACGTATCTTGTCAAATAAGGGAGTAAATTAGGGCGAAAGCAGCGGGTGTCTAAAAATATGCGATTTTATGGTGAAGCAACTTTGACGCCCTCTAGCGGCCAAACGGTATTATTAATCAACTCATGTGGGGATATTTTTGGAAAGCTTGAAATCTGCTCTATCTTTTGTTTTCTATGACATTTTGACGTATCTTGTCAAATAAGGGAGTAAATTAGGGTGAAAGCAGCGGGTGTCTAAAAATATGCGATTTTATTGTGAAGCAACTTTGACGCCCTCTAGCGTCAAGTCAATATTTTGACAGAAAATTCAAAATGGCGACCTGGATCATTATTTTGTCTGTCATTTCTTGAAACTACGCGAAATTTTCTTTAAAATGAGGTGCAACTCAATATTTTGACGGAAAATTCAATATGGCGGCCTAGAACGCCATTTTGTCTGTCATTTCTTGAAACTACGTAAAGTTTCTTTTAAAATGAGGTGCAAGTCAATATTTTGACATAAAATTCAAAATGGCCGCCTAGAACGCCATTTTGTCTGTCATTTCTTGAAACTAGGCGAAATTTCCTTTAATATGAGGGGCAAGTCAATATTTTGACAGAAAATTCAATATGGCGGCCTTGAACGTCATTTTGTCAGTTATTTCTTGAAACTACGTGAAATTTCCATTAAAATGAGGTGCAAGTCAATATTTTGACAGAAAATTCAAAATGGCGGCATGGAACGCCATATTTTCTGTCATTTCTTGAAACTACGTGAAATTTCCTTTAAAATGAGGTGCAAGTCAATATTTTGACAGAAAATTCAAAATGGCGGTCTAGAACGTCATTTTGTCAATCATTTCTTGAAACTACGTGAAATTTCCATTAAAATGAGGTGCAAGTCAATATTTTGACAGAAAATTCAAAATGGCGGCATGGAACGCCATATTTTCTGTCATTTCTTGAAACTACGCGAAATTTTCTTTAAAATGAGGTGCAAGTCAAAATTTTGACAGAAAATTCAATATGGCGGCCTGGAACGTCATTTTGTCAGTCATTTCTTGAAACTACGTGAAATTTCCTTTAAAATGAGGTGCAAGTCAATATTTTGACAGAAAATTCAAAATGGCGGCCTGGAACGTCATTTTGTCAGTCATTTCTGGAAACTAGGCGAAATTTCCTTTAAAATGAAGTGCAAGTCAATATTTTGACAGAAAATTCAAAATGGCGGCCTGGAACTGTCAAAAAATTTAACTTTTTTATTTGTCAAGTTAGAGTTGACGTCTCGGTGTCATTTTATGTTAGAATTTCTCGGAAAAGACGCTGGTGCAGTCGGTTTTTTGATATCTCAAAAACTAACAGAGTTAAATCTGAAATTTAACATTTTAACCATTTCTTTGCCAGAAACTCGGCCGGAATAAGAGATACATGAAATCTGACTAAAAAATATTTATAATATGCTCGTAATATGTGATATTATGGTAAAGGAAATTTGACGCCCTCTAGTGGCCAAACGGTATGACCAATCAACTCATGTGGGGATATTTTTGGAAAGCTTGAAATCTGCTCTATCTTTTGTTTTCTATGATATTTTGACGTATCTTGTCAAGTAAGGGAGTAAATTAGGGCGAAAGCAGCGGGTGTCTAAAAATATGCGATTTTATGGTGAAGCAACTTTGACGCCCTCTAGCGGCCAAACGGTATTATTAATCAACTCATGTGGGGATATTTTTGGAAAGCTTGAAATCTGCTCTATGTTTTGTTTTCTATGACATATTGACGTATTTTGTCAAGTAAGGGACTAATTTAGATTCAAAGCAGCGAGTGTCACAAAATTTGTGATTTTTTAGTGAAGAAACTTTGACGCCCTCTAGCGGCCAAACGGTATGATTAATCAATTCATGGGGGGATATTTTTGGAAAGCTTGAAATCTGCTCTATGTTTTGTTTTCTATGACATTTTGACGTATCTTGTCAAATAAGGGAGTAAATTAGGGTGAAAGCAGCGGGTGTCTAAAAATATGCGATTTTATGGTGAAGCAACTTTGACGCCCTCTAGCGGACAAGTCAATATTTTGACAGAAAATTCAAAATGGCGGCATGGAACGCCATATTTTCTGTCATTTCTTGAATCTACGCAAAATTTCCTTTAAAATGAGGGGCAAGTCAATATTTTGACAGGAAATTCAAAATGGCGTCCCAGGGCGCAGGAAATTCAAAATGGCGGCCTTGAACGTCATTTTGTCAGTCATTTCTTGAAACTACGTGAAATTTCCTTTAAAATGAGGTGCAAGTCAATATTTTGACAGAAAATTCAAAATGGCGGCCTGGAACGTCATTTTGTCAATCATTTCTTGAAACTAGGCGAAATTTCCTTTAATATGAGGTGCAAGTCAATATTTTGACAGAAAATTCAAAATGGCGACCTAGAACGCCATTTTGTCTGTCATTTCTTGAAACTAGGCGAAATTTCCTTTAATATGAGGTGCAAGTCAATATTTTGACAGAAAATTCAAAATGGCGGCCTGGAACTGTCAAAAAATTTAACTTTTTTATTTGTCAAGTTAGAGTTGACGTCTCGGTGTCATTTTATGTTAGAATTTCTCGGAAAAGACGCTGGTGCAGTCGGTTTTTTGATATCTCAAAAACTAACAGAGTTAAATCTGAAATTTAACATTTTAACCATTTCTTTGCCAGAAACTCGGCCGGAATAAGAGATACATGAAATCTGACTAAAAAATATTTATAATATGCTCGTAATATGTGATATTATGGTAAAGGAAATTTGACGCCCTCTAGTGGCCAAACGGTATGACCAATCAACTCATGGGGGGATATTTTTGGAAAGCTTGAAATCTGCTCTATCTTTTGTTTTCTATGACATTTTGACGTATCTTGTCAAGTAAGGGAGTAATTTAGATTCAAAGCAGCGAGTGTCACAAAATTTGTGATTTTTTAGTGAAGAAATTTTGACGCCCTCTAGCGGCCGAACGGTATTATCAATCATCTCATGTGGGGATATTTTTGGAAAGCTTGTAATCTGCTCTATCTTTTGTTTTCTATGATATTTTGACGTATCTTGTCAAGTAAGGGAGTAAATTAGGGCGAAAGCAGCGGGTGTCTAAAAATATGCGATTATATGGTGAAGCAACTTTGACGCCCTCTAGCGGCCAAACGGTATTATTAATCAACTCATGTGGGGATATTTTTGGAAAGCTTGAAATCTGCTCTATCTTTTGTTTTCTATGACATTTTGACGTATTTTGTCAAGTAAGGGACTAATTTAGATTCAAAGCAGCGAGTGTCACAAAATTTGTGATTTTTTAGTGAAGAAACTTTGACGCCCTCTAGCTGCCAACCGGTATTATCAATCATCTCATGTGGGGATATTTTTGGAAAGCTTGTAATCTGCTCTATCTTTTGTTTTCTATGATATTTTGACGTATCTTGTCAAGTAAGGGAGTAAATTAGGGCGAAAGCAGCGGGTGTCTAAAAATATGCGATTTTATGGTGAAGCAACTTTGACGCCCTCTAGCGGCCAAACGGTATTATTAATCAACTCATGTGGGGATATTTTTGGAAAGCTTGAAATCTGCTCTATCTTTTGTTTTCTATGACATTTTGACGTATCTTGTCAAATAAGGGAGTAATTTAGATTCAAAGCAGCGAGTGTCACAAAATTTGTGATTTTTTAGTGAAGAAATTTTGACGCTCTCTAGCGGCCGAACGGTATGACCAATTAACTCATGTGGGGATATTTTTGGAAAGCTTGAAATCTGCTCTATCTTTTGTTTTCTATGACATTTTGACGTATTTTGTCAAGTAAGGGAGTAAATTAGGGCAAAAGCATCGGGTGTCTAAAAATATGCGATTTTATGGTGAAGCAAATTTGACGCCCTCTAGCGGACAAGTCAATATTTTGACAGAAAATTCAAAATGGCGGCCTGGAACGTCATTTTGTCAGTCATTTCTTGAAACTACGTGAAATTTCCTTTAAAATGAGGTGCAAGTCAATATTTTGACAGAAAATTCAAAATGGCGGTCTAGAACGTCATTTTGTCAATCATTTCTTGAAACTAGGCGAAATTTCCTTTAATATGAGGTGCAAGTCAATATTTTGACAGAAAATTCAAAATGGCGGCATGGAACGCCATATTTTCTGTCATTTCTTGAAACTACGCAAAATTTCCTTTAAAATGAGGGGGCAAGTCAATATTTTGACAGGAAATTCAAAATGGCGTCCCAGGGCGCAGGAAATTCAAAATGGCGGCCTTGAACGTCATTTTGTCAGTCATTTCTTGAAACTACGTGAAATTTCCTTTAAAATGAGGTGCAAGTCAATATTTTGACAGAAAATTCAAAATGGCGACCTAGAACGCCATTTTGTCTGTCATTTCTTGAAACTGCGTGAAATTTCCTTTAATATGAGGTGCAAGTCAATATTTTGACAGAAAATTCAAAATGGCGGCCTGGAACGTCATTTTGTCAGTCATTTCTTGAAACTACGTGAAATTTCCTTTAATATGAGGTGCAAGTCAATATTTTGACAGAAAATTCAAAATGGCGACCTAGAACGCCATTTTGTCTGTCATTTCTTGAAACTGCGTGAAATTTCCTTTAATATGAGGTGCAAGTCAATATTTTGACAGAAAATTCAAAATGGCGGCCTGGAACGTCATTTTGTCAGTCATTTCTTGAAACTACGTGAAATTTCCTTTAATATGAGGTGCAAGTCAATATTTTGACAGAAAATTCAAAATGGCGGCCTAGAACGCCATTTTGTCTGTCATTTCTTGAAACTGCGTGAAATTTCCTTTAATATGAGGTGCAAGTCAATATTTTGACAGAAAATTCAAAATGGCGGCCTGGAACGTCATTTTGTCAGTCATTTCTTGAAACTACGTGAAATTTCCTTTAATATGAGGTGCAAGTCAATATTTTGACAGAAAATTCAAAATGGCGGTCTGGAACTGTCAAAAAATTTAACTTTTTTATTTGTCAAGTTAGAGTTGACGTCTCGGTGTCATTTTATGTTAGAATTTCTCGGAAAAGACGCTGGTGCAGTCGGTTTTTTGATATCTCAAAAACTAACAGAGTTAAATCTGAAATTTAACATTTTAACCATTTCTTTGCCAGAAACTCGGCCGGAATAAGAGATACATGAAATCTGACTAAAAAATATTTATAATATGCTCGTAATATGTGATATTATGGTAAAGCAAATTTGACGCCCTCTAGTGGCCAAACGGTATGACCAATCAACTCATGGGGGGATATTTTTGGAAAGCTTGAAATCTGCTCTATCTTTTGTTTTCTATGACATTTTGACGTATCTTGTCAAGTAAGGGAGTAATTTAGATTCAAAGCAGCGAGTGTCACAAAATTTGTGATTTTTTAGTGAAGAAATTTTGACGCCCTCTAGCGGCCGAACGGTATTATCAATCATCTCATGTGGGGATATTTTTGGAAAGCTTGTAATCTGCTCTATCTTTTGTTTTCTATGATATTTTGACGTATCTTGTCAAATAAGGGAGTAAATTAGGGTGAAAGCAGCGGGTGTCTAAAAATATGTGATTTTATGGTGAAGCAACTTTGACGCCCTCTAGCGGCCAAACGGTATTATTAATCAACTCATGGGGGGATATTTTTGGAAAGCTTGAAATCTGCTCTATCTTTTGTTTTCTATGACATTTTGACGTATCTTGTCAAATAAGGGAGTAAATTAGGGTGAAAGCAGCGGGTGTCTAAAAATATGCGATTTTATGGTGAAGCAACTTTGACGCCCTCTAGCGGACAAGTCAATATTTTGACAGAAAATTCAAAATGGCGGTCTAGAACGTCATTTTGTCAATCATTTCTTGAAACTAGGCGAAATTTCCTTTAATATGAGGTGCAAGTCAATATTTTGACAGAAAATTCAATATGGCGGCCTGGAACGTCATTTTGTCAATCATTTCTTGAAACTAGGCGAAATTTCCTTTAATATGAGGTGCAAGTCAATATTTTGACAGAAAATTCAAAATGGCGGTCTAGAACGTCATTTTGTCAATCATTTCTTGAAACTAGGCGAAATTTCCTTTAATATGAGGTGCAAGTCAATATTTTGACAGAAAATTCAAAATGGCGGTCTAGAACGTCATTTTGTCAGTTATTTCGTGAAACTACGTGAAATTTCCATTAAAATGAGGTGCAAGTCAATATTTTGACAGAAAATTCAAAATGGCGGCATGAAACGCCATATTTTCTGTCATTTCTTGAAACTACGCGAAATTTCCTTTAAAATGAGGTGCAAGTCAATATTTTGACAGAAAATTCAAAATGGCGGCATGGAACGCCATATTTTCTGTCATTTCTTGAAACTACGTGAAATTTCCATTAAAATGAGGTGCAAGTCAATATTTTGACAGAAAATTCAAAATGGCGGCATGGAACGCCATATTTTCTGTCATTTCTTGAAACTACGTGAAATTTCCTTTAAAATGAGGTGCAAGTCAATATTTTGACAGAAAATTCAAAATGGCGGCCTGGAACGTCATTTTGTCAATCATTTCTTGAAACTACGTGAAATTTCCATTAAAATGAGGTGCAAGTCAATATTTTGACAGAAAATTCAAAATGGCGGCATGGAACGCCATATTTTCTGTCATTTCTTGAAACTACGCGAAATTTCCTTTAAAATGAGGTGCAAGTCAATATTTTGACAGAAAATTCAAAATGGCGGCATGGAACGCCATATTTTCTGTCATTTCTTGAAACTACGTGAAATTTCCATTAAAATGAGGTGCAAGTCAATATTTTGACAGAAAATTCAAAATGGCGGCATGGAACGCCATATTTTCTGTCATTTCTTGAAACTACGTGAAATTTCCTTTAAAATGAGGTGCAAGTCAATATTTTGACAGAAAATTCAAAATGGCGGCATGGAACGCCATATTTTCTGTCATTTCTTGAAACTACGTGAAATTTCCTTTAATATGAGGTGCAAGTCAATATTTTGACAGAAAATTCAAAATGGCGGCCTGGAACTGTCAAAAAATTTAACTTTTTTATTTGTCAAGTTAGAGTTTACGTCTCGGTGTCATTTTATGTTAGAATTTCTCGGAAAAGACGCTGGTGCAGTCGGTTTTTTGATATCTCAAAAACTAACAGAGTTAAATCTGAAATTTAACATTTTAACCATTTCTTTGCCAGAAACTCGGCCGGAATAAGAGATACATGAAATCTGACTAAAAAATATTTATAATATGCTCGTAATATGTGATATTATGGTAAAGGAAATTTGACGCCCTCTAGTGGCCAAACGGTATGACCAATCAACTCATGTGGGGATATTTTTGGAAAGCTTGAAATCTGCTCTATCTTTTGTTTTCTATGACATTTTGACGTATTTTGTCAAGTAAGGGAGTAAATTAGGGCGAAAGCAGCGGGTGTCTAAAAATATGCGATTTTATGGTGAAGCAACTTTGACGCCCTCTAGCGGCCAAACGGTATTATTAATCAACTCATGTGGGGATATTTTTGGAAAGCTTGTAATCTGCTCTATCTTTTGTTTTCTATGACATTTTGACGTATTTTGTCAAGTAAGGGACTAATTTAGATTCAAAGCAGCGAGTGTCACAAAATTTGTGATTTTTTAGTGAAGAAACTTTGACGCTCTCTAGCGGCCAACCGGTATTATCAATCATCTCATGTGGGGATATTTTTGGAAAGCTTGTAATCTGCTCTATCTTTTGTTTTCTATGACATTTTGACGTATCTTGTCAAATAAGGGAGTAAATTAGGGCGAAAGCAGCGGGTGTCTAAAAATATGCGATTTTATGGTGAAGCAACTTTGACGCCCTCTAGCGGCCAAACGGTATTATTAATCAACTCATGTGGGGATATTTTTGGAAAGCTTGTAATCTGCTCTATCTTTTGTTTTCTATGACATTTTGACGTATTTTGTCAAGTAAGGGACTAATTTAGATTCAAAGCAGCGAGTGTCACAAAATTTGTGATTTTTTAGTGAAGAAACTTTGACGCCCTCTAGCTGCCAACCGGTATTATCAATCATCTCATGTGGGGATATTTTTGGAAAGCTTGTAATCTGCTCTATCTTTTGTTTTCTATGACATTTTGACGTATCTTGTCAAATAAGGGAGTAAATTAGGGTGAAAGCAGCGGGTGTCTAAAAATATGCGATTTTATGGTCAAGCAACTTTGACGCCCTCTAGCGGCCAAACGGTATTATTAATCAACTCATGTGGGGATATTTTTGGAAAGCTTGAAATCTGCTCTATCTTTTGTTTTCTATGACATTTTGACGTATTTTGTCAAGTAAGGGACTAATTTAGATTCAAAGCAGCGAGTGTCACAAAATTTGTGATTTTTTAGTGAAGAAACTTTGACGCTCTCTAGCGGCCAACCGGTATTATCAATCATCTCATGTGGGGATATTTTTGGAAAGCTTGTAATCTGCTCTATCTTTTGTTTTCTATGACATTTTGACGTATCTTGTCAAATAAGGGAGTAAATTAGGGCGAAAGCAGCGGGTGTCTAAAAATATGCAATTTTATGGTGAAGCAACTTTGACGCCCTCTAGCGGCCAAACGGTATTATTAATCAACTCATGGGGGGATATTTTTGGAAAGCTTGTAATCTGCTCTATCTTTTGTTTTCTATGACATTTTGACGTATCTTGTCAAATAAGGGAGTAAATTAGGGTGAAAGCAGCGGGTGTCTAAAAATATGCGATTTTATGGTGAAGCAACTTTGACGCCCTCTAGCGGACAAGTCAATATTTTGACAAAAAATTCAAAATGGCGGCATGGAACGCCATATTTTCTGTCATTTCTTGAAACTACGCAAAATTTCCTTTAAAATGAGGGGCAAGTCAATATTTTGACAGGAAATTCAAAATGGCGTCCCAGGGCGCAGGAAATTCAAAATGGCGGCCTTGAACGTCATTTTGTCAGTCATTTCTTGAAACTACGTGAAATTTCCTTTAAAATGAGGTGCAAGTCAATATTTTGACAGAAAATTCAATATGGCGGCCTGGAACGTCATTTTGTCAGTCATTTCTTGAAACTACGTGAAATTTCCTTTAAAATGAGGTGCAAGTCAATATTTTGACAGAAAATTCAAAATGGCGGTCTAGAACGTCATTTTGTCAATCATTTCTTGAAACTACGTGAAATTTCCATTAAAATGAGGTGCAAGTCAATATTTTGACAGAAAATTCAAAATGGCGGTCTAGAACGTCATTTTGTCAGTCATTTCTTGAAACTACGTGAAATTTCCTTTAATATGAGGTGCAAGTCAATATTTTGACAGAAAATTCAAAATGGCGGCCTGGAACGTCATTTTGTCAATCATTTCTTGAAACTAGGCGAAATTTCCTTTAATATGAGGTGCAAGTCAATATTTTGACAGAAAATTCAAAATGGCGGCCTGGAACTGTCAAAAAATTTAACTTTTTTATTTGTCAAGTTAGAGTTGACGTCTCGGTGTCATTTTATGTTAGAATTTCTCGGAAAAGACGCTGGTGCAGTCGGTTTTTTGATATCTCAAAAACTAACAGAGTTAAATCTGAAATTTAACATTTTAACCATTTCTTTGCCAGAAACTCGGCCGGAATAAGAGATATATGAAATCTGACTAAAAAATATTTATAATATGCTCGTAATATGTGATATTATGGTAAAGGAAATTTGACGCCCTCTAGTGGCCAAACGGTATGACCAATCAACTCATGTGGGGATATTTTTGGAAAGCTTGAAATCTGCTCTATCTTTTGTTTTCTATGATATTTTGACGTATCTTGTCAAGTAAGGGAGTAAATTAGGGCGAAAGCAGCGGGTGTCTAAAAATATGCGATTTTATGGTGAAGCAACTTTGACGCCCTCTAGCGGCCAAACGGTATTATTAATCAACTCATGTGGGGATATTTTTGGAAAGCTTGTAATCTGCTCTATCTTTCGTTTTCTATGACATTTTGACGTATCTTGTCAAATAAGGGAGTAAATTAGGGCGAAAGCAGCGGGTGTCTAAAAATATGCGATTTTATGGTGAAGCAACTTTGACGCCCTCTAGCGGCCAAACGGTATGATTAATCAATTCATGGGGGGATATTTTTGGAAAGCTTGAAATCTGCTCTATGTTTTGTTTTCTATGACATTTTGACGTATCTTGTCAAATAAGGGAGTAAATTAGGGTGAAAGCAGCGGGTGTCTAAAAATATGCGATTTTATGGTGAAGCAACTTTGACGCCCTCTAGCGGACAAGTCAATATTTTGACAGAAAATTCAAAATGGCGGCATGGAACGCCATATTTTCTGTCATTTCTTGAAACTACGCAAAATTTCCTTTAAAATGAGGGGCAAGTCAATATTTTGACAGGAAATTCAAAATGGCGTCCCAGGGCGCAGGAAATTCAAAATGGCGGCCTTGAACGTCATTTTGTCAGTCATTTCTTGAAACTACGTGAAATTTCCTTTAAAATGAGGTGCAAGTCAATATTTTGACAGAAAACTCAAAATGGCGGTCTAGAACGTCATTTTGTCAATCATTTCTTGAAACTACGTGAAATTTCCTTTAATATGAGGTGCAAGTCAATATTTTGACAGAAAATTCAAAATGGCGGCCTAGAACGTCATTTTGTCAGTTATTTCTTGAAACTACGTGAAATTTCCATTAAAATGAGGTGCAAGTCAATATTTTGACAGAAAATTCAAAATGGCGGCATGGAACGCCATATTTTCTGTCATTTCTTGAAACTACGCAAAATTTCCTTTAAAATGAGGGGCAAGTCAATATTTTGACAGGAAATTCAAAATGGCGTCCCAGGGCGCAGGAAATTCAAAATGGCGGCCTTGAACGTCATTTTGTCAGTCATTTCTTGAAACTACGTGAAATTTCCTTTAAAATGAGGTGCAAGTCAATATTTTGACAGAAAACTCAAAATGGCGGTCTAGAACGTCATTTTGTCAATCATTTCTTGAAACTACGTGAAATTTCCTTTAATATGAGGTGCAAGTCAATATTTTGACAGAAAATTCAAAATGGCGGCCTAGAACGTCATTTTGTCAGTTATTTCTTGAAACTACGTGAAATTTCCATTAAAATGAGGTGCAAGTCAATATTTTGACAGAAAATTCAAAATGGCGGCATGGAACGCCATATTTTCTGTCATTTCTTGAAACTACGCAAAATTTCCTTTAAAATGAGGGGCAAGTCAATATTTTGACAGGAAATTCAAAATGGCGTCCCAGGGCGCAGGAAATTCAAAATGGCGGCCTTGAACGTCATTTTGTCAGTCATTTCTTGAAACTACGTGAAATTTCCTTTAAAATGAGGTGCAAGTCAATATTTTGACAGAAAATTCAAAATGGCCGCCTAGAACGCCATTTTGTCTGTCATTTCTTGAAACTAGGCGAAATTTCCTTTAATATGAGGGGCAAGTCAATATTTTGACAGAAAATTCAATATGGCGGCCTTGAACGTCATTTTGTCAGTTATTTCTTGAAACTACGTGAAATTTCCATTAAAATGAGGTGCAAGTCAATATTTTGACAGAAAATTCAAAATGGCGGCATGGAACGCCATATTTTCTGTCATTTCTTGACACTACGCGAAATTTTCTTTAAAATGAGGTGCAAGTCAATATTTTGACAGAAAATTCAATATGGCGGCCTGGAACGTCATTTTGTCAGTCATTTCTTGAAACTACGTGAAATTTCCTTTAAAATGAGGTGCAAGTCAATATTTTGACAGAAAATTCAAAATGGCGGTCTAGAACGTCATTTTGTCAATCATTTCTTGAAACTACGTGAAATTTCCTTTAAAATGAGGTGCAAGTCAATATTTTGACAGAAAATTCAAAATGGCGGCATGGAACGCCATATTTTCTGTCATTTCTTGAAACTACGCGAAATTTTCTTTAAAATGAGGTGCAAGTCAATATTTTGACAGAAAATTCAATATGGCGGCCTGGAACGTCATTTTGTCAGTCATTTCTTGAAACTACGTGAAATTTCCTTTAAAATGAGGTGCAAGTCAATATTTTGACAGAAAATTCAAAATGGCGGTCTAGAACGTCATTTTGTCAATCATTTCTTGAAACTACGTGAAATTTCCTTTAAAATGAGGTGCAAGTCAATATTTTGACAGAAAATTCAAAATGGCGGCCTGGAACTGTCAAAAAATTTAACTTTTTTATTTGTCAAGTTAGAGTTGACGTCTCGGTGTCATTTTATGTTAGAATTTCTCGGAAAAGACGCTGGTGCAGTCGGTTTTTTGATATCTCAAAAACTAACAGAGTTAAATCTGAAATTTAACATTTTAACCATTTCTTTGCCAGAAACTCGGCCGGAATAAGAGATACATGAAATCTGACTAAAAAATATTTATAATATGCTCGTAATATGTGATATTATGGTAAAGCAAATTTGACGCCCTCTAGTGGCCAAACGGTATGACCAATCAACTCATGGGGGGATATTTTTGGAAAGCTTGAAATCTGCTCTATCTTTTGTTTTCTATGACATTTTGACGTATCTTGTCAAGTAAGGGAGTAATTTAGATTCAAAGCAGCGAGTGTCACAAAATTTGTGATTTTTTAGTGAAGAAATTTTGACGCCCTCTAGCGGCCGAACAGTATTATCAATCATCTCATGTGGGGATATTTTTGGAAAGCTTGTAATCTGCTCTATCTTTTGTTTTCTATGATATTTTGACGTATCTTGTCAAATAAGGGAGTAAATTAGGGCGAAAGCAGCGGGTGTCTAAAAATATGCGATTTTATGGTGAAGCAACTTTGACGCCCTCTAGCGGCCAAACGGTATTATTAATCAACTCATGTGGGGAAATTTTTGGAAAGCTTGAAATCTGCTCTATCTTTTGTTTTCTATGACATTTTGACGTATTTTGTCAAGTAAGGGAGTAAATTAGGGCAAAAGCATCGGGTGTCTAAAAATATGCGATTTTATGGTGAAGCAAATTTGACGCCCTCTAGCGGACAAGTCAATATTTTGACAGAAAATTCAAAATGGCGGCCTGGAACGTCATTTTGTCAGTCATTTCTTGAAACTACGTGAAATTTCCTTTAAAATGAGGTGCAAGTCAATATTTTGACAGAAAATTCAAAATGGCGGTCTAGAACGTCATTTTGTCAATCATTTCTTGAAACTAGGCGAAATTTCCTTTAATATGAGGTGCAAGTCAATATTTTGACAGAAAATTCAAAATGGCGGCATGGAACGCCATATTTTCTGTCATTTCTTGAAACTAGGCGAAATTTCCTTTAATATGAGGTGCAAGTCAATATTTTGACAGAAAATTCAAAATGGCGGCATGGAACGCCATATTTTCTGTCATTTCTTGAAACTACGCAAAATTTCCTTTAAAATGAGGGGGCAAGTCAATATTTTGACAGGAAATTCAAAATGGCGTCCCAGGGCGCAGGAAATTCAAAATGGCGGCCTTGAACGTCATTTTGTCAGTCATTTCTTGAAACTACGTGAAATTTCCTTTAAAATGAGGTGCAAGTCAATATTTTGACAGAAAATTCAAAATGGCGGCCTGGAACGTCATTTTGTCAGTCATTTCTTGAAACTACGTGAAATTTCCTTTAATATGAGGTGCAAGTCAATATTTTGACAGAAAATTCAAAATGGCGACCTAGAACGCCATTTTGTCTGTCATTTCTTGAAACTGCGTGAAATTTCCTTTAATATGAGGTGCAAGTCAATATTTTGACAGAAAATTCAAAATGGCGGCCTGGAACTGTCAAAAAATTTAACTTTTTTATTTGTCAAGTTAGAGTTGACGTCTCGGTGTCATTTTATGTTGGAATTTCTCGGAAAAGACGCTGGTGCAGTCGGTTTTTTGATATCTCAAAAACTAACAGAGTTAAATCTGAAATTTAACATTTTAACCATTTCTTTGCCAGAAACTCGGCCGGAATAAGAGATACATGAAATCTGACTAAAAAATATTTATAATATGCTCGTAATATGTGATATTATGGTAAAGGAAATTTGACGCCCTCTAGTGGCCAAACGGTATGACCAATCAACTCATGTGGGGATATTTTTGGAAAGCTTGAAATCTGCTCTATCTTTTGTTTTCTATGATATTTTGACGTATCTTGTCAAGTAAGGGAGTAAATTAGGGCGAAAGCAGCGGGTGTCTAAAAATATGCGATTTTATGGTGAAGCAACTTTGACGCCCTCTAGCGGCCAAACGGTATTATTAATCAACTCATGTGGGGATATTTTTGGAAAGCTTGAAATCTGCTCTATGTTTTGTTTTCTATGACATATTGACGTATTTTGTCAAGTAAGGGACTAATTTAGATTCAAAGCAGCGAGTGTCACAAAATTTGTGATTTTTTAGTGAAGAAACTTTGACGCCCTCTAGCGGCCAACCGGTATTATCAATCATCTCATGTGGGGATATTTTTGGAAAGCTTGTAATCTGCTCTATCTTTCGTTTTCTATGACATTTTGACGTATCTTGTCAAATAAGGGAGTAAATTAGGGCGAAAGCAGCGGGTGTCTAAAAATATGCGATTTTATGGTGAAGCAACTTTGACGCCCTCTAGCGGCCAAACGGTATTATTAATCAACTCATGTGGGGATATTTTTGGAAAGCTTGAAATCTGCTCTATGTTTTGTTTTCTATGACATTTTGACGTATCTTGTCAAATAAGGGAGTAAATTAGGGTGAAAGCAGCGGGTGTCTAAAAATATGCGATTTTATGGTGAAGCAACTTTGACGCCCTCTAGCGGACAAGTCAATATTTTGACAGAAAATTCAAAATGGCGGCATGGAACGCCATATTTTCTGTCATTTCTTGAAACTACGCAAAATTTCCTTTAAAATGAGGGGCAAGTCAATATTTTGACAGGAAATTCAAAATGGCGTCCCAGGGCGCAGGAAATTCAAAATGGCGGCCTTGAACGTCATTTTGTCAGTCATTTCTTGAAACTACGTGAAATTTCCTTTAAAATGAGGTGCAAGTCAATATTTTGACAGAAAACTCAAAATGGCGGTCTAGAACGTCATTTTGTCAATCATTTCTTGAAACTACGTGAAATTTCCTTTAATATGAGGTGCAAGTCAATATTTTGACAGAAAATTCAAAATGGCGGCCTAGAACGTCATTTTGTCAGTTATTTCTTGAAACTACGTGAAATTTCCATTAAAATGAGGTGCAAGTCAATATTTTGACAGAAAATTCAAAATGGCGGCATGGAACGCCATATTTTCTGTCATTTCTTGAAACTACGCAAAATTTCCTTTAAAATGAGGGGCAAGTCAATATTTTGACAGGAAATTCAAAATGGCGTCCCAGGGCGCAGGAAATTCAAAATGGCGGCCTTGAACGTCATTTTGTCAGTCATTTCTTGAAACTACGTGAAATTTCCTTTAAAATGAGGTGCAAGTCAATATTTTGACAGAAAATTCAAAATGGCCGCCTAGAACGCCATTTTGTCTGTCATTTCTTGAAACTAGGCGAAATTTCCTTTAATATGAGGGGCAAGTCAATATTTTGACAGAAAATTCAATATGGCGGCCTTGAACGTCATTTTGTCAGTTATTTCTTGAAACTACGTGAAATTTCCATTAAAATGAGGTGCAAGTCAATATTTTGACAGAAAATTCAAAATGGCGGCATGGAACGCCATATTTTCTGTCATTTCTTGAAACTACGCAAAATTTCCTTTAAAATGAGGGGCAAGTCAATATTTTGACAGGAAATTCAAAATGGCGTCCCAGGGCGCAGGAAATTCAAAATGGCGGCCTTGAACGTCATTTTGTCAGTCATTTCTTGAAACTACGTGAAATTTCCTTTAAAATGAGGTGCAAGTCAATATTTTGACAGAAAACTCAAAATGGCGGTCTAGAACGTCATTTTGTCAATCATTTCTTGAAACTACGTGAAATTTCCTTTAATATGAGGTGCAAGTCAATATTTTGACAGAAAATTCAAAATGGCGGCCTAGAACGTCATTTTGTCAGTTATTTCTTGAAACTACGTGAAATTTCCATTAAAATGAGGTGCAAGTCAATATTTTGACAGAAAATTCAAAATGGCGGCATGGAACGCCATATTTTCTGTCATTTCTTGAAACTACGCAAAATTTCCTTTAAAATGAGGGGCAAGTCAATATTTTGACAGGAAATTCAAAATGGCGTCCCAGGGCGCAGGAAATTCAAAATGGCGGCCTTGAACGTCATTTTGTCAGTCATTTCTTGAAACTACGTGAAATTTCCTTTAAAATGAGGTGCAAGTCAATATTTTGACAGAAAATTCAAAATGGCCGCCTAGAACGCCATTTTGTCTGTCATTTCTTGAAACTAGGCGAAATTTCCTTTAATATGAGGGGCAAGTCAATATTTTGACAGAAAATTCAATATGGCGGCCTGGAACGTCATTTTGTCAGTCATTTCTTGAAACTACGTGAAATTTCCTTTAAAATGAGGTGCAAGTCAATATTTTGACAGAAAATTCAAAATGGCGGTCTAGAACGTCATTTTGTCAATCATTTCTTGAAACTACGTGAAATTTCCTTTAAAATGAGGTGCAAGTCAATATTTTGACAGAAAATTCAAAATGGCGGCCTGGAACTGTCAAAAAATTTAACTTTTTTATTTGTCAAGTTAGAGTTGACGTCTCGGTGTCATTTTATGTTAGAATTTCTCGGAAAAGACGCTGGTGCAGTCGGTTTTTTGATATCTCAAAAACTAACAGAGTTAAATCTGAAATTTAACATTTTAACCATTTCTTTGCCAGAAACTCGGCCGGAATAAGAGATACATGAAATCTGACTAAAAAATATTTATAATATGCTCGTAATATGTGATATTATGGTAAAGGAAATTTGACGCCCTCTAGTGGCCAAACGGTATGACCAATCAACTCATGTGGGGATATTTTTGGAAAGCTTGAAATCTGCTCTATCTTTTGTTTTCTATGACATTTTGACGTATTTTGTCAAGTAAGGGACTAATTTAGATTCAAAGCAGCGAGTGTCACAAAATTTGTGATTTTTTAGTGAAGAAATTTTGACGCCCTCTAGCGGCCGAACGGTATTATCAATCATCTCATGTGGGGATATTTTTGGAAAGCTTGTAATCTGCTCTATCTTTTGTTTTCTATGATATTTTGACGTATCTTGTCAAGTAAGGGAGTAAATTAGGGCGAAAGCAGCGGGTGTCTAAAAATATGCGATTTTATGGTGAAGCAACTTTGACGCCCTCTAGCGGCCAAACGGTATTATTAATCAACTCATGGGGGGATATTTTTGGAAAGCTTGAAATCTGCTCTATCTTTTGTTTTCTATGACATTTTGACGTATCTTGTCAAATAAGGGAGTAAATTAGGGTGAAAGCAGCGGGTGTCTAAAAATATGCGATTTTATGGTGAAGCAACTTTGACGCCCTCTAGCGGACAAGTCAATATTTTGACAGAAAATTCAAAATGGCGGTCTAGAACGTCATTTTGTCAATCATTTCTTGAAACTAGGCGAAATTTCCTTTAATATGAGGTGCAAGTCAATATTTTGACAGAAAATTCAATATGGCGGCCTGGAACGTCATTTTGTCAATCATTTCTTGAAACTAGGCGAAATTTCCTTTAATATGAGGTGCAAGTCAATATTTTGACAGAAAATTCAAAATGGCGGTCTAGAACGTCATTTTGTCAATCATTTCTTGAAACTAGGCGAAATTTCCTTTAATATGAGGTGCAAGTCAATATTTTGACAGAAAATTCAAAATGGCGGTCTAGAACGTCATTTTGTCAGTTATTTCGTGAAACTACGTGAAATTTCCATTAATATGAGGTGCAAGTCAATATTTTGACAGAAAATTCAAAATGGCGGCCTGGAACGTCATTTTGTCAATCATTTCTTGAAACTACGTGAAATTTCCATTAAAATGAGGTGCAAGTCAATATTTTGACAGAAAATTCAAAATGGCGGCATGGAACGCCATATTTTCTGTCATTTCTTGAAACTACGCGAAATTTCCTTTAAAATGAGGTGCAAGTCAATATTTTGACAGAAAATTCAAAATGGCGGCATGGAACGCCATATTTTCTGTCATTTCTTGAAACTACGTGAAATTTCCATTAAAATGAGGTGCAAGTCAATATTTTGACAGAAAATTCAAAATGGCGGCATGGAACGCCATATTTTCTGTCATTTCTTGAAACTACGTGAAATTTCCTTTAATATGAGGTGCAAGTCAATATTTTGACAGAAAATTCAAAATGGCGGCCTGGAACTGTCAAAAAATTTAACTTTTTTATTTGTCAAGTTAGAGTTGACGTCTCGGTGTCATTTTATGTTAGAATTTCTCGGAAAAGACGCTGGTGCAGTCGGTTTTTTGATATCTCAAAAACTAACAGAGTTAAATCTGAAATTTAACATTTTAACCATTTCTTTGCCAGAAACTCGGCCGGAATAAGAGATACATGAAATCTGACTAAAAAATATTTATAATATGCTCGTAATATGTGATATTATGGTAAAGGAAATTTGACGCCCTCTAGTGGCCAAACGGTATGATTAATCAACTCATGTGGGGATATTTTTGGAAAGCTTGAAATCTGCTCTATCTTTTGTTTTCTATGACATTTTGACGTATTTTGTCAAGTAAGGGACTAATTTAGATTCAAAGCAGCGAGTGTCACAAAATTTGTGATTTTTTAGTGAAGAAACTTTGACGCCCTCTAGCGGCCAACCGGTATTATCAATCATCTCATGTGGGGATATTTTTGGAAAGCTTGTAATCTGCTCTATCTTTTGTTTTCTATGACATTTTGACGTATCTTGTCAAGTAAGGGAGTAAATTAATGTCAAAGCAGCGGGTGTCTAAAAATGTGCGATTTTATGGTGAAGCAAATTTGACGCCCTCTAGCGGCCGAACGGTATGACCAATTAACTCATGTGGGGATATTTTTGGAAAGCTTGAAATCTGCTCTATCTTTTGTTTTCTATGACATTTTGACGTATCTTGTCAAGTAAGGGAGTAAATTAGGGTGAAAGCAGCGGGTGTCTAAAAATATGCGATTTTATGGTCAAGCAACTTTGACGCCCTCTAGCGGCCAAACGGTATTATTAATCAACTCATGTGGGGATATTTTTGGAAAGCTTGAAATCTGCTCTATCTTTTGTTTTCTATGACATTTTGACGTATTTTGTCAAGTAAGGGACTAATTTAGATTCAAAGCAGCGAGTGTCACAAAATTTGTGATTTTTTAGTGAAGAAACTTTGACGCTCTCTAGCGGCCAACCGGTATTATCAATCATCTCATGTGGGGATATTTTTGGAAAGCTTGTAATCTGCTCTATCTTTTGTTTTCTATGACATTTTGACGTATCTTGTCAAATAAGGGAGTAAATTAGGGCGAAAGCAGCGGGTGTCTAAAAATATGCAATTTTATGGTGAAGCAACTTTGACGCCCTCTAGCGGCCAAACGGTATTATTAATCAACTCATGGGGGGATATTTTTGGAAAGCTTGTAATCTGCTCTATCTTTTGTTTTCTATGACATTTTGACGTATCTTGTCAAATAAGGGAGTAAATTAGGGTGAAAGCAGCGGGTGTCTAAAAATATGCGATTTTATGGTGAAGCAACTTTGACGCCCTCTAGCGGACAAGTCAATATTTTGACAGAAAATTCAAAATGGCGGCATGGAACGCCATATTTTCTGTCATTTCTTGAAACTACGCAAAATTTCCTTTAAAATGAGGGGCAAGTCAATATTTTGACAGGAAATTCAAAATGGCGTCCCAGGGCGCAGGAAATTCAAAATGGCGGCCTTGAACGTCATTTTGTCAGTCATTTCTTGAAACTACGTGAAATTTCCTTTAAAATGAGGTGCAAGTCAATATTTTGACAGAAAATTCAATATGGCGGCCTGGAACGTCATTTTGTCAGTCATTTCTTGAAACTACGTGAAATTTCCTTTAAAATGAGGTGCAAGTCAATATTTTGACAGAAAATTCAAAATGGCGGTCTAGAACGTCATTTTGTCAATCATTTCTTGAAACTACGTGAAATTTCCATTAAAATGAGGTGCAAGTCAATATTTTGACAGAAAATTCAAAATGGCGGTCTAGAACGTCATTTTGTCAGTCATTTCTTGAAACTACGTGAAATTTCCTTTAATATGAGGTGCAAGTCAATATTTTGACAGAAAATTCAAAATGGCGGCCTGGAACGTCATTTTGTCAGTCATTTCTTGAAACTACGTGAAATTTCCTTTAAAATGAGGTGCAAGTCAATATTTTGACAGAAAATTCAAAATGGCGGTCTAGAACGTCATTTTGTCAATCATTTCTTGAAACTACGTGAAATTTCCATTAAAATGAGGTGCAAGTCAATATTTTGACAGAAAATTCAAAATGGCGGTCTAGAACGTCATTTTGTCAGTCATTTCTTGAAACTACGCGAAATTTCCTTTAATATGAGGTGCAAGTCAATATTTTGACAGAAAATTCAAAATGGCGGCCTGGAACTGTCAAAAAATTTAACTTTTTTATTTGTCAAGTTAGAGTTGACGTCTCGGTGTCATTTTATGTTAGAATTTCTCGGAAAAGACGCTGGTGCAGTCGGTTTTTTGATATCTCAAAAACTAACAGAGTTAAATCTGAAATTTAACATTTTAACCATTTCTTTGCCAGAAACTCGGCCGGAATAAGAGATACATGAAATCTGACTAAAAAATATTTATAATATGCTCGTAATATGTGATATTATGGTAAAGGAAATTTGACGCCCTCTAGTGGCCAAACGGTATGACCAATCAACTCATGTGGGGATATTTTTGGAAAGCTTGAAATCTGCTCTATCTTTTGTTTTCTATGATATTTTGACGTATCTTGTCAAGTAAGGGAGTAAATTAGGGCGAAAGCAGCGGGTGTCTAAAAATATGCGATTTTATGGTGAAGCAACTTTGACGCCCTCTAGCGGCCAAACGGTATGATTAATCAATTCATGGGGGGATATTTTTGGAAAGCTTGAAATCTGCTCTATGTTTTGTTTTCTATGACATTTTGACGTATCTTGTCAAATAAGGGAGTAAATTAGGGTGAAAGCAGCGGGTGTCTAAAAATATGCGATTTTATGGTGAAGCAACTTTGACGCCCTCTAGCGGACAAGTCAATATTTTGACAGAAAATTCAAAATGGCGGCATGGAACGCCATATTTTCTGTCATTTCTTGAAACTACGCAAAATTTCCTTTAAAATGAGGGGCAAGTCAATATTTTGACAGGAAATTCAAAATGGCGTCCCAGGGCGCAGGAAATTCAAAATGGCGGCCTGGAACGTCATTTTGTCAGTCATTTCTTGAAACTACGTGAAATTTCCTTTAAAATGAGGTGCAAGTCAATATTTTGACAGAAAATTCAAAATGGCGGTCTAGAACGTCATTTTGTCAATCATTTCTTGAAACTACGTGAAATTTCCTTTAAAATGAGGTGCAAGTCAATATTTTGACAGAAAATTCAAAATGGCGGCCTGGAACTGTCAAAAAATTTAACTTTTTTATTTGTCAAGTTAGAGTTGACGTCTCGGTGTCATTTTATGTTAGAATTTCTCGGAAAAGACGCTGGTGCAGTCGGTTTTTTGATATCTCAAAAACTAACAGAGTTAAATCTGAAATTTAACATTTTAACCATTTCTTTGCCAGAAACTCGGCCGGAATAAGAGATACATGAAATCTGACTAAAAAATATTTATAATATGCTCGTAATATGTGATATTATGGTAAAGCAAATTTGACGCCCTCTAGTGGCCAAACGGTATGACCAATCAACTCATGGGGGGATATTTTTGGAAAGCTTGAAATCTGCTCTATCTTTTGTTTTCTATGACATTTTGACGTATCTTGTCAAGTAAGGGAGTAATTTAGATTCAAAGCAGCGAGTGTCACAAAATTTGTGATTTTTTAGTGAAGAAATTTTGACGCCCTCTAGCGGCCGAACGGTATTATTAATCAACTCATGTGGGGAAATTTTTGGAAAGCTTGAAATCTGCTCTATCTTTTGTTTTCTATGACATTTTGACGTATTTTGTCAAGTAAGGGAGTAAATTAGGGCAAAAGCATCGGGTGTCTAAAAATATGCGATTTTATGGTGAAGCAAATTTGACGCCCTCTAGCGGACAAGTCAATATTTTGACAGAAAATTCAAAATGGCGGCCTGGAACGTCATTTTGTCAGTCATTTCTTGAAACTACGTGAAATTTCCTTTAAAATGAGGTGCAAGTCAATATTTTGACAGAAAATTCAAAATGGCGGTCTAGAACGTCATTTTGTCAGTCATTTCTTGAAACTACGTGAAATTTCCTTTAATATGAGGTGCAAGTCAATATTTTGACAGAAAATTCAAAATGGCGACCTAGAACGCCATTTTGTCTGTCATTTCTTGAAACTGCGTGAAATTTCCTTTAATATGAGGTGCAAGTCAATATTTTGACAGAAAATTCAAAATGGCGGCCTGGAACTGTCAAAAAATTTAACTTTTTTATTTGTCAAGTTAGAGTTTACGTCTCGGTGTCATTTTATGTTAGAATTTCTCGGAAAAGACGCTGGTGCAGTCGGTTTTTTGATATCTCAAAAACTAACAGAGTTAAATCTGAAATTTAACATTTTAACCATTTCTTTGCCAGAAACTCGGCCGGAATAAGAGATACATGAAATCTGACTAAAAAATATTTATAATATGCTCGTAATATGTGATATTATGGTAAAGGAAATTTGACGCCCTCTAGTGGCCAAACGGTATGACCAATCAACTCATGTGGGGATATTTTTGGAAAGCTTGAAATCTGCTCTATCTTTTGTTTTCTATGATATTTTGACGTATCTTGTCAAGTAAGGGAGTAATTTAGATTCAAAGCAGCGAGTGTCACAAAATTTGTGATTTTTTAGTGAAGAAACTTTGACGCCCTCTAGCTGCCAACCGGTATTATCAATCATCTCATGTGGGGATATTTTTGGAAAGCTTGTAATCTGCTCTATCTTTTGTTTTCTATGATATTTTGACGTATCTTGTCAAGTAAGGGAGTAAATTAGGGCGAAAGCAGCGGGTGTCTAAAAATATGCGATTTTATGGTGAAGCAACTTTGACGCCCTCTAGCGGCCAAACGGTATTATTAATCAACTCATGGGGGGATATTTTTGGAAAGCTTGAAATCTGCTCTATCTTTTGTTTTCTATGACATTTTGACGTATCTTGTCAAGTAAGGGAGTAATTTAGATTCAAAGCAGCGAGTGTCACAAAATTTGTGATTTTTTAGTGAAGAAACTTTGACGCCCTCTAGCTGCCAACCGGTATTATCAATCATCTCATGTGGGGATATTTTTGGAAAGCTTGTAATCTGCTCTATCTTTTGTTTTCTATGATATTTTGACGTATCTTGTCAAATAAGGGAGTAAATTAGGGCGAAAGCAGCGGGTGTCTAAAAATATGCGATTTTATGGTGAAGCAACTTTGACGCCCTCTAGCGGACAAGTCAATATTTTGACAGAAAATTCAAAATGGCGGTCTAGAACGTCATTTTGTCAATCATTTCTTGAAACTAGGCGAAATTTCCTTTAATATGAGGTGCAAGTCAATATTTTGACAGAAAATTCAATATGGCGGCCTGGAACGTCATTTTGTCAATCATTTCTTGAAACTAGGCGAAATTTCCTTTAATATGAGGTGCAAGTCAATATTTTGACAGAAAATTCAAAATGGCGGTCTAGAACGTCATTTTGTCAGTTATTTCGTGAAACTACGTGAAATTTCCATTAAAATGAGGTGCAAGTCAATATTTTGACAGAAAATTCAAAATGGCGGCATGGAACGCCATATTTTCTGTCATTTCTTGAAACTACGTGAAATTTCCATTAAAATGAGGTGCAAGTCAATATTTTGACAGAAAATTCAAAATGGCGGCATGGAACGCCATATTTTCTGTCATTTCTTGAAACTACGTGAAATTTCCATTAAAATGAGGTGCAAGTCAATATTTTGACAGAAAATTCAAAATGGCGGCATGGAACGCCATATTTTCTGTCATTTCTTGAAACTACGTGAAATTTCCATTAAAATGAGGTGCAAGTCAATATTTTGACAGAAAATTCAAAATGGCGGTCTAGAACGTCATTTTGTCAATCATTTCTTGAAACTAGGCGAAATTTCCTTTAATATGAGGTGCAAGTCAATATTTTGACAGAAAATTCAAAATGGCGGCCTGGAACGTCATTTTGTCAGTCATTTCTTGAAACTACGTGAAATTTCCTTTAATATGAGGTGCAAGTCAATATTTTGACAGAAAATTCAATATGGCGGCCTGGAACGTCATTTTGTCAGTCATTTCTTGAAACTACGTGAAATTTCCTTTAATATGAGGTGCAAGTCAATATTTTGACAGAAAATTCAAAATGGCGGCCTAGAACGCCATTTTGTCTGTCATTTCTTGAAACTACGTGAAATTTCCTTTAAAATGAGGTGCAAGTCAATATTTTGACAGAAAATTCAAAATGGCGGCCTGGAACGTCATTTTGTCAATCATTTCTTGAAACTAGGCGAAATTTCCTTTAATATGAGGTGCAAGTCAATATTTTGACAGAAAATTCAATATGGCGGCCTGGAACGTCATTTTGTCAGTCATTTCTTGAAACTACGTGAAATTTCCTTTAATATGAGGTGCAAGTCAATATTTTGACAGAAAATTCAAAATGGCGACCTAGAACGCCATTTTGTCTGTCATTTCTTGAAACTGCGTGAAATTTCCTTTAATATGAGGTGCAAGTCAATATTTTGACAGAAAATTCAAAATGGCGGCCTGGAACTGTCAAAAAATTTAACTTTTTTATTTGTCAAGTTAGAGTTGACGTCTCGGTGTCATTTTATGTTGGAATTTCTCGGAAAAGACGCTGGTGCAGTCGGTTTTTTGATATCTCAAAAACTAACAGAGTTAAATCTGAAATTTAACATTTTAACCATTTCTTTGCCAGAAACTCGGCCGGAATAAGAGATACATGAAATCTGACTAAAAAATATTTATAATATGCTCGTAATATGTGATATTATGGTAAAGGAAATTTGACGCCCTCTAGTGGCCAAACGGTATGACCAATCAACTCATGTGGGGATATTTTTGGAAAGCTTGAAATCTGCTCTATCTTTTGTTTTCTATGATATTTTGACGTATCTTGTCAAGTAAGGGAGTAAATTAGGGCGAAAGCAGCGGGTGTCTAAAAATATGCGATTTTATGGTGAAGCAACTTTGACGCCCTCTAGCGGCCAAACGGTATTATTAATCAACTCATGTGGGGATATTTTTGGAAAGCTTGAAATCTGCTCTATGTTTTGTTTTCTATGACATATTGACGTATTTTGTCAAGTAAGGGACTAATTTAGATTCAAAGCAGCGAGTGTCACAAAATTTGTGATTTTTTAGTGAAGAAACTTTGACGCCCTCTAGCGGCCAACCGGTATTATCAATCATCTCATGTGGGGATATTTTTGGAAAGCTTGTAATCTGCTCTATCTTTCGTTTTCTATGACATTTTGACGTATCTTGTCAAATAAGGGAGTAAATTAGGGCGAAAGCAGCGGGTGTCTAAAAATATGCGATTTTATGGTGAAGCAACTTTGACGCCCTCTAGCGGCCAAACGGTATTATTAATCAACTCATGTGGGGATATTTTTGGAAAGCTTGAAATCTGCTCTATGTTTTGTTTTCTATGACATTTTGACGTATCTTGTCAAATAAGGGAGTAAATTAGGGCGAAAGCAGCGGGTGTCTAAAAATATGCGATTTTATGGTGAAGCAACTTTGACGCCCTCTAGCTGCCAACCGGTATTATCAATCATCTCATGTGGGGATATTTTTGGAAAGCTTGTAATCTGCTCTATCTTTTGTTTTCTATGATATTTTGACGTATCTTGTCAAGTAAGGGAGTAAATTAGGGCGAAAGCAGCGGGTGTCTAAAAATATGCGATTTTATGGTGAAGCAACTTTGACGCCCTCTAGCGGCCAAACGGTATTATTAATCAACTCATGGGGGGATATTTTTGGAAAGCTTGAAATCTGCTCTATCTTTTGTTTTCTATGACATTTTGACGTATCTTGTCAAGTAAGGGAGTAATTTAGATTCAAAGCAGCGAGTGTCACAAAATTTGTGATTTTTTAGTGAAGAAACTTTGACGCCCTCTAGCTGCCAACCGGTATTATCAATCATCTCATGTGGGGATATTTTTGGAAAGCTTGTAATCTGCTCTATCTTTTGTTTTCTATGATATTTTGACGTATCTTGTCAAATAAGGGAGTAAATTAGGGCGAAAGCAGCGGGTGTCTAAAAATATGCGATTTTATGGTGAAGCAACTTTGACGCCCTCTAGCGGACAAGTCAATATTTTGACAGAAAATTCAAAATGGCGGTCTAGAACGTCATTTTGTCAATCATTTCTTGAAACTAGGCGAAATTTCCTTTAATATGAGGTGCAAGTCAATATTTTGACAGAAAATTCAATATGGCGGCCTGGAACGTCATTTTGTCAATCATTTCTTGAAACTAGGCGAAATTTCCTTTAATATGAGGTGCAAGTCAATATTTTGACAGAAAATTCAAAATGGCGGTCTAGAACGTCATTTTGTCAGTTATTTCGTGAAACTACGTGAAATTTCCATTAAAATGAGGTGCAAGTCAATATTTTGACAGAAAATTCAAAATGGCGGCATGGAACGCCATATTTTCTGTCATTTCTTGAAACTACGTGAAATTTCCATTAAAATGAGGTGCAAGTCAATATTTTGACAGAAAATTCAAAATGGCGGCATGGAACGCCATATTTTCTGTCATTTCTTGAAACTACGTGAAATTTCCATTAAAATGAGGTGCAAGTCAATATTTTGACAGAAAATTCAAAATGGCGGCATGGAACGCCATATTTTCTGTCATTTCTTGAAACTACGTGAAATTTCCATTAAAATGAGGTGCAAGTCAATATTTTGACAGAAAATTCAAAATGGCGGTCTAGAACGTCATTTTGTCAATCATTTCTTGAAACTAGGCGAAATTTCCTTTAATATGAGGTGCAAGTCAATATTTTGACAGAAAATTCAAAATGGCGGCCTGGAACGTCATTTTGTCAGTCATTTCTTGAAACTACGTGAAATTTCCTTTAATATGAGGTGCAAGTCAATATTTTGACAGAAAATTCAATATGGCGGCCTGGAACGTCATTTTGTCAGTCATTTCTTGAAACTACGTGAAATTTCCTTTAATATGAGGTGCAAGTCAATATTTTGACAGAAAATTCAAAATGGCGGCCTAGAACGCCATTTTGTCTGTCATTTCTTGAAACTACGTGAAATTTCCTTTAAAATGAGGTGCAAGTCAATATTTTGACAGAAAATTCAAAATGGCGGCCTGGAACGTCATTTTGTCAATCATTTCTTGAAACTAGGCGAAATTTCCTTTAATATGAGGTGCAAGTCAATATTTTGACAGAAAATTCAATATGGCGGCCTGGAACGTCATTTTGTCAGTCATTTCTTGAAACTACGTGAAATTTCCTTTAATATGAGGTGCAAGTCAATATTTTGACAGAAAATTCAATATGGCGGCCTGGAACGTCATTTTGTCAGTCATTTCTTGAAACTACGTGAAATTTCCTTTAATATGAGGTGCAAGTCAATATTTTGACAGAAAATTCAAAATGGCGACCTAGAACGCCATTTTGTCTGTCATTTCTTGAAACTGCGTGAAATTTCCTTTAATATGAGGTGCAAGTCAATATTTTGACAGAAAATTCAAAATGGCGGCCTGGAACTGTCAAAAAATTTAACTTTTTTATTTGTCAAGTTAGAGTTGACGTCTCGGTGTCATTTTATGTTGGAATTTCTCGGAAAAGACGCTGGTGCAGTCGGTTTTTTGATATCTCAAAAACTAACAGAGTTAAATCTGAAATTTAACATTTTAACCATTTCTTTGCCAGAAACTCGGCCGGAATAAGAGATACATGAAATCTGACTAAAAAATATTTATAATATGCTCGTAATATGTGATATTATGGTAAAGGAAATTTGACGCCCTCTAGTGGCCAAACGGTATGACCAATCAACTCATGTGGGGATATTTTTGGAAAGCTTGAAATCTGCTCTATCTTTTGTTTTCTATGATATTTTGACGTATCTTGTCAAGTAAGGGAGTAAATTAGGGCGAAAGCAGCGGGTGTCTAAAAATATGCGATTTTATGGTGAAGCAACTTTGACGCCCTCTAGCGGCCAAACGGTATTATTAATCAACTCATGTGGGGATATTTTTGGAAAGCTTGAAATCTGCTCTATGTTTTGTTTTCTATGACATATTGACGTATTTTGTCAAGTAAGGGACTAATTTAGATTCAAAGCAGCGAGTGTCACAAAATTTGTGATTTTTTAGTGAAGAAACTTTGACGCCCTCTAGCGGCCAACCGGTATTATCAATCATCTCATGTGGGGATATTTTTGGAAAGCTTGTAATCTGCTCTATCTTTCGTTTTCTATGACATTTTGACGTATCTTGTCAAATAAGGGAGTAAATTAGGGCGAAAGCAGCGGGTGTCTAAAAATATGCGATTTTATGGTGAAGCAACTTTGACGCCCTCTAGCGGCCAAACGGTATTATTAATCAACTCATGTGGGGATATTTTTGGAAAGCTTGAAATCTGCTCTATGTTTTGTTTTCTATGACATATTGACGTATTTTGTCAAGTAAGGGACTAATTTAGATTCAAAGCAGCGAGTGTCACAAAATTTGTGATTTTTTAGTGAAGAAACTTTGACGCCCTCTAGCGGCCAACCGGTATTATCAATCATCTCATGTGGGGATATTTTTGGAAAGCTTGTAATCTGCTCTATCTTTCGTTTTCTATGACATTTTGACGTATCTTGTCAAATAAGGGAGTAAATTAGGGCGAAAGCAGCGGGTGTCTAAAAATATGCGATTTTATGGTGAAGCAACTTTGACGCCCTCTAGCGGCCAACCGGTATTATCAATCATCTCATGTGGGGATATTTTTGGAAAGCTTGTAATCTGCTCTATCTTTCGTTTTCTATGACATTTTGACGTATCTTGTCAAATAAGGGAGTAAATTAGGGTGAAAGCAGCGGGTGTCTAAAAATATGCGATTTTATGGTGAAGCAACTTTGACGCCCTCTAGCGGACAAGTCAATATTTTGACAGAAAATTCAAAATGGCGGCATGGAACGCCATATTTTCTGTCATTTCTTGAAACTACGCAAAATTTCCTTTAAAATGAGGGGCAAGTCAATATTTTGACAGGAAATTCAAAATGGCGTCCCAGGGCGCAGGAAATTCAAAATGGCGGCCTTGAACGTCATTTTGTCAGTCATTTCTTGAAACTACGTGAAATTTCCTTTAAAATGAGGTGCAAGTCAATATTTTGACAGAAAACTCAAAATGGCGGCCTAGAACGTCATTTTGTCAGTTATTTCTTGAAACTACGTGAAATTTCCATTAAAATGAGGTGCAAGTCAATATTTTGACAGAAAATTCAAAATGGCGGCATGGAACGCCATATTTTCTGTCATTTCTTGAAACTACGCAAAATTTCCTTTAAAATGAGGGGCAAGTCAATATTTTGACAGGAAATTCAAAATGGCGTCCCAGGGCGCAGGAAATTCAAAATGGCGGCCTTGAACGTCATTTTGTCAGTCATTTCTTGAAACTACGTGAAATTTCCTTTAAAATGAGGTGCAAGTCAATATTTTGACAGAAAACTCAAAATGGCGGTCTAGAACGTCATTTTGTCAATCATTTCTTGAAACTACGTGAAATTTCCTTTAAAATGAGGTGCAAGTCAATATTTTGACAGAAAATTCAAAATGGCCGCCTAGAACGCCATTTTGTCTGTCATTTCTTGAAACTAGGCGAAATTTCCTTTAATATGAGGGGCAAGTCAATATTTTGACAGAAAATTCAATATGGCGGCCTTGAACGTCATTTTGTCAGTTATTTCTTGAAACTACGCGAAATTTTCTTTAAAATGAGGTGCAAGTCAATATTTTGACAGAAAATTCAATATGGCGGCCTGGAACGTCATTTTGTCAGTCATTTCTTGAAACTACGTGAAATTTCCTTTAAAATGAGGTGCAAGTCAATATTTTGACAGAAAATTCAATATGGCGGCCTGGAACGTCATTTTGTCAGTCATTTCTTGAAACTACGCAAAATTTCCTTTAAAATGAGGGGCAAGTCAATATTTTGACAGGAAATTCAAAATGGCGTCCCAGGGCGCAGGAAATTCAAAATGGCGGCCTTGAACGTCATTTTGTCAGTCATTTCTTGAAACTACGTGAAATTTCCTTTAATATGAGGGGCAAGTCAATATTTTGACAGAAAATTCAATATGGCGGCCTTGAACGTCATTTTGTCAGTCATTTCTTGAAACTACGCGAAATTTTCTTTAAAATGAGGTGCAAGTCAATATTTTGACAGAAAATTCAATATGGCGGCCTGGAACGTCATTTTGTCAGTCATTTCTTGAAACTACGTGAAATTTCCTTTAAAATGAGGTGCAAGTCAATATTTTGACAGAAAATTCAAAATGGCGGTCTAGAACGTCATTTTGTCAATCATTTCTTGAAACTACGTGAAATTTCCTTTAAAATGAGGTGCAAGTCAATATTTTGACAGAAAATTCAAAATGGCGGCATGGAACGCCATATTTTCTGTCATTTCTTGAAACTACGCGAAATTTTCTTTAAAATGAGGTGCAAGTCAATATTTTGACAGAAAATTCAATATGGCGGCCTGGAACGTCATTTTGTCAGTCATTTCTTGAAACTACGTGAAATTTCCTTTAAAATGAGGTGCAAGTCAATATTTTGACAGAAAATTCAAAATGGCGGTCTAGAACGTCATTTTGTCAATCATTTCTTGAAACTACGTGAAATTTCCTTTAAAATGAGGTGCAAGTCAATATTTTGACAGAAAATTCAAAATGGCGGCCTGGAACTGTCAAAAAATTTAACTTTTTTATTTGTCAAGTTAGAGTTGACGTCTCGGTGTCATTTTATGTTAGAATTTCTCGGAAAAGACGCTGGTGCAGTCGGTTTTTTGATATCTCAAAAACTAACAGAGTTAAATCTGAAATTTAACATTTTAACCATTTCTTTGCCAGAAACTCGGCCGGAATAAGAGATACATGAAATCTGACTAAAAAATATTTATAATATGCTCGTAATATGTGATATTATGGTAAAGGAAATTTGACGCCCTCTAGTGGCCAAACGGTATGACCAATCAACTCATGTGGGGATATTTTTGGAAAGCTTGAAATCTGCTCTATCTTTTGTTTTCTATGACATTTTGACGTATTTTGTCAAGTAAGGGACTAATTTAGATTCAAAGCAGCGAGTGTCACAAAATTTGTGATTTTTTAGTGAAGAAACTTTGACGCCCTCTAGCGGCCAACCGGTATTATCAATCATCTCATGTGGGGATATTTTTGGAAAGCTTGAAATCTGCTCTATCTTTTGTTTTCTATGACATTTTGACGTATCTTGTCAAGTAAGGGACTAATTTAGATTCAAAGCAGCGAGTGTCACAAAATTTGTGATTTTTTAGTGAAGAAACTTTGACGCCCTCTAGCGGCCGAACGGTATTATCAATCATCTCATGTGGGGATATTTTTGGAAAGCTTGTAATCTGCTCTATCTTTTGTTTTCTATGATATTTTGACGTATCTTGTCAAGTAAGGGAGTAAATTAGGGCGAAAGCAGCGGGTGTCTAAAAATATGCGATTTTATGGTGAAGCAACTTTGACGCCCTCTAGCGGCCAAACGGTATTATTAATCAACTCATGGGGGGATATTTTTGGAAAGCTTGAAATCTGCTCTATCTTTTGTTTTCTATGACATTTTGACGTATCTTGTCAAATAAGGGAGTAAATTAGGGTGAAAGCAGCGGGTGTCTAAAAATATGCGATTTTATGGTGAAGCAACTTTGACGCCCTCTAGCGGACAAGTCAATATTTTGACAGAAAATTCAAAATGGCGGTCTAGAACGTCATTTTGTCAATCATTTCTTGAAACTAGGCGAAATTTCCTTTAATATGAGGTGCAAGTCAATATTTTGACAGAAAATTCAATATGGCGGCCTGGAACGTCATTTTGTCAATCATTTCTTGAAACTAGGCGAAATTTCCTTTAATATGAGGTGCAAGTCAATATTTTGACAGAAAATTCAAAATGGCGGTATAGAACGTCATTTTGTCAATCATTTCTTGAAACTAGGCGAAATTTCCTTTAATATGAGGTGCAAGTCAATATTTTGACAGAAAATTCAAAATGGCGGTCTAGAACGTCATTTTGTCAGTTATTTCGTGAAACTACGTGAAATTTCCATTAAAATGAGGTGCAAGTCAATATTTTGACAGAAAATTCAAAATGGCGGCATGAAACGCCATATTTTCTGTCATTTCTTGAAACTACGCGAAATTTCCTTTAAAATGAGGTGCAAGTCAATATTTTGACAGAAAATTCAAAATGGCGGCATGGAACGCCATATTTTCTGTCATTTCTTGAAACTACGTGAAATTTCCATTAAAATGAGGTGCAAGTCAATATTTTGACAGAAAATTCAAAATGGCGGCATGGAACGCCATATTTTCTGTCATTTCTTGAAACTACGCGAAATTTCCTTTAAAATGAGGTGCAAGTCAATATTTTGACAGAAAATTCAAAATGGCGGCATGGAACGCCATATTTTCTGTCATTTCTTGAAACTACGTGAAATTTCCATTAAAATGAGGTGCAAGTCAATATTTTGACAGAAAATTCAAAATGGCGGCATGGAACGCCATATTTTCTGTCATTTCTTGAAACTACGTGAAATTTCCTTTAAAATGAGGTGCAAGTCAATATTTTGACAGAAAATTCAAAATGGCGGCATGGAACGCCATATTTTCTGTCATTTCTTGAAACTACGTGAAATTTCCTTTAATATGAGGTGCAAGTCAATATTTTGACAGAAAATTCAAAATGGCGGCCTGGAACTGTCAAAAAATTTAACTTTTTTATTTGTCAAGTTAGAGTTGACGTCTCGGTGTCATTTTATGTTAGAATTTCTCGGAAAAGACGCTGGTGCAGTCGGTTTTTTGATATCTCAAAAACTAACAGAGTTAAATCTGAAATTTAACATTTTAACCATTTCTTTGCCAGAAACTCGGCCGGAATAAGAGATACATGAAATCTGACTAAAAAATATTTATAATATGCTCGTAATATGTGATATTATGGTAAAGGAAATTTGACGCCCTCTAGTGGCCAAACGGTATGACCAATCAACTCATGTGGGGATATTTTTGGAAAGCTTGAAATCTGCTCTATCTTTTGTTTTCTATGATATTTTGACGTATCTTGTCAAGTAAGGGACTAATTTAGATTCAAAGCAGCGAGTGTCACAAAATTTGTGATTTTTTAGTGAAGAAACTTTGACGCCCTCTAGCGGCCAACCGGTATTATCAATCATCTCATGTGGGGATATTTTTGGAAAGCTTGTAATCTGCTCTATCTTTTGTTTTCTATGACATTTTGACGTATCTTGTCAAATAAGGGAGTAAATTAGGGCGAAAGCAGCGGGTGTCTAAAAATATGCGATTTTATGGTGAAGCAACTTTGACGCCCTCTAGCGGCCAAACGGTATTATTAATCAACTCATGTGGGGATATTTTTGGAAAGCTTGAAATCTGCTCTATCTTTTGTTTTCTATGACATTTTGACGTATCTTGTCAAGTAAGGGAGTAAATTAATGTCAAAGCAGCGGGTGTCTAAAAATGTGCGATTTTATGGTGAAGCAAATTTGACGCCCTCTAGCGGCCGAACGGTATGACCAATTAACTCATGTGGGGATATTTTTGGAAAGCTTGAAATCTGCTCTATCTTTTGTTTTCTATGACATTTTGACGTATCTTGTCAAGTAAGGGAGTAAATTAGGGTGAAAGCAGCGGGTGTCTAAAAATATGCGATTTTATGGTCAAGCAACTTTGACGCCCTCTAGCGGCCAAACGGTATTATTAATCAACTCATGTGGGGATATTTTTGGAAAGCTTGAAATCTGCTCTATCTTTTGTTTTCTATGACATTTTGACGTATTTTGTCAAGTAAGGGACTAATTTAGATTCAAAGCAGCGAGTGTCACAAAATTTGTGATTTTTTAGTGAAGAAACTTTGACGCTCTCTAGCGGCCAACCGGTATTATCAATCATCTCATGTGGGGATATTTTTGGAAAGCTTGTAATCTGCTCTATCTTTTGTTTTCTATGACATTTTGACGTATCTTGTCAAATAAGGGAGTAAATTAGGGCGAAAGCAGCGGGTGTCTAAAAATATGCAATTTTATGGTGAAGCAACTTTGACGCCCTCTAGCGGCCAAACGGTATTATTAATCAACTCATGGGGGGATATTTTTGGAAAGCTTGTAATCTGCTCTATCTTTTGTTTTCTATGACATTTTGACGTATCTTGTCAAATAAGGGAGTAAATTAGGGTGAAAGCAGCGGGTGTCTAAAAATATGCGATTTTATGGTGAAGCAACTTTGACGCCCTCTAGCGGACAAGTCAATATTTTGACAGAAAATTCAAAATGGCGGCATGGAACGCCATATTTTCTGTCATTTCTTGAAACTACGCAAAATTTCCTTTAAAATGAGGGGCAAGTCAATATTTTGACAGGAAATTCAAAATGGCGTCCCAGGGCGCAGGAAATTCAAAATGGCGGCCTTGAACGTCATTTTGTCAGTCATTTCTTGAAACTACGTGAAATTTCCTTTAAAATGAGGTGCAAGTCAATATTTTGACAGAAAATTCAATATGGCGGCCTGGAACGTCATTTTGTCAGTCATTTCTTGAAACTACGTGAAATTTCCTTTAAAATGAGGTGCAAGTCAATATTTTGACAGAAAATTCAAAATGGCGGTCTAGAACGTCATTTTGTCAATCATTTCTTGAAACTACGTGAAATTTCCATTAAAATGAGGTGCAAGTCAATATTTTGACAGAAAATTCAAAATGGCGGTCTAGAACGTCATTTTGTCAGTCATTTCTTGAAACTACGTGAAATTTCCTTTAATATGAGGTGCAAGTCAATATTTTGACAGAAAATTCAAAATGGCGGCCTGGAACGTCATTTTGTCAATCATTTCTTGAAACTAGGCGAAATTTCCTTTAATATGAGGTGCAAGTCAATATTTTGACAGAAAATTCAAAATGGCGGCCTGGAACTGTCAAAAAATTTAACTTTTTTATTTGTCAAGTTAGAGTTGACGTCTCGGTGTCATTTTATGTTAGAATTTCTCGGAAAAGACGCTGGTGCAGTCGGTTTTTTGATATCTCAAAAACTAACAGAGTTAAATCTGAAATTTAACATTTTAACCATTTCTTTGCCAGAAACTCGGCCGGAATAAGAGATACATGAAATCTGACTAAAAAATATTTATAATATGCTCGTAATATGTGATATTATGGTAAAGGAAATTTGACGCCCTCTAGTGGCCAAACGGTATGATTAATCAACTCATGTGGGGATATTTTTGGAAAGCTTGAAATCTGCTCTATCTTTTGTTTTCTATGACATTTTGACGTATTTTGTCAAGTAAGGGACTAATTTAGATTCAAAGCAGCGAGTGTCACAAAATTTGTGATTTTTTAGTGAAGAAACTTTGACGCCCTCTAGCGGCCAACCGGTATTATCAATCATCTCATGTGGGGATATTTTTGGAAAGCTTGAAATCTGCTCTATCTTTTGTTTTCTATGACATTTTGACGTATTTTGTCAAGTAAGGGACTAATTTAGATTCAAAGCAGCGAGTGTCACAAAATTTGTGATTTTTTAGTGAAGAAACTTTGACGCCCTCTAGCGGCCAAACGGTATGATTAATCATCTCATGTGGGGATATTTTTGGAAAGCTTGAAATCTGCTCTATCTTTTGTTTTCTATGATATTTTGACGTATCTTGTCAAGTAAGGGAGTAAATTAGGGCGAAAGCAGCGGGTGTCTAAAAATATGCGATTTTATGGTGAAGCAACTTTGACGCCCTCTAGCGGCCAAACGGTATGATTAATCAATTCATGGGGGGATATTTTTGGAAAGCTTGAAATCTGCTCTATGTTTTGTTTTCTATGACATTTTGACGTATCTTGTCAAATAAGGGAGTAAATTAGGGTGAAAGCAGCGGGTGTCTAAAAATATGCGATTTTATGGTGAAGCAACTTTGACGCCCTCTAGCGGACAAGTCAATATTTTGACAGAAAATTCAAAATGGCGGCATGGAACGCCATATTTTCTGTCATTTCTTGAAACTACGCAAAATTTCCTTTAAAATGAGGGGCAAGTCAATATTTTGACAGGAAATTCAAAATGGCGTCCCAGGGCGCAGGAAATTCAAAATGGCGGCCTTGAACGTCATTTTGTCAGTCATTTCTTGAAACTACGTGAAATTTCCTTTAATATGAGGTGCAAGTCAATATTTTGACAGAAAATTCAAAATGGCGGCCTAGAACGTCATTTTGTCAGTTATTTCTTGAAACTACGTGAAATTTCCATTAAAATGAGGTGCAAGTCAATATTTTGACAGAAAATTCAAAATGGCGGCATGGAACGCCATATTTTCTGTCATTTCTTGAAACTACGCAAAATTTCCTTTAAAATGAGGGGCAAGTCAATATTTTGACAGGAAATTCAAAATGGCGTCCCAGGGCGCAGGAAATTCAAAATGGCGGCCTTGAACGTCATTTTGTCAGTCATTTCTTAAAACTACGTGAAATTTCCTTTAATATGAGGGGCAAGTCAATATTTTGACAGAAAATTCAATATGGCGGCCTTGAACGTCATTTTGTCAGTTATTTCTTGAAACTACGTGAAATTTCCATTAAAATGAGGTGCAAGTCAATATTTTGACAGAAAATTCAAAATGGCGGCATGGAACGCCATATTTTCTGTCATTTCTTGAAACTAGGCGAAATTTCCTTTAATATGAGGTGCAAGTCAATATTTTGACAGAAAATTCAAAATGGCGGCATGGAACGCCATATTTTCTGTCATTTCTTGAAACTACGCAAAATTTCCTTTAAAATGAGGGGGCAAGTCAATATTTTGACAGGAAATTCAAAATGGCGTCCCAGGGCGCAGGAAATTCAAAATGGCGGCCTTGAACGTCATTTTGTCAGTCATTTCTTGAAACTACGTGAAATTTCCTTTAAAATGAGGTGCAAGTCAATATTTTGACAGAAAATTCAAAATGGCGGCCTGGAACGTCATTTTGTCAGTCATTTCTTGAAACTACGTGAAATTTCCTTTAATATGAGGTGCAAGTCAATATTTTGACAGAAAATTCAAAATGGCGACCTAGAACGCCATTTTGTCTGTCATTTCTTGAAACTGCGTGAAATTTCCTTTAATATGAGGTGCAAGTCAATATTTTGACAGAAAATTCAAAATGGCGGCCTGGAACTGTCAAAAAATTTAACTTTTTTATTTGTCAAGTTAGAGTTGACGTCTCGGTGTCATTTTATGTTAGAATTTCTCGGAAAAGACGCTGGTGCAGTCGGTTTTTTGATATCTCAAAAACTAACAGAGTTAAATCTGAAATTTAACATTTTAACCATTTCTTTGCCAGAAACTCGGCCGGAATAAGAGATACATGAAATCTGACTAAAAAATATTTATAATATGCTCGTAATATGTGATATTATGGTAAAGGAAATTTGACGCCCTCTAGTGGCCAAACGGTATGACCAATCAACTCATGTGGGGATATTTTTGGAAAGCTTGAAATCTGCTCTATCTTTTGTTTTCTATGATATTTTGACGTATCTTGTCAAGTAAGGGAGTAATTTAGATTCAAAGCAGCGAGTGTCACAAAATTTGTGATTTTTTAGTGAAGAAACTTTGACGCCCTCTAGCTGCCAACCGGTATTATCAATCATCTCATGTGGGGATATTTTTGGAAAGCTTGTAATCTGCTCTATCTTTTGTTTTCTATGATATTTTGACGTATCTTGTCAAATAAGGGAGTAAATTAGGGCGAAAGCAGCGGGTGTCTAAAAATATGCGATTTTATGGTGAAGCAACTTTGACGCCCTCTAGCGGACAAGTCAATATTTTGACAGAAAATTCAAAATGGCGGTCTAGAACGTCATTTTGTCAATCATTTCTTGAAACTAGGCGAAATTTCCTTTAATATGAGGTGCAAGTCAATATTTTGACAGAAAATTCAATATGGCGGCCTGGAACGTCATTTTGTCAATCATTTCTTGAAACTAGGCGAAATTTCCTTTAATATGAGGTGCAAGTCAATATTTTGACAGAAAATTCAAAATGGCGGTCTAGAACGTCATTTTGTCAGTTATTTCGTGAAACTACGTGAAATTTCCATTAAAATGAGGTGCAAGTCAATATTTTGACAGAAAATTCAAAATGGCGGCATGGAACGCCATATTTTCTGTCATTTCTTGAAACTACGTGAAATTTCCATTAAAATGAGGTGCAAGTCAATATTTTGACAGAAAATTCAAAATGGCGGCATGGAACGCCATATTTTCTGTCATTTCTTGAAACTACGTGAAATTTCCATTAAAATGAGGTGCAAGTCAATATTTTGACAGAAAATTCAAAATGGCGGCATGGAACGCCATATTTTCTGTCATTTCTTGAAACTACGTGAAATTTCCATTAAAATGAGGTGCAAGTCAATATTTTGACAGAAAATTCAAAATGGCGGTCTAGAACGTCATTTTGTCAATCATTTCTTGAAACTACGTGAAATTTCCATTAAAATGAGGTGCAAGTCAATATTTTGACAGAAAATTCAAAATGGCGGCCTGGAACGTCATTTTGTCAGTCATTTCTTGAAACTACGTGAAATTTCCTTTAATATGAGGTGCAAGTCAATATTTTGACAGAAAATTCAATATGGCGGCCTGGAACGTCATTTTGTCAGTCATTTCTTGAAACTACGTGAAATTTCCTTTAATATGAGGTGCAAGTCAATATTTTGACAGAAAATTCAAAATGGCGGCCTAGAACGCCATTTTGTCTGTCATTTCTTGAAACTACGTGAAATTTCCTTTAAAATGAGGTGCAAGTCAATATTTTGACAGAAAATTCAAAATGGCGGCCTGGAACGTCATTTTGTCAATCATTTCTTGAAACTAGGCGAAATTTCCTTTAATATGAGGTGCAAGTCAATATTTTGACAGAAAATTCAATATGGCGGCCTGGAACGTCATTTTGTCAGTCATTTCTTGAAACTACGTGAAATTTCCTTTAATATGAGGTGCAAGTCAATATTTTGACAGAAAATTCAAAATGGCGACCTAGAACGCCATTTTGTCTGTCATTTCTTGAAACTGCGTGAAATTTCCTTTAATATGAGGTGCAAGTCAATATTTTGACAGAAAATTCAAAATGGCGGCCTGGAACTGTCAAAAAATTTAACTTTTTTATTTGTCAAGTTAGAGTTGACGTCTCGGTGTCATTTTATGTTAGAATTTCTCGGAAAAGACGCTGGTGCAGTCGGTTTTTTGATATCTCAAAAACTAACAGAGTTAAATCTGAAATTTAACATTTTAACCATTTCTTTGCCAGAAACTCGGCCGGAATAAGAGATACATGAAATCTGACTAAAAAATATTTATAATATGCTCGTAATATGTGATATTATGGTAAAGGAAATTTGACGCCCTCTAGTGGCCAAACGGTATGACCAATCAACTCATGTGGGGATATTTTTGGAAAGCTTGAAATCTGCTCTATCTTTTGTTTTCTATGACATTTTGACGTATTTTGTCAAGTAAGGGAGTAAATTAGGGCAAAAGCATCGGGTGTCTAAAAATATGCGATTTTATGGTGAAGCAAATTTGACGCCCTCTAGCGGCCAAACGGTATTATTAATCAACTCATGTGGGGATATTTTTGGAAAGCTTGAAATCTGCTCTATCTTTTGTTTTCTATGACATTTTGACGTATTTTGTCAAGTAAGGGACTAATTTAGATTCAAAGCAGCGAGTGTCACAAAATTTGTGATTTTTTAGTGAAGAAACTTTGACGCCCTCTAGCGGCCAACCGGTATTATCAATCATCTCATGTGGGGATATTTTTGGAAAGCTTGTAATCTGCTCTATCTTTTGTTTTCTATGACATTTTGACGTATCTTGTCAAGTAAGGGAGTAAATTAGGGCGAAAGCAGCGGGTGTCTAAAAATATGCGATTTTATGGTGAAGCAACTTTGACGCCCTCTAGCGGCCAAACGGTATGATTAATCAACTCATGTGGGGATATTTTTGGAAAGCTTGAAATCTGCTCTATCTTTTGTTTTCTATGACATTTTGACGTATTTTGTCAAGTAAGGGAGTAAATTAGGGCAAAAGCATCGGGTGTCTAAAAATATGCGATTTTATGGTGAAGCAAATTTGACGCCCTCTAGCGGCCAAACGGTATTATCAATCAACTCATGTGGGGATATTTTTGGAAAGCTTGAAATCTGCTCTATCTTTTGTTTTCTATGACATTTTGACGTATTTTGTCAAGTAAGTGAGTAAATTAGGGCGAAAGCATCGGGTGTCTAAAAATATGCGATTTTATGGTGAAGCAAATTTGACGCCCTCTAGCGGACAAGTCAATATTTTGACAGAAAATTCAAAATGGCGGCCTGGATCGTCATTTTGTCAGTCATTTCTTGAAACTACGTGAAATTTCCTTTAAAATGAGGTGCAAGTCAATATTTTGACAGAAAATTCAAAATGGCGGCATGGAACGCCATATTTTCTGTCATTTCTTGAAACTACGCAAAATTTCCTTTAAAATGAGGTGCAAGTCAATATTTTGACAGAAAATTCAAAATGGCGACCTAAAACGCCATTTTGTCTGTCATTTCTTGAAACTACGTGAAATTTCCTTTAATATGAGGTGCAAGTCAATATTTTGACAGAAAATTCAAAATGGCGACCTAAAACGCCATTTTGTCTGTCATTTCTTGAAACTGCGTGAAATTTCCTTTAATATGAGGTGCAAGTCAATATTTTGACAGAAAATTCAAAATGGCGGCCTGGAACTGTCAAAAAATTTAACTTTTTTATTTGTCAAGTTAGAGTTGACGTCTCGGTGTCATTTTATGTTAGAATTTCTCGGAAAAGACGCTGGTGCAGTCGGTTTTTTGATATCTCAAAAACTAACAGAGTTAAATCTGAAATTTAACATTTTAACCATTTCTTTGCCAGAAACTCGGCCGGAATAAGAGATACATGAAATCTGACTAAAAAATATTTATAATATGCTCGTAATATGTGATATTATGGTAAAGCAAATTTGACGCCCTCTAGTGGCCAAACGGTATGACCAATCAACTCATGTGGGGATATTTTTGGAAAGCTTGAAATCTGCTCTATCTTTTGTTTTCTATGACATTTTGACGTATCTTGTCAAGTAAGGGAGTAATTTAGATTCAAAGCAGCGAGTGTCACAAAATTTGTGATTTTTTAGTGAAGAAATTTTGACGCCCTCTAGCGGCCGAACGGTATTATCAATCATCTCATGTGGGGATATTTTTGGAAAGCTTGTAATCTGCTCTATCTTTTGTTTTCTATGATATTTTGACGTATCTTGTCAAGTAAGGGAGTAAATTAGGGTGAAAGCAGCGGGTGTCTAAAAATATGCGATTTTATGGTGAAGCAACTTTGACGCCCTCTAGCGGACAAGTCAATATTTTGACAGAAAATTCAAAATGGCGGTCTAGAACGTCATTTTGTCAATCATTTCTTGAAACTAGGCGAAATTTCCTTTAATATGAGGTGCAAGTCAATATTTTGACAGAAAATTCAATATGGCGGCCTGGAACGTCATTTTGTCAATCATTTCTTGAAACTAGGCGAAATTTCCTTTAATATGAGGTGCAAGTCAATATTTTGACAGAAAATTCAAAATGGCGGTCTAGAACGTCATTTTGTCAATCATTTCTTGAAACTAGGCGAAATTTCCTTTAATATGAGGTGCAAGTCAATATTTTGACAGAAAATTCAAAATGGCGGTCTAGAACGTCATTTTGTCAGTTATTTCGTGAAACTACGTGAAATTTCCATTAAAATGAGGTGCAAGTCAATATTTTGACAGAAAATTCAAAATGGCGGCATGAAACGCCATATTTTCTGTCATTTCTTGAAACTACGCGAAATTTCCTTTAAAATGAGGTGCAAGTCAATATTTTGACAGAAAATTCAAAATGGCGGCATGGAACGCCATATTTTCTGTCATTTCTTGAAACTACGTGAAATTTCCATTAAAATGAGGTGCAAGTCAATATTTTGACAGAAAATTCAAAATGGCGGCATGGAACGCCATATTTTCTGTCATTTCTTGAAACTACGTGAAATTTCCTTTAAAATGAGGTGCAAGTCAATATTTTGACAGAAAATTCAAAATGGCGGCATGGAACGCCATATTTTCTGTCATTTCTTGAAACTACGTGAAATTTCCATTAAAATGAGGTGCAAGTCAATATTTTGACAGAAAATTCAAAATGGCGGCATGGAACGCCATATTTTCTGTCATTTCTTGAAACTACGTGAAATTTCCTTTAAAATGAGGTGCAAGTCAATATTTTGACAGAAAATTCAAAATGGCGGCATGGAACGCCATATTTTCTGTCATTTCTTGAAACTACGTGAAATTTCCTTTAATATGAGGTGCAAGTCAATATTTTGACAGAAAATTCAAAATGGCGGCCTGGAACTGTCAAAAAATTTAACTTTTTTATTTGTCAAGTTAGAGTTGACGTCTCGGTGTCATTTTATGTTAGAATTTCTCGGAAAAGACGCTGGTGCAGTCGGTTTTTTGATATCTCAAAAACTAACAGAGTTAAATCTGAAATTTAACATTTTAACCATTTCTTTGCCAGAAACTCGGCCGGAATAAGAGATACATGAAATCTGACTAAAAAATATTTATAATATGCTCGTAATATGTGATATTATGGTAAAGCAAATTTGACGCCCTCTAGTGGCCAAACGGTATGACCAATCAACTCACATGGGGATATTTTTGGAAAGCTTGTAATCTGCTCTATCTTTTGTTTTCTATGACATTTTGACGTATCTTGTCAGGTAAGGGAGTAATTTAGATTCAAAGCAGCGAGTGTCACAAAATTTGTGATTTTTTAGTGAAGAAACTTTGACGCCCTCTAGCGGCCAAACGGTATTATTAATCAACTCATGGGGGGATATTTTTGGAAAGCTTGAAATCTGCTCTATCTTTTGTTTTCTATGACATTTTGACGTATCTTGTCAAGTAAGGGAGTAAATTAATGTCAAAGCAGCGGGTGTCTAAAAATGTGCGATTTTATGGTGAAGCAAATTTGACGCCCTCTAGCGGCCAAACGGTATTATTAATCAACTCATGGGGGGATATTTTTGGAAAGCTTGAAATCTGCTCTATCTTTTGTTTTCTATGACATTTTGACGTATTTTGTCAAGTAAGGGAGTAAATTAGGGCGAAAGCAGCGGGTGTCTAAAAATATGCGATTTTATGGTGAAGCAACTTTGACGCCCTCTAGCGGCCAAACGGTATTATTAATCAACTCATGTGGGGATATTTTTGGAAAGCTTGAAATCTGCTCTATCTTTTGTTTTCTATGACATTTTGACGTATCTTGTCAAGTAAGGGACTAATTTAGATTCAAAGCAGCGAGTGTCACAAAATTTGTGATTTTTTAGTGAAGAAACTTTGACGCCCTCTAGTGGCCGAACGGTTTGACCAATCAACTCATGTGGGGATATTTTTGGAAAGCTTGTAATCTGCTCTATCTTTTGTTTTCTAAGACATTTTGACGTATCTTGTCAAGTAAGGGAGTAAATTAATGTCAAAGCAGCGGGTGTCTAAAAATGTGCGATTTTATGGTGACGCAAATTTGACGCCCTCTAGCGGCCGAACGGTATGACCAATTAACTCATGTGGGGATATTTTTGGAAAGCTTGAAATCTGCTCTATCTTTTGTTTTCTATGACATTTTGACGTATCTTGTCAAGTAAGGGAGTAAATTAGGGTGAAAGCAGCGGGTGTCTAAAAATATGCGATTTTATGGTCAAGCAATTTTGACGCCCTCTAGCGGCCAAACGGTATTATTAATCAACTCATGTGGGGATATTTTTGGAAAGCTTGAAATCTGCTCTATCTTTTGTTTTCTATGACATTTTGACGTATTTTGTCAAGTAAGGGACTAATTTAGATTCAAAGCAGCGAGTGTCACAAAATTTGTGATTTTTTAGTGAAGAAACTTTGACGCCCTCTAGCGGCCAACCGATATTATCAATCATCTCATGTGGGGATATTTTTGGAAAGCTTGTAATCTGCTCTATCTTTTGTTTTCTATGACATTTTGACGTATCTTGTCAAATAAGGGAGTAAATTAGGGCGAAAGCAGCGGGTGTCTAAAAATATGCAATTTTATGGTGAAGCAACTTTGACGCCCTCTAGCGGACAAGTCAATATTTTGACAGAAAATTCAAAATGGCGGCATGGAACGCCATATTTTCTGTCATTTCTTGAAACTACGCAAAATTTCCTTTAAAATGAGGGGCAAGTCAATATTTTGACAGGAAATTCAAAATGGCGTCCCAGGGCGCAGGAAATTCAAAATGGCGGCCTTGAACGTCATTTTGTCAGTCATTTCTTGAAACTACGTGAAATTTCCTTTAAAATGAGGTGCAAGTCAATATTTTGACAGAAAATTCAATATGGCGGCCTGGAACGTCATTTTGTCAGTCATTTCTTGAAACTACGTGAAATTTCCTTTAAAATAAGGTGCAAGTCAATATTTTGACAGAAAATTCAAAATGGCGGTCTAGAACGTCATTTTGTCAATCATTTCTTGAAACTACGTGAAATTTCCATTAAAATGAGGTGCAAGTCAATATTTTGACAGAAAATTCAAAATGGCGGTCTAGAACGTCATTTTGTCAGTCATTTCTTGAAACTACGTGAAATTTCCTTTAATATGAGGTGCAAGTCAATATTTTGACAGAAAATTCAAAATGGCGGCCTGGAACGTCATTTTGTCAATCATTTCTTGAAACTACGTGAAATTTCCATTAAAATGAGGTGCAAGTCAATATTTTGACAGAAAATTCAAAATGGCGGTCTAGAACGTCATTTTGTCAGTCATTTCTTGAAACTACGTGAAATTTCCTTTAAAATGAGGTGCAAGTCAATATTTTGACAGAAAATTCAAAATGGCGGCCTAGAACGCCATTTTGTCTGTCATTTCTTGAAACTACGTGAAATTTCCTTTAATATGAGGTGCAAGTCAATATTTTGACAGAAAATTCAAAATGGCGGTCTAGAACGTCATTTTGTCAATCATTTCTTGAAACTACGTGAAATTTCCATTAAAATGAGGTGCAAGTCAATATTTTGACAGAAAATTCAAAATGGCGGTCTAGAACGTCATTTTGTCAGTCATTTCTTGAAACTACGTGAAATTTCCTTTAAAATGAGGTGCAAGTCAATATTTTGACAGAAAATTCAAAATGGCGGCCTAGAACGCCATTTTGTCTGTCATTTCTTGAAACTACGTGAAATTTCCTTTAATATGAGGTGCAAGTCAATATTTTGACAGAAAATTCAAAATGGCGGTCTAGAACGTCATTTTGTCAATCATTTCTTGAAACTACGTGAAATTTCCATTAAAATGAGGTGCAAGTCAATATTTTGACAGAAAATTCAAAATGGCGGCCTGGAACTGTCAAAAAATTTAACTTTTTTATTTGTCAAGTTAGAGTTGACGTCTCGGTGTCATTTTATGTTGGAATTTCTCGGAAAAGACGCTGGTGCAGTCGGTTTTTTGATATCTCAAAAACTAACAGAGTTAAATCTGAAATTTAACATTTTAACCATTTCTTTGCCAGAAACTCGGCCGGAATAAGAGATACATGAAATCTGACTAAAAAATATTTATAATATGCTCGTAATATGTGATATTATGGTAAAGGAAATTTGACGCCCTCTAGTGGCCGAACGGTATTATCAATCAACTCACATGGGGATATTTTTGGAAAGCTTGTAATCTGCTCTATCTTTTGTTTTCTATGACATTTTGACGTATCTTGTCAGGTAAGGGAGTAATTTAGATTCAAAGCAGCGAGTGTCACAAAATTTGTGATTTTTTAGTGAAGAAACTTTGACGCCCTCTAGCGGCCAACCGGTATTATCAATCATCTCATGTGGGGATATTTTTGGAAAGCTTGTAATCTGATCTATCTTTTGTTTTCTATGACATTTTGACGTATCTTGTCAAGTAAGGGAGTAAATTAGGGCGAAAACAGCGGGTGTCTAAAAATATGCGATTTTATGGTGAAGCAACTTTGACGCCCTCTAGCGGCCAAACGGTATGACCAATCAACTCATGTGGGGATATTTTTGGAAAGCTTGAAATCTGCTCTATCTTTTGTTTTCTATGACATTTTGACGTATCTTGTCAAGTAAGGGAGTAAATTAGTGTCAAAGCAGCGGGTGTCTAAAAATGTGCGATTTTATGGTGAAGCAAATTCGACGCCCTCTAGCGGCCAAACGGTATTATTAATCAACTCATGTGGGGATATTTTTGGAAAGCTTGAAATCTGCTCTATCTTTTGTTTTCTATGACATTTTGACGTATTTTGTCAAGTAAGGGACTAATTTAGATTCAAAGCAGCGAGTGTCACAAAATTTGTGATTTTTTAGTGAAGAAACTTTGACGCCCTCTAGTGGCCGAACGGTATGACCAATCAACTCATGTGGGGATATTTTTGGAAAGCTTGTAATCTGCTCTATCTTTTGTTTTCTATGACATTTTGACGTATCTTGTCAAGTAAGGGAGTAATTTAGATTCAAAGCAGCGAGTGTCACAAAATTTGTGATTTTTTAGTGAAGAAACTTTGACGCCCTCTAGCTGCCAAACGGTATTATTAATCAACTCATGGGGGGATATTTTTGGAAAGCTTGAAATCTGCTCTATCTTTTGTTTTCTATGACATTTTGACGTATCTTGTCAAGTAAGGGAGTAATTTAGATTCAAAGCAGCGAGTGTCACAAAATTTGTGATTTTTTAGTGAAGAAACTTTGACGCCCTCTAGCGGCCAAACGGTATTATTAATCAACTCATGGGGGGATATTTTTGGAAAGCTTGAAATCTGCTCTATCTTTTGTTTTCTATGACATTTTGACGTATCTTGTCAAGTAAGGGAGTAAATTAATGTCAAAGCAGCGGGTGTCTAAAAATGTGCGATTTTATGGTGAAGCAAATTTGACGCCCTCTAGCGGCCAAACGGTATTATTAATCAACTCATGGGGGGATATTTTTGGAAAGCTTGAAATCTGCTCTATCTTTTGTTTTCTATGACATTTTGACGTATCTTGTCAGGTAAGGGAGTAAATTAGGGTGAAAGCAGCGGGTGTCTAAAAATATGCGATTTTATGGTGAAGCAACTTTGACGCCCTCTAGCGGCCAAACGGTATTATTAATCAACTCATGGGGGGATATTTTTGGAAAGCTTGAAATCTGCTCTATCTTTTGTTTTCTATGACATTTTGACGTATCTTGTCAAATAAGAGAGTAAATTAGGGCGAAAGCAGCGGGTGTCTAAAAATATGCGATTTTATGGTAAAGCAACTTTGACGCCCTCTAGCGGACAAGTCAATATTTTGACAGAAAATTCAAAATGGCGGTCTAGAACGTCATTTTGTCAATCATTTCTTGAAACTAGGCGAAATTTCCTTTAATATGAGGTGCAAGTCAATATTTTGACAGAAAATTCAATATGGCGGCCTGGAACGTCATTTTGTCAATCATTTCTTGAAACTAGGCGAAATTTCCTTTAATATGAGGTGCAAGTCAATATTTTGACAGAAAATTCAAAATGGCGGTCTAGAACGTCATTTTGTCAGTTATTTCGTGAAACTACGTGAAATTTCCATTAAAATGAGGTGCAAGTCAATATTTTGACAGAAAATTCAAAATGGCGGCATGGAACGCCATATTTTCTGTCATTTCTTGAAACTACGTGAAATTTCCATTAAAATGAGGTGCAAGTCAATATTTTGACAGAAAATTCAAAATGGCGGCATGGAACGCCATATTTTCTGTCATTTCTTGAAACTACGTGAAATTTCCTTTAAAATGAGGTGCAAGTCAATATTTTGACAGAAAATTCAAAATGGCGGCATGGAACGCCATATTTTCTGTCATTTCTTGAAACTACGTGAAATTTCCTTTAAAATGAGGTGCAAGTCAATATTTTGACAGAAAATTCAAAATGGCGGCCTGGAACGTCATTTTGTCAATCATTTCTTGAAACTACGTGAAATTTCCATTAAAATGAGGTGCAAGTCAATATTTTGACAGAAAATTCAAAATGGCGGCATGGAACGCCATATTTTCTGTCATTTCTTGAAACTACGCGAAATTTCCTTTAAAATGAGGTGCAAGTCAATATTTTGACAGAAAATTCAAAATGGCGGCATGGAACGCCATATTTTCTGTCATTTCTTGAAACTACGTGAAATTTCCATTAAAATGAGGTGCAAGTCAATATTTTGACAGAAAATTCAAAATGGCGGCATGGAACGCCATATTTTCTGTCATTTCTTGAAACTACGTGAAATTTCCTTTAAAATGAGGTGCAAGTCAATATTTTGACAGAAAATTCAAAATGGCGGCATGGAACGCCATATTTTCTGTCATTTCTTGAAACTACGTGAAATTTCCTTTAAAATGAGGGGCAAGTCAATATTTTGACAGGAAATTCAAAATGGCGTCCCAGGGCGCAGGAAATTCAAAATGGCGGCCTTGAACGTCATTTTGTCAGTCATTTCTTGAAACTACGTGAAATTTCCTTTAAAATGAGGTGCAAGTCAATATTTTGACAGAAAATTCAAAATGGCGGTCTAGAACGTCATTTTGTCAATCATTTCTTGAAACTACGTGAAATTTCCATTAAAATGAGGTGCAAGTCAATATTTTGACAGAAAATTCAAAATGGCTGCCTGGAACTGTCAAAAAATTTAACTTTTTTATTTGTCAAGTTAGAGTTGACGTCTCGGTGTCATTTTATGTTAGAATTTCTCGGAAAAGACGCTGGTGCAGTCGGTTTTTTGATATCTCAAAAACTAACAGAGTTAAATCTGAAATTTAACATTTTAACCATTTCTTTGCCAGAAACTCGGCCGGAATAAGAGATATATGAAATCTGACTAAAAAATATTTATAATATGCTCGTAATATGTGATATTATGGTAAAGGAAATTTGACGCCCTCTAGTGGCCAAACGGTATGACCAATCAACTCATGTGGGGATATTTTTGGAAAGCTTGAAATCTGCTCTATCTTTTGTTTTCTATGATATTTTGACGTATCTTGTCAAGTAAGGGACTAATTTAGATTCAAAGCAGCGAGTGTCACAAAATTTGTGATTTTTTAGTGAAGAAACTTTGACGCCCTCTAGCGGCCAACCGGTATTATCAATCATCTCATGTGGGGATATTTTTGGAAAGCTTGTAATCTGCTCTATCTTTTGTTTTCTATGACATTTTGACGTATCTTGTCAAGTAAGGGAGTAAATTAATGTCAAAGCAGCGGGTGTCTAAAAATGTGCGATTTTATGGTGAAGCAAATTTGACGCCCTCTAGCGGCCGAACGGTATGACCAATTAACTCATGTGGGGATATTTTTGGAAAGCTTGAAATCTGCTCTATCTTTTGTTTTCTATGACATTTTGACGTATCTTGTCAAGTAAGGGAGTAAATTAGGGTGAAAGCAGCGGGTGTCTAAAAATATGCGATTTTATGGTCAAGCAACTTTGACGCCCTCTAGCGGCCAAACGGTATTATTAATCAACTCATGTGGGGATATTTTTGGAAAGCTTGAAATCTGCTCTATCTTTTGTTTTCTATGACATTTTGACGTATTTTGTCAAGTAAGGGACTAATTTAGATTCAAAGCAGCGAGTGTCACAAAATTTGTGATTTTTTAGTGAAGAAACTTTGACGCTCTCTAGCGGCCAACCGGTATTATCAATCATCTCATGTGGGGATATTTTTGGAAAGCTTGTAATCTGCTCTATCTTTTGTTTTCTATGACATTTTGACGTATCTTGTCAAATAAGGGAGTAAATTAGGGCGAAAGCAGCGGGTGTCTAAAAATATGCAATTTTATGGTGAAGCAACTTTGACGCCCTCTAGCGGCCAAACGGTATTATTAATCAACTCATGGGGGGATATTTTTGGAAAGCTTGTAATCTGCTCTATCTTTTGTTTTCTATGACATTTTGACGTATCTTGTCAAATAAGGGAGTAAATTAGGGTGAAAGCAGCGGGTGTCTAAAAATATGGAAAGCTTGATTGATGGATATTTTTGGAAAGCTTGAAATCTGCTCTATCTTTTGTTTTCTATGACATTTTGACGTATCTTGTCAAGTAAGGGAGTAAATTAATGTCAAAGCAGCGGGTGTCTAAAAATGTGCGATTTTATGGTGAAGCAAATTTGACGCCCTCTAGCGGCCGAACGGTATGACCAATTAACTCATGTGGGGATATTTTTGGAAAGCTTGAAATCTGCTCTATCTTTTGTTTTCTATGACATTTTGACGTATCTTGTCAAGTAAGGGAGTAAATTAGGGTGAAAGCAGCGGGTGTCTAAAAATATGCGATTTTATGGTCAAGCAACTTTGACGCCCTCTAGCGGCCAAACGGTATTATTAATCAACTCATGTGGGGATATTTTTGGAAAGCTTGAAATCTGCTCTATCTTTTGTTTTCTATGACATTTTGACGTATTTTGTCAAGTAAGGGACTAATTTAGATTCAAAGCAGCGAGTGTCACAAAATTTGTGATTTTTTAGTGAAGAAACTTTGACGCTCTCTAGCGGCCAACCGGTATTATCAATCATCTCATGTGGGGATATTTTTGGAAAGCTTGTAATCTGCTCTATCTTTTGTTTTCTATGACATTTTGACGTATCTTGTCAAATAAGGGAGTAAATTAGGGCGAAAGCAGCGGGTGTCTAAAAATATGCAATTTTATGGTGAAGCAACTTTGACGCCCTCTAGCGGCCAAACGGTATTATTAATCAACTCATGGGGGGATATTTTTGGAAAGCTTGTAATCTGCTCTATCTTTTGTTTTCTATGACATTTTGACGTATCTTGTCAAATAAGGGAGTAAATTAGGGTGAAAGCAGCGGGTGTCTAAAAATATGCGATTTTATGGTGAAGCAACTTTGACGCCCTCTAGCGGACAAGTCAATATTTTGACAGGAAATTCAAAATGGCGTCCCAGGGCGCAGGAAATTCAAAATGGCGGCCTTGAACGTCATTTTGTCAGTCATTTCTTGAAACTACGTGAAATTTCCTTTAAAATGAGGTGCAAGTCAATATTTTGACAGAAAATTCAAAATGGCCGCCTAGAACGCCATTTTGTCTGTCATTTCTTGAAACTAGGCGAAATTTCCTTTAATATGAGGGGCAAGTCAATATTTTGACAGAAAATTCAATATGGCGGCCTTGAACGTCATTTTGTCAGTCATTTCTTGAAACTACGTGAAATTTCCTTTAAAATGAGGTGCAAGTCAATATTTTGACAGAAAATTCAAAATGGCCGCCTAGAACGCCATTTTGTCTGTCATTTCTTGAAACTAGGCGAAATTTCCTTTAAAATGAGGTGCAAGTCAATATTTTGACAGAAAATTCAAAATGGCGGTCTAGAACGTCATTTTGTCAATCATTTCTTGAAACTACGTGAAATTTCCTTTAAAATGAGGTGCAAGTCAATATTTTGACAGAAAATTCAAAATGGCGGCATGGAACGCCATATTTTCTGTCATTTCTTGAAACTACGCGAAATTTGCTTTAAAATGAGGTGCAAGTCAATATTTTGACAGAAAATTCAATATGGCGGCCTGGAACGTCATTTTGTCAGTCATTTCTTGAAACTACGTGAAATTTCCTTTAAAATGAGGTGCAAGTCAATATTTTGACAGAAAATTCAAAATGGCGGTCTAGAACGTCATTTTGTCAGTCATTTCTTGAAACTACGTGAAATTTCCTTTAATATGAGGTGCAAGTCAATATTTTGACAGAAAATTCAAAATGGCGACCTAGAACGCCATTTTGTCTGTCATTTCTTGAAACTGCGTGAAATTTCCTTTAATATGAGGTGCAAGTCAATATTTTGACAGAAAATTCAAAATGGCGGCCTGGAACTGTCAAAAAATTTAACTTTTTTATTTGTCAAGTTAGAGTTTACGTCTCGGTGTCATTTTATGTTAGAATTTCTCGGAAAAGACGCTGGTGCAGTCGGTTTTTTGATATCTCAAAAACTAACAGAGTTAAATCTGAAATTTAACATTTTAACCATTTCTTTGCCAGAAACTCGGCCGGAATAAGAGATACATGAAATCTGACTAAAAAATATTTATAATATGCTCGTAATATGTGATATTATGGTAAAGGAAATTTGACGCCCTCTAGTGGCCAAACGGTATGACCAATCAACTCATGTGGGGATATTTTTGGAAAGCTTGAAATCTGCTCTATCTTTTGTTTTCTATGATATTTTGACGTATCTTGTCAAGTAAGGGAGTAATTTAGATTCAAAGCAGCGAGTGTCACAAAATTTGTGATTTTTTAGTGAAGAAACTTTGACGCCCTCTAGCTGCCAACCGGTATTATCAATCATCTCATGTGGGGATATTTTTGGAAAGCTTGTAATCTGCTCTATCTTTTGTTTTCTATGATATTTTGACGTATCTTGTCAAGTAAGGGAGTAAATTAGGGCGAAAGCAGCGGGTGTCTAAAAATATGCGATTTTATGGTGAAGCAACTTTGACGCCCTCTAGCGGCCAAACGGTATTATTAATCAACTCATGGGGGGATATTTTTGGAAAGCTTGAAATCTGCTCTATCTTTTGTTTTCTATGACATTTTGACGTATCTTGTCAAGTAAGGGAGTAATTTAGATTCAAAGCAGCGAGTGTCACAAAATTTGTGATTTTTTAGTGAAGAAACTTTGACGCCCTCTAGCTGCCAACCGGTATTATCAATCATCTCATGTGGGGATATTTTTGGAAAGCTTGTAATCTGCTCTATCTTTTGTTTTCTATGATATTTTGACGTATCTTGTCAAATAAGGGAGTAAATTAGGGCGAAAGCAGCGGGTGTCTAAAAATATGCGATTTTATGGTGAAGCAACTTTGACGCCCTCTAGCGGACAAGTCAATATTTTGACAGAAAATTCAAAATGGCGGTCTAGAACGTCATTTTGTCAATCATTTCTTGAAACTAGGCGAAATTTCCTTTAATATGAGGTGCAAGTCAATATTTTGACAGAAAATTCAATATGGCGGCCTGGAACGTCATTTTGTCAATCATTTCTTGAAACTAGGCGAAATTTCCTTTAATATGAGGTGCAAGTCAATATTTTGACAGAAAATTCAAAATGGCGGTCTAGAACGTCATTTTGTCAGTTATTTCGTGAAACTACGTGAAATTTCCATTAAAATGAGGTGCAAGTCAATATTTTGACAGAAAATTCAAAATGGCGGCATGGAACGCCATATTTTCTGTCATTTCTTGAAACTACGTGAAATTTCCATTAAAATGAGGTGCAAGTCAATATTTTGACAGAAAATTCAAAATGGCGGCATGGAACGCCATATTTTCTGTCATTTCTTGAAACTACGTGAAATTTCCATTAAAATGAGGTGCAAGTCAATATTTTGACAGAAAATTCAAAATGGCGGCATGGAACGCCATATTTTCTGTCATTTCTTGAAACTACGTGAAATTTCCATTAAAATGAGGTGCAAGTCAATATTTTGACAGAAAATTCAAAATGGCGGTCTAGAACGTCATTTTGTCAATCATTTCTTGAAACTAGGCGAAATTTCCTTTAATATGAGGTGCAAGTCAATATTTTGACAGAAAATTCAAAATGGCGGCCTGGAACGTCATTTTGTCAGTCATTTCTTGAAACTACGTGAAATTTCCTTTAATATGAGGTGCAAGTCAATATTTTGACAGAAAATTCAATATGGCGGCCTGGAACGTCATTTTGTCAGTCATTTCTTGAAACTACGTGAAATTTCCTTTAATATGAGGTGCAAGTCAATATTTTGACAGAAAATTCAAAATGGCGGCCTAGAACGCCATTTTGTCTGTCATTTCTTGAAACTACGTGAAATTTCCTTTAAAATGAGGTGCAAGTCAATATTTTGACAGAAAATTCAAAATGGCGGCCTGGAACGTCATTTTTTCAATCATTTCTTGAAACTAGGCGAAATTTCCTTTAATATGAGGTGCAAGTCAATATTTTGACAGAAAATTCAATATGGCGGCCTGGAACGTCATTTTGTCAGTCATTTCTTGAAACTACGTGAAATTTCCTTTAATATGAGGTGCAAGTCAATATTTTGACAGAAAATTCAAAATGGCGACCTAGAACGCCATTTTGTCTGTCATTTCTTGAAACTGCGTGAAATTTCCTTTAATATGAGGTGCAAGTCAATATTTTGACAGAAAATTCAAAATGGCGGCCTGGAACTGTCAAAAAATTTAACTTTTTTATTTGTCAAGTTAGAGTTGACGTCTCGGTGTCATTTTATGTTGGAATTTCTCGGAAAAGACGCTGGTGCAGTCGGTTTTTTGATATCTCAAAAACTAACAGAGTTAAATCTGAAATTTAACATTTTAACCATTTCTTTGCCAGAAACTCGGCCGGAATAAGAGATACATGAAATCTGACTAAAAAATATTTATAATATGCTCGTAATATGTGATATTATGGTAAAGGAAATTTGACGCCCTCTAGTGGCCAAACGGTATGATTAATCAACTCATGTGGGGATATTTTTGGAAAGCTTGAAATCTGCTCTATCTTTTGTTTTCTATGACATTTTGACGTATTTTGTCAAGTAAGGGACTAATTTAGATTCAAAGCAGCGAGTGTCACAAAATTTGTGATTTTTTAGTGAAGAAACTTTGACGCCCTCTAGCGGCCAACCGGTATTATCAATCATCTCATGTGGGGATATTTTTGGAAAGCTTGAAATCTGCTCTATCTTTTGTTTTCTATGACATTTTGACGTATTTTGTCAAGTAAGGGACTAATTTAGATTCAAAGCAGCGAGTGTCACAAAATTTGTGATTTTTTAGTGAAGAAACTTTGACGCCCTCTAGCGGCCAAACGGTATGATTAATCATCTCATGTGGGGATATTTTTGGAAAGCTTGAAATCTGCTCTATCTTTTGTTTTCTATGATATTTTGACGTATCTTGTCAAGTAAGGGAGTAAATTAGGGCGAAAGCAGCGGGTGTCTAAAAATATGCGATTTTATGGTGAAGCAACTTTGACGCCCTCTAGCGGCCAAACGGTATGATTAATCAATTCATGGGGGGATATTTTTGGAAAGCTTGAAATCTGCTCTATGTTTTGTTTTCTATGACATTTTGACGTATCTTGTCAAATAAGGGAGTAAATTAGGGTGAAAGCAGCGGGTGTCTAAAAATATGCGATTTTATGGTGAAGCAACTTTGACGCCCTCTAGCGGACAAGTCAATATTTTGACAGAAAATTCAAAATGGCGGCATGGAACGCCATATTTTCTGTCATTTCTTGAAACTACGCAAAATTTCCTTTAAAATGAGGGGCAAGTCAATATTTTGACAGGAAATTCAAAATGGCGTCCCAGGGCGCAGGAAATTCAAAATGGCGGCCTTGAACGTCATTTTGTCAGTCATTTCTTGAAACTACGTGAAATTTCCTTTAATATGAGGTGCAAGTCAATATTTTGACAGAAAATTCAAAATGGCGGCCTAGAACGTCATTTTGTCAGTTATTTCTTGAAACTACGTGAAATTTCCATTAAAATGAGGTGCAAGTCAATATTTTGACAGAAAATTCAAAATGGCGGCATGGAACGCCATATTTTCTGTCATTTCTTGAAACTACGCAAAATTTCCTTTAAAATGAGGGGCAAGTCAATATTTTGACAGAAAATTCAATATGGCGGCCTTGAACGTCATTTTGTCAGTTATTTCTTAAAACTACGTGAAATTTCCTTTAATATGAGGGGCAAGTCAATATTTTGACAGAAAATTCAATATGGCGGCCTTGAACGTCATTTTGTCAGTTATTTCTTGAAACTACGTGAAATTTCCATTAAAATGAGGTGCAAGTCAATATTTTGACAGAAAATTCAAAATGGCGGCATGGAACGCCATATTTTCTGTCATTTCTTGAAACTACGCGAAATTTTCTTTAAAATGAGGTGCAAGTCAATATTTTGACAGAAAATTCAAAATGGCGGTCTAGAACGTCATTTTGTCAATCATTTCTTGAAACTACGTGAAATTTCCTTTAAAATGAGGTGCAAGTCAATATTTTGACAGAAAATTCAAAATGGCGGCCTGGAACTGTCAAAAAATTTAACTTTTTTATTTGTCAAGTTAGAGTTGACGTCTCGGTGTCATTTTATGTTAGAATTTCTCGGAAAAGACGCTGGTGCAGTCGGTTTTTTGATATCTCAAAAACTAACAGAGTTAAATCTGAAATTTAACATTTTAACCATTTCTTTGCCAGAAACTCGGCCGGAATAAGAGATACATGAAATCTGACTAAAAAATATTTATAATATGCTCGTAATATGTGATATTATGGTAAAGCAAATTTGACGCCCTCTAGTGGCCAAACGGTATGACCAATCAACTCATGGGGGGATATTTTTGGAAAGCTTGAAATCTGCTCTATCTTTTGTTTTCTATGACATTTTGACGTATCTTGTCAAGTAAGGGAGTAATTTAGATTCAAAGCAGCGAGTGTCACAAAATTTGTGATTTTTTAGTGAAGAAATTTTGACGCCCTCTAGCGGCCGAACGGTATTATTAATCAACTCATGTGGGGATATTTTTGGAAAGCTTGAAATCTGCTCTATCTTTTGTTTTCTATGACATTTTGACGTATTTTGTCAAGTAAGGGAGTAAATTAGGGCAAAAGCATCGGGTGTCTAAAAATATGCGATTTTATGGTGAAGCAAATTTGACGCCCTCTAGCGGACAAGTCAATATTTTGACAGAAAATTCAAAATGGCGGCCTGGAACGTCATTTTGTCAGTCATTTCTTGAAACTACGTGAAATTTCCTTTAAAATGAGGTGCAAGTCAATATTTTGACAGAAAATTCAAAATGGCGGTCTAGAACGTCATTTTGTCAATCATTTCTTGAAACTAGGCGAAATTTCCTTTAATATGAGGTGCAAGTCAATATTTTGACAGAAAATTCAAAATGGCGGCATGGAACGCCATATTTTCTGTCATTTCTTGAAACTACGCAAAATTTCCTTTAAAATGAGGGGGCAAGTCAATATTTTGACAGGAAATTCAAAATGGCGTCCCAGGGCGCAGGAAATTCAAAATGGCGGCCTTGAACGTCATTTTGTCAGTCATTTCTTGAAACTACGTGAAATTTCCTTTAAAATGAGGTGCAAGTCAATATTTTGACAGAAAATTCAAAATGGCGGCCTGGAACGTCATTTTGTCAGTCATTTCTTGAAACTACGTGAAATTTCCTTTAATATGAGGTGCAAGTCAATATTTTGACAGAAAATTCAAAATGGCGACCTAGAACGCCATTTTGTCTGTCATTTCTTGAAACTGCGTGAAATTTCCTTTAATATGAGGTGCAAGTCAATATTTTGACAGAAAATTCAAAATGGCGGCCGGAAAATTCAAAAATATTTATAATATGCTCGTAATATGTGATATTATGGTAAAGGAAATTTGACGCCCTCTAGTGGCCAAACGGTATGACCAATCAACTCATGTGGGGATATTTTTGGAAAGCTTGAAATCTGCTCTATCTTTTGTTTTCTATGATATTTTGACGTATCTTGTCAAGTAAGGGAGTAATTTAGATTCAAAGCAGCGAGTGTCACAAAATTTGTGATTTTTTAGTGAAGAAACTTTGACGCCCTCTAGCTGCCAACCGGTATTATCAATCATCTCATGTGGGGATATTTTTGGAAAGCTTGTAATCTGCTCTATCTTTTGTTTTCTATGATATTTTGACGTATCTTGTCAAATAAGGGAGTAAATTAGGGCGAAAGCAGCGGGTGTCTAAAAATATGCGATTTTATGGTGAAGCAACTTTGACGCCCTCTAGCGGACAAGTGTGGCGGTCTAGAACGTCATTTTGTCAATCATTTCTTGAAACTAGGCGAAATTTCCTTTAATATGAGGTGCAAGTCAATATTTTGACAGAAAATTCAATATGGCGGCCTGGAACGTCATTTTGTCAATCATTTCTTGAAACTAGGCGAAATTTCCTTTAATATGAGGTGCAAGTCAATATTTTGACAGAAAATTCAAAATGGCGGTCTAGAACGTCATTTTGTCAGTTATTTCGTGAAACTACGTGAAATTTCCATTAAAATGAGGTGCAAGTCAATATTTTGACAGAAAATTCAAAATGGCGGCATGGAACGCCATATTTTCTGTCATTTCTTGAAACTACGTGAAATTTCCATTAAAATGAGGTGCAAGTCAATATTTTGACAGAAAATTCAAAATGGCGGCATGGAACGCCATATTTTCTGTCATTTCTTGAAACTACGTGAAATTTCCATTAAAATGAGGTGCAAGTCAATATTTTGACAGAAAATTCAAAATGGCGGTCTAGAACGTCATTTTGTCAATCATTTCTTGAAACTAGGCGAAATTTCCTTTAATATGAGGTGCAAGTCAATATTTTGACAGAAAATTCAAAATGGCGGCCTGGAACGTCATTTTGTCAGTCATTTCTTGAAACTACGTGAAATTTCCTTTAATATGAGGTGCAAGTCAATATTTTGACAGAAAATTCAATATGGCGGCCTGGAACGTCATTTTGTCAGTCATTTCTTGAAACTACGTGAAATTTCCTTTAATATGAGGTGCAAGTCAATATTTTGACAGAAAATTCAAAATGGCGGCCTAGAACGCCATTTTGTCTGTCATTTCTTGAAACTACGTGAAATTTCCTTTAAAATGAGGTGCAAGTCAATATTTTGACAGAAAATTCAAAATGGCGGCCTGGAACGTCATTTTGTCAATCATTTCTTGAAACTAGGCGAAATTTCCTTTAATATGAGGTGCAAGTCAATATTTTGACAGAAAATTCAATATGGCGGCCTGGAACGTCATTTTGTCAGTCATTTCTTGAAACTACGTGAAATTTCCTTTAATATGAGGTGCAAGTCAATATTTTGACAGAAAATTCAAAATGGCGACCTAGAACGCCATTTTGTCTGTCATTTCTTGAAACTGCGTGAAATTTCCTTTAATATGAGGTGCAAGTCAATATTTTGACAGAAAATTCAAAATGGCGGCCTGGAACTGTCAAAAAATTTAACTTTTTTATTTGTCAAGTTAGAGTTGACGTCTCGGTGTCATTTTATGTTGGAATTTCTCGGAAAAGACGCTGGTGCAGTCGGTTTTTTGATATCTCAAAAACTAACAGAGTTAAATCTGAAATTTAACATTTTAACCATTTCTTTGCCAGAAACTCGGCCGGAATAAGAGATACATGAAATCTGACTAAAAAATATTTATAATATGCTCGTAATATGTGATATTATGGTAAAGGAAATTTGACGCCCTCTAGTGGCCAAACGGTATGACCAATCAACTCATGTGGGGATATTTTTGGAAAGCTTGAAATCTGCTCTATCTTTTGTTTTCTATGACATTTTGACGTATTTTGTCAAGTAAGGGACTAATTTAGATTCAAAGCAGCGAGTGTCACAAAATTTGTGATTTTTTAGTGAAGAAACTTTGACGCCCTCTAGCGGCCAACCGGTATTATCAATCATCTCATGTGGGGATATTTTTGGAAAGCTTGTAATCTGCTCTATCTTTTGTTTTCTATGACATTTTGACGTATCTTGTCAAGTAAGGGAGTAAATTAGGGCGAAAGCAGCGGGTGTCTAAAAATATGCGATTTTATGGTGAAGCAACTTTGACGCCCTCTAGCGGCCAAACGGTATGATTAATCAACTCATGTGGGGATATTTTTGGAAAGCTTGAAATCTGCTCTATCTTTTGTTTTCTATGACATTTTGACGTATTTTGTCAAGTAAGGGAGTAAATTAGGGCAAAAGCATCGGGTGTCTAAAAATATGCGATTTTATGGTGAAGCAAATTTGACGCCCTCTAGCGGCCAAACGGTATTATTAATCAACTCATGTGGGGATATTTTTGGAAAGCTTGAAATCTGCTCTATCTTTTGTTTTCTATGACATTTTGACGTATTTTGTCAAGTAAGGGACTAATTTAGATTCAAAGCAGCGAGTGTCACAAAATTTGTGATTTTTTAGTGAAGAAACTTTGACGCCCTCTAGCGGCCAACCGGTATTATCAATCATCTCATGTGGGGATATTTTTGGAAAGCTTGTAATCTGCTCTATCTTTTGTTTTCTATGACATTTTGACGTATCTTGTCAAGTAAGGGAGTAAATTAGGGCGAAAGCAGCGGGTGTCTAAAAATATGCGATTTTATGGTGAAGCAACTTTGACGCCCTCTAGCGGCCAAACGGTATGATTAATCAACTCATGTGGGGATATTTTTGGAAAGCTTGAAATCTGCTCTATCTTTTGTTTTCTATGACATTTTGACGTATTTTGTCAAGTAAGGGAGTAAATTAGGGCAAAAGCATCGGGTGTCTAAAAATATGCGATTTTATGGTGAAGCAAATTTGACGCCCTCTAGCGGCCAAACGGTATTATCAATCAACTCATGTGGGGATATTTTTGGAAAGCTTGAAATCTGCTCTATCTTTTGTTTTCTATGACATTTTGACGTATTTTGTCAAGTAAGGGAGTAAATTAGGGCGAAAGCATCGGGTGTCTAAAAATATGCGATTTTATGGTGAAGCAAATTTGACGCCCTCTAGCGGACAAGTCAATATTTTGACAGAAAATTCAAAATGGCGGCCTGGATCGTCATTTTGTCAGTCATTTCTTGAAACTACGTGAAATTTCCTTTAAAATGAGGTGCAAGTCAATATTTTGACAGAAAATTCAAAATGGCGGCATGGAACGCCATATTTTCTGTCATTTCTTGAAACTACGCAAAATTTCCTTTAAAATGAGGGGGCAAGTCAATATTTTGACAGGAAATTCAAAATGGCGTCCCAGGGCGCAGGAAATTCAAAATGGCGGCCTTGAACGTCATTTTGTCAGTCATTTCTTGAAACTACGTGAAATTTCCTTTAATATGAGGTGCAAGTCAATATTTTGACAGAAAATTCAAAATGGCGACCTAAAACGCCATTTTGTCTGTCATTTCTTGAAACTGCGTGAAATTTCCTTTAAAATGAGGTGCAAGTCAATATTTTGACAGAAAATTCAAAATGGCGACCTAAAACGCCATTTTGTCTGTCATTTCTTGAAACTACGTGAAATTTCCTTTAATATGAGGTGCAAGTCAATATTTTGACAGAAAATTCAAAATGGCGACCTAGAACGCCATTTTGTCTGTCATTTCTTGAAACTGCGTGAAATTTCCTTTAATATGAGGTGCAAGTCAATATTTTGACAGAAAATTCAAAATGGCGGCCTGGAACTGTCAAAAAATTTAACTTTTTTATTTGTCAAGTTAGAGTTGACGTCTCGGTGTCATTTTATGTTAGAATTTCTCGGAAAAGACGCTGGTGCAGTCGGTTTTTTGATATCTCAAAAACTAACAGAGTTAAATCTGAAATTTAACATTTTAACCATTTCTTTGCCAGAAACTCGGCCGGAATAAGAGATACATGAAATCTGACTAAAAAATATTTATAATATGCTCGTAATATGTGATATTATGGTAAAGCAAATTTGACGCCCTCTAGTGGCCAAACGGTATGACCAATCAACTCATGTGGGGATATTTTTGGAAAGCTTGTAATCTGCTCTATCTTTTGTTTTCTATGATATTTTGACGTATCTTGTCAAGTAAGGGAGTAAATTAGGGTGAAAGCAGCGGGTGTCTAAAAATATGCGATTTTATGGTGAAGCAACTTTGACGCCCTCTAGCGGACAAGTCAATATTTTGACAGAAAATTCAAAATGGCGGTCTAGAACGTCATTTTGTCAATCATTTCTTGAAACTAGGCGAAATTTCCTTTAATATGAGGTGCAAGTCAATATTTTGACAGAAAATTCAATATGGCGGCCTGGAACGTCATTTTGTCAATCATTTCTTGAAACTAGGCGAAATTTCCTTTAATATGAGGTGCAAGTCAATATTTTGACAGAAAATTCAATATGGCGGCCTGGAACGTCATTTTGTCAATCATTTCTTGAAACTAGGCGAAATTTCCTTTAATATGAGGTGCAAGTCAATATTTTGACAGAAAATTCAAAATGGCGGTCTAGAACGTCATTTTGTCAGTTATTTCGTGAAACTACGTGAAATTTCCATTAAAATGAGGTGCAAGTCAATATTTTGACAGAAAATTCAAAATGGCGGCATGAAACGCCATATTTTCTGTCATTTCTTGAAACTACGCGAAATTTCCTTTAAAATGAGGTGCAAGTCAATATTTTGACAGAAAATTCAAAATGGCGGCATGGAACGCCATATTTTCTGTCATTTCTTGAAACTACGTGAAATTTCCATTAAAATGAGGTGCAAGTCAATATTTTGACAGAAAATTCAAAATGGCGGCATGGAACGCCATATTTTCTGTCATTTCTTGAAACTACGTGAAATTTCCTTTAAAATGAGGTGCAAGTCAGTATTTTGACAGAAAATTCAAAATGGCGGCATGGAACGCCATATTTTCTGTCATTTCTTGAAACTACGTGAAATTTCCTTTAATATGAGGTGCAAGTCAATATTTTGACAGAAAATTCAAAATGGCGGCCTGGAACGTCATTTTGTCAGTCATTTCTTGAAACTACGTGAAATTTCCTTTAAAATGAGGTGCAAGTCAATATTTTGACAGAAAATTCAAAATGGCGGTCTAGAACGTCATTTTGTCAATCATTTCTTGAAACTACGTGAAATTTCCATTAAAATGAGGTGCAAGTCAATATTTTGACAGAAAATTCAAAATGGCGGTCTAGAACGTCATTTTGTCAGTCATTTCTTGAAACTACGTGAAATTTCCTTTAATATGAGGTGCAAGTCAATATTTTGACAGAAAATTCAAAATGGCGGCCTGGAACGTCATTTTGTCAATCATTTCTTGAAACTAGGCGAAATTTCCTTTAATATGAGGTGCAAGTCAATATTTTGACAGAAAATTCAAAATGGCGGCCTGGAACTGTCAAAAAATTTAACTTTTTTATTTGTCAAGTTAGAGTTGACGTCTCGGTGTCATTTTATGTTAGAATTTCTCGGAAAAGACGCTGGTGCAGTCGGTTTTTTGATATCTCAAAAACTAACAGAGTTAAATCTGAAATTTAACATTTTAACCATTTCTTTGCCAGAAACTCGGCCGGAATAAGAGATACATGAAATCTGACTAAAAAATATTTATAATATGCTCGTAATATGTGATATTATGGTAAAGCAAATTTGACGCCCTCTAGTGGCCAAACGGTATGACCAATCAACTCATGGGGGGATATTTTTGGAAAGCTTGAAATCTGCTCTATCTTTTGTTTTCTATGACATTTTGACGTATCTTGTCAAGTAAGGGAGTAATTTAGATTCAAAGCAGCGAGTGTCACAAAATTTGTGATTTTTTAGTGAAGAAATTTTGACGCCCTCTAGCGGCCGAACGGTATTATTAATCAACTCATGTGGGGAAATTTTTGGAAAGCTTGAAATCTGCTCTATGTTTTGTTTTCTATGACATATTGACGTATTTTGTCAAGTAAGGGACTAATTTAGATTCAAAGCAGCGAGTGTCACAAAATTTGTGATTTTTTAGTGAAGAAACTTTGACGCCCTCTAGCGGCCAACCGGTATTATCAATCATCTCATGTGGGGATATTTTTGGAAAGCTTGAAATCTGCTCTATCTTTTGTTTTCTATGACATTTTGACGTATCTTGTCAAGTAAGGGACTAATTTAGATTCAAAGCAGCGAGTGTCACAAAATTTGTGATTTTTTAGTGAAGAAACTTTGACGCCCTCTAGTGGCCGAACGGTTTGACCAATCAACTCATGTGGGGATATTTTTGGAAAGCTTGTAATCTGCTCTATCTTTTGTTTTCTAAGACATTTTGACGTATCTTGTCAAGTAAGGGAGTAAATTAATGTCAAAGCAGCGGGTGTCTAAAAATGTGCGATTTTATGGTGACGCAAATTTGACGCCCTCTAGCGGCCGAACGGTATGACCAATTAACTCATGTGGGGATATTTTTGGAAAGCTTGAAATCTGCTCTATCTTTTGTTTTCTATGACATTTTGACGTATCTTGTCAAGTAAGGGAGTAAATTAGGGTGAAAGCAGCGGGTGTCTAAAAATATGCGATTTTATGGTCAAGCAATTTTGACGCCCTCTAGCGGCCAAACGGTATTATTAATCAACTCATGTGGGGATATTTTTGGAAAGCTTGAAATCTGCTCTATCTTTTGTTTTCTATGACATTTTGACGTATTTTGTCAAGTAAGGGACTAATTTAGATTCAAAGCAGCGAGTGTCACAAAATTTGTGATTTTTTAGTGAAGAAACTTTGACGCCCTCTAGCGGCCAACCGGTATTATCAATCATCTCATGTGGGGATATTTTTGGAAAGCTTGTAATCTGCTCTATCTTTTGTTTTCTATGACATTTTGACGTATCTTGTCAAATAAGGGAGTAAATTAGGGCGAAAGCAGCGGGTGTCTAAAAATATGCAATTTTATGGTGAAGCAACTTTGACGCCCTCTAGCGGACAAGTCAATATTTTGACAGAAAATTCAAAATGGCGGCATGGAACGCCATATTTTCTGTCATTTCTTGAAACTACGCAAAATTTCCTTTAAAATGAGGGGCAAGTCAATATTTTGACAGGAAATTCAAAATGGCGTCCCAGGGCGCAGGAAATTCAAAATGGCGGCCTTGAACGTCATTTTGTCAGTCATTTCTTGAAACTACGTGAAATTTCCTTTAAAATGAGGTGCAAGTCAATATTTTGACAGAAAATTCAATATGGCGGCCTGGAACGTCATTTTGTCAGTCATTTCTTGAAACTACGTGAAATTTCCTTTAAAATGAGGTGCAAGTCAATATTTTGACAGAAAATTCAAAATGGCGGTCTAGAACGTCATTTTGTCAATCATTTCTTGAAACTACGTGAAATTTCCATTAAAATGAGGTGCAAGTCAATATTTTGACAGAAAATTCAAAATGGCGGTCTAGAACGTCATTTTGTCAGTCATTTCTTGAAACTACGTGAAATTTCCTTTAATATGAGGTGCAAGTCAATATTTTGACAGAAAATTCAAAATGGCGGCCTGGAACGTCATTTTGTCAATCATTTCTTGAAACTAGGCGAAATTTCCTTTAAAATGAGGTGCAAGTCAATATTTTGACAGAAAATTCAATATGGCGGCCTGGAACGTCATTTTGTCAGTCATTTCTTGAAACTACGTGAAATTTCCTTTAATATGAGGTGCAAGTCAATATTTTGACAGAAAATTCAAAATGGCGGCCTAGAACGCCATTTTGTCTGTCATTTCTTGAAACTGCGTGAAATTTCCTTTAATATGAGGTGCAAGTCAATATTTTGACAGAAAATTCAAAATGGCGGCCTGGAACTGTCAAAAAATTTAACTTTTTTATTTGTCAAGTTAGAGTTGACGTCTCGGTGTCATTTTATGTTGGAATTTCTCGGAAAAGACGCTGGTGCAGTCGGTTTTTTGATATCTCAAAAACTAACAGAGTTAAATCTGAAATTTAACATTTTAACCATTTCTTTGCCAGAAACTCGGCCGGAATAAGAGATACATGAAATCTGACTAAAAAATATTTATAATATGCTCGTAATATGTGATATTATGGTAAAGGAAATTTGACGCCCTCTAGTGGCCAAACGGTATGACCAATCAACTCATGTGGGGATATTTTTGGAAAGCTTGAAATCTGCTCTATCTTTTGTTTTCTATGATATTTTGACGTATCTTGTCAAGTAAGGGACTAATTTAGATTCAAAGCAGCGAGTGTCACAAAATTTGTGATTTTTTAGTGAAGAAACTTTGACGCCCTCTAGCGGCCAACCGGTATTATCAATCATCTCATGTGGGGATATTTTTGGAAAGCTTGTAATCTGCTCTATCTTTTGTTTTCTATGACATTTTGACGTATCTTGTCAAGTAAGGGAGTAAATTAATGTCAAAGCAGCGGGTGTCTAAAAATGTGCGATTTTATGGTGAAGCAAATTTGACGCCCTCTAGCGGCCGAACGGTATGACCAATTAACTCATGTGGGGATATTTTTGGAAAGCTTGAAATCTGCTCTATCTTTTGTTTTCTATGACATTTTGACGTATCTTGTCAAGTAAGGGAGTAAATTAGGGTGAAAGCAGCGGGTGTCTAAAAATATGCGATTTTATGGTCAAGCAACTTTGACGCCCTCTAGCGGCCAAACGGTATTATTAATCAACTCATGTGGGGATATTTTTGGAAAGCTTGAAATCTGCTCTATCTTTTGTTTTCTATGACATTTTGACGTATTTTGTCAAGTAAGGGACTAATTTAGATTCAAAGCAGCGAGTGTCACAAAATTTGTGATTTTTTAGTGAAGAAACTTTGACGCTCTCTAGCGGCCAACCGGTATTATCAATCATCTCATGTGGGGATATTTTTGGAAAGCTTGTAATCTGCTCTATCTTTTGTTTTCTATGACATTTTGACGTATCTTGTCAAATAAGGGAGTAAATTAGGGCGAAAGCAGCGGGTGTCTAAAAATATGCAATTTTATGGTGAAGCAACTTTGACGCCCTCTAGCGGCCAAACGGTATTATTAATCAACTCATGGGGGGATATTTTTGGAAAGCTTGTAATCTGCTCTATCTTTTGTTTTCTATGACATTTTGACGTATCTTGTCAAATAAGGGAGTAAATTAGGGTGAAAGCAGCGGGTGTCTAAAAATATGCGATTTTATGGTGAAGCAACTTTGACGCCCTCTAGCGGACAAGTCAATATTTTGACAGAAAATTCAAAATGGCGGCATGGAACGCCATATTTTCTGTCATTTCTTGAAACTACGCAAAATTTCCTTTAAAATGAGGGGCAAGTCAATATTTTGACAGGAAATTCAAAATGGCGTCCCAGGGCGCAGGAAATTCAAAATGGCGGCCTTGAACGTCATTTTGTCAGTCATTTCTTGAAACTACGTGAAATTTCCTTTAAAATGAGGTGCAAGTCAATATTTTGACAGAAAATTCAATATGGCGGCCTGGAACGTCATTTTGTCAGTCATTTCTTGAAACTACGTGAAATTTCCTTTAAAATGAGGTGCAAGTCAATATTTTGACAGAAAATTCAAAATGGCGGTCTAGAACGTCATTTTGTCAATCATTTCTTGAAACTACGTGAAATTTCCATTAAAATGAGGTGCAAGTCAATATTTTGACAGAAAATTCAAAATGGCGGTCTAGAACGTCATTTTGTCAATCATTTCTTGAAACTACGTGAAATTTCCATTAAAATGAGGTGCAAGTCAATATTTTGACAGAAAATTCAAAATGGCGGCCTGGAACGTCATTTTGTCAATCATTTCTTGAAACTAGGCGAAATTTCCTTTAATATGAGGTGCAAGTCAATATTTTGACAGAAAATTCAAAATGGCGGTCTAGAACGTCATTTTGTCAATCATTTCTTGAAACTACGTGAAATTTCCTTTAAAATGAGGTGCAAGTCAATATTTTGACAGAAAATTCAAAATGGCGGCCTTGAACGTCATTTTGTCAGTTATTTCTTGAAACTACGTGAAATTTCCTTTAAAATGAGGTGCAAGTCAATATTTTGACAGAAAATTCAAAATGGCGGTCTAGAACGTCATTTTGTCAATCATTTCTTGAAACTACGTGAAATTTCCTTTAAAATGAGGTGCAAGTCAATATTTTGACAGAAAATTCAAAATGGCGGCATGGAACGCCATATTTTCTGTCATTTCTTGAAACTACGCGAAATTTTCTTTAAAATGAGGTGCAAGTCAATATTTTGACAGAAAATTCAAAATGGCGGCCTTGAACGTCATTTTGTCAGTTATTTCTTGAAACTACGTGAAATTTCCTTTAAAATGAGGTGCAAGTCAATATTTTGACAGAAAATTCAAAATGGCGGTCTAGAACGTCATTTTGTCAGTCATTTCTTGAAACTGCGTGAAATTTCCTTTAATATGAGGTGCAAGTCAATATTTTGACAGAAAATTCAAAATGGCGGCCTGGAACTGTCAAAAAATTTAACTTTTTTATTTGTCAAGTTAGAGTTTACGTCTCGGTGTCATTTTATGTTAGAATTTCTCGGAAAAGACGCTGGTGCAGTCGGTTTTTTGATATCTCAAAAACTAACAGAGTTAAATCTGAAATTTAACATTTTAACCATTTCTTTGCCAGAAACTCGGCCGGAATAAGAGATACATGAAATCTGACTAAAAAATATTTATAATATGCTCGTAATATGTGATATTATGGTAAAGGAAATTTGACGCCCTCTAGTGGCCAAACGGTATGACCAATCAACTCATGTGGGGATATTTTTGGAAAGCTTGAAATCTGCTCTATCTTTTGTTTTCTATGATATTTTGACGTATCTTGTCAAGTAAGGGAGTAATTTAGATTCAAAGCAGCGAGTGTCACAAAATTTGTGATTTTTTAGTGAAGAAACTTTGACGCCCTCTAGCTGCCAACCGGTATTATCAATCATCTCATGTGGGGATATTTTTGGAAAGCTTGTAATCTGCTCTATCTTTTGTTTTCTATGATATTTTGACGTATCTTGTCAAGTAAGGGAGTAAATTAGGGCGAAAGCAGCGGGTGTCTAAAAATATGCGATTTTATGGTGAAGCAACTTTGACGCCCTCTAGCGGCCAAACGGTATTATTAATCAACTCATGGGGGGATATTTTTGGAAAGCTTGAAATCTGCTCTATCTTTTGTTTTCTATGACATTTTGACGTATCTTGTCAAGTAAGGGAGTAATTTAGATTCAAAGCAGCGAGTGTCACAAAATTTGTGATTTTTTAGTGAAGAAACTTTGACGCCCTCTAGCTGCCAACCGGTATTATCAATCATCTCATGTGGGGATATTTTTGGAAAGCTTGTAATCTGCTCTATCTTTTGTTTTCTATGATATTTTGACGTATCTTGTCAAATAAGGGAGTAAATTAGGGCGAAAGCAGCGGGTGTCTAAAAATATGCGATTTTATGGTGAAGCAACTTTGACGCCCTCTAGCGGACAAGTCAATATTTTGACAGAAAATTCAAAATGGCGGTCTAGAACGTCATTTTGTCAATCATTTCTTGAAACTACGTGAAATTTCCTTTAATATGAGGTGCAAGTCAATATTTTGACAGAAAATTCAAAATGGCGGCCTAGAACGCCATTTTGTCTGTCATTTCTTGAAACTACGTGAAATTTCCTTTAAAATGAGGTGCAAGTCAATATTTTGACAGAAAATTCAAAATGGCGGCCTGGAACGTCATTTTGTCAATCATTTCTTGAAACTAGGCGAAATTTCCTTTAATATGAGGTGCAAGTCAATATTTTGACAGAAAATTCAAAATGGCGGTCTAGAACGTCATTTTGTCAGTTATTTCGTGAAACTACGTGAAATTTCCATTAAAATGAGGTGCAAGTCAATATTTTGACAGAAAATTCAAAATGGCGGCATGGAACGCCATATTTTCTGTCATTTCTTGAAACTACGTGAAATTTCCATTAAAATGAGGTGCAAGTCAATATTTTGACAGAAAATTCAAAATGGCGGCATGGAACGCCATATTTTCTGTCATTTCTTGAAACTACGTGAAATTTCCATTAAAATGAGGTGCAAGTCAATATTTTGACAGAAAATTCAAAATGGCGGCATGGAACGCCATATTTTCTGTCATTTCTTGAAACTACGTGAAATTTCCATTAAAATGAGGTGCAAGTCAATATTTTGACAGAAAATTCAAAATGGCGGTCTAGAACGTCATTTTGTCAATCATTTCTTGAAACTAGGCGAAATTTCCTTTAATATGAGGTGCAAGTCAATATTTTGACAGAAAATTCAAAATGGCGGCCTGGAACGTCATTTTGTCAGTCATTTCTTGAAACTACGTGAAATTTCCTTTAATATGAGGTGCAAGTCAATATTTTGACAGAAAATTCAAAATGGCGGCCTAGAACGCCATTTTGTCTGTCATTTCTTGAAACTACGTGAAATTTCCTTTAAAATGAGGTGCAAGTCAATATTTTGACAGAAAATTCAAAATGGCGGCCTGGAACGTCATTTTGTCAATCATTTCTTGAAACTAGGCGAAATTTCCTTTAATATGAGGTGCAAGTCAATATTTTGACAGAAAATTCAATATGGCGGCCTGGAACGTCATTTTGTCAGTCATTTCTTGAAACTACGTGAAATTTCCTTTAATATGAGGTGCAAGTCAATATTTTGACAGAAAATTCAAAATGGCGGCCTAGAACGCCATTTTGTCTGTCATTTCTTGAAACTACGTGAAATTTCCTTTAAAATGAGGTGCAAGTCAATATTTTGACAGAAAATTCAAAATGGCGGCCTGGAACGTCATTTTGTCAATCATTTCTTGAAACTAGGCGAAATTTCCTTTAATATGAGGTGCAAGTCAATATTTTGACAGAAAATTCAATATGGCGGCCTGGAACGTCATTTTGTCAGTCATTTCTTGAAACTACGTGAAATTTCCTTTAATATGAGGTGCAAGTCAATATTTTGACAGAAAATTCAAAATGGCGACCTAGAACGCCATTTTGTCTGTCATTTCTTGAAACTGCGTGAAATTTCCTTTAATATGAGGTGCAAGTCAATATTTTGACAGAAAATTCAAAATGGCGGCCTGGAACTGTCAAAAAATTTAACTTTTTTATTTGTCAAGTTAGAGTTGACGTCTCGGTGTCATTTTATGTTGGAATTTCTCGGAAAAGACGCTGGTGCAGTCGGTTTTTTGATATCTCAAAAACTAACAGAGTTAAATCTGAAATTTAACATTTTAACCATTTCTTTGCCAGAAACTCGGCCGGAATAAGAGATACATGAAATCTGACTAAAAAATATTTATAATATGCTCGTAATATGTGATATTATGGTAAAGGAAATTTGACGCCCTCTAGTGGCCAAACGGTATGACCAATCAACTCATGTGGGGATATTTTTGGAAAGCTTGAAATCTGCTCTATCTTTTGTTTTCTATGACATTTTGACGTATTTTGTCAAGTAAGGGACTAATTTAGATTCAAAGCAGCGAGTGTCACAAAATTTGTGATTTTTTAGTGAAGAAACTTTGACGCCCTCTAGCGGCCAACCGGTATTATCAATCATCTCATGTGGGGATATTTTTGGAAAGCTTGTAATCTGCTCTATCTTTTGTTTTCTATGACATTTTGACGTATCTTGTCAAGTAAGGGAGTAAATTAGGGCGAAAGCAGCGGGTGTCTAAAAATATGCGATTTTATGGTGAAGCAACTTTGACGCCCTCTAGCGGCCAAACGGTATGATTAATCAACTCATGTGGGGATATTTTTGGAAAGCTTGAAATCTGCTCTATCTTTTGTTTTCTATGACATTTTGACGTATTTTGTCAAGTAAGGGAGTAAATTAGGGCAAAAGCATCGGGTGTCTAAAAATATGCGATTTTATGGTGAAGCAAATTTGACGCCCTCTAGCGGCCAAACGGTATTATTAATCAACTCATGTGGGGATATTTTTGGAAAGCTTGAAATCTGCTCTATCTTTTGTTTTCTATGACATTTTGACGTATTTTGTCAAGTAAGGGACTAATTTAGATTCAAAGCAGCGAGTGTCACAAAATTTGTGATTTTTTAGTGAAGAAACTTTGACGCCCTCTAGCGGCCAACCGGTATTATCAATCATCTCATGTGGGGATATTTTTGGAAAGCTTGTAATCTGCTCTATCTTTTGTTTTCTATGACATTTTGACGTATCTTGTCAAGTAAGGGAGTAAATTAGGGCGAAAGCAGCGGGTGTCTAAAAATATGCGATTTTATGGTGAAGCAACTTTGACGCCCTCTAGCGGCCAAACGGTATGATTAATCAACTCATGTGGGGATATTTTTGGAAAGCTTGAAATCTGCTCTATCTTTTGTTTTCTATGACATTTTGACGTATTTTGTCAAGTAAGGGAGTAAATTAGGGCAAAAGCATCGGGTGTCTAAAAATATGCGATTTTATGGTGAAGCAAATTTGACGCCCTCTAGCGGCCAAACGGTATTATCAATCAACTCATGTGGGGATATTTTTGGAAAGCTTGAAATCTGCTCTATCTTTTGTTTTCTATGACATTTTGACGTATTTTGTCAAGTAAGGGAGTAAATTAGGGCGAAAGCATCGGGTGTCTAAAAATATGCGATTTTATGGTGAAGCAAATTTGACGCCCTCTAGCGGACAAGTCAATATTTTGACAGAAAATTCAAAATGGCGGCCTGGATCGTCATTTTGTCAGTCATTTCTTGAAACTACGTGAAATTTCCTTTAAAATGAGGTGCAAGTCAATATTTTGACAGAAAATTCAAAATGGCGGCATGGAACGCCATATTTTCTGTCATTTCTTGAAACTACGCAAAATTTCCTTTAAAATGAGGGGGCAAGTCAATATTTTGACAGGAAATTCAAAATGGCGTCCCAGGGCGCAGGAAATTCAAAATGGCGGCCTTGAACGTCATTTTGTCAGTCATTTCTTGAAACTACGTGAAATTTCCTTTAATATGAGGTGCAAGTCAATATTTTGACAGAAAATTCAAAATGGCGACCTAAAACGCCATTTTGTCTGTCATTTCTTGAAACTGCGTGAAATTTCCTTTAAAATGAGGTGCAAGTCAATATTTTGACAGAAAATTCAAAATGGCGACCTAAAACGCCATTTTGTCTGTCATTTCTTGAAACTACGTGAAATTTCCTTTAATATGAGGTGCAAGTCAATATTTTGACAGAAAATTCAAAATGGCGACCTAAAACGCCATTTTGTCTGTCATTTCTTGAAACTGCGTGAAATTTCCTTTAATATGAGGTGCAAGTCAATATTTTGACAGAAAATTCAAAATGGCGGCCTGGAACTGTCAAAAAATTTAACTTTTTTATTTGTCAAGTTAGAGTTGACGTCTCGGTGTCATTTTATGTTAGAATTTCTCGGAAAAGACGCTGGTGCAGTCGGTTTTTTGATATCTCAAAAACTAACAGAGTTAAATCTGAAATTTAACATTTTAACCATTTCTTTGCCAGAAACTCGGCCGGAATAAGAGATACATGAAATCTGACTAAAAAATATTTATAATATGCTCGTAATATGTGATATTATGGTAAAGCAAATTTGACGCCCTCTAGTGGCCAAACGGTATGACCAATCAACTCATGTGGGGATATTTTTGGAAAGCTTGAAATCTGCTCTATCTTTTGTTTTCTATGACATTTTGACGTATTTTGTCAAGTAAGGGACTAATTTAGATTCAAAGCAGCGAGTGTCACAAAATTTGTGATTTTTTAGTGAAGAAACTTTGACGCCCTCTAGCGGCCAACCGGTATTATCAATCATCTCATGTGGGGATATTTTTGGAAAGCTTGTAATCTGCTCTATCTTTTGTTTTCTATGACATTTTGACGTATCTTATCAAATAAGGGAGTAAATTAGGGTGAAAGCAGCGGGTGTCTAAAAATATGCGATTTTATTGTGAAGCAACTTTGACGCCCTCTAGCGGCCAAACGGTATTATTAATCAACTCATGGGGGGATATTTTTGGAAAGCTTGAAATCTGCTCTATCTTTTGTTTACTATGACATTTTGACGTATCTTGTCAAGTAAGGGAGTAAATTAGGGCGAAAGCAGCGGGTGTCTAAAAATATGCGATTTTATGGTGAAGCAACTTTGACGCCCTCTAGCGGCCAAACGGTATGATTAATCAATTCATGGGGGGATATTTTTGGAAAGCTTGAAATCTGCTCTATGTTTTGTTTTCTATGACATTTTGACGTATCTTGTCAAATAAGGGAGTAAATTAGGGTGAAAGCAGCGGGTGTCTAAAAATATGCGATTTTATGGTGAAGCAACTTTGACGCCCTCTAGCGGACAAGTCAATATTTTGACAGAAAATTCAAAATGGCGGCATGGAACGCCATATTTTCTGTCATTTCTTGAATCTACGCAAAATTTCCTTTAAAATGAGGGGCAAGTCAATATTTTGACAGGAAATTCAAAATGGCGTCCCAGGGCGCAGGAAATTCAAAATGGCGGCCTTGAACGTCATTTTGTCAGTCATTTCTTGAAACTAGGCGAAATTTCCTTTAATATGAGGTGCAAGTCAATATTTTGACAGAAAATTCAAAATGGCGGCATGGAACGCCATATTTTCTGTCATTTCTTGAATCTACGCAAAATTTCCTTTAAAATGAGGGGGCAAGTCAATATTTTGACAGGAAATTCAAAATGGCGTCCCAGGGCGCAGGAAATTCAAAATGGCGGCCTTGAACGTCATTTTGTCAGTCATTTCTTGAAACTACGTGAAATTTCCTTTAATATGAGGTGCAAGTCAATATTTTGACAGAAAATTCAAAATGGCGACCTAGAACGCCATTTTGTCTGTCATTTCTTGAAACTGCGTGAAATTTCCTTTAATATGAGGTGCAAGTCAATATTTTGACAGAAAATTCAATATGGCGGCCTGGAACGTCATTTTGTCAGTCATTTCTTGAAACTACGTGAAATTTCCTTTAAAATGAGGTGCAAGTCAATATTTTGACAGAAAATTCAAAATGGCGGCCTGGAACTGTCAAAAAATTTAACTTTTTTATTTGTCAAGTTAGAGTTGACGTCTCGGTGTCATTTTATGTTAGAATTTCTCGGAAAAGACGCTGGTGCAGTCGGTTTTTTGATATCTCAAAAACTAACAGAGTTAAATCTGAAATTTAACATTTTAACCATTTCTTTGCCAGAAACTCGGCCGGAATAAGAGATACATGAAATCTGACTAAAAAATATTTATAATATGCTCGTAATATGTGATATTATGGTAAAGGAAATTTGACGCCCTCTAGTGGCCAAACGGTATGACCAATCAACTCATGTGGGGATATTTTTGGAAAGCTTGAAATCTGCTCTATCTTTTGTTTTCTATGATATTTTGACGTATCTTGTCAAGTAAGGGAGTAAATTAGGGTGAAAGCAGCGGGTGTCTAAAAATATGCGATTTTATGGTGAAGCAACTTTGACGCCCTCTAGCGGACAAGTCAATATTTTGACAGAAAATTCAAAATGGCGGTCTAGAACGTCATTTTGTCAATCATTTCTTGAAACTAGGCGAAATTTCCTTTAATATGAGGTGCAAGTCAATATTTTGACAGAAAATTCAATATGGCGGCCTGGAACGTCATTTTGTCAATCATTTCTTGAAACTAGGCGAAATTTCCTTTAATATGAGGTGCAAGTCAATATTTTGACAGAAAATTCAAAATGGCGGTCTAGAACGTCATTTTGTCAATCATTTCTTGAAACTAGGCGAAATTTCCTTTAATATGAGGTGCAAGTCAATATTTTGACAGAAAATTCAAAATGGCGGTCTAGAACGTCATTTTGTCAGTTATTTCGTGAAACTACGTGAAATTTCCATTAAAATGAGGTGCAAGTCAATATTTTGACAGAAAATTCAAAATGGCGGCATGGAACGCCATATTTTCTGTCATTTCTTGAAACTACGTGAAATTTCCATTAAAATGAGGTGCAAGTCAATATTTTGACAGAAAATTCAAAATGGCGGCATGGAACGCCATATTTTCTGTCATTTCTTGAAACTACGTGAAATTTCCTTTAAAATGAGGTGCAAGTCAATATTTTGACAGAAAATTCAAAATGGCGGCATGGAACGCCATATTTTCTGTCATTTCTTGAAACTACGTGAAATTTCCTTTAAAATGAGGTGCAAGTCAATATTTTGACAGAAAATTCAAAATGGCGGCCTGGAACGTCATTTTGTCAATCATTTCTTGAAACTACGTGAAATTTCCATTAAAATGAGGTGCAAGTCAATATTTTGACAGAAAATTCAAAATGGCGGCATGGAACGCCATATTTTCTGTCATTTCTTGAAACTACGTGAAATTTCCATTAAAATGAGGTGCAAGTCAATATTTTGACAGAAAATTCAAAATGGCGGCATGGAACGCCATATTTTCTGTCATTTCTTGAAACTACGTGAAATTTCCTTTAATATGAGGTGCAAGTCAATATTTTGACAGAAAATTCAAAATGGCGGCCTGGAACTGTCAAAAAATTTAACTTTTTTATTTGTCAAGTTAGAGTTGACGTCTCGGTGTCATTTTACGTTAGAATTTCTCGGAAAAGACGCTGGTGCAGTCGGTTTTTTGATATCTCAAAAACTAACAGAGTTAAATCTGAAATTTAACATTTTAACCATTTCTTTGCCAGAAACTCGGCCGGAATAAGAGATACATGAAATCTGACTAAAAAATATTTATAATATGCTCGTAATATGTGATATTATGGTAAAGGAAATTTGACGCCCTCTAGTGGCCAAACGGTATGACCAATCAACTCATGTGGGGATATTTTTGGAAAGCTTGAAATCTGCTCTATCTTTTGTTTTCTATGACATTTTGACGTATTTTGTCAAGTAAGGGAGTAAATTAGGGCGAAAGCAGCGGGTGTCTAAAAATATGCGATTTTATGGTGAAGCAACTTTGACGCCCTCTAGCGGCCAAACGGTATTATTAATCAACTCATGTGGGGATATTTTTGGAAAGCTTGAAATCTGCTCTATGTTTTGTTTTCTATGACATATTGACGTATTTTGTCAAGTAAGGGACTAATTTAGATTCAAAGCAGCGAGTGTCACAAAATTTGTGATTTTTTAGTGAAGAAACTTTGACGCCCTCTAGCGGCCAACCGGTATTATCAATCATCTCATGTGGGGATATTTTTGGAAAGCTTGAAATCTGCTCTATCTTTTGTTTTCTATGACATTTTGACGTATCTTGTCAAGTAAGGGACTAATTTAGATTCAAAGCAGCGAGTGTCACAAAATTTGTGATTTTTTAGTGAAGAAACTTTGACGCCCTCTAGTGGCCGAACGGTTTGACCAATCAACTCATGTGGGGATATTTTTGGAAAGCTTGTAATCTGCTCTATCTTTTGTTTTCTATGACATTTTGACGTATCTTGTCAAGTAAGGGAGTAAATTAATGTCAAAGCAGCGGGTGTCTAAAAATGTGCGATTTTATGGTGACGCAAATTTGACGCCCTCTAGCGGCCGAACGGTATGACCAATTAACTCATGTGGGGATATTTTTGGAAAGCTTGAAATCTGCTCTATCTTTTGTTTTCTATGACATTTTGACGTATTTTGTCAAATAAGGGAGTAAATTAGGGCGAAAGCAGCGGGTGTCTAAAAATATGCGATTTTATGGTGAAGCAACTTTGACGCCCTCTAGCGGCCAAACGGTATTATTAATCAACTCATGTGGGGATATTTTTGGAAAGCTTGAAATCTGCTCTATGTTTTGTTTTCTATGACATATTGACGTATTTTGTCAAGTAAGGGACTAATTTAGATTCAAAGCAGCGAGTGTCACAAAATTTGTGATTTTTTAGTGAAGAAACTTTGACGCCCTCTAGCGGCCAACCGGTATTATCAATCATCTCATGTGGGGATATTTTTGGAAAGCTTGAAATCTGCTCTATCTTTTGTTTTCTATGACATTTTGACGTATCTTGTCAAGTAAGGGACTAATTTAGATTCAAAGCAGCGAGTGTCACAAAATTTGTGATTTTTTAGTGAAGAAACTTTGACGCCCTCTAGTGGCCGAACGGTTTGACCAATCAACTCATGTGGGGATATTTTTGGAAAGCTTGTAATCTGCTCTATCTTTTGTTTTCTAAGACATTTTGACGTATCTTGTCAAGTAAGGGAGTAAATTAATGTCAAAGCAGCGGGTGTCTAAAAATGTGCGATTTTATGGTGACGCAAATTTGACGCCCTCTAGCGGCCGAACGGTATGACCAATTAACTCATGTGGGGATATTTTTGGAAAGCTTGAAATCTGCTCTATCTTTTGTTTTCTATGACATTTTGACGTATCTTGTCAAGTAAGGGAGTAAATTAGGGTGAAAGCAGCGGGTGTCTAAAAATATGCGATTTTATGGTCAAGCAATTTTGACGCCCTCTAGCGGCCAAACGGTATTATTAATCAACTCATGTGGGGATATTTTTGGAAAGCTTGAAATCTGCTCTATCTTTTGTTTTCTATGACATTTTGACGTATTTTGTCAAGTAAGGGACTAATTTAGATTCAAAGCAGCGAGTGTCACAAAATTTGTGATTTTTTAGTGAAGAAACTTTGACGCCCTCTAGCGGCTAACCGGTATTATCAATCATCTCATGTGGGGATATTTTTGGAAAGCTTGTAATCTGCTCTATCTTTTGTTTTCTATGACATTTTGACGTATCTTGTCAAATAAGGGAGTAAATTAGGGCGAAAGCAGCGGGTGTCTAAAAATATGCAATTTTATGGTGAAGCAACTTTGACGCCCTCTAGCGGACAAGTCAATATTTTGACAGAAAATTCAAAATGGCGGCATGGAACGCCATATTTTCTGTCATTTCTTGAAACTACGCAAAATTTCCTTTAAAATGAGGGGCAAGTCAATATTTTGACAGGAAATTCAAAATGGCGTCCCAGGGCGCAGGAAATTCAAAATGGCGGCCTTGAACGTCATTTTGTCAGTCATTTCTTGAAACTACGTGAAATTTCCTTTAAAATGAGGTGCAAGTCAATATTTTGACAGAAAATTCAATATGGCGGCCTGGAACGTCATTTTGTCAGTCATTTCTTGAAACTACGTGAAATTTCCTTTAAAATGAGGTGCAAGTCAATATTTTGACAGAAAATTCAAAATGGCGGTCTAGAACGTCATTTTGTCAATCATTTCTTGAAACTACGTGAAATTTCCATTAAAATGAGGTGCAAGTCAATATTTTGACAGAAAATTCAAAATGGCGGTCTAGAACGTCATTTTGTCAGTCATTTCTTGAAACTACGTGAAATTTCCTTTAATATGAGGTGCAAGTCAATATTTTGACAGAAAATTCAAAATGGCGGCCTGGAACGTCATTTTGTCAATCATTTCTTGAAACTACGTGAAATTTCCATTAAAATGAGGTGCAAGTCAATATTTTGACAGAAAATTCAAAATGGCGGTCTAGAACGTCATTTTGTCAGTCATTTCTTGAAACTACGTGAAATTTCCTTTAATATGAGGTGCAAGTCAATATTTTGACAGAAAATTCAAAATGGCGGCCTGGAACGTCATTTTGTCAATCATTTCTTGAAACTACGTGAAATTTCCATTAAAATGAGGTGCAAGTCAATATTTTGACAGAAAATTCAAAATGGCGGTCTAGAACGTCATTTTGTCAGTCATTTCTTGAAACTACGTGAAATTTCCTTTAAAATGAGGTGCAAGTCAATATTTTGACAGAAAATTCAAAATGGCGGCCTAGAACGCCATTTTGTCTGTCATTTCTTGAAACTACGTGAAATTTCCTTTAATATGAGGTGCAAGTCAATATTTTGACAGAAAATTCAAAATGGCGGCCTGGAACTGTCAAAAAATTTAACTTTTTTATTTGTCAAGTTAGAGTTGACGTCTCGGTGTCATTTTATGTTGGAATTTCTCGGAAAAGACGCTGGTGCAGTCGGTTTTTTGATATCTCAAAAACTAACAGAGTTAAATCTGAAATTTAACATTTTAACCATTTCTTTGCCAGAAACTCGGCCGGAATAAGAGATACATGAAATCTGACTAAAAAATATTTATAATATGCTCGTAATATGTGATATTATGGTAAAGGAAATTTGACGCCCTCTAGTGGCCGAACGGTATTATCAATCAACTCACATGGGGATATTTTTGGAAAGCTTGTAATCTGCTCTATCTTTTGTTTTCTATGACATTTTGACGTATCTTGTCAGGTAAGGGAGTAATTTAGATTCAAAGCAGCGAGTGTCACAAAATTTGTGATTTTTTAGTGAAGAAACTTTGACGCCCTCTAGCGGCCAACCGGTATTATCAATCATCTCATGTGGGGATATTTTTGGAAAGCTTGTAATCTGCTCTATCTTTTGTTTTCTATGACATTTTGACGTATCTTGTCAAGTAAGGGAGTAAATTAGGGCGAAAACAGCGGGTGTCTAAAAATATGCGATTTTATGGTGAAGCAACTTTGACGCCCTCTAGCGGCCAAACGGTATTATTAATCAACTCATGTGGGGAAATTTTTGGAAAGCTTGAAATCTGCTCTATCTTTTGTTTTCTATGACATTTTGACGTATCTTGTCAAGTAAGGGAGTAAATTAGTGTCAAAGCAGCGGGTGTCTAAAAATGTGCGATTTTATGGTGAAGCAAATTTGACGCCCTCTAGCGGCCAAACGGTATTATTAATCAACTCATGGGGGGATATTTTTGGAAAGCTTGAAATCTGCTCTATCTTTTGTTTTCTATGACATTTTGACGTATCTTGTCAGGTAAGGGAGTAAATTAGGGTGAAAGCAGCGGGTGTCTAAAAATATGCGATTTTATGGTAAAGCAACTTTGACGCCCTCTAGCGGACAAGTCAATATTTTGACAGAAAATTCAAAATGGCGGTCTAGAACGTCATTTTGTCAATCATTTCTTGAAACTAGGCGAAATTTCCTTTAATATGAGGTGCAAGTCAATATTTTGACAGAAAATTCAATATGGCGGCCTGGAACGTCATTTTGTCAATCATTTCTTGAAACTAGGCGAAATTTCCTTTAATATGAGGTGCAAGTCAATATTTTGACAGAAAATTCAAAATGGCGGTCTAGAACGTCATTTTGTCAGTTATTTCGTGAAACTACGTGAAATTTCCATTAAAATGAGGTGCAAGTCAATATTTTGACAGAAAATTCAAAATGGCGGCATGGAACGCCATATTTTCTGTCATTTCTTGAAACTACGTGAAATTTCCATTAAAATGAGGTGCAAGTCAATATTTTGACAGAAAATTCAAAATGGCGGCATGGAACGCCATATTTTCTGTCATTTCTTGAAACTACGTGAAATTTCCTTTAAAATGAGGTGCAAGTCAATATTTTGACAGAAAATTCAAAATGGCGGCATGGAACGCCATATTTTCTGTCATTTCTTGAAACTACGTGAAATTTCCTTTAAAATGAGGTGCAAGTCAATATTTTGACAGAAAATTCAAAATGGCGGCCTGGAACGTCATTTTGTCAATCATTTCTTGAAACTACGTGAAATTTCCATTAAAATGAGGTGCAAGTCAATATTTTGACAGAAAATTCAAAATGGCGGCATGGAACGCCATATTTTCTGTCATTTCTTGAAACTACGTGAAATTTCCATTAAAATGAGGTGCAAGTCAATATTTTGACAGAAAATTCAAAATGGCGGCATGGAACGCCATATTTTCTGTCATTTCTTGAAACTACGTGAAATTTCCTTTAAAATGAGGGGCAAGTCAATATTTTGACAGGAAATTCAAAATGGCGTCCCAGGGCGCAGGAAATTCAAAATGGCGGCCTTGAACGTCATTTTGTCAGTCATTTCTTGAAACTACGTGAAATTTCCTTTAATATGAGGTGCAAGTCAATATTTTGACAGAAAATTCAAAATGGCGACCTAAAACGCCATTTTGTCTGTCATTTCTTGAAACTGCGTGAAATTTCCTTTAAAATGAGGTGCAAGTCAATATTTTGACAGAAAATTCAAAATGGCGACCTAAAACGCCATTTTGTCTGTCATTTCTTGAAACTACGTGAAATTTCCTTTAATATGAGGTGCAAGTCAATATTTTGACAGAAAATTCAAAATGGCGACCTAAAACGCCATTTTGTCTGTCATTTCTTGAAACTGCGTGAAATTTCCTTTAAAATGAGGTGCAAGTCAATATTTTGACAGAAAATTCAAAATGGCGGCCTGGAACTGTCAAAAAATTTAACTTTTTTATTTGTCAAGTTAGAGTTGACGTCTCGGTGTCATTTTATGTTAGAATTTCTCGGAAAAGACGCTGGTGCAGTCGGTTTTTTGATATCTCAAAAACTAACAGAGTTAAATCTGAAATTTAACATTTTAACCATTTCTTTGCCAGAAACTCGGCCGGAATAAGAGATACATGAAATCTGACTAAAAAATATTTATAATATGCTCGTAATATGTGATATTATGGTAAAGGAAATTTGACGCCCTCTAGTGGCCAAACGGTATGACCAATCAACTCATGTGGGGATATTTTTGGAAAGCTTGAAATCTGCTCTATCTTTTGTTTTCTATGACATTTTGACGTATTTTGTCAAGTAAGGGACTAATTTAGATTCAAAGCAGCGAGTGTCACAAAATTTGTGATTTTTTAGTGAAGAAACTTTGACGCCCTCTAGCGGCCAACCGGTATTATCAATCATCTCATGTGGGGATATTTTTGGAAAGCTTGTAATCTGCTCTATCTTTTGTTTTCTATGACATTTTGACGTATCTTATCAAATAAGGGAGTAAATTAGGGTGAAAGCAGCGGGTGTCTAAAAATATGCGATTTTATGGTAAAGCAAATTTGACGCCCTCTAGTGGCCAAACGGTATGACCAATCAACTCATGGGGGGATATTTTTGGAAAGCTTGAAATCTGCTCTATCTTTTGTTTTCTATGACATTTTGACGTATCTTATCAAATAAGGGAGTAAATTAGGGTGAAAGCAGCGGGTGTCTAAAAATATGCGATTTTATTGTGAAGCAACTTTGACGCCCTCTAGCGGCCAAACGGTATTATTAATCAACTCATGGGGGGATATTTTTGGAAAGCTTGAAATCTGCTCTATCTTTTGTTTACTATGACATTTTGACGTATCTTGTCAAGTAAGGGAGTAAATTAGGGCGAAAGCAGCGGGTGTCTAAAAATATGCGATTTTATGGTGAAGCAACTTTGACGCCCTCTAGCGGCCAAACGGTATGATTAATCAATTCATGGGGGGATATTTTTGGAAAGCTTGAAATCTGCTCTATGTTTTGTTTTCTATGACATTTTGACGTATCTTGTCAAATAAGGGAGTAAATTAGGGTGAAAGCAGCGGGTGTCTAAAAATATGCGATTTTATGGTGAAGCAACTTTGACGCCCTCTAGCGGACAAGTCAATATTTTGACAGAAAATTCAAAATGGCGGCATGGAACGCCATATTTTCTGTCATTTCTTGAATCTACGCAAAATTTCCTTTAAAATGAGGGGCAAGTCAATATTTTGACAGGAAATTCAAAATGGCGTCCCAGGGCGCAGGAAATTCAAAATGGCGGCCTTGAACGTCATTTTGTCAGTCATTTCTTGAAACTAGGCGAAATTTCCTTTAATATGAGGTGCAAGTCAATATTTTGACAGAAAATTCAAAATGGCGGCATGGAACGCCATATTTTCTGTCATTTCTTGAATCTACGCAAAATTTCCTTTAAAATGAGGGGGCAAGTCAATATTTTGACAGGAAATTCAAAATGGCGTCCCAGGGCGCAGGAAATTCAAAATGGCGGCCTTGAACGTCATTTTGTCAGTCATTTCTTGAAACTACGTGAAATTTCCTTTAATATGAGGTGCAAGTCAATATTTTGACAGAAAATTCAATATGGCGGCCTGGAACGTCATTTTGTCTGTCATTTCTTGAAACTGCGTGAAATTTCCTTTAAAATGAGGTGCAAGTCAATATTTTGACAGAAAATTCAAAATGGCGGTCTAGAACGTCATTTTGTCAATCATTTCTTGAAACTACGTGAAATTTCCTTTAAAATGAGGTGCAAGTCAATATTTTGACAGAAAATTCAAAATGGCGGCCTGGAACTGTCAAAAAATTTAACTTTTTTATTTGTCAAGTTAGAGTTGACGTCTCGGTGTCATTTTATGTTAGAATTTCTCGGAAAAGACGCTGGTGCAGTCGGTTTTTTGATATCTCAAAAACTAACAGAGTTAAATCTGAAATTTAACATTTTAACCATTTCTTTGCCAGAAACTCGGCCGGAATAAGAGATACATGAAATCTGACTAAAAAATATTTATAATATGCTCGTAATATGTGATATTATGGTAAAGGAAATTTGACGCCCTCTAGTGGCCAAACGGTATGACCAATCAACTCATGTGGGGATATTTTTGGAAAGCTTGAAATCTGCTCTATCTTTTGTTTTCTATGACATTTTGACGTATTTTGTCAAGTAAGGGAGTAAATTAGGGCGAAAGCAGCGGGTGTCTAAAAATATGCGATTTTATGGTGAAGCAACTTTGACGCCCTCTAGCGGCCAAACGGTATTATTAATCAACTCATGTGGGGATATTTTTGGAAAGCTTGAAATCTGCTCTATGTTTTGTTTTCTATGACATATTGACGTATTTTGTCAAGTAAGGGACTAATTTAGATTCAAAGCAGCGAGTGTCACAAAATTTGTGATTTTTTAGTGAAGAAACTTTGACGCCCTCTAGCGGCCAACCGGTATTATCAATCATCTCATGTGGGGATATTTTTGGAAAGCTTGAAATCTGCTCTATCTTTTGTTTTCTATGACATTTTGACGTATCTTGTCAAGTAAGGGACTAATTTAGATTCAAAGCAGCGAGTGTCACAAAATTTGTGATTTTTTAGTGAAGAAACTTTGACGCCCTCTAGTGGCCGAACGGTTTGACCAATCAACTCATGTGGGGATATTTTTGGAAAGCTTGTAATCTGCTCTATCTTTTGTTTTCTATGACATTTTGACGTATCTTGTCAAGTAAGGGAGTAAATTAATGTCAAAGCAGCGGGTGTCTAAAAATGTGCGATTTTATGGTGACGCAAATTTGACGCCCTCTAGCGGCCGAACGGTATGACCAATTAACTCATGTGGGGATATTTTTGGAAAGCTTGAAATCTGCTCTATCTTTTGTTTTCTATGACATTTTGACGTATCTTGTCAAGTAAGGGAGTAAATTAGGGTGAAAGCAGCGGGTGTCTAAAAATATGCGATTTTATGGTCAAGCAATTTTGACGCCCTCTAGCGGCCAAACGGTATTATTAATCAACTCATGTGGGGATATTTTTGGAAAGCTTGAAATCTGCTCTATCTTTTGTTTTCTATGACATTTTGACGTATTTTGTCAAGTAAGGGACTAATTTAGATTCAAAGCAGCGAGTGTCACAAAATTTGTGATTTTTTAGTGAAGAAACTTTGACGCCCTCTAGCGGCCAACCGGTATTATCAATCATCTCATGTGGGGATATTTTTGGAAAGCTTGTAATCTGCTCTATCTTTTGTTTTCTATGACATTTTGACGTATCTTGTCAAATAAGGGAGTAAATTAGGGCGAAAGCAGCGGGTGTCTAAAAATATGCAATTTTATGGTGAAGCAACTTTGACGCCCTCTAGCGGACAAGTCAATATTTTGACAGAAAATTCAAAATGGCGGCATGGAACGCCATATTTTCTGTCATTTCTTGAAACTACGCAAAATTTCCTTTAAAATGAGGGGCAAGTCAATATTTTGACAGGAAATTCAAAATGGCGTCCCAGGGCGCAGGAAATTCAAAATGGCGGCCTTGAACGTCATTTTGTCAGTCATTTCTTGAAACTACGTGAAATTTCCTTTAAAATGAGGTGCAAGTCAATATTTTGACAGAAAATTCAATATGGCGGCCTGGAACGTCATTTTGTCAGTCATTTCTTGAAACTACGTGAAATTTCCTTTAAAATGAGGTGCAAGTCAATATTTTGACAGAAAATTCAAAATGGCGGTCTAGAACGTCATTTTGTCAATCATTTCTTGAAACTACGTGAAATTTCCATTAAAATGAGGTGCAAGTCAATATTTTGACAGAAAATTCAAAATGGCGGTCTAGAACGTCATTTTGTCAGTCATTTCTTGAAACTACGTGAAATTTCCTTTAATATGAGGTGCAAGTCAATATTTTGACAGAAAATTCAAAATGGCGGCCTGGAACGTCATTTTGTCAATCATTTCTTGAAACTACGTGAAATTTCCTTTAATATGAGGTGCAAGTCAATATTTTGACAGAAAATTCAAAATGGCGGCCTAGAACGCCATTTTGTCTGTCATTTCTTGAAACTACGTGAAATTTCCTTTAAAATGAGGTGCAAGTCAATATTTTGACAGAAAATTCAAAATGGCGGCCTGGAACGTCATTTTGTCAATCATTTCTTGAAACTAGGCGAAATTTCCTTTAATATGAGGTGCAAGTCAATATTTTGACAGAAAATTCAAAATGGCGGTCTAGAACGTCATTTTGTCAGTTATTTCGTGAAACTACGTGAAATTTCCATTAAAATGAGGTGCAAGTCAATATTTTGACAGAAAATTCAAAATGGCGGCATGGAACGCCATATTTTCTGTCATTTCTTGAAACTACGTGAAATTTCCATTAAAATGAGGTGCAAGTCAATATTTTGACAGAAAATTCAAAATGGCGGCATGGAACGCCATATTTTCTGTCATTTCTTGAAACTACGTGAAATTTCCATTAAAATGAGGTGCAAGTCAATATTTTGACAGAAAATTCAAAATGGCGGCATGGAACGCCATATTTTCTGTCATTTCTTGAAACTACGTGAAATTTCCATTAAAATGAGGTGCAAGTCAATATTTTGACAGAAAATTCAAAATGGCGGTCTAGAACGTCATTTTGTCAATCATTTCTTGAAACTACGTGAAATTTCCTTTAATATGAGGTGCAAGTCAATATTTTGACAGAAAATTCAAAATGGCGGCCTGGAACGTCATTTTGTCAGTCATTTCTTGAAACTACGTGAAATTTCCTTTAATATGAGGTGCAAGTCAATATTTTGACAGAAAATTCAATATGGCGGCCTGGAACGTCATTTTGTCAGTCATTTCTTGAAACTACGTGAAATTTCCTTTAATATGAGGTGCAAGTCAATATTTTGACAGAAAATTCAATATGGCGGCCTGGAACGTCATTTTGTCAGTCATTTCTTGAAACTACGTGAAATTTCCTTTAAAATGAGGTGCAAGTCAATATTTTGACAGAAAATTCAAAATGGCGGCCTGGAACGTCATTTTGTCAATCATTTCTTGAAACTAGGCGAAATTTCCTTTAATATGAGGTGCAAGTCAATATTTTGACAGAAAATTCAATATGGCGGCCTGGAACGTCATTTTGTCAGTCATTTCTTGAAACTACGTGAAATTTCCTTTAATATGAGGTGCAAGTCAATATTTTGACAGAAAATTCAAAATGGCGACCTAGAACGCCATTTTGTCTGTCATTTCTTGAAACTGCGTGAAATTTCCTTTAATATGAGGTGCAAGTCAATATTTTGACAGAAAATTCAAAATGGCGGCCTGGAACTGTCAAAAAATTTAACTTTTTTATTTGTCAAGTTAGAGTTGACGTCTCGGTGTCATTTTATGTTGGAATTTCTCGGAAAAGACGCTGGTGCAGTCGGTTTTTTGATATCTCAAAAACTAACAGAGTTAAATCTGAAATTTAACATTTTAACCATTTCTTTGCCAGAAACTCGGCCGGAATAAGAGATACATGAAATCTGACTAAAAAATATTTATAATATGCTCGTAATATGTGATATTATGGTAAAGGAAATTTGACGCCCTCTAGTGGCCAAACGGTATGACCAATCAACTCATGTGGGGATATTTTTGGAAAGCTTGAAATCTGCTCTATCTTTTGTTTTCTATGACATTTTGACGTATTTTGTCAAGTAAGGGACTAATTTAGATTCAAAGCAGCGAGTGTCACAAAATTTGTGATTTTTTAGTGAAGAAACTTTGACGCCCTCTAGCGGCCAACCGGTATTATCAATCATCTCATGTGGGGATATTTTTGGAAAGCTTGTAATCTGCTCTATCTTTTGTTTTCTATGACATTTTGACGTATCTTGTCAAGTAAGGGAGTAAATTAGGGCGAAAGCAGCGGGTGTCTAAAAATATGCGATTTTATGGTGAAGCAACTTTGACGCCCTCTAGCGGCCAAACGGTATGATTAATCAACTCATGTGGGGATATTTTTGGAAAGCTTGAAATCTGCTCTATCTTTTGTTTTCTATGACATTTTGACGTATTTTGTCAAGTAAGGGAGTAAATTAGGGCAAAAGCATCGGGTGTCTAAAAATATGCGATTTTATGGTGAAGCAAATTTGACGCCCTCTAGCGGCCAAACGGTATTATCAATCAACTCATGTGGGGATATTTTTGGAAAGCTTGAAATCTGCTCTATCTTTTGTTTTCTATGACATTTTGACGTATTTTGTCAAGTAAGGGAGTAAATTAGGGCGAAAGCATCGGGTGTCTAAAAATATGCGATTTTATGGTGAAGCAAATTTGACGCCCTCTAGCGGACAAGTCAATATTTTGACAGAAAATTCAAAATGGCGGCCTGGATCGTCATTTTGTCAGTCATTTCTTGAAACTACGTGAAATTTCCTTTAAAATGAGGTGCAAGTCAATATTTTGACAGAAAATTCAAAATGGCGGCATGGAACGCCATATTTTCTGTCATTTCTTGAAACTACGCAAAATTTCCTTTAAAATGAGGGGGCAAGTCAATATTTTGACAGGAAATTCAAAATGGCGTCCCAGGGCGCAGGAAATTCAAAATGGCGGCCTTGAACGTCATTTTGTCAGTCATTTCTTGAAACTACGTGAAATTTCCTTTAATATGAGGTGCAAGTCAATATTTTGACAGAAAATTCAAAATGGCGACCTAAAACGCCATTTTGTCTGTCATTTCTTGAAACTACGTGAAATTTCCTTTAATATGAGGTGCAAGTCAATATTTTGACAGAAAATTCAAAATGGCGACCTAAAACGCCATTTTGTCTGTCATTTCTTGAAACTACGTGAAATTTCCTTTAATATGAGGTGCAAGTCAATATTTTGACAGAAAATTCAAAATGGCGACCTAAAACGCCATTTTGTCTGTCATTTCTTGAAACTGCGTGAAATTTCCTTTAATATGAGGTGCAAGTCAATATTTTGACAGAAAATTCAAAATGGCGGCCTGGAACTGTCAAAAAATTTAACTTTTTTATTTGTCAAGTTAGAGTTGACGTCTCGGTGTCATTTTATGTTAGAATTTCTCGGAAAAGACGCTGGTGCAGTCGGTTTTTTGATATCTCAAAAACTAACAGAGTTAAATCTGAAATTTAACATTTTAACCATTTCTTTGCCAGAAACTCGGCCGGAATAAGAGATACATGAAATCTGACTAAAAAATATTTATAATATGCTCGTAATATGTGATATTATGGTAAAGCAAATTTGACGCCCTCTAGTGGCCAAACGGTATGACCAATCAACTCATGTGGGGATATTTTTGGAAAGCTTGAAATCTGCTCTATCTTTTGTTTTCTATGACATTTTGACGTATTTTGTCAAGTAAGGGACTAATTTAGATTCAAAGCAGCGAGTGTCACAAAATTTGTGATTTTTTAGTGAAGAAACTTTGACGCCCTCTAGCGGCCAACCGGTATTATCAATCATCTCATGTGGGGATATTTTTGGAAAGCTTGTAATCTGCTCTATCTTTTGTTTTCTATGACATTTTGACGTATCTTATCAAATAAGGGAGTAAATTAGGGTGAAAGCAGCGGGTGTCTAAAAATATGCGATTTTATGGTAAAGCAAATTTGACGCCCTCTAGTGGCCAAACGGTATGACCAATCAACTCATGGGGGGATATTTTTGGAAAGCTTGAAATCTGCTCTATCTTTTGTTTTCTATGACATTTTGACGTATCTTATCAAATAAGGGAGTAAATTAGGGTGAAAGCAGCGGGTGTCTAAAAATATGCGATTTTATTGTGAAGCAACTTTGACGCCCTCTAGCGGCCAAACGGTATTATTAATCAACTCATGGGGGGATATTTTTGGAAAGCTTGAAATCTGCTCTATCTTTTGTTTACTATGACATTTTGACGTATCTTGTCAAATAAGGGAGTAAATTAGGGTGAAAGCAGCGGGTGTCTAAAAATATGCGATTTTATGGTGAAGCAACTTTGACGCCCTCTAGCGGACAAGTCAATATTTTGACAGAAAATTCAAAATGGCGGCATGGAACGCCATATTTTCTGTCATTTCTTGAATCTACGCAAAATTTCCTTTAAAATGAGGGGCAAGTCAATATTTTGACAGGAAATTCAAAATGGCGTCCCAGGGCGCAGGAAATTCAAAATGGCGGCCTTGAACGTCATTTTGTCAGTCATTTCTTGAAACTAGGCGAAATTTCCTTTAATATGAGGTGCAAGTCAATATTTTGACAGAAAATTCAAAATGGCGGCATGGAACGCCATATTTTCTGTCATTTCTTGAATCTACGCAAAATTTCCTTTAAAATGAGGGGCAAGTCAATATTTTGACAGGAAATTCAAAATGGCGTCCCAGGGCGCAGGAAATTCAAAATGGCGGCCTTGAACGTCATTTTGTCAGTCATTTCTTGAAACTGCGTGAAATTTCCTTTAATATGAGGTGCAAGTCAATATTTTGACAGAAAATTCAATATGGCGGCCTGGAACGTCATTTTGTCAGTCATTTCTTGAAACTACGTGAAATTTCCTTTAAAATGAGGTGCAAGTCAATATTTTGACAGAAAATTCAAAATGGCGGCCTGGAACTGTCAAAAAATTTAACTTTTTTATTTGTCAAGTTAGAGTTGACGTCTCGGTGTCATTTTATGTTAGAATTTCTCGGAAAAGACGCTGGTGCAGTCGGTTTTTTGATATCTCAAAAACTAACAGAGTTAAATCTGAAATTTAACATTTTAACCATTTCTTTGCCAGAAACTCGGCCGGAATAAGAGATACATGAAATCTGACTAAAAAATATTTATAATATGCTCGTAATATGTGATATTATGGTAAAGCAAATTTGACGCCCTCTAGTGGCCAAACGGTATGACCAATCAACTCATGTGGGGATATTTTTGGAAAGCTTGAAATCTGCTCTATCTTTTGTTTTCTATGACATTTTGACGTATCTTGTCAAGTAAGGGAGTAATTTAGATTCAAAGCAGCGAGTGTCACAAAATTTGTGATTTTTTAGTGAAGAAATTTTGACGCCCTCTAGCGGCCGAACGGTATTATCAATCATCTCATGTGGGGATATTTTTGGAAAGCTTGTAATCTGCTCTATCTTTTGTTTTCTATGATATTTTGACGTATCTTGTCAAGTAAGGGAGTAAATTAGGGTGAAAGCAGCGGGTGTCTAAAAATATGCGATTTTATGGTGAAGCAACTTTGACGCCCTCTAGCGGACAAGTCAATATTTTGACAGAAAATTCAAAATGGCGGTCTAGAACGTCATTTTGTCAATCATTTCTTGAAACTAGGCGAAATTTCCTTTAATATGAGGTGCAAGTCAATATTTTGACAGAAAATTCAATATGGCGGCCTGGAACGTCATTTTGTCAATCATTTCTTGAAACTAGGCGAAATTTCCTTTAATATGAGGTGCAAGTCAATATTTTGACAGAAAATTCAAAATGGCGGTCTAGAACGTCATTTTGTCAATCATTTCTTGAAACTAGGCGAAATTTCCTTTAATATGAGGTGCAAGTCAATATTTTGACAGAAAATTCAAAATGGCGGTCTAGAACGTCATTTTGTCAGTTATTTCGTGAAACTACGTGAAATTTCCATTAAAATGAGGTGCAAGTCAATATTTTGACAGAAAATTCAAAATGGCGGCATGAAACGCCATATTTTCTGTCATTTCTTGAAACTACGCGAAATTTCCTTTAAAATGAGGTGCAAGTCAATATTTTGACAGAAAATTCAAAATGGCGGCATGGAACGCCATATTTTCTGTCATTTCTTGAAACTACGTGAAATTTCCATTAAAATGAGGTGCAAGTCAATATTTTGACAGAAAATTCAAAATGGCGGCATGGAACGCCATATTTTCTGTCATTTCTTGAAACTACGTGAAATTTCCTTTAAAATGAGGTGCAAGTCAATATTTTGACAGAAAATTCAAAATGGCGGCATGGAACGCCATATTTTCTGTCATTTCTTGAAACTACGTGAAATTTCCTTTAAAATGAGGTGCAAGTCAATATTTTGACAGAAAATTCAAAATGGCGGCCTGGAACGTCATTTTGTCAATCATTTCTTGAAACTACGTGAAATTTCCATTAAAATGAGGTGCAAGTCAATATTTTGACAGAAAATTCAAAATGGCGGCATGGAACGCCATATTTTCTGTCATTTCTTGAAACTACGTGAAATTTCCATTAAAATGAGGTGCAAGTCAATATTTTGACAGAAAATTCAAAATGGCGGCATGGAACGCCATATTTTCTGTCATTTCTTGAAACTACGTGAAATTTCCATTAAAATGAGGTGCAAGTCAATATTTTGACAGAAAATTCAAAATGGCGGCATGGAACGCCATATTTTCTGTCATTTCTTGAAACTACGTGAAATTTCCTTTAATATGAGGTGCAAGTCAATATTTTGACAGAAAATTCAAAATGGCGGCCTGGAACTGTCAAAAAATTTAACTTTTTTATTTGTCAAGTTAGAGTTTACGTCTCGGTGTCATTTTATGTTAGAATTTCTCGGAAAAGACGCTGGTGCAGTCGGTTTTTTGATATCTCAAAAACTAACAGAGTTAAATCTGAAATTTAACATTTTAACCATTTCTTTGCCAGAAACTCGGCCGGAATAAGAGATACATGAAATCTGACTAAAAAATATTTATAATATGCTCGTAATATGTGATATTATGGTAAAGCAAATTTGACGCCCTCTAGTGGCCAAACGGTATGACCAATCAACTCATGGGGGGATATTTTTGGAAAGCTTGAAATCTGCTCTATCTTTTGTTTTCTATGACATTTTGACGTATCTTGTCAAGTAAGGGAGTAATTTAGATTCAAAGCAGCGAGTGTCACAAAATTTGTGATTTTTTAGTGAAGAAATTTTGACGCCCTCTAGCGGCCGAACGGTATTATCAATCATCTCATGTGGGGATATTTTTGGAAAGCTTGTAATCTGCTCTATCTTTTGTTTTCTATGATATTTTGACGTATCTTGTCAAATAAGGGAGTAAATTAGGGCAAAAGCATCGGGTGTCTAAAAATATGCGATTTTATGGTGAAGCAAATTTGACGCCCTCTAGCGGCCAAACGGTATTATCAATCAACTCATGTGGGGATATTTTTGGAAAGCTTGAAATCTGCTCTATCTTTTGTTTTCTATGACATTTTGACGTATTTTGTCAAGTAAGGGAGTAAATTAGGGCAAAAGCATCGGGTGTCTAAAAATATGCGATTTTATGGTGAAGCAAATTTGACGCCCTCTAGCGGACAAGTCAATATTTTGACAGAAAATTCAAAATGGCGGCCTGGAACGTCATTTTGTCAGTCATTTCTTGAAACTACGTGAAATTTCCTTTAAAATGAGGTGCAAGTCAATATTTTGACAGAAAATTCAAAATGGCGGTCTAGAACGTCATTTTGTCAATCATTTCTTGAAACTAGGCGAAATTTCCTTTAATATGAGGTGCAAGTCAATATTTTGACAGAAAATTCAAAATGGCGGCATGGAACGCCATATTTTCTGTCATTTCTTGAAACTACGCAAAATTTCCTTTAAAATGAGGGGGCAAGTCAATATTTTGACAGGAAATTCAAAATGGCGTCCCAGGGCGCAGGAAATTCAAAATGGCGGCCTTGAACGTCATTTTGTCAGTCATTTCTTGAAACTACGTGAAATTTCCTTTAAAATGAGGTGCAAGTCAATATTTTGACAGAAAATTCAAAATGGCGGCCTGGAACGTCATTTTGTCAGTCATTTCTTGAAACTACGTGAAATTTCCTTTAATATGAGGTGCAAGTCAATATTTTGACAGAAAATTCAAAATGGCGACCTAGAACGCCATTTTGTCTGTCATTTCTTGAAACTGCGTGAAATTTCCTTTAATATGAGGTGCAAGTCAATATTTTGACAGAAAATTCAAAATGGCGGTCTAGAACGTCATTTTGTCAGTCATTTCTTGAAACTACGTGAAATTTCCTTTAATATGAGGTGCAAGTCAATATTTTGACAGAAAATTCAAAATGGCGGTCTAGAACGTCATTTTGTCAGTCATTTCTTGAAACTACGTGAAATTTCCTTTAATATGAGGTGCAAGTCAATATTTTGACAGAAAATTCAAAATGGCGACCTAGAACGCCATTTTGTCTGTCATTTCTTGAAACTACGTGAAATTTCCTTTAATATGAGGTGCAAGTCAATATTTTGACAGAAAATTCAAAATGGCGGTCTAGAACGTCATTTTGTCAGTCATTTCTTGAAACTACGTGAAATTTCCTTTAATATGAGGTGCAAGTCAATATTTTGACAGAAAATTCAAAATGGCGACCTAGAACGCCATTTTGTCTGTCATTTCTTGAAACTGCGTGAAATTTCCTTTAATATGAGGTGCAAGTCAATATTTTGACAGAAAATTCAAAATGGCGGCCTGGAACTGTCAAAAAATTTAACTTTTTTATTTGTCAAGTTAGAGTTGACGTCTCGGTGTCATTTTATGTTGGAATTTCTCGGAAAAGACGCTGGTGCAGTCGGTTTTTTGATATCTCAAAAACTAACAGAGTTAAATCTGAAATTTAACATTTTAACCATTTCTTTGCCAGAAACTCGGCCGGAATAAGAGATACATGAAATCTGACTAAAAAATATTTATAATATGCTCGTAATATGTGATATTATGGTAAAGGAAATTTGACGCCCTCTAGTGGCCGAACGGTATGACCAATCAACTCATGGGGGGATATTTTTGGAAAGCTTGAAATCTGCTCTATCTTTTGTTTTCTATGACATTTTGACGTATCTTGTCAAGTAAGGGAGTAAATTAGGGCGAAAGCAGCGGGTGTCTAAAAATATGCGATTTTATGGTGAAGCAACTTTGACGCCCTCTAGCGGCCAAACGGTATTATTAATCAACTCATGTGGGGATATTTTTGGAAAGCTTGTAATCTGCTCTATCTTTTGTTTTCTATGACATTTTGACGTATCTTGTCAAATAAGGGAGTAATTTAGATTCAAAGCAGCGAGTGTCACAAAATTTGTGATTTTTTAGTGAAGAAATTTTGACGCTCTCTAGCGGCCGAACGGTATGACCAATTAACTCATGTGGGGATATTTTTGGAAAGCTTGAAATCTGCTCTATCTTTTGTTTTCTATGACATTTTGACGTATTTTGTCAAGTAAGGGAGTAAATTAGGGCAAAAGCATCGGGTGTCTAAAAATATGCGATTTTATGGTGAAGCAAATTTGACGCCCTCTAGCGGCCAAACGGTATTATCAATCAACTCATGTGGGGATATTTTTGGAAAGCTTGTAATCTGCTCTATCTTTTGTTTTCTATGATATTTTGACGTATCTTGTCAAGTAAGGGAGTAAATTAGGGTGAAAGCAGCGGGTGTCTAAAAATATGCGATTTTATGGTGAAGCAACTTTGACGCCCTCTAGCGGACAAGTCAATATTTTGACAGAAAATTCAAAATGGCGGCCTGGAACGTCATTTTGTCAATCATTTCTTGAAACTAGGCGAAATTTCCTTTAATATGAGGTGCAAGTCAATATTTTGACAGGAAATTCAAAATGGCGTCCCAGGGCGCAGGAAATTCAAAATGGCGGTCTAGAACGTCATTTTGTCAATCATTTCTTGAAACTACGTGAAATTTCCATTAAAATGAGGTGCAAGTCAATATTTTGACAGAAAATTCAAAATGGCGGTCTAGAACGTCATTTTGTCAGTCATTTCTTGAAACTACGTGAAATTTCCTTTAATATGAGGTGCAAGTCAATATTTTGACAGAAAATTCAAAATGGCGACCTAGAACGCCATTTTGTCTGTCATTTCTTGAAACTGCGTGAAATTTCCTTTAATATGAGGTGCAAGTCAATATTTTGACAGAAAATTCAAAATGGCGGCCTGGAACTGTCAAAAAATTTAACTTTTTTATTTGTCAAGTTAGAGTTTACGTCTCGGTGTCATTTTATGTTGGAATTTCTCGGAAAAGACGCTGGTGCAGTCGGTTTTTTGATATCTCAAAAACTAACAGAGTTAAATCTGAAATTTAACATTTTAACCATTTCTTTGCCAGAAACTCGGCCGGAATAAGAGATACATGAAATCTGACTAAAAAATATTTATAATATGCTCGTAATATGTGATATTATGGTAAAGGAAATTTGACGCCCTCTAGTGGCCAAACGGTATGACCAATCAACTCATGTGGGGATATTTTTGGAAAGCTTGAAATCTACTCTATCTTTTGTTTTCTATGACATTTTGACGTATCTTGTCAAGTAAGGGAGTAAATTAATGTCAAAGCAGCGGGTGTCTAAAAATGTGCGATTTTATGGTGACGCAACTTTGACGCCCTCTAGCGGCCGAACGGTATGACCAATTAACTCATGTGGGGATATTTTTGGAAAGCTTGAAATCTGCTCTATCTTTTGTTTTCTATGACATTTTGACGTATTTTGTCAAGTAAGGGACTAATTTAGATTCAAAGCAGCGAGTGTCACAAAATTTGTGATTTTTTAGTGAAGAAACTTTGACGCCCTCTAGCGGCCAACCGGTATTATCAATCATCTCATGTGGGGATATTTTTGGAAAGCTTGTAATCTGCTCTATCTTTTGTTTTCTATGACATTTTGACGTATCTTGTCAAATAAGGGAGTAAATTAGGGCGAAAGCAGCGGGTGTCTAAAAATATGCAATTTTATGGTGAAGCAACTTTGACGCCCTCTAGCGGACAAGTCAATATTTTGACAGAAAATTCAAAATGGCGGCATGGAACGCCATATTTTCTGTCATTTCTTGAAACTACGCAAAATTTCCTTTAAAATGAGGGGCAAGTCAATATTTTGACAGGAAATTCAAAATGGCGTCCCAGGGCGCAGGAAATTCAAAATGGCGGCCTTGAACGTCATTTTGTCAGTCATTTCTTGAAACTACGTGAAATTTCCTTTAAAATGAGGTGCAAGTCAATATTTTGACAGAAAATTCAAAATGGCGGTCTAGAACGTCATTTTGTCAATCATTTCTTGAAACTACGTGAAATTTCCTTTAATATGAGGTGCAAGTCAATATTTTGACAGAAAATTCAAAATGGCGGCCTGGAACGTCATTTTGTCAATCATTTCTTGAAACTAGGCGAAATTTCCTTTAATATGAGGTGCAAGTCAATATTTTGACAGAAAATTCAAAATGGCGGTCTGGAACTGTCAAAAAATTTAACTTTTTTATTTGTCAAGTTAGAGTTTACGTCTCGGTGTCATTTTATGTTAGAATTTCTCGGAAAAGACGCTGGTGCAGTCGGTTTTTTGATATCTCAAAAACTAACAGAGTTAAATCTGAAATTTAACATTTTAACCATTTCTTTGCCAGAAACTCGGCCGGAATAAGAGATACATGAAATCTGACTAAAAAATATTTATAATATGCTCGTAATATGTGATATTATGGTAAAGCAAATTTGACGCCCTCTAGTGGCCAAACGGTATGACCAATCAACTCATGGGGGGATATTTTTGGAAAGCTTGAAATCTGCTCTATCTTTTGTTTTCTATGACATTTTGACGTATCTTGTCAAGTAAGGGAGTAATTTAGATTCAAAGCAGCGAGTGTCACAAAATTTGTGATTTTTTAGTGAAGAAATTTTGACGCCCTCTAGCGGCCGAACGGTATGACCAATTAACTCATGTGGGGATATTTTTGGAAAGCTTGAAATCTGCTCTATCTTTTGTTTTCTATGACATTTTGACGTATCTTGTCAAGTAAGGGAGTAATTTAGATTCAAAGCAGCGAGTGTCACAAAATTTGTGATTTTTTAGTGAAGAAACTTTGACGCCCTCTAGCTGCCAAACGGTATTATTAATCAACTCATGGGGGGATATTTTTGGAAAGCTTGAAATCTGCTCTATCTTTTGTTTTCTATGACATTTTGACGTATCTTGTCAAGTAAGGGAGTAATTTAGATTCAAAGCAGCGAGTGTCACAAAATTTGTGATTTTTTAGTGAAGAAACTTTGACGCCCTCTAGCGGCCAAACGGTATTATTAATCAACTCATGGGGGGATATTTTTGGAAAGCTTGAAATCTGCTCTATCTTTTGTTTTCTATGACATTTTGACGTATCTTGTCAAGTAAGGGAGTAAATTAATGTCAAAGCAGCGGGTGTCTAAAAATGTGCGATTTTATGGTGAAGCAAATTTGACGCCCTCTAGCGGCCAAACGGTATTATTAATCAACTCATGGGGGGATATTTTTGGAAAGCTTGAAATCTGCTCTATCTTTTGTTTTCTATGACATTTTGACGTATCTTGTCAGGTAAGGGAGTAAATTAGGGTGAAAGCAGCGGGTGTCTAAAAATATGCGATTTTATGGTGAAGCAACTTTGACGCCCTCTAGCGGCCAAACGGTATTATTAATCAACTCATGGGGGGATATTTTTGGAAAGCTTGAAATCTGCTCTATCTTTTGTTTTCTATGACATTTTGACGTATCTTGTCAAATAAGAGAGTAAATTAGGGCGAAAGCAGCGGGTGTCTAAAAATATGCGATTTTATGGTAAAGCAACTTTGACGCCCTCTAGCGGACAAGTCAATATTTTGACAGAAAATTCAAAATGGCGGTCTAGAACGTCATTTTGTCAATCATTTCTTGAAACTAGGCGAAATTTCCTTTAATATGAGGTGCAAGTCAATATTTTGACAGAAAATTCAATATGGCGGCCTGGAACGTCATTTTGTCAATCATTTCTTGAAACTAGGCGAAATTTCCTTTAATATGAGGTGCAAGTCAATATTTTGACAGAAAATTCAAAATGGCGGTCTAGAACGTCATTTTGTCAATCATTTCTTGAAACTAGGCGAAATTTCCTTTAATATGAGGTGCAAGTCAATATTTTGACAGAAAATTCAAAATGGCGGTCTAGAACGTCATTTTGTCAGTTATTTCGTGAAACTACGTGAAATTTCCATTAAAATGAGGTGCAAGTCAATATTTTGACAGAAAATTCAAAATGGCGGCATGGAACGCCATATTTTCTGTCATTTCTTGAAACTACGTGAAATTTCCATTAAAATGAGGTGCAAGTCAATATTTTGACAGAAAATTCAAAATGGCGGCATGGAACGCCATATTTTCTGTCATTTCTTGAAACTACGTGAAATTTCCTTTAAAATGAGGTGCAAGTCAATATTTTGACAGAAAATTCAAAATGGCGGCATGGAACGCCATATTTTCTGTCATTTCTTGAAACTACGTGAAATTTCCTTTAAAATGAGGTGCAAGTCAATATTTTGACAGAAAATTCAAAATGGCGGCCTGGAACGTCATTTTGTCAATCATTTCTTGAAACTACGTGAAATTTCCATTAAAATGAGGTGCAAGTCAATATTTTGACAGAAAATTCAAAATGGCGGCATGGAACGCCATATTTTCTGTCATTTCTTGAAACTACGCGAAATTTCCTTTAAAATGAGGTGCAAGTCAATATTTTGACAGAAAATTCAAAATGGCGGCATGGAACGCCATATTTTCTGTCATTTCTTGAAACTACGTGAAATTTCCATTAAAATGAGGTGCAAGTCAATATTTTGACAGAAAATTCAAAATGGCGGCATGGAACGCCATATTTTCTGTCATTTCTTGAAACTACGTGAAATTTCCTTTAAAATGAGGTGCAAGTCAATATTTTGACAGAAAATTCAAAATGGCGGTCTAGAACGTCATTTTGTCAATCATTTCTTGAAACTAGGCGAAATTTCCTTTAATATGAGGTGCAAGTCAATATTTTGACAGAAAATTCAAAATGGCGGCATGGAACGCCATATTTTCTGTCATTTCTTGAAACTACGTGAAATTTCCATTAAAATGAGGTGCAAGTCAATATTTTGACAGAAAATTCAAAATGGCGGCCTGGAACGTCATTTTGTCAATCATTTCTTGAAACTACGTGAAATTTCCATTAAAATGAGGTGCAAGTCAATATTTTGACAGAAAATTCAAAATGGCGGCATGGAACGCCATATTTTCTGTCATTTCTTGAAACTACGTGAAATTTCCATTAAAATGAGGTGCAAGTCAATATTTTGACAGAAAATTCAAAATGGCGGCCTGGAACGTCATTTTGTCAATCATTTCTTGAAACTAGGCGAAATTTCCTTTAATATGAGGTGCAAGTCAATATTTTGACAGAAAATTCAAAATGGCGGCCTGGAACTGTCAAAAAATTTAACTTTTTTATTTGTCAAGTTAGAGTTGACGTCTCGGTGTCATTTTATGTTAGAATTTCTCGGAAAAGACGCTGGTGCAGTCGGTTTTTTGATATCTCAAAAACTAACAGAGTTAAATCTGAAATTTAACATTTTAACCATTTCTTTGCCAGAAACTCGGCCGGAATAAGAGATACATGAAATCTGACTAAAAAATATGCTCGTAATATGTGATATTATGGTAAAGGAAATTTGACGCCCTCTAGTGGCCAAACGGTATGACCAATCAACTCATGTGGGGATATTTTTGGAAAGCTTGAAATCTGCTCTATCTTTTGTTTTCTATGACATATTGACGTATTTTGTCAAGTAAGGGACTAATTTAGATTCAAAGCAGCGAGTGTCACAAAATTTGTGATTTTTTAGTGAAGAAACTTTGACGCCCTCTAGCGGCCAACCGGTATTATCAATCATCTCATGTGGGGATATTTTTGGAAAGCTTGTAATCTGCTCTATCTTTTGTTTTCTATGACATTTTGACGTATCTTGTCAAATAAGGGAGTAAATTAGGGTGAAAGCAGCGGGTGTCTAAAAATATGCGATTTTATGGTGAAGCAACTTTGACGCCCTCTAGCGGACAAGTCAATATTTTGACAGAAAATTCAAAATGGCGGCATGGAACTATAGAAATATACAAAACAAAATATTGTTTTTCAACAGTATGTTTATATGTTCAGGTACAGATAAGGATAAATCAATACTACACACCTTTTTTTTGTTGAACCTGAGTGAGTACTTTTTCTGATATACATACTCACTATGAAATATATTAGATGTATTCAAACCAGCAAGAGGGTGGTTTCATTTTGTGCGTTGTACGCTGTATGTCTTCTTTTAAACCCATATTCCAATAGGAACGCCATATTTTCTGTCATTTCTTGAAACTACGCAAAATTTCCTTTAAAATGAGGGGCAAGTCAATATTTTGACAGGAAATTCAAAATGGCGTCCCAGGGCGCAGGAAATTCAAAATGGCGGCCTTGAACGTCATTTTGTCAGTCATTTCTTGAAACTACGTGAAATTTCCTTTAAAATGAGGTGCAAGTCAATATTTTGACAGAAAATTCAAAATGGCCGCCTAGAACGCCATTTTGTCTGTCATTTCTTGAAACTAGGCGAAATTTCCTTTAATATGAGGGGCAAGTCAATATTTTGACAGAAAATTCAATATGGCGGCCTTGAACGTCATTTTGTCAGTTATTTCTTGAAACTACGTGAAATTTCCATTAAAATGAGGTGCAAGTCAATATTTTGACAGAAAATTCAAAATGGCGGCATGGAACGCCATATTTTCTGTCATTTCTTGAAACTACGCGAAATTTTCTTTAAAATGAGGTGCAAGTCAATATTTTGACAGAAAATTCAATATGGCGGCCTGGAACGTCATTTTGTCAGTCATTTCTTGAAACTACGTGAAATTTCCTTTAAAATGAGGTGCAAGTCAATATTTTGACAGAAAATTCAAAATGGCGGTCTAGAACGTCATTTTGTCAATCATTTCTTGAAACTACGTGAAATTTCCTTTAAAATGAGGTGCAAGTCAATATTTTGACAGAAAATTCAAAATGGCGGCATGGAACGCCATATTTTCTGTCATTTCTTGAAACTACGCGAAATTTTCTTTAAAATGAGGTGCAAGTCAATATTTTGACAGAAAATTCAATATGGCGGCCTGGAACGTCATTTTGTCAGTCATTTCTTGAAACTACGTGAAATTTCCATTAAAATGAGGTGCAAGTCAATATTTTGACAGAAAATTCAAAATGGCGGTCTAGAACGTCATTTTGTCAGTCATTTCTTGAAACTACGTGAAATTTCCTTTAATATGAGGTGCAAGTCAATATTTTGACAGAAAATTCAAAATGGCGGTCTAGAACGTCATTTTGTCAGTCATTTCTTGAAACTACGTGAAATTTCCTTTAATATGAGGTGCAAGTCAATATTTTGACAGAAAATTCAAAATGGCGACCTAGAACGCCATTTTGTCTGTCATTTCTTGAAACTGCGTGAAATTTCCTTTAAAATGAGGTGCAAGTCAATATTTTGACAGAAAATTCAAAATGGCGGCCTGGAACTGTCAAAAAATTTAACTTTTTTATTTGTCAAGTTAGAGTTGACGTCTCGGTGTCATTTTATGTTAGAATTTCTCGGAAAAGACGCTGGTGCAGTCGGTTTTTTGATATCTCAAAAACTAACAGAGTTAAATCTGAAATTTAACATTTTAACCATTTCTTTGCCAGAAACTCGGCCGGAATAAGAGATACATGAAATCTGACTAAAAAATATTTATAATATGCTCGTAATATGTGATATTATGGTAAAGGAAATTTGACGCCCTCTAGTGGCCAAACGGTATGACCAATCAACTCATGTGGGGATATTTTTGGAAAGCTTGAAATCTGCTCTATCTTTTGTTTTCTATGATATTTTGACGTATCTTGTCAAGTAAGGGACTAATTTAGATTCAAAGCAGCGAGTGTCACAAAATTTGTGATTTTTTAGTGAAGAAACTTTGACGCCCTCTAGCGGCCAACCGGTATTATCAATCATCTCATGTGGGGATATTTTTGGAAAGCTTGTAATCTGCTCTATCTTTTGTTTTCTATGACATTTTGACGTATCTTGTCAAGTAAGGGAGTAAATTAGGGTGAAAGCAGCGGGTGTCTAAAAATATGCGATTTTATGGTGAAGCAACTTTGACGCCCTCTAGCGGACAAGTCAATATTTTGACAGAAAATTCAAAATGGCGGCATGGAACGCCATATTTTCTGTCATTTCTTGAAACTACGCAAAATTTCCTTTAAAATGAGGGGCAAGTCAATATTTTGACAGGAAATTCAAAATGGCGTCCCAGGGCGCAGGAAATTCAAAATGGCGGCCTTGAACGTCATTTTGTCAGTCATTTCTTGAAACTACGTGAAATTTCCTTTAAAATGAGGTGCAAGTCAATATTTTGACAGAAAACTCAAAATGGCGGTCTAGAACGTCATTTTGTCAATCATTTCTTGAAACTACGTGAAATTTCCTTTAATATGAGGTGCAAGTCAATATTTTGACAGAAAATTCAAAATGGCGGCCTAGAACGTCATTTTGTCAGTTATTTCTTGAAACTACGTGAAATTTCCATTAAAATGAGGTGCAAGTCAATATTTTGACAGAAAATTCAAAATGGCGGCATGGAACGCCATATTTTCTGTCATTTCTTGAAACTACGCGAAATTTTCTTTAAAATGAGGTGCAAGTCAATATTTTGACAGAAAATTCAATATGGCGGCCTGGAACGTCATTTTGTCAGTCATTTCTTGAAACTACGTGAAATTTCCTTTAAAATGAGGTGCAAGTCAATATTTTGACAGAAAATTCAAAATGGCGGTCTAGAACGTCATTTTGTCAATCATTTCTTGAAACTACGTGAAATTTCCTTTAAAATGAGGTGCAAGTCAATATTTTGACAGAAAATTCAAAATGGCGACCTAGAACGCCATTTTGTCTGTCATTTCTTGAAACTGCGTGAAATTTCCTTTAATATGAGGTGCAAGTCAATATTTTGACAGAAAATTCAAAATGGCGGCCTGGAACTGTCAAAAAATTTAACTTTTTTATTTGTCAAGTTAGAGTTGACGTCTCGGTGTCATTTTATGTTAGAATTTCTCGGAAAAGACGCTGGTGCAGTCGGTTTTTTGATATCTCAAAAACTAACAGAGTTAAATCTGAAATTTAACATTTTAACCATTTCTTTGCCAGAAACTCGGCCGGAATAAGAGATACATGAAATCTGACTAAAAAATATTTATAATATGCTCGTAATATGCGATTTTATGGTGAAGCAACTTTGACGCCCTCTAGCGGCCAAACGGTATTATTAATCAACTCATGTGGGGATATTTTTGGAAAGCTTGAAATCTGCTCTATCTTTTGTTTTCTATGATATTTTGACGTATCTTGTCAAGTAAGGGAGTAAATTAGGGCGAAAGCAGCGGGTGTCTAAAAATATGCGATTTTATGGTGAAGCAACTTTGACGCCCTCTAGCGGCCAAACGGTATTATTAATCAACTCATGTGGGGATATTTTTGGAAAGCTTGAAATCTGCTCTATGTTTTGTTTTCTATGACATATTGACGTATTTTGTCAAGTAAGGGACTAATTTAGATTCAAAGCAGCGAGTGTCACAAAATTTGTGATTTTTTAGTGAAGAAACTTTGACGCCCTCTAGCGGCCAACCGGTATTATCAATCATCTCATGTGGGGATATTTTTGGAAAGCTTGTAATCTGCTCTATCTTTTGTTTTCTATGACATTTTGACGTATCTTGTCAAGTAAGGGAGTAATTTAGATTCAAAGCAGCGGGTGTCTAAAAATGTGCGATTTTATGGTGACGCAAATTTGACGCCCTCTAGCGGCCGAACGGTATGACCAATTAACTCATGTGGGGATATTTTTGGAAAGCTTGAAATCTGCTCTATCTTTTGTTTTCTATGACATTTTGACGTATCTTGTCAAGTAAGGGAGTAAATTAATGTCAAAGCAGCGGGTGTCTAAAAATGTGCGATTTTATGGTGACGCAAATTTGACGCCCTCTAGCGGCCGAACGGTATGACCAATTAACTCATGTGGGGATATTTTTGGAAAGCTTGAAATCTGCTCTATCTTTTGTTTTCTATGACATTTTGACGTATCTTGTCAAGTAAGGGAGTAAATTAATGTCAAAGCAGCGGGTGTCTAAAAATGTGCGATTTTATGGTGACGCAAATTTGACGCCCTCTAGCGGCCGAACGGTATGACCAATTAACTCATGTGGGGATATTTTTGGAAAGCTTGAAATCTGCTCTATCTTTTGTTTTCTATGACATTTTGACGTATCTTGTCAAGTAAGGGAGTAATTTAGATTCAAAGCAGCGAGTGTCACAAAATTTGTGATTTTTTAGTGAAGAAATTTTGACGCCCTCTAGCGGCCGAACGGTATTATCAATCATCTCATGTGGGGATATTTTTGGAAAGCTTGTAATCTGCTCTATCTTTTGTTTTCTATGATATTTTGACGTATCTTGTCAAGTAAGGGAGTAAATTAGGGCGAAAGCAGCGGGTGTCTAAAAATATGCGATTTTATGGTGAAGCAACTTTGACGCCCTCTAGCGGACAAGTCAATATTTTGACAGAAAATTCAAAATGGCGGTCTAGAACGTCATTTTGTCAATCATTTCTTGAAACTAGGCGAAATTTCCTTTAATATGAGGTGCAAGTCAATATTTTGACAGAAAATTCAATATGGCGGCCTGGAACGTCATTTTGTCAATCATTTCTTGAAACTAGGCGAAATTTCCATTAAAATGAGGTGCAAGTCAATATTTTGACAGAAAATTCAAAATGGCGGCATGGAACGCCATATTTTCTGTCATTTCTTGAAACTACGTGAAATTTCCATTAAAATGAGGTGCAAGTCAATATTTTGACAGAAAATTCAAAATGGCGGCATGGAACGCCATATTTTCTGTCATTTCTTGAAACTACGCAAAATTTCCTTTAAAATGAGGGGGCAAGTCAATATTTTGACAGGAAATTCAAAATGGCGTCCCAGGGCGCAGGAAATTCAAAATGGCGGCCTTGAACGTCATTTTGTCAGTCATTTCTTGAAACTACGTGAAATTTCCTTTAAAATGAGGTGCAAGTCAATATTTTGACAGAAAATTCAAAATGGCGACCTAGAACGCCATTTTGTCTGTCATTTCTTGAAACTGCGTGAAATTTCCTTTAATATGAGGTGCAAGTCAATATTTTGACAGAAAATTCAAAATGGCGGCCTGGAACGTCATTTTGTCAGTCATTTCTTGAAACTACGTGAAATTTCCTTTAATATGAGGTGCAAGTCAATATTTTGACAGAAAATTCAATATGGCGGCTTTGAACGTCATTTTGTCAGTCATTTCTTGAAACTACGTGTAATTTCCTTTAAAATGAGGTGCGAGTCAATATTTTGACAGAAAATTCAAAATGGCGGCCTGGAACTGTCAAAAAATTTAACTTTTTTATTTGTCAAGTTAGAGTTGACGTCTCGGTGTCATTTTATGTTAGAATTTCTCGGAAAAGACGCTGGTGCAGTCGGTTTTTTGATATCTCAAAAACTAACAGAGTTAAATCTGAAATTTAACATTTTAACCATTTCTTTGCCAGAAACTCGGCCGGAATAAGAGATACATGAAATCTGACTAAAAAATATTTATAATATGCTCGTAATATGTGATATTATGGTAAAGGAAATTTGACGCCCTCTAGTGGCCAAACGGTATGACCAATCAACTCATGTGGGGATATTTTTGGAAAGCTTGAAATCTGCTCTATCTTTTGTTTTCTATGACATTTTGACGTATCTTGTCAAGTAAGGGAGTAAATTAGGGTGAAAGCAGCGGGTGTCTAAAAATATGCGATTTTATGGTCAAGCAACTTTGACGCCCTCTAGCGGCCAAACGGTATTATTAATCAACTCATGTGGGGATATTTTTGGAAAGCTTGAAATCTGCTCTATCTTTTGTTTTCTATGACATTTTGACGTATTTTGTCAAGTAAGGGACTAATTTAGATTCAAAGCAGCGAGTGTCACAAAATTTGTGATTTTTTAGTGAAGAAACTTTGACGCTCTCTAGCGGCCAACCGGTATTATCAATCATCTCATGTGGGGATATTTTTGGAAAGCTTGTAATCTGCTCTATCTTTTGTTTTCTATGACATTTTGACGTATCTTGTCAAATAAGGGAGTAAATTAGGGCGAAAGCAGCGGGTGTCTAAAAATATGCAATTTTATGGTGAAGCAACTTTGACGCCCTCTAGCGGCCAAACGGTATTATTAATCAACTCATGGGGGGATATTTTTGGAAAGCTTGTAATCTGCTCTATCTTTTGTTTTCTATGACATTTTGACGTATCTTGTCAAATAAGGGAGTAAATTAGGGTGAAAGCAGCGGGTGTCTAAAAATATGCGATTTTATGGTGAAGCAACTTTGACGCCCTCTAGCGGACAAGTCAATATTTTGACAGAAAATTCAAAATGGCGGCATGGAACGCCATATTTTCTGTCATTTCTTGAAACTACGCAAAATTTCCTTTAAAATGAGGGGCAAGTCAATATTTTGACAGGAAATTCAAAATGGCGTCCCAGGGCGCAGGAAATTCAAAATGGCGGCCTTGAACGTCATTTTGTCAGTCATTTCTTGAAACTACGTGAAATTTCCTTTAATATGAGGTGCAAGTCAATATTTTGACAGAAAATTCAAAATGGCGGCCTAGAACGTCATTTTGTCAATCATTTCTTGAAACTACGTGAAATTTCCTTTAATATGAGGTGCAAGTCAATATTTTGACAGAAAATTCAAAATGGCGGCCTAGAACGTCATTTTGTCAGTTATTTCTTGAAACTACGTGAAATTTCCATTAAAATGAGGTGCAAGTCAATATTTTGACAGAAAATTCAAAATGGCGGCTTTGAACGTCATTTTGTCAGTTATTTCGTGAAACTACGTGAAATTTCCTTTAAAATGAGGTGCAAGTCAATATTTTGACAGAAAATTCAATATGGCGGCCTGGAACGTCATTTTGTCAGTCATTTCTGGAAACTAGGCGAAATTTCCTTTAAAATGAGGTGCGAGTCAATATTTTGACAGAAAATTCAAAATGGCGGCCTAGAACGCCATTTTGTCTGTCATTTCTTGAAACTACGTGAAATTTCCTTTAAAATGAGGTGCAAGTCAATATTTTGACAGAAAATTCAAAATGGCGGTCTAGAACGTCATTTTGTCAATCATTTCTTGAAACTACGTGAAATTTCCATTAAAATGAGGTGCAAGTCAATATTTTGACAGAAAATTCAAAATGGCGGCCTGGAACGTCATTTTGTCAATCATTTCTTGAAACTAGGCGAAATTTCCTTTAATATGAGGTGCAAGTCAATATTTTGACAGAAAATTCAAAATGGCGGCCTGGAACTGTCAAAAAATTTAACTTTTTTATTTGTCAAGTTAGAGTTGACGTCTCGGTGTCATTTTATGTTAGAATTTCTCGGAAAAGACGCTGGTGCAGTCGGTTTTTTGATATCTCAAAAACTAACAGAGTTAAATCTGAAATTTAACATTTTAACCATTTCTTTGCCAGAAACTCGGCCGGAATAAGAGATACATGAAATCTGACTAAAAAATATTTATAATATGCTCGTAATATGTGATATTATGGTAAAGGAAATTTGACGCCCTCTAGTGGCCGAACGGTATTATCAATCAACTCACATGGGGATATTTTTGGAAAGCTTGTAATCTGCTCTATCTTTTGTTTTCTATGACATTTTGACGTATCTTGTCAGGTAAGGGAGTAATTTAGATTCAAAGCAGCGAGTGTCACAAAATTTGTGATTTTTTAGTGAAGAAACTTTGACGCCCTCTAGCGGCCAACCGGTATTATCAATCATCTCATGTGGGGATATTTTTGGAAAGCTTGTAATCTGCTCTATCTTTTGTTTTCTATGACATTTTGACGTATCTTGTCAAGTAAGGGAGTAAATTAGGGCGAAAACAGCGGGTGTCTAAAAATATGCGATTTTATGGTGAAGCAACTTTGACGCCCTCTAGCGGCCAAACGGTATGACCAATCAACTCATGTGGGGATATTTTTGGAAAGCTTGAAATCTGCTCTATCTTTTGTTTTCTATGACATTTTGACGTATCTTGTCAAGTAAGGGAGTAAATTAGTGTCAAAGCAGCGGGTGTCTAAAAATGTGCGATTTTATGGTGAAGCAAATTCGACGCCCTCTAGCGGCCAAACGGTATTATTAATCAACTCATGTGGGGATATTTTTGGAAAGCTTGAAATCTGCTCTATCTTTTGTTTTCTATGACATTTTGACGTATTTTGTCAAGTAAGGGACTAATTTAGATTCAAAGCAGCGAGTGTCACAAAATTTGTGATTTTTTAGTGAAGAAACTTTGACGCCCTCTAGTGGCCGAACGGTATGACCAATCAACTCATGTGGGGATATTTTTGGAAAGCTTGTAATCTGCTCTATCTTTTGTTTTCTATGACATTTTGACGTATCTTGTCAAGTAAGGGAGTAATTTAGATTCAAAGCAGCGAGTGTCACAAAATTTGTGATTTTTTAGTGAAGAAACTTTGACGCCCTCTAGCTGCCAAACGGTATTATTAATCAACTCATGGGGGGATATTTTTGGAAAGCTTGAAATCTGCTCTATCTTTTGTTTTCTATGACATTTTGACGTATCTTGTCAAGTAAGGGAGTAATTTAGATTCAAAGCAGCGAGTGTCACAAAATTTGTGATTTTTTAGTGAAGAAACTTTGACGCCCTCTAGCGGCCAAACGGTATTATTAATCAACTCATGGGGGGATATTTTTGGAAAGCTTGAAATCTGCTCTATCTTTTGTTTTCTATGACATTTTGACGTATCTTGTCAAGTAAGGGAGTAAATTAATGTCAAAGCAGCGGGTGTCTAAAAATGTGCGATTTTATGGTGAAGCAAATTTGACGCCCTCTAGCGGCCAAACGGTATTATTAATCAACTCATGGGGGGATATTTTTGGAAAGCTTGAAATCTGCTCTATCTTTTGTTTTCTATGACATTTTGACGTATCTTGTCAGGTAAGGGAGTAAATTAGGGTGAAAGCAGCGGGTGTCTAAAAATATGCGATTTTATGGTGAAGCAACTTTGACGCCCTCTAGCGGCCAAACGGTATTATTAATCAACTCATGGGGGGATATTTTTGGAAAGCTTGAAATCTGCTCTATCTTTTGTTTTCTATGACATTTTGACGTATCTTGTCAAATAAGAGAGTAAATTAGGGCGAAAGCAGCGGGTGTCTAAAAATATGCGATTTTATGGTAAAGCAACTTTGACGCCCTCTAGCGGACAAGTCAATATTTTGACAGAAAATTCAAAATGGCGGTCTAGAACGTCATTTTGTCAGTCATTTCTTGAAACTAGGCGAAATTTCCTTTAATATGAGGTGCAAGTCAATATTTTGACAGAAAATTCAATATGGCGGCCTGGAACGTCATTTTGTCAATCATTTCTTGAAACTAGGCGAAATTTCCTTTAATATGAGGTGCAAGTCAATATTTTGACAGAAAATTCAAAATGGCGGTCTAGAACGTCATTTTGTCAATCATTTCTTGAAACTAGGCGAAATTTCCTTTAATATGAGGTGCAAGTCAATATTTTGACAGAAAATTCAAAATGGCGGTCTAGAACGTCATTTTGTCAGTTATTTCGTGAAACTACGTGAAATTTCCATTAAAATGAGGTGCAAGTCAATATTTTGACAGAAAATTCAAAATGGCGGCATGGAACGCCATATTTTCTGTCATTTCTTGAAACTACGTGAAATTTCCATTAAAATGAGGTGCAAGTCAATATTTTGACAGAAAATTCAAAATGGCGGCATGGAACGCCATATTTTCTGTCATTTCTTGAAACTACGTGAAATTTCCTTTAAAATGAGGTGCAAGTCAATATTTTGACAGAAAATTCAAAATGGCGGCATGGAACGCCATATTTTCTGTCATTTCTTGAAACTACGTGAAATTTCCTTTAAAATGAGGTGCAAGTCAATATTTTGACAGAAAATTCAAAATGGCGGCATGGAACGCCATATTTTCTGTCATTTCTTGAAACTACGCGAAATTTCCTTTAAAATGAGGTGCAAGTCAATATTTTGACAGAAAATTCAAAATGGCGGCATGGAACGCCATATTTTCTGTCATTTCTTGAAACTACGTGAAATTTCCATTAAAATGAGGTGCAAGTCAATATTTTGACAGAAAATTCAAAATGGCGGCATGGAACGCCATATTTTCTGTCATTTCTTGAAACTACGTGAAATTTCCTTTAAAATGAGGTGCAAGTCAATATTTTGACAGAAAATTCAAAATGGCGGCATGGAACGCCATATTTTCTGTCATTTCTTGAAACTACGCGAAATTTTCTTTAAAATGAGGTGCAAGTCAATATTTTGACAGAAAATTCAATATGGCGGCCTGGAACGTCATTTTGTCAGTCATTTCTTGAAACTACGTGAAATTTCCTTTAAAATGAGGTGCAAGTCAATATTTTGACAGAAAATTCAAAATGGCGGTCTAGAACGTCATTTTGTCAATCATTTCTTGAAACTACGTGAAATTTCCATTAAAATGAGGTGCAAGTCAATATTTTGACAGAAAATTCAAAATGGCGGTCTAGAACGTCATTTTGTCAGTCATTTCTTGAAACTACGTGAAATTTCCTTTAAAATGAGGTGCAAGTCAATATTTTGACAGAAAATTCAAAATGGCGGTCTAGAACGTCATTTTGTCAGTCATTTCTTGAAACTGCGTGAAATTTCCTTTAAAATGAGGTGCAAGTCAATATTTTGACAGAAAATTCAATATGGCGGCCTGGAACGTCATTTTGTCAATCATTTCTTGAAACTACGTGAAATTTCCATTAAAATGAGGTGCAAGTCAATATTTTGACAGAAAATTCAAAATGGCGGTCTAGAACGTCATTTTGTCAGTCATTTCTTGAAACTACGTGAAATTTCCTTTAATATGAGGTGCAAGTCAATATTTTGACAGAAAATTCAAAATGGCGGTCTAGAACGTCATTTTGTCAGTCATTTCTTGAAACTGCGTGAAATTTCCTTTAATATGAGGTGCAAGTCAATATTTTGACAGAAAATTCAAAATGGCGGCCTGGAACTGTCAAAAAATTTAACTTTTTTATTTGTCAAGTTAGAGTTGACGTCTCGGTGTCATTTTATGTTAGAATTTCTCGGAAAAGACGCTGGTGCAGTCGGTTTTTTGATATCTCAAAAACTAACAGAGTTAAATCTGAAATTTAACATTTTAACCATTTCTTTGCCAGAAACTCGGCCGGAATAAGAGATACATGAAATCTGACTAAAAAATATTTATAATATGCTCGTAATATGTGATATTATGGTAAAGGAAATTTGACGCCCTCTAGTGGCCAAACGGTATGACCAATCAACTCATGTGGGGACATTTTTGGAAAGCTTGAAATCTGCTCTATCTTTTGTTTTCTATGACATTTTGACGTATCTTGTCAGGTAAGGGAGTAATTTAGATTCAAAGCAGCGAGTGTCACAAAATTTGTGATTTTTTAGTGAAGAAACTTTGACGCCCTCTAGCGGCCAAACGGTATGATTAATCAATTCATGGGGGGATATTTTTGGAAAGCTTGAAATCTGCTCTATGTTTTGTTTTCTATGACATTTTGACGTATCTTGTCAGGTAAGGGAGTAATTTAGATTCAAAGCAGCGAGTGTCACAAAATTTGTGATTTTTTAGTGAAGAAATTTTGACGCCCTCTAGCGGCCGAACGGTATTACCAATCAACTCATGTGGGGATATTTTTGGAAAGCTTGAAATCTGCTCTATCTTTTGTTTTCTATGACATTTTGACGTATTTTGTCAAGTAAGAGAGTAAATTAGGGTGAAAGCAACGAGTGTCACAAAATTAGTGATTTTTTAGTGAAGAAACTTTGACGCCCTCTAGCGGCCAAACGGTATTACCAATCAACTCATGTGGGGATATTTTTGGAAAGCTTGAAATCTGCTCTATCTTTTGTTTTCTATGACATTTTGACGTATCTTGTCAAGTAAGGGAGTAAATTAGGGCAAAAGCATCGGGTGTCTAAAAATATGCGATTTTATGGTGAAGCAATTTTGACGCCCTCTAGCGGCCAAACGGTATTATCAATCAACTCATGTGGGGATATTTTTGGAAAGCTTGAAATCTACTCTATCTTTTGTTTTCTATGACATTTTGACGTATCTTGTCAAGTAAGGGAGTAAATTAATGTCAAAGCATCGGGTGTCTAAAAATATGCGATTTTATGGTGAAGCAACTTTGACGCCCTCTAGCGGACAAGTCAATATTTTGACAGAAAATTCAAAATGGCGGCATGGAACGCCATATTTTCTGTAATTTCTTGAAACTACGCAAAATTTCCTTTAAAATGAGGGGCAAGTCAATATTTTGACAGAAAATTCAAAATGGCGGCATGGAACGCCATATTTTCTGTAATTTCTTGAAACTACGCGAAATTTCCTTTAAAATGAGGTGCAAGTCAATATTTTGACAGAAAATTCAAAATGGCGGTCTAGAACGTCATTTTGTCAGTCATTTCTTGAAACTACGTGAAATTTCCTTTAAAATGAGGTGCAAGTCAATATTTTGACTGAAAATTCAATATGGCGGCCTGGAACGTCATTGTGTCAGTCATTTCTTGAAACTACGTGAAATTTCCTTTAAAATGAGGTGCGAGTCAATATTTTGACAGAAAATTCAAAATGGCGGCCTAGAACTGTCAAAAAATTTAACTTTTTTATTTGTCAAGTTAGAGTTGACGTCTCGGTGTCATTTTATGTTAGAATTTCTCGGAAAAGACGCTGGTGCAGTCGGTTTTTTGATATCTCAAAAACTAACAGAGTTAAATCTGAAATTTAACATTTTAACCATTTCTTTGCCAGAAACTCGGCCGGAATAAGAGATACATGAAATCTGACTAAAAAATATTTATAATATGCTCGTAATATGTGATATTATGGTAAAGGAAATTTGACGCCCTCTAGTGGCCGAACGGTATGACCAATCAACTCATGTGGGGATATTTTTGGAAAGCTTGAAATCTGCTCTATCTTTTGTTTTCTATGACATTTTGACGTATCTTGTCAAGTAAGGGAGTAAATTAGGGTGAAAGCAGCGGGTGTCTAAAAATATGCGATTTTATGGTGAAGCAACTTTGACGCCCTCTAGCGGCCGAACGGTATGACCAATTAACTCATGTGGAGATATTTTTGAGAAGCTTGAAATCTGCTCTATCTTTTGTTTTCTATGACATTTTGACGTATCTTGTCAAATAAGGGAGTAAATTAGGGCGAAAGCAGCGGGTGTCTAAAAATATGCGATTTTATGGTGAAGCAACTTTGACGCCCTCTAGCGGCCAATCGGTAATATCAATCATCTCATGTGGGGATATTTTTGGAAAGCTTGTAATCTGCTCTATCTTTTGTTTTCTATGACATTTTGACGTATCTTGTCAAGTAAGGGAGTAAATTAGGGTGAAAGCAGCGGGTGTCTAAAAATATGCGATTTTATGGTGAAGCAACTTTGACGCCCTCTAGCGGCCGAACGGTATGACCAATTAACTCATGTGGGGATATTTTTGAGAAGCTTGAAATCTGCTCTATCTTTTGTTTTCTATGACATTTTGACGTATCTTGTCAAATAAGGGAGTAAATTAGGGCGAAAGCAGCGGGTGTCTAAAAATATGCGATTTTATGGTGAAGCAACTTTGACGCCCTCTAGCGGCCGAACGGTATGACCAATTAACTCATGTGGGGATATTTTTGAGAAGCTTGAAATCTGCTCTATCTTTTGTTTTCTATGACATTTTGACGTATTTTGTCAAGTAAGAGAGTAAATTAGGGTGAAAGCAGCGAGTGTCACAAAATTAGTGATTTTTTAGTGAAGAAACTTTGACGCCCTCTAGCGGCCAAACGGTATTATCAATCAACTCATGTGGGGATATTTTTGGAAAGCTTGAAATCTACTCTATCTTTTGTTTTCTATGACATTTTGACGTATCTTGTCAAGTAAGGGAGTAAATTAATGTCAAAGCAGCGGGTGTCTAAAAATATGCGATTTTATGGTGAAGCAACTATGACGCCCCCTAGCGGCCAAACGGTATTATTAATCAACTCATGTGGGGATATTTTTGGAAAGCTTGAAATCTGCTCTATCTTTTGTTTTCTATGACATTTTGACGTATCTTGTCAAATAAGGGAGTAATTTAGATTCAAAGCAGCGTGTCACAAAATTTGTGATTTTTTAGTGAAGAAATTTTGACGCCCTCTAGCGGCCAAACGGTATAATCAATTAACTCATGTGGGGATATTTTTGGAAAGCTTGAAATCTGCTCTATCTTTTGTTTTCTATGACATTTTGACGTATTTTGTCAAGTAAGGGACTAATTTAGATTCAAAGCAGCGAGTGTCACAAAATTTGTGATTTTTTAGTGAAGAAACTTTGACGCCCTCTAGCGGCCGAACGGTTTGACCAATTAACTCATGTGGGGATATTTTTGAGAAGCTTGAAATCTGCTCTATCTTTTGTTTTCTATGACATTTTGACGTATCTTGTCAAGTAAGGGAGTAAATTAATGTCAAAGCAGCGGGTGTCTAAAAATATGCGATTTTATGGTGAAGCAACTTTGACGCCCTCTAGCGGCCAAACGGTATTATCAATCAACTCATGTGGGAATATTTTTGGAAAGCTTGAAATCTACTCCATCTTTTGTTTTCTATGACATTTTGACGTATTTTGTCAAGTAAGGGACTAATTTAGATTCAAAGCAGCGAGTGTCACAAAATTTGTGATTTTTTAGTGAAGAAACTTTGACGCCCTCTAGTGGCCGAACGGTATGACCAATCAACTCATGTGGGGATATTTTTGGAAAGCTTGTAATCTGCTCTATCTTTTGTTTTCTATGACATTTTGACGTATTTTGTCAAGTAAGGGAGTAAATTAGGGCAAAAGCATCGGGTGTCTAAAAATATGCGATTTTATGGTGAAGCAACTTTGACGCCCTCTAGCGGCCAAACGGTATTATCAATCAACTCATGTGGGGATATTTTTGGAAAGCTTGAAATCTACTCTATCTTTTGTTTTCTATGACATTTTGACGTATCTTGTCAAGTAAGGGAGTAAATTAATGTCAAAGCATCGGGTGTCTAAAAATATGCGATTTTATGGTGAAGCAACTTTGACGCCCTCTAGCGGACAAGTCAATATTTTGACAGAAAATTCTAAATGGCGGCCTTGAACGTCATTTTGTCAGTCATTTCTTGAAACTACGTGAAATTTCCTTTAAAATGAGGTGCAAGTCAATATTTTGACAGAAAATTCAAAATGGCGGCCCAGAACGCCATTTTGTCTGTCATTTCTTGAAACTACGCGAAATTTTCTTTAAAATGAGGTGCAAGTCAATATTTTGACAGAAAATTCAAAATGGCGGCCTAGAACGCCATTTTGTCTGTCATTTCTTGAAACTACGCGAAATTTCCTTTAAAATGAGGTGCGAGTCAATATTTTGACAGAAAATTCAATATGGCGGCCTGGAACGTCATTTTGTCAGTCATTTCTTGAAACTACGTGAAATTTCCTTTAAAATGAGGTGCGAGTCAATATTTTGACAGAAAATTCAAAATGGCGGCCTGGAACTGTCAAAAAATTTAACTTTTTTATTTGTCAAGTTAGAGTTGACGTCTCGGTGTCATTTTATGTTAGAATTTCTCGGAAAAGACGCTGGTGCAGTCGGTTTCTTGATATCTCAAAAACTAACAGAGTTAAATATGAAATTTAACATTTTAACCATTTCTTTGCCAGAAACTCGGCCGGAATAAGAGATACATGAAATCTGACTAAAAAATATTTATAATATGCTCGTAATATGTGATATTATGGTGAAGCAACTTTGACGCCCTCTAGCGGCCAAACGGTATGACCAATCAACTCAAGTGGGGATATTTTTGGAAAGCTTGAAATCTGCTCTATCTTTAGTTTTCTATGACATTTTGACGTATTTTGTCAAGTAAGGGACTAATTTAGATTCAAAGCAGCGAGTGTCACAAAATTTGTGATTTTTTAGTGAAGAAACTTTGACGCCCTCTAGTGGCCAAACGGTATGACCAATCAACTCATGTGGGGATATTTTTGGAAAGCTTGTAATCTGCTCTATCTTTTGTTTTCTATGACATTTTGACGTATCTTGTCAAGTAAGGGAGTAAATTAGGCTGAAAGCAGCGGGTGTCTAAAAATGTGCGATTTTATGGTGAAGCAACTTTGACGCCCTCTAGCGGCCAAACGGTATGACCAATCAACTCAAGTGGGGATATTTTTGGAAAGCTTGAAATCTGCTCTATCTTTAGTTTTCTATGACATTTTGACGTATTTTGTCAAGTAAGGGACTAATTTAGATTCAAAGCAGCGAGTGTCACAAAATTTGTGATTTTTTAGTGAAGAAACTTTGACGCCCTCTAGTGGCCAAACGGTATGACCAATCAACTCATGTGGGGATATTTTTGGAAAGCTTGTAATCTGCTCTATCTTTTGTTTTCTATGACATTTTGACGTATCTTGTCAAGTAAGGGAGTAAATTAGGGTGAAAGCAGCGGGTGTCTAAAAATATGCGATTTTATGGTGAAGCAACTTTGCCGCCCTCTAGCGGCCAAACGGTATTATTAATCAACTCATGTGGGGATATTTTTGGAAAGCTTGAAATCTGCTCTATCTTTTGTTTTCTATGACATTTTGACGTATCTTGTCAAGTAAGGGAGTAAATTAGGGCGAAAGCAGCGGGTGTCTAAAAATGTGCGATTTTATGGTGAAGCAACTTTGACGCCCTCTAGCGGACAAGTCAATATTTTGACAGAAAATTCAATATGGCGGCCTTGAACGTCATTTTGTCAGTTGTTTCTTGAAACTACGTGAAATTTCCATTAAAATGAGGTGCAAGTCAATATTTTGACAGAAAATTCAAAATGGCGGCATGGAACGCCATTTGTCTGTCATTTCTTGAAACTACCTGAAATTTCCTTTAATATGAGGTGCAAGTCAATATTTTGACAGAAAAATCAATATGGCGGCCTTGAACGTCATTTTGTCAGTCATTTCTTGAAACTACGTGAAATTTCCTTTAAAATGAGGTGCGAGTCAATATTTTGACAGAAAATTCAAAATGGCGGCCTGGAACTGTCAAAAAATTTAACTTTTTTATTTGTCAAGTTAGAGTTGACGTCTCGGTGTCATTTTATGTTAGAATTTCTCGGAAAAGACGCTGGTGCAGTCGGTTTTTTGATATCTCAAAAACTAACAGAGTTAAATCTGAAATTTAACATTTTAACCATTTCTTTGCCAGAAACTCGGCCGGAATAAGAGATACATGAAATCTGACTAAAAAATATTTATAATATGCTCGTAATATGCGATTTTATGGTGAAGCAACTTTGACGCCCTCTAGCGGCCAAACGGTATTATTAATCAACTCATGTGGGGATATTTTTGGAAAGCTTGAAATCTGCCCTATCTTTTGTTTTCTATGACATTTTGACGTATTTTGTCAAGTAAGGGAATAATTTAGATTCAAAGCAGCGAGTGTCACAAAATTTGTGATTTTTTAGTGAAGAAAAAAGTGAAAAATTTTAAAGTGCTTTTTTTGTGCTTATTTCACCTAATTTAATGTTCTTTTGTATAAATATGCCCTTTGCTGTGCATTGGAACCCTTATGGAACAAAAAAAAAAATTGAAAATTTTGAAAAGAAATGGCATTTTTCGAATTTCTGAAAGGTTCAAAGTGGTTATTTCCCTTAATTTGAGGTCCTTTGGTATAAATATATCCTTTGCTGTGCATTAGAACCCTTATGGAGCAAAATAAAAATTTGCCAAAATTGCACTTTTGACAAAAATTGAATTTTCAGACTTTTTGAAAAATCGTAGCTCTTTTATTTAAATTCGCAGAAAATTCGTTCCAACGCCATTCGAAATACCATAAAAAATACTACAAAATGGGTTAAAAATGGCCTCTGTAGCTCCTCCCGTTACCGAGATATTGAATTTCAAAAAGTACCTAAAAAACCTCTCTAATACCCCCCCATTCTTTCAATTTTTTTGAAAAGTAAAAAATTTTAAAGTGCTTTTTTTGTGCTTATTTCACCTAATTTAATGTTCTTTTGTATAAATATGCCCTTTGCTGTGCATTGGAACTCTTATGGAACAAAAAAAAAAATTGAAAATTTCGACAAAAAATGGCATTTTTCGAATTTTTTTTGGACGCTACAACGCGTCAAAATTCTTTCACCCTAAAATCACATATTTTGGGACACACGTCGCTTTGACCCTAAATAACTCTCTTATTTGACAAGTTACGTCAAAATATCATAGAAAACAAACGATAGAGCAGATTTCAAGCTTTCTAAAAATGTCCCCCCATCAGATGATTGATAACACCGTTTGGACGCTAGAAGGCGTCAAAGTTCCTTCACCATAAAATCACATATTTTTAAATAAAATAACATATTTTGTAACACTCGTTGCTTTGACCCTAAATTACTCCCTTATTTAACAAGATACGCCAAAATGTCATGACCCCACATTTTTGGAATCCTCATTCAATAACATAAAAAACCACTAGAAAATGTTGTACAGTCAGGGCGAAAAGCGGTATGAAGGTTTGAATAACTGTCAGGAACACAGTTTGAAAGGACAGTCAGCAAGAAAGTCCAAATTATCACCGCTACACGCAAAATGGTTCATTTTTTTTTCCGTGGCGCTTACGTCATCAAGTGCTCCGTCCGCCATATTGTCACGTTTAGGGGTGCGTAGTAAGGGATGGATGGTAGACATCGAAACACTCAGGTCACAAGTAAGTAAGCCTCGTTTATTATAAAAATAAAGTAAGTAAGGTACCTATAAAGCGGCGGATGATATCTGGGGGTAATAAGGTATATTACCCGCAGATGAGATGGGCCAATACTGCAGTAATTGCCGTCGTGTGCATGAATGTAGGGGGAGGGCGAGTCTAGTTCAGCCCCGTAAAGGGTGACACGCAAGGTGCTCTTTAAGTTGCGAGAGAACCCTTCTCTTTTTAGAGACATGAATAAATACTTTTTTTTCAAAATCGGTCCGTTTAGGTATTACTGCAACAAACAATACACTAGGTTCACATCTGCTCGTGGAAGATGTGGCAACATAGGGCACAGTCTCAACTGACAGTCGGCGGTTTAACATTTTGAGGTTAGGAATTTTAAAAAATTTAAAAACAGCAAAAACTACAAACAGAAGAAATAAAAACTTAATTTAGGGTTGTTTAAGTTTATTAATTAGTGTTGCAACACTTGGTGGTAAACAAACCAATCAAACTTTGGCTTGGGAACAACCACATTCAATTTTAATTATCTGGAAAGAGCACTGGAGCACTGGAGGTGCATTCAAAGGAGTCCTCATTAACAGCCCAATCCATAAAATTTGCAAGAAACGAAAGGCAGGCAATGTGTGTCCAATCCTGGAGACTATTAGGAAGTTGTTGCAGTTTGGTGATGATGTAGCAGTGTTTTAACTTACAACAGAATTGTTGCTGTTTTAAGAACTTGCTTTTGTGATTTAAATTGCTTATTTAGGTACTATTTTCTTTTGTAAATTTACTCAGCAGCATTAAATACATATCAATTTTGTTTTGTTGTGTGATTTATTAGGTATACCAAAGAGCAGGTAGGTAAATTATCAAATTTTATGAAGAAAACTAGACTTTTGATAAAAAATAAACTCTTCTTAAAAATTTTATTTGTATATTTCATAATGAATACAATTAAAATACCTAGTAATTTAACCTACTACCTATCTGATGTAAAATACTGTATTTAACAGTAGCACCATCTGTTTCTAGCCTTATAGGTAGTCAGAGAAGTATAGGTAGGCAAGGGGGGCTAATTCTGTAAAATAATGGCATTTGATCAAATTTACATATTAAGTAACATAGTTAGGTACCTATGTCCTATATCTTTCTAATGTTACCTGAAATATTTCAACACTCTGCATATGGATTTTGACAACGCACCATTATAACCATTGCTTCAAACACCTTTCGTTGTTCAGTCACCAGGAGTCTTTTACAGCAGCCGTTGATAATGGGACCCTTTCAAAGCATGATAAGCAAACTCCAGAAAGGTACCTACCTACCTGAAACATAAGCTATTTAGTATTAGCAGCTCATTAAAAGGTAGGGGCCTTCCTTTTTGATAATATTAGGTAAATCACCTTGTCAGCATCCATGTTTCTTTGATTGAGAAACAATCACTGGCTTGAATAAACTTGGTTCTTGGGACTAAGTAAATAGGTACCTATATGCATGGGCTGTTTCATTGTGATTGTGTGTTTTTTATTAGAAAAGGCATTCTTTTCTGTTTTCCTTCAGAATGTTTCACTGGGCCCCTTGATAGTTGCAAAGTGTAGGTGGGTGGCATTTTCAAAACTCTCTTCCCGAAACATACACACACACACACATTATCTAGGTACCTATCTAGTATCGCAGTAGTTACATCGAAATATTGTAAAATTTACATCAAAAATAAAACATTTCGCTTTGTTTACTATACCTATTAATTTGCCAACAATGGCGGCCGATGACGTCAAAATTCTATCGCGCTCGGAACGCACGTAATAGACAAGAAAGGCAAATGATGACGTAACCGCGACGGGAAAAAAATGGACCATATCATAGAAAACAAAAAATATCCCCACATGAGTTGATTGATAACACCGTTTGGCCGATCTCGAACTAAGTGACAGCTACTGTCATTTTGACAGCTGGAATGGATTCCTCGTCCCCAAATTAGTCGAAAATGAGTACCATCAACCCTAGTGAAATCGGACTGGTTTTGACGTTATTAGCTGTCAAAGTGACAGAATAACAATAATGCATCTCAAGTGCGTTTTTTATCAAAACAAATCGAGTGAAGGGTGGTTTTTGGCTAATTTTGGGGCGCCCAATCCATTGGTGAAATCACTTTTTTGATATCTCCACAAATCGCCAGTGTCTCGAATTGAGTGACAGTTAGTGTCATTTTGACAGCTGGAATGGATTCGCCGTCCCCAAATTAGTCGAAAATGAGTACCATCAACCCTAGTGAAATCGGACTGGTTTTGACGTTATTAGCTGTCAAAGTGACAGAATAACAATAATGCATCTCAAGTGCGTTTTTTATCAAAACAAATCGAGTGAAGGGTGGTTTTTGGCTAATTTTGGGGCGCCCAATCCATTGGTGAAATCACTTTTTTGATATCTCCACAAATCGCCAGTGTCTCGAATTGAGTGACAGTTAGTGTCATTTTGACAGCTGGAATGGATTCGCCGTCCCCAAATTAGTCGAAAATGAGTACCATCAACCCTAGTGAAATCGGACTGGTTTTGACGTTATTAGCTGTCAAAGTGACAGAATAACAATAATGCATCTCAAGTGCGTTTTTTATCAAAACAAATCGAGTGAAGGGTGGTTTTTGGCTAATTTTGGGGCGCCCAATCCATTGGTGAAATCACTTTTTTGATATCTCCACAAATCGCCAGTGTCTCGAATTGAGTGACAGTTAGTGTCATTTTGACAGCTGGAATGGATTCGCCGTCCCCAAATTAGTCGAAAATGAGTACCATCAACCCTAGTGAAATCGGACTGGTTTTGACGTTATTAGCTGTCAAAGTGACCGGAACAAAACGTGTGTGAACTCGCGCCAGGATACAAAATTAAAAATAAGCGAGCGTCTTGGAAAACGGAGGTGCGAACGACAATTTGCGACGTTGCCAAGTCTCATCATATCACCCATGTTTTGAAGCAGTCTATGTTATGTTTTGAAATGTGATTAATAAAAATAAGTAGTTTTCACCAATATCATCGAATAATCTAATATAGAAGTGTGCAGCTATAAAAGGAATATGTTGATTTAAAATGGTAGGAGCGGGTATGGCAACGCCGCGGTAATTAGTAATTTCTTGTCTTGTTTACGTTTTGTGGTATCCGTATATTGCGAAAAAATCGTAGCTCTTTTATTTAAATTCGCAGGAAATTCGTTCCAACGCCATTCGAAAAAGCATAAAAAATACTACAAAATGAGTTAAAAATGGCCTCTGTAGCTCCTCCCGTTACCGAGATATTGAATTTCAAAAAGTACCTAAAAAACCTCTCTAATACCCCCCCATTCTTTCAATTTTTTTGAAAAGTGAAAAATTTTAAAGTGCTTTTTTTGTGCTTATTTCACCTAATTTAATGTTCTTTTGTATAAATATGCCCTTTGCTGTGCATTGGAACTCTTATGGAACAAAAAAAAAAATTGAAAATTTTGACAAAAAATGGCATTTTTCGAATTTCTGAAAGGTTCAAAGTGGTTATTTCCCTTAATTTGAGGTCCTTTGGTATAAATATATCCTTTGCTGTGCATTAGAACCCTTATGGAGCAAAATAAAAATTTGCCAAAATTACACTTTTGACAAAAATTCTAATGTTCTGTCCCAGGGCGCAGGAAATTCAAAATGGCGGCCTTGAACGTCATTTTGTCAGTCATTTCTTAAAACTACGTGAAATTTCCTTTAAAATGAGGTGCAAGTCAATATTTTGACAGAAAATTCAAAATGGCGGCCTGGAACGTCATTTTGTCAGTCATTTCTTGAAACTACGTGAAATTTCCTTTAAAATGAGGTGCAAGTCAATATTTTGACAGAAAATTCAAAATGGCGGCCTAGAACGCCATTTTGTCTGTCATTTCTTGAAACTACGTGAAATTTCCTTTAAAATGAGGTGCAAGTCAATATTTTGACAGAAAATTCAAAATGGCGGCCTGGAACTGTCAAAAAATTTAACTTTTTTATTTGTCAAGTTAGAGTTGACGTCTCGGTGTCATTTTATGTTAGAATTTCTCGGAAAAGACGCTGGTGCAGTCGGTTTTTTGATATCTCAAAAACTAACAGAGTTAAATCTGAAATTTAACATTTTAACCATTTCTTTGCCAGAAACTCGGCCGGATTAAGAGATACATGAAATCTGACTAAAAAATATTTATAATATGCTCGTAATATGTGATATTATGGTAAAGCAAATTTGACGCCCTCTAGTGGCCAAACGGTATGACCAATCAACTCATGGGGGGATATTTTTGGAAAGCTTGAAATCTGCTCTATCTTTAGTTTTCTATGACATTTTGACGTATCTTGTCAAGTAAGGGAGTAAATTAATGTCAAAGCAGCGAGTGTCTAAAAATGTGCGATTTTATGGTGAAGCAAATTTGACGCCCTCTAGCGGCCGAACGGTATGACCAATCAACTCATGTGGGCATATTTTTGGAAAGCTTGAAATCTACTCTATCTTTTGTTTTCTATGACATTTTGTCGTATCTTGTCAAGTAAGGGAGTAAATTAGGGTGAAAGCAGCGGGTGTCTAAAAATATGCGATTTTATGGTGAAGCAACTTTGACGCCCTCTAGCGGCCAAACGGTATTATTAATCAACTCATGTGGGGATATTTTTGGAAAGCTTGAAATCTGCTCTATCTTTTGTTTTCTATGACATTTTGACATATCTTGTCAAATAAGGGAGTAAATTAGGGTGAAAGCAGCGGGTGTCTAAAAATATGCGATTTTATTGTGAAGCAACTTTGACGCCCTCTAGCGTCAAGTCAATATTTTGACAGAAAATTCAAAATGGCGACCTGGAACATTATTTTGTCTGTCATTTCTTGAAACTACGCGAAATTTTCTTTAAAATGAGGTGCAACTCAATATTTTGACGGAAAATTCAATATGGCGGCCTAGAACGCCATTTTGTCTGTCATTTCTTGAAACTACGTAAAGTTTCTTTTAAAATGAGGTGCAACTCAATATTTTGACGGAAAATTCAATATGGCGGCCTAGAACGCCATTTTGTCTGTCATTTCTTGAAACTACGTAAAGTTTCTTTTAAAATGAGGTGCAAGTCAATATTTTGACATAAAATTCAAAATGGCCGCCTAGAACGCCATTTTGTCTGTCATTTCTTGAAACTAGGCGAAATTTCCTTTAATATGAGGGGCAAGTCAATATTTTGACAGAAAATTCAATATGGCGGCCTTGAACGTCATTTTGTCAGTTATTTCTTGAAACTACGTGAAATTTCCATTAAAATGAGGTGCAAGTCAATATTTTGACAGAAAATTCAAAATGGCGGCATGGAACGCCATATTTTCTGTCATTTCTTGAAACTACGTGAAATTTCCTTTAAAATGAGGTGCAAGTCAATATTTTGACAGAAAATTCAAAATGGCGGTCTAGAACGTCATTTTGTCAATCATTTCTTGAAACTACGTGAAATTTCCTTTAAAATGAGGTGCAAGTCAATATTTTGACAGAAAATTCAAAATGGCGGTCTAGAACGTCATTTTGTCAATCATTTCTTGAAACTACGTGAAATTTCCTTTAAAATGAGGTGCGAGTCAATATTTTGACAGAAAATTCAAAATGGCGGCATGGAACGCCATATTTTCTGTCATTTCTTGAAACTACGTGAAATTTTCTTTAAAATGAGGTGCAAGTCAATATTTTGACAGAAAATTCAATATGGCGGCCTGGAACGTCATTTTGTCAGTCATTTCTTGAAACTACGTGAAATTTCCTTTAAAATGAGGTGCAAGTCAATATTTTGACAGAAAATTCAAAATGGCGGCCTGGAACTGTCAAAAAATTTAACTTTTTTATTTGTCAAGTTAGAGTTGACGTCTCGGTGTCATTTTATGTTAGAATTTCTCGGAAAAGACGCTGGTGCAGTCGGTTTTTTGATATCTCAAAAACTAACAGAGTTAAATCTGAAATTTAACATTTTAACCATTTCTTTGCCAGAAACTCGGCCGGAATAAGAGATACATGAAATCTGACTAAAAAATATTTATAATATGCTCGTAATATGTGATATTATGGTAAAGGAAATTTGACGCCCTCTAGCGGCCAAACGGTATGACCAATCAACTCATGTGGGGATATTTTTGGAAAGCCTGAAATCTGCTCTATCTTTAGTTTTCTATGACATTTTGACGTATCTTGTCAAGTAAGGGAGTAAATTAATGTCAAAGCAGCGAGTGTCTAAAAATATGCGATTTTATGGTGAAGCAACTTTGACGCCCTCTAGCGGCCAAACGGTATTATCAATCAACTCATGTGGGGATATTTTTGGAAAGCTTGAAATCTGCTCTATCTTTTGTTTTCTATGACATTTTGACGTATCTTGTCAAATAAGGGAGTAAATTAGGGCGAAAGCAGCGGGTGTCTAAAAATATGCGATTTTATGGTGAAGCAACTTTGACGCCCTCTAGCGGCCAAACGGTATGATTAATCAACTCATGGGGGGATATTTTTGGAAAGCTTGAAATCTGCTCTATGTTTTGTTTTCTATGACATTTTGACGTATCTTGTCAAATAAGGGAGTAAATTAGGGTGAAAGCAGCGGGTGTCTAAAAATATGCGATTTTATGGTGAAGCAACTTTGACGCCCTCTAGCGGACAAGTCAATATTTTGACAGAAAATTCAAAATGGCGGCATGGAACGCCATATTTTCTGTCATTTCTTGAAACTACGCAAAATTTCCTTTAAAATGAGGGGCAAGTCAATATTTTGACAGGAAATTCAAAATGGCGGCATGGAACGCCATATTTTCTGTCATTTCTTGAAACTACGCAAAATTTCCTTTAAAATGAGGGGGCAAGTCAATATTTTGACAGGAAATTCAAAATGGCGGCCTGGAACGTCATTTTGTCAGTCATTTCTTGAAACTAGGCGAAATTTCCTTTAATATGAGGTGCAAGTCAATATTTTGACAGAAAATTCAAAATGGCGGCATGGAAAGCCATATTTTCTGTCATTTCTTGAAACTACGCAAAATTTCCTTTAAAATGAGGGGCAAGTCAATATTTTGACAGGAAATTCAAAATGGCGTCCCAGGGCGCAGGAAATTCAAAATGGCGGCCTTGAACGTCATTTTGTCAGTCATTTCTTGAAACTACGTGAAATTTCCATTAAAATGAGGTACAAGTCAATATTTTGACAGAAAATTCAAAATGGCGGCCTGGAACGTCATTTTGTCAGTCATTTCTTGAAACTACGTGAAATTTCCATTAAAATGAGGTGCAAGTCAATATTTTGACAGAAAATTCAAAATGGCGGCCTGGAACGTCATTTTGTCAGTCATTTCTTGAAACTACGTGAAATTTCCTTTAATATGAGGTGCAAGTCAATATTTTGACAGAAAATTCAAAATGGCGGCCTAGAACGCCATTTTGTCTGTCATTTCTTGAAACTACGTGAAATTTCCTTTAAAATGAGGTGCAAGTCAATATTTTGACAGAAAATTCAAAATGGCGGTCTAGAACGTCATTTTGTCAGTTATTTCGTGAAACTACGTGAAATTTCCATTAAAATGAGGTGCAAGTCAATATTTTGACAGAAAATTCAAAATGGCGGCATGGAACGCCATATTTTCTGTCATTTCTTGAAACTACGCGAAATTTCCTTTAAAATGAGGTGCAAGTCAATATTTTGACAGAAAATTCAAAATGGCGGCCTGGAACGTCATTTTGTCAGTCATTTCTTGAAACTACGTGAAATTTCCTTTAAAATGAGGTGCAAGTCAATATTTTGACAAAAAATTCAATATGGCGGCCTTGAACGTCATTTTGTCAGTTATTTCTTGAAACTACGTGAAATTTCCTTTAAAATGAGGTGCAAGTCAATATTTTGACAGAAAATTCAATATGGCGGCCTTGAACGTCATTTTGTCAGTTATTTCTTGAAACTACGTGAAATTTCCATTAAAATGAGGTGCAAGTCAATATTTTGACAGAAAATTCAAAATGGCGGCCTGGAACTGTCAAAAAATTTAACTTTTTTATTTGTCAAGTTAGAGTTTACGTCTCGGTGTCATTTTATGTTAGAATTTCTCGGAAAAGACGCTGGTGCAGTCGGTTTTTTGATATCTCAAAAACTAACAGAGTTAAATCTGAAATTTAACATTTTAACCATTTCTTTGCCAGAAACTCGGCCGGAATAAGAGATACATGAAATCTGACTAAAAAATATTTATAATATGCTCGTAATATGTGATATTATGGTAAAGGAAATTTGACGCCCTCTAGTGGCCGAACGGTATGACCAATCAACTCATGTGGGGATATTTTTGGAAAGCTTGAAATCTGCTCTATCTTTTGTTTTCTATGACATTTTGACGTATCTTGTCAAGTAAGGGAGTAAATTAGGGCGAAAGCAGCGGGTGTCTAAAAATATGCGATTTTATGGTGAAGCAACTTTGACGCCCTCTAGCGGCCAAACGGTATTATCAATCAACTCATGTGGGGATATTTTTGAAAAGCTTGAAATCTGCTCTATCTTTTGTTTTCTATGACATTTTGACGTATCTTGTCAAGTAAGGGAGTAAATTAGGGCGAAAGCAGCGGGTGTCTAAAAATATGCGATTTTATGGTGAAGCAACTTTGACGCCCTCTAGCGGCCAAACGGTATAATTAATCAACTCATGTGGGGATATTTTTGGAAAGCTTGAAATCTGCTCTATCTTTTGTTTTCTATGACATTTTGACGTATTTTGTCAAGTAAGGGAGTAAATTAGGGCAAAAGCATCGGGTGTCTAAAAATATGCGATTTTATGGTGAAGCAAATTTGACGCTCTCTAGCGGACAAGTCAATATTTTGACAGAAAATTCAAAATGGCGGCCTGGAACGTCATTTTGTCAGTCATTTCTTGAAACTAGGCGAAATTTCCTTTAATATGAGGTGCAAGTCAATATTTTGACAGAAAATTCAAAATGGCGGCATGGAAAGCCATATTTTCTGTCATTTCTTGAAACTACGCAAAATTTCCTTTAAAATGAGGGGCAAGTCAATATTTTGACAGGAAATTCAAAATGGCGTCCCAGGGCGCAGGAAATTCAAAATGGCGGCCTTGAACGTCATTTTGTCAGTCATTTCTTGAAACTACGTGAAATTTCCATTAAAATGAGGTACAAGTCAATATTTTGACAGAAAATTCAAAATGGCGGCCTGGAACGTCATTTTGTCAGTCATTTCTTGAAACTACGTGAAATTTCCATTAAAATGAGGTGCAAGTCAATATTTTGACAGAAAATTCAAAATGGCGGCCTGGAACGTCATTTTGTCAGTCATTTCTTGAAACTACGTGAAATTTCCTTTAATATGAGGTGCAAGTCAATATTTTGACAGAAAATTCAAAATGGCGGCATGGAACGCCATATTTTCTGTCATTTCTTGAAACTACGCAAAATTTCCTTTAAAATGAGGGGCAAGTCAATATTTTGACAGGAAATTCAAAATGGCGTCCCAGGGCGCAGGAAATTCAAAATGGCGGCCTTGAACGTCATTTTGTCAGTCATTTCTTAAAACTACGTGAAATTTCCTTTAAAATGAGGTGCGAGTCAATATTTTGACAGAAAATTCAAAATGGCGGTCTGGAACTGTCAAAAAATTTAACTTTTTTATTTGTCAAGTTAGAGTTGACGTCTCGGTGTCATTTTATGTTAGAATTTCTCGGAAAAGACGCTGGTGCAGTCGGTTTTTTGATATCTCAAAAACTAACAGAGTTAAATCTGAAATTTAACATTTTAACCATTTCTTTGCCAGAAACTCGGCCGGAATAAGAGATACATGAAATCTGACTAAAAAATATTTATAATATGCTCGTAATATGCGATTTTATGGTGAAGCAACTTTGACGCCCTCTAGCGGCCAAACGGTATTATTAATCAACTCATGTGGGGATATTTTTGGAAAGCTTGAAATCTACTCTATCTTTTGTTTTCTATGACATTTTGACGTATCTTGTCAAATAAGGGAGTAATTTAGATTCAAAGCAGCGAGTGTCACAAAATTTGTGATTTTTTAGTGAAGAAATTTTGACGCCCTCTAGCGGCCGAACGGTATGACCAATTAACTCATGTGGGGATATTTTTGAGAAGCTTGAAATCTGCTCTATCTTTTGCTTTCTATGACCTTTTGACGTATCTTGTCAAATAAGGGAGTAAATTAATGTCAAAGCAGGGGGTGTCTAAAAATATGCGATTTTATGGTGAAGCAATTTTGACGCCCTTTAGCGGCCAAACGGTATTATCAATCAACTCATGTGGGGATATTTTTGGAAAGCTTGAAATCTACTCTATCTTTTGTTTTCTATGACATTTTGACGTATCTTGTCAAGTAAGGGAGTAAATTAGGGCGAAAGCAGCGGGTGTCTAAAAATATGCGATTTTATTGTGAAGCAACTTTGACGCCCTCTAGCGTCAAGTCAATATTTTGACAGAAAATTCAAAATGGCGACCTGGAACATTATTTTGTCTGTCATTTCTTGAAACTACGCGAAATTTTCTTTAAAATGAGGTGCAACTCAATATTTTGACAGAAAATTCAATATGGCGGCCTAGAACGCCATTTTGTCTGTCATTTCTTGAAACTACGCGAAATTTCCTTTAAAATGAGGTGCGAGTCAATATTTTGACAGAAAATTCAAAATGGCGGCCTGGAACGTCATTTTGTCAGTCATTTCTGGAAACTAGGCGAAATTTCCTTTAATATGAGGTGCAAGTCAATATTTTGACAGAAAATTCAAAATGGCGGCCTGGAACGTCATTTTGTCAGTCATTTCTGGAAACTAGGCGAAATTTCCTTTAAAATGAGGTGCGAGTCAATATTTTGACAGAAAATTCAAAATGGCGGCCTGGAACGTCATTTTGTCAGTCATTTCTTGAAACTACGTGAAATTTCTTTTAAAATGAGGTGCAAGTCAATATTTTGACAGAAAATTCAAAATGGCGGCCTGGAACTGTCAAAAAATTTAACTTTTTTATTTGTCAAGTTAGAGTTGACGTCTCGGTGTCATTTTATGTTAGAATTTCTCGGAAAAGACGCTGGTGCAGTCGGTTTTTTGATATCTCAAAAACTAACAGAGTTAAATCTGAAATTTAACATTTTAACCATTTCTTTGCCAGAAACTCGGCCGGATTAAGAGATACATGAAATCTGACTAAAAAATATTTATAATATGCTCGTAATATGTGATATTATGCTAAAGGAAATTTGACGCCCTCTAGCGGCCAAACGGTATGACCAATCAACTCATGTGGGGATATTTTTGGAAAGCTTGAAATCTGCTCTATCTTTTGTTTTCTATGACATTTTGACGTATTTTGTCAAGTAAGGGACTAATTTAGATTCAAAGCAGCGAGTGTCACAAAATTTGTGATTTTTTAGTGAAGAAACTTTGACGCCCTCTAGCGGCCGAACGGTATGACCAATCAACTCATGTGGGGATATTTTTGGAAAGCTTGTAATCTGCTCTATCTTTTGTTTTCTATGACATTTTGACGTATCTTGTCAAGTAAGGGAGTAAATTAGGGTGAAAGCAGCGGGTGTCTAAAAATATGCGATTTTATGGTGAAGCAAATTTGACGCCCTCTAGCGGCCAAACGGTATGACCAATCAACTCATGTGGGGATATTTTTGGAAAGCTTGAAATCTGCTCTATCTTTTGTTTTCTATGATATTTTGACGTATCTTGTCAAGTAAGGGAGTAAATTAGGGCGAAAGCAGCGGGTGTCTAAAAATATGCGATTTTATGGTGAAGCAACTTTGACGCCCTCTAGCGGCCAAACGGTATGACCAATCAACTCATGTGGGGATATTTTTGGAAAGCTTGTAATCTGCTCTATCTTTTGTTTTCTATGACATTTTGACGTATCTTGTCAAGTAAGGGAGTAAATTAGGGTGAAAGCAGCGGGTGTCTAAAAATATGCGATTTTATGGTGAAGCAACTTTGACGCCCTCTAGCGTCAAGTCAATATTTTGACAGAAAATTCAAAATGGCGGCATGGAACGCCATATTTTCTGTCATTTCTTGAAACTACGCGAAATTTCCTTTAATATGAGGTGCAAGTCGGCCGGAATAAGAGATACATGAAATCTGACTAAAAAATATTTATAATATGCTCGTAATATGTGATATTATGGTAAAGGAAATTTGACGCCCTCTAGTGGCCGAACGGTATGACCAATCAACTCATGTGGGGATATTTTTGGAAAGCTTGAAATCTACTCTATCTTTTGTTTTCTATGACATATTGACGTATCTTGTCAAATAAGGGACTAATTTAGATTCAAAGCAGCGAGTGTCACAAAATTTGTGATTTTTTAGTGAAGAAACTTTGACGCCCTCTAGCGGCCAACCGGTATTATCAATCATCTCATGTGGGGATATTTTTGGAAAGCTTGTAATCTGCTCTATCTTTTGTTTTCTATGACATTTTGACGTATCTTGTCAAGTAAGGGAGTAAATTAGGGTGAAAGCAGCGGGTGTCTAAAAATATGCGATTTTATGGTGAAGCAACTTTGACGCCCTCTAGCGTCAAGTCAATATTTTGACAGAAAATTCAAAATGGCGACCTGGAACATTATTTTGTCTGTCATTTCTTGAAACTAGGCGAAATTTCCTTTCATATGAGGTGCAAGTCAATATTTTGACAGAAAATTCAAAATGGCGGCTTTGAACGTCATTTTGTCAGTTATTTCTTGAAACTAGGCGAAATTTCCTTTAAAATGAGGTGCAAGTCAATATTTTGACAGAAAATTCAATATGGCGGCCTTGAACGTCATTTTGTCAGTTATTTCTTGAAACTACGTGAAATTTCCATTAAAATGAGGTGCAAGTCAATATTTTGACAGAAAATTCAAAATGGCGGCCTGGAACTGTCAAAAAATTTAACTTTTTTAATTGTCAAGTTAGAGTTTACGTCTCGGTGTCATTTTATGTTAGAATTTCTCGGAAAAGACGCTGGTGCAGTCGGTTTTTTGATATCTCAAAAACTAACAGAGTTAAATCTGAAATTTAACATTTTAACCATTTCTTTGCCAGAAACTCGGCCGGAATAAGAGATACATGAAATCTGACTAAAAAATATTAATAATATGCTCGTAATATGTGATATTATGGTAAAGGAAATTTGACGCCCTCTAGTGGCCGAACGGTATGACCAATCAACTCATGTGGGGATATTTTTGGAAAGCTTGAAATCTACTCTATCTTTTGTTTTCTATGACATTTTGACGTATCTTGTCAAGTAAGGGAGTAAATTAATGTCAAAGCAGGGGGTGTCTAAAAATATGCGATTTTATGGTGAAGCAACTTTGACGCCCTCTAGCGGCCAAACGGTATTATCAATCAACTCATGTGGGGATATTTTTGGAAAGCTTGAAATCTGCTCTATCTTTTGTTTTCTATGACATTTTGACGTATCTTGTCAAGTAAGGGAGTAAATTAGGGCGAAAGCAGCGGGTGTCTAAAAATATGCGATTTTATGGTGAAGCAACTTTGACGCCCTCTAGCGGACAAGTCAATATTTTGACAGAAAATTCAATATGGCGGTCTAGAACGTCATTTTGTCAGTCATTTCTTGAAACTACGTGAAATTTCCTTTAAAATGAGGTGCAAGTCAATATTGTCACGAAGGATAATAAATCAAATTTATTACTTGAACGGAAACATTAAAATTGTGGAATGCGGTCGGAGTGCAACTGCAATTAAGATGCATTTGCTGAAATTGCGAAATAATGTGGACCGATGGTCGAAGGTCGTCACGAGTTGTCGGCTAGACGAGGCCAGGTCTGGGAGTTTTGATTGGTGGAATCAGTGTCTGGAATGCTATAAAAAAGAGGTTGCACCCTAGAGAGGGGTTCAGTTCATTCCAATCAATCCAGTTTTGCTGTGCACCACGTCGGAGAAGGCAGTACCTAGCCAGAAGACTCCGCTCACGCCACAGAATGTAGTCGTCCTGAATTCTGCAACCCGCACCGGGTTTACAAATTAATTAAATAGTAAACCATATCTTAAACTATGTAGGATGGCTTGTCTGGATGACTGAATAAAGGCACACTTTTAGATAACTCTATTTATTATTCAGATGCAAAGGCAAAAATTGGAAAAAACGTGACCGCTCTCTCGCCCCGACTTAACCTCACTCTGTCTCTCTCTCTCTCCGCTTAAACTTCACTTGTCATGTCACACCCGTCACTTGATAATGGCGCGAATTTTAAATTGTAATAAGTAGTTTACTACAACTATAATAAATCGCGAGTGCCAAACCCTCCACAAAGCTGCCCTCTCATAATTGTTTAACTAATGTAAGTATAGATTTATTATTGTAATATTTTGTGCATGTAAAAGGTATTGTTTAAAGTGTTACTTTGGGAATTATGTTTGAAGGTTTTATTCCGATTCACTAAGTTGATAAACCAACCATCTTGTCAATTAGTTTTAACTGTCATTTAGTTATTAAATTATATTTTCCTACCAAGTGGTTTAATTCTACCTCTGAAACAAAATCTCGGTAAAGGCGTTTATTAAAGTAATAAACGCACGTCTCGTTTAACTTGTTGGGCCAAAAGGGCTTTTCAATTTAAACGTGACATTTGGTGGAGGCGCCGGCCTTGTGTCAGAATGACATTTGGTGGAGGCGCCGATTTTGTGTCAGAATGACATTTGGTAGAATTGTTTCAAGTAGATGAAAAACACTGCTAAAAAAAAAAGTGAATTTTTAAACCAGAAAAAATATTTTTGATTTTTCTTATCGTGAATGAAAATTACCTCTTTAAAACAAAAATATATTTTTCTTTTTGCATAATTAATTTTGTCCTACATTGTCATTTTGAATATTTGTTTGCTAAATTGTTAAAAGCAAGGAAGTATTACTGAAACGATCGTGTCTTATGTTAAAACAGTCAAGAAATTAATGGCTAATATATAACTTTACGTACAGCACTGGCCGAACAAAAAGCCCCGGCCATCCCTAAATTTACGTGTCCACCTACGTTTAATCCATCAAGTGATTGCCCCATTACATTTTTAAATAAATATGAAAAGTCCGCAAGATTAAACAACTGGACTTATCATTTAAAGATTTCATATTTTAATAATTATTTGGACGGACCAGCACAAGTTTGGTATCAAAAATATGTAAATGATCCAAAAAATGTTTTGAATACTTGGGCAATATTTCGAACAAATTTTCTAAAAGAATTCGCAGGTGACCAACCATTTCGTAAATTGAAATTTAGATTAAACACGCGTAAACATCGGGACAATGAAGACATTAAAACTTATTATTATGACTTACTTACCTTGGCAAATGAAATTAACCCAGACATGTCTTTTGAAACTTTTAGAGATTATTTTGAAAACGGTTTAAATCCGTCGTGTTTTGAAATGTATTATTTGCTAAGCTCTAATAATAAAAATTTGAGTGATTTAAACCAACTAGTCTTGAAAATAAGTGATATTAAAGAGCGTGTATTATTTAGTCAAATGAATCGGCAAAGTAAATTTTACATTTCGGACGGAATGAATTTTCGGTCTCGTAATGATCGGTTGAAAAACAAATTTGACAAATACGGTACTATTCGTACTTGGCCAAATAAGTATTGTAAAAATTGTGAATTTCAGTCCAACAATTATTGTGGAAATAATAATTACAAAGGGACCAAGTTAAAGAAAAATGATTTCTACTATCAAAATGTGTCACGAGAAAAGCAAAATTATTCTAGGCTTGATCAAAATCAAGGTATAAGAAATAGTAATACCAGAAATAATTATTCATCAAAATGTAAAAATTTTAATCGAGGTAGCAACAAGTTTTACAATTTTGGACAAAATAAGAATGTTTCTACACATCAGAATCCTAGTAAATGTGAAAACTCAATGTTAAGTGTCGATGAAGTTGCTCTAAACTCGACAAACAGTAAAGATAGCAATTTATTGTCAATCAAAGCTTCAATAAATAACGAAGACAATTTGTTTGATGTAATTTTAGACACAGTAGTGCGACCAGCTGAACCAGGAAGTCGAGATGTCGACTCTCCTCGGTCAAGAAAAGATCAAGTTAAGTAGTCCGTTCTCATAAGTTGTTCCAACACAAAAGTGACCAAGCCAGCCGCCAGAAAATGCTAAGTCCTTAGCTTATGAATTTGTGTAAGTACCATTGTTGAATTGTTAATTGTTAGTGTGTTTATGACCCTATTGTGCAGACCCATTTGTGTATACTGTATTTAATAGATTTAAGTGTTTAATAGAAAACTCAGTGTTTGATTCCATCCTTAAAACTGAGATCCCGGCAAGACGTTTAACGTCGTGAGTCAGTTTAATTGATGAATCCGAAAGGGCTCATAAATTAAACGTGACAATATTTTGACAGAAAATTCAAAATGGCGGCCTGGAACTGTCAAAAAATTTAACTTTTTTATTTGTCAAATTAGAGTTTACGTCTCGGTGTCATTTTATGTTAGAATTTCTCGGAAAAGACGCTGGTGCAGTCGGTTTTTTGATATCTCAAAAACTAACAGAGTTAAATCTGAAATTTAACATTTTAACCATTTCTTTGCCAGAAACTCGGCCGGATTAAGAGATACATGAAATCTGACTTAAAAATATTTATAATATGCTCGTAATATGTGATATTATGGTAAAGGAAATTTGACGCCCTCTAGCGGCCGAACGGTATGACCAATCAACTCATGTGGGGATATTTTTGGAAAGCTTGAAATCTGCTCTATCTTTAGTTTTCTATGACATTTTGACGTATCTTGTCAAGTAAGGGAGTAATTTAGATTCAAAGCAGCGAGTGTCACAAAATTTGTGATTTTTTAGTGAAGAAACTTTGACGCCCTCTAGTGGCCGAACGGTATGACCAATCAACTCATGTGGGGATATTTTTGGAAAGCTTGTAATCTGCTCTATCTTTTGTTTTCTATGACATTTTGACGTATCTTGTCAAATAAGGGAGTAAATTAGGGCGAAAGCAGCGGGTGTCTAAAAATATGCGATTTTATGGTGAAGCAACTTTGACGCCCTCTGACAGAAAATTCAATATGGCGGCCTGGAACGTCATTTTGTCAGTCATTTCTTGAAACTACGTGAAATTTCCTTTAAAATGAGGTGCAAGTCAATATTTTGACAGAAAATTCAATATGGCGGCCTGGAACGTCATTTTGTCAGTCATTTCTTGAAACTACGTGAAATTTCCTTTAAAATGAGGTGCAAGTCAATATTTTGACAGAAAATTCAAAATGGCGGTCTGGAACTGTCAAAAAATTTAACTTTTTTATTTGTCAAGTTAGAGTTGACGTCTCGGTGTCATTTTATGTTAGAATTTCTCGGAAAAGACGCTGGTGCAGTCGGTTTTTTGATATCTCAAAAACTAACAGAGTTAAATCTGAAATTTAACATTTTAACCATTTCTTTGCCAGAAACTCGGCCGGAATAAGAGATACATGAAATCTGACTAAAAAATATTTATAATATTGTTACGGTCTGGGCCTACTATGCTCGATACTTCTTAACAAGCGCTCGCTTCGGGATGAAACCGATGCGCCGTAGTATCTGGCCGGGCGCGTATTAAAGTAGGCCACAATTAGGAAGCGCCGGACCTGGAACAATCGTTAATATTCGACGCAAATCGCGAAGCGTTTCGCGGTCATTCTAGAACGTGGTTTGCGAATATAAAAGACGCGGTCTCGACCGCAGGAGTAGTGAATTTGGGAACGCGGTTAAGTTTACATAGCGGAATAGTTGTGGAATTGTAGTAGTGTTTTTAGTAGCTGTGTTAATTATTGTACGTAGTGTTTTGAAGTGTTAATAAATTTAATAATTGTTGAGTTAAACTGACTTTGTGTGAACCCACGGGAAAATCGTAACAATTGGTGTCAGAAGTGCGATCAGACTTTAGTGCGACGTGAATTGGAACTAAACTTCGGGTTAGAGACTTGTGTTCAGAACCGGACTAGAGATTTTCGGAACAGTGGTGTGTTAAATTTATTTTATGCCAATAACAAGACGTCAAAGTGCAAACATGGAGGCCCAACTTGCAGCTATTATGGCAATGCTTGGAAAACAAGAAGAGATTCGACAGCAAGACAAAGAAGAACAAGAAAGAATTCGACAACAAGACAAAGAAGAAAAAGAAAGAATGAGACAACAAGATATAGAAATGCAAGAAAAACGTAACGTAGAAATATTGAACGTTCTAGCACGGAACAAGACAGAAATCCAAGAGTATGTATCCGATAGTCTTAAAAAGATGGAGTGTGATGTTGAGGAAAAATTAAAGGATGTTCGGGAAGACATTAATGATGTTCGGGACGACATTAATAAAATTCAGAATGATGTTGAGATAAAGCTACGCGACTTAGAGCAGAAAATTGACAGCAGAGGACCCAACTCTACAGTGATCACCGGAAACGGGCTCAACAAGATCAAGCCCCCCACATATGATGGTCAAACTTCATGGGCAACGTATCAACTCCAATTTGAGGCCGCTGCAAATGCAAATCGATGGAGTAACGAGGAAATGGCTGTAGCACTGGTGGTGGCATTACGAGGACCTGCATTGGAGCTGTTACAGACTCTGCCTATCGCCCAACGAAGCAACTATGACGCATTAGTAGCTGCATTAGAACGACGTTATGGGGATCAGCATAGGAAAGGAGTGTACCAAACACAATTAAAGGCAAGACTGCAGAAACCTGGTGAAAATTTACAAGAGTTTGAGGCCGAAATTCGTCGCCTTGTGCATCTGGCTTACCCAGCCGTCCCGGATGAAATCCAAGAAGAACTTGTGGCACAGTATTTTGTAGATGGGATTCGAGATCTGGAAGTAAAGAAAATGCTGAAGATGTTCAAAGGAAGCAACAGCAGCGAATTACTGGTTCGAGCGCTGGAAGTTGAAGCTGCGTGCAATGACTTAAAGCCAAGGATCAGAGCTGTGACTATTCAAGAGGAGAGAGAACCGCCAGCCGATCATGCTGCTACACCAATGAATGAAATTAAATCAATGTTCGGCCAATTAGTGCAACAAATGGCAGCATTAGCAAATGGCCAGTCCACACAGGTAGAACGGTCACGCCCGATCACTAGAGTGGAATGTTATCGATGTGGACGCAAAGGACACATTAAACGAGATTGTCGAGTAAGGATACCGTCCCGCTCTCCAACGAGGGACGTACAACCATCCAGAAGGGACCAGGAAAACTCCCACTAGTCAACATTACGGGGCGAATGTTGACTAGCGAAAACAAAGCCCCCAGAATTATCTCCATCAGAAGCCTGGGTAGATCAATGGGAAGCCTGAACGTAGATGGAAAGGTGGATGCGATGAACGTTACTTTTACTTTGGATACCGGTGCGGCAGTATCTTTGATCCGGTCAAACCTTGTGGATAAAAGTCAAGTTAAGCCTTTACGAAGAAGTATTCTCCTGCGCACTGTGACTGGAGAATCGGCTGAAGTTTTACAAGAAATAACAGTCAAGATTTGCCTTGGAAGGATTACGTTTTACCACACCGTGTTAGTAGCAGATATTGAAGATGAATTTATTCTGGGAATGGACCTGATTCGTCAACATGGATTTTCTTTTAATCCCGAGCAAAATATCCTAAGGTTTGGAAGTGAAAAGTTCATCCTGTCAACCAGTCACCGCTGTGAGTCACCCATTAATGTTTTGGCATCTCAGACAGTAAAAAGAAGCGGCAATTCCGAGCAAATAATCATTGGACATTTGGAGCAGAATTCTGGGAGCTGTGTTGGACTTGTACGAAACCCGGACCGACCAGGAAGATGCCTCATTGGGAAATCACTTGTAAATGGAGGAAGTGAAGTCCCAATTAGAGTTGCAAACATTTTTCCAGACGACGTCAAAATCAACAAAGGCGAAATTATTGCGGTATTTGAGCCTGTAGTCAAAGTAACCAATTGCGATGGGTTACCAGAACAGGAGGAGCAGTTGGGGGAAAACAAGCTCTTAAATGAACTTGAAAAGACCTGGAAACATCTGTCAACACCACAACTGAAGAAGGCTCGGAAACTGATTTTGGACCATGCTAGCATATTTGGAACACCGAACAATATGGGAAAAACTACCATTGTAAAACACCGAATTAACACCGGCAATGCACAACCGATTCGACAACCACCTAGGAGACTACCAATAGCCAAACAACAGGAAGTGCAGGAATTAGTGGACAGGATGCTTGACGACGGAGTTATAGAAGAATCCTGCAGCCCTTGGTCATCACCTGTTGTTCTGGTCACTAAGAAAGATGGATCAAGCAGATTTTGTGTAGATTACCGAAAACTGAATGACGTGACCAAAAAGGACAGCTATCCACTTCCCCGTATCGACGACACACTGACGACTTTGGCAGGATCCTGTTGGTTTTCTACTTTAGATTTGAAGAGTGGGTACTGGCAAGTTGGCATTGAGGAGCAAGATAAGGAGAAGACTGCTTTTTCTGCTGGAAATGGGCTGTACCAATTCAATGTGATGCCCTTCGGACTTTGTAATGCTCCTGCTACGTTTGAAAGACTAATGGAAATTGTGCTTCGTGGCCTTAACTGGAAGACTTGCTTGGTTTATCTGGACGATATCATGGTGATGGGAAAAACTTTTGAAGAACATCTGGACAACTTGCAAGAAGTATTTGCTAGAATAGGTGGTGCCCATCTTCGATTGAACGCCAAAAAGTGTTGGTTCTTCCAAAAGCAAGTCGAATTCCTTGGGCATGTGGTGACGGTCGACGGAATCCAGACGGACGACAAGAAGATCCAAGCAATTAGAGAATGGCCAGTACCAAAGGATAAACACGAACTCAGAAGCTTTCTAGGACTTGCCACCTACTACAGACGGTTTGTGGAAGGATTTGCCAACATCGCAGCTCCGCTACATCAACTTACTGAGGACAAAACACCCTACTGTTGGAATACCCAATGTGATCAGGCGTTCAGAAGATTAAAGGCATCACTTTGCTCCAGTCCCATCCTCAGTTATCCACAACCAAAAGGAAAGTTCATTTTAGACACAGATGCCAGTAATTCTGGTATTGGAGCTGTATTGTCTCAAATCCAAAACGGAGAAGAACATGTTATAGAATACTTCAGTAGGAAACTTACCAAAGCAGAACGGAACTACTGTGTAACGAGAAAAGAGCTACTGGCAATAGTAAAATCAGTCGATCACTTTCACAAGTACTTGTACGGACAGGAATTTTTGATAAGGACTGACCATGCGGCACTCAAGTGGCTCCTCGGAATGAAACAACCGGAAGGACAAGTAGCAAGATGGCTTGAAAAACTCCAGCAGTATAATTTCAACATCAAGCATCGACCCGGAAAGCTGCATAATAACGCAGATGCTCTATCAAGAAGACCTTGCGCCGAAGAATGCAAACACTGCCAGAAAGCGGAACAACGTGAAGGCGTTGTGTCCATCAGAATGGTTCAGCTGAAGACCGATGACGAATGGAGTCCCGATGAGATTAGGAAGGATCAACTAGAAGACAGCGACATAGGCCCATTGTTGTTGAGAAAGGAACAAAGCGAGCCAAGACCAACATGGCAAGAAATCTCTAGCAAAGGCCTGACGTTCAAAGCACTTTGGGCTCAGTGGGACTCGCTTGTGGTTGAAGGCGGCTTGCTAAAAAGAGCTTGGGAGAGTGCCGATGGAAAAGAGATAAGGAAGCAGCTGGTAGTTCCCAGAGGAAGGGTCGACCACGTACTGGAGGAAATGCACAATGGAAAGACTGGTGCTCATTTGGGAGTAAATAAGACTTTGGACAAAATCCGGCAACGCTTTTACTGGGTGAACTACTGCCAAGACGTGAAATCATGGTGTCGACAATGTTCCATTTGTGCAGCTAGCCACGGGCCACAGACGAGATCCCGGGGACCTATGAAGCAGTACAACGTAGGATTGCCGTTCGAACGTTTAGCCATAGACGTTGCTGGGCCTTTTCCTGAGACCAACAGAGGCAACAAGTACATTCTTGTTGCCATGGATTACTTTAGCAAATGGCCTGAGGTGTTTGCGATTCCAAATCAAGAAGCCAGCACAGTCGCTGATATTCTCGTCGAAAATGTCTTCAGTAGATTTGGTGTGCCGTTGGAGTTACACTCTGATCAGGGACGAAACTTTGAGTCCAAGCTCTTTCAGAGGCTCTGTGACCTGCTAGGCATTAGGAAGACCCGAACAACGCCGCTTCATCCTCAGTCGGATGGCATGGTCGAGAGATTTAATAAGACCATAGAGCAACATCTCTCAAAGGTTGTTGATCAGCATCAGAAAGATTGGGACCAGCATATTCCGCTCTTCTTGATGGCTTATAGAGCAGCAGTCCACAACTCAACGGGACAGTCACCATCTAAAGTTCTGTTTGGTCGAGAACTGCGACTTCCATGTGATGTGGTGTTCGGATCTCCAACAGGCCAAAGCACAAACATTGAGAACTACGTTGACGAGTTGCAAGACAGATTACTGAACATCCATGATCTGGTCAGGGAAAGTTTGAATCTAGCTAGCGATAAGATGAAAGCTCGTTATGATCTGAGGGCCAATTCGGGAGGGTTTCAGAAGGATGATAAAGTTTGGTTGTTTAACCCTCAGAGGAAGAAAGGCAAATCACCGAAATTAACACCTGTTTGGGAGGGACCTTACAATGTGGTAAAAAGGTTAAACGACGTCGTGTACAGAGTCCAACGCAGCCCCAAAGGCAAGATGAAAATTGTCCATCTGGACAGACTCAAGAAATACCAGGGATTAGATGAAGCGGATCGGGACGATCAGCTTTAAAAGGGGGGCAGTGTTACGGTCTGGGCCTACTATGCTCGATACTTCTTAACGAGCGCTCGCCTCGGGATGAAACCTATGCGCCGCAATATCTGGCCGGGCGCGTATTAAAGTAGGCCACAGTTAGGAAGCGGCATACCTGGAAGATTCTTGAATGATCAAGGCAACCCGCGAAGCGTTTCGCGGTCATTCTAGAACGTGGTTTGCGAATATAAAAGACGCGGTCTCGACCGCAGTAGTAGTGAATTTGGGAACGCGGTTAAGTTTAAATAGCGAAATAGTTGTGGAATTGTAGTAGTGTTTTTAGTAGCTGTGTTAATTATTGTACGGAGTGTTTTGAAGTGTAATAAATTTATTAATTGTTGAGTTAAATTGACTTTGTGTGAACCCACGGGAAAACCGTAACAATATCCTTTGCTGTGCATTAGAACCCTTATGGAGCAAAATAAAAATTTGCCAAAATTGCACTTTTGACAAAAATTAAATTTTCAGACTTTTTGAAAAATCGTAGCTCTTTCATTTAAATTCGCAGAAAATTCGTTCCAACGCCATTCGAAAAAGCATAAAAAATACTACAAAATGGGTTAAAAATGGCCTCTGTAGCTCCTCCCGTTACCGAGATATTGAATTTCAAAAATTACCTAAAAAACCTCTCTAATACCCCCCCATTCTTTCAATTTTTTTGAAAAGTGAAAAATTTTTAAAGTGCTTTTTTTGTGCTTATTTCACCTAATTTAATGTTCTTTTGTATAAATATGCCCTTTGCTGTGCATTGGAACCCTTATAGAGCAAAATAAAAATTTGCCAAAATTGCACTTTTGACAAAAATTGAAGTTTCAGACTTTTTGAAAAATCGTAGCTCTTTTATTTAAATTCGCAGAAAATTCGTTCCAACGCCATTCGAAAAAGCATAAAAAATACTACAAAATGGGTTAAAAATGGCCTCTGTAGCTCCTCCCGTTACCGAGATATTGAATTTCAAAAAGTACCTAAAAACCTCTCTAATACCCCCCCATTCTTTCAATTTTTTTGAAAAGTGAAAAATTTTAAAGTGCTTTTTTTGTGCTTATTTCACCTAATTTAATGTTCTTTTGTATAAATATGCCCTTTGCTGTGCATTGGAACCCTTATGGAACAAAAAAAAAAAATTGAAAATTTTGACAAAAAATGGCATTTTTCGAATTTCTGAAAGGTTCAAAGTGGTTATTTCCCTTAATTTGAGGTCCTTTGGTATAAATATATCCTTTGCTGTGCATTAGAACCCTTATGGAGCAAAATAAAAATTTGCCAAAATTGCACTTTTGACAAAAATTGAATTTTCAGACTTTTTGAAAAACCGTAGCTCTTTTATTTAAATTCGCAGAAAATTCGTTCCAACGCCATTCGAAAAAGCATAAAAAATACTACAAAATGGGTTAAAAATGGCCTCTGTAGCTCCTCCCGTTACCGAGATATTGAATTTCAAAAAGTACCTAAAAAACCTCTCTAATACCCCCCCATTCTTTCAATTTTTTTGAAAAGTGAAAAATTTTAAAGTGCTTTTTTTGTGCTTATTTCACCTAATTTAATGTTCTTTTGTATAAATATGCCCTTTGCTGTGCATTGGAACCCTTATAGAGCAAAATAAAAATTTGCCAAAATTGCACTTTTGACAAAAATTGAATTTTCAGACTTTTTGAAAAATCGTAGCTCTTTTATTTAAATTCGCAGAAAATTCGTTCCAACGCCATTCGAAAAAGCATAAAAAATACTACAAAATGAGTTAAAAATGGCCTCTGTAGCTCCTCCCGTTACCGAGATATTGAATTTCAAAAAGTACCTAAAAAACCTCTCTAATACCCCCCCATTCTTTCAATTTTTTTGAAAAGTGAAAAATTTTAAAGTGCTTTTTTTGTGATTATTTCACCTAATTTAAGGTTCTTTTGTATAAATATGCCCTTTGCTGTGCATTGGAACCCTTATAGAGCAAAATAAAAAAATTGAAAATTTCGACAAAAAATGGCATTTTTCGAATTTTTTTTGGACGCTAGAACGCGTCAAAATTCTTTTACCCTAAAATCACATATTTTGGGACACACGTCGCTTTGACCCTAAATAACTCTCTTATTTGACAAGTTACGTCAAAATGTCATAGAAAACAAAAGATAGAGCAGATTTCAAGCTTTCTAAAAATGTCCCCCCATCAGCTGATTGATAACACCGTTTGGACGCTAGAAGGCGTCAAATTTCCTTTACCATAATATCACATATTATATTGTAAATATTTTTCAGTCAGATTTCATGTCTCTTAATCCGGCCGAGTTCCTGGCAAAGAAATTTTACACAATTAACACAGTCAGTTAAAATGTTAAATTTTAGATCTAACTCTGTTAGTTTTTGAGATATCAAAAAACCGACTGCACCAGAGTCTTTTCCGGGACATTTTAACATAAAATGACACCGAGACGTCAACTGTAACTTGACTAATAAAAAAAGTGGTATTTTTTGACAGTTCGAGGCCGCCATATTGAATTTTGTGTCAAAATATTGACTTGCACCTCATTTTAAAGCAAATTTCACGTCACAAGTAAGTAAGCCTCGTTTATTATAAAAATAAAGTAAGTAAGGTACCTATAAAGCGGCGGATGATATCTGGGGGTAATAAGGTATATTACCCGCAGATGAGATGGGCCAATACTGCAGTAATTGCCGTCGTGTGCATGAATGTAGGGGGAGGGCGAGTCTAGTTCAGCCCCGTAAAGGGTGACACGCAAGGTGCTCTTTAAGTTGCGAGAGAACCCTTCTCTTTTTAGAGACATGAATAAATACTTTTTTTTCAAAATCGGTCCGTTTAGGTATTACTGCAACAAACAATACACTAGGTTCACATCTGCTCGTGGAAGATGTGGCAACATAGGGCACAGTCTCAACTGACAGTCGGCGGCTAAACATTTTGAGGTTAGGAATTTTAAAAAATTTAAAAACAGCAAAAACTACAAACAGAAGAAATAAAAAGTTAATTTAGGGTTGTTGTTTAAGTTTATTAATTAGTGTTGCAACACTTGGTGGTAAACAAACCAATCAAACTTTGGCTTGGGAACAACCACATTCAATTTTAATTATCTGGAAAGAGCACTGGAGCACTGGAGGTGCATTCAAAGGAGTCCTCATTAACAGCCCAATCCATAAAATTTGCAAGAAACGAAAGGCAGGCAATGTGTGTCCAATCCTGGAGACTATTAGGAAGTTCTTGCAGTTTGGTGATGATGTAGCAGTGTTTTAACTTACAACAGAATTGTTGCTGTTTTAACAACTTGCTTTTGTGATTTAATTTGCTTATTTAGGTATTTTCTTTTGTAAATTTACTCAGCAGCATTAAATACATATCAATTTTGTTTTGTTGTGTGATTTATTATACCAAAGAGCAGGTAGGTAAATTATCAAATTTTATGAAGAAAACTAGACTTTTGATAAAAAATAAACTCTTCTTAAAAATTTTATTTGTATATTTCATAATGAATACAATTAAAATACCTAGTAATTTAACCTACTACCTATCTGATGTAAAATACTGTATTTAACAGTAGCACCATCTGTTTCTAGCCTTATAGGTAGTCAGAGAAGTATAGGTAGGCAAGGGGGGCTAATTCTGTAAAATAATGGCATTTGATCAAATTTACATATTAAGTAACATAGTTAGGTACCTATGTCCTATATCTTTCTAATGTTACCTGAAATATTTCAACACTCTGCATATGGATTTTGACAACGCACCATTATAACCATTGCTTCAAACACCTTTCGTTGTTCAGTCACCAGGAGTCTTTTACAGCAGCCGTTGATAATGGGACCCTTTCAAAGCATGATAAGCAAACTCCAGAAAGGTACCTACCTGAAACATAAGCTATTTAGTATTAGCAGCTCATTAAAAGGTAGGGGCCTTCCTTTTTGATAATATTAGGTAAATCACCTTGTCAGCATCCATGTTTCTTTGATTGAGAAACAACCACTGGCTTGAATAAACTTGGTTCTTGGGACTAAGTAAATAGGTACCTATATGCATGGGCTTGTTTCATTGTGATTGTGTGTTTTTTATTAGAAAAGGCATTCTTTTCTGTTTTCCTTCAGAATGTTTCACTGGGCCCCTTGATAGTTGCAAAGTGTAGGTGGGTGGCATTTTCAAAACTCTCTTCCCGAAACATACACACACACACACATTATCTAGGTACCTATCTAGTATCGCAGTAGTTACATCGAAATATTGTAAAATTTACATCAAAAATAAAACATTTCGCTTTGTTTACTACCTATTAATTTGCCAACAATGGCGGCCGATGACGTCAAAATTCTATCGCGCTCGGAACGCACGTAATAGACAAGAAAGGCAAATGATGACGTAACCGCGACGGGAAAAAAATGGACCATATCATAGAAAACAAAAAATATCCCCACATGAGTTGATTGATAACACCGTTTTACCGATCTCGAACTAAGTGACAGCTACTGTCATTTTGACAGCTGGAATGGATTCCTCGTCCCCAAATTAGTCGAAAATGAGTACCATCAACCCTAGTGAAATCGGACTGGTTTTGACGTTATTAGCTGTCAAAGTGACAGAATAACAATAATGCATCTCAAGTGCGTTTTTTATCAAAACAAATCGAGTGAAGGGTGGTTTTTGGCTAATTTTGGGGCGCCCAATCCATTGGTGAAATCACTTTTTTGATATCTCCACAAATCGCCAGTGTCTCGAATTGAGTGACAGCTACTGGCATTTTGACAGCTGGAATGGATTCCCCGTCCCCAAATTAGTGAAATCGGACTGGTTTTGACGTTATTAGCTGTCAAAGTGACAGATTAACAATAATGCATCTCAAGCGCATTTTTTATCAAAACAAAACGAGTGAAGGGTGGTTTTTGGCTAATTTTGGGGCGCCCAATCATGGGGGTGAAATCACTTTTTTGATATCTCCACAAATCGCCAGTGTCTCGAATTGAGTGACAGTTAGTGTCATTTTGACAGCTGGAATGGATTCGCCGTCCCCAAATTAGTCGAAAATGAGTACCATCAACCCTAGTGAAATCGGACTGGTTTTGACGTTATTAGCTGTCAAAGTGACAGAATAACAATAATGCATCTCAAGTGCGTTTTTTATCAAAACAAATCGAGTGAAGGGTGGTTTTTGGCTAATTTTGGGGCGCCCAATCATGGGGGTGAAATCACTTTTTTGATATCTCCACAAATCGCCAGTGTCTCGAATTGAGTGACAGTTACTGTCATTTTGACAGCTGGAATGGATTCGCCGTCCCCAAATTAGTCGAAAATGAGTACCATCAAGCCTAGTGAAATCGGACTGGTTTTGACGTTATTAGCTGTCAAAGTGACCGGAACAAAACGTGTGTGAACTCGCGCCAGGATACAAAATTAAAAATAAGCGAGCGTCTTGGAAAACGGAGGTGCGAACGACAATTTGCGACGTTGCCAAGTCTCATCATATCACCCATGTTTTGAAGCAGTCTATGTTATGTTTTGAAATGTGATTAATAAAAATAAGTAGTTTTCACCAATATCATCGAATAATCTAATATAGAAGTGTGCAGCTATAAAAGGAATATGTTGATTTAAAATGGTAGGAGCGGGTATGGCAACGCCGCGCTAATTAGTAATTTCTTGTTTACGTTTTGTTGTAACGAAAATAATTCCCATATCTCTATTATTTTGGTTGCCGGTAGAAGAGGCCGACCGCCAAGAAAACCAAGAGAAGAGAGAAGACTTAGGTTAGGTTGAATAATTTTAGAATAGTTCAGAGACTAGATGACTTGCACAAACTATCCCCCTTTAGACAAAACTCTGACATAGGCCAAGGTCGGATAGTATTTTTAGTAATCCGAACGGTCACCAGGGGCGCTGAATACCCCTTGCTAATTGATAAGTCTTTTGTTAGATGGCGCCAGAGTCGTAGTAACGTCCCGGTAAATTTCGTGTTGGTTTCTTGTAGTTCACAAACTATCTCCCTTGACGTTTGTGGTGACGTTTGTGTTCGAATTTAGCGTTTTTTGTGTGCTTTTACCCTTTTTCTTGTGTCTCCGTTTGATATCTGCCGTTATTATGGCATTTTTTGGTGATGTTAAAGAGGCAAAGAGAAAATGTTGTGTCCCAGGCTGCAAAATAAAAAATGGTAGCTTTTTCCGGTTGCCCAATCCCCAACAACAACCCCAGTTTTTCGAAACCTGGCTGGATCTGGTTCAAAACCCTCTTTTTAAAAACTTGCAACCAAAGGAAATTGTTGCAACATATAGGATTTGTGCAACCCATTTCAGGGAGGAAGATTTGCAACCTAGAGGTCGTAGAGGAATTGTTTGGAATGCAATTCCCCAATTCTATCTTCCTGCAAGTAAGTACCTATAGTCTTATCAGAATGTATATACTTACCCTGATTCTTACCACACAGCTCGTTCTGAGCAGTGAAGGTATTAACTAAATGGAAAAACGGCAAGACTCATAATTCTGAAATTTAGTAATAATAAATTCTTCTAAAAAATAATGTATACTTATTTTTTTCTCTTTTTTAGGGTGTTCAGAAAATCAAGAAGAAAGCCCTTCAAAGAAAATTAGACTTGATATGGAAGGTAATAATATTAGGTACAATATATATTTTTAATTACTAGATATTTTTTTTATATTTAGGATTTGCAAATAGTTCAAAGAACACCATGCCCTTGCCATTTTATTTAGGCTCCAATTTGGACCAAATTGAGATTGGAAGGATTAGTGAAGAAGGCTTGGAAAAAGGTAAGTTCTACTTAAAGATAAATTTTTTTTTTCCGATTTGCAATGATAGATCTTATTTTGATATTCAGATATTGGACTACCACCTGAAGTACAATTAGATACTGAGTGGCCATCAACTCCTACCTCAAGTCATCCAAGATCAGTAAAAAGAAGTATTTTAAAAGAAGTTGGTGTGACCAGACAAAAATGTTTAACACCAAGATCAAGAACTTTATACAGAAGAGTGATTACATCTTGCTCAAAAATTGCCAAACAGTCAGCAAGTATATCAGATTATAAAATAAGGTTACATCAAGCGACAAAATTTGCAAAATCAAATAATTTTGAAAATTTAATGCACCAAGTTAACCCACTAACATATCATTTTATTCTGTGTCAAGTCCGGAATCAAAAACAACAACCTAAAGCTAGGAGATATTCCATTGAAGAAAAATTGCTTGCTTTAACAGTACTGAAAGCAAGTGGAAAGGGATACAGGTTATTATCTAAAATATTTTGTTTACCTTCCAAAAAAACATTAACCCTTTTATTAAATAAAATACCATTTGAAAGTGGCATTAATGAAGTCATATTTGAGTCGCTTGAACAAAATGTTAGGAAAATGAAAGAAATAGACAGAATGGCAATCCTTGTATTTGATGAAATGTCAATTGATAGTGTGGTTCAGTACAGTCCCAAAAAAGATGTTATAGTAGGACTACATGATGAGGGAACCAACTATCGAAAACCTCAATTAGCCGATCACGTCAATGTATTTCTCTTAAAAGGTGTTTTTAGGCAGTGGAAACAGCCTATAGTTTTTACTTTTAGTAATGGGCCATGTAAAAATGTCGCAATAAAAAGATTGCTGTTTGAAATAATAAAAAAGTGTCATAGCATTGGTCTTAACATAATCGCCACTGTTTGTGATCAGGGTAGTTCAAATCAAACGGCAATTAAAAACTTACTTCAGGAAACCAAGGCAAAATGTTTGAAAGAAAATATCGAAAACGACTATTTTGGTTTTCTAGTCGATAATCATGAAATCATACCTTTGTATGATACTCCTCATTTGTTCAAAGGTTTAAGGAATAATTTGCTCTCAAAAGATTTACATTTGACTTTAAATAATAAAAAGTGCACTACAAAATGGAAACACATAGAGCAATTTTATTTATTGGATATTGAGGATGAAGATAGAATCTGTCACAAACTTACTGATCAGCATGTCATTAGAGGCAAAATTAATAAAATGAAAGTTCGTTGTTGCACTCAGGTGTTTAGCCATCAAGTGGGAGCCCTGATGAAAAAAATTATAAGTTGGAGTAAGTACATTGTTGTATTATATGGCTAATAAATATTTTAATATATTGTTTTATATTTAGATGCTCAAGTTAATCTTGATCGGGAAGCAATGGATACCGCCAATCTTATACTGTTCCTCGATAAACTATTTGATAGCCTCAACTCTAGCAGAAGGACAGGACCTCCAGGAAAACCATTAAAAGCGGCAGTAACTTTCAACTCCATTCATATTGGATTCTGGTATGACGCAATTAAAGTACTGTCAACAATGAAATACTTTTGCCACAAAAAAAACAAGTTTGTTACAGTCCCGTCACTTAAAAATTTGATATTTACAATCAAAGGATTTATATACTTATCACAAAATATTTTAAAGAAATATCCTAACAAATATGTAACTGTAAGGACATTTCAACAAGATTCGCTAGAGAATTTTTTTGGATGTATTCGAGCTGGATGTAGCGTAAGGGAAAATATGCCTAGTGCGTCTCATTTTGTATGTTCCTTTAAAGCACTTATAACCAATAATTTTTTATCAACACATTCACCTGGGGCAAATTGTGAAAAAGATGTAAGTGAGGGCGTATTAGAGAACCTTCACAATTTTGTGACGAGTAAAGTAATGGATGGCATAAATACTTTAAATGAGGAAATAGTTGAACCTGAAATACCTTCAATTCTTATCAAACAAAAAAGATCTTTTATTTCAAAATGTACATCAACATATATTGCAGGATTCATAGCAAAGAAAGTACTAAAAAAAATTAAATGTAACCAGTGTAAAAACAACATTTTAAAAAGCCATTCAGAGGCCAATATGGACTTCATTAAAGCAAGGCAATACAAAAACTCTCATTTAACCAAGCCTGGATCATATTTTTACTTTTTAGTTTCACAATCCGTTTCTAGATTATTTTATTTAATACCAAGAATATGCCATTATCATAATGTGGCGATGCTTTTACAGACATTTATTTCTAAGCAGTTAAACTTTGATCTAATAAATTGCCCAGAACATAATGATACCGGAAAAGTATTATTAAATATTATAACAAGATGTTGCATCAATTTCTGGTGCAAAAGAGTGAATTTGGTAGTTAAAGGTAAAGATGTAAAGTTTTTAAAATACTTACAAAAAAAACCTAACCCTGCCTTCATAGATCCAGTAAAATTACTTGCCTATAAAAAATATGAAAGCAAATTAAAAAGAGCAAAAGCTGCAAATAAGTGTAAGTTATTTTAAGATTAAAAGCGTTAAAGTTAGTTTCAAAACTAAACGCTTTGACAATTGATTTCCACAAGTAAATAAATTTTTTCATTTTCCTCGTTGTTGAAAGCAAGATAAATTATCGAGGTTTTAACTATATTGTTTCAATTTTTCTAACGTGGGTACAGACGATATATAAACTGTCTATAAAACTGTCATACCTACTTATGATATATGCCCAGTTCAAATTTGTGTTTTTTAATTTGTTAATGATCAGTATCAAATAAATAGTGATTTTCTGAATCAACAGCTGTTAACACTGAGTATGAGCCACGAGTAGGACTGACCATATTACTGTTATTGAGAACCATCCCATAGTATTTCCTCAAACAAGAAAAACAATAAAATGTGGATTTATAGTCTCAACGAAACAATTGAAACACTTGCTTACTATTTTGTTGTATTATACAGGGGGTTCAAGAGCACCCTGGACATAGGAGATAAACATGGGAAAACGGTTTTGATTTTTTGCGCCTGCACAATTCATTTAATGGAAAAATGATTCAGATAAAAGTTGTAGAGCACATTTTCGCCTACCAACCTGTAATTTTTTTATTGCAGTTTAATTTAATCACTGTGACAATTTATTACCATAAGTAAATCTTGTATATTAAATAAGTAATAATTGTAAGTAAATTAAATTTTGTTTTTGTATGCTATAGTAAGAGTAACAAAATTTAATATACAATAAAAAAGAAAGGCCTGTTTTTGTTCTTTAAAAGGCCTGTTCGTAAAGACACTTTTAATCGTTGCCAATTTATTATTAATCAATAGTGTTGAAATTATGATAAACAATATTAAAATTTGTCTACTATGAAAATTGAACTATATACGTACTACATCATAATTATATGGTTACGGTTGAAAATGTCTTTATGAATGGGCTTATAATTAGAATTTAAAAAAATATATAGAAAAAAAAAACTTCCTGACATTTGGTGAATGCCAAAAATTGAGTATTAGTAATGCGCTCTGTTACGAGATGGCGCTTCTTTTACTTCCAAACGTTAACATTGCAGTTTCCTGACTTGTGATAATTTTATGGCTACAATAAATGTTACTTTATGTTCAGCCCTTAGTTTTTGAGCTTTTCTAAGTGAGTAACCCTCTACGAACGATTCCGCACGCCTAATAGGTACCTATACTATTTTTCAATAAAACTGTAAACTTTAATGGCCTGTTTTTCATATGTTAGGTATGTTATTACTTAGGTGATAAAATTAGATAGTTTTGTCTAATATTATTTAAATTTTTAGGAGTGAAGTTATAGGTAGTAGTCAACTTTAATTTGACTAGAGTTTCAACATCAGAGCCACAAATGTTGAACCACCCTATAAACTAGGATTCATTTAGGTAGGTACTACTGCTGCTAAAAATGTCTATTTCCTATAAGGTGGAATTAACTTTAAACATTTTTAGCAAGCTTGAGAAACATTTGTCAGAGTCTGTTCTGAACACTGCTTCAGAAACAGGATCTATAAAAAGTGTTGTGGGCCCAACCAAAAGGTAAATAATAAAATTAGCTTAGTATTTGGGTGATATCATAATGTAAAAATAGTATATTTTATTAGGTAAATAAATAGGAAAAGAGTAAGATACGTATTGGAGTAGAAGTGATCTTGGTTCAACAGCAAGTTTGCAGAAACCGGTCAATGGATCGTTGGGATAAAAGTTGAAGTACTTTGTCCAGAAAAGCTGGTAGGTAGCTTCTGACTCCTATTGATGTATGTTGTCCTTGTACCATAGTCGCAATCCTTTTCAACCCCCCCATTCAGGGCTTCAGTGTCAGTAAATTACCACCATTTTCAGCAAGAATAGTGGCCAGTATAATCACATTGCATTGGGCATTTTGTTAACTGTATTAAATATGTCCTATTGGTTTGTTGTTCCGAAAACTAATAAACGACCTGGGGAGATCTGGTGTTGGTCCGTATACGTTTAATCCAGGTAGGTTCTATAATAACAAATTTTCTCCACTCTAGTTGGAATATTAACAATTATTATTATGTCATCTCTAATATCAACCCTTTTTGTTTTAGCATACTCCATCAGCCACACCAATAACCAGCACAGCCTGTAATTTTTATGATTCAATGTATTATAAGTAAGTGCATGCATTTTTAGGTGACAATACAAACAATCCTGGCTATTTAGTATAAATAATATAATAGTGGAAAAAATGCTATATTATCCATGGTTTAGACAGCATTTATTGACCTTATCTTCTCTCTTACAATAAAAGCTTCTGTCTGTCAAAACATTGGTTAATAATATACTATTTTTGTACTTATTTCACCTAATTTAAGGTCCTTTGGCATAAATATGCCCTTTGCTGTGCACTGGAGCAAATTAAACATTTGCCAAAAATGCGCTTTTTGTAAAAATAGCATATTTCTTGATACACGTCGCTCTGACCCTAAATTACTCCTTTATTTGACAAGTCTTTGACTTTGTTTGACAAATGTCATAGAAAACAAAAGATAGAGCAGACTTCAAGCTTTCCAAAAATATCCCCCCTAGAGTTGATTGGTCATACCGCTTGGCCGCTGAAGGGCGTCAAAATTCATTCACCATAAAATCACATATTTTTTGACACGTCGCTTTGACCCTAAATTACTCCCTTATTTGACAAGTTATGTCAAAATGTCATAGAAAACAAAATATAGAGCAGATTTCAAGCTTCCCAAAAATATCGCCCCATGGTTCGATTGATTGCACCGTTTGGCCGCTAGAGGGCTTCAAAGTTCCTTCACCATAAAATAACATATTTTGTGACACTCGTCGCTTTGACCCTGAATTACTACCTTATTTGACAAGTTATGTCAAAATGTCATAGAAAACAAAATATAGAGCAGATTTCAAGCTTCCCAAAAATATCCCCCCATGGTTCGATTGATTGCACCGTTTGGCCGCTAGAGGGCTTCAAAGTTCCTTCACCATAAAATAACATATTTTGTGACACTCGTCGCTTTGACCCTGAATTACTCCCTTATTTGACAAGTTACGTCAAAATGTCATAGAAAACAAAAGATAGAGCAGATTTCAAGCTTTCCAAAAATATCCCCCCATGATTCGATTGATTGCACCGTTTGGCCGCTAGAGGGCGTCAAAGTTCCTTCACCATAAAATCACATATTTTTTGACACACGTCGCTTTGACCCTGAATTACTCCCTTATTTGACAAGTTATGTCAAAATGTCATAGAAAACAAAATATAGAGCAGATTTCAAGCTTCCCAAAAATATCGCCCCATGGTTCGATTGATTGCACCGTTTGGCCGCTAGAGGGCTTCAAAGTTCCTTCACCATAAAATAACATATTTTGTGACACTCGTCGCTTTGACCCTGAATTACTACCTTATTTGACAAGTTATGTCAAAATGTCATAGAAAACAAAATATAGAGCAGATTTCAAGCTTTCCAAAAATATCCCCCCATGATTCGATTGATTGCACCGTTTGGCCGCTAGAGGGCGTCAAAGTTCCTTCACCATAAAATCACATATTTTTTGACACACGTCGCTTTGACCCTGAATTACTCCCTTATTTGACAAGTTATGTCAAAATGTCATAGAAAACAAAATATAGAGCAGATTTCAAGCTTTCCAAAAATATTCCCCCATGATTCGATTGATTGCACCGTTTGCCCGCTAGAGGGCGTCAAAGTTCCTTCACCATAAAATCACATATTTTGTGACACTCGTCGCTTTGACCCTGAATTACTCTCTTATTTGACAAGTTACGTCAAAATGTCATAGAAAATAAAAGATAGAGCAGATTTCAAGCTTTCCAAAAATATCCCCCCATGATTCGATTGATTGCACCGTTTGGCCGCTAGAGGGCGTCAAAGTTCCTTCACCATAAAATCACATATTTTTTGACACACGTCGTTTTGACCCTGAATTACTCCCTTATTTGACAAGTTACGTCAAAATGTCATAGAAAACAAAATATAGAGCAGATTTCAAGCTTCCCAAAAATATTCCCCCATGATTCGATTGATTGCACCGTTTGGCCGCTAGAGGGCTTCAAAGTTCCTTCACCATAAAATCACATATTTTGTGACACTCGTCGCTTTGACCCTGAATTACTCCCTTATTTGACAAGTTACGTCAAAATGTCATAGAAAACAAAAGATAGAGCAGATTTCAAGCTTCCCAAAAATATCCCCCCATGATTCGATTGATTGCACCGTTTGGCCGCTAGAGGGCTTCAAAGTTCCTTCACCATAAAATAACATATTTTGTGACACTCGTCGCTTTGACCCTGAATTACTCCCTTATTTGACAAGTTACGTCAAAATGTCATAGAAAACAAAAGATAGAGCAGATTTCAAGCTTCCCAAAAATATCCCCGCATGATTCGATTGATTGCACCGTTTGGCCGCTAGAGGGCGTCAAATTTCCTTCACCATAAAATCACATATTTTTTGACACACGTCGCTTTGACCCAGAATTACTCCCTTATTTGACAAGTTACGTCAAAATGTCATAGAAAACAAAAGATAGAGCAGATTTCAAGCTTTCCAAAAATATCCCCCCATGATTCGATTGATTGCACCGTTTGGCCGCTAGAGGGCGTCAAAGTTCCTTCACCATAAAATCACATATTTTTTGACACACGTCGCTTTGACCCTGAATTACTCCCTTATTTGACCAGTTACGTCAAAATGTCATAGAAAACAAAAGATAGAGCAGATTTCAAGCTTCCCAAAAATATCCCCCCATGATTCGATTGATTGCACCGTTTGGCCGCTAGAGGGCGTTAAATTTCCTTCACCATAAAATCACATATTTTTTGACACACGTCGCTTTGACCCTGAATTACTCCCTTATTTGACCAGTTACGTCAAAATGTCATAGAAAACAAAAGATAGAGCAGATTTCAAGCTTCCCAAAAATATCCCCCCATGATTCGATTGATTGCACCGTTTGGCCGCTAGAGGGCTTCAAAGTTCCTTCACCATAAAATAACATATTTTGTGACACTCGTCGCTTTGACCCTGAATTACTCCCTTATTTGACAAGTTACCTCAAAATGTCATAGAAAACAAAAGATAGAGCAGATTTCAAGCTTCCCAAAAATATCCCCCCATGATTCGATTGATTGCACCGTTTGGCCGCTAGAGGGCTTCAAAGTTCCTTCACCATAAAATAACATATTTTGTGACACTCGTCGCTTTGACCCTGAATTACTCCCTTATTTGACAAGTTACGTCAAAATGTCATAGAAAACAAAAGATAGAGCAGATTTCAAGCTTTCCAAAAATATCCCCCGATGATTCGATTGATTGCACCGTTTGGCCGCTAGAGGGCGTCAAAGTTCCTTCACCATAAAATCACATATTTTTTGACACACGTCGCTTTGACCCTGAATTACTACCTTATTTGACAAGTTATGTCAAAATGTCATAGAAAACAAAATATAGAGCAGATTTCAAGCTTTCCAAAAATATCCCCCCATGATTCGATTGATTGCACCGTTTGGCCGCTAGAGGGCTTCAAAGTTCCTTCACCATAAAATAACATATTTTGTGACACTCGTCGCTTTGACCCTGAATTACTCCCTTATTTGACAAGTTACGTCAAAATGTCATAGAAAACAAAAGATAGAGCAGATTTCAAGCTTTCCAAAAATATCCCCCCATGATTCGATTGATTGCACCGTTTGGCCGCTAGAGGGCGTCAAAGTTCCTTCACCATAAAATCACATATTTTTTGACACACGTCGCTTTGACCCTGAATTACTACCTTATTTGACAAGTTATGTCAAAATGTCATAGAAAACAAAATATAGAGCAGATTTCAAGCTTTCCAAAAATATTCCCCCATGATTCGATTGATTGCACCGTTTGCCCGCTAGAGGGCGTCAAAGTTCCTTCACCATAAAATCACATATTTTGTGACACTCGTCGCTTTGACCCTGAATTACTCCCTTATTTGACAAGTTATGTCAAAATGTCATAGAAAACAAAATATAGAGCAGATTTCAAGCTTCCCAAAAATATCGCCCCATGGTTCGATTGATTGCACCGTTTGGCCGCTAGAGGGCTTCAAAGTTCCTTCACCATAAAATAACATATTTTGTGACACTCGTCGCTTTGACCCTGAATTACTACCTTATTTGACAAGTTATGTCAAAATGTCATAGAAAACAAAATATAGAGCAGATTTCAAGCTTTCCAAAAATATCCCCCCATGATTCGATTGATTGCACCGTTTGGCCGCTAGAGGGCGTCAAAGTTCCTTCACCATAAAATCACATATTTTTTGACACACGTCGCTTTGACCCTGAATTACTCCCTTATTTGACAAGTTATGTCAAAATGTCATAGAAAACAAAATATAGAGCAGATTTCAAGCTTTCCAAAAATATTCCCCCATGATTCGATTGATTGCACCGTTTGCCCGCTAGAGGGCGTCAAAGTTCCTTCACCATAAAATCACATATTTTGTGACACTCGTCGCTTTGACCCTGAATTACTCCCTTATTTGACAAGTTACGTCAAAATGTCATAGAAAATAAAAGATAGAGCAGATTTCAAGCTTTCCAAAAATATCCCCCCATGATTCGATTGATTGCACCGTTTGGCCGCTAGAGGGCGTCAAAGTTCCTTCACCATAAAATCACATATTTTGTGACACTCGTCGCTTTGACCCTGAATTACTCCCTTATTTGACAAGTTACGTCAAAATGTCATAGAAAACAAAAGATAGAGCAGATTTCAAGCTTCCCAAAAATATCCCCCCATGATTCGATTGATTGCACCGTTTGGCCGCTAGAGGGCTTCAAAGTTCCTTCACCATAAAATAACATATTTTGTGACACTCGTCGCTTTGACCCTGAATTACTCCCTTATTTGACAAGTTACGTCAAAATGTCATAGAAAACAAAAGATAGAGCAGATTTCAAGCTTCCCAAAAATATCCCCGCATGATTCGATTGATTGCACCGTTTGGCCGCTAGAGGGCGTCAAATTTCCTTCACCATAAAATCACATATTTTTTGACACACGTCGCTTTGACCCTGAATTACTCCCTTATTTGACCAGTTACGTCAAAATGTCATAGAAAACAAAAGATAGAGCAGATTTCAAGCTTCCCAAAAATATCCCCGCATGATTCGATTGATTGCACCGTTTGGCCGCTAGAGGGCGTCAAATTTCCTTCACCATAAAATCACATATTTTTTGACACACGTCGCTTTGACCCTGAATTACTCCCTTATTTGACCAGTTACGTCAAAATGTCATAGAAAACAAAAGATAGAGCAGATTTCAAGCTTCCCAAAAATATCCCCCCATGATTCGATTGATTGCACCGTTTGGCCGCTAGAGGGCTTCAAATTTCCTTCACCATAAAATCACATATTTTTTGACACTCGTCGCTTTGACCCTGAATTACTCCCTTATTTGACAAGTTACGTCAAAATGTCATAGAAAACAAAAGATAGAGCAGATTTCAAGCTTCCCAAAAATATCCCCGCATGATTCGATTGATTGCACCGTTTGGCCGCTAGAGGGCTTCAAAGTTCCTTCACCATAAAATAACATATTTTGTGACACTCGTCGCTTTGACCCTGAATTACTCCCTTATTTGACAAGTTACGTCAAAATGTCATAGAAAACAAAAGATAGAGCAGATTTCAAGCTTCCCAAAAATATCCCCGCATGATTCGATTGATTGCACCGTTTGGCCGCTAGAGGGCGTCAAATTTCCTTCACCATAAAATCACATATTTTTTGACACACGTCGCTTTGACCCTGAATTACTCCCTTATTTGACCAGTTACGTCAAAATGTCATAGAAAACAAAAGATAGAGCAGATTTCAAGCTTCCCAAAAATATCCCCGCATGATTCGATTGATTGCACCGTTTGGCCGCTAGAGGGCGTCAAATTTCCTTCACCATAAAATCACATATTTTTTGACACACGTCGCTTTGACCCTGAATTACTCCCTTATTTGACCAGTTACGTCAAAATGTCATAGAAAACAAAAGATAGAGCAGATTTCAAGCTTCCCAAAAATATCCCCCCATGATTCGATTGATTGCACCGTTTGGCCGCTAGAGGGCTTCAAAGTTCCTTCACCATAAAATAACATATTTTGTGACACTCGTCGCTTTGACCCTGAATTACTCCCTTATTTGACAAGTTACCTCAAAATGTCATAGAAAACAAAAGATAGAGCAGATTTCAAGCTTCCCAAAAATATCCCCCCATGATTCGATTGATTGCACCGTTTGGCCGCTAGAGGGCTTCAAAGTTCCTTCACCATAAAATAACATATTTTGTGACACTCGTCGCTTTGACCCTGAATTACTCCCTTATTTGACAAGTTACGTCAAAATGTCATAGAAAACAAAAGATAGAGCAGATTTCAAGCTTTCCAAAAATATCCCCCCATGATTCGATTGATTGCACCGTTTGGCCGCTAGAGGGCGTCAAAGTTCCTTCACCATAAAATCACATATTTTGTGACACTCGTCGCTTTGACCCTGAATTACTCCCTTATTTGACAAGTTATGTCAAAATGTCATAGAAAACAAAATATAGAGCAGATTTCAAGCTTCCCAAAAATATCCCCCCATGATTCGATTGATTGCACCGTTTGGCCGCTAGAGGGCGTCAAAGTTCCTTCACCATAAAATCACATATTTTGTGACACTCGTCGCTTTGACCCTGAATTACTCCCTTATTTGACAAGTTATGTCAAAATGTCATAGAAAACAAAATATAGAGCAGATTTCAAGCTTCCCAAAAATATCCCCCCATGGTTCGATTGATTGCACCGTTTGGCCGCTAGAGGGCTTCAAAGTTCCTTCACCATAAAATAACATATTTTGTGACACTCGTCGCTTTGACCCTGAATTACTCCCTTATTTGACAAGTTACGTCAAAATGTCATAGAAAACAAAAGATAGAGCAGATTTCAAGCTTTCCAAAAATATCCCCCCATGATTCGATTGATTGCACCGTTTGGCCGCTAGAGGGCGTCAAAGTTCCTTCACCATAAAATCACATATTTTTTGACACACGTCGCTTTGACCCTGAATTACTCTCTTATTTGACAAGTTACGTCAAAATGTCATAGAAAACAAAAGATAGAGCAGATTTCAATCTTTCCAAAAATATCTCCCTATGACTCGATTGATTGCACCGTTTGGCCGCTAGAGGGCGTCAAAGTTCCTTCACCATAAAATCACATATTTTTTGACACACGTCGTTTTGACCCTGAATTACTCCCTTATTTGACAAGTTACGTCAAAATGTCATAGAAAACAAAATATAGAGCAGATTTCAAGCTTCCCAAAAATATTCCCCCATGATTCGATTGATTGCACCGTTTGGCCGCTAGAGGGCTTCAAAGTTCCTTCACCATAAAATCACATATTTTGTGACACTCGTCGCTTTGACCCTGAATTACTCCCTTATTTGACAAGTTACGTCAAAATGTCATAGAAAACAAAAGATAGAGCAGATTTCAAGCTTCCCAAAAATATCCCCCCATGATTCGATTGATTGCACCGTTTGGCCGCTAGAGGGCTTCAAAGTTCCTTCACCATAAAATAACATATTTTGTGACACTCGTCGCTTTGACCCTGAATTACTCCCTTATTTGACAAGTTACGTCAAAATGTCATAGAAAACAAAAGATAGAGCAGATTTCAAGCTTCCCAAAAATATCCCCGCATGATTCGATTGATTGCACCGTTTGGCCGCTAGAGGGCGTCAAATTTCCTTCACCATAAAATCACATATTTTTTGACACACGTCGCTTTGACCCAGAATTACTCCCTTATTTGACAAGTTACGTCAAAATGTCATAGAAAACAAAAGATAGAGCAGATTTCAAGCTTTCCAAAAATATCCCCCCATGATTCGATTGATTGCACCGTTTGGCCGCTAGAGGGCGTCAAAGTTCCTTCACCATAAAATCACATATTTTTTGACACACGTCGCTTTGACCCTGAATTACTCCCTTATTTGACAAGTTACGTCAAAATGTCATAGAAAACAAAAGATAGAGCAGATTTCAAGCTTCCCAAAAATATCCCCGCATGATTCGATTGATTGCACCGTTTGGCCGCTAGAGGGCGTCAAATTTCCTTCACCATAAAATCACATATTTTTTGACACACGTCGCTTTGACCCAGAATTACTCCCTTATTTGACAAGTTACGTCAAAATGTCATAGAAAACAAAAGATAGAGCAGATTTCAAGCTTTCCAAAAATATCCCCCCATGATTCGATTGATTGCACCGTTTGGCCGCTAGAGGGCGTCAAAGTTCCTTCACCATAAAATCACATATTTTGTGACACTCGTCGCTTTGACCCTGAATTACTCCCTTATTTGACAAGTTACGTCAAAATGTCATAGAAAACAAAAGATAGAGCAGATTTCAAGCTTCCCAAAAATATCCCCGCATGATTCGATTGATTGCACCGTTTGGCCGCTAGAGGGCGTCAAATTTCCTTCACCATAAAATCACATATTTTTTGACACACGTCGCTTTGACCCAGAATTACTCCCTTATTTGACAAGTTACGTCAAAATGTCATAGAAAACAAAAGATAGAGCAGATTTCAAGCTTCCCAAAAATATCCCCCCATGATTCGATTGATTGCACCGTTTGGCCGCTAGAGGGCTTCAAAGTTCCTTCACCATAAAATAACATATTTTGTGACACTCGTCGCTTTGACCCTGAATTACTCCCTTATTTGACAAGTTACGTCAAAATGTCATAGAAAACAAAAGATAGAGCAGATTTCAAGCTTCCCAAAAATATCCCCCCATGATTCGATTGATTGCACCGTTTGGCCGCTAGAGGGCGTCAAATTTCCTTCACCATAAAATAACATATTTTGTGACACTCGTCGCTTTGACCCTGAATTACTCCCTTATTTGACAAGTTACGTCAAAATGTCATAGAAAACAAAAGATAGAGCAGATTTCAAGCTTCCCAAAAATATCCCCCCATGATTCGATTGATTGCACCGTTTGGCCGCTAGAGGGCTTCAAAGTTCCTTCACCATAAAATAACATATTTTGTGACACTCGTCGCTTTGACCCTGAATTACTCCCTTATTTGACAAGTTACGTCAAAATGTCATAGAAAACAAAAGATAGAGCAGATTTCAAGCTTTCCAAAAATGTCGCCTTATGAGTTGATTGGTCATACCGTTTGGCCGCTAGAGGGCGTCAAAGTTGCTTCACCATAAAATCGCATTTTTTTAGACACTCGCTGCTTTCACCCTAATTTACTCCCTTACTTGACAAGATACGTCAAAATGTCATAGAAAACAAAAGATAGGGCAGATTACAAACTTTCCAAAAATATCCCCTCAAGAGTTGATTGGTCATACCGTTCGGCCGCTAGAGGGCATCAAAGTTCCTTCACCATAAAATCACTAATTTTTAGACACCCGCTGCTTTTACCCTAATTTACTCCCTTACTTGACAAGATACGTCCAAATATCATAGAAAACAAAAGATAGTGCAGATTACAAGCTTCCCGAAAATATCCCCACACGAGTTGATTGGTCATACCGTTTGGCCGCTAGAGGGCGTCAAAGTTGCTTCACCATAAAATCACTAATTTTTAGACACCCGCTGCTTTTACCCTAATTTACTCCCTTACTTGACAAGATACGTCAAAATGTCATAGAAAACAAAAGATAGAGCAGATTATAAGCTTTCCAAAAATGTCCCCTCACGAGTCGATTGGTCATACCGTTTGGCCGCTAGAGGGCGTCAAAGTTGCTTCACCATAAAATCGCATTTTTTTAGACACTCGCTGCTTTCACCCTAAATTACTCCCTTACTTGACAAGATACGTCAAAACGTCATAGAAAACAAAAGATAGAGCAGATTACAAGCTTTCCAAAAATATCCCCTCATGAGTTGATTGGTCATACCGTTTGGCCGCTAGAGGGCGTCAAAGTTCCTTCACCATAAAATCACTAATTTTTAGACACCCGCTGCTTTTACCCTAATTTACTCCCTTACTTGACAAGATACGTCAAAATGTCATAGAAAACAAAAGATAGGGCAGATTACAAGCTATCCAAAAATGTCCCCACATGAGTTGATTGGTTAAACCGTTTGGCCGCTAGAGGGCGTCAAAGTTTCTTCACCATAAAATAACATATTTTGTGACACTCGTTGCTTTGACCCTAAATTACTCCCTTACTTGACAAGATACGTCAAAACGTCATAGAAAACAAAAGATAGTGCAGATTACAAGCTTTCCAAAAATGTCCCCTCACGAGTCGATTGGTCATACCGTTTGGCCGCTAGAGGGCGTCAAAGTTGCTTCACCATAAAATCACTAATTTTTAGACACCCGCTGCTTTTACCCTAATTTACTCCCTTACTTGACAAGATACGTCAAAATGTCATAGAAAACAAAAGATAGAGCAGATTATAAGCTTTCCAAAAATGTCCCCTCACGAGTCGATTGGTCATACCGTTTGGCCGCTAGAGGGCGTCAAAGTTGCTTCACCATAAAATCGCATTTTTTTAGACACTCGCTGCTTTTACTTTAATTTACTCCCTTACTTGACAAGATACGTCAAAATGTCATAGAAAACAAAAGATAGGGCAGATTACAAGCTATCCAAAAATGTCCCCACATGAGTTGATTGGTTAAACCGTTTGGCCGCTAGAGAGCGTCAAAGTTGCTTCACCATAAAATCACTAATTTTTTGACACTCGTCGCTTTAACCCTAAATTACTCCCTTATTTAACAAGATACGTCAAAACGTCATAGAAAACAAAAGATAGAGCAGATTACAAGCTTTCCAAAAATATCCCCACATGAGTCGATTGGTCATACCGTTTGGCCGCTAGAGGGCGTCAAAGTTCCTTCACCATAAAATCACTAATTTTTAGACACTGGTCGCTTTGACTCTAATTTACTCCCTTATTTGACAAGACACGTCAAAATGTCATAGAAAACAAAAGATAGTGCAGATTACAAGCTTCCCGAAAATATCCCACACGAGTTGATTGGTCATACCGTTTGGCCGCTAGAGAGCGTCAAAGTTGCTTCACAATAAAATCACTAATTTTTTGACACTCGTCGCTTTAACCCTAAATTACTCCCTTATTTAACAAGATACGTCAAAATGTCATAGAAAATAAAAGATAGAGCAGATTTCAAGCTTTCCAAAAATGTCCCCTTACGAGTTGATTGGTCATACCGTTTGGCCGCTAGAGGGCGTCAAAGTTCCTTCACCATAAAATCACTAATTTTTAGACACCCGCTGCTTTGACCTTAATTTACTCCCTTACTTGACAAGATACGTCAAAATGTCATAGAAAACAAAAGATAGAGCAGATTACATGCTTTCCAAAAATATCCCCACATGAGTTGATTGGTCATACCGTTTGGACGCTAGAGGGCGTCAAAGTTGCTTCACCATAAAATCGCACATTTTTAGACACCTGCTGTTTTCACCCTAATTTACTCCCTTATTTGACAAGTTACGTCAAAATGTCATAGAAAATAAAAGATAGAGCAGATTTCAAGCTTTCCAAAAATGTCCCCTTACGAGTTGATTGGTCATACCGTTTGGCCGCTAGAGGGCGTCAAAGTTCCTTCACCATAAAATCACTAATTTTTAGACACCCGCTGCTTTGACCTTAATTTACTCCCTTACTTGACAAGATACGTCAAAATGTCATAGAAAACAAAAGATAGAGCAGATTACAAGCTTTCCAAAAATATCCCCTCATGAGTTGATTGGTCATACCGTTTGGACGCTAGAGGGCGTCAAAGTTGCTTCACCATAAAATCGCACATTTTTAGACACCTGCTGTTTTCACCCTAATTTACTCCCTTATTTGACAAGTTACGTCAAAATGTCATAGAAAACAAAAGATAGAGCAGATTACATGCTTTCCAAAAATATCCCCACATGAGTTGATTGGTCATACCGTTTGGCCGCTAGAGGGCGTCAAAGTTCCTTCACCATAAAATCACTAATTTTTAGACACCCGCTGCTTTGACCTTAATTTACTCCCTTACTTGACAAGATACGTCCAAATATCATAGAAAACAAAAGATAGTGCAGATTACAAGCTTCCCGAAAATATCCCCACACGAGTTGATTGGTCATACCGTTTGGCCGCTAGAGGGCGTCAAAGTTGCTTCACCATAAAATCACTAATTTTTAGACACCCGCTGCTTTTACCCTAATTTACTCCCTTACTTGACAAGATACGTCAAAATGTCATAGAAAACAAAAGATAGAGCAGATTATAAGCTTTCCAAAAATGTCCCCTCACGAGTCGATTGGTCATACCGTTTGGCCGCTAGAGGGCGTCAAAGTTGCTTCACCATAAAATCGCATTTTTTTAGACACTCGCTGCTTTCACCCTAAATTACTCCCTTACTTGACAAGATACGTCAAAACGTCATAGAAAACAAAAGATAGAGCAGATTACAAGCTTTCCAAAAATATCCCCTCATGAGTTGATTGGTCATACCGTTTGGCCGCTAGAGGGCGTCAAAGTTCCTTCACCATAAAATCACTAATTTTTAGACACCCGCTGCTTTTACCCTAATTTACTCCCTTACTTGACAAGATACGTCAAAATGTCATAGAAAACAAAAGATAGGGCAGATTACAAGCTATCCAAAAATGTCCCCACATGAGTTGATTGGTTAAACCGTTTGGCCGCTAGAGGGCGTCAAAGTTTCTTCACCATAAAATAACATATTTTGTGACACTCGTTGCTTTGACCCTAAATTACTCCCTTACTTGACAAGATACGTCAAAACGTCATAGAAAACAAAAGATAGTGCAGATTACAAGCTTTCCAAAAATGTCCCCTCACGAGTCGATTGGTCATACCGTTTGGCCGCTAGAGGGCGTCAAAGTTGCTTCACCATAAAATCACTAATTTTTAGACACCCGCTGCTTTTACCCTAATTTACTCCCTTACTTGACAAGATACGTCAAAATGTCATAGAAAACAAAAGATAGAGCAGATTATAAGCTTTCCAAAAATGTCCCCTCACGAGTCGATTGGTCATACCGTTTGGCCGCTAGAGGGCGTCAAAGTTGCTTCACCATAAAATCGCATTTTTTTAGACACTCGCTGCTTTTACTTTAATTTACTCCCTTACTTGACAAGATACGTCAAAATGTCATAGAAAACAAAAGATAGGGCAGATTACAAGCTATCCAAAAATGTCCCCACATGAGTTGATTGGTTAAACCGTTTGGCCGCTAGAGAGCGTCAAAGTTGCTTCACCATAAAATCACTAATTTTTTGACACTCGTCGCTTTAACCCTAAATTACTCCCTTATTTAACAAGATACGTCAAAACGTCATAGAAAACAAAAGATAGAGCAGATTACAAGCTTTCCAAAAATATCCCCACATGAGTCGATTGGTCATACCGTTTGGCCGCTAGAGGGCGTCAAAGTTCCTTCACCATAAAATCACTAATTTTTAGACACTGGTCGCTTTGACTCTAATTTACTCCCTTATTTGACAAGACACGTCAAAATGTCATAGAAAACAAAAGATAGTGCAGATTACAAGCTTCCCGAAAATATCCCACACGAGTTGATTGGTCATACCGTTTGGCCGCTAGAGAGCGTCAAAGTTGCTTCACAATAAAATCACTAATTTTTTGACACTCGTCGCTTTAACCCTAAATTACTCCCTTACTTGACAAGATACGTCAAAATGTCATAGAAAACAAAAGATAGAGCAGATTACATGCTTTCCAAAAATATCCCCACATGAGTTGATTGGTCATACCGTTTGGACGCTAGAGGGCGTCAAAGTTGCTTCACCATAAAATCGCACATTTTTAGACACCTGCTGTTTTCACCCTAATTTACTCCCTTATTTGACAAGTTACGTCAAAATGTCATAGAAAATAAAAGATAGAGCAGATTTCAAGCTTTCCAAAAATGTCCCCTTACGAGTTGATTGGTCATACCGTTTGGCCGCTAGAGGGCGTCAAAGTTCCTTCACCATAAAATCACTAATTTTTAGACACCCGCTGCTTTGACCTTAATTTACTCCCTTACTTGACAAGATACGTCAAAATGTCATAGAAAACAAAAGATAGAGCAGATTACAAGCTTTCCAAAAATATCCCCTCATGAGTTGATTGGTCATACCGTTTGGACGCTAGAGGGCGTCAAAGTTGCTTCACCATAAAATCGCACATTTTTAGACACCTGCTGTTTTCACCCTAATTTACTCCCTTATTTGACAAGTTACGTCAAAATGTCATAGAAAATAAAAGATAGAGCAGATTTCAAGCTTTCCAAAAATGTCCCCCCACGAGTCGATTGGTCATACCGTTTGGTCGCTAGAGGGCGTCAAAGTTGCTTCACCATAAAATCGCATTTTTTTAGACACCCGCTGCTTTGACCTTAATTTACTCCCTTACTTGACAAGATACGTCAAAATGTCATAGAAAACAAAAGATAGAGCAGATTACATGCTTTCCAAAAATATCCCCACATGAGTTGATTGGTCATACCGTTTGGCCGCTAGAGGGCGTCAAAGTTCCTTCACCATAAAATCACTAATTTTTAGACACTCGTCGCTTTGACTCTAATTTACTCCCTTATTTGACAAGTTACGTCAAAATATCATAGAAAACAAAAGATAGTGCAGATTACAAGCTTCCCGAAAATATCCCCACACGAGTTGATTGGTCATACCGTTTGGCCGCTAGAGGGCGTCAAAGTTCCTTCACCATAAAATCACATATTTTTGACACGCGTCGTTTTGACTCTAATTTACTCCCTTATTTGACAAGATACGTCAAAATGTCATAGAAAACAAAAGATAGTGCAGATTACAAGCTTCCCGAAAATATCCCACACGAGTTGATTGGTCATACCGTTTGGCCGCTAGAGAGCGTCAAATTTGCTTCACAATAAAATCACTAATTTTTTGACACTCGTCGCTTTAACCCTAAATTACTCCCTTATTTGACAAAATACGTCAAAATGTCATAGAAAATAAAAGATAGAGCAGATTTCAAGCTTTCCAAAAATGTCCCCTTACGAGTTGATTGGTCATACCGTTTGGCCGCTAGAGGGCGTCAAATTTCCTTCACCATAAAATCACTAATTTTTAGACACTCGTCGCTTTGACTCTAATTTACTCCCTTATTTGACAAGTTACGTCAAAATATCATAGAAAACAAAAGATAGTGCAGATTACAGGCTTTCCAAAAATATCCCCTCATGACTTGATTGATCGTACCGTTTGGCCGCTAGAGGGCGTCAAAGTTCCTTCACCATAAAATCACATATTTTTGACACGCGTCGCTTTGACTCTAATTTACTCCCTTATTTGACAAGATACGTCAAAATGTCATAGAAAACAAAAGATAGTGCAGATTACAAGCTTCCCGAAAATATCCCCACACGAGTTGATTGGTCATACCGTTTGGCCGCTAGAGAGCGTTAAAGTTGCTTCACCATAAAATCACTATATTTTTGACACTCGTCGCTTTGACTCTAAATTACTCCCTTATTTGACAAGTTACGTCAAAATGTCATAGAAAACAAAAGATAGTGCAGATTACAAGCTTTCCAAAAATGTCCCCTCACGAGTTGATTGGTCATACCGTTTGGCTTCTAGAAGCTTCTGGCTCTTAAAAATGATTTTTTTTTTAGGGGCCTCTGGCATTTTCAGAGGCTTCTGTCACTTAAATTTACTTTTTGGGAGCCGCTGGCGCTTTTAGACGTTTCTGGAACTGTCACGTGACATTTTGAAGGCTTCTGGTAATTTCTAATGACATTTTAGTGGTCACTGATATTTTTAGAGGCTTCTGGCACTGTCACGTGACCGTTCAGAGGCGTCTGACACTTAAATTTACTTTTTGGGAGCCTCTGGCGCTTTAAGACGTTTCTGGAACTGTCACGTAACATTTTAGCGGTTTCTGGCACTGTCACGTGACCGTTCAAATCCACCCTAACCCAACTAAAATGATGACGTATTTTTCGTCTTTGAACGTGACCGCCCCCGGGTACTAGAAATAGTGGAACCTCCCGGGTGACGTCATGTCATTTGTTTTTGATCCGCGTGACGTAACGAATTGGTGCGAGTTTGGTTGCCTATGTTACAGGTACCATCGAAATTGTCAATGACGTCAACATTTTGCCCTTTTCCTACGGTCTGATCGTCGAACAGGTGGAGCGTCTGTCAAACTATGCTGTCAGCCGTCAAATTGTGTTGTCAGCTGTCAAACTATGCTGTCGATTGTCAAACTGCTGTCAGTCAAGGTGCGTGACGTAACACGTGACCTCACAACAAACGACGCATTCATTTGTTTCGATTTTAGGACCCGTCCAAGTTGGCCGCCGCCGAAACCAAAAAAGAGAAGAAGAAAGAAGAGTCCGAGGAGGAGGAGGATGACGACATGGGTTTCTCTCTTTTCGACTAATGTACGCGCGCGTTTATATCTGTCTCTGTCTGTTGCATTTTCGACGCCGGACAGTCGTTTGTTTCAATAAAATGATTTGAACTTTGCTTTTGTTTACTTTATTTCCTCCTGCGTGCGTTATTAATTATGAAAATTAATCAAAATCAAGAAATTTGGCCCAAAAACTAAAAAATGAGCAAAATTATGAAAATTGATCAAAACCACGAAATTCATCATGATTCATTTCCATTCATTTTCATTTATTTTTTTTTAATTTTTCCATCCTGTGCATTGGAGCAAATTAAAAATTTGCCAAAAATGCCCTTTTTGTCGAAATAGCATATTTTTTGACACACGTCGCTTTAACCCTAAATTACTCCCTTATTTGACAAGATACGTCAAAATGTCATAGAAAACAAAAGATAGAGCAGATTTCAAGCTTTCCAAAAATATCCCCCCATGATTCGATTGATTGCACCGTTTGGCCGCTAGAGGGCGTCAAAGTTCCTTCAACATAAAATCACTAATTTTTAGACACCCACTGCTTTTACCCTAATTTACTCCCTTACTTGACAAGATACGTCAAAATGTCATAGAAAACAAAAGATAGAGCAGATTTCAAGCTTTCCAAAAATGTCCCCTTATGAGTTGATTGGTCATACCGTTTGGCCGCTAGAGGGCGGGAAAGTTCCTTCACCATAAAATCACATATTTTTAGACACCCACTGCTTTTACCCTAATTTACTCCCTTACTTGACAAGATACGTCAAAATGTCATAGAAAACAAAAGATAGAGCAGATTTCAAGCTTTCCAAAAATGTCCCCTTATGAGTTGATTGGTCATACCGTTTGGCCGCTAGAGGGCGTCAAAGTTCCTTCAACATAAAATCACTAATTTTTAGACACCCACTGCTTTTACCCTAATTTACTCCCTTACTTGACAAGATACGTCAAAATGTCATAGAAAACAAAAGATAGAGCAGATTTCAAGCTTTCCAAAAATGTCCCCTTATGAGTTGATTGGTCATACCGTTTGGCCGCTAGAGGGCGGGAAAGTTCCTTCACCATAAAATCACATATTTTTAGACACCCACTGCTTTTACCCTAATTTACTCCCTTACTTGACAAGATACGTCAAAATGTCATAGAAAACAAAAGATAGAGCAGATTTCAAGCTTTCCAAAAATGTCCCCTTATGAGTTGATTGGTCATACCGTTTGGCCGCTAGAGGGCGTCAAAGTTCCTTCAACATAAAATCACTAATTTTTAGACACCCACTGCTTTTACCCTAATTTACTCCCTTACTTGACAAGATACGTCAAAATATCATAGAAAACGAAAGATAGAGCAGATTTCAAGCTTTCCAAAAATGTTCCCTCACGAGTTGATTGGTCATACCGTTTGGCCGCTAGAGAGCGTCAATGTTGCTTCACCATAAAATCACTAATTTTTTGACACTTGTCGCTTTAACCCTAAATTACTCCCTTACTTGACAAGATACGTCAAAATGTCATAGAAAGCAAAAGATAGAGCAGATTACAAGCTTTCCTAAAATATCCCCACATGAGTTGATTGGTCATACCGTTTGGCCGCTAGAGGGCGTCAAAGTTCCTTCACCATAAAATCACTAATTTTTAGACACCCACTGCTTTGACCCCTTGACCCCTGGTTCCTGGAACTTGGCGCTGCACGATTACATTCAAACTTTGACCGTAACCAGGAAAAATGACGGCGAAAAGTACCGAAAACGTCCGAAGATTAACGCGAAATGTTCCATAAAAACTTGCAAAAAATTGGAACTTCACGTGGGCAATTTGGCCGGTGGCAGAACGATTATTGGTGAGTAATTAGCGATTACAACACAAAATTGGGGCAAAAAAATAACGAACTCGATGGACCTAATTTACTGATTTTCTTCGCAGAAAACACTCTGGACTGGATAATCAACAACGCTTGGCAACCTGGCTTTGTCGTATTGGCTCCGTTAATCAACGATCTAGTCGGCACCGCATTTACCCATATTTTCACTGAGGATTTCCAGAATTTTCCATTGGACCACATTTTCCACTAGTCGAAAATGACAGGTCACGTGACACTTTCATGTACATATTATAATTTGTTAGGTTAGAGGTAAAATATGGAATTAAAAGCGTGTAACTTTTATAAGGTTTCTTACTCATTCTTGTGGCAAATAAACATCTAAGACTATTTTTTTTTTTACTGTCAAATGACCCCAAAGCTAAAAAAATGGCAAACGCACACCGTTCAGTCAACGCGAAATACGGCAACGTTGCGCCCAACTGTCTACTGTCAAAAATGAGTGACAGAAGTGACAGTTCATGTCAGTGATCAGTCAATTGGAGCTGCATTTGTTTATTGTTTGTATTTCCAGGATAGTTGTTTTAATTGATTTTAATGGACTTTTTGTGACTGAAACTGGCCGGGATTGTTTGTATTTTCCCCTTGCGGACTCGACCAGCACCGTTTAGACCAATTTCCATCAGTGAAAACCCTGAAAATGGCCGGGGAAAAGGTAAAAAAAACACCACACTGTGCCGGCAAGCTTGTTAACACTGGTTTTTCAGCTTTTGTTCCGTTTGGAACAGCCCCACGGCCTGGGGGACGTCTACTTAGCCTGGCAGTCCGGTTCTGGACTGTATCTGGCCACTACCGGAGTGGATTGTATGGTAAACGTGTTTGATCGCTATGGGAGCGTTGTGGAGAGGATTCGTTTGCCCAAGTAAGCACCTCATTCAGTAACAGGAAAACCGGGCATAACAGCCCTCAAATAACGCCACAATTGGCTTCCCCAGGGTGGGTTTACCCTAAAAACCCACTTTGGTGCAGTTTGTCTTGTGACAAGCGTGGTTAGGGGGGTTTTTGAGTGAAAGTGACATTTTCAGGCCTAACTTCCCAGTGGGGCTAGTGAGCCTACTGAAAATTGTTACCAAGTGTAGGGCTTAATAAGGGGCATCTTTTAGGTTATGTACACTTTTTTGCTAAATTACCTAGTTTGGCCGCTAGAGGGCCTTAAAGTTTCCTGCCCACATTGGTGAATATCTCAAAAACTGGTCAGGCGAGAGCTTTGAAATTTTTACCATTTTGTAGGGCTTAATGAGAGGAAACTTTTAGGTTATGTACGTTTTTTCGGTAAAGTGCACCGTTTGGCCGCTAGAGGGCATTAAAGTTTTCTGCCCACATTGGTGAATATCTCAAAAACTGGTTAAGCGAGAGTTTTGAAATTTTTACCATTTTGTAGGGCTTAATGAGAGGAAACTTTTAGGTTATGTACGTTTTTTCGGTAAAGTGCACCGTTTGGCCGCTAGAGTGCCCTGAAGTTTCTAGCTCTCTTTAGTAAATGTTCCCTTGGATGCTAAGACAACGGCTGTCAAATTGTTTCTGTCATTTGTCAAATGTCAAAAATTCAGAATTGACAAACGATTAATGACGGGAGGGGGGGGGGGGTAGTTATGTGGTTGTTTTTAAATTAATTGTTTTGACGTGTTTGACAGCTGTCAAATTAATACTTTTTTGGCAGCGTTTGCGCAAGTTTCGGTTGGGATTCGGACGGTGATTTGTTGGGCGTGGTCAGCCAATCGCAACTGATTATTTGGGACTCGAACGCGACGAAAAAATTGACAATCGACGTCGGTTTGAAGGATCAGCTGTCATGTTTGACGTGGGCGAAAACGGCGCCATTTTTGGCCGTCGGCACCGTCAAAGGGAATATTTCCATTTTCAATTACAATACGTCCAAGTAAGTGAAAGTGTAAAAATATGCCAGAAAACCTAAAAATGTTTCAAAAAGTCTAAAAATGTTCCAGAAAGTATAAAAATGTTTAAAAAATTGTCCAGAAAATCTAAAAATGTTTACAAACGTCTCAGAAGGTATTTTTCTGATCCCTCAGACGTATCCCGGTGATCGGGAAGCACGCGAAAAAAGTGACGTGCGGCGTGTGGAACAAGGACAACCTGCTCGCGTTTGGCTCAGAAGACAAAACGATCTCGCTCAGTAATGCAGAGGGCGACACAATCAAAATGATCAATTTACGCGCCGAACCTTCTGATCTACAATTTTCTGAGATCAAACTGGATAATCGCTTAAATATGGAAAATACTGTAAGTTTTACAAATTTTTGTTTCTTGTTTTTCGTTTTTTTTTTTATAATTTTCTAATTCACTGTTTTTTCATTTTTTTTTTAACAAAAAATGTTGTTAAATTTAAATGCAACTCGACTTTTCGAAATTCTTGGATTTACGCAAAATTCCCTTTAAAATGAGGTGCGACATCGTTTTTTGACAGAAAATTCAAAATGGCGACCTGGGTGGTGATTTTCTTTGTCATTTTTTGAATCTACGTGAAATTTGCTTTAAAATGTGGTGCAACTCGACTTTAATCTAAATTACTCCGTTATTTGACAAGGTACGTTAGAATGTCATAGAAAACAAAAGATAGAGCAGATTTCAGGCTTTCCAAAAATATCCCCACATGAGTTGATTGGTAATACCGTTTGGCCGCTAGAGGGCGTCAAATTTGCTTCACTTTAAAATCGCACATTTTTAGACACTCGCTGCTTTGAATCTAAATTACTCCCTTATTTGACAAGATACGTCAAAATCTCATAGAAAACAAAAGATAGAGCAGATTTCAGGCTTTCCAAAAATATCCCCACATGAGTTGATTGGTAATACCGTTTGGCCGCTAGAGGGCGTCAAAGTTTCTTCACCATAAAATCGCACATTTTTAGACACCTGCTGTTTTCACCCTAATTTACTCCCTTACTTGACAAGATACGTCAAAATCTCATAGAAAACAAAAGATAGAGCAGATTTCAGGCTTTCCAAAAATATCCCCACATGAGTTGATTGGTAATACCGTTTGGCCGCTAGAGGGCGTCAAAGTTGCTTCACTAAAAAATCACAAATTTTGTGACACTCGCTGCTTTGAATCTAAATTACTCCCTTATTTGACAAGATACGTCAAAATGTCATAGAAAACAAAAGATAGAGCAGATTTCAGGCTTTCCAAAAATATCCCCACATGAGTTGATTGGTAATACCGTTTGGCCGCTAGAGGGCGTCAAAGTTGCTTCACTAAAAAATCACAAATTTTGTGACACTCGCTGCTTTGAATCTAAATTACTCCCTTATTTGACAAGATACGTCAAAATGTCATAGAAAACAAAAGATAGTGCAGATTACAAGCTTTCCAAAAATATCCCCACATGAGTTGATTGGTAATACCGTTTGGCCGCTAGAGGGCGTCAAAGTTTCTTCACCATAAAATCGCACATTTTTAGACACCTGCTGTTTTCACCCTAATTTACTCCCTTACTTGACAAGATACGTCAAAATGTCATAGAAAACAAAAGATAGAGCAGATTTCAGGCTTTCCAAAAATATCCCCACATGAGTTGATTGGTAATACCGTTTGGCCGCTAGAGGGCGTCAAAGTTTCTTCACCATAAAATCGCACATTTTTAGACACCTGCTGTTTTCACCCTAATTTACTCCCTTACTTGACAAGATACGTCAAAATCTCATAGAAAACAAAAGATAGAGCAGATTTCAGGCTTTCCAAAAATATCCCCACATGAGTTGATTGGTAATACCGTTTGGCCGCTAGAGGGCGTCAAAGTTGCTTCACTAAAAAATCACAAATTTTGTGACACTCGCTGCTTTGAATCTAAATTACTCCCTTATTTGACAAGATACGTCAAAATCTCATAGAAAACAAAAGATAGAGCAGATTTCAGGCTTTCCAAAAATATCCCCACATGAGTTGATTGGTAATACCGTTTGGCCGCTAGAGGGCGTCAAAGTTGCTTCACTAAAAAATCACAAATTTTGTGACACTCGCTGCTTTGAATCTAAATTACTCCCTTATTTGACAAGATACGTCAAAATCTCATAGAAAACAAAAGATAGTGCAGATTACAAGCTTTCCAAAAATATCCTCACATGAGTTGATTAGTAATGCCGTTTGGCCGCTAGAGGGCGTCAAAGTTTCTTCACTAAAAAATCGCACATTTTTAGACACTCGCTGCTTTGAATCTAAATTACTCCCTTATTTGACAAGATACGTCAAAATCTCATAGAAAACAAAAGATAGAGCAGATTTCAGGCTTTCTAAAAATATCCCCACATGAGTTGATTGGTAATACCGTTTGGCCGCTAGAGGGCGTCAAAGTTGCTTCACTAAAAAATCACAAATTTTGTGACACTCGCTGCTTTGAATCTAAATTACTCCCTTATTTGACAAGATACGTCAAAATGTCATAGAAAACAAAAGATAGTGCAGATTACAAGCTTTCCAAAAATATCCTCACATGAGTTGATTAGTAATGCCGTTTGGCCGCTAGAGGGCGTCAAAGTTTCTTCACTAAAAAATCACAAATTTTGTGACACTCGCTGTTTTGAATCTAAATTACTTCCTTATTTGACAAAATACGTCAAAATGTCATAGAAAACAAAAGATAGTGCAGATTACAAGCTTTCCAAAAATATCCTCACATGAGTTGATTGGTAATACCGTTTGGCCGCTAGAGGGCGTCAAAGTTTCTTCACTAAAAAATCACAAATTTTGTGACACTCGCTGTTTTGAATCTAAATTACTTCCTTATTTGACAAAATACGTCAAAATGTCATAGAAAACAAAAGATAGTGCAGATTACAAGCTTTCCAAAAATATCCTCACATGAGTTGATTAGTAATGCCGTTTGGCCGCTAGAGGGCGTCAAAGTTTCTTCACTAAAAAATCGCACATTTTTAGACACTCGCTGCTTTGAATCTAAATTACTCCCTTATTTGACAAGATACGTCAAAATCTCATAGAAAACAAAAGATAGAGCAGATTTCAGGCTTTCTAAAAATATCCCCACATGAGTTGATTGGTAATACCGTTTGGCCGCTAGAGGGCGTCAAAGTTGCTTCACCATAAAATCGCACATTTTTAGACACCTGCTGCTTTCACCGTAATTTACTCCCTTACTTGACAAGATACGTCAAAATGTCATAGAAAACAAAAGATAGTGCAGATTACAAGCTTTCCAAAAATATCCCCACTTGAGTTGATTGGTAATACCGTTTGGCCGCTAGAGGGCGTCAAAGTTTCTTCACTAGAAAATCACAAATTTTGCGACACTCGCTGCTTTGAATCTAAATTACTCCCTTATTTGACAAGGTACGTCAAAATGTCATAGAAAACAAAAGATAGTGCAGATTACAAGCTTTCCAATCCCGACATGAGTTGATTAGTAGTGTAACTCGATTTTTTGACAGTGAAATTCAAAATGGCGATCTAGAACACGATTTTGTATGCCATTTTTGGAATTTACGGTAAAATGACTGAAATGTATCCGCCATTTTGAATATTCCGTCAAAAAACGATGTTACACCTCATTTTAAAGGGAATTTCGCGTAGATTATAGAAATGACAGACAAAATGGCGTTCAACGCCGCCATTTTGATTTTCCAACCAAAAAACGATGTTACCCCTCATTTTAAAGGAAATTTCACGTGGATTCCGAAAATGACCGTTAAAATGGGCGTCCGGACGCGCCATTTTGATTTTTTAAGCTAAAAGTCGAGTTGCACCACATTTTAAAGCAAATTTCACGTAGATTCAGGAAATGAATGAGGTTTTTGGCTCAGGTGAGCGCGGTGGTGGGCAAACGCACCCTCTACCTCTATAAACTCCTGGATCCGGACAATCCGTTCGAGCTCGCCTTCCAGCAACACTACGGTACCATCGTCGCGTACCAATGGTATGGTGACGGGTACATTCTGATCGGTTTCTCGGCCGGTTATTTCGTTTCGATTTCCACGCACATCAAAGAAGTGGGCCAGGAACTGTTTCAGGTGCGCGATCACAAAAACGTGCTCAATCACGTGACCGTTTGTCCGATTGGCGGCAAGGCTGCCTCTTGCGGCGACAACAGGTACCAAAATGTTTGCACCGCACGCGTCAATTTTGACTGAACTTTACGTCGTGTCAATTTTTAGCGTAAAAATCCACGATTTAGGCAATTTACAAGAAACTTCCGGCGTAATCAGTTTACCGATGGAATCTGGTTTGGAACGGCTCGCGTGGAGCGCAGACGGTCAATTATTGGCCGTGGTGACGAAAGCCGGTTCCGTCAATGTCTACGTCAGTCACATGCCGCAACTGACAGCCGCCAGCCCCCCGAAAATCGCCATTTTGTCCAGTTTGACCGAAGTGAGCGTGTACAATTACGCCGCGGACCGGGTGAGTGACACCCGAATCTATCAAATTGGTGGTTGTAAACGCCATTTTGGATTGAGACAGCCTAGGGTTGATGGTACTCGTTTTCGACTAATTTGGGGTCAAGGAATCCATTTTTCAAGTCAGTTTGACAGTAGCTGTCACGCAGTTCGAAAAACGCGACTTTTCGTAAAAATCCGGGTTTGGAAGAGAGTTTCACAAAAATGAATGTCACCACTGAATTCCCCGTCCTCGATTTAGTAGAAAACGAGTACAAACTCGATTTTTCCCGAAAAATTCAAAATGGTGGTTTTAAACGCCATTTTGTAATTTTCCGCCATTTTGGATTGAGATAGTTCAGGGTTGATGGTACTCGTTTTCGAATAATTTGGGGTCAAGGAATCCATTTTTGCAGTCAGTTTCTCCGTATCTGTCACTTAGTTTGAAAAACACGAGTTTTCGTGAAAATTCGGGTTTGGAAGAGAGTTTCACAAAAATGAATGTCACCACTGAATTCCCCGTGCTCGATTTAGTAGAAAACGAGTACAACCTCGATTTTTCCCGAAAAATTCAAAATGGTGGTTGTAAACGCCATTTTGTATTTTCCGCCATTTTGGATTGAGACAGCCTAGGGTTGATGGTACTCGTTTTCGACTAATTTGGGGTCAAGAAATCCATTTTTCAAGTCAGTTTGACAGTAGCTGTCACGTAGTTCGAAAAACGCGACTTTTCGTAAAAATCCGGGTTTGGAAGAGAGTTGCACAAAAATGAATGTCACCACTGAATTCCTCGTCCTCGATTTAGTAGAAAACGAGTACAAACTCGATTTTTCCCGAAAAATTCAAAATGGTGGTTGTAAACGCCATTTTGTATTTTCCGCCATTTTGGGTTGAGAAAGTCCAGGGTTGATGGTACTCGTTTTCGACTAATTTGGGGTCAAGGAATCCATTTTTCAAGTCAGTTTGACAGTAGCTGTCACGCAGTTCGAAAAACGCGACTTTTCGTAAAAATCCGGGTTTGGAAGAGAGTTGCACAAAAATGAATGTCACCACTGAATTCCCCGTCCTCGATTTAGTAGAAAACGAGTACAAACTCGATTTGTCCCGAAAAAATCAAAATGGTGGCTGTAAACGCCATTTTGTATTTTCCGCCATTTTGGTTTGAAATAGTCCAGGGTTGATGGTACTCGTTTTCGACTAATTTGGTGTCAAGGAATCCATTTTTCAAGTCAGTTTGACAGTAGCTGTCACGCAGTTCGAAAAACGCGATTTTTCGTAAAAATCCGGGTTTGGAAGAGAGTTGCACAAAAATGAATGTCACCACTGAATTCCCCGTGCTCGATTTAGTAGAAAACGAGTATAAACTCGATTTTTCCCGAAAAATTCAAAATGGTGCTTGTAAACGCCATTTTGTATTTTCCGCCATTTTGGCTTGAGATAGCCCAGCGTTGATGGTACTCGTTTTCGACTAATTTGGGGTCAAGGAATCCATTTTTGCAGTCAGTTTCTCCGTATCTGTCACTTAGTTTGAAAAACACGAGTTTTCGTGAAAATTCGGGTTTGGAAGAGAGTTTCACAAAAATGAATGTCACCACTGAATTCCTCGTCCTCGATTTGGTAGAAAACGAGTACAAACTCGATTTTTTCCGAAAAATTCAAAATGGTGGTTGTAAACGCCATTTTGTATTTTCCGCCATTTTGGATTGAGACAGCCTAGGGTTGATGGTACTCGTTTTCGACTAATTTGGGGTCAAGGAATCCATTTTTGCAGTCAGTTTCTCCGTATCTGTCACTTAGTTTGAAAAACACGATTTTTCGTGAAAATTCGGGTTTGGAAGAGAGTTTCACAAAAATGAATGTCACCACTGAATTCCCCGTCCTCGATTTAGTAGAAAACGAGTACAAACTCGATTTTTCCCGAAAAATTCAAAATGGTGGCTGTAAACGCCATTTTGTATTTTCCGCCATTTTGGTTTGAAATAGTCCAGGGTTGATGGTACTCGTTTTCGACTAATTTGGGGTCAAGGAATCCATTTTTGCAGTCAGTTTCTCCGTATCTGTCACTTAGTTTGAAAAACACGAGTTTTCGTAAAAATCCGGGTTTGGAAGAGAGTTTCACAAAAATGAATGTCACCACTGAATTCCCCGTCCTCGATTTAGTAGAAAACGAGTACAAACTCGATTTGTCCCGAAAAATTCAAAATGGTGGTTTTCAACGCCATTTTGTATTTTCCGCCATTTTGGATTGAGACAGCCTAGGGTTGATGGTACTCGTTTTCGACTAATTTGGGGTCAAGGAATCCATTTTTCAAGTCAGTTTGACAGTAGCTGTCACGCAGTTCGAAAAACACGATTTTTCGTAAAAATCCAGGTTTGGAAGAGAGTTTCACAAAAATGAATGCCACCACTGAATTCCTCGTCCTCGATTTAGTAGAAAACGAGTACAAACTCGATTTTTTCCGAAAAAATCAAAATGGTGGCTGTAAACGCCATTTTGTAATTTTCCGCCATTTTGGCTTGAGAAAGTCCAGGGTTGATGGTACTCGTTTTCGACTAATTTGGGGTCAAGGAATCCATTTTTCAAGTCAGTTTGACAGTAGCTGTCACGCAGTTCGAAAAACGCGACTTTTCGTGAAAATTCGGGTTTGGAAAAGAGTTTCACAAAAATGAATGTCACCACTGAATTCCCCGTCCTCGATTTAGTAGAAAACGAGTACAAACTCGATTTTTCCCGAAAAATTCAAAATGGTGGTTGTAAACGCCATTTTGTATTTTCCGCCATTTTGGATTGAGACAGCCTAGGGTTGATGGTACTCGTTTTCGACTAATTTAGGGTCAAGGAATCCATTTTTGCCGTCAGTTTCTCCGTATCTGTCGCTTAGTTTGAAAAACACGATTTTTCGTAAAAATTCGTGTTTGGAAGAGAGTTTCATAAAAATGAATGTCACCACTGAATTCCCCATCCTCGATTTAGTAGAAAACGAGTACAAACTAGATTTTTCCCGAAAAATTCAAAATGGTGGTTGTAAACGCCATTTTGTAATTGTCCGCCATTTTGGATTGAGATAGTCCAGGGTTGATGGTACTCGTTTTCGACTAATTTGGGGCCAAGGAATCCAACGGAACGGTTATTTTGGCCTTTACTCTTACCAGTTACGAGTAAAATCCAAAATGGCCGCTCAACAACCTGTTCCAGGACAAATCGAAGCCGATTTTCGTGAATCTGACGATCGAACCGACGTTTATCGGCGTGGGACAGTACCATTTGGCCGCCGGCATGAATAATCGCGTTTGGTACTACGATTTGACCAAAACGAACGCGGAAGATGCCGCCGCCGCCCCTTTGACGGACCGCCAATACTTGGGGGCGGTGACCAGCGTCAAATTGAACCCCGAATACGCTTCGGTACTGTTCGAGGGAAAAATCCAGTTGCATATGGTGAGTTCCGTTCCGTGCCGTTCCGTTCCGTTCCATTTCGTTTTTCAAGATCGAACAACCGGAAGTGTGCCACGAGGACCGGGAATCGATCGTGTTTCCCGAACCGTCGATTCGCGACTGTTCCATCACGTGCCACGACCTGACCACCGATTTCCTGATTTACGGCACGGACACGGGCCGTTTGGTCTATTTCCACGTGGAGGAATGGTCCAAGGCGATGGAACACCAACACGACGCGGCGATCGGCGCAATTTACGCCGACCCGGCCGGTACCCGACTGGTACTGGTCGACGTCAAAGGGCGCGGGTACGTGTTCAATGCGGTAAGTGTCATTCTAGTGCTGGGCGAGAGTTACGTCAATTCTGACTGCGGAATTGCAATCGGCGACCCCAAATTAGTCGAAAACGAGTGGTCACTCGGGGGGTCTAACCTAACAAATAACAAAGTTGGTTTCAGTTAAAGATGGCGCTGCTAACGCTTCAACTCGGTTATTTCACTAGATAACCCCACCGAGTTTGTACTCTTTTTCGACTAAATTGGGGTCAGGCAATTCATTCCAACTGTCAGATTTCCGATATTTCTTCAACCAACCGAGTTAGACTGAAAAATCAGGGTTTTAACGGTTAATTTACAAAAAAATCGAGCTGGGTGAGAGTTAGGTCAATTCTGGCTGCGGAATTGGAATCGGCGACCTCAAATTAGTCGAAAACGAGTGGTCACTCGAGGGGTCTAACCTAACAAATAACAAAGTTGGTTTCAGTTAAAGATGGCGCTGCTAACGCTTCAACTCGGTTATTTCACTAGATAACCCCACCGAGTTTGTACTCTTTTTCGACTAAATTGGGGTCAGGCAATTCATTCCAACTGTCAGATTTCCGATATTTCTTCAACCAACCGAGTTTGACTGAAAAATCAGGGTTTTAACGGTTAATTTACAAAAAAATCGAGCTGGGTGAGAGGTACGTCAATTCTGACTGCGGAATTGGAATCGGCTACCCCAAATTAGTCGAAAACGAGTGGTCACTCGAGGGGTCTAACCTAACAAATAACAAAGTTGGTTTCAGTTAAAGATGGCGCTGCTAACGCTTCAACTCGGTTATTTCACTAGATAACCCCACCGAGTTTGTACTTTTTTTCGACTAAATTGGGGTCAGGCAATTCATTCCAACTGTCAGATTTCCGATATTTCCTCAACCAACCGAGTTAGACTGAACAATCATTGTTTTAACGGTTAATTTACAAAAAAATCGAGCTGGGTGAGAGGTACGTCAATTCTGACTGCGGAATTGGAATCGGCGACCCCAAATTAGTCGAAAACGAGTGGTCACTCGAGGGGTCTAACCTAACAAATAACAAAGTTGGTGCGACGTTGCCAAGCAAAGAAATCCAACTTTTTTTGTAATTTTAACATTCTGGGGCAGAATCAGAATTGCGATTCCTCTCAAAACTGACCGAGTTGTAAAGTTTGACGTTTTACGTGCAGGTCACGTGCGAGTCAATCCAAATACCGGACGTACCGCCGAAAATAGGCGGAGTCACGTGGGACAGCAACATAACCGATCGGAACGTGTTCGTTCTGTTTGACAGTAATGACATTTACACGTATTTGTACCACAAATGTCACTTGGACGGTAAGTCGCGCGTGCGTGACGTTATCCGCTTGCAAACCACAAAATTGACAGGTACAAAGGTGGTGAAAATCGGCAACACTGCACTAGTGTCGCGACAGACGCCCCTACTGATGTACGGTGGCGAAGTGATGTGCGCTACCTCTAACGGTCAATTGTCGCAACTGGCTCTGTCTACGCACGACGCGCCTCCATTGACCGGCGCCCTAGACAGGGACGGTGCGCAGCTGGAGGGCAGTTTTCGCAAACAGTTGGCGTTGCACAGGTAAGAGTTTTCAGTTTCAGCTGGATTGTGTAAAAAAATGAATTTTCTAACGTAAAAACTTCACTTACGGTGAATTTCCCAAATTTCCAAGTTCCACAAGTTGGCAACACTGCACGTAATTGGTCTGTCAACGCTGTCATCGGTCATTTTTCAGTGTTTGACGTTTAATCGGAGAAGGCGCGCGTTCACACAAACCTCTCCGCAATTTTACTCAAAATAAGCCGGTAAAAGTGCAGTTTGAGTGGCGCAAAGTACCTCAAAATGTTCGTTAGAGTGTCCCGGTCGTGTGAGTGTAAGTGGTTTGGGGCTCCAGCCCCAATTACCCGCAAAAAAAACGGGGCAAAGTTAAGGCGTCTGCAGTAAACACAAACACCAAAAAGGTCAGTTATAATTCAATTTTTGCCGCTTTGCCGTGAAAATCGCCTGGAAAACTAGTCCGGAAGTGCGGTTATTGCGCATTTTCCGGATTTTTCTAAACCGTTTCAAGCCGCAAGCATTACTTGGGCCGGTGTGATTCAAAATGGCTGCCGCCCTGTGTGTTTTACAGGCGCACCATTGCCAATTATTAATTGATTTAAGTCCTATTGCAGTGTTGCCAAATGGCTGCTGTTCAAAGTGAACAGATTTAGGGAATTTCTCTTTAGATTTTGTAAAAAATCTGTATTTACCCATATTAGCTGGCTGGTCCGATGCTTCTGGTGATTCAATATGGCTTCCAGAGGCATCTGACAGCTTTTAAAACCGTCTTAAAAGAGTTCAGAGGCTTCTGGCAACTCAAAATGGCTTCTAGAGGATTCTGGCAATTCAAAATGGGCTCCAGAGGCATCTGGCAACTTAAAATGGCCACCAGAGGCGTCTGGCAACTCAAAATGGGCTCCAGAGGCATCTGGCAACATTAAAACAGTCTCAAAAGGGTTCAGAGGCTTCTGGCAACTCAAAATGACCTCCAGAGGCATCTGGCAGCTTTGAAACAGTTTTAAAAGTGTTCAGAGGCTTCTGGCAACTCAAGATCGCTTCCTGAGGCATCTGGCAATTCAAAATGGCCTCCAGAGGCATCTGGCAGCTTTGAAACAGTTTTAAAAGAGTTCAGAGGCTTCTGGCAATTCAAAATAGCTTCCAGAGGCTTCTGGCAACTCCAAATGGCCTCCAGAGGCATCTGGCCACTTCAAATAGCCTCCAGAGGCATCTGGCAGCTTTAAAACAGTCTTAAAAGTGTTCAGAGGCTTCTGGCATCTCAAAATGGCTTCTAGAGGATTCTGGCAATTCAAAATAGCCTCCAGAGGCATCTGGCAACTTAAAATGGCCATCAGAGGCGTCTGGCAACTCAAAATGGGCTCCAGAGGCATCTGGCAACATTAAAACAGTCTCAAAAGGGTTCAGAGGCTTCTGGCAACTCAAAATGGCCTCCAGAGGCATCTGGCAGCTTTAAAACAACCTTAAAAGAGTTCAGAGGCTTCTGGCAATTCAAAATGGCTTCTAGAGGATTCTGGCAATTCAAAATAGCCTCCAGAGGCATCTGGCAACTTAAAATGGCCACCAGAGGCGTCTGGCAACTCAAAATGGGCTCCAGAGGCATCTGGCAACATTAAAACAGTTTTAAAAGGGTTCAGAGGCTTCTGGCAATTCAAAATAGCTTCCAGAGGCTTCTGGCAATTCAAAATGGCCTCCAGAGGCATCTGGCAGCTTTGAAACAGTTTTAAAAGGGTTCAGAGGCCTCTGGCAATTCAAAATGGCCTCCAGAGGCATCTGGCAGCTTTGAAACAGTTTTAAAAGGGTTCAGAGGCTTCTGGCAATTCAAAATAGCTTCCAGAGGCTTCTGGCAACTCCAAATGGCCTCCAGAGGCATCTGGCAACTTCAAATAGCCTCCAGAGGCATCTGGCAACTTTAAAACAGTCTTAAAAGTGTTCAGAGGCTTCTGGCAACTCAAGATCGCTTCCTGAGGCATCTGGCAATTCAAAATGGCCTCCAGAGGCATCTGGCAGCTTTAAAACAACCTTAAAAGAGTTCAGAGGATTCTGGCAATTCAAAATAGCTTCCAGAGGCATCTGGCAACTTAAAATGGCCGCCAGAACGTAAAGAGTAGTAGAGAGATTCAAAATGTCATCCCGAGCGGCCATTTTGAATTGACTGTCAAAGCAACTATGTTGCAGGTTTGCGTCGGCGTGGCAAACGTGCCAAACGCTAAATTCGCGCGCTCATTACGTCACGCTGGCCGAGGAATGTCTGAAATCGCTACGTCTCGACGCGGGTAAGTGTCGTAATTTTTGACAGATTTGACGGGTTTGACAAGTTTGACGCGCAGCCATTCGGATCTACGCGCGCCTCGACGACGCGGCCATGGTGGCGTGTTTGACGCGGCTGCGCGACGAAGAGGAGGCGTGGCCCGCCACTATGGGTCACGTGGCCCTGTTGCTAGGCCGTTACGATGACGCGCAGGCGTGGTTGTTGCGCGCCAATCGACCGCGCGTCGCCTTGGAGATGCGCCGCGATTTGCTCCAATGGGAGCACGCGCTTCGTCTCGCTAAAAACGTGGCGTCGGACGAGGTGGCCGTGATTTCGCGCGAATATGCGCAACAACTCGAATTCTTGTAAGTTTTTAGTGTTTTCTTCGTTTTTACATTTTTTTATTAATTTATTTTTTCCTTTAGGGGCAATTACCCGGAAGCGTTACTACACTACGAGACCGCTTTACAGGACAATTTAAGTCCAGACCACACCGCCATCTGTCGGGCGGGAATCGCGCGCACCTCCCTCCACTGCGGCAATCCACGTCACGCCATCAGCATAGCCGTGGAAATGGCCGACGACCAACTATACCAGGAATGCGCCGCCATCTTGGAAAACAAACGACAGCACAACGAAGCGGCCGCATTGTACGAAAAGTGCCGACAGGTGAGTCGAAAAAAACTCGATCAATTTTGGAGTAATCGCCATTCTGACTGTCGCATCGTGTTTGCTGGGAAATTTTAGCACAAAATGACGTTGAGACGCGCCCTCTAGCTCAACTAGCAACAAAGTTAGGTTTGGTCGCTTGGCAACGTTGCACCAACGGTCACTTTGTTATTTTTTGGGTTAGACCGCTCGTTTTCGTGTAATTTGGGGTCGCCGAATCCAAATCCGCAGTCAGATTTTACGTGTCTCGGGTTTTGTTTGGAGAAACTCCGTCTGTTTCGGAGATATCGCAATTCCGACCTCGCCAGCGTGTTGCCTGGACAATTCTAGCCTGAAATGATGGGTCGCATGACCTCTCTATCTGGAAAAATAAAGAAGTTTTTGTTTTCGGTTAGTTTGACAAAGCGGCCGGTTGCTACGCAACCTTGAAGAACTGGACCAAGGTCGGTGACCTGCTGCCGTCCATCACGTCCGCCCGCCTCCATTTGTCGTACGCCAACGCGATGGAAACGGTGGGGCGGTACGAGGAGGCGGTCAAAGCGTACGAAAAGGCGCGTGATCACGACTCGTTGATTCGCATTCACTTGGAACGATTGAACAATCCGGAAATCGCCGTGGAGCTGGTGCAGGAGACGAAAAGCGTCGAGGGAGCCAAAATGGTGGCCAAGTAAGTGGGGTTTTTCTGAATCTACCGGAAATTTCCTATAAAATGAGGTGCAACATGGTTTTTTGACAGGAAATTCAAAATGGCGCCTCCGGACGCCATTTTGTGAATCTAGGCGAAATTTCTTTTAAAATGAGGTGCAACATCGTTTTTTGACAGGAAATTCAAAATGGCCCCTCCGGACGCCATTTTGTCTGTCATTTTGTGAATCTCGGCGAAATTTCCTTTAAAATGAGGTGCAACTTGGTTTTTTGACAGGAAATTCAAAATGGCGGCATCGGACGCCATTTTGTTTGTCATTTTGTGAATCTAGTCGAAATTCCCTTTAAAATGAGGTGCAACATCGTTTTTTGACAGGAAATTCAAAATGGCGCCTCCGGACGCCATTTTGTTTGTCATTTTGTGAATCTAGGCGAAATTCCCTTTAAAATGAGGTGCAACATCGTTTTTTGACAGGAAATTCAAAATGGCGCCTCCGGACGCCATTTTGTCTGTCATTTTGTGAATCTAGGCGAAATTTCTTTTAAAATGAGGTGCAACATGGTTTTTTGACAGGAAATTCAAAATGGCGGCATCGGACGCCATTTTGTTTGTCATTTTGTGAATCTAGTCAAAATTCCCTTTAAAATGAGGTGCAACATCGTTTTTTGACAGGAAATTCAAAATGGCGCCTCCGGACGCCATTTTCTCTGTCATTTTGTGAATCTAGGCGAAATTTCTTTTAAAATGAGGTGCAACATGGTTTTTTGACAGGAAATTCAAAATGGCGGCAAGGGACGCCATTTTGTCTGTCATTTTGTGAATCTACGCGAAATTCCCTTTAAAATGAGGTGCAACATCGTTTTTTGTCTAAAAATTCAAAATGGCGGCATGAGACGCCATTTTGTCTATTATTTTTGGATTCTACATGAAATTTCCTTTAAAATGAGGTGCAACATCGTTTTTCTAACAAAAAATTCAAAATGGCGGCAGGGGACGCCGTTCTGTCTGTCATTTTGTGAATCTAGACGAAAGTTCCTTTAAAATGAGCGGCAACATAGTGTTTTGCTTAAAAAATCAAAATGGCGGCCCAGAACGCCATTTTCTTTCATTTATTGTCATTTTAATCATAAACCGCCATTTTGGATTTGAAAATTACGTCACTTGCAAGTTTCTTTTAGTCAGACAGGCAGAAAAAGTTTAGAATGTCAAATAATGACAATTAAACAAGAATCAAGATGGCGTATTCGTATTGGACGCCATTTTGAATTTTTAGGAAAAAAACGATGTTGCACCTTATTTTAAAGGAAATTTCGCCTAGATTCCGGAAATAACATTCAAAATGGCGTCTCCGGTCGCCATTTTGAATTTCCTGTCAAAAAACCATGTTGCACCTCATTTTAAAGGAAATTTTGCGTCGATTCCGGAAATAACATTCAAAATGGCGTCTCCGGTCGCCATTTTGAATTTTCAAGCAAAAAACGATGTTGCACCTCATTTCAAAGGAAATTTCGCGTAGTTCCGGAAATAACAATTTTTTCAGATTTTTCCAAAACCTGAACGACATAACGTCCGCCGTCAAGTTTCTGATCATGTCGAAATGCGCGGACGAGGCGTTCGAATTGGCGAAAAAGAGCGGCAAAGTCGAATTGTACGGGGACGTGCTGTTGACTGCGTTCTCGAATGATGACGTGCCGGCAAAACACTTTGCGCGCGTCGCTCAACACTTTGAGAACGAACGCGATCCGTTACTGGCCGGCAAATACTGGTTTCACGCCCGGGAATATCGTAAGGTACGCCCGAAAGTGTCAAAAATTGTCAAGTGTCAAAATTCAAAACTGTCAATGACGTCAAACTACCGTCCAAGACAGTGTTTTGTCAAAAATACAATACGTTTCGCAGGCGATCGATCATCTACTGATCGCGGCCAGATCGAGCGCGAAAGAAAAAGAGGCGATCGCGACGGCCATTGACGCGGTGGCGTCGTCCGGTGACGCGACGCTCGCCCACGCCCTCATCGAGTTTTTGTTGGGCGACGCCGATGGTACCCCGAAAGATCCGCGGTACCTGTTTCGGTTGTACATGGCGCGGAAACAGTACCGCGACGCCTCGAAATCCGCCCTGATTATCGCCAACGACGAACAAATCAACGGATTTTACAGGTGAGTGCCGGTTGTCAAAAATTTCGACCATTTTGAGTCGAGATAACCCAGGGTTGATGGTACTCGTTTTCGACTAATTCGGGGTCGGGGAATTCATTCCAGTTGTCAGTTTGACAGTATCTGTCACACAGTTGGAGAAACTTGATTTTTCGTGAATATTTGGGGTTAGATAGAAAATACGCGAAAACTAACGTCACCACCGAATTCCCCGTCGTCGATTTAGTAGAAAACCACTACAAACTTGATTTTTTCCAAAAAAATTAAAATGGCGTCGATAGACGCCATTTGCAATTTCCACCATTTTGAATCGAGATAACCCAGTGTTGATGGTACTCGTTTTCGACTAATTTGGTGTCAAGGAATCCATTTCTGAAGTCGGTTTGACAGTATCTGTCACACAGTTGGAGAAACTTGATTTTTCGTAAATATTTGGGCTTGGATAGAAGGTACACGAAAACTAACGTCACCACCGAATTCCCCGTCGTCGATTTAGTAGAAAACCAGTACAAACTTGATTTTTTCCAAAAAAAATAAAATGGCGTCAATAGACGCCATTTGCAATTTTCACCATTTTGAATCGAGATAACCCAGGGTTTATGGTACTCGTTTTCGACTAATTCGGGGTCGGGGAATCCATTTCCGAGGTCAATTTGACAGTATCTGTCACACAGTTGGAGAAACTTTGTTTTTCGTAAATATTTGGGGTTAGATAGGAATTACGCGAAAACTAACGTCACCACCGAATTCCCCGTAGTCGATTTAGTAGAAAACCACTACAAACTTGATTTTTTCCAAAAAAATTAAAATGGCGTCGATAGACACCATTTGCAATTTCCACCATTTTGAATCAAGATAACCCAGTGTTGGTGGTACTCGTTTTCGACTAATTTGGGGTCAGGGAATCCATTTCCGAAGTCAGTTTGACAGTATCTGTCACACAGTTGGATAAACTTGGTTTTTCGTAAATATTTGGGCTTGGATAGAAGGTACGCGAAAACTAACGTCACCACCGAATTCCCCGTTGTCGATTTAGTAGAAAACCACTACAAACTTGATTTTTCCAAAAAAATTAAAATGGCAACAATAGACGCCATTTGCAATTTCCACCATTTTGAATCGAGATAACCCAGTGTTGATGGTACTCGTTTTCGACTAATTTGGGGTCGGGGAATCCATTTCCGAAGTCAGTTTGACAGTATCTGTCACACAGTTGGATAAACTTGATTTTTCGTAAATATTTGGGGTTAGATAGAAAATACGCGAAAACTAACGTCACCACCGAATTCCCCGTTGTCGATTTAGTAGAAAACCACTACAAACTTGATTTTTCCAAAAAAATTAAAATGGCAACAATAGACGCCATTTGCAATTTCCACCATTTTGAATCGAGATAACCCAGTGTTGATGGTACTCGTTTTCGACTAATTTGGGGTCGGGGAATCCATTTCCGAAGTCAGTTTGACAGTATCTGTCACACAGTTGGATAAACTTGATTTTTCGTAAATATTTGGGGTTAGATAGAAAATACGCGAAAACTAACGTCACCACCGAATTCCCCGTTGTCGATTTAGTAGAAAACCACTACAAACTTGATTTTTCCAAAAAAATTAAAATGGCGTCGATAGACGCCATTTGCAATTTCCACCATTTTGAATCGAGATAACCCAGGGTTGATGGTACTCGTTTTCGACTAATTCGGGGTCGGGGAATCCATTTCCGAAGTCAGTTTGACAGTATCTGTCACACAGTTGGAGAAACTTGGTTTTTCGTAAATATTTGGGCTTGGATAGAAGGTACGCGAAAACTAACGTCACCACCGAATTCCCCGTCGTCGATTTAGTAGAAAACCACTACAAACTTGATTTTTTCCAAAAAAATTAAAATGGCGGCGATAGACGCCATTTGCAATTTCCACCATTTTGAATCGAGATAACCCAGTGTTGATGGTACTCGTTTTCGACTAATTCGGGGTCAAGGAATCCATTTCAGTTGTCAGTTTGACAGTATCTGTCACACAGTTGGAGAAACTTGATTTTTCGTGAATATTTGGGGTTAGATAGAAAATACGCGAAAACTAACGTCACCACCGAATTCCCCGTCGTCGATTTAGTAGAAAACCAGTACAAACTCGACTTTTTGCAAAAAAAATAAAATGGCGTCAATCGACGCCATTTGCAATTTCCACCATTTTGAATCGAGATAACCCAGTGTTGGTGGTACTCGTTTTCGACTAATTTGGGGTCAGGGAATCCATTTCCGAAGTCAGTTTGACAGTATCTGTCACACAGTTGGATAAACTTGGTTTTTCGTAAATATTTGGGCTTGGATAGAAGGTACGCGAAAACTAACGTCACCACCGAATTCCCCGTTGTCGATTTAGTAGAAAACCACTACAAACTTGATTTTTCCAAAAAAATTAAAATGGCAACAATAGACGCCATTTGCAATTTCCACCATTTTGAATCGAGATAACCCAGTGTTGATGGTACTCGTTTTCGACTAATTTGGGGTCGGGGAATCCATTTCCGAAGTCAGTTTGACAGTATCTGTCACACAGTTGGAGAAACTTGATTTTTCGTAAATATTTGGGGTTAGATAGAAAATACGCGAAAACTAACGTCACCACCGAATTCCCCGTCGTCGATTTAGTAGAAAACCACTACAAATTTGATTTTTTCCAAAAAAATTAAAATGGCGGCGATAGACACCATTTGCAATTTCCACCATTTTGAATCGAGATAACCCAGGGTTTATGGTACTCGTTTTCGACTAATTCGGGGTCGGGGAATCCATTTCCGAGGTCAATTTGCGCGTATCTGTCAATTTCATTTTTTTTTTGACAGAAACGCGCACGACGTCCTGTTTGCCATGTGTCAGGAGCTGAAACAAAACAACATCGCCATTCCATTGGAAATGTACAACAATTTGCAATTGTTGCACAGTTACATTTTGGTGCGCGTGCACGTGAAAAGGGGCGACCACGCCAAGGCGGCGCCCCTGCTCGTCCGAGTCGCCGGTAACATTTCCAAATTTCCCGCGCGTAAGAATCGTCCCGTGGTCGTGGTAGGAACGGTCACGTGACCAGTTTTTTTTTTTTTTTTTTGACAGATGTCGTTCCCATTTTGACGTCGACTGTCATCGAGTGTCATCGGGCGGGCCTGCGACACGCCGCCTACAAATACGCCACCGTTTTGATGAACCCCGAGTATCGGAAACAGGCAAGTGCGGTAAAAAAGCCATTTCGTCTGTCATTTTCCGAGTCTTAACGCGAAATTTAGAAAATGACAGACAAAATGGCGACATTCCACAGATCGATCCCAAGTACGCGAAGAAAATCGAAGCGGTGGTGCGGAAAGCGCCGAAAGTGGCCAAAGACGGCGATCATCGTCCTGATGATGCCGCGCAGCGGGACGAAACGTCGTGTCCGTACTGCGACAAACCCGTTCCCGTTCTCGATTTGACGTGCAACAATTGCAAAAGCAATTTACCATTTTGCATAGTTACGGTAAGTGTTTAATCAATGAGAGAGAGAGAGAGAGAGAGAGAGAAACAATACAGTCATTTGATTGTCTGTACCTTCTGAAACATTCTAGAACACTCCAGAATTTTCTAAGTTTTCTAGAACCTTCTGAAAGTCTTCTGGAGCGTTTCAGAGCTCTCTAAAGCTTTTTCAAACATTCTAGAACTTTCTAAAATGTTCTGAAATATTCTAGAATCTCTAGAACGCTTCTAGAATTTTCTGAGGTCTTTTAGAACGTTCTAAAACTTTATAGAAACATTCTGGAACCTTTTGAAGTTAACTGTCACGGGATTTGAAAAAAATTCAAAATGGCGGCCCGAAATGTCCAAAACTGACGTTATTCTGTGTTTTCGACTGATTTGAGGTTAAGAAATGCAACGCAACTGTCAGTTTGACGTTAGCGTTGACAGTCTGATGACGACATAGTTTTAAGAAATAATTTGTTCTCTCGCGCCGAACTGTCGTTTTCAGGGACGTCACGTGACCAAGCGGGCGGCGATGACGTGTTGCCCGCATTGCGATTTCCCCGCCTACCACGACGATTTTGTCGAGTAAGTAATTTTGCAAGCGAAAGTAATAAAATTACTACATTTTTGTCTGTCAGTCTGTTAAAAACGGAGCAGGCTTGTCCGATGTGCTCGGAACCGCTCGACACGAATCGCCTACACGTCATCGATGACGTCACGCATCACCTGACCCTCGAGTGATTTGGGCGGCGCAAATAATTAATTGTTTGATCTCACTGTTAATTACTGAAATATATTAAATGTGTTTTATCAGTTACCCCTTACCTAGTTGTTGTTGCCTTGCGGTCACGTGACTGTTTTCAATTCAGTCGGTGTTAAAATTAAAATCGTCACAGTCGAAGCAAGCTTGCAGAACGCACGCCATCTTGGAAACTGCGCTAAACCGTTTAAAGGGGGCGCTGCGTCAGCCACGCTGGGTGTGAGAGACGTCAACTGTCACTGCCAGTCCGAACTGTCATTTCTTTGTTTTGTTTTGGTGTTTATGTTTTTAGGGTGTGAGGGCCCCCTTGAGTCACTCTTTCAGTATGTTGGCGCCCCCGCAAGGTTCCACCAACGCCCCCTTAGTCGAAGGGGGCAGAGCGTCTGTAATGCGGCGTATTTCTGGAATGTTCCACCAGAGCTCCGCCAACAGCCCCGGCACGGGTTACGTGCAGTTTGGCACCTTCTCCGAAGAGTCCTCGACCAGAACTTTAGGAGCTTTCGCTGGAGTGTTTGCCCCAGTTACTTTGTCCATGTTTTCCGCCCTGATTTTTCTTCGAATGGGTGGGATTACCTATCACAACCCCCCTTTCACTCACCAACCTAACCAGCCGTGTTTTTTTCAGGTTATATCGTTGGTAATGCCGGTCTGTTAACCACATTACTCCAATTCGGTATTGCTTATGCTATTCTGGTGTTTACGGTGTGTTCGGTGTGCGCAGTGTCAACAAATGGGGCTGTCGAAGGTGGCGGAGTTTACTGTATCCTTTTTCTAGGCCCCCCCCCCGACTAACTTACTAACTTCAGGTTAACCTCACTTTTCCTTAACCAACCCCGATCCAGTTATGATTAGTCGCACTTTGGGGCCTGAGTTTGGTGGTTCGATTGGTACCTTGTTCTTTCTGGCCAATATGGTGAGCAGCGCCCTCTGTATTTCGGGTTGCGTCGAGGGTTTGGTGGAGAATTTTGGTCCTTCAGGTGAGTCACCTTGTCTTTTTTTCCTGTATATTGTTCTAGAAGCTTCTGGAATGTTCTGGAAGACTTTGAAACACTCTAGAAGGTTCTGAGAGCTTTGGAACAGTTCTAAAACTGTCTGGAAGTCTAGAAGCTTTTTTTAGTAGAATATCGAACATTCTGGGAGCTTTCAAATGGTTCTACGACGTTTGAACACTTTAGAACGTTCTGGAAACCTTCTACAACGGCCGGAGAGCTTTTAGCGAGTTCCAGAACGTTCTACACTGCACAGAAGCTTCTGAAAGGCTTTAGAACGTTCCAGAAGCTTTTGAAAGGTTTCAGAACGTTCTGGGAGGTTTTGGTCACTTCTAGAACGTTCGAAAAGCTTCTAGAATGTCCAGAACAGTTCTGGAACGTTCTAAAAGCTTCTAGAATGTTTGAAAAACTTTTAGAATGTCCCGAAAGGTTGTAGAAGGTGCTGGAATGTTCTTACAGCTCTTGGAAGGTTTTGGAATGTCCTGAAGGCTTTTAGAAGGTGTTAGATAGTAGTGTAACGTTCCGAAAGCTTCTAGAATGTCCAAAACAGTTCTAGAGGGTACTGGAATGTTCTAAAAGCTTTTAGAATGTTTGAAAAGCTTCTAGAATGTCCAGAAAGGTTTTAGAAGGTGCGGGAACGTTCTTACAGCTTCTGGAAGGGTCTAGAATGTCCTGAAAGGTACTCGAATGTTCTGGAAGGTTTTGGAATGTCCTGAAGGCTTTTAGAAGGTGTTAGATAGTAGTGTAACGTTCCGAAAGCTTCTAGAATGTCCAAAACAGTTCTAGAGGGTACTGGAATGTTCTAAAAGCTTTTAGAATGTTTGAAAAGCTTCTAGAATGTCCAGAAAGGTTTTAGAAGGTGCGGGAACGTTCTTACAGCTTCTGGAAGGGTCTAGAATGTCCTGAAAGCTTCTAGAATGTTTGAAAAGTTTCTAGAATGTCCAAAAAGGTTCTAGAAGGTGCAGGAACGTTCTTACAGCTTCTGGAATGTCCTGAAAGCTTCTAGAATGTTTGAAAAGCTTCTAGAATGTCCAGAAAGGTTTTAGAAGGTGCGGGAACGTTCTTACAGCTTCTGGAAGGGTCTAGAATGTCCTGAAAGGTACTCGAATGTTCTGGAAGGTTTTGGAATGTCCTGAAGGCTTTTAGAAGGTGTTAGATAGTAGTGTAACGTTCCGAAACCTTCTAGAATGTCCAGAACAGTTCTAGAGGGTACTGGAATGTTCTAAAAGCTTTTAGAATGTTTGAAAAGTTTCTAGAATGTCCAAAAAGGTTCTAGAAGGTGCAGGAACGTTCTTACAGCTTCTGGAAGGGTCTAGAATGTCCTGAAAGCTTCTAGAACGTCCAGAAAGGTTCTAGAAGGTGCAGAAACGTTCTTACAGCTTCTGGAAGGGTCTAGAATGTCCTGAAAGCTTCTAGAATGTTTGAAAAGCTTCTAGAATGTCCAGAAAGGTTCTAGAAGGTGCAGGAACGTTCTTACAGCTTCTGGAAGGGTCTAGAATGTCCTGAAAGCTTCTAGAACGTCCAGAAAGGTTCTAGAAGGTGCAGAAACGTTCTTACAGCTTCTGGAAGGGTCTAGAATGTCCTGAAAGCTTCTAGAATGTTTGAAAAGCTTCTAGAATGTCCAGAAAGGTTCTAGAAGGTGCAGGAACGTTCTTACAGCTTCTGGAAGGGTCTAGAATGTCCTGAAAGCTTCTAGAATGTTTGAAAAGCTTCTAGAATGTCCAGAAAGGTTCTAGAAGGTGCAGGAACGTTCTTACAGCTTCTGGAAGGGTCTAGAATGTCCTGAAAGCTTCTAAAACGTCCAGAAAGGTTCTAGAAGGTGCAGGAACGTTCTTACAGCTTCTGGAAGGGTCTAGAATGTCCTGAAAGCTTCTAGAATGTTTGAAAAGCTTCTAGAATGTCCAGAAAGGTTCTAGAAGGTGCAGGAACGTTCTTACAGCTTCTGGAAGGGTCTAGAATGTCCTGAAAGCTTCTAGAATGTTTGAAAAGCTTCTAGAATGTCCAGAAAGGTTCTAGAAGGTGCAGAAACGTTCTTACAGCTTCTGGAAGGGTCTAGAATGTCCTGAAAGCTTCTAGAATGTTTGAAAAGCTTCTAGAATGTCCAGAAAGGTTCTAGAAGGTGCAGAAACGTTCTTACAGCTTCTGGAAGGGTCTAGAATGTCCTGAAAGCTTCTAGAATGTTTGAAAAGCTTCTAGAATGTCCAGAAAGGTTCTAGAAGGTGCAGAAACGTTCTTACAGCTTCTGGAAGGGTCTAGAATGTCCTGAAAGGTGCTCGAATGTTCTGGAATGTCCTGAAGGCTTTCAGAAGGTGTTAGATAGTAGTGTAACGTTCCGAAAGCTTCTAGAATGTTCAGAGAAGTTCTAGAAGGTTCTGGAACAATCTAAAAGCTTCTAGAATGTTTGAAAAGCTTTTAGAATAGTCCAGAAAGGTTCTAGAAGGTGCGGGAACGTTCTAAGAGTTTCTGGAACGTTCGAAACGGTTTAATTCGTGTTTTTCAAGGTTACTTCGTCAAAGGAATAGTCCAAGATGGCCGCTGGTGGCAATTTCTCTATTCCACCATTTTGAACGCGCTCAATTTGATTATCTGCCTGATTGGGGCGGCCATGTTTGCCAAAACGACCGTTTTCGTGTTGGCCATCGTTTGTTCCTGTTTGATGTTGACGTTTTTCACTTTTTTCTACGAGGGTACCATCCAAGTAACTATTTTCTTTTTTTTTTGTTATTTCATTTTTTTTCTTTGTTTTTTTCATTTTTTTTTGTTTTTTTTTGTTTTTTTTTTTTTTTGTTTAGGTGCCAGTGCCGGCTTCCAACACTTTACACCCGAACGTCACTAATTACACGTTTACCGGCCTGAACTATGACACGTTGATTAGTAATTTGTGGACGCACTACGGCCGCGACTACACCGCAAAAGGTGCTACGGTCACCTTTGCCACCGTTTTTGGCGTGTTATTTTCCGGCGTTACTGGCATCATGGCCGGAGCGAATATGAGCGGTGAGTAATCAAGTTTCTCGAACTGGGTGACAGATATGTCAAAAATGACGGCGGAAATGGATTCCCTGACCCCGAATTAGTCGAAAACGAGTACCAACAATCGTAGGCTAGCTCAATCCAAAATGACTTTTTAACAATGTTTGAGGTGATTTTTAACAAATTTTCTGCACTTTTTTTTAGTTTTGTGTGTTTTTTTAACTTTTTTTTGTTTTTTGACTTTTTAAAAATGTTTGAGAGGTGATTTTTAACGTTTTTCTGCACTTTTTTTAGTTTTTTAATGTTTTTAGTGTTTTTTAAACTTTTTTTGTTTTTGACTTTTTAAAAATGTTTGAGAGGTGATTTTTAACGTTTTTCTGAACTTTTTTTAGTTTTTTAATACTTTTAGTGTTTTTTAAACTTTTTTTGTTTTTTGACTTTTTAAAAACGTTTGAGAGGTGATTTTTAACCTTTTTCTGCACTTTTTTTAGTTGTATAATTTTTTTTTGTATTTTTTAAACGTTTTTTATTTTCTAATTTTTTAAAAATGTTTGAGAAGTCATTTTTAACATTTTTCTGTACTTTTTTTTAGTTTTGTGTGTTTTTTAACTTTTTTTTGTTTTTTGACTTTTTAAAAATGTTTGAGAGGGAATTTTTAACGTTTTTCTGCACTTTTTTTAGTTTTTTAATGTTTTTAGTGTTTTTTAAACTTTTTTTATTTTTTGACTTTTTAAAAATGTTTGAGAGGTGATTTTTAACCTTTTTCTGCACTTTTTTTAGTTTTTTAATATTTTTAGTGTTTTTTAAAATTTTTTTTGTTTTTTGACTTTTTAAAAATGTTTGAGAGGTGATTTTTAACGTTTTTCTGCACTTTTTTTAGTTTTTTAATATTTTTCGTGTTTTTTAAACTTTTTTTGTTTTTTGGCTTTTTAAAAATGTTTGAGAGGTGATTTTTAACGTTTTTCTGCACTTTTCTTAGTTTTTTAATATTTTTAGTGTTTTTTAAGCTTTTTTTGTTTTTCTGACTTTTTAAAAATGTTTGAGAGGTGATTTTTAACCTTTTTCTGCATTTTTTTTAGTTTTTTAATATTTTTCGTGTTTTTTAAACTTTTTTTGTTTTTCTGACTTTTTAAAAATTTTTGAGAGGTGATTTTTAACCTTTTTCTGCACTTTTTTTAGTTTTATAATGTTTTTATGTATTTTTAAAACTTTTTTTATTTTCTAATTTTTTAAAAATGTTTGAGAAGTCATTTTTAACGTTTTTCCGCACTTTTTTCAGTTTTACGTTTTTGTTTTTTTAAACATTTTGTGCGATGATCTGATTGTCCACAGGCGAATTGAAAAATCCCGGCAAATCGATACCGCGCGGCACTCTGTCGGCCGTTTTCTTCACTTTGACAGTTTACCTGGCCATCTCGTGTTTGACAGCCGCCACCTCCACGCCCGCGCTACTCCAAAACAATTACTTGTTTCTGGCCGGCATCAGGTAAGTTGACAGCTGCTCCGTCAAAAACACGTGACAGCTGTCAAAAGGAAACGTTCATTTTTTTTTTTTGTTGACAGCGTGTTTCCTCCGAGCGTGGCGGTCGGTTTGTTTACGGCCACGTGGTCGGCCGCGTTGAGCAACGTGATTGGTGGATCGCGCGTCCTCGAGGCGCTCGCCAAGGACAGTATTTTCGGTAAGTTTTGACAGTTGACAGACTGTACTGTCAATACTGTAATTTGACAGTGGTAATATAATCGAGTTGGCAGGTTCTCTGCTGAATTTCGTCACGAGAGGCACGTGGCGCGGTAATCCGGTGGTGGCGGTGGTACTGTCCGCCATTTTGGTTCAGCTGGTACTGCTGATTGGTTCGTTGAACGTGATCGCTCAATTGAACGCCGTTCTTTTCCTGCTCAGTTACCTGGCAACGAATGTGGCCTGTTTGGGGCTCGAATTGGCCGGCGCCCCCAATTTTAGGTAAGTTTGGGTGTTTGATCGTCATTTTTAACGTTTTTTTTTGTACTTTTTCTATTTGTTCAGTTGTTTTTTAACTTTTTTCTATTCAGACTCTTTAAAAATATTTGAGCAGTCATTTTTAACATTTTTTTGTACTTTTTTTTAACTTTTCCTATTAGTTTCGTTGTTTTTCCGTTTTTTTGTATTCAGACTTTTTAAAAATGTTTGAGAGGTCATTTTTAACGTTTTTTTGTACTTTTTTAAAACTTTTTCTATTTGTTCAGTTGTTTTTTAACTTTTTTCTATTGAGACTTTTTAAAAATATTTGAGCAGTCATTTTTAACGTTTTTTTGTACTTTTTTTAACTTTTCCTATTAGTATCGTTGTTTTTCCATTTTTCTCTATTCAGACTTTTTAAAAATGTTTGAGTAGTCATTTTTAACGTTTTTTTGTACTTTTTTAAAACTTTTTCTATTTGTTCAGTTGTTTTTTAACTTTTTTCTATTCAGACTTTTTAAAAATATTTGAGCAGTCATTTTTAACATTTTTTTGTACTTTTTTTTAACTTTTCCTATTAGTTTCGTTGTTTTTCCATTTTTCTCTATTCAGACTTTTTAAAAATGTTTGAGAAGTCATTTTTAACGTTTTTTTGTACTTTTTTAAAACTTTTTCTATTTGTTCAGTTGTTTTTTAACTTTTTTCTATTCAGACTTTTTAAAAATGTTTGAGAGGTCATTTTTAACGTTTTTTTTGTACTTTTTTTTACTTTTTCTATTTGTTTTTCTATGTGTTTGTGTCGGATAGCTAAAGTGTCGGACGTGCTTGTACAGAGCTCTGTTTTGGATTGTATATTGCAAGTGAAATAATACTTGGAAAGTCGCGGTTTTCGCACTGGTGGTAAAGTTTGGTGTCACTAATCCGATTGGATGTATTTTTGAACTGTCCGATAATCCGGTTAGCGGTAACTCAGTAAATAAGTGTGAACAATAGAAACTGAATCAATTTGTGTGTTTATATAAAAACAGATAAGATAGGCATCGGTATTGCCCGGCCGTGATAAGGCGGTCAGCGAGTCCGTAGTGATGGAGAGTGCGGACGGAGATGATCCTGGTGGAATGAATTGTTTTAAATGTAAAGCACTGTTTGAAGATGCAAAGAGCATTGTTCAATGTGTGGAGTGTAAAAACTACTATCATGGCAAATGCGAAAATGTAGATCTGAGAGGGTTTCATATGAGAAGATTGACCTGGAAGTGTGGACGATGCAGTGATGATCCCCTGAGTTGTCCGAGACCGAGAAAGCGGAGCAGGGTTGAAGATGGTATTGATCAGAGTCTCATTGAAGCCATACATCGTACTTTAAGTTTGCTGCTGAAAACCACAAATGAGCTAAACGATAAAGTGGACAAACTCGTAACTGAGAATCAATCCCTTAAAGTACAAATAGCTGAGTTAAAGAAATCGCAGATTATAAACCCTACTGTCGCTCACTCGGTCCTGCCTACGTATGCTTCGACTGCGGCTAAATCATCCAATAACAGCAAGGTCCTATTGGTTAAACAAAAGGGCCAGCAAAAAGATGTGAAACAGGTAAAAAAGGATTTGCAGGACAGAGTCAATCCGGAAGAGCTGGGCATTGGCGTCTCAATGGGACGTCCAACAAGAGATGGGGGGCTGGTGCTTACGTGTGGAAATGAAAGAGAGATCTCTGCAGTCCAATCGGAGATTCAGACAAAACTTGGAAGTGACTATCAAGTAGATAGGCCAAAAACACGGGAGCATAGAATTAAAGTTGTCGGTATTCATGAGGATCAGTATGAGTCTACAGAAGAACAAATTATAGAAAGAGTTGCTAAACAGAATGACCTTCGAGTAAACAACAAAAACTTTAAAATGAAGATTCTTAGAAGAACGCAGTTGTTGAACAGGAAATTTAATTTAATTGTGGAAGCCGATTCTGTTACTTATAACTCGCTGATTGAGAATCAAAAATTGAACTTGGGCTGGGGTCGTTACTGGGTTTACAACGATTATGGTATTATCCGATGCTATAATTGTAATAAATATGGACACTTCCAGAAGGAATGTAGGGACAAAAAGACCTGTGCTAAATGTAACGGTGAGCACGACATCAAAGTTTGCCAGGGAGTTTCCGTCAAATGTACAAACTGCGTTACATCTAATGAGAAGTATAAGATGAATTTGAAGACTGATCATGTAGTATGGGATCACGCAAATTGCGAAACCTTTAAGCGCATCGAAAAATCCCGGAAAAACAAATTTCTCCAATAGCAATTAGATGTAAATATAGCCCTAACATCCAGTGTTTTATATGTTAATTGTCAGGGTTACTTAAATAATAAAGACAATATAATGATGCTGTTGAATGACTGGAGGCCCATGTTGTTGTGTTTGTCGGAAACCCATGTGTGTGCGGATGTGGAGCAAGTCGAATTGAACATCGACGGTTATCGCATGGAACAGTGTGTGACGACTAACAGGAGAACTGGGGGAGTCTTGATGTTGGTGAGGAGTGATATTACGTATAAGGTTAAAACAGTACAGTGTATTGATAATTTTGTGTGGATGTTGTCTGTCGAGATTTGTATGTTTAGGATAAGATACCTTTTTACAGTTTTGTATCATCCGCCACAGACCGAGAATGCTAGATTTGTTCAGTTCTTTAGAGAATATCTGGAGGACTTGAGTGTGTTTGGGGGAGTCAATATAATTGTGGGAGACTTTAACTTTGATTTGACAAAACCATCTTTTTATGGTGAAAAGTTAATATCGGATGTGTATTTAAATGGATTCTCCCAAATTGTTGACGTTCCCACGCGGGTGACTGATAGGAGCCAGACATTGATTGATTATATAATTACCAATGACAAGAATCTTCCATTTAATGTTCATCAAACACCAAAGATTAGTGACCACTCTATATTGTCCGTTTGTCTTGATCGAGAATTAAATAAGGTTCCGAATATAATAAAGCGTTATCGTTCAATGAAGAATTATAACATAAATGTATTGCATGACTACTTTTTTGGTGTGCCATGGATGAATGAAAGTGGAGATGTGAATGTACTTGCGAATAATTTTGTTGACGATATGGAATCGATATTAAATAGCATGTGCCCTAAAAAAGATTACGTTTTTAAACCAAATTATTTGAATAAAGAGTGGATAACAGAGAGTGTGAGAGAAAATATGCAAATTAGAGATAATTTGTATATTAGAGCGGTTGGACAGGGAGGTGAAGATGCTTGGGCGGAGTACAAAAGAATGAGAAATTATATAGTGACACAAATAAAACATGAAAAGGAACGATATTTTAAGGAAATGATTGATGACAATAACAAAAATTCTATTGTAATGTGGAAGAAACTAAAATTGCTATTGCCCGGTAAACAGCTCACAACACCTGATGAGATCAAATTTGAGAATCTAACAATAACTGATGGATTTATAGCGGCCCAAAAATTTAATCAATTCTTTATTACTAGTATTGACGACGTTATAGATGGCATTCCTAAATACTTACCACCCGAACGGATTTTTCTGGCTGTCCCTAAGGTATCTGTTCATTTTGGCAAATTTAAACAACTGACTATGAAAGATATGAAGAATATTTTAGCCGATATGAAAAATGTCGGAGGGGGCGAAAGTGGAATATCGAGGAAGGTCCTGTGTGATGTCTGTTGTGTGGCTGGCAATCGTTTGTTGGACATAATAAACACCTCGTTATGTAATGGTATATTTCCTGAAAGATGGAAGAAATCAACTGTCATTCCTGTGCCAAAAGTTTCAGGTACGACCCTTTATAATGAATTTAGACCTATCAATACAGTTCCGGTTTACGAAAAGGTGCTAGAACTGGCGGTGAAAAAACAGTTACAAGAGCACTGTGATGTCAACAGTCTTTTGGCGGTCAATCAGTCTGGTTTCCGTGAACGTCACTCGTGTGAGTCTGTGGTTGTGAATTTGTGTGACATTTTTAAAAAAGAAATAGATAACGGTAATTTTGTCCTTGCAGTCTTTTTGGACTTTAGAAGAGCATTTGAAACGATTGATAGGGGGCTGTTGTTGCGCAAGCTGAGCGGCATGGGCGTGAAGGATATGGTTTTGAGTTGGTTCGAATCGTACTTGACTGGTAGGCATCAAATGGTTAAATTTAAAGAATGTACATCTGATTCTCTGGAGGTTCCGCATGGTGTTCCTCAGGGGACCGTATTGGGTCCTCTATTATTTTTATTGTATGTCAATGATATTGTTAGTTGTGTAAATGAATGTAAAATTGAACTATTTGCCGATGACACCATGCTTTATTTGGCTGGGAAGAATCTGGACTTTATGCAGAACACTATAAATTGTGAACTAGGGAAGCTGTTTAAGTGGTTGTGTATCAATAAGCTTTGTGTTAATGCTTCAAAGACAAGGTTTTGTGTATTTGGCAAAAAGGCTCACTTGAGCCAAGTGAATTTTGAACATTTGAACATAACCATTAACAGCCAGAGAGTTGAGCGCGCTCACCAGATCAAGTATTTGGGTGTTTTATTTGATTCGTGTTTGGACTTCCACGCCCATGCTGATTGCGTCACACGCAAATTTGCAAAGAAAGTTAGTTTTATTGCCAGAGTGGGGGGTCAATTGTCACTCGGTACCAGATTATTGTTATATAATAGCATAGCTGCCCCACATCTGGAATTCTGCTCTTGTCTGTTGTACAACTTGCCATCTTTTAAGATCGAACAGATTCAGGTTGTGCAAAATCGAGCAATGCGAACGATTTTAAAGTGCAATAGGTATACCCCTACTGCAACAATGCTCAATGTTTTAAACTTTTTGTCAGTCAAACAAAAAATTGTGTTTAGCGTCCATATATTTGCTTTTAAATTAAGAAACAATCTGTTGCCTTCTTACATTTGTGACAGGATTAAGGTTTTCAGCGATATTCACACCTACAGTACAAGGCATTGCTCAAATTTTGCATTAATAGAGAAGTGTCATTCTAGTCACATGCACAATTCTGTACTGTATGGAGGCTTGCTCGATTTTAATATGCTGCCTGGTACTCTTAAGGACTGCAAAGATTTGAATGTTTTTAAAAAATTGATTCGAAATTATGTATTGTCTTCAAAATTTTAATCTGTTTTACTATACCCGACTGATATTTTACTCTTTTATTTTTTATTCTATAATTTATAGTACCGTAGTTTTAAGTTTACTGATACCTGTACTTGTTTTTCCTTATAGCCTTGTGCTAAATAAAGACAATTATTATTATTATTATTCAGTTGTTTTTTAACTTTTTTCTATACAGACTTTTTAAAAATGTTTGAGAGGTCATTTTTAACGTTTTTTTGTACTTTTTTTTACTTTTTCTATTTGTTCAGTTGTTTTTTAACTTTTTTCTATTCAGACTTTTTAAAAATGTTTGAGAAGTCATTTTTAACATTTTTTTGTACTTTTTTTAACTTTTCCTATTAGTTTCGTTGTTTTTCCATTTTTCTCTATTCAGACTTTTTAAAAATGTTTGAGCAGTCATTTTTAACGTTTTTTTGTACTTTTTTAAAACTTTTTCTATTTGTTCAGTTGTTTTTTAACTTTTTTCTATTCACACTTTTTAAAAATGTTTGAGTAGTCATTTTTAACATTTTTTTGTACTTTTTTTAACTTTTCCTATTAGTTTCGTTGTTTTTCCATTTTTCTCTATTCAGACTTTTTAAAAATGTTTGAGAGGTCATTTTTAACGTTTTTTTGTACTTTTTTAAAACTTTTTCTACTTGTTCAGTTGTTTTTTAACTTTTTTCTATTCACACTTTTTAAAAATGTTTGAGAGGTCATTTTTAACATTTTTCTACACTTTTTCCCCGTTTATATCAATTTTAAATTTTTTTTTCCAGACCGTCATTTTCCTACTTCACGTGGCATACAGCGTTGATCGGACTGTTGGGCACGTTGATCATGATGTTCGTGATCAACGCAGTGTACGCTGCTTGTAGCATTTTAATGTGCACGACGCTCGTCATGTTTCTGCACTTGTTTTCGCCGTCGAAACGTGCCGATTGGGGCAGCATTTCGCAGGCGTTGATTTTCCATCAAGTTCGAAAATATTTGCTTTTACTGGATTCCCGGAAGGATCACGTGAAATTTTGGCGACCGCAAATTCTCCTGTTGGTCAACAGTCCGCGGTCCGCTTGTCCGCTAATCGATTTCGTCAACGATTTGAAAAAGGGCGGATTGTACGTTCTGGGTCATGTCGTCAAGGGCGAGCTGAGTGACGGTGAGTTTAAAACTTTGTCAGTTTTTGAGATATCGAAAAACCAATTACACCAACGTGTTTTCTGGACAAAATTAGCATAAAAGGAATTTGAGATGACGTTTCTAGCGTTACGAATAAGAAAGTTGCCCTTTTTCGTTTGGCAACGTCGCGCAAACTGTAACTTTGTTATTTTTTTACTTGGACCCCTCGAGTGACCACTCGTTTTCGACTAATTCGGGGTCGCTGATTTCAAATCCGCAGTCAGAATTTGCGTATCTCATAACCTGGTCAAATTAGTTGTTCAAATGTGACATTTCAAGTGTAACTCGGTCAGTTTTTGTGATATCAAAAAACCAATTACACCAACGTGTTTTCTGGACAAAATTAGCATAAAAGGAATTTGAGATGACGTTTCTAGCGTTCCGAATAAGAAAGTTGCCGTTTTTCGTTTGGCAACGTCGCGCAAACTGTAGCTTTGTTACTTTTTTAGTTGGACCCCTCGAGTGACCACTCGTTTTCGACTAATTCGGGGTCGCTGATTTCAAATCCGTAGTCAGAATTCGCGCATCTCTTAACCTGATCAAATTAGTCGTTAAAATGTGAAATTTCAAGTGTAACTCTGCCAGTTTTTGTGATATCAAAAAAACAATTACACCAACGTGTTTTCTGGACAAAATTAGCATAAAAGGAATTTGAGATGACGTTTCTAGCGTTACGAATAAAAAAGTTGCCGTTTTTGGTTTGGCAACGTCGCGCAAACTGTAACTTTGTAATTTTTTTACTTGGACCCCTCGAGTGACCACTCGTTTTCGACTAATTCGGGGTCGCTGATTTCAAATCCGCCGTCAGAATTCGCGCATCTCTTAACCTGGTGGAAAATTTTACCAAAAAATGGCGGTCAGAGCTTAAATTGGCAAAAAATTGTTTTTTTTTTTCCGTCCAGGTCCGGACGCCGCTCTAGAAATGACGCCGCACTGGCTCAATCTGATCGATCACCTCAAAGTGAAGGCGTTCGTCGAATTGACGGTGGCGCACTCTGTGAGAGAGGGCGTGCAACATTTGATGCGTCTGAGCGGCATGGGAGCGATGAAACCGAACACGGTGATTTTCGGGTTTTTGGACGACCAGGCACCGACCGATTTCCTGTTAAGGTCCGTCACCGTCACAATTTTGACGGCTGTCAGATTGGTTTTTGGTTTGATGGGGGGGGGACGTTTCGTTTTGCAGCGCCGACTCGTCGTATCGCAGCAACGAGTTTGACAACGACGTGTTTCCGATGCTGACGTCGGGCAGTTTGGAGCCGCTCGAGTACGTGCAAATGATGCGCGACGCGCTGCGCCTGAACAAGAATCTGTGCCTGTGCCGGAACTTTGCCAAATTGAAGAAAGACCCCAAAACGTACGTTGCATGCATAATTTCCGCCATTTTGGACTGAGTTGGGTCAGGGTTGATGGTACTCGTTTTCGACTAATTTGGGGTCAGGGAATCCATTTCCGCTGTCATTTTTGACATATCTGTCACCCAGTTCGAGAAACGTATTTTTTTATAAAAATTTGGGTTTTGGTAATAGTTACATAAAAATGATTGTTACCACTGTATTCCCCGTCCTCGAATTAGTAGAAAACGAGTGCAAACTCGATTTTTTTAAAAAAAATCAAAATGGCGTCACTGACAGCCATTTGTAATTCTCGCCATTTTGGATTGAGATAGTCCAGGCTTGATGGTACTCGTTTTCGACTAATTCGGGGTCAGGGAATCCATTTCCGCTGTCATTTTTGACATATCTGTCACCCAGTTCGAGAAGCGTAATTGTTTATAAAAATCTGGGTTTGTGTAATAATTACGTAAAAAATATTGTTACCACTGAACTCCCCGTTCTCGAATTAGTAGAAAACGAGTACAAACTTGATTTTTTTTGTAAAAAATCAAAATGGCGTCACTGGACGTCATTTGTAATTTCCGCCATTTTGGGTTGAGTTGGGTTAGGGTTGATGGTACTCGTTTTCGACTAATTCGGGGTCAGGGAATACATTTCCGCTGTCATTTTTGACATATCTGTCACCCAGTTCGAGAAGCGTAATTTTTTATAAAAATCTGGGTTTTGGTAATAGTTACGTAAAAATGATTGTTACCACTGAACTCCCCGTCCTCGAATTAGTAGAAAACGAGTACAAACTCGATTTTTTTTATAAAAAATCAAAATGGCGTCACTGGCAGCCATTTGCAATTTCCGCCATTTTGGATTGAGATAGGCCAGGGTTGATGGTACTCGTTTTCGACTAATTTGGGGTCAGGGAATCCATTTCCGCTGTCATTTTTGACATATCTGTCACCCAGTTCGAGAAACGTAATTTTTTATAAAATCTGGGTTTGGGTTATAATTACGTAAAAATTATTGTTACCACTGTATTCCCCGTCCTCGACTTAGTAGAAAACGAGTACAAACTTGATTTTTTGTAAAAAATCAAAATGGCGTTAGTGGACGTCATTTGTAATTTCCGCCATTTTGGGTTGAGTTGGGTTAGGGTTGATGGTACTCGTTTTCGACTAATTCGGGGTCAGGGAATCCATTTCCGCTGTCATTTTTGACATACCTGTCACCCAGTTCGAGAAACTGTTAATTTTCAGGGTGAACTCGAAATCGTTCATCGACGTGTGGCCGGTGAATTTTTTGACGCCGGGCGAGCACGACGCCTTCGACATCACGTCGCTGTTCATGATGCAATTGGCGTGCATCGTCAACATGGTGCCGGTGTGGGCGCGGCTCCGTTTGCGCGTCTGCGTCTGCGACGAGACGCGTTCGAGCGCGTTTCAGATCGCGTCGGCGGACGCGGGCACGCGCGTCGATCGATTGCGCGCGATGCTGAAAACGTTGCGAATCGACGCGCAAATTTGCCCGATCGCCGACTGGTCCGACGTCATCGAAACGCACGGCGCCAACATGGACGTCTACGTCAACAAGTACGTTTTTGACACTTGACATGTCAAATGTCACATTTTGACAGTTGTCATTTGTTTTTTTTTTGTCGCAGTTTCAACACGTTGCTACGCGACCAATCAACGGAGACGGCGGTGACGTTTGTTTACTTGCCGACGCCGCCCGACGACAACGAACGCGTCCCCGGGTACTTTGACAGTTTGGAGATGGTGTCGCGCGATTTGCCGCCCACCATTTTCGTGCACGGCGTCAACATGGTCACCTCCACCACTTTGTAGTCCGTGATCCGCCATTTTGTTTCCCAAAAAAACCGTTTTAGTCCACTCCACAGACATTTCCCAACTTCCCAAATAGGTAAGATTCCAAAAATTTCTAGACCTTTTCTTGGTATAGTGTGTGTGTGGCCGCGCCTTCATCATATCTGTGATTTGTATTAGTTACGTATTTTGTACCGTTTAAGGCAAATTTTTTGAAAAAATATGACATTTACCTTTTTTGACGTAAAAGTGTTTTTTCTCCCTCTCTCCAACACTGTGTAACTCCGTTATTTGACCAGACAACCCTTCCGAGTTTGTACTCTTTTTCGACTAAATTGGGGTCGGGGAATCCAACCCAACTGTCAGTTTTGCGATATTTTCTCAACTAACCGAGTTAGACTGAAAAATCAGGGTTTTAACGGTTAATTTACAAAAAAATCGAGCTGAGTGAGAGTTACGTCAATTCTGGCTGCGGAATTGGAATCGGCGACCCCAAATTAGTCGAAAACGAGTGGTCACTCGAGGGGTCTAACCTAACAAATAACAAAGTTGGTTTCAGTTAAAGATGGCGCTGCTAACGCTTCAACTCGGTTATTTCACTAGATAACCACATCGAGTTTGTACTCTTTTTCGACTAAATTGGGGTCGGGGAATCCAACCCAACTGTCAGTTTTGCGATATTTCCTCAACTAACAAAGTTAGACCAAAACGGCGTGTATAATTTGTTTATTTAATGTCAATACATTTACAATAATTATTAATAAAAAAAATAGCGGAATCCAGTTGAAGAGATCAGCGCACAACGTGGCAACGTCGTTCACGGTAAACCGTGCAAATCGTGCACCGTGTACAATCGTTCGATGCGGTCGTAGACGGCGCTGGACGCGTCCAACGTTTTCGGCAACAAATCGACGGCGCGTCGCACGTCATCCTCGTCACCGCACACCTGTCAAAACGGTTACTGTCAAATTGTTGTGACGTTTGACGTTTTTTTTCTTTCGACAACCGACTTTGCGCAGCAATTGTTCGCGAACGGGCAGCGTGTACATGGCCACGTGCGCCCCCTTGCGCACAATGAACGAATGATGTTTGGCCAGCGTGCGGTCGTAGGCGTCGCGACACGCCACCCCCGTAGCCTCGTCCATCTCCAGTTTGGCGATTTTCGCCAGAAACGATTGGATAAAATCTGAAAATGACGGTTGTTTGACAGAAAACGATGTTGCGCCTCCCAGTCCGCCATTTTGAATTGTCTGTCAAAAAACCGATGTTGCCCCTCATTTTAAAGGGAATTTCACGTAGTTTCAAGAAATGACTGTCAAAATGACGTTCAAGGCCGCCATTTTGAATTTCCTGTCAAAATATTGACTTGCACCTTATTTTAAAGGGAATTTCACGTAGTTTCTAGAAATGACAGTTAAAATGGCGTCCAAGTGACGTTATACTGACCTAAGCCGCGGTGGATGCGCAGTAGCGTGCGACTGCCCGATACGAAACCTTTTTGGTGCAACAAACAGTGTTCTGTTTCGTGTTCGAGCATCGTTTTCACCGTTTTGTATTTGTGCGCGTTCTCGCGCAGCAACCTGTCCAAATGGTCCATTTTCTGGCGCAGGTCTTTGCTGACAAAGCCGAACACGGTGCCCATCAGGGTGAAGAATCTGTCAAAAAATTGAAAATGACACGATTTCTCGAGCCGGGTGACAGATACTGTCAAACTGACTTCAAAAATGGATTCCCTGAGCCCAAATTAGTGGAAAACGAGAACAGTTCTTTCATGGGGCGAGCAGAGCGTTTTTGACGTCACGATGACGTAATTTAGCAAAACCATAATTTGGCCAATTGTCAAATTTCAGTCATTGTGACGTCAAAAAAGCTCTGGTCCCTCCTAACTTGGTTATTTTTCAACTTACACAGGGTGGTTTAATATGTCAGTTTAAAGCCATCGAAACGCTCTGAGTGACCGTGTCCACCCAGAAAACACTTGGAACTGTCTGATGGCCAGTTTTGACGTTAAAATCTCTGATTTTTGGGTGTTTTTCGGCCATTTTAGGCCACTAAATAAAAAAGTGTACTCACTTGCTCAATTCATCGAAACTTTCCAGGTACAATTCCAAATCGACGTCGTCGGTTTCGTGTAGAGCGGCCTGAAACTTGTCGTGGACGATTTTAATGTCGAACTTGTCCGGATTCGAGGCGTTTTCACTCATTTTCAGCCCTAAAATCGCCCCCTTTGACAATGTTTGTGTTTACAACACACTGGACCAGTGAAATTGTAGGTTAGAATCGTTTTGTCACTGTCACTTGTCAGCGGCGCAGTTTCGACAACAAGCGTCATCTGATCGACGTATTCAAAACACGAACGGGGGTCACGTGACCGTTAAACTACTCCGTGGAGCTACGTCGCGATAACGGAACGCAACCTAACCTTACACTTTTTTTTTACTAATTTTTGAGGTTATACGAGGTTTTGTTTATTTAATTTTTTTTAATAATAAATCCCCTTTAGATTTGTGGGGGGTAAACAAAATGGGAGTGTGGAAAAGAACGCAGCCTGGTTTTTCCCCAAAAACCGTAAAAAAGCGACATCTGCAGTGGCTAATTGACCTGGGAAAGGCCAAAGCAACCAATCCAACAAAGTAATACATTTCTAGCACTTTTTTCTGTCTGGCCCACAAAATCTCGTTACAGATCCAGTTTAACTCTTAGAAGAAGATGCTTTAGTGCAGGAAATCGTTGCAACGGAGGCTGGTTTGGTTACGACAGTTATAACCGAAGAAAAAGTGATTTCCGAGGCAGGAAGGAGTACCACACGATTGCTCCTTATGAAAGTTGATTGTGTGGAGGAGTTTGAGTTGAGTGAAATGTACAGTTTATCCACAAGAGACCGGTAAGTCAGTATTAAAGTACACAAATTACATATTTTGTGACGTCCCTTGTTTTGGCTCTAAATTACTCTCTTATTTGACAAGTTACGTCAAAATGTCATAGAAAACAAAAGATAGAGCAGATTTCAAGCTTTCCAAAAATATCCCCCCATGATTCGATTGATTGCACCGTTTGGCCGCTAGAGGGCGTCAAGTCTCCTTCACCATAAAATCACATATTTTTTGACACTCACTGTTTTGACCCTAAATTACTCCCTTATTTGACAAATTACGTCAAACATTTTGACTGCCACTAGCGTGGCACTCGAACGTGTCACGCCCTCACTTAATTCACCCCTGACTGGTATAGGGAACTTAAATGCTAATCAAACCCCTTTTCCCTCCCCTCACACCATTTTGAAAGGGGCGGAGGGGGAGGGGGGGAGGTTTGATTAAGACAATATAGCAGAAAAGGGTGGGGGGGGGGGGGGTGGACGGGGAAACAAGCTGGATAACACTGCGCTAGCGCGTTCTCTCCAGTTTCGATGTGGTCCAGTTTGCCGTGGATTCTGTTCCCGATCGTATCCAGATTTCGTCTCGCCCCTCTACGCCCGTTTTCTGAGAAAATCGACCATCGTTTGTTTTCTGGTAAGTGCACGTCGCTCACCCTGTATAACAGTCTGCTAGATGGAAAAATAAATTGAAATTACCCGGGTAATTTACCGTTTCTGAGTAACTCTGATTCCCAACAAAACAGTCTCTAAATTCAATTATTGTTGGCTGATATTTGAGCACCCTGTAACTCGGTTATTTTTTGGACTACAGTGTAGTTGAACCACTCCAATTAACCGTCTTGAGCTGCTCTTTTCAGTGGTGTAGAGCAAAAAATTCTCTCGGAAAAAATAGGTACAGGGTGACCAAAAAACCGAAACCACCATACTTTTCATGTACACCCTGTATACTGGAAGCAATTAAGGTCCAGCAAAGTTACGGTGCTGGATTAAGGAGTCCTCTAGGAACATTTTTGATGTCTCGCAAAATTTTCGTAACTCTAACCGTTTTCGAGTTATTAATGAAAAACTGATTTGTTGCAACAAATTTTCAATTAGTGGTTTAAAATTTGTTCACCCTGTAACTCGGTTATTTTTGGGAGTTCAAGAAGGTTGAACCGCTCAAATTAACCGTCTTGAACTCCTCTTTTCAGTGGTGTAGAGCAAAAAATTCTCTCGGAAAAAATAGGTACAGGGTGACCAAAAAACCGAAACCACCATACTTTTCATGTACACCCTGTATACTGGAAGCAATTAAGGTCCAGCAAAGTTACGGTGCTGGATTAAGGAGTCCTCTAGGAACATTTTTGATGTCTCGCAAAATTTTCGTAACTCTAACCGTTTTCGAGTTATTAATGAAAAACTGATTTGTTGCAACAAATTTTCAATTAGTGGTTTAAAATTTGTTCACCCTGTAACTCGGTTATTTTTGGGAGTTCAACAAGGTTGAACCGCTCAAATTAACCGTCTTGAACTCCTCTTTTCAGTGGTGTAGAGCAAAAAATTCAATGGGAAAAAATGTGTACAGGGTGACCAAAAAACCGAAACCATCATACTTTTTATGCACACCCTGTATATTGGAAGCAATTAAGGTCCAGCAAAGTTACGGTGCTGGATTAAGGAGTCCACTAGGAAGATTTTTGATGTCTCGCAAATTTTTCGTAACTCCCGCCGTTTTCGAGTTATTAAAGAAAAACTGATTTGGTGCAACAAATTTTCAATTTGACAACTTTGTCACAAACACTAAAGAGAGTGATTTAAAGAGAATTTCACGGCCTACGCGATGGTAAAAAAATCAACCAGCTAACTGTCAAAATAACCGAGTTACGGGCTGTCAAAGTTGACCCAACACATGTTAAACTGAAATTATACTTTTGACACTTAACGTCAAAATAACATGGTTATTTGACAACTTTGCTACGAACACTAAGAAGAGTGATTTAAAGAGAATTTCACGGCCTACACGATGGTAAAAAAATCAACCAGCTAACTGTCAAAATAACCGAGTTACGGGCTGTCAAAATTGACCCAACACATGTTAAACTGAAATTTTACTTTTGACACTTAACGTCAAAATAACCCGGTTATTTTACAATTTTGTTACAAATACGATACCAGGTGATTTAAAGAGAATTTCACGGCCTACGCGATGGTAAAAAAATCAACCAGCTAACTGTCAAAATAACCGAGTTACGGTCTGTCAAAGTTGGCCCAACACATGTTAAACTGAAATTTTACTTTTGACACTTAACGTCAAAATAACCCGGTTATTTTACAATTTTGTTACAAATACTATACCAGGTGATTTAAAGAGAATTTCACGGCCTACGCGATGGTAAAAAAATCAACCAGCTAACTGTCAAAATAACCGAGTTACGGTCTGTCAAAGTTGGCCCAACACATGTTAAACTGAAATTTTACTTTTGACACTTAACGTCAAAATAACTCGGTTATTTGACAACTTTGCTACGAACACTAAGAAGAGTGATTTAAAGAGAATTTCACGGCCTACGGGATGGTAAAAAAATCAACCAGCTAACTGTCAAAATAACCGAGTTACGGGCTGTCAAAGTTGACCCAAGACATGTTAAACTGAAATTATACTTTTGACATTTAAAGTCAAAATAACCCGGTTGTTTGACAACTTTGTCCCAAACACTAAAGAGAGTGATTTAAAGAGAATTTCACGGCCTACGTGATGGTAAAAAAATCAACCAGCTAACTGTCAAAATAACCGAGTTACGGTCTGTCAAAGTTGACCCAACACATGTTAAACTGAAATTCTACTACTGACACTTAACGTCAAAATAACCCGGTTATTTTACAATTTTGTTACAAATACTATACCAGGTGATTTAAAGAGAATTTCATGGCCTACACGATGGTATATTTGAATAGAAAATGTTTTTAGTTTTCGTGCAGAGCAAAGTGTCCAAAATGGCCGACAATCGGTAACGCGGTCACGTGGGTGCCTTTGTCGGTTCGAAATTGCCCTCCCGAAACTTTTCCGCCGATTCTTAACGACCCTTAGCCTTAGATGTGGCACGTGACCGGAAATCGGAAACTTTTTAATCAAATCCTCCTTGGAAGGGTCCCCCCAAGTGTCAAAAGTAGTAGAATTTCAGTTGGGTCAACTTTGACAGACCGTAACTCGGTTATTTTGACAGTTAGCTGGTTGATTTGTTTACCATCGCGTAGGCCGTGAAATTCTCTTTAAAATGAGTGTGATTTTAGGCGAGGTTGCCAAATTTGGTGGCGTGCATCCATCCGAGTAGAGTGTAAATGTAGTCAGCCCTATTTTAGCTCTCAATACCCATTAATAACGCTGTGGGAATTTGAAATTACCACCGGAAATACCGTTTATTCACTGTTTTAACAAATAACCGTAATAATTCCCTTAAACCGCTCTAATTGTTCCGTCCCGACTGCCCGATCTAATGCCGGTTGATTTGTTTTTTTCCAGTCTGACATGGACTCGCGTCGAGTATGAATCGAACTGTCAAAATGACGCAGACGATTACTGCGATCCTGCTGACGTACGTCTGGATCGTGAGCGGTACGACGCGCCCTCTACAGTCGGACGAGTGTATCACGTAAGTTTTCAAATTGCACTATAAATGTCATTAATGGGATGTCTCAACTTTGACGCCCTCTAGCGGCCAAACGGTGCAACCGATTAACTTGAGCGGCCACATTTTCTGAAAGCTGACACCTTGGACTATCTTTTTGCTTCAGTGACATTTTGACGTCAGCTGTCAAATACGAGAGTTATTCAAGGTTAAAGCGAAAAGTGTCCAGAAATGTTGGTCTGGAAAGTTTGGTGGTCAACTTTGACGCCCTCTAGCGGCCAAACGGTGCAACCGATTAACTTGAGCGGCCATATTTTCTGAAAGCTGACACTTTCGACTATCTTTTTGCTTCAGTGACATTTTGACGTCAGCTGTCAAATGCGAGAGTTATTCAAAGCAAAAAGTGTCCAAAAATGTTCACAAAAACACTAATTAACTTAAAAAATATTTATATTAAGTCCTTAACAAATATATTAAATAGCCTGCGATTGGTCAGTGGTGTGGTGGATGATTGGGACCTGAAAACAAAAAAAAAAACAGGACCGTATTAGGAAAATTCGCAAAAACGTGATTGTGCAGGACCGTGTTCAGAAAATTGACTGATTTTTTCAAAAATTCAGAAAAAAAAGTGTTTACCATCGTGCGGTCCAGGTCCTCCAGGTCCTCCGCATGGTTTGTGTGGATCGTGAGGCTGTTGAGGGCCGTGAGGCTCTTGAGGGCCGTGAGGTTCGTGAGGCGGTGGTGGAGGAGCCATTTTGTCTTCGATCGGCAGCAGCACAGAACGAAATCACGTCGAATAACGATAATTGTGGTCGCTTTTATACGGTCCTGATAAGATTATCGACAGATTAGGCTGTCAGTGGAAATATGCGAGGAATTTCGTATTTTTACATCGAAAGCAGTAGAATGACTTATCAGGATGATGAAATTGGGAAAATTCCACGTCGATGACGATTGACACAGGATGTTGTTACAGGGTGCTACAAATTCGTGTCAAAAAGATTTTATGGGAACTTTGACGCCCTCTAGCGGCCAAACGGTACGACCAATCAACTCATGCGGGGATATTTTTCTAAAGCTTGTAATCTGCTCTATCTTTTGTTTTCTATGACATTTTGACGTATTTTGTCAAGTAAGGGAGTAAATTAGGGTGAAAGCAGCGGGTGTCTAAAAATGTGCGATTTTATGGTGAAGCAACTTTGACGCCCTCTAGCGGCCATATGGTATGACCAATCAACTCATGGGGGGATATTTTTGGAAAGCTTGTAATCTGCTCTATCTTTTGTTTTCTATGACATTTTGACGTAACTTGTCAAATAAGGGAGTAATTTAGGGTCAAAGCAACATGGACCTTCTAAAGCGTTCGAGAATCATCTGGAATTTCCGCTTTGTTCTGGACGTAAAAAAAAATCGCCCCTAGACGAATAAAGGGCGAATTAAAAGCTCCCCGGGGCCCTTAAGGGTCCCTAAATCAAATAGAGCTGGAGCTAGAAGGAAAGCATCGTCATCACTGAAATGAAATGTAAATCGACTTGAAAGGAAGCAAATTATCATATTTGAGCGGCTCCCAAAAGAGTTATTCACGTTATTCGATCAGTGTTGCCAATTCTACCGTTAAAACGGTATGTCTACCGTTTTGTGGTTAAAAAAAATGAAGGTTCTAACGTAAAAATTGAATTTTTGCTAAATTTACCAAATATCCAAGAAAATTAATTTTTTTTTGCTGAAACATTTTTTTTTTTAATTTTTTTTTTGGTAAATTTCCAGCAAAAAAAATTTTTTTTTTGTAAAAATTTTTTTTTGGTAAATTTCAAAATAAAAAGAAACAATTTCATTTTTTTTTTTAAATTTGGTTTTTTTGGAAAATTAAAAAACAAATAAATTCCTGACTTTTGAGTGTTTCATTTTTTTGACGTTTTGGGTTGTTTTTAGGGGTTTCAGCGTCGTCACCTCCGAATTGGTGGTTCCGGGGAAAACGACGGCCGTTTTCCTCACTTTGAACCATCCGACCGGCGCCGAACGACCGTCAAACGTCACTTTTCGCCTGTTCGGCCCCGACAACGTCAAGCTGATTGAAATCGATGACGTCATTACCGGTAAGTCGTTACGTTCACGTTTTCCTATCCCTATACAGCCGGGAAATGTGCGTTTCCTGTCAAAAACACCCTGTATATCGCTCCATTGAAAATTATTGTTCAAGTCATGTGATTGCTTAAAATTAACGTGGTTTATTAAGGCGCCCAATCTGCCGGTTAACTTTAACCGACCCTGACCGAAAACGGAGCCTTAAAAGGCAAACCATAAACCCTGGGGGGGATGATGATTCGAATTTATATGCCGTCTCGGGGATTTTAGGGGAAGGAACGTAAAACTTCCCGGGGGGTCGCCGTTAAATTCCCATTTCCCCCCCCTCCCCCCCACTCCCGTTCTGTTTTGCTCGACCGAAATGGTTCCCGCACTGCGACGTTGCCACTTCTACCGTTTTTGTGATGCTTCTACCGTTCTCTCTTATCCTCTCTGACACCACGTGATATCTGTCACTAATGTCAAAAATATTAACTCAATATTTCCTTCAGAATGAGGTGCAACTCAATATTTTGACAGGAAATTCAAAATGGCGACCTGGAACGCCATTTTGTCTGTCATTTCTAGAAACTACGTGAAATTTCCTTCAGAATGAAGTGCAAGTCAATATTTTGACAGGAAATTCAAAATGGCAGCCTGGAACGCCATTTTGTCTGTCATTTCTAGAAACTACGTGAAATTTCCTTCAGAATGAAGTGCAAGTCAATATTTTGACAGGAAATTCAAAATGGCAGCCTGGAACGCCATTTTGTCAGTCATTTCCAGAAACTACGTAATATTTCCTTCAGAATGAGGTGCAACTCAATATTTTGACAGGAAATTCAAAATGGCGACCTGGAACGCCATTTTGTCTGTCATTTCTAGAAACTACGTGAAATTTCCTTCAGAATGAAGTGCAAGTCAATATTTTGACAGGAAATTCAAAATGGCAGCCTGGAACGCCATTTTGTCAGTCATTTCCAGAAACTACGTAATATTTCCTTCAGAATGAGGTGCAACTCAATATTTTGACAGGAAATTCAAAATGGCGACCTGGAACGCCATTTTGTCTGTCATTTCTAGAAACTACGTGAAATTTCCTTCAGAATGAAGTGCAAGTCAATATTTTGACAGGAAATTCAAAATGGCAGCCTGGAACGCCATTTTGTCTGTCATTTCTAGAAACTACGTGAAATTTCCTTCAGAATGAAGTGCAAGTCAATATTTTGACAGGAAATTCAAAATGGCAGCCTGGAACGCCATTTTGTCAGTCATTTCCAGAAACTACGTAATATTTCCTTCAGAATGAGGTGCAACTCAATATTTTGACAGGAAATTCAAAATGGCGACCTGGAACGCCATTTTGTCTGTCATTTCTAGAAACTACGTGAAATTTCCTTCAGAATGAAGTGCAAGTCAATATTTTGACAGGAAATTCAAAATGGCAGCCTGGAACGCCATTTTGTCTGTCATTTCTAGAAACTACGTGAAATTTCCTTCAGAATGAAGTGCAAGTCAATATTTTGACAGGAAATTCAAAATGGCAGCCTGGAACGCCATTTTGTCAGTCATTTCCAGAAACTACGTAAAATTTCCTTTAAAATGAGGTGCAAGTCAATATTTTGACAGAAAATTCAAAATGGCGGCCTGGAACCGTCAAAAAATACAACTTTTTTATTTGTCAAGTTACAGTTGACAGCTCGGTGTCATTTTATGTTAGAATTTTCCGGAAAAGACGCTAGTGCAGTCGGTTTTTTGATATCTCAAAAACTAACAGACTAACAAAAAATATTTACAATGTAATATGCGATATTATGGTGAAGGAACTTTGACGCCCTCTAGCGGCCAAACGGTGCAATCAATCGAATCATGGGGGGATATTTTTGGAAAGCTTGTAATCTGCACTATCTTTTGTTTTCCATGACATTTTGACGTAACTTGTCAAGTAAGCGAGTAATTTAGGATCAAAGTGAAGGGTTCGGTAGGGCGTCACCGAATCGAATCAATCGCCGTTGGGGCAAAAGGGCCGCTTCAGGTAATGACGTCGTTTGCCGCTTCGCTGATCTGTAAAACGAGCCTGGCCGATCGGGATTTAATTTTTCCATCCGTGCAAACTTTCCCCAACCCTCACCCTATCCGCAAAGCCCTTTTAGGGCACCAATGCATAATTCGCGGGCTTAAAACACAATTTAAATGCCCTTTAAATGGCCGCCGAGGGACTAAAAACTAATTTCCAGGACACGGAATCGTGACGTTTCGGGTACCGATCGAGGCGAGCGGCACCTGCGCTCTGCACACTCTAATCGATTGCGCGACGTTGCCGGACGCGAACAACAGTCTGGAGGATGGGGACAATCGATGCGAACTGACTAGCATTGCGGAGGTTCGTGTCGTCGGCAAAGTGAGGGAAATTATCGTCAGACCGGCAAAACACACCTACCGACCGGAGGAAACCGGTAAGTTTTGGCAACGTCGCACACGACCACTAAATGACTAACCTAACCTAACATTGTGAGTCAGTTAATTTCTTGACAAAACAGAGAGGTTTGGCAACGTTGCACTATTTTGCAAACTATAGGCCTAGTTCACACCTGTAAAACCATCTAGAACCTCTAAAAACTGTTGAACGAGGAACTACTAAAACAGTTTGGCACCTTCTAAGGCCTTTCAGAATCATCTAAAAACTGTTGAAAACCTTCTAGGGCATTCTAAAACCATCTAGAGTCTTCTCGAACGTTGTAGAACGCTCTAAAACCTTCTAGAACTCCCTAAAATCATCTAGAAACTTCTCGAACATTTTAGAACGTTCTACAACCTTCGAGGAACTGCTAAAACAGTTTGGCACCTTCTAAGGCCTTTCAGAATCATCTAAAAACTGTTGAAAACCTTCTAGGGCATTCTAAAACCATCTAGAGTCTTCTCGAACGTTGTAAAACGCTCTAGAACCTTCTAGAACTCCCTAAAATCATCTAGAACCTTCTCGAACATTTTAGAACGTTCTACAACCTTCGAGGAACTGCTAAAACAGTTTGGCTCCTTCTAAGACCTTTCAGAATCATCTAAAACCTCTAAAAACTGTTGAAAACCTTCTAGGGCATTCTAAAACCATCTAGAGTCTTCTCGAACGTTGTAAAACGCTCTAAAACCTTCTAGAACTCCCTAAAATCATCTAGAACCTTCTCGAACATTTTAGAACGTTCTACAACCTTCGAGGAACTGCTGAAACAGTTTGGCACCTTCTAAGGCCTTTCAGAATCATCTAAAAACTGTTGAAAACCTTCTAGGGCATTCTAAAACCATCTAGAGTCTTCTCGAACGTTGTAAAACGCTCTAAAACCTTCTAGAACTCCCTAAAATCATCTAGAACCTTCTCGAACATTTTAGAACGTTCTACAACCTTCGAGGAACTGCTGAAACAGTTTGGCACCTTCTAAGGCCTTTCAGAATCATCTAAAAACTGTTGAAAACCTTCTAGGGCATTCTAAAACCATCTAGAGTCTTCTCGAACGTTGTAAAACGCTCTAAAACCTTCTAGAACTCCCTAAAATCATCTAGAACCTTCTCGAACATTTTAGAACGTTCTACAACCTTCGAGGAACTGCTGAAACAGTTTGGCACCTTCTAAGGCCTTTCAGAATCATCTAAAAACTGTTGAAAACCTTCTAGGGCATTCTAAAACCATCTAGAGTCTTCTCGAACGTTGTAGAACGCTCTAAAACCTTCTAGAACTCCCTAAAATCATCTAGAACCTTCTCGAACATTTTAGAACGTTCTACAACCTTCGAGGAACTACTAAAACAGTTTGGCACCTTCTAAGGCCTTTCAGAATCATCTAAAAACTGTTGAAAACCTTCTAGGGCATTCTAAAACCATCTAGAGTCTTCTCGAACGTTGTAGAACGCTCTAAAACCTTCTAGAACTCCCTAAAATCATCTAGAAACTTCTCGAACATTTTAGAACGTTCTACAACCTTCGAGGAACTGCTAAAACAGTTTGGCACCTTCTAAGGCCTTTCAGAATCATCTAAAAACTGTTGAAAACCTTCTAGGGCATTCTAAAACCATCTAGAGTCTTCTCGAACGTTGTAGAACGCTCTAAAACCTTCTAGAACTCCCTAAAATCATCTAGAACCTTCTCGAACATTTTAGAACGTTCTACAACCTTCGAGGAACTGCTGAAACAGTTTGGCACCTTCTAAGGCCTTTCAGAATCATCTAAAAACTGTTGAAAACCTTCTAGGGCATTCTAAAACCATCTAGAGTCTTCTCGAACGTTGTAAAACGCTCTAAAACCTTCTAGAACTCCCTAAAATCATCTAGAACCTTCTCGAACATTTTAGAACGTTCTACAACCTTCGAGGAACTGCTGAAACAGTTTGGCACCTTCTAAGGCCTTTCAGAATCATCTAAAAACTGTTGAAAACCTTCTAGGGCATTCTAAAACCATCTAGAGTCTTCTCGAACGTTGTAGAACGCTCTAAAACCTTCTAGAACTCCCTAAAATCATCTAGAACCTTCTCGAACATTTTAGAACGTTCTACAACCTTCGAGGAACTACTAAAACAGTTTGGCACCTTCTAAGGCCTTTCAGAATCATCTAAAAACTGTTGAAAACCTTCTAGGGCATTCTAAAACCATCTAGAGTCTTCTCGAACGTTGTAGAACGCTCTAAAACCTTCTAGAACTCCCTAAAATCATCTAGAAACTTCTCGAACATTTTAGAACGTTCTACAACCTTCGAGGAACTGCTAAAACAGTTTGGCACCTTCTAAGGCCTTTCAGAATCATCTAAAAACTGTTGAAAACCTTCTAGGGCATTCTAAAACCATCTAGAGTCTTCTCGAACGTTGTAGAACGCTCTAAAACCTTCTAGAACTCCCTAAAATCATCTAGAACCTTCTCGAACATTTTAGAACGTTCTACAACCTTCGAGGAACTGCTGAAACAGTTTGGCACCTTCTAAGGCCTTTCAGAATCATCTAAAAACTGTTGAAAACCTTCTAGGGCATTCTAAAACCATCTAGAGTCTTCTCGAACGTTGTAAAACGCTCTAAAACCTTCTAGAACTCCCTAAAATCATCTAGAACCTTCTCGAACATTTTAGAACGTTCTACAACCTTCGAGGAACTGCTAAAACAGTTTGGCACCTTCTAAGGCCTTTCAGAATCATCTAAAAACTGTTGAAAACCTTCTAGGGCATTCTAAAACCATCTAGAGTCTTCTCGAACGTTGTAGAACGCTCTAAAACCTTCTAGAACTCCCTAAAATCATCTAGAACCTTCTCGAACATTTTAGAACGTTCTACAACCTTCGAGGAACTGCTGAAACAGTTTGGCACCTTCTAAGGCCTTTCAGAATCATCTAAAAACTGTTGAAAACCTTCTAGGGCATTCTAAAACCATCTAGAGTCTTCTCGAACGTTGTAGAACGCTCTAAAACCTTCTAGAACTCCCTAAAATCATCTAGAAACTTCTCGAACATTTTAGAACGTTCTACAACCTTCGAGGAACTGCTAAAACAGTTTGGCACCTTCTAAGGCCTTTCAGAATCATCTAAAAACTGTTGAAAACCTTCTAGGGCATTCTAAAACCATCTAGAGTCTTCTCGAACGTTGTAGAACGCTCTAAAACCTTCTAGAACTCCCTAAAATCATCTAGAACCTTCTCGAACATTTTAGAACGTTCTACAACCTTCGAGGAACTGCTGAAACAGTTTGGCACCTTCTAAGGCCTTTCAGAATCATCTAAAAACTGTTGAAAACCTTCTAGGGCATTCTAAAACCATCTAGAGTCTTCTCGAACGTTGTAAAACGCTCTAAAACCTTCTAGAACTCCCTAAAATCATCTAGAACCTTCTCGAACATTTTAGAACGTTCTACAACCTTCGAGGAACTGCTGAAACAGTTTGGCACCTTCTAAGGCCTTTCAGAATCATCTAAAAACTGTTGAAAACCTTCTAGGGCATTCTAAAACCATCTAGAGTCTTCTCGAACGTTGTAGAACGCTCTAAAACCTTCTAGAACTCCCTAAAATCATCTAGAACCTTCTCGAACATTTTAGAACGTTCTACAACCTTCGAGGAACTACTAAAACAGTTTGGCACCTTCTAAGGCCTTTCAGAATCATCTAAAAACTGTTGAAAACCTTCTAGGGCATTCTAAAACCATCTAGAGTCTTCTCGAACGTTGTAGAACGCTCTAAAACCTTCTAGAACTCCCTAAAATCATCTAGAAACTTCTCGAACATTTTAGAACGTTCTACAACCTTCGAGGAACTGCTAAAACAGTTTGGCACCTTCTAAGGCCTTTCAGAATCATCTAAAAACTGTTGAAAACCTTCTAGGGCATTCTAAAACCATCTAGAGTCTTCTCGAACGTTGTAGAACGCTCTAAAACCTTCTAGAACTCCCTAAAATCATCTAGAACCTTCTCGAACATTTTAGAACGTTCTACAACCTTCGAGGAACTGCTGAAACAGTTTGGCACCTTCTAAGGCCTTTCAGAATCATCTAAAAACTGTTGAAAACCTTCTAGGGCATTCTAAAACCATCTAGAGTCTTCTCGAACGTTGTAAAACGCTCTAAAACCTTCTAGAACTCCCTAAAATCATCTAGAACCTTCTCGAACATTTTAGAACGTTCTACAACCTTCGAGGAACTGCTAAAACAGTTTGGCACCTTCTAAGGCCTTTCAGAATCATCTAAAAACTGTTGAAAACCTTCTAGGGCATTCTAAAACCATCTAGAGTCTTCTCGAACGTTGTAGAACGCTCTAAAACCTTCTAGAACTCCCTAAAATCATCTAGAACCTTCTCGAACATTTTAGAACGTTCTACAACCTTCGAGGAACTGCTGAAACAGTTTGGCACCTTCTAAGGCCTTTCAGAATCATCTAAAAACTGTTGAAAACCTTCTAGGGCATTCTAAAACCATCTAGAGTCTTCTCGAACGTTGTAGAACGCTCTAAAACCTTCTAGAACTCCCTAAAATCATCTAGAACCTTCTCGAACATTTTAGAACGTTCTACAACCTTCGAGGAACTGCTGAAACAGTTTGGCACCTTCTAAGGCCTTTCAGAATCATCTAAAAACTGTTGAAAACCTTCTAGGGCATTCTAAAACCATCTAGAGTCTTCTCGAACGTTGTAAAACGCTCTAAAACCTTCTAGAACTCCCTAAAATCATCTAGAACCTTCTCGAACATTTTAGAACGTTCTACAACCTTCGAGGAACTGCTGAAACAGTTTGGCACCTTCTAAGGCCTTTCAGAATCATCTAAAAACTGTTGAAAACCTTCTAGGGCATTCTAAAACCATCTAGAGTCTTCTCGAACGTTGTAAAACGCTCTAGAACCTTCTAGAACTCCCTAAAATCATCTAGAACCTTCTCGAACATTTTAGAACGTTCTACAACCTTCGAGGAACTGCTGAAACAGTTTGGCACCTTCTAAGGCCTTTCAGAATCATCTAAAAACTGTTGAAAACCTTCTAGGGCATTCTAAAACCATCTAGAGTCTTCTCGAACGTTGTAAAACGCTCTAAAACCTTCTAGAACTCCCTAAAATCATCTAGAACCTTCTCGAACATTTTAGAACGTTCTACAACCTTCGAGGAACTGCTGAAACAGTTTGGCACCTTCTAAGGCCTTTCAGAATCATCTAAAAACTGTTGAAAACCATCTAGGGCATTCTAAAACCATCTAGAGTCTTCTCGAACGTTGTAAAACGCTCTAGAACCTTCTAGAACTCCCTAAAATCATCTAGAACCTTCTCGAACATTTTAGAACGTTCTACAACCTTCGAGGAACTGCTGAAACAGTTTGGCACCTTCTAAGGCCTTTCAGAATCATCTAAAAACTGTTGAAAACCTTCTAGGGCATTCTAAAACCATCTAGAGTCTTCTCGAACGTTGTAAAACGCTCTAAAACCTTCTAGAACTCCCTAAAATCATCTAGAACCTTCTCGAACATTTTAGAACGTTCTACAACCTTCGAGGAACTGCTAAAACAGTTTGGCTCCTTCTAAGGCCTTTCAGAATCATCTAAAAACTGTTGAAAACCTTCTAGGGCATTCTAAAACCATCTAGAGTCTTCTCGAACGTTGTAAAACGCTCTAAAACCTTCTAGAACTCCCTAAAATCATCTAGAACCTTCTCGAACATTTTAGAACGTTCTACAACCTTCGAGGAACTGCTGAAACAGTTTGGCACCTTCTAAGGCCTTTCAGAATCATCTAAAAACTGTTGAAAACCTTCTAGGGCATTCTAAAACCATCTAGAGTCTTCTCGAACGTTGTAAAACGCTCTAGAACCTTCTAGAACTCCCTAAAATCATCTAGAACCTTCTCGAACATTTTAGAACGTTCTACAACCTTCGAGGAACTGCTGAAACAGTTTAGCACCTTCTAAGGCCTTTCAGAATCATCTAAAAACTGTTGAAAACCTTCTAGGGCATTCTAAAACCATCTAGAGTCTTCTCGAACGTTGTAGAACGTTCTAGAACCTTCTAGAAATTTCTAAAGTCGTCTAGAACTTTCTCGAACGTTTTAGAGCTTGAAAATTTGACATTGTTGCAATTTTTTGGACAAACCGACCCAATTTAGCAACGTTGCATTCCAGTGACGTTTTGGACGTTGGCCATCGACCACGACCTGCAAGTGGCCACCGGTACCGTCGGTACCGTCAGCGTCCAGGATCCTCACGGTACCAGAGTGGCCGTGTGGGATCAAGTGGCCTTCGACGACGGCGTGCTGTCCTATTCGGTACCGCTCGGTGCGTTTGCGCTGATTGGTCGTTGGACGGTCACGGCCGAAGCGGACCAATCGCAGTTTGTTGCGTCGTTTGACGTCACGCCCGGCATTGGCGTGGCCGCCCTTGACGTGTCGGTGGCCGAGGAACACTACGTCGAGCTCAAGTTCGGTAACGAGATGCGCAGACGATACAAACCCGGATTGCCCTTCTCGGGAAAGGTAAGTGATCGCCAGTGATACAGGGTTAGATTGGGCATTCGAAGGGCTGTAAACTGGTGCAAAAATCAGGACCGTAACTCGTCTAATTTCTGAGATATTCGATAATTTTGAATTTTCTCAAAAATTCCACTTTAAAGCACCCCAAACACATTTTAGTCCAGTCCTAGAAGCTTCCCAATGCTTCTGGAACGTCTCAGAAAATTGTAATCGCGTCCGGAACATTCTCGAAACTTTTAAAAAGCTTCCTACGACGTTCTCGAAGCTTCCAAATGTTTCTATTGCGTTGTAGAAGCTTCCAAAAGCATCGAAAATGTTTTAGAAGTTTTAAAATACTTTCCTGAACAGTCTCGAACCTTCTAGGACAGTTAGGGACAAAATCGCTTGTCAAGTCCACTTGGAGTGGCCGAATCATGTTTTTAAGCACATTTTTGGAATCCTCATTAAATTTCCTATCCGATGACATAAAAAAACACTACAAAATCGAGTACAGTCAGGGAGAAAAGTTGTGTCAAAGTTTGAACTGCCAAAAAGACAGTCAGGGACAAAATCGCTTGAAAAGTCCACTTGGAGTGAGAAAATGACAGTTTTAAGCACATTTTTGGAATCCTCATTAAATTTCCTATCCGATGACATAAAAAAACACTACAAAATCGAGTACAGTCAGGGAGAAAAATTGTGTCAAAGTTTGAACTGCCAAAAAGACAGTCAGGGACAAAATCGCTTGAAAAGTCCACTTGGAGTGAGAAAATGACAGTTTTAAGCACATTTTTGGAATCCTCATTAAATTTCCTATCCGATGACATAAAAAAACACTACAAAATCGAGTACAGTCAGAGAGAAAAGTTGTGTCAAAGTTTGAACTGTCAAAAAAACAGTCAGCGACAAAATCGCATGTAAAACTCACTTGGAGTGAGAAAATGACAGTTTTAAGCACATTTTTGGAATCCTCATTAAATTTCCTATCCGATGACATAAAAAAACACTAAAAAATCGAGTACAGTCAGGGAGAAAAGTTGTGTCAAAGTTTGAATTGTCAAAAAGACAGTCAGCGACAAAATCGCATGTAAAACCCACTTGGAGTGAGAAAATGACAGTTTTAAGCACATTTTTGGAATCCTCATTAAATTTCCTATCCGATGACATAAAACAACACTAAAAAATCGAGTATAGTCAGGGAGAAAAGTTGTGTCAAAGTTTGAACTGTCAAAAAGACAGTCAGCGACAAAATCGCTTGTAAAGTCAACTTGGAGTGGAAAAATGACAGTTTTAAGCACATTTTTAGAATCTTCATTAAATTTCCTATCCGATGACGTAAAAAAACACTACAAAATCGAGTACAGTCAGAGAGAAAAGTTGTGTCAAAGTTTGAACTGTCAAAAAAACAGTCAGCGACAAAATCGCATGTAAAACTCACTTGGAGTGAGAAAATGACAGTTTTAAGCACATTTTTGGAATTCTCATTAAATTTCCTATCCGATGACATAAAACAACACTACGAAATCGAGTACAGTCAGGGAGAAAAGTTGTGTCAAAGTTTGATCTGCCAAAAAGACAGTCAGAGACAAAATCGCTTGTAAAGTCCACTTGGAGTGAGAAAATGACAGTTTTAAGCACATTTTTGGAATCCTCATTAAATTTCCTATCCGATGACATAAAAAAACACTACAAAATCGAGTACAGTCAGAGAGAAAAGTTGTGTCAAAGTTTGAACTGTCAAAAAAACAGTCAGCGACAAAATCGCATGTAAAACTCACTTGGAGTGAGAAAATGACAGTTTTAAGCACATTTTTGGAATTCTCATTAAATTTCCTATCCGATGACATAAAACAACACTACGAAATCGAGTACAGTCAGGGAGAAAAGTTGTGTCAAAGTTTGATCTGCCAAAAAGACAGTCAGAGACAAAATCGCTTGTAAAGTCCACTTGGAGTGAGAAAATGACAGTTTTAAGCACATTTTTGGAATCCTCATTAAATTTCCTATCCGATGACATAAAAAAACACTACAAAATCGAGTACAGTCAGAGAGAAAAGTTGTGTCAAAGTTTGAACTGTCAAAAAAACAGTCAGCGACAAAATCGCATGTAAAACTCACTTGGAGTGAGAAAATGACAGTTTTAAGCACATTTTTGGAATTCTCATTAAATTTCCTATCCGATGACATAAAACAACACTACGAAATCGAGTACAGTCAGGGAGAAAAGCGATGTCAAAGTTTGTGTTTTACAGGTGGAAGCGATGAGTACCGAAAAATCGGTACGCGTGCGTGTCAAGGTGTACGACAACGCCACCTCTATCTATTCGCAAGATATCGAGATTTCAAACGGGGAGGGGACGTTTTTAGTACCCGCCATCTTGGCCGACAGCGACGTCATACATTTACAGGTGATAGTCACGTGTTCACGTTAAATCCCGCCCACTTATTTGGCTCCTCCTCTCTCGCTCCCGATTGGTCACGCCCACGTTAACCACGCCCATTTTAAGGGTGATTTTCACCAGCAATTTTTCCCCTTAACAGGCAGAGTTAGTTTCGGTGGAGAGCAAGGAGATCGAGAGTCATTACGTGTTGGCGCGCGAGCCAATCCGTAAATGGAACTCCTCGTCGGACTGCTACTTGCTGATTGAGGGCGTGGAACACACCCTACAGGTAAACTTAGCCCTCCGGTTAAAATGAGTGTTAAAGTGGGCGAGTTTGCGCAGCCGGACGAAATAGCCCACGTGACCGTTTTGTCCACGTGTCCGTGCGAAAACGACGTGCGTTACGTCATCACCACGGACGGACGCATCACGGATTGGTCGCGACGGCCGTACGACGCGGTGGCGCCCCCTGTAGGCCTTTCGAACGCTTGCAAGATGAATTTTACGTAAGTTGCCCTTTCTAGCGGCGCGGTAACGCGCGCGGGTCATTTTTGAGCCGGCAACACCGTAAAGACACGACGATACTTGTCAAAAACGGTCACGTGACCATAAAAATGACATTAAACCGCCAAATTTGATTTAAAAACAGTGCGGAAGGCGAAAAATGTAAAATACCAGTCACGTGACTGTAACAATGCAATTTTTGAGATGGCAACACCGGAAAACGGTCACGTGACCATAAAAATGCCAATAAACCGCCAAATTTGATTTAAAAATCGTGTTGAAGGCGAAAATTACAAAATATCAGTCACGTGACTGTAACAATGCAATTTTTGAGGTGGCAACACCGGAAAACGGTCACGTGACCATAAAAATGACATTAAACTGCCAAATTTGATTTAAAAACCGTGTTGAAGGCGAAAATTGTATTTACCAAAACAATTTTTGAGCTTGGCAACACTGTAAAGCCACTTTTATAGCTCTATGACGGCCATTTTGTGCGTTTTTCATTAGGTTTAGGGTTGAAGCGATCATGGCGCCAATCAGCCAATTGTTGGTGTATCACGTGACCGCGCAGGGCGAGCCCATCAGTGACGTAATCAGTTTTGACGTGCGCCTGTTTGACAAGGAGGTAGAGACGCGTCACGTGGCCCTAACGCAACCAATCAAATCACTAATTGGAGCGTTTCAGGTGCTGGTCAATATCGAGGATCGCGACTGGTGGCTGCCGGACCAATCGATCGATTTGGAGATAATCGCGCAGCCTTCTTCGTTGGTCTGCTTGCTCGGTGGTAGGGCGGAAACGTCCGAGAGCGTGCGATTCGATCCGACCGTAAGGTGAGTGTGTTTTGACGCGCTTTTCGCCGCGTCCGTCAACTGTCACTTTTGCAGCGAGCTACCGATTACGACGTCGTCGATGACGAATCAAGTGGATTTTTTGGAGGCGGGCGTGTCCTATTTTCAGCGCGAATGTTCGAAACGCGGCAACGGCGGAATGTCCGCCATTTTGTATCGTCAGAGCGGCTCGGGCGCCGGTCCCACCGGTTTGAAACGACGCACGCCCGAAAGTCTGGTAGGCGGAGCCGCCTACGATCAATTGTGGATGTGGCGCTGTTTCAACTATTCGTGAGCGTCGTTGCGCTGTCAAAACTGACAGGGTTTTGTTTTGGTTTCGTTTTTAGTTCGGCCAGTTCGTCCACCGAACTGTCAATCAAGGCGCCCGCGCAAGCGGGCAAGTGGTCCGCGTGGGCTCTGACCGTGACCAGGGCCGGACTGCGGTTTTCCGCTCCCGTCACCCTCGAAGTGTTCAGGCCGCTGACCGTTGATTTCCACCTGCCGCGCAGCCTTAAAGTGGGCGAGAGCGCGGAAGTGGACATCAAAATTGGCAACAATGTTAATTCGTGCGTTGACGTAAGTTTTCTTTTTAGATTAATACGGCCCTGTAATTGAAAAACTGACCTTTTTCGCCGCTAGAGAGCGTCAAAGTTGACCACCAAACTTTCAAAACCAACATTTCTGGACACTTTTCCCTTTAACCTTGAATAACTCGCGTATTTGACAGCTGACGTCAAAATGTCACTGAAGCAAAAAGACACTCCAAAGTGTCAGCTTTCCGAAAATATGGTCGCTTAAGTTAATCAGTTGCACCGTTTGGCCGCTAGAGAGCGACAAAGTTGACCACCAAACTTTCAAAACCAACATTTCTGGACACTTTTCCCTTTAACCTTGAATAACTCGCTTATTTGACAGCTGACGTCAAAATGTCACTGAAGCAAAAAGATAGTCCAAAGTGTCAGCTTTCAGAAAATGTGGTCGCTTAAGTTAATCGGTTGCACCGTTTGGCCGCTAGAGAGCGACAAAGTTGACCACCAAACTTTCCAGACCAACATTTCTGGACACTTTTCGCTTTAACCTTGAATAACTCGCGTATTTGACAGCTGACGTCAAAATGTCACTGAAGCAAAAAGATAGTCCAAAGTGTCAGCTTTCAGAAAATGTGGCCGCTTAAGTTAATCGGTTGCACCGTTTGGCCGCTAGAGAGCGTCAAAGTTGACCACCAAACTTTCCAAACCAACATTTCTGGACACTTTTCCCTTTAACCTTGAATAACTCGCTTATTTGACAGCTGACGTCAAAATGTCACTGAAGCAAAAAGATAGTCCAAAGTGTCAGCTTTCAGAAAATGTGGTCGCTTAAGTTAATCGGTTGCACCGTTTGGCCGCTAGAGAGCGACAAAGTTGACCACCAAACTTTCCAAACCAACATTTCTGGACACTTTTCGCTTTGACCTTGAATAACTCGCTTATTTGACAGCTGACGTCAAAATGTCACTGAAGCAAAAAGATAGTCCAAAGTGTCAGCTTTCAGAAAATGTGGCCGCTTAAGTTAATCGGTTGCACCGTTTGGCCGCTAGAGAGCGTCAAAGTTGACCACCAAACTTTCCAAACCAACATTTCTGGACACTTTTCCCTTTAACCTTGAATAACTCGCTTATTTGACAGCTGACGTCAAAATGTCACTGAAGCAAAAAGATAGTCCAAAGTGTCAGCTTTCAGAAAATGTGGTCGCTTAAGTTAATCGGTTGCACCGTTTGGCCGCTAGAGAGCGACAAAGTTGACCACCAAACTTTCCAGACCAACATTTCTGGACACTTTTCGCTTTAACCTTGAATAACTCGCGTATTTGACAGCTGACGTCAAAATGTCACTGAAGCAAAAAGATAGTCCACAGTGTCAGCTTTCAGAAAATGTGGCCGCTTAAGTTAATCGGTTGCACCGTTTGGCCGCTAGAGAGCGTCAAAGTTGACCACCAAACTTTCCAAACCAACATTTCTGGACACTTTTCCCTTTAACCTTGAATAACTCTCTTATTTGACAGCTGACGTCAAAATGTCATTGAAACAAAAAGATACTTCAAAGTGTCAGCTTTCAGAAAATATGGTCGCTTAAGTTAATCGGTTGCACCGTTTGGCCGCTAGAGAGCGTCAAAGTTGACCACCAAACTTTCCAAACCAACATTTCTGGACACTTTTCCCTTTAACCTTGAATAACTCGCTTATTTGACAGCTGACGTCAAAATGTCACTGAAGCAAAAAGATAGTCCAAAGTGTCAGCTTTCAGAAAATGTGGTCGCTTAAGTTAATCGGTTGCACCGTTTGGCCGCTAGAGAGCGACAAAGTTGACCACCAAACTTTCCAGACCAACATTTCTGGACACTTTTCGCTTTAACCTTGAATAACTCGCGTATTTGACAGCTGACGTCAAAATGTCACTGAAGCAAAAAGATAGTCCACAGTGTCAGCTTTCAGAAAATGTGGCCACTTAAGTTAATCGGTTGCACCGTTTGGCCGCTAGAGAGCGACAAAGTTGACCACCAAACTTTCCAAACCAACATTTCTGGACACTTTTCCCTTTAACCTTGAATAACTCGCTTATTTGACAGCTGACGTCAAAATGTCACTGAAGCAAAAAGACACTCCAAAGTGTCAGCTTTCAGAAAATATGGTCGCTTAAGTTAATCGGTTGCACCGTTTGGCCGCTAGAGAGCGTCAAAGTTGACCACCAAACTTGCCCGACCAACATTTCTGGACACTTTTCCCTTTAACCTTGAATAACTCTCTTATTTGACAGCTGACGTCAAAATGTCACTGAAGCAAAAAGACACTCCAAAGTGTCAGCTTTCAGAAAATGTGTTCGCTTAAGTTAATCGGTTGCACCGTTTGGCCGCTAGAGAGCGACAAAGTTGACCACCAAACTTTCCAGACCAACATTTCTGGACACTTTTCGCTTTGACCTTGAATAACTCGCTTATTTGACAGCTGACGTCAAAATGTCACTGAAGCAAAAAGATAGTCCAAAGTGTCAGCTTTCAGAAAATGTGGTCGCTTAAGTTAATCGGTTGCACCGTTTGGCCGCTAGAGAGCGTCAAAGTTGGGTCATCCCATTATATTTATAGTGCAATTTTAAAGTTGAAAACTTTCGTGATTCCTCTGCCTGTAGAGGGCGCGTCGTACCGCTCACGATCGAGACGTACGTCAGCAGGATCGCAGTAATCGTCTGCGTCATTTTGACAGTTCGATTCCTACTCGATTCGAGTCCGATTAATGGGTATTGAGAGCTAAAATAGGGCTGACTACATTTACACTCTACTCGGATGTATGCACGCCACTAAATTTGGCAACCTCGCCTGAAAATCACACTAATTTTAAAGGGAATTTCACGGCCTACGCGATGGTAAACAAATCAACCAGCTAACTGTCAAAATAACCGAGTTACGGGCCGTCAAAGTTGTTGTTGAGTTGAAGAAACGTTTTCTCGCAGCATTCGATATTAAACAGTGTTTCCGAGCCTGACGACAGTTGTTTTGACAATTGTCACGTGACCGTCCAGCGGAAATCACGTGACAACTGTCACCAGCGTCAAACTACGCTCAAAAGTTGCACAAAAACAGGTGACGGCGCTGTTGGCGTTGAGCGAGGGCGCCAAATTCCAAAGCAACAATCTGCTCTACGTCACCGAACGTTTGAGGCTGGGACCGCACGGCGCCACGTCGTTGGTGGTGAAAATCGTCGCGACCAATCAGGGACGGACTAATTTGACAGGTGACAGCCTTCAAACCCCCGCTCCGTCAATCGCTGAAGTGTTATTTTTGACAGTGGAAGTGAACGGTTATGCGAGCGGGACGTGCGAGGGCCTGGAAAGCGCAAACAACGCGTCGCTCTCGGGGGCGGTACTGCATTCCGCCATTTTGACGGTGCTGCCGGAGGGGCGGCAATCGATACGCACGGAAAATTCCTATTTTTGCGCCAACGGTACGTCCTATTTAGCGTACAGTTTCGTAAGTTACGCTTTGCGGCACTCGTCGCCTGTAACCGACGTGTTGTAGAGCGTCTGGTGGTGTCGACCGGCGACCAGTACCGGTACGAGTGGATCGCAGCGCCCAAACGCCGTAAAAGCGTCGTGGTGGAAGTGCGAACTAGTTTGGGACCGGTTCACGTTGCTTTGGCCGAGAACAAGTCGAAACTCGACAAAATGTACTCGATCACCATTGGCGACGCGGACAATACCGTCAGTTACGTCAGTCGGGGCAAACACCGTAAGTAATTGACAGTTAAAATGACAGAACGACGTATCTGGCCGCCATCTTGAATTTTTGAAATTTCCACCATTTTATTGAGAGCGACATTTTGAAAAGCTGCACTAAAAGGTTTCGGAAGCTTCTAAAACGTTCTAGAAGCTTCTTCAAAGGTCTTGATGGTTTCAGTAGATTCTAGAAGTTTTTGAGAACATTCTACGGGTTCTGGAAGGATTCAGAATCTTCTAAAACGTTCTAGAAGTTTCTACAAAGGTCTAGATGGTTTCAGTAGATTCTAGAAGGTTTCTAGAAGTTTTGAGAACATTCCACGGGTTTCAGGAAGGTTTCAGAATCTTCTGAAACGTTCTAGAAGTTTCTACAAAGGTCTAGATGGTTCCAGTAGATTCTAGAAGATTTCTAGAAGTTTTGAGAACATTCTACAGGTTCAGGAAGGTTTCAGAAGCTTCTAAAACGTTCTAGAAGCCTTTACGAAGGTCTAGATGATTCCAATATACTCTAGAAGTTTTGAGAACATTCTACGGATTCTGGAAAGTTTCTGAAGCTTCTAAAACTAACTCTAGTAGCCTATCAGCTTACATAATTTTGGTCACGTGACCGCAGATTTTGGCATCCGATTGACGTCGAATCGCACGTCCGGCATTCTGGTGAAGGACGCGTGGACCGCCTTTTGGATCACGTGGACGGGCCACGTGATCAGCGTGGGAAAAGGGCCGCGCCCAAACGGTGACGTGTTGCTGCGCTGGTCCATGGAGAAGAAAATCGACATAGCGCAGGTCGGGTTCGGTGCCGGCTGGGGTGTTTTGGCGCAGTTTCGGTAAGTGACACGTTAAGTCCAACAAAAATAATGACGGACTGGGATAAGTGCGTTTTTAAGCACATTTTTGGAATCTCCATTAAATTTCCTATCTAATGACATAAAAAACACTACGAAATCAAGTACAGTCAGCGAGAAAAGCGGTGTCAAAGTTTGAACTGTCAGAAACACAATTTGTAAGAACAGTCAGGGACAAAATCGCTTGTCAAACCCACTTGGAGTGGGAAAATGACAGTTCTAAGCACATTTTTGGAATCTCCATTAAATTTCCTATCCAATGACATAAAAAAACACTAAAAATTTGGTACAGTCAGGTAGAAAAGCAGTGTCAAAGTTTGAACTGTCAGAAACACAATTTGAAAGAACAGTCAGGGACAAAATCGCTTGTCAAACCCACTTGGAGTGGGAAAATGACAGTTTTAAGCACATTTTTGGAATCCCCATTAAATTTCCCATCTAATGACATAAAAAACACTACGAAATCAAGTACAGTCAGAGAGAAAAGCGGTGTCAAAGTTTGAACTGTCAGAAACACAACTTGTAAGAACAGTCAGGGACAAAACGGCTTGTCAAACCCACTTGGAGTGGGAAAATGACAGTTTTAAGCACATTTTTGGAATCTCCATTAAATTTCCCATCTAATGACATAAAAAACACTACGAAATCAAGTACAGTCTGGGAGAAAAGTGGTGTCAAAGTTTGAACTGTCAGAAACACACTTTAAAAGGACAGTCAGGGACAAAATCGCTTGTCAAACCCACTTGGAGTGGGAAAATGACAGTTTTAAGCACATTTTTGGAATCTCCCTGAAATTTCCTATTTAATGACATAAAAAAACACCAGGAAATTGAGTACAGTCAGGGAGAAAAGTGGTGTCAAAGTTTGAACTGCCAGAAACACAATTTGTAAGAACAGTCAGGGACAAAATCGCTTGTCAAACCCACTTGGAGTGGGAAAATGACAATTTTAAGCACATTTTTGGAATCCTCATTAAATGTCCCATCTAATGACGTAAAAAACACTACGAAATTGAGTACAGTCAGGGAGAAAAGCGGTGTTAAAGTTTGAACTGCCAGAAACACAATTTGAAAGAACAGTCAGGGACAAAATCGCTTGTCAAACCCACTTGGAGTGGGAAAATGACAGTTTTAAGCACATTTTTGGAATCCTCATTAAATTTCCCATCTAATGACATAAAAAAACATTACGAAATCAAGTACAGTCTGGGAGAAAAGTGGTGTCAAAGTTTGAACTGTCAGAAACACAATTTGAAAGAACAGTCAGGGACAAAATCGCTTGTCAAACCCACTTGGAGTGGGAAAATGACAGTTTTAAGCACATTTTTGGAATCCTCATTAAATTTCCCATCTAATGACATAAAAAACACTACGAAATTGAGTACAGTCAGGGAGAAAAGCGGTGTTAAAGTTTGAACTGCCAGAAACACAATTTGTAAGAACAGTCAGGGACAAAATCGCTTGTCAAACCCACTTGGAGTGAGAAAATGACAGTTTTAAGCACATTTTTGGAATCCTCATTAAATTTCCCATCTAATGACATAAAAAAACATTACGAAATCAAGTACAGTCTGGGAGAAAAGTGGTGTCAAAGTTTGAACTGTCAGAAACACACTTTAAAAGGACAGTCAGGGACAAAATCGCTTGTCAAACCCACTTGGAGTGGGAAAATGACAGTTTTAAGCACATTTTTGGAATCTCCCTGAAATTTCCTATTTAATGACATGAAAAAACACCAGGAAATTGAGTACAGTCAGAGAGAAAAGTGGTGTCAAAGTTTGAACTGTCAGAAACACAATTTAAAAGGACAGTCAGGGACAAAATTGCGTGTAAAACCCACTTGGAGTGACAAAATTACAGTTTTTAGCACATTTTTGGAATCCTCATTAAATTTCCTATCTAATGACATAAAAAAAACACTAAAAATTTGGTACAGTCGGGGAGAAAAGCGGTGTCAAAGTTTGGACTGCCAGACAGACAGAGTGTTTTGTTTCTAAATTTGACAGAATATGGAACTACAACGAGGAAGCGGGATTCAGTCGGGTGATGCGTCTGGACGTGCCGGAACGGTTCGTTCCCGGAACGGAACGCGGTCGATTGACGGTGACGGGCGGGTTGGCCTTGACCGCCACAACTGTCAATGGCGGCGGCGGCGGCCTTGCCGGAACGGTAGCCTCCCTCCTCGATTCCGGACCCGGTTTCCGTCGAGATCTTCCCGGCAAGGTGCGCGACCGTATTCTGTCGTCGACATTTTTGACAGTTTTGACAGCTGATCGACTTTTGACAGATCCAAACCGTTTTGTCGTACAAAAAGCCGGACGGTTCGTTCGGCGACCATCCGATGTTTGGCAGTCACAAGGCGACCGTCACCGTTATGACGGTCCTGCGCCGTATCCAGGCCTACGCTAACATCGATCCGGACCTGATCCAGTCGATCAAGCGTTGGGTGCAATTGCGTCAGGAGGACGACGGCCGATTTACGCCATTACAGGCCGACCGACCGATCGACGCGGCCTTGAACAGGTTCGGCTTCCGATTGGCCGCATTCGTTTTTTTTGACGTCACAATGACGACTAAATTACGTCATCGTGACGTCAAAAACGCTCCATGGCGTCACACTAAAGCACACGTTTGGTCTAATTTCGTTGTAGAATGTCAAAGTCGAATGTCAATGTTGGCAACTCGAGCAATTTGGAAACCGTCGTAGAAATGACCGCGGAAACGGTGATCGCCCTGTACGAGATCGGCATCGAAACCGACACAGATTCAGGTCAGTTTCAGTTTCAGACACCCTGTATATTATTACGTCACTCCATTCTGCTTTGCCGCGGCCTACTATGCACCGCACAATACGTGCGCAGTTTTCGAGGGTCAAAGTTGTTATTATTTGTCTAGACATTTTTCAGTCAATTTAGGCACTTTAAAAGCTATCTAGACAGTTTTAAGTGAATTTAGACACTTTAAGAGTTGTCTGGACAGTTTTCATTAAATTTAGACACTTTTGAAGTTGTCTGAACAGTTTTCATTAAATTTAGACACTTTTGAAGTTGTCTGGACAGTTTTCATTAAATTTAGACACTTTTGAAGTTGTCTGAACAGTTTTCATTAAATTTAGACACTTTTGAAGTTGTCTGAACAGTTTTCATTAAATTTAGACACTTTTGAAGTTGTCTGGACAGTTTTCATTAAATTTAGACACTTTTGAAGTTGTCTGAACAGTTTTCATTAAATTTAGACACTTTTGAAGTTGTCTGGACAGTTTTCATTAAATTTAGACACTTTTGAAGTTGTCTGAACAGTTTTCATTAAATTTAGACACTTTTGAAGTTGTCTGGACAGTTTTTATTAAATTTAGACACTTTTGAAGTTGTCTGAACAGTTTTCATTAAATTTAGACACTTTTGAAGTTGTCTAGACAGTTTTCAGTCAATTTAGACACTTTTGAAGTTGTCTAGACAGTTTTCAGTCAATTTAGACACTTTTGAAGTTGTCTGAACAGTTTTCATTAAATTTAGACACTTTTGAAGTTGTCTGGACAGTTTTTATTAAATTTAGACACTTTTGAAGTTGTCTGGACAGTTTTCAGTCAATTTAGACACTTTTGAAGTTGTCTGGACATTTTTCAGTCAATTTAGACACTTTTGAAGTTCTGGACAGTTTTCATTAAATTTAGACACTTTTGAAGTTGTCTGGACATTTTTCAGTCAATTTTGACACTTTTGAAGTTGTCTGAACAGTTTTCAATCAATTTAGACAGTTTAAGAGCTGTCTAGGCAGTTTTCATTCAATTTAGAAGTTGTCTGGACAGTTTTCATTAAATTTAGACACTTTTGAAGTTGTTTAGACAGTTTTCAGTCAATTTAGACAGTTTTGAAGCTGTCTGGACAGTTTTAAGTGAATTTAGACACTTTAGAAGCTGTCTGGACAGTTTTTAGTCAATTTAGACACTTTAAGAGCTGTCTGGACAGTTTTCAGTCAATTTAGACACTTTAAGAGCAGTCTGGAGAGTTTTCAGTCAATTTAGACACTTTTGAAGTTGTCTAGACAGTTTTCAATCAATTTAGACAGTTTAAGAGCTGTCTAGGCAGTTTTCAGTCAATTTAGAAGTTGTCTGGACAGTTTTCATTAAATTTAGACACGTTTTAAGTTGTCTGGACAGTTTTTTATTAAATTTAGACACTTTTGAAGTTGTTTAGACAGTTTTCAGTCAATTTAGACACTTTTGAAGTTGTCTGAACAGTTTTCATTAAATTTAGACACTTTTGAAGTTGTCTGGACAGTTTTTATTAAATTTAGACACTTTTGAAGTTGTCTGGACATTTTTCAGTCAATTTTGACACTTTTGAAGTTGTCTGAACAGTTTTCAATCAATTTAGACAGTTTAAGAGCTGTCTAGGCAGTTTTCATTCAATTTAGAAGTTGTCTGGACAGTTTTCATTAAATTTAGACACTTTTGAAGTTGTTTAGACAGTTTTCAGTCAATTTAGACAGTTTTGAAGCTGTCTGGACAGTTTTAAGTGAATTTAGACACTTTAGAAGCTGTCTGGACAGTTTTTAGTCAATTTAGACACTTTAAGAGCTGTCTGGACAGTTTTCAGTCAATTTAGACACTTTAAGAGCAGTCTGGAGAGTTTTCAGTCAATTTAGACACTTTTGAAGTTGTCTAGACAGTTTTCAATCAATTTAGACAGTTTAAGAGCTGTCTAGGCAGTTTTCAGTCAATTTAGAAGTTGTCTGGACAGTTTTCATTAAATTTAGACACTTTTGAAGTTGTCTAGACAGTTTTCAGTCAATTTAGACACTTTTGAAGTTGTCTAGACAGTTTTCAGTCAATTTAGACACTTTTGAAGTTGTCTGAACAGTTTTCATTAAATTTAGACACTTTTGAAGTTGTCTGGACAGTTTTTATTAAATTTAGACACTTTTGAAGTTGTCTGGACAGTTTTCAGTCAATTTAGACACTTTTGAAGTTGTCTGGACATTTTTCAGTCAATTTAGACACTTTTGAAGTTCTGGACAGTTTTCATTAAATTTAGACACTTTTGAAGTTGTCTGGACATTTTTCAGTCAATTTTGACACTTTTGAAGTTGTCTGAACAGTTTTCATTAAATTTAGACACTTTTGAAGTTGTCTGAACAGTTTTCAATCAATTTAGACACTTTTGAAGTTGTCTGAACAGTTTTCATTAAATTTAGACACTTTTGAAGTTGTCTGGACAGTTTTCATTAAATTTAGACACTTTTGAAGTTGTCTGAACAGTTTTTATTAAATTTAGACACTTTTGAAGTTGTCTGGACAGTTTTCAGTCAATTTAGACACTTTTGAAGTTGTCTGGACATTTTTCAGTCAATTTAGACACTTTTGAAGTTCTGGACAGTTTTCATTAAATTTAGACACTTTTGAAGTTGTCTGGACATTTTTCAGTCAATTTTGACACTTTTGAAGTTGTCTGGACATTTTTCAGTCAATTTAGACACTTTTGAAGTTCTGGACAGTTTTCATTAAATTTAGACACTTTTGAAGTTGTCTGGACATTTTTCAGTCAATTTTGACACTTTTGAAGTTGTCTGAACAGTTTTCATTAAATTTAGACACTTTTGAAGTTGTCTGAACAGTTTTCAATCAATTTAGACACTTTTGAAGTTGTCTGAACAGTTTTCATTAAATTTAGACACTTTTGAAGTTGTCTGGACAGTTTTCATTAAATTTAGACACTTTTGAAGTTGTCTGAACAGTTTTCATTAAATTTAGACACTTTTGAAGTTGTCTGGACAGTTTTTATTAAATTTAGACACTTTTGAAGTTGTCTGAACAGTTTTCATTAAATTTAGACACTTTTGAAGTTGTCTAGACAGTTTTCAGTCAATTTAGACACTTTTGAAGTTGTCTAGACAGTTTTCAGTCAATTTAGACACTTTTGAAGTTGTCTGAACAGTTTTCATTAAATTTAGACACTTTTGAAGTTGTCTGGACAGTTTTTATTAAATTTAGACACTTTTGAAGTTGTCTGGACAGTTTTCAGTCAATTTAGACACTTTTGAAGTTGTCTGGACATTTTTCAGTCAATTTAGACACTTTTGAAGTTCTGGACAGTTTTCATTAAATTTAGACACTTTTGAAGTTGTCTGGACATTTTTCAGTCAATTTTGACACTTTTGAAGTTGTCTGAACAGTTTTCAATCAATTTAGACAGTTTAAGAGCTGTCTAGGCAGTTTTCATTCAATTTAGAAGTTGTCTGGACAGTTTTCATTAAATTTAGACACTTTTGAAGTTGTTTAGACAGTTTTCAGTCAATTTAGACAGTTTTGAAGCTGTCTGGACAGTTTTAAGTGAATTTAGACACTTTAGAAGCTGTCTGGACAGTTTTTAGTCAATTTAGACACTTTAAGAGCTGTCTGGACAGTTTTCAGTCAATTTAGACACTTTAAGAGCAGTCTGGAGAGTTTTCAGTCAATTTAGACACTTTTGAAGTTGTCTAGACAGTTTTCAATCAATTTAGACAGTTTAAGAGCTGTCTAGGCAGTTTTCAGTCAATTTAGAAGTTGTCTGGACAGTTTTCATTAAATTTAGACACTTTTGAAGTTGTCTAGACAGTTTTCAGTCAATTTAGACACTTTTGAAGTTGTCTAGACAGTTTTCAGTCAATTTAGACACTTTTGAAGTTGTCTGAACAGTTTTCATTAAATTTAGACACTTTTGAAGTTGTCTGGACAGTTTTTATTAAATTTAGACACTTTTGAAGTTGTCTGGACAGTTTTCAGTCAATTTAGACACTTTTGAAGTTGTCTGGACATTTTTCAGTCAATTTAGACACTTTTGAAGTTCTGGACAGTTTTCATTAAATTTAGACACTTTTGAAGTTGTCTGGACATTTTTCAGTCAATTTTGACACTTTTGAAGTTGTCTGAACAGTTTTCATTAAATTTAGACACTTTTGAAGTTGTCTGAACAGTTTTCAATCAATTTAGACACTTTTGAAGTTGTCTGAACAGTTTTCATTAAATTTAGACACTTTTGAAGTTGTCTGGACAGTTTTCATTAAATTTAGACACTTTTGAAGTTGTCTGAACAGTTTTCAGTCAATTTAGACACTTTTGAAGTTGTCTGGACATTTTTCAGTCAATTTAGACACTTTTGAAGTTCTGGACAGTTTTCATTAAATTTAGACACTTTTGAAGTTGTCTGGACATTTTTCAGTCAATTTTGACACTTTTGAAGTTGTCTGGACATTTTTCAGTCAATTTAGACACTTTTGAAGTTCTGGACAGTTTTCATTAAATTTAGACACTTTTGAAGTTGTCTGGACATTTTTCAGTCAATTTTGACACTTTTGAAGTTGTCTGAACAGTTTTCATTAAATTTAGACACTTTTGAAGTTGTCTGAACAGTTTTCAATCAATTTAGACACTTTTGAAGTTGTCTGAACAGTTTTCATTAAATTTAGACACTTTTGAAGTTGTCTGGACAGTTTTCATTAAATTTAGACACTTTTGAAGTTGTCTGAACAGTTTTCATTAAATTTAGACACTTTTGAAGTTGTCTGGACAGTTTTTATTAAATTTAGACACTTTTGAAGTTGTCTGAACAGTTTTCATTAAATTTAGACACTTTTGAAGTTGTCTAGACAGTTTTCAGTCAATTTAGACACTTTTGAAGTTGTCTGGACAGTTTTTAGTCAATTTAGACACTTTAAGAGCTGTCTGGACAGTTTTCAGTCAATTTAGACACTTTAAGAGCAGTCTGGAGAGTTTTCAGTCAATTTAGACACTTTTGAAGTTGTCTAGACAGTTTTCAATCAATTTAGACAGTTTAAGAGCTGTCTAGGCAGTTTTCAGTCAATTTAGAAGTTGTCTGGACAGTTTTCATTAAATTTAGACACTTTTGAAGTTGTTTAGACAGTTTTCAGTCAATTTAGACAGTTTTGAAGCTGTCTGGACAGTTTTAAGTGAATTTAGACACTTTAGAAGCTGTCTGGACAGTTTTTAGTCAATTTAGACACTTTAAGAGCTGTCTGGACAGTTTTCAGTCAATTTAGACACTTTAAGAGCAGTCTGGAGAGTTTTCAGTCAATTTAGACACTTTTGAAGTTGTCTAGACAGTTTTCAATCAATTTAGACAGTTTAAGAGCTGTCTAGGCAGTTTTCAGTCAATTTAGAAGTTGTCTGGACAGTTTTCATTAAATTTAGACACGTTTTAAGTTGTCTGGACAGTTTTTTATTAAATTTAGACACTTTTGAAGTTGTTTAGACAGTTTTCAGTCAATTTAGACACTTTTGAAGCTGTCTGGACAGTTTTTAGTCAATTTAGACACTTTTGAAATTGTCTGGACTTTTTTCAGTCAATTTAGACACTTTTGAAGTTGTCTGGACAATTTTCATTAAATTTAGACACTTTTGAAGTTGTCTGGACAGTTTTAAGTGAATTTAGACACTTTAGAAGCTGTCTGGACAGTTTTAAGTGAATTTAGACACTTTAGAAGCTGTCTGGACAGTTTTAAGTGAATTTAGACACTTTAGAAGCTGTCTGGACAGTTTTTAGTCAATTTAGACACTTTTGAAGTTGTCTGGACAGTTTTCATTAAATTTAGACACTTTTGAAGTTGTCTGGACAATTTTCATTAAATTTAGACACTTTAAAAATTGATTTAACGTACTTTTTACCCATAAACTTGAACACCCTGTATCTCGGTTGTTTTTTGACGTACAGGGTGGTTCAACCACTCAAAAGAACCGTCTTGAACTGCCCTTTCCAGCGGTGTGACACGTATAATTGGATTCTGCTCGCTCAAACGTACAAAACGGCATTTAGAAGCTATACAGGGTGAAACTTACGTCATTATCACTGAATTGAACTTATCTTTGTGACAGATACGATAGAAAAAGCGAAAATATTCCTGGAAAACAGTCTGCCGAACGTGGAATTACCGGAAACGATGGCGGCCGTCACGTTGGCTCTTGTTCTGGTAAGTGTTGACTGGTTGGGACCCTGGGGGAGGGGGGGGGGGCGGAAAAAAACATGACAAAATGGCGGATGCGCAGGTGAAAAGCGCGACGGCGGCGTGGGCGGTGGAGAAACTGCGCAACGCCTCCACCACCGAAGATGGCGAGTTTGGTTGGTCGCCGCCCCAAGAAGACCAGGACGAGGCCCGATCGGACGAAACGTCGTCCCTCGCCGCTTCCGGTCAGTAGTTTTTGTATTTTGGCAACTTCCTGTCAAAACTGACAGCTCGATCAGGTACGGCGCAGGAGTTTGGGGCTTCGTTGCGCGCCCTGGTCACTTTCTGCCTCGTCGGCGACATGAAAACCGCCCAAAGTGTGGTTAGGTTTGTCATTTCCAGAGCGCACCTGTTGGACAGTCACTACGAGCTGCTCTACGCCACCTCCGACGCTTTTAATCTGTACAACTCGATGGAAAACGACGAGCACAGGTAGGTCAAGATCGGTGTGTCACATTTTTTAGGAAATGTCAAAAATTAGCGCTTGGAGCGAGAAAATGACAGTTTTAAGCCCATTTTTGGAATCTTCATTAAATTTCCTATCCAATGACATAAAAAACATTACGAAATTGAGTACAGTCAGGGAGGAAAGTGGTGTCAAAGTTGGAACTGCCAAAAAGACAGTCAATGACAAAATCGCTTGTAAAGTTCACTTGGAGTGAGAAAATGACAGTTTTAAGCACATTTCTGGAATCTTCATTAAATTTCCTATCCAATGACATTAAAAACACTAAAAAATTGAATACAGTCAGAGAGAAAAGTGGTGTCAAAGTTGGAACTGTCAGAGAGACAGTTTGAAAGAACAGTCAGGTACAAAATCACCTGTAAAACCCACTTGGAGTGTGAAAATGACAGTTTTAAGTACATTTTTGGAATCCTCATTAAATTTCCTATCCAATGACATTAAAAACACTAAAAAATTGAATACAGTCAGAGAGAAAAGTGGTGTCAAAGTTGGAACTGTCAGAGAGACAGTTTGAAAGAACAGTCAGGTACAAAATCACCTGTAAAACCCACTTGGAGTGTGAAAATGACAGTTTTAAGCACATTTTTGAAATCCTCATTAAATTTCCTATCCAATGACATTAAAAACACTAAAAAATTGAATACAGTCAGAGAGAAAAGTGGTGTCAAAGTTGGAACTGTCAGAGAGACAGTTTGAAAGAACAGTCAGGTACAAAATCACCTGTAAAACCCACTTGGAGTGTGAAAATGACTGTTTTAAGTACATTTTTGGAATCCTCATTAAATTTCCTATCCAATGACATTAAAAACACTAAAAAATTGAATACAGTCAGAGAGAAAAGTGGTGTCAAAGTTGGAACTGTCAGAGAGACAGTTTGAAAGAACAGTCAGGTACAAAATCACCTGTAAAACCCACTTGGAGTGAGAAAATGACAGTTTTAAGTACATTTTTGGAATCCTCATTAAATTTCCTATCCAATGACATTAAAAACACTAAAAAATTGAATACAGTCAGAGAGAAAAGTGGTGTCAAAGTTGGAACTGTCAGAGAGACAGTTTGAAAGAACAGTCAGGTACAAAATCACCTGTAAAACCCACTTGGAGTGAGAAAATGACAGTTTTAAGCACATTTTTGAAATCCTCATTAAATTTCCTATCCAATGACATTAAAAACACTAAAAAATTGAATACAGTCAGAGAGAAAAGTGGTGTCAAAGTTGGAACTGTCAGAGAGACAGTTTGAAAGAACAGTCAGGGACAAAATTGCCTGTCAAACTCATTTGGAGTGAAAAAGTGACAGTTTTAAGTACATTTTTGGAATCCTCATTAAATTTCCTATCCAATGACATAAAAAACACTAAAAAAATGAATACAGTCAGAGAGAAAAGTGGTGTCAAAGTTGGAACTGCCAGAGAGACAGTTTGAAAGAACAGTCAGGTACAAAATCACCTGTAAAACCCACTTGGAGTGAGAAAATGACAGTTTTAAGCACATTTTTGAAATCCTCATTAAATTTCCTATCCAATGACATTAAAAACACTAAAAAAATGAATACAGTCAGAGAGAAAAGTGGTGTCAAAGTTGGAACTGTCAGAGAGACAGTTTGAAAGAACAGTCAGGTACAAAATCACCTGTAAAACCCACTTGGAGTGTGAAAATGACAGTTTTAAGTACATTTTTGAAATCCTCATTAAATTTCCTATCCAATGACATAAAAAACACTAAAAAATTGAGTACAGTCAGGGAGGAAAGTGGTGTCAAAGTTGGAACTGTCAGAGAGACAGTTTGAAAGAACAGTCAGGTACAAAATCACCTGTAAAACCCACTTGGAGTGAGAAAATGACAGTTTTAAGCACATTTTTGAAATCCTCATTAAATTTCCTATCCAATGACATTAAAAACACTAAAAAAATGAATACAGTCAGAGAGAAAAGTGGTGTCAAAGTTGGAACTGTCAGAGAGACAGTTTGAAAGAACAGTCAGGTACAAAATCACCTGTAAAACCCACTTGGAGTGAGAAAATGACAGTTTTAAGCACATTTTTGAAATCCTCATTAAATTTCCTATCCAATGACATTAAAAACACTAAAAAATTGAATACAGTCAGAGAGAAAAGTGGTGTCAAAGTTGGAACTGTCAGAGAGACAGTTTGAAAGAACAGTCAGGTACAAAATCACCTGTAAAACCCACTTGGAGTGAGAAAATGACAGTTTTAAGCACATTTTTGAAATCCTCATTAAATTTCCTATCCAATGACATTAAAAACACTAAAAAATTGAATACAGTCAGAGAGAAAAGTGGTGTCAAAGTTGGAACTGTCAGAGAGACAGTTTGAAAGAACAGTCAGGTACAAAATCACCTGTAAAACCCACTTGGAGTGTGAAAATGACAGTTTTAAGTACATTTTTGGAATCCTCATTAAATTTCCTATCCAATGACATTAAAAACACTAAAAAATTGAATACAGTCAGAGAGAAAAGTGGTGTCAAAGTTGGAACTGTCAGAGAGACAGTTTGAAAGAACAGTCAGGTACAAAATCACCTGTAAAACCCACTTGGAGTGAGAAAATGACAGTTTTAAGCACATTTTTGAAATCCTCATTAAATTTCCTATCCAATGACATTAAAAACACTAAAAAATTGAATACAGTCAGAGAGAAAAGTGGTGTCAAAGTTGGAACTGTCAGAGAGACAGTTTGAAAGAACAGTCAGGTGCAAAATCACCTGTAAAACCCACTTGGAGTGTGAAAATGACAGTTTTAAGCACATTTTTGAAATTCTCATTAAATTTCCTATCCAATGACATTAAAAACACTAAAAAATTGAATACAGTCAGAGAGAAAAGTGGTGTCAAAGTTGGAACTGTCAGAGAGACAGTTTGAAAGAACAGTCAGGTACAAAATCACCTGTAAAACCCACTTGGAGTGAGAAAATGACAGTTTTAAGCACATTTTTGAAATCCTCATTAAATTTCCTATCCAATGACATTAAAAACACTAAAAAATTGAATACAGTCAGAGAGAAAAGTGGTGTCAAAGTTGGAACTGCCAGAGAGACAGTTTGAAAGAACAGTCAGGGACAAAATCGCCTGTCAAACACACTTGGAGTGAGAAAATGACAGTTTTAAGCACATTTTTGAAATTCTCATTAAATTTCCTATCCAATGACATAAAAAACACTAAAAAATTGAGTACAGTCAGGGAGGAAAGTGGTGTCAAAGTTGGAACTGTCAGAGAGACAGTTTGAAAGAACAGTCAGGTGCAAAATCACCTGTAAAACCCACTTGGAGTGTGAAAATGACTGTTTTAAGTACATTTTTGGAATCCTCATTAAATTTCCTATCCAATGACATTAAAAACACTAAAAAATTGAATACAGTCAGAGAGAAAAGTGGTGTCAAAGTTGGAACTGCCAGAGAGACAGTTTGAAAGAACAGTCAGGGACAAAATCGCCTGTCAAACACACTTGGAGTGAGAAAATGACAGTTTTAAGCACATTTTTGAAATTCTCATTAAATTTCCTATCCAATGACATAAAAAACACTAAAAAATTGAGTACAGTCAGGGAGGAAAGTGGTGTCAAAGTTGGAACTGTCAGAGAGACAGTTTGAAAGAACAGTCAGGTACAAAATCACCTGTAAAACCCACTTGGAGTGTGAAAATGACAGTTTTAAGTACATTTTTGGAATCCTCATTAAATTTCCTATCCAATGACATTAAAAACACTAAAAAATTGAATACAGTCAGAGAGAAAAGTGGTGTCAAAGTTGGAACTGTCAGAGAGACAGTTTGAAAGAACAGTCAGGTACAAAATCACCTGTAAAACCCACTTGGAGTGAGAAAATGACAGTTTTAAGTACATTTTTGGAATCCTCATTAAATTTCCCATCTAATGACATAAAAAACATTACGAAATCATGTACAGTCTGGGAGAAAAGTGGTGTCAAAGTTTGGACTGTCAGAAACACAGTTTGAAAGACACTTGGAGTAAGAAAACGACTGTTTATATCAAATTTTGCTACGGTCCTGGATTTTGCAACTACTTTACCGGGTTAACGCAAAATATCAGGACCGTACTGGCCCAAAAAGTCTCTAATAGAAGTTACAACAGAACTTTGAAGCCCTCTAGCGGCTAAACCGTGCGCAGGGCAAATAGGACGGGGAACACGTGATTTTTTAGGTTAGTTACGGTGTCGTTGGCAACGTCCGGCATGGAACTGACAGAAACGATCGTACTGGACAAGGACAAGAGGTCTGCGGTGTTGTACCCGCCCACCATGCCCACCAAAGTGTTTGTGTACGCCACGGGGGCGGGCTGCGCGACAATCCAAGTAAGTCAGTGCCCGTCTGTCATATTCCTCCTGTCAGGATTTTCCGGGGATTTTTTGAAGGGCCAAACGACGTTTTCCACTTACGCGACAAGGGAACGAACGGCGTTACTGGAAATTCGCGCGGAAATTGCCGAGGAAATCGCTGCCGATCACAGTTCGTTAGAGGAAATCGAAGGAAAATTGCCCAGTCTCAAGATACGCACCTGTTTGAGGTTAGTTTGGCTGTTTGACCTAATCCAATGTCAGATTCTGACGGTTGTGTCAAAATTAGACATTTTTGGCCGCCAGATGTCTCTGGAAGCCATTTTGAGTTGCCAGAGGCCTCTGAATTCTCTTAAAATTGTTTCAAAGCTGCCAGATGCCTCTGGAAGTCATTTTATGTTGCCAGAGGCCTCTGAACTCTCTTCAGTACAGTCAGGGAGAAAAGTTGTGTCAAAGTTTGAACTGCCAAAAAGACAGTCAGGGACAAAAGCGCCTGTCGAACTCACTTGGAGTGAAAAAATGACAGTTTTAAGTACATTTTTGGAATCCTCATTAAATTTCCTATCCAATGACATAAAAAACACTAAAAAATTGAGTACAGTCAGTGAGAAAAGCGGTGTCAAAGTTGGAACTGTCAGAGAGACAGTTTGAAAGAACAGTCAGGGACAAAATTGCCTGTCAAACTCATTTGGAGTGAAAAAATGACAGTTTTAAGCACATTTTTGGAATCCTCATTAAATTTCCTATCCAATGACATAAAAAACACTAAAAAATTGAGTACAGTCAGTGAGAAAAGCGGTGTCAAAGTTGGAACTGTCAGAGAGACAGTTTGAAAGAACAGTCAGGGACAAAATTGCCTGTCAAACTCATTTGGAGTGAAAAAATGACAGTTTTAAGCACATTTTTGGAATCCTCATTAAATTTCCTATCCAATGACATAAAAAACACTAAAAAATTGAGTACAGTCAGTGAGAAAAGCGGTGTCAAAGTTGGAACTGTCAGAGAGACAGTTTGAAAGAACAGTCAGGTACAAAATTGCCTGTCAAACTCATTTGGAGTGAAAAAATGACAGTTTTAAGCACATTTTTGGAATCCTCATTAAATTTCCTATCCAATGACATAAAAAACACTAAAAAATTGAGTACAGTCAGTGAGAAAAGTGGTGTCAAAGTTGGAACTGTCAGCGAGACAGTTTGAAAGAACAGTCAGGGACAAAATTGCCTGTCAAACTCATTTGGAGTGAAAAAATGACAGTTTTAAGTACATTTTTGGAATCCTCATTAAATTTCCTATCCAATGACATAAAAAACACTAAAAAATTGAGTACAGTCAGTGAGAAAAGCGGTGTCAAAGTTGGAACTGTCAGAGAGACAGTTTGAAAGAACAGTCAGGTACAAAATTGCCTGTCAAACTCATTTGGAGTGAAAAAATGACAGTTTTAAGCACATTTTTGGAATCCTCATTAAATTTCCTATCCAATGACATAAAAAACACTAAAAAATTGAGTACAGTCAGTGAGAAAAGTGGTGTCAAAGTTGGAACTGTCAGCGAGACAGTTTGAAAGAACAGTCAGGGACAAAATTGCCTGTCAAACTCATTTGGAGTGAAAAAATGACAGTTTTAAGTACATTTTTGGAATCCTCATTAAATTTCCTATCCAATGACATAAAAAACACTAAAAAATTGAGTACAGTCAGTGAGAAAAGTGGTGTCAAAGTTGGAACTGTCAGAGAGACAGTTTGAAAGAACAGTCAGGGACAAAATTGCCTGTCAAACTCATTTGGAGTGAAAAAATGACAGTTTTAAGTACATTTTTGGAATCCTCATTAAATTTCCTATCCAATGACATAAAAAACACTAAAAAATTGAGTACAGTCAGTGAGAAAAGCGGTGTCAAAGTTGGAACTGTCAGAGAGACAGTTTGAAAGAACAGTCAGGGACAAAATTGCCTGTCAAACTCATTTGGAGTGAAAAAATGACAGTTTTAAGTACATTTTTGGAATCCTCATTAAATTTCCTATCCAATGACATAAAAAACACTAAAAAATTGAGTACAGTCAGTGAGAAAAGCGGTGTCAAAGTTGGAACTGTCAGAGAGACAGTTTGAAAGAACAGTCAGGGACAAAATTGCCTGTCAAACTCATTTGGAGTGAAAAAATGACAGTTTTAAGTACATTTTTGGAATCCTCATTAAATTTCCTATCCAATGACATAAAAAACACTAAAAAATTGAGTACAGTCAGTGAGAAAAGCGGTGTCAAAGTTGGAACTGTCAGAGAGACAGTTTGAAAGAACAGTCAGGTACAAAATTGCCTGTCAAACTCATTTGGAGTGAAAAAATGACAGTTTTAAGCACATTTTTGGAATCCTCATTAAATTTCCTATCCAATGACATAAAAAACACTAAAAAATTGAGTACAGTCAGTGAGAAAAGCGGTGTCAAAGTTGGAACTGTCAGAGAGACAGTTTGAAAGAACAGTCAGGGACAAAATTGCCTGTCAAACTCATTTGGAGTGAAAAAATGACAGTTTTAAGCACATTTTTGGAATCCTCATTAAATTTCCTATCCAATGACATAAAAAACACTAAAAAATTGAGTACAGTCAGTGAGAAAAGCGGTGTCAAAGTTGGAACTGTCAGAGAGACAGTTTGAAAGAACAGTCAGGGACAAAATTGCCTGTCAAACTCATTTGGAGTGAAAAAATGACAGTTTTAAGTACATTTTTGGAATCCTCATTAAATTTCCTATCCAATGACATAAAAAACACTAAAAAATTGAGTACAGTCAGTGAGAAAAGTGGTGTCAAAGTTGGAACTGTCAGCGAGACAGTTTGAAAGAACAGTCAGGGACAAAATTGCCTGTCAAACTCATTTGGAGTGAAAAAATGACAGTTTTAAGTACATTTTTGGAATCCTCATTAAATTTCCTATCCAATGACATAAAAAACACTAAAAAATTGAGTACAGTCAGTGAGAAAAGCGGTGTCAAAGTTGGAACTGTCAGAGAGACAGTTTGAAAGAACAGTCAGGGACAAAATTGCCTGTCAAACTCATTTGGAGTGAAAAAATGACAGTTTTAAGTACATTTTTGGAATCCTCATTAAATTTCCTATCCAATGACATAAAAAACACTAAAAAATTGAGTACAGTCAGTGAGAAAAGTGGTGTCAAAGTTGGAACTGTCAGAGAGACAGTTTGAAAGAACAGTCAGGGACAAAATTGCCTGTCAAACTCATTTGGAGTGAAAAAATGACAGTTTTAAGTACATTTTTGGAATCCTCATTAAATTTCCTATCCAATGACATAAAAAACACTAAAAAATTGAGTACAGTCAGTGAGAAAAGCGGTGTCAAAGTTGGAACTGTCAGAGAGACAGTTTGAAAGAACAGTCAGGGACAAAATTGCCTGTCAAACTCATTTGGAGTGAAAAAATGACAGTTTTAAGTACATTTTTGGAATCCTCATTAAATTTCCTATCCAATGACATAAAAAACACTAAAAAATTGAGTACAGTCAGTGAGAAAAGCGGTGTCAAAGTTGGAACTGTCAGAGAGACAGTTTGAAAGAACAGTCAGGGACAAAATTGCCTGTCAAACTCATTTGGAGTGAAAAAATGACAGTTTTAAGTACATTTTTGGAATCCTCATTAAATTTCCTATCCAATGACATAAAAAACACTAAAAAATTGAGTACAGTCAGTGAGAAAAGCGGTGTCAAAGTTGGAACTGTCAGAGAGACAGTTTGAAAGAACAGTCAGGTACAAAATTGCCTGTCAAACTCATTTGGAGTGAAAAAATGACAGTTTTAAGCACATTTTTGGAATCCTCATTAAATTTCCTATCCAATGACATAAAAAACACTAAAAAATTGAGTACAGTCAGTGAGAAAAGTGGTGTCAAAGTTGGAACTGTCAGCGAGACAGTTTGAAAGAACAGTCAGGGACAAAATTGCCTGTCAAACTCATTTGGAGTGAAAAAATGACAGTTTTAAGTACATTTTTGGAATCCTCATTAAATTTCCTATCCAATGACATAAAAAACACTAAAAAATTGAGTACAGTCAGTGAGAAAAGCGGTGTCAAAGTTGGAACTGTCAGAGAGACAGTTTGAAAGAACAGTCAGGGACAAAATTGCCTGTCAAACTCATTTGGAGTGAAAAAATGACAGTTTTAAGTACATTTTTGGAATCCTCATTAAATTTCCTATCCAATGACATAAAAAACACTAAAAAATTGAGTACAGTCAGTGAGAAAAGCGGTGTCAAAGTTGGAACTGTCAGAGAGACAGTTTGAAAGAACAGTCAGGGACAAAATTGCCTGTCAAACTCATTTGGAGTGAAAAAATGACAGTTTTAAGTACATTTTTGGAATCCTCATTAAATTTCCTATCCAATGACATAAAAAACACTAAAAAATTGAGTACAGTCAGTGAGAAAAGCGGTGTCAAAGTTGGAACTGTCAGAGAGACAGTTTGAAAGAACAGTCAGGGACAAAATTGCCTGTCAAACTCATTTGGAGTGAAAAAATGACAGTTTTAAGTACATTTTTGGAATCCTCATTAAATTTCCTATCCAATGACATAAAAAACACTAAAAAATTGAGTACAGTCAGTGAGAAAAGCGGTGTCAAAGTTGGAACTGTCAGAGAGACAGTTTGAAAGAACAGTCAGGGACAAAATTGCCTGTCAAACTCATTTGGAGTGAAAAAATGACAGTTTTAAGCACATTTTTGGAATCCTCATTAAATTTCCTATCCAATGACATAAAAAACACTAAAAAATTGAGTACAGTCAGTGAGAAAAGCGGTGTCAAAGTTGGAACTGTCAGAGAGACAGTTTGAAAGAACAGTCAGGGACAAAATTGCCTGTCAAACTCATTTGGAGTGAAAAAATGACAGTTTTAAGTACATTTTTGGAATCCTCATTAAATTTCCTATCCAATGACATAAAAAACACTAAAAAATTGAGTACAGTCAGTGAGAAAAGCGGTGTCAAAGTTGGAACTGTCAGAGAGACAGTTTGAAAGAACAGTCAGGTACAAAATCACCTGTAAAACCCACTTGGAGTGAGAAAATGACAGTTTTAAGTACATTTTTGGAATCCTCATTAAATTTCCTATCCAATGACATAAAAAACACTAAAAAATTGAGTACAGTCAGTGAGAAAAGCGGTGTCAAAGTTGGAACTGTCAGAGAGACAGTTTGAAAGAACAGTCAGGTACAAAATCACCTGTAAAACCCACTTGGAGTGAGAAAATGACAGTTTTAAGTACATTTTTGGAATCCTCATTAAATTTCCTATCCAATGACATAAAAAAGACAAAAAAATTGAGTATAGTCAGGGAGAAAAGTGATGTCAAAGTTGGAACTGTCAGAACTCTTTTAAAACTGTTTCAAACCTGCCAGATGCCTCTGGAAGCCATTTTGAGTTGCCAGAGGCCTCTGAACTTTCCTAAAACTGTTTCAAAGCTGCCAGATGCCTCTGGAGGACATTTTGAGTTGCCAGATGCCTCTGGAAGCCATTTTATGTTGCCAGAGGCCTCTGAATGCGTTTAAAAAAACTGAAATTTGACAGGTGGAAAGGTGACAAGCCGTCACCGGTCATTCGATTAGAGCACACGTTGTTTTCGGGCTTCGAAGTGACGGCGCCGCCGCCCCAATTGGAGGGGCAGCACGACAAAATGGCGGCGATGGAGCACGGCAGCCACGGCGACGCGGCGTGGTTCGTTTTCGCCAACGTGACGTCACCGTGTCCGGTGTGCGTGCGTTTTCACGCGCGCACTCCCTACGTCATTTCCGGTTTGAGGCCGGCGTACGCGCAAGCGTATCCGGTCGGACGGCCCGATTTGACCGTGGGGACGTTTTATCACGCGCGCGATCGCAATTCGCTGCTGCTGAGAGCGGTGAGCGGTGACGATTTGATCGCGTGGTTTGGCGCAGAGGGCGCGCGCGCACGCGAACCAGACGCGTCGTGCGTCAGTAAAACCAAAAATGCCACGAGACGCCACCAGGTGGCGCGCGTCAACACCGCAAAACTGCCTACCAGACCGGTTCAAGTCGACAAACCATCCAACGAGTACGTTTTACTCGACAAAGAATCGCTGTGGGATCTCATCAAGGAGGCGGTAAACGATGACGTCAAACGAAAGGAACTGTCAAACATGCTAAGAGAGACAGACGATTAATTTAACTCGATGGGCTGTCAAAAATGTGACAGAGCGACCTTACAATGCAATTCTTGGATATTTTTAGTTACTCTCGTACCGACACGTCATTTGACAGTCGAGTTACGGAGACTGTCAAAATGACAGTCGAGTAGCACAAACCTAATTTTCTCTCTCTCTTGCGAATAAAACGGAGCAATAATTAAAATTAATCGTTGAAAATGTTGTAAATTGACAGCGTGTCAATTTTTTTTTTAGGTTAAGTGTTGTTAAAATGTCGTGATGACGTCATAATATATTATTATTATCGCCGCGCACTTTGCAAAATCCAATCAGTAGGTTTACACGTTTCAAATCAAAAACGTTTACTCTTGCCACATTTAGATATTTACATAATATATAGGTATACATATACATATATAATATAATCGCTGTAAATATATGTGTACTTAAGGGGGGATGGTTGACGTTAAATAAAAAGAAAAAAACAAGTTAACAGGAAGCACAAAGTTCTGATTGGATGGTACTTGACAGTAAGTGTCAATTTCCCCCCCTTAAAAACAAAAAAGAATATCCGCCCATTTTGAACCTAATAATGATTGTTTTTGTCGAGCACCTTTTTCTTTGTCAACTGTCAATTTTTCGCTTAATTCTTATTAATACTCGACAGTTTTAAATAAATTATCGTATATTTGCATTTTAGTGGGTTTTTTTTTTAATAAACAATCCTAAAAGGCTTTTAGCAACATTGCATGGTCAATCACACTTTGGCAACGCTGTCTGTGTGTGTATATGATGATAAGTAAGAAGAGACTTGAGAACGTAACCTCAAACTGTCATCCGTCAGAAAGGGTCCTGTTGTGTTTTTAAGGTTAAAGATGGAGGCCCTAAACCTAGAAAATCAGGATTTAACCAGAATAATGTTAGTTTAGAAGTGGGTTTTCTCTGTGTGTGTGTGTAAGTGACGTGTTTTCGCTTGCAGAAGATGCTGTACGTGCGGCTTGGAAATCGAACCGAACCCCTCAAACATGTGCGTGGGCTGTTTGCGGAACCAAGTCAACCTGACCGAGGGCATTCCGGAGCAGGCAACGTTGTCGTTTTGTCGCGGTTGCGAACGTTACCTACAGCCCCCTTCCGATTGGGTGTCCTGCTCTTTGGAGTCACGCGAACTACTCACCTTGTGCCTCAAAAAGCTCAAAGGACTCAATCGGCTCAAGCTGGTCGATGCTGGTTTTGTTTGGACTGAACCGCACTCGAAACGAATCAAAGTGAGTACGTTTTAGCTTTCAGCCCCAGTTTCATAACCTCAAAAGTGATTCTTCGGGGGTAATATCTCTAGTGCATTTAATTTTTCAGGAAAAACGAGTTTCAAAGTAATTTGTTTTAAAAACCATTGCTGAAAAAATTGCACACTCCATTGCAACCGTTGCTGTGAGGAGTGTGCAATTTTTTCAAATTTTTTTTTCCGGAAAAACTGCTGACATCTAAGTTGACAGTTGTCAAGTGATTTTTCCACTTAAAATTTACATTTGTTATACTAATTCTTGATAGCGATTGGTCAAAATTGTTAGGAAGGAAATAATCTCAAAAATTTTTTTAGGTTAAATTGACAGTACAGGGTGACGTTATGGGGGCCATTTTACAAAAAGAATTTGTGGTGATCTACACTATTCAGCACCAGATGTGTGATCAGTGTCATCGCACCGAAGCTAAAGACTTTTGGAAGGCCCTGGTGCAAATTAGACAGAAAGCGGAGAACAAAAAGACGTTTTACTACTTGGAACAGCTGATTTTGAAGCATAAAGCGCACGAAAACACTTTAGGAATCAAACCGATTCACGGTGAGTACTGTCAATTTGACATTGTTACTCGTTTGGCCGCTAGAGGGCGTCAAAGTCACCCTTAAACTAATTTTGACACTTCAAAGTGTTAGCTTTCAGAAAATATGGCGGCTCCAGTTAATTAGTTTAGTCCGTTGGCCACTAGAGGGAGTCAAAAACGAATTTTGACATTTCTCACTTTGACCTCGAATAACTCGCTTATTTGACATTTTGAGTGAGTAGTGAAAAACTCCAATTGGAGAATTCTGGACGATTTTTTTTGGAAAACCAGAAACAGCACCGAGTCACGTAACTTTCATCGGAATTTCGCCATCGGCGCAGAAAAGAGGAAAGCTATTTTTGGGATCGTCGTGCACTTTGGGCTCTCGTTTATTTTAACCAAAATCTCGACGTCAGCTGTCAAATAACCGAGTTATTCGAGGTCAAAGTGGGAAGTGTCAAAATTTCTTTAAGGTGAAACTCGGTTGACTTTGACGCCCTCTAGCGGCCAAAGGACTAAACCGATCAACTTGAGCGGCCATATTTTCTGAAAGCTGACACCTCGGGCTACATTTTTGCTTCAATGACATTTTGACGTCAACTGTCAAATAACCGAGTTATTCGAGGTCAAAGTGAGAAGTGTCAAAATTTCTTTAAGGTGAAACTCGGTTGACTTTGACGCCCTCTAGCGGCCAAAGGACTAAACCGATCAACTTGAGCGGCCATATTTTCTGAAAGCTGACACCTCGGGCGACATTTTTGCTTCAATGACATTTTGACGTCAACTGTCAAATAACCGAGTTATTCGAGGTCAAAGTGGGAAGTGTCGAAATTAGTTAAAGGTGAAAGCTTTGTTGACTTTGACGTCCTCTAGCGGCCAAAGGACTAAACCGATCAACTTGAGCGGCCATATTTTCTGAAAGCTGACACCTCGGGCTACATTTTTGCTTCAATGACATTTTGACGTCAACTGTCAAATAACCGAGTTATTCGAGGTCAAAGTGGGAAGTGTCAAAATTTCTTTAAGGTGAAACTCGGTTGACTTTGACGCCCTCTAGCGGCCAAAGGACTAAACCGATCAACTTGAGCGGCCATATTTTCTGAAAGCTGACACATCGGGCTACATTTTTGCTTCAATGACATTTTGACGTCAACTGTCAAATAACCGAGTTATTCGAGGTCAAAGTGAGAAGTGTCAAAATTTCTTTAAGATGAAACTCGGTTGACTTTGACGTCCTCTAGCGGCCAAAGGACTAAACCGATCAACTTGAGCGGCCATATTTTCTGAAAGCTGACACATCGGGCTACATTTTTGCTTCAGTGACATTTTTACGTCAGCTGTCAAATAAGCGAGTTATTCGAGGTCAAAGTGAGGAGGTGTCAAAATTAGTTTTAAGTTGACTTTGACGTCCTCTAGCGGCAGTTTTCAAGTTATTCGTTAATTTGAAATTGCAGGCGGTTTGGATTTCTACTACGCCACCGAATCGCACGCAAAAAAGATGGTGGACTTTGTCAGTAGCGTGTTGCCGTGCAAATGTCAACATTCCAAGAAACTGATGTCGCACGACATTCACAGCAACGTGTACAATTACAAGTTTACGTTTAGCGTGGAAATTGTGCCGATCAGCAAAGACAGCGTCGTCTGTCTGCCGAAACGGTTGACGCAAACGTTGGGCGGCATTTCGTCGTTGTGCGTCGCGTACCGCGTGACCAACGCAGTGCACTTGATTGATCCGTCACGTGGCCAAATCGGCGAACTGTCCAGCGCCAACTATTGGCGGTGGCCGTTTCGAGCGATCTGCGACCCGAAACAGCTGGTCGAGTACACGGTAATGGACGTGGAAGCGATCATGGACAAGGACAGGACGATTTTTCCGGGACAAGGCAATTTGTCCCAGAAACACGTTTTGGCCGATGTTTGGCTGGTACGCACCTCGGAATTGGGCTTGAACGACAATATGGTACATTCCAGGTAAATACTTTTTTTTTTTTTTGACAGATGACACTTTTGAATAAGATGACAGTTTTGAATTTTTTCAAAATGTGTCAATTTGGCAACGTTACAAATTAGGAAACCCACCAAAAAAAAAATAAAAATTAGGAAAATTTGGCTAATTTGGCAACGTTGCAAAAAAAACCTCTCAAATTGACACTTTTGATTAAAATGACAGTTTTGAATTTTGCAAAATGTGTCAATTTGGCAACGTTGCAAAAAAACCTCTCAAATTGACACTTTTGATTAAAATGACAGTTTTGAATTTTGCAAAATGTGTCAATTTGGCAACGTTGCAAAAAAAACCTCTCAAATTGACACTTTTGATTAAAATGACAGTTTTGAATTTTGCAAAATGTGTCAATTTGGCAACGTTGCAAAAAAAACCTCTCAAATTGACACTTTTGATTAAAATGACAGTTTTGAATTTTGCAAAATGTGTCAATTTGGCAACGTTGCAAAAAAAAACCGCTCAAATTGACACTTTTGATTAAAATGACAGTTTTGATTTTTGCAAAATGTGTCAATTTGGCAACGTTGCAAAAAAAACCTCTCAAATTGACACTTTTGATTAAAATGACAGTTTTGAATTTTGCAAAATGTGTCAATTTGGCAACGTTGCAAAAAAACCTCTCAAATTGACACTTTTGATTAAAATGACAGTTTTGAATTTTGCAAAAGGTGTCAATTTGGCAACGTTGCAAAAAAAACCTCTCAAATTGACACTTTTGATTAAAATGACAGTTTTGAATTTTGCAAAATGTGTCAATTTGGCAACGTTGCAAAAAAACCTCTCAAATTGACACTTTTGATTAAAATGACAGTTTTGAATTTTGCAAAATGTGTCAATTTGGCAACGTTGCAAAAAAAACCTCTCAAATTGACACTTTTGATTAAAATGACAGTTTTGAATTTTGCAAAATGTGTCAATTTGGCAACGTTGCAAAAAAACCTCTCAAATTGACACTTTTGATTAAAATGACAGTTTTGAATTTTGCAAAATGTGTCAATTTGGCAACGTTACAAATGAGAACCTCTTAAATTGACATTTGACGTGTCCAGGACGCATTTGGGTCACGTGCTGAAACCTGGCGACGCCGTTCTCGGTTACAATATGGCGGACAGCAACGTCAACGATCCGAACTTTGACAAGCTGGACCGAACGACGATTCCCGACGTGATTTTGGTGAGAAAACATTTCGGCGATCGATCGGCGCGGAAACGTCATCAGCGTCAGTGGAAATTGAAACGTTTGGCCGGCGAGGAAACGGCAAGCGTGGACGGCAGGTGAGTCTTGTCCGCGCCATCTTGGATTGCGTCGAGTGACAGTTGACAGTGACACTGAGCGGCCATTTTCGACTCATTCGAGAGAAAATCCAAGATGGCGGTCGAAATTAACAAAAAAAATAATTGAAAACTTGATTTTTGCGTACTTTTTCGGCTTAACCCAATTACTGGTTGGTTTCAGGGAGTTTAACGAGTTTATGGACGATTTGGAGGAGGATCCCGAGTTGCGACGTAACGTAAACATTTTCCGGGATAAAAACAACATGGCGGTCGACGCGTTCGACGCCGACTACGATTCGAATTGTCCGCGTATCACGCTCGAGGAAATGCTCGACGATTTGGACCTTGAAGACGTCGAAATGGCCGAATAAACCTTAAAATGTAATTAAAAACACAAAATAAAACGTTCAAATTCCGTTATCAGGTGCTTTATTCCAGTTCAACACCCTGTATTTCATTTTCTAAAATTTAATACAGTCAGGGACAAAATTGCCTGTAAAACCCACTTGGAGCGAGAAAATTACCGTTTTAAGCACATTTTTGGAATCCTCGCTAAATTTCTTATCTAGTGACATCAAAAACACTACAAAATCAAGTACAGTCAGGAAGAAAAGTGGTGTCAAAGTTTGAATTGTCAGAAACACAATTTGATAAGACAGTCAGTGACAAAATTGACTGTAAAACCCACTTGGAGCGAGAAAATTACCGTTTTAAGCACATTTTTGGAATCCCCATTAAATTTATTATCTAATGACATACAAAACACTAAAAATCAAGTACAGTCAGGAAGAAAAGTGGTGTCAAAGTTTGAATTGTCAGAAACACAATTTGAAAAGACAGTCAGGGACAAAATTGTCTGTAAAACCCACTTGTAGCGAGAAAATTACAGTTTTAAGCACATTTTTGGAATCTTCATTAAATTTCCTATCTAGTGACATCAAAAACACTACAAAATTTAGTACAGTCCGGGAGAAAAGTGGTATCAAAGTTGGAACTGCCAAAAACACAGTTGAAAAGGACAGTCAGGGACAAAATCGCCTGTAAAACCCACTTGCAGCGAGAAAATTACAGTTTTAAGCACATTTTTGAAATCCTCACTAAATTTCCTATCTAGTGACATCAAAAACACTAAAAAATTTAGTACAGTCAGGGAGAAAAGTGGTGTCAAATTTGGAACTGCCAAAAACACAGTTTGAAAGGAGAGTCAGGGACAAAATTGTCTGTAAAACCCACTTGCAGCGAGAAAATTGCAAGAAAAAACATTTTTGTTATCCGCACTAAATTTCCTATTCAATGACAGAAAAAAACACTAAAAAATTGAGTACAGTCAGGGAGAAAAGTTGTGTCAAAGTTTAAACTGCCAGAAAGACAGTTTGAAAAGACAGTCACGCACAAAATCACCTCTAAAACCCACTTGAGCTAAGAAAATGACTGTTTTATCACATTTTTGGAATCCTCACTAAATTTCCTATCTAGTGACATAAAAAACAGTACGAAATCAAGTACAGTCAGGGAAAAAAGCTGTTTTAAAATTTGAACTGTCAGAAACACAATTTTAAAGGAGAGTCAGGGACAAAAAGTCCAAAAATTGTATAAAAAAAAAAAACAGGAAAACGGTAGGTATACCGTTTTAACGACAGAGTTGGCAACATTGAAAAATAGCTAAACACTCTCGCTCTCTACGTTCATAATAGCGTTATCTTTGTCTACAGATGGCGCGGCAGGCGTTCCGAATGCAACTCGATGTCATTTACCCGCAAAACTTGTTCAAATTATGTAATTGTCGATCGGCCAATGAACGACGTGTGCGTTTGAGAGGGGGTGTGACGTCACTAAGCCTCCCTCTACCGTCAATGATCGGTCACAATCGGTCTGCGGCTAGGTTGCCAATTTTACCAGTTTAAGTTGAGACACTCCATAAAAACCAAAAAATAACTAAATATGTAAGTTTAAATTGAACACCCTATATAGTATTTTAATTGAAATGTAATTTTTAAAACGTCAAGTTGCACAGGACTTGATTATGACGTCAGGACCACTTTCTGTAAGTTTCCTATTTGTTAGGGGCAGAAACGATGCGGCAACGTGGCGCGACAATGACGCGCAGCCGCTTCGGCAAGAACCGCCGATCGACGAACGAAGGGGCCGAGAGAAGAAGAAGCGTCCAGTGCGAGCGCGTCCAAAATGGCAGACGGTTTGCATGCGGGCGATTCGTACGGGCACGCCACGAAAATCCAGAAAAGTTTAGTGAAAATCGGCGAAAATGTAACGGGACGCGCGCAAATCGAGTCGCTAAAGGCGCCCCGCGACGCGGGGCCGACGCCCGAAACGCCATCGAGTGACCAGTTCGTGAATTTGAGGTGCACCCAACAAAATGGAGCCCGACACGAGGGATTGCTGGACGACGACGAGGAGTGCAGGAAAAAACGATGCGTCGACAGATATGACAGCTCCGAATCGTCTGACAGGTACGTCAAGTTTGTTGTTGTTATTGTTTTGCTTAATAAGTCAAGTTCAGTGACAAAAAATCATTCCCCCCCCCCTCAATTATCCCTTGTCTAGAGAACATTACGGTATACAGGGTTATAGACCAGTATATTTAGACAACTTGTGGAACACTCTGTATATTATCTAATCTAATAATAGAGTTCTTTTCCTTCTGATTCCAAAAATATGTAATAAGTTGACATTTGGTTCCGCCATTTTCAAATTATTGACATTTAAACAAATGTCTTTTAAAATCATAGTTGCCGTGGATTTGTTCCATGGCATACTATGATTTCCTGGTCACATTGTCTTTTAAAATCATAGTTGCCATGGATTTGTTCCATGGCATACTATGGTCACATTGTGACGTGTTTTTACATATTCGGTTTGTTTAAGATTAGATTTGACATTTCACCGTCATTAAGGGATGACGTAACTTGACAGTTGACTACGTTATCGTGACGTTCCGTCTCGCTCAGTTTGCCTGCTAGTAATAGAAAAGGAATGACAATTATTACGTCACTCTGTCACTAGCCCTCTGGGACTCTATCTGTCAAAGTAGGTTGAAGGGATAACAAAGGGTTGCGCACCCTACGCGCATCATTCCCACCCTCATCTCTACGAGTCTTTTGAGAGTGACACGTGCCCTTCGGCCATAATTTGCATCTAAACAAAGTTGGGGAGATTGCCAGAAAAAATCAATAAAAGTTGAACAAAGATGACGACAAACTCTGGGTGACACGTGTCAGTCTTGTCAAAGTAAAACTATTAGACGGAGAACATTCCCCCCGGTTTGATACCTCGATGGTCCCCGATTGCATTATGCGGTCAGTGCATCGTTCAGCTTGCAAGAGCACCAAACTAGTTTTTGTGTTTTCTCTCTCTCTCTCTCTCTTCGTTTTCCTGGCCCCCCTTGACGACCGTCACGTTCTCGCACAGCTGTATACTCCATCTCTCTCTCTCTCTCTTAGGTACCACACGCTCAGTCTGTCTCGCTCACTCCTAAAACCCAACCGTGGTAGGTAGAGAGAAACAGGTTGAATTATGGGGCTCTTGTCTAGGCGGTCACTCAAATTCAGTCAGATTTTGTACGTAAAAATTGAAACAAAAAAATGGCTGTCAAACCGCAGGTGTCAACTGGCCTTTACAGTGTTGTCAGCCTTACAGTCGTCTAATCAAAGTCACGTGATGTGTCTGTTACAATTTCAGTTTTTGAATCACATTTTAATAGTCACGTGACTAATTTTTCAAGGTTCAAAGTCAGGTGACGTGCAATTGAAGTTTGTACAAAATGTCCAAATTTGATTCACCAATTTTCCAAATTGAACGTCACGTGACTGGTTTTTGTCAACGTCAACTTGTCTTTACACAGTGTTGCCAGCTCAAAAATTGTGTATTGTCCAAGTCACGTGACGTGTGTCTAAATTTAAATTACCACTTTTCCAAGTGTTTCCTTTAAATGACAGGTGTTTTTATTTGACACGTGCTAACTTGGTTACTACGACAGTTGGAAGATTCGTTCAAACGTCAAAATATAATCCGTAATTTCAGGCAACCGTACAGAAAAAATTTTTTGTTTGTAAAAATTTTTTTTCATTTTTTTTTTAACTGTTTAGTCACTTAACCTAAGAAAATCAATTTTTTTAAACCTAATCTAAAAACTGTCACGTGATTTTTTATTTTTTTATTTTAATTTTTAAAAAAACAGCGACGTAACCAGAATAAGTCATTTTAATTGAATTTATTTGAATAATTCAATCTACGGGATTCAGGTTAATTTTGCGACTACCCACCACTGGAATTAATTTAGGCGGCCATTTTGTATGATAAAATTACGTCATCATAGTTGCAGTTTGTGCGGCTGCATAGTAAAACGGAGCGAAAACAATGCAACGGAAAGTAACTTAGAATAGGTTAAGGTCGATAGTAAAAGCGCTATACAGTTTTGCAACCGCTGACATTTTCTATGTTCAAACCAGTGGCGTGCCTTGAAATTGTTTGGTGCATCCAGTCAGTTTTTGGCCTTGTATCTCCTTAAGGAGGCCCTTAAGGGCAAAAATACTTGGATACAATCTTGTAGAGGATGAAATTTCCTACAATTTCGTTTCTTTAGCATTTTTTGTAGCTTCGTAAATAACGGAGTTATGCTCGACCAAGGAGTTACTAATGCACCTCTGTGAGTGCATTGTACCCAGTTTCCGGCCTGTAACTCCCTTAAGAGGCCCTTTAGGGCGAAAGTCATTGAAATAAATCTTGTAGGGAATGAAATTTCCTACAATTTCATTAAAATCACTTGGAAAACAGGGACGTACTTACGAGGCAAAAAGTGACTTAATGATATCTCTGTGAGGTAAAAAGTAAATTTTGAAAATTTCTCCTCTCAAAACTAGGACAGGTACGGACCTGATTTTTTTGGTCAAAAATAGCCACAAGCCTCAGCTACTACCACAAAAAAATTTCATTAAAATCCCTTAGAAAACAGGGACGTACTAAGGGAAAAAGTGACTTAATGACGTACGTCACTCTGTGAGGTAAAAAGTAAATTTTGAAAATTTCTCCTGTCAAAACTAGGGTAGGTACGGACCTGATTTTTTTGGTCAAAGGTAGCCACAAGCCTTGACTACTTCCACAAAAAAAAATTCATTAAAATCACTTGGAAAACAGGGACGTACTAAGGGAAAAAGTGACTTAATGACGTACGTCACTCTGTGAGGTAAAAAGTAAAATTTGAAAATTTCTCCTGTCAAAACTAGGGTAGGTACGGACCTGATTTTTTTGGTCAAAGGTAGCCACAAGCCTTGACTACTTCCACAAAAAAAAATTCATTAAAATCACTTGGAAAACAGGGACGTACTAAGGGAAAAAGTGACTTAATGACGTACGTCACTCTGTGAGGTAAAAAGTAAAATTTGAAAATTTCTCCTGTCAAAACTAGGGTAGGTACGGACCTGATTTTTTTGGTCAAAGGTAGCCACAAGCCTTGACTACTTCCACAAAAAAAAATTCATTAAAATCACTTGGAAAACAGGGACGTACTAAGGGAAAAAGTGACTTAATGACGTACGTCACTCTGTGAGGTAAAAAGTAAAATTTGAAAATTTCTCCTGTCAAAACTAGGGTAGGTACGGACCTGATTTTTTTGGTCAAAGGTAGCCACAAGCCTTGACTACTTCCACAAAAAAAAATTCTATAAATTCACTTGGAAAACAGGGACGTACTAAGGGAAAAAGTGACTTAATGACGTACGTCACTCTGTGAGGTAAAAAGTAAATTTTGAAAATTTCTCCTGTCAAAACTAGGGTAGGTACGGACCTGATTTTTTTGGTCAAAGGTAGCCACAAGCCTTGACTACTTCCACAAAAAAAAATTCATTAAAATCACTTGGAAAACAGGGACGTACTAAGGGAAAAAGTGACTTAATGACGTACGTCACTCTGTGAGGTAAAAAGTAAATTTTGAAAATTTCTCCTGTCAAAACTAGGGTAGGTACGGACCTGATTTTTTTGGTCAAAGGTAGCCACAAGCCTTGACTACTTCCACAAAAAAAATTCATTAAAATCACTTGGAAAACAGGGACGTACTAAGGGAAAAAGTGACTTAATGACGTACGTCACTCTGTGAGGTAAAAAGTAAAATTTGAAAATTTCTCCTGTCAAAACTAGGGTAGGTACGGACCTGATTTTTTTGGTCAAAGGTAGCCACAAGCCTTGACTACTTCCACAAAAAAAAATTCATTAAAATCACTTGGAAAACAGGGACGTACTAAGGGAAAAAGTGACTTAATGACGTACGTCACTCTGTGAGGTAAAAAGTAAAATTTGAAAATTTCTCCTGTCAAAACTAGGGTAGGTACGGACCTGATTTTTTTGGTCAAAGGTAGCCACAAGCCTTGACTACTTCCACAAAAAAAATTCATTAAAATCACTTGGAAAACAGGGACGTACTAAGGGAAAAAGTGACTTAATGACGTACGTCACTCTGTGAGGTAAAAAGTAAAATTTGAAAATTTCTCCTGTCAAAACTAGGGTAGGTACGGACCTGATTTTTTTGGTCAAAGGTAGCCACAAGCCTTGACTACTTCCACAAAAAAAAATTCATTAAAATCACTTGGAAAACAGGGACGTACTAAGGGAAAAAGTGACTTAATGACGTACGTCACTCTGTGAGGTAAAAAGTAAATTTTGAAAATTTCTCCTGTCAAAACTAGGGTAGGTACGGACCTGATTTTTTTGGTCAAAGGTAGCCACAAGCCTTGACTACTTCCACAAAAAAAAATTCATTAAAATCACTTGGAAAACAGGGACGTACTAAGGGAAAAAGTGACTTAATGACGTACGTCACTCTGTGAGGTAAAAAGTAAATTTTGAAAATTTCTCCTGTCAAAACTAGGGTAGGTACGGACCTGATTTTTTTGGTCAAAGGTAGCCACAAGCCTCGGCTACTACCACAAAAAAATTTCATTAAAATCCCTTAGAAAACAGGGACGTACTAAGGGAAAAAGTGACTTAATGACGTACGTCACTCTGTGAGGTAAAAAGTAAAATTTGAAAATTTCTCCTGTCAAAACTAGGGTAGGTACGGACCTGATTTTTTTGGTCAAAGGTAGCCACAAGCCTTGACTACTTCCACAAAAAAAAATTCATTAAAATCACTTGGAAAACAGGGACGTACTAAGGGAAAAAGTGACTTAATGACGTACGTCACTCTGTGAGGTAAAAAGTAAATTTTGAAAATTTCTCCTGTCAAAACTAGGGTAGGTACGGACCTGATTTTTTTGGTCAAAGGTAGCCACAAGCCTCGGCTACTACCACAAAAAAATTTCATTAAAATCCCTTAGAAAACAGGGACGTACTAAGGGAAAAAGTGACTTAATGACGTACGTCACTCTGTGCGGTAAAAAGTAAAATTTGAAAATTTCTCCTGTCAAAACTAGGGTAGGTACGGACCTGATTTTTTTGGTCAAAGGTAGCCACAAGCCTTGACTACTTCCACAAAAAAAAATTCATTAAAATCACTTGGAAAACAGGGACGTACTAAGGGAAAAAAGTGACTTAATGACGTACGTCACTCTGTGAGGTAAAAAGTAAATTTTGAAAATTTCTCCTGTCAAAACTAGGGTAGGTACGGACCTGATTTTTTTGGTCAAAGGTAGCCACAAGCCTTGACTACTTCCACAAAAAAAAATTCATTAAAATCACTTGGAAAACAGGGACGTACTAAGGGAAAAAGTGACTTAATGACGTACGTCACTCTGTGAGGTAAAAAGTAAATTTTGAAAATTTCTCCTGTCAAAACTAGGGTAGGTACGGACCTGATTTTTTTGGTCAAAGGTAGCCACAAGCCTTGACTACTTCCACAAAAAAAATTCATTAAAATCACTTGGAAAACAGGGACGTACTAAGGGAAAAAGTGACTTAATGACGTACGTCACTCTGTGAGGTAAAAAGTAAAATTTGAAAATTTCTCCTGTCAAAACTAGGGTAGGTACGGACCTGATTTTTTTGGTCAAAGGTAGCCACAAGCCTTGACTACTTCCACAAAAAAAAATTCATTAAAATCACTTGGAAAACAGGGACGTACTAAGGGAAAAAGTGACTTAATGACGTACGTCACTCTGTGAGGTAAAAAGTAAAATTTGAAAATTTCTCCTGTCAAAACTAGGGTAGGTACGGACCTGATTTTTTTGGTCAAAGGTAGCCACAAGCCTTGACTACTTCCACAAAAAAAAATTCATTAAAATCACTTGGAAAACAGGGACGTACTAAGGGAAAAAGTGACTTAATGACGTACGTCACTCTGTGAGGTAAAAAGTAAATTTTGAAAATTTCTCCTGTCAAAACTAGGGTAGGTACGGACCTGATTTTTTTGGTCAAAGGTAGCCACAAGCCTCGGCTACTACCACAAAAAAATTTCATTAAAATCCCTTAGAAAACAGGGACGTACTAAGGGAAAAAGTGACTTAATGACGTACGTCACTCTGTGCGGTAAAAAGAAAAATTTGAAAATTTCTCCTGTCAAAACTAGGGTAGGTACGGACCTGATTTTTTTGGTCAAAGGTAGCCACAAGCCTTGACTACTTCCACAAAAAAAAATTCATTAAAATCACTTGGAAAACAGGGACGTACTAAGGGAAAAAGTAACTTAATGACGTACGTCACTCTGTGAGGTAAAAAGTAAAATTTGAAAATTTCTCCTGTCAAAACTAGGGTAGGTACGGACCTGATTTTTTTGGTCAAAGGTAGCCACAAGCCTTGAATACTTCCACAAAAAAAAATTCATTAAAATCACTTGGAAAACAGGGACGTACTAAGGGAAAAAGTGACTTAATGACGTACGTCACTCTGTGAGGTAAAAAGTAAATTTTGAAAATTTCTCCTCTCAAAACTAGGACAGGTACGGACCTGATTTTTTTGGTCAAAAATAGCCACAAGCCTCAGCTACTACCACAAAAAAATTTCATTAAAATCCCTTAGAAAACAGGGACGTACTAAGGGAAAAAGTGACTTAATGACGTACGTCACTCTGATGTGAGGTAAAAAGTAAATTTGTTTTTTTTTTTTTTGTCACGTGACTAGCTAAATTATCTTTCAAAAAACCACGCGATTATGTCACCTAATAAGTAAAAATGTGTCCAGATAATGCAAAAAATTCAATTTAACGCAAAACGCGTTTCTGCGATTTTGACAGTGGTCACGTGACCGTCTAGCTAAATTGTCCTGTCAAATCACGTGACAACTGTCACTAACTAAATTCAATTGTTTTTATTAACGATACACGATGGCTTTTTCTCGAATGTAGTCAATTGTTTAGTGCACACATGGTTTACCTTGATTTTTATGGTTTTTGTTGTTATTAATTGGTTGCATCAAGGTAACCACCACCTTCAGGAAACTGCATATAAACTCGCACTATACAGTGTGTCCCAAATTGGTTCACATAATATAAGTTGTAGAGAATTTCATCCTCTACAAGATTGTATTCAAGTGTTTTTGCCTTTAAGGGCCTCCTTAAGGAATTATAAGGCCAAAAAGTGACTGGATGCACCAAACTGTTTTTTCTCTTAAATAACTCCATTTTGACTGAGCGTAGCTCCGTTATTTAAGGAGTTACAGCAAAAGTGTTAATAATGAAAGTTGTAGGGAATTTTATTCCCTACAAGATTCGTTTCAACGACTTTTGCCCTAAGGGGTCGTTTAAGGGAGTTACAGACTGAAAACTGAGTGCAACGCACTCCGATAATCTTTGATGGAGTTTCGACAGAGCGTAACTCTATTATTTGGAGAGTTACGTCAAAAGTACTGAGAAGGGAAATTGTAGGGAATGGAATTCCCTACAAGATTTGTTTCGACGACTTTTGCCCTAAAGGGCCGTTAAAGGGAATTACAGGCCAAAAACACGTTTTTTACGTTTGACACTTTAAATTACACTTTTGACATTTTTCTGCGGGTTTTTTACCATTTACGTGTCAGCCTTGACATTTCTGTTTTTTCGGCATCATTTTTTTCAAATTTGTCACTTTTTACGTTTGACACTGGTCAGTGTCATTTTTTGACTTTTGACACTTTTAGTTTTTACTTTTGACGTTTCTGAATCCAGATAATAAACTTTGACGTCAAATCTGCGTGTGGACACTTTAGAGAACAATTTTTGATTTTGACAGTTATTTGAGGAGTTATCGCAAAAGTGCTAAAAATAGAAATTGTAGGAAATTTCATTCCCTACAAGATTTATTTCAATGACTTTTGCCCTAAAGGGCCTCTTAAGGGAGTTACAGGCCGGAAACTGGATACAATGCACTCACAGAGGTGCTTTAGTAACTCCTTGGTGGGGCGTAACTCCGTTATTTAAGGAGATACAAAAAAATGGTAAAGAAAGAAAATTGTAGGGAATTTCATTCTCTACAAGATTGTATTCAAGTGTTTTTGCCCTTCAGGGCCTCCTTAAGGAGATACAAGACCCTGATTGTCATTATTTGGTTTTTTAGTGAATTAGTGAAAAATCCGAACTGGTCGGTAGTTGAGTGTTTGGACTAGTTCGGACGTGTCCTTCTGTATACGACCCATCCCTAAATCTAATATTTGGACAGATGGTCATCTGACCTAACCCTCCCCCATCCCTGAACGGTTGATTAAGCTTCCGATGAGGGTGAATTGCCATTTTAACGATGAAAACTGATTAAAATTCATTCAAAATGGCGTCAAACCTGATGATGGTAACCGGGAAACACGAAACGATTCGTTTTGTAATTTTTTTTTTTTTTTTAGCCAGTTTCAAATAAGTGGCAACCTCGATTAAACAAGAATATTAAATTTTTTATTTTTCTTGACAATTAGGCGAATCTCATTAATTGGTCAAGAAAAAATGTTTTTTTTTTTCTTCAAAATTAGCTCTAAAAACTGGTTTAATTTTTTCCTGACAATTTTTGGATAAATTGTCAAGAAGAATTTGTTTTTTTCTTGAAAATTGGCATTTAAAACAAGAAGTGACACGTTTACACAAATTCAAGATGGCGGCTTTGATGATGAGTGACCAAAAAAGATGACGTTTTAAGACGCCATTTTGTGGTTCTTTTATTTCACAGTCAAATTGCATAAATCTAAGGTGGCGGTGCAAAACGGCTTTTTCCTACTCTAAAACAAAATGGCGGACAGAGGAGGTGTTTTGGCACAATTTCAATGACCTACTAAGATTGTAGGATTAAATTCTAATTAACGACACCGGAAATGAAATGCAAAAGGGGGCGCTAAGTGTACACTTCCGGTTTTTTTCCTGTGGGGGGATTATTTTAGTTTTGATTTCTCTTCTGATTTTGAGTAAAACCGACTACTGGAACCGTTTGCTATCGTCCCTGAAAACGGCCTAAAACTTGGGTGGTATTGATCGGGCAAAGGGCTCGTCTGACTCGGTTTACGCTCTCTCTATCTCTCTCAGACTCGTGCAGCTGTAAACGTGCCTATCGACACGTTCCCCCTCCCCGCAACATCTGCCTGATCCTCTTTTGTTTTGTGTTTTTTTTTTTTTTTTTCCCAAAACATTTGCTCAAATCTAAGGCTCCTTTATGCACTCCCAGTTAACTCGACTGTCAGAGAGATTTAGTGAACACGAAATATTATTTGAATGGTCACGTGACCGTTTTCAATTTAAACTGCTTTAAATCTTTCAAAGTCATGTGACTCGTTTGGTGGAGGTTGCAAAAACAGTCACGTGACTGTGTTTATATTAAAAATGGTATTAATAATGTATTGTAAGTTGAGTATAAAATTTAGCCCCTATTTGACTGACAAGGTGTGAACTTTTATATGTCGATGGATAGCCAATGAAATGGGCTTTCCAGTGATATGGCAACTTTGGCTGATTGGTTCAGTAGTTTGACCGCTAGAGGGCTTCAAACTTGACTTACATTTTCTGTCAAATTTTTTTGCACTGCTTTGTTTAAACCTCTCTACCTGCCTTATTTGACTGACAAGGTGTGAACTTTTATATGTCGATGGATAGCCAATGAAATGGGCTTTCCAACGATATGGCAACATTGGCTGATTGGTTCAGTAGTTTGACCGCTAGAGGGCTTCAAACTTGACTTAAATTTTTTGTCAATTTTTTTTGCACTGCTTTGTTTAAACCTCTCTACCTGCCTTATTTGACTGACAAGGTGTGAACTTTTATATGTCGATGGATAGCCAATGAAATGGGCTTTCCAACGATATGGCAATTTTGGCTGATTGGTTCAGTAGTTTGACCGCTAGAGGGCTTCAAACTTGACTTAAATTTTCTGTCAAATTTTTTTTGCACTGTTTTGTTTAAACCTCTCTACCTGCCTTAATTGCCCGACAAGGTGTGAACTTTTATATGTCGATAGATAGCCAATGAAATGGGCTTTCCAACGATATGGCAACATTGGCTGATTGGTTCAGTAGTTTGACCGCTAGAGGGCTTCAAACTTGACTTAAATTTTTTGTCAAATTTTTTTGCACTGCTTTGTTTAAACCTCTCTACCTGCCTTATTTGACTGACAAGGTGTGAACTTTTATATGTCGATGGATAGCGAATGAAATGGGCTTTCCAACGATATGGCAACATTGGCTGATTGGTTCAGTAGTTTGACCGCTAGAGGGCTTCAAACTTGACTTAAATTTTCTGTCAAATTTTTTTTGCACTGTTTTGTTTAAACCTCTCTACCTGCCTTAATTGCCCGACAAGGTGTGAACTTTTATATGTCGATAGATAGCCAATGAAATGGGCTTTCCAACGATATGGCAACATTGGCTGATTGGTTCAGTAGTTTGACCGCTAGAGGGCTTCAAACTTGACTTAAATTTTTTGTCAAATTTTTTTGCACTGCTTTGTTTAAACCTCTCTACCTGCCTTATTTGACTGACAAGGTGTGAACTTTTATATGTCGATGGATAGCGAATGAAATGGGCTTTCCAACGATATGGCAACATTGGCTGATTGGTTCAGTAGTTTGACCGCTAGAGGGCTTCAAACTTGACTTAAATTTTTTGTCAAATTTTTTTGCACTATTTTGTTTAAACCTCTCTACCTGCCTTATTTGACTGACAAGATGTGAACTTTTATATGTCGATGGATAGCCAATGAAATGGGCTTTCCAACGATATGGCAACATTGGCTGATTGGTTCAGTAGTTTGACCACTAGAGGGCTTCAAACTTGACTTAAATTTTTTGTCAATTTTTTTTGCACTATTTTGTTTAAACCTCTTTACCTGCCTTATTTGACTGACAAGGTGTGAACTTTTATATGTCGATAGATAGCCAATGAAATGGGCTTTCCAGTGATATGGCAACATTGGCTGATTGGTTCAGTAGTTTGACCGCTAGAGGGCTTCAAACTTGACTTAAATTTTTTGTCAATTTTTTTTGCACTGCTTTGTTTAAACCTCTCTACCTGCCTTATTTGACTGACAAGGTGTGAACTTTTATATGTCGATGGATAGCCAATGAAATGGGCTTTAAATGTCTGGTCAATATATTTTTTGTTTTGTTTTGGTTTCGCAGTGAAAACGTAACGGAACGTTCGGTGAGCGTGTGAATGTAATTTTCTAACAAAAGTTGCATAGTACTGCAACGTCGCATTAAATCGTCCCGACCGCAACGACGGGTCAACGTACCAAATAGAAGGTCGTTTGAGTGCGAGCGAAACGGCAACAGCGCCGCGGGCGTCTTCCGTTCTATTTTAGAAGCACGTGGGCTCCCCCCCCGAAGCGCTAAACTCGGCGTTGCCACGTTTACAGAAAACTCCCTACCTCTGACGGTTCCGTTGCACTCTCAAGTGACAGTGTGACGTCATATATATGGAAATTCACTTCTGTCTTAGATTAGTTCTTTACGTTTTGCACTGTCAATTTTGACGACCTCTGGCGGCCAAACGGTACAACTTAGCTCGGTGCAGTCACGTGCGTGATTGAGTTTGTTGCTGTCAAAATGTTATAAAACAGAAATTACTGTAACTTTTAATATCAAAATACAGAAAATGTGGTGCAACGGACCTTGCGTCGAACTTGAACCTCTTTCGTCGGACGTCGGCCTTGATCGGCTCGTTCACCTCTCTCTCTCTCCAAAGGTTACCCTTGTTTTTTTTCTTTTGTTTTTGTTTCGATATTGTTTTGATGAATTCGGGCCAGACGCGATTCGCCGAGACGAATTTTGCAATGCAAGACCGGATTTGTTCACTTTACGGTAGATCAGTTCTGGAGATACTGAATTTCTTTGAATGCTCGATCTGAGTGAAACGTAGGTGAATTCTGACAACACAGTTCGATTCCCCGTCCTCGATTTAGTAGGAAACGAGTGGTCACTCGAGGGGTCCAAATGAGAAAATAAATAAGTTACAGGGTGTTTGGTAGTTAAGCCGAAAAAACCCAACTTTTTTGTTTGATGAGGTACAAATCACATCTCGGTGTCATTTTATGTTAAAATTTCCCGGGAAAAACAGTGGTGGGGTTGGTTTCACGATATCTAGTAAACTAACCGAGTTTTGACAAAAAAACTAGTTTTTAACCCTGATTTCCTTGAAAACTCGATCTGAGTGAAATGTAGATGAATTCTGACAGCACAATTCGATTCCCCGTCCTCGATTTAGTAGGAAACGAGTGGTCACTCGAGGGGTCCAAATGAGAAAATAAATAAGTTACAGGGTGTTTGGTAGTTAAGCCGAAAAAACCCAACTTTTTTGTTTGATTAGGTACAAATCACATCTCGGTGTCATTTTATGTTAAAATTTCCTGGGAAAAACAGTGGTGGGGTTGGTTTCACGATATCTAGTAAACTAACCGAGTTTTGACAAAAAAAACTAGTTTTTAACCCTGCCTTCCTTGAAAACTCGATCTGAGTGAAATGTAGATGAATTCTGACAGCACAGTTCGATTCCCCGTCCTCGATTTAGTAGGAAACGAGTGGTCACTCGAGGGGTCCAAATGAGAAAATAAATAAGTTACAGGGTGTTTGGTAGTTAAGCCGAAAAAACCCAACTTTTTTGTTTGATTAGGTACAAATCCCATCTCGGTGTCATTTTATGTTAAAATTTCCCGGGAAAAACAGTGGTGGGGTTGGTTTCACGATATCTAGTAAACTAACCGAGTTTTGACAAAAAAACTAGTTTTTAACCCTGATTTCCTTGAAAACTCGATCTGAGTGAAATGTAGATGAATTCTGACAACACAGTTCGATTCCCCGTCCTCGATTTAGTAGGAAACGAGTGGTCACTCGAGGGGTCCAAATGAGAAAATAAATAAGTTACAGGGTGTTTGGTAGTTAAGCCGAAAAAACCCAACTTATTTGTTTGATGAGGTACAAATCACATCTCGGTGTCATTTTATGTTAAAATTTACCGGGAAAAACAGTGGTGGGGTTGGTTTCACGATATCTAGTAAACTAACCGAGTTTTGACAAAAAAAACTAGTTTTTAACCCTGATTTCCTTGAAAACTCGATCTGAGTGAAATGTAGATGAATTCTGACAGCACAATTCGATTCCCCGTCCTCGATTTAGTAGGAAACGAGTGGTCACTCGAGGGGTCCGAGTGGAAAAATAAATAAGTTACAGGGTGTTTGGTAGTTAAGCCGAAAAACCCCAACTTTTTTGTTTGATTAGGTACAAATCACATCTCGGTGTCATTTTATGTTAAAATTTCCTGGGAAAAACAGTGGTGGGGTTGGTTTCACGATATCTAGTAAACTAACCGAGTTTTGACAAAAAAACTAGTTTTTAACCCTGATTTCCTTGAAAACTCGATCTGAGTGAAATGTAGATGAATTCTGACAACACAGTTCGATTCCCCGTCCTCGATTTAGTAGGAAACGAGTGGTCACTCGAGGGGTCCAAATGAGAAAATAAATAAGTTACAGGGTGTTTGGTAGTTAAGCCGAAAAAACCCAACTTATTTGTTTGATGAGGTACAAATCACATCTCGGTGTCATTTTATGTTAAAATTTACCGGGAAAAACAGTGGTGGGGTTGGTTTCACGATATCTAGTAAACTAACCGAGTTTTGACAAAAAAAACTAGTTTTTAACCCTGATTTCCTTGAAAACTCGATCTGAGTGAAATGTAGATGAATTCTGACAGCACAGTTCGATTCCCCGTCCTCGATTTAGTAGGAAACGAGTGGTCACTCGAGGGGTCCAAATGAGAAAATAAATAAGTTACAGGGTGTTTGGTAGTTAAGCCGAAAAAACCCAACTTTTTTGTTTGATTAGGTACAAATCACATCTCGGTGTCATTTTATGTTAAAATTTCCCGGGAAAAACAGTGGTGGGGTTGGTTTCACGATATCTAGTAAACTAACCGAGTTTTGACAAAAAAACTAGTTTTTAACCCTGATTTCCTTGAAAACTCGATCTGAGTGAAATGTAGATGAATTCTGACAGCACAGTTCGATTCCCCGTCCTCGATTTAGTAGGAAACGAGTGGTCACTCGAGGGGTCCAAATGAGAAAATAAATAAGTTACAGGGTGTTTGGTAGTTAAGCCGAAAAAACCCAACTTTTTTGTTTGATTAGGTACAAATCACATCTCGGTGTCATTTTATGTTAAAATTTCCCGGGAAAAACAGTGGTGGGGTTGGTTTCACGATATCTAGTAAACTAACCGAGTTTTGACAAAAAAACTAGTTTTTAACCCTGATTTCCTTGAAAACTCGATCTGAGTGAAATGTAGATGAATTCTGACAGCACAGTTCGATTCCCCGTCCTCGATTTAGTAGGAAACGAGTGGTCACTCGAGGGGTCCAAATGAGAAAATAAATAAGTTACAGGGTGTTTGGTAGTTAAGCCGAAAAAACCCAACTTATTTGTTTGATGAGGTACAAATCACATCTCGGTGTCATTTTATGTTAAAATTTACCGGGAAAAACAGTGGTGGGGTTGGTTTCACGATATCTAGTAAACTAACCGAGTTTTGACAAAAAAAACTAGTTTTTAACCCTGATTTCCTTGAAAACTCGATCTGAGTGAAATGTAGATGAATTCTGACAGCACAGTTCGATTCCCCGTCCTCGATTTAGTAGGAAACGAGTGGTCACTCGAGGGGTCCAAGTGGAAAAATAAATAAGTTACAGGGTGTTTGGTAGTTAAGCCGAAAAAACCCAACTTATTTGTTTAATAAGGTACAAATCACATCTCGGTGTCATTTTATGTTAAAATTTCCCGGGAAAAACAGTGGTGGGGTTGGTTTCACGATATCTAGTAAACTAACCGAGTTTTGACAAAAAAACTAGTTTTTAACCCTGATTTCCTTGAAAACTCGATCTGAGTGAAATGTAGATGAATTCTGACAGCACAGTTCGATTCCCCGTCCTCGATTTAGTAGGAAACGAGTGGTCACTCGAGGGGTCCAAATGAGAAAATAAATAAGTTACAGGGTGTTTGGTAGTTAAGCCGAAAAAACCCAACTTTTTTGTTTGATGAGGTACAAATCACATCTCGGTGTCATTTTATGTTAAAATTTACCGGGAAAAACAGTGGTGGAGTTGGTTTCACGATATCTAGTAAACTAACCGAGTTTTGACAAAAAAAACTAGTTTTTAACCCTGATTTCCTTGAAAACTCGATCTGAGTGAAATGTAGATGAATTCTGACAGCACAGTTCGATTCCCCGTCCTCGATTTAGTAGGAAACGAGTGGTCACTCGAGGGGTCCAAGTGGAAAAATAAATAAGTTACAGGGTGTTTGGTAGTTAAGCCGAAAAAACCCAACTTTTTTGTTTGATTAGGTACAAATCCCATCTCGGTGTCATTTTATGTTAAAATTTCCTGGGAAAAACAGTGGTGGGGTTGGTTTCACGATATCTAGTAAACTAACCGAGTTTTGACAAAAAAACTAGTTTTTAACCCTGATTTCCTTGAAAACTCGATCTGAGTGAAATGTAGATGAATTCTGACAGCACAGTTCGATTCCCCGTCCTCGATTTAGTAGGAAACGAGTGGTCACTCGAGGGGTCCAAATGAGAAAATAAATAAGTTACAGGGTGTTTGGTAGTTAAGCCGAAAATCCCAACTTTTTTGTTTGATTAGGTACAAATCCCATCTCGGTGTCATTTTATGTTAAAATTTCCTGGGAAAAACAGTGGTGGGGTTGGTTTCACGATATCTAGTAAACTAACCGAGTTTTGACAAAAAAACTAGTTTTTAACCCTGATTTCCTTGAAAACTCGATCTGAGTGAAATGTAGATGAATTCTGACAGCACAATTCGATTCCCCGTCCTCGATTTAGTAGGAAACGAGTGGTCACTCGAGGGGTCCAAATGAGAAAATAAATAAGTTACAGGGTGTTTGGTAGTTAAGCCGAAAAAACCCAACTTTTTTGTTTGATTAGGTACAAATCCCATCTCGGTGTCATTTTATGTTAAAATTTCCCGGGAAAAACAGTGGTGGGGTTGGTTTGATAATATCTCGTAAACTAAGCGAGTTTTGACCAAAAAAAACTAATTTTTAACCCTAAAAAGTCGATCTGAGTGTAACGTTACAAATTTGACGCCCAACGTGGTGGTTTTTGTCCACAAAGTTGATTACAGATGGCGCCAGGCGCCATTACGTACCATTACAGTTGGTAATTGCGTAAAATGTGGAAAAGGAAGCGCTTCAGGCAGATACCATTTGGGCGTGGCTCGCGTTAGTAACAAAACACTGACGATGACGCAAAGGAGTGTACTTTCAAGATGGCGGCCGTTATCAAAAATAGCGATAATCGCGGGTGGAAGGGAAGTGACTGATTGTTCCACGTGTTATTTCCGTTCAATTATTCTCGCTCGAAAACAAACTGTAAAAACGCGAATCAATTGCGCCAAACGTTCAAGGTCAAAATCGACGAATTTCGCTTGGCCAAGTGGTGACGAAACGCTCGGTATTTATTTTTTTTATTAATAACAACAACAGCTCGACCTACCTTAACCCAGGTCAAGTCCAGTTGACTGGATCTAGCCGGTTTGTTTTTTTTTTTTGTTTTCGACACCTGTTGGTGGCGCCATTTTGTTTTCGCCAACAATCTGGCTTAGCCTTGGACCAAAGTCAAGGCCGTAAAAAAAAAATGAAGGTTGCATAACCTTAAAATTGGATTTTTGGGGTGGCGCTGTTTTCGAGACAGAGTTGCCACGTTTCAATGGACGCGTAGCTCCGTTATTTGCGGAGCTACGACAAAAGTGCAAATAAGGAGAGTTGTAGGAAATTTTACGCTCTACAAGATTGCTTCTAAGGATTTTTGCCCTAAAGGGCCATTTAAGGGAGCTACAGGCCGAAAACTGTCTCAAGTGCTTCAATAACTCTAAAGTGAATTAGAATGTTTCAGAGGCTTTTGACACATTTAATATGTCTGCTGGAAGCTTCTGGCACATTCTAATCATTATTAGAACCTTCTGGCACTTGAAGATGTCTATTAGATTGTTACAGAGGCCTTTGGCACATTTATTATGTCTGCTGGAAGCTTCTGGCACATTCTAATCATTATTAGAACCTTCTGGCACTTTAAGATGCCTCTTAGAATGTTTCAGAGGCCTTTGGCACATTTATTATGTCTGCTAGAAGCTTGTGGCACATTCTAATCATTATTAGAACCTTCCGTTAGTTTAAGATGTGCATTAGAATGTTACAGAGGCTTTTGGCACATTTATTATGTCTGCTGGAAGCTTGTGGCACATTCTAATCATTATTAGAACCTTCTGTTAGTTTAAGATGTGCATTAGAATGTTTTAGAGGCCTCTGACCAGTTTAAAATATCTGCTAGAGGCTTCTGGCACATTCTAAGCCTTATCAGAAGCTTCTGGCACTTTAAGATGCCTCTTAGAATGTTTTAGAGGCATTTGACACATTTATTATGTCTGCTAGAAGCTTGTGGCACATTCTAATCATTATTAGAACCTTCTGGCACTTTAAGATGCCTCTTAGAATGTTTCAGAGGCCTTTGGCACATTTATTATGTCTGCTAGAAGCTTGTGGCACATTCTAATCATTATTAGAACCTTCTGGCACTTGAAGATGTTTATTAGAATGTTTCGGAGGCCTTTGGCACATTTATTATGTCTGCTAGAAGCTTGTGGCACATTCTAATCATTATTAGAACCTTCTGGCACTTGAAGATGTTTATTAGAATGTTTCAGAGGCCTTTGGCACATTTATTATGTCTGCTAGAAGCTTGTGGCACATTCTAATCATTATTAGAACCTTCTGGCACTTGAAGATGTTTATTAGAATGTTTCAGAGGCCTTTGGCACATTTATTATGTCTGCTAGAAGCTTGTGGCACATTCTAATCATTATTAGAACCTTCTGGCACTTGAAGATGTTTATTAGAATGTTTCGGAGGCCTTTGGCACATTTATTATGTCTGCTAGAAGCTTGTGGCACATTCTAATCATTATTAGAACCTTCTGGCACTTGAAGATGTTTATTAGAATGTTACAGAGGCCTTTGGCACATTTATTATGTCTGCTAGAAGCTTGTGGCACATTCTAATCATTATCAGAACCTTCTGGCACTTGAAGATGTTTATTAGAATGTTACAGAGGCCTTTGGCACATTTATTATGTCTGCTAGAAGCTTGTGGCACATTCTAATCATTATCAGAACCTTCTGGCACTTGAAGATGTTTATTAGAATGTTACAGAGGCCTTTGGCACATTTATTATGTCTGCTAGAAGCTTGTGGCACATTCTAATCATTATTAGAACCTTCTGGCACTTGAAGATGTTTATTAGAATGTTACAGAGGCCTTTGGCACATTTATTATGTCTGCTAGAAGCTTGTGGCACATTCTAATCATTATCAGAACCTTCTGGCACTTGAAGATGTTTATTAGAATGTTTCAGAGGCCTTTGGCACATTTATTATGTCTGCTGAAAGCTTGTGGCACATTCTAATCATTATCAGAACCTTCTGGCACTTGAAGATGTTTATTAGAATGTTACAGAGGCCTTTGGCACATTTATTATGTCTGCTAGAAGCTTGTGGCACATTCTAATCATTATTAGAACCTTCTGGCACTTGAAGATGTCTATTAGAATGTTTCAGAGGCCTTTGGCACATTTATTATGTCTGCTAGAAGCTTGTGGCACATTCTAATCATTATTAGAACCTTCTGGCACTTGAAGATGTTTATTAGAATGTTTCAGAGGCCTTTGGCACATTTATTATGTCTGCTGAAAGCTTGTGGCACATTCTAATCATTATTAGAACCTTCTGGCACTTGAAGATGTTTATTAGAATGTTTCAGAGGCCTTTGGCACATTTATTATGTCTGCTGAAAGCTTGTGGCACATTCTAATCGTTATTAGAAGCTTCTGGCACTTTAAGATGCCGCTTAGAATGTTTCAGAGGCCTTTGGCACATTTATTATGTCTGCTGGAAGCTTCTGGCATATTCTAATCATTATTAGAACCTTCTGGCACTTGAAGATGTCTATTAGAATGTTACAGAGGCCTTTGGCACATTTATTATGTCTGCTAGAAGCTTGTGGCACATTCTAATCATTATTAGAACCTTCTGGCACTTGAAGATGTTTATTAGAATGTTTCAGAGGCCTTTGGCACATTTATTATGTCTGCTGAAAGCTTGTGGCACATTCTAATCGTTATTAGAAGCTTCTGGCACTTTAAGATGCCGCTTAGAATGTTTCAGAGGCCTTTGGCACATTTATTATGTCTGCTGGAAGCTTCTGGCATATTCTAATCATTATTAGAACCTTCTGGCACTTGAAGATGTCTATTAGAATGTTTCAGAGGCCTTTGGCACATTTATTATGTCTGCTGAAAGCTTGTGGCACATTCTAATCGTTATTAGAAGCTTCTGGCACTTTAAGATGCCGCTTAGAATGTTTCAGAGGCCTTTGGCACATTTATTATGTCTGCTGGAAGCTTCTGGCATATTCTAATCATTATTAGAACCTTCTGGCACTTGAAGATGTCTATTAGAATGTTACAGAGGCCTTTGGCACATTTATTATGTCTGCTAGAAGCTTGTGGCACATTCTAATCATTATTAGAACCTTCTGGCACTTGAAGATGTCTATTAGAATGTTACAGAGGCCTTTGGCACATTTATTATGTCTGCTAGAAGCTTGTGGCACATTCTAATCATTATTAGAACCTTCTGGCACTTGAAGATGTTTATTAGAATGTTTCAGAGGCCTTTGGCACATTTATTATGTCTGCTGGAAGCTTCTGGCACATTCTAATCATTATTAGAACCTTCTGGCACTTGAAGATGTTTATTAGAATGTTTCAGAGGCCTTTGGCACATTTATTATGTCTGCTGGAAGCTTCTGGCACATTCTAATCATTATTAGAACCTTCTGGCACTTGAAGATGTTTATTAGAATGTTTCAGAGGCCTTTGGCACATTTATTATGTCTGCTGGAAGCTTCTGGCATATTCTAATCATTATTAGAACCTTCTGGCACTTGAAGATGTTTATTAGAATGTTTCAGAGGCCTTTGGCACATTTATTATGTCTGCTAGAAGCTTGTGGCACATTCTAATCATTATTAGAACCTTCTGGCACTTGAAGATGTTTATTAGAATGTTTCAGAGGCCTTTGGCACATTTATTATGTCTGCTAGAAGTTTGTGGCACATTCTAATCATTATTAGAACCTTCTGGCACTTGAAGATGCCTCTTAGAATGTTTCAGAGGCCTTTGGCACATTTATTATGTCTGCTAGAAGTTTGTGGCACATTCTAATCATTATTAGAACCTTCTGGCACTTTAAGATGCCTCTTAGAATGTTTCAGAGGCCTTTGGCACATTTATTATGTCTGCTGGAAGCTTCTGGCATATTCTAATCATTATTAGAACCTTCTGGCACTTGAAGATGTCTATTAGAATGTTACAGAGGCCTTTGGCACATTTATTATGTCTGCTAGAAGCTTGTGGCACATTCTAATCATTATTAGAACCTTCTGGCACTTGAAGATGTCTATTAGATTGTTTCAGAGGCTTTTGGCACATTTATTATGTCTGCTGGAAGCTTCTGGCATATTCTAATCATTATTAGAACCTTCTGGCACTTGAAGATGTCTATTAGATTGTTTCAGAGGCTTTTGGCACATTTATTATGTCTGCTGAAAGCTTGTGGCACATTCTAATCGTTATCAGAACCTTCTGGCACTTTAAGATGTCTATTAGAATGCTTCAGAGGCCTTTGGCACATTTAATATGTCTGCTGGAAGCTTGTGGCACATTCTAATCGTTATTAGAAGCTTCTGGCACTTTAAGATGCCGCTTAGAATGTTTCAGAGGCCTTTGGCACATTTATTATGTCTGCTAGAAGCTTGTGGCACATTCTAATCATTATCAGAACCTTCTGGCACTTGAAGATGTTTATTAGAATGTTACAGAGGCTTTTGGCACATTTATTATGTCTGCTGGAAGCTTGTGGCACATTCTAATCATTATTAGAACCTTCCGTTAGTTTAAGATGTGCATTAGAATGTTTTAGAGGCCTCTGACCAGTTTAAAATATCTGCTAGAGGCTTCTGGCACATTCTAAGCCTTATCAGAAGCTTCTGGCACTTGAAGATGCCTCTTAGAATGTTTTAGAGGCCTTTGGCTCATTTAATAGGTCTGCTGGAAGCTTGTGGCACATTCTAATCATTACTAGAACCTTCCGTTAGTTTGAGATGTGCATTAGAATGTTTCCGACCAGTTTAAAATACCTGCTAGATGCTTCTGACAGTTTTGGCGACCGTGCGCGGGTTATTTATTCTAGTCAGCTGTGACGAGCCGTCACTGCGTCCGGATTGGTCGCGTTTAGGGTGGAAGGGATTGGTATAGTGTAGAGTAGGGCTTGAGGGTTGGGGGGGGGGGGAATTGAAGTTTTATTGTATAGTGTAAAGGCGGCCTATACTAAGCATGGTCCTCTAACCTCCCGGTAGCCAGTAGACATTTTGGCCCCTTATCTACGTGTTATCTATATCTATATAGAATAGAATATTCCAGTATAGATATTGTAGGTTTTTTGTTCTGAGTGAAACGTGCTGTGGCAACCGTATTGAAAGAACAGGTGTGTGTAAATATGGCTTGGGAAGAAGGATGGAAACAATCTTTTTACCTGACTGAAACCCAAAATTGCTGTCCTTGAGTATTTCGGGTCTTTTTGTGTGGAACGCCTTAACTAGCGTATGAGAGAGAGAGAGAGAGAGAGATCTAGCCCCTTAAAAGCCTATTTTGCTAAAAATGTCTCGTTGGTTACGTTGTTGCCAATTCCTCCGCCAGTTTGTCTAGAACTAGTACTGATTGGCCATTTTGTTTTTTCTGTAGTGGAGTGGCAGTACTGAGCTGCACGGACTGTAGCGGCAGCAGCACGGCATCGAGCGACATCACCGATCCCGGTTCGCCCTTCAGCACCGCCTCCAATCACTCGGAGGACTCGGGAGTGGCCGCGCCCCTCCACCACCATCCGCCGCCCAGGATGCCGCCCGCCCAGACCGCCCACCACCCGCCTTGGCTGTGGACCGAATCGGTCAAGATTGCCACGCGCAATCACAACTACAAAACCGCCCAGGCGCCGCCCAAAATGCAACAGGGCAAAATCACCGAGTACTTCAAGAAGCACAGCCTGAGGAAGGATCTAGCAAAATCGAAACCACCGGGAATCGGTAAAATAGCGATAATCAGCCAAAAATTGAGTTGCAGCGATAATCGACGCAACGCCACCCCGAAACTGGTGAAAACCCGAAACGTGGGCGGGGCTCCTAGAAAAATTCTACCCGCTCCCAGCAAAATGTCCCAACCCGATCACGTGACGAACAATTTGTACCAATTCGCTCCCGTGATTGCCGCTCCCGTGGCTTTTCCCTCCAACCTGACGTATCTTCATGCCAAAACCGCGAAACCGCCCGACAACCTGTTTCTGCCCCAGTTTGCCACCCTCAATTGCGTCAAACTGAACGCGTTCGTGTTGCCCTCGCGGCTGCTCAGCGTCGACACCGCCCTGCCCACGGTACTGTCCGCCCGGCCCAAGATGGCGGACGCGAATGGGTTCGCGTCAACGCCAACCGCGACGCAGCCGCAGACTCGCGCGGACGGTGGCGTCCTCTTCAAGAGAACCGATGAACCGACCGGCCGGACGGAGGAATGTCAGTCGAAGCCGGAAAAACCGCCCGACCGAACGCCCTCTCGGAATCAAGGTGAGTTTTGCTTTCACCCTAAATTACTCCCTCATTTGACAAGATACGGCAAAATGTCATAGAAAACAAAGGATAGAGCAGATTTCAAGCTTTCCAAAAATATCCCCACATGACTTAATTGATCATACTGTTTGGCCGCTAGAGGGCGTCAAAGTTGCTTCACCATAAAATCGCACATTTTTAGACAACCGCTGCTTTCACCCTAATTTACTCCCTTACTTGACAAGATACGTCAAAATGTCATAGAAAAGAAACGATAGAGCAGTTTACAAGCTTTCCAAAAATATCCCCCCATGAGTTGATTGGTCATACCGTTTGGCCCTAGAGGGCGTCAAAGTTGCTTCACCATAAAATCGCACATTTTTAGACACCCGCTGCTTTCACCCTAATTTACTCCCTTACTTGACAAGATACGTCAAAATTTCATAGAAAACAAAATTTAGAGCAGATTTCAAGCTTTCCAAAAATATCCCCCCATGAGTTGATTGATCATACCGTTTGGCCGCTAGAGGGCATTAAAGTTGCTTCACCATAAAGTCGCACATTTTTAGACACCCGCTGCTTTCACCCTAATTTACTCCCTTACTTGACAAGATACGTCAAAATTTCATAGAAAACAAAATTTAGAGCAGATTTCAAGCTTTCCAAAAATATCCCCACATGACTTAATTGATCATACCGTTTGGCCGCTAGAGGGCATTAAAGTTGCTTCACCATAAAATCGCACATTTTTAGACACCCGCTGCTTTCACCCTAATTTACTCCCTTACTTGACAAGATACGTCAAAATGTCATAGAAAAGAAACGATAGAGCAGATTACAAGCTTTCCAAAAATATCCCCCCATGAGTTGATTGGTCATACCGTTTGGCCCTAGAGGGCGTCAAAGTTGCTTCACCATAAAATCGCACATTTTTAGACACCCGCTGCTTTCACCCTAATTTACTCCCTTACTTGACAAGATACGTCAAAATGTCATAGAAAAGAAACGATAGAGCAGATTACAAGCTTTCCAAAAATATCCCCCCATGAGTTGATTGATCATACCGTTTGGCCGCTAGAGGGCATTAAAGTTGCTTCACCATAAAATCGCACATTTTTAGACACCCGCTGCTTTCACCCTAATTTACTCCCTTACTTGACAAGATACGTCAAAATGTCATAGAAAACAAAAGATAGTGCAGATTACAAGCTTTCCAAAAATATCCCCACATGACTTAATTGATCATACCGTTTGGCCGCTAGAGGGCATTAAAGTTGCTTCACCATAAAGTCGCACATTTTTAGACACCCGCTGCTTTCACCCTAATTTACTCCCTTACTTGACAAGATACGTCAAAATGTCATAGAAAAGAAACGATAGAGCAGTTTACAAGCTTTCCAAAAATATCCCCCCATGAGTTGATTGATCATACCGTTTGGCCGCTAGAGGGCGTCAAAGTTGCTTCACCATAAAATCGCACATTTTTAGACACCCGCTGCTTTCACCCTAATTTACTCCCTTACTTGACAAGATACGTCAAAATGTCATAGAAAAGAAACGATAGAGCAGTTTACAAGCTTTCCAAAAATATCCCCCCATGAGTTGATTGGTCATACCGTTTGGCCGCTAGAGGGCGTCAAAGTTGCTTCACCATAAAATCGCACATTTTTAGACAACCGCTGCTTTCACCCTAATTTACTCCCTTACTTGTCAAGATACGTCAAAATGTCATAGAAAAGAAACGATAGAGCAGATTACAAGCTTTCCAAAAATATCCCCACATGACTTAATTGATCATACCATTTGGCCGCTAGAGGGCATTAAAGTTGCTTTACCATAAAATCGCACATTTTTAGACACCCGCTGCTTTCATCCTAATTTACTCCCTTACTTGACAAGATACGTCAAAATTTCATAGAAAACAAAATTTAGAGCAGATTTCAAGCTTTCCAAAAATATCCCCCCATGAGTTGATTGATCATACCGTTTGGCCGCTAGAGGGCATTAAAGTTGCTTCACCATAAAGTCGCACATTTTTAGACACCCGCTGCTTTCACCCTAATTTACTCCCTTACTTGACAAGATACGTCAAAATGTCATAGAAAAGAAACGATAGAGCAGTTTACAAGCTTTCCAAAAATATCCCCACATGACTTAATTGATCATACCGTTTGGCCGCTAGAGGGCATTAAAGTTGCTTCACCATAAAATCGCACATTTTTAGACACCCGCTGCTTTCACCCTAATTTACTCCCTTACTTGACAAGATACGTCAAAATGTCATAGAAAAGAAACGATAGAGCAGATTACAAGCTTTCCAAAAATATCCCCACATGACTTAATTGATCATACCATTTGGCCGCTAGAGGGCATTAAAGTTGCTTTACCATAAAATCGCACATTTTTAGACACCCGCTGCTTTCACCCTAATTTACTCCCTTACTTGACAAGATACGTCAAAATGTCATAGAAAAGAAACGATAGAGCAGATTACAAGCTTTCCAAAAATATCCCCCCATGAGTTGATTGATCATACCGTTTGGCCGCTAGAGGGCATTAAAGTTGCTTCACCATAAAATCGCACATTTTTAGACACCCGCTGCTTTCACCCTAATTTACTCCCTTACTTGACAAGATACGTCAAAATGTCATAGAAAAGAAACGATAGAGCAGTTTACAAGCTTTCCAAAAATATCCCCACATGACTTAATTGATCATACCGTTTGGCCGCTAGAGGGCATTAAAGTTGCTTTACCATATAATCGCACATTTTTAGACACCCGCTGCTTTCACCCTAATTTACTCCCTTACTTGACAAGATACGTCAAAATGTCATAGAAAAGAAACGATAGAGCAGATTACAAGCTTTCCAAAAATATCCCCCCATGAGTTGATTGATCATACCGTTTGGCCGCTAGAGGGCATTAAAGTTGCTTCACCATAAAATCGCACATTTTTAGACACCCGCTGCTTTCACCCTAATTTACTCCCTTACTTGACAAGATACGTCAAAATGTCATAGAAAACAAAAGATAGTGCAGATTACAAGCTTTCCAAAAATATCTCCACATGACTTAATTGATCATACCGTTTGGCCGCTAGAGGGCATTAAAGTTGCTTCACCATAAAATCGCACATTTTTAGACACCCGCTGCTTTCACCCTAATTTACTCCCTTACTTGACAAGATACGTCAAAATGTCATAGAAAAGAAACGATAGAGCAGTTTACAAGCTTTCCAAAAATATCCCCCCATGAGTTGATTGGTCATACCGTTTGGCCGCTAGAGGGCGTCAAAGTTGCTTCACCATAAAATCGCACATTTTTAGACACCCGCTGCTTTCACCCTAATTTACTCCCTTACTTGACAAGATACGTCAAAATGTCATAAAAAACAAAAGATAGAGCAGATTTCAAGCTTTCCAAAAATATCCCCACATGACTTAATTGATCATACCGTTTGGCCACTAGAGGGCCTTCACCATAAAATCACATATTTTTTGACACGTGGTTTTGACCCTAAATTACTCCGTTATTTGACAAATTACGTCAAAATGTCATAGAAAACAAAAGATAGATCAGATGTCAAGCTTTCCAAAAATGCCCGCACATGACTTGATTGATCACACCGTTTGGCCACTAGAGGGCGCTAAAGTTCCTTCACCATAAAATCACGTATTTTGTGACACTGGTTGCTTTGACCCTAAATTACTCTCTTTTTTGACAAGTTACGTCAAAATGTGATAGAAAACAAAAGATAGAGCATACGGTCACGTGATTGTTTTTGACAATGTCTACTGGCTTTTACAGTGTTGCAAGCTCAAAATTACATTATCAACGTCACGTGACGTGTCTTTTACAATTTCAGCAACTGTCTAAAATGTAATTTACCATTTTTCAAACTGCGGTTTTCAAGGTCACGTGACCGTGGTTTTTAACAATGTCAATGTCAAAATATATTTTTCGCTTGTCACAATTTGGAAAAACAGTCACCAGTGACCTTAGAAAATCGAAATTTGCAGCTTTCGGCCACAAGGTCAAATCAAGTGTCAAAACCTTTACATTGTAACCTAAAAACTGTCACGTGACCATTAAAACAATCAATCTCAAGATTTGCAATTATCTCAATACCGAGGACGTTGAGAAACTGAGTTTAAGAATGCAGAAAACATTTGAAGGTGTCCTGCAAGCAGTTGAAATAATTTCAAGCCAGTTTGAGGCATTTTGTAGGCAAAAAGGCATTTTTCAGGTTATGTTGGTCCTACCTTTCTGCAGAAAGTAAAACTCATTAAGATTTTATTGGTGTAAAGGGAAAGGGGATGGTAATAAACCACCCGGTACCGTACCAAGCATTTCTTAGTTCAGTAGTAGGTAGTACCGCAATTTAGGGATAGTTTCGTCATGAATCTCAGAAAACGTCGCACGTTAGAGGCAAAAACACGTGATTTGCTTTACTTAAAGTATTCGGCTCAATTAGGTGGTTTTTTTTCGGTGTTTTTTTTCGTGTATTTGAGGATGATTTTGTTTTTTGTTGTAGCCAATCAGAAATCGCCATCGCCCGCCGATTCGGACAGTGGCGTATCCAGTCGCGGCAGTTTGGAGGTTTGCGTCGACGAACCAATCGCCGAGCCGCCCAAAAAGTCGCCGATCCTATCGCAACCAAAGACAATCAGGTCAGTGGCGTGCGCATCTTGTTTCTATATTAATTCACATTTTTTTTTGGCCGAATCGTGGTGCGCGTAGGTTTCCAGCAGTGCAACACCAAAAAACAAAAGACAAAAGCGCCGAGAGTGGTAAAGCGTCGCCGCACGTCAATGGGGGCGGACGATGTCGTTGGAACGAGTGCGCGGCGCAATTCGACACCAGCGGGGCCTTACTGGAACATCTTCAGGTTAGTCATTTTGTTTGGGTGCACGTTACACGCTTCGTTTTGGTTCCATTGGAATTGCCGACCTCAAATTAGTCGAAAACGAGTATAAACTCGATTTTTTGATTTTTTTTATTTTTTTCTAATTTACTCCCTTACTTGACAAGATACGTCAAAATGTCATAGAAAACAAAAGATAGAGCAGGTTTCAAGCTTCCCAAAAATATCCCCCCTTGAGTTGATTGGTCATGCCGTTTGGCCGCTAGAGGCCGTCAAAGTTTCTTCACTAAAAAATTACAAATTTTGTGACACTCGCTGCTTTGAATCTAAATTACTCCGTTATTTGACAAGATACGTCAAAATGTCATAGAAAACAAAAGATAGTGCAGATTACAAGCTTTCCAAAAATGTCCGAACATGAGTTGATTGGTCATACCGTTTGTCCGCTAGAGGGCGTCAAAGTTGCTTCACCATAAAATCACTAATATTTAGACATCCGCTGCTTTCACCCTAAATTACTCCCTTACTTGACAAGATACGTCAAAATGTCATACAAAACAAAAGATAGAGCAGATTTCAAGCTTTCTAAAAATGTCCCCACATGAGCTGATTGGTCATACCGTTTGGCCGCTAGAGGGCGTTAAAGTTGCTTCACCATAACATCGCGCATTTTTAGACACCCGCTGCTTTCACCCTAATTTACTCCCTTACTTGACAAGATACGTCAAAATGTCATAGAAAACAAAAGATAGTGCAGATTTCAAGCTTTCCAAAAATATCCCCACATGAGTTGATTGATAACACCGTTCGGCCACTAGAGGGCGTCAAATTTCTTTTACCATAATATCACATATTACGAGCATATTATAAATATTTTTTAGTCAGATTTCATGTATCTCTTAATCCGACCGAGTTTCTGCCAAAGAAATATTTAAATTGTTAAATTTCAAGTCTAACTCTGTTAGTTTTTGAGATATCAAAAAATCGACTGCACCAGCGTCTTTTCCAGGAAATTCTAACATAAAATGACACCGAGACGTCAACTGTAACTTGACAAATAAAAAAGTTGTATTTTTTGACAGTTCCTTGCCGCCATTTTGAATTTTCTGTCAAAATATTGACTTGCACCTCATTTTAAAGGAAATTTCGCGTAGTTTCAAGAAATGACTGTCAAAATGACGTTCAAGGCCGCCATTTTGAATTTTCTGTCAAAATATTGACTTGCACCTCATTTTAAAGGAAATTTCGCGTAGTTTCAAGAAATGACTGTCAAAATGACGTTCAAGGCCACCATTTTGAATTTTCTGTCAAAATATTGACTTGCACCTCATTTTAAAGGAAATTTCGCGTAGTTTCAAGAAATGGCTGACAAAATGGCGTTTCAGGCCGCCATTTTGAATTTTCTGTCAAAATATTGACTTGCACCTCATTTTAAAGGAAATTTCGCGTAGTTTCAAGAAATGACTATCAAAATGACGTTCAAGGCCGCCATTTTGAATTTTCTGTCAAAATATTGACTTGCACCTCATTTTAAAGGAAATTTCGCGTAGTTTCAAGAAATGACTGTCAAAATGACGTTTAAGGCCGCCATTTTGAATTTCCTGTCAAAATATTGACTCGCACCTCATTTTAAAGGAAATTTTGCGTAGTTTCAAGAAATGACTGTCAAAATGACGTTCAAGGCCGCCATTTTGAATTTCCTGTCAAAATATTGACTTGCACCTCATTTTAAAGGAAATTTCGCGTAGTTTCAAGAAATGACTGTCAAAATGACGTTCCGGGCCGCCATTTTGAATTTCCTGTCAAAATATTGACTCGCACCTCATTTTAAAAGAAATTTTGCGTAGTTTCAAGAAATGACTGTCAAAATGACGTTCCGGGCCGCCATTTTGAATTTCCTGTCAAAATATTGACTTGCACCTCATTTTAAAGAAAATTTCGTGTAGTTTCAAGAAATGACTGTCAAAATGACGTTCCGGGCCGCCATTTTGAATTTCCTGTCAAAATATTGACTCGCACCTCATTTTAAAAGAAATTTTGCGTAGTTTCAAGAAATGACTGTCAAAATGACGTTCCGGGCCGCCATTTTGAATTTCCTGTCAAAATATTGACTTGCACCTCATTTTAAAGAAAATTTCGCGTAGTTTCAAGAAATGACTATCAAAATGACGTTCAAGGCCGCCATTTTGAATTTTCTGTCAAAATATTGACTTGCACCTCATTTTAAAGGAAATTTCGCGTAGTTTCAAGAAATGGCTGACAAAATGGCGTTTCAGGCCGCCATTTTGAATTTCCTGTCAAAATATTGACTTGCACCTCATTTTAAAGGAAATTTCGCGTAGTTTCAAGAAATGACTGTCAAAATGACGTTTAAGGCCGCCATTTTGAATTTCCTGTCAAAATATTGACTCGCACCTCATTTTAAAGGAAATTTTGCGTAGTTTCAAGAAATGACTGTCAAAATGACGTTCAAGGCCGCCATTTTGAATTTCCTGTCAAAATATTGACTTGCACCTCATTTTAAAGGAAATTTCGCGTAGTTTCAAGAAATGACTGTCAAAATGACGTTCCGGGCCGCCATTTTGAATTTCCTGTCAAAATATTGACTCGCACCTCATTTTAAAAGAAATTTTGCGTCGTTTCAAGAAATGACTGACAAAATGGTCATAATCGGTTTTATTCTTCATTTTCCAGGTGAAACATGTGATATCGCAATCGCACGCCAATCAGGAGCAGTACGTGTGCCTGTGGCGCGGTTGCAAAGTGCACGGTCGCACCTCGTGCTCGATTTCGTGGCTCGAGCGGCACGTGCTCGCCCACGCGGGCACCAAACCGTTCCGGTGCATCGTCGATGGGTGCGGACAACGGTTCAACTCGCAGGTGAGTCGGATTGCGACGTCATTTTCCCACCGCCCTCTATACTAGAAAGCCGAAAATGTCACTTTTAATTAACGTATGCAGATGCAATAAAAAATATGTTTTTTTTTTTAATTGTTTCGTGTAGTTGATTGCAAGTTGTGAGTGAAAAATCAAAAAAAGGTTCATTCCTGATCCAAATATGTATTAGATAGAGCTTTTTCTACACAATCAAGTCCAGCCTAAACAAATTTGTTGTGGAAAGTACAACACACAGCAAACTAGTTTAAACACTGTTCAGTAGAAGAAAATCTGTAAATCCTTGAAACTAGGTAAGCAAAACTGGTAAGTGGTTCTTATGTTACTACCAAGAACATTGCTGTTACAATGTGGCTTGAAAAACTTATGAACAAAAATAACTTACGTAAATAACCTCAAGTTTTGATTTTAAACCGTAAAAATTCATCTAATCCTCAAAAAACTGAATTTCTACAATACAAACAAACGCGCAAACTGTCACCGCTATTTCCGCCATATTGGAATTTTTGACAAGCATCTTGGAATAGGCTTTCTAGTGTAGTAGGCGGTGCATTTTCCCCCATTCGCTCGGTTCGCCGACTAATCCCGATCAAATTTTTGACAGTTGATGTTGGAGCGGCACGTCAACAATCACTTTAACGGAGAGGGCGGCCAGAACGCCGCCGCAAAAAAGTCGATCGAAAATGGCGGCGGCAACGTCAAACTGTTTAAGCGAAACGGTCGAATTATTCGATTCCGACGCCAGCCTTGGTCAGGTAAAATTTCTTTTTATGCACTTTCTTTTGTTTTTTTTTTTTTGGGGGGGGGGGGTTCACTTTAACCTCACTTTTTTCCAATCCCGCTCGCGGATCGTCGTGCAATGTCGGAGCTTATCATAAAAAATGTTAGGTTATAGTTTCTTTCGGTTTGGGCCCCGGTAGAGTTTCAGCGTGTTGGTGACTTTTGGAGAATTTGTTTATTATACAGGGTGGTCCAGTTTTAAATGTCAATAATTCACCAATCCATGGCCAATTAAAAAATAAGTTGACATTTGTTATGTCATTTTCCTGAAAAGTGCTTCCTAAGGAAAATACAGTCCTTCAAAAATTTCTGTTTGAAAAAATTGTCTTCGAAACGGAAAATTCACTTAAGAAGTTTAAAAAATATTATTGTAGCCAGTTTTCAGACAAACTGAAAGACTATATATTTTTCGCTTATCAGACCCTAAATTACTCCTTTGTTTGACAGGTTACGTCAAAATGTCATAGAAAACAAAAGATAGAGCAAATTTCAAGCTTTCCAAAAATGTCCCCACATGAGTTGATTGGTCATACCGTTTGGCCGCTAGAGGGCGTCAAAGTTGCTTCACCATAAAATCGCACATTTTTAGACACCCGCTGCTTTCACCCTAATTTATTCCCTTACTTGACAAGATACGTCAAAATGTCATAGAAAACAAAAGATAGAGCAGATTTCAAGCTTTCCAAAAATATCCCCCCTTGAGTTGATTGGTCATACCGTTTGTCCGCTAGAGGGCGTCAAAGTTGCTTCACCATAAAATCGCACATTTTTAGACACCCGCTGCTTTCACCCTAATTTATTCCCTTACTTGACAAGATACGTCAAAATGTCATAGAAAAGAAACGATAGAGCAGATTACAAGCTTTCCAAAAATATCCCCACATGACTTAATTGATCATACCATTTGGCCGCTAGAGGGCATTAAAGTTGCTTCACCATAAAATCGCACATTTTTAGACACCCGCTGCTTTCACCCTAATTTATTCCCTTACTTGACAAGATACGTCAAAATGTCATAGAAAACAAAAGATAGAGCAGATTTCAAGCTTTCCAAAAATATCCCCCCTTGACTTAATTGATCATACCATTTGGCCGCTAGAGGGCATTAAAGTTGCTTCACCATAAAATCGCACATTTTTAGACACCCGCTGCTTTCACCCTAATTTATTCCCTTACTTGACAAGATACGTCAAAATGTCATAGAAAACAAAAGATAGAGCAGATTTCAAACTTTCCAAAAATGTCCCCACATGAGTTGATTGGTCATACCGTTTGGCCGCTAGAGGGCGTCAAAGTTGCTTCACCATAAAATCGCACATTTTTAGACACCCGCTGCTTTCACCCTAATTTATTCCCTTACTTGACAAGATACGTCAAAATGTCATAGAAAACAAAAGATAGAGCAGATTTCAAGCTTTCCAAAAATATCCCCCCTTGAGTTGATTGGTCATACCGTTTGTCCGCTAGAGGGCGTCAAAGTTGCTTCACCATAAAATCGCACATTTTTAGACACCCGCTGCTTTCACCCTAATTTATTCCCTTACTTGACAAGATACGTCAAAATGTCATAGAAAAGAAACGATAGAGCAGATTACAAGCTTTCCAAAAATATCCCCACATGACTTAATTGATCATACCATTTGGCCGCTAGAGGGCATTAAAGTTGCTTCACCATAAAATCGCACATTTTTAGACACCCGCTGCTTTCACCCTAATTTATTCCCTTACTTGACAAGATACGTCAAAATGTCATAGAAAAGAAACGATAGAGCAGATTACAAGCTTTCCAAAAATATCCCCACATGACTTAATTGATCATACCATTTGGCCGCTAGAGGGCATTAAAGTTGCTTCACCATAAAATCGCACATTTTTAGACACCCGCTGCTTTCACCCTAATTTATTCCCTTACTTGACAAGATACGTCAAAATGTCATAGAAAACAAAAGATAGAGCAGATTTCAAGCTTTCCAAAAATATCCCCCCTTGACTTAATTGATCATACCATTTGGCCGCTAGAGGGCATTAAAGTTGCTTCACCATAAAATCGCACATTTTTAGACACCCGCTGCTTTCACCCTAATTTATTCCCTTACTTGACAAGATACGTCAAAATGTCATAGAAAACAAAAGATAGAGCAGATTTCAAACTTTCCAAAAATGTCCCCACATGAGTTGATTGGTCATACCGTTTGGCCGCTAGAGGGCGTCAAAGTTGCTTCACCATAAAATCGCACATTTTTAGACACCCGATGCTTTCACCCTAATTTACTCCTTTATTTGACAAGATACGTCAAAATGTCATAGAAAACAAAAGATAGAGCAGATTTCAAGCTTTCCAAAAATATCCCCCCTTGAGTTGATTGGTCATACCGTTTGTCCGCTAGAGGGCGTCAAAGTTGCTTCACCATAAAATCGCACATTTTTAGACACCCGCTGCTTTCACCCTAATTTACTCCCTTACTTGACAAGATACGTCAAAATGTCATAGAAAAGAAACGATAGAGCAGATTACAAGCTTTCCAAAAATATCCCAACATGACTTAATTGATCATACCATTTGGCCGCTAGAGGGCATTAAAGTTGCTTCACCATAAAATCGCACATTTTTAGACACCCGCTGCTTTCACCCTAATTTATTCCCTTACTTGACAAGATACGTCAAAATGTCATAGAAAAGAAACGATAGAGCAGATTACAAGCTTTCCAAAAATATCCCCACATGACTTAATTGATCATACCATTTGGCCGCTAGAGGGCATTAAAGTTGCTTCACCATAAAATCGCACATTTTTAGACACCCGCTGCTTTCACCCTAATTTATTCCCTTACTTGACAAGATACGTCAAAATGTCATAGAAAACAAAAGATAGAGCAGATTTCAAGCTTTCCAAAAATATCCCCCCTTGAGTTGATTGGTCATACCGTTTGGCCGCTAGAGGGCGTCAAAGTTGCTTCACCATAAAATCGCACATTTTTAGACACCCGCTGCTTTCACCCTAATTTATTCCCTTACTTGACAAGATACGTCAAAATGTCATAGAAAACAAAAGATAGAGCAGATTTCAAGCTTTCCAAAAATATCCCCACATGACTTAATTGATCATACCATTTGGCCGCTAGAGGGCATTAAAGTTGCTTCACCATAAAATCGCACATTTTTAGACACCCGCTGCTTTCACCCTAATTTACTCCCTTACTTGACAAGATACGTCAAAATGTCATAGAAAACAAAAGATAGAGCAGATTTCAAGCTTTCCAAAAATATCCCCCCTTGAGTTGATTGGTCATACCGTTTGTCCGCTAGAGGGCGTCAAAGTTGCTTCACCATAAACAAGTCTTGAATGTTCAATTTTAAACTATAAAACGATTTTTGAAATTGAAATTTGGTGGGCTGTATCTTAGGAAACGTTTTTCAGAAAAATGACACAATATGCAAGTCAACTTATTTTTTGATTGGCTATGAAATGGTGAATTATTGACACTTAAAACTGGACCACCCTGTATAGTCAACCTTGACAGTTTATGACAAGCTTTGACATTTTAGAAGTGTCGCTGGGAGAACTGTCAAAATCTGGATATGACGGATGCGATGATGGTGTTTTGTTTTTGTTGGTCACGCGTTAACTGTCATTGTTTTGGCCGCGGTATTGTGATCGCTATGTTTCTCTGTCAAACACGAAGGAAATCAAACTAATAATTTGGTTTGAACGATGTTATATAGGGTGGTTAAAAGTGGATTAAAAGGGCTTTAAATCGATATATTGAACCACCCTGTAAGTAGTAAAACAATCGAGTTACAGGGTGTTCAAGTGGGAAACGTCAAATTTAGTTTAATCACTCTTTAACTGTCATTAATTCAATTATTTGACATTTTCTGTCTGATTGTATATAGGGTGATTAAAAGTGGATTAAAAGGGCTTTAAATCGATATACTGAACCACCCTGTAAATGGTAAAATAATCAAGTAACAGGATCAATGGGGAATGTCAACTGTCAAATTTACGATAACTCGGTTATTATAATTTTTGTTTTGACTGTACAATTTAGAAATAGTGCATTTGACAGGATTTGGCGAGGAAAGTGTGGGCTGTATTCGTTAGGTTAGGTTAGGTTTAAGGGGCTGTACGTAGTTGGTTGGAATAAAACAAAATGGCGGCCGTTTTTATTTAGAAAAAGAAAACCTTTTTTGTTCGTTGTAATGAGAGAGAGCATTCCAATTCATCAAAATGATCTGGTTTAGGTGTGCCTTGACAATTTTTTTTTTTTGGTTCCCTTTCAAAATAGTGTTCACCCCAGAAATCTATACCCAGTTTGGTAATAATGTTCATCGCCTCAATTTTTTTAATTTTAAACAAATTTTGAATTGGAAAGTCTTCTTTCTGACGTCACCCGCCTGTCATTGACTTGTCATTTTTTTTAGCGCGCATGTTTGATTTTATCGATTCGGGCATCATGGAGGGGCTGCAGCACAAACTGGTCTGCATGACGCAGACGCGCACTTTGGGTTGCGTCGGCGTCGCCGGTCAAATGATGACGCTTCAAGGTCAAATAATGGCGCGTCGCGCCGATCTCAAGGGCAACAAGGAACTGCTAATACGATGGCACCCGAATGACGTGTAAGTCAAATTTTTGTTTTTTTCTCGACTAGTGTCAAATTTATGACAAAATGTCATAGAAAACAAAAGATAGAGCACATTACAAGCTTTCCAAAAATATCCCCGCTTGAATTGATTGGTCACACCGTTTGGCCGCTAGAGGGCGTCAAAGTTGCTTCACCATAAAATCACTAACTTTTTGACACCCGCTGCTTTGACCCTAAATAACTTTCTTATTTGACAAGTTACGTCAAAATGTCATAGAAAACAAAAGGTAGGGCAGATTTCAAGCTTTCCAAAAATATCCCCGCTTGAATTGATTGGTCACACCGTTTGGCCGCCAGAGGGCGTCAAAGTTCCTTTACCATAATATCGCTAATTTTTTGACACCCGCCGCTTTGACCCTAAATAACTTTTTTATTTGACAAGTTACGTCAAAATGTCATAGAAAACAAAAGATAGTGCAGATTTCAAGCTTTCCAAAAATATCCCCCCACGAGTTGATTGATTGCACCGTTTGGCCGCTAGAGGGCATCAAAGTTCCTTCACCAAAAAATCACTAATTTTTTGACACCCGCTGCTTTACCCTAAATAACTTTCTTATTTGACAAGTTACGTCAAAATGTCATAGAAAACAAAAGATAGTGCAGATTACAAGCTTTCCAAAAATATCCCCGCTTGAATTGATTGGTCACACCGTTTGGCCGCCAGAGGGCGTCAAAGTTCCTTTACCATAATATCGCTAATTTTTTGACACCCGCCGCTTTGACCCTAAATAACTTTCTTATTTGACAAGTTACGTCAAAATGTCATAGAAAACAAAAGATAGTGCAGATTACAAGCTTTCCAAAAATATCCCCCCACGAGTTGATTGGTCACACCGTTTGGCCGCTAGAGGGCGTCAAAGTTGCTTCACCATAAAATCACTAACTTTTTGACACCCGCTGCTTTGACCCTAAATAACTTTCTTATTTGACAAGTTACGTCAAAATGTCATAGAAAACAAAAGATAGTGCAGATTTCAAGCTTTCCAAAAATATCCCCCCACGAGTTGATTGATTGCACCGTTTGGCCGCCAGAGGGCGTCAAAGTTCCTTTACCATAATATCGCTAATTTTTTGACACCCGCCGCTTTGACCCTAAATAACTTTTTTATTTGACAAGTTACGTCAAAATGTCATAGAAAACAAAAGGTAGGGCAGATTTCAAGCTTTCCAAAAATATCCCCCCATGAGTTGATTGATCGCACTGTTTTGCCGCTAGAGGGCATCAAAGTTGCTTCACCATAAAATCACTAACTTTTTGACACCCGCTGCTTTGACCCTAAATAACTTTGTTATTTGACAAGTTACGACAAAATGTCATAGAAAACAAAAGATAGAGCAGATTTCAAGCTTTCCAAAAATATCCCCGCTTGAATTGATTGGTCACACCGTTTGGCCGCCAGAGGGCGTCAAAGTTCCTTTACCATAATATCGCTAATTTTTTGACACCCGCCGCTTTGACCCTAAATAACTTTTTTATTTGACAAGTTACGTCAAAATGTCATAGAAAACAAAAGATAGTGCAGATTTCAAGCTTTCCAAAAATATCCCCCCACGAGTTGATTGATTGCACCGTTTGGCCGCTAGAGGGCATCAAAGTTCCTTCACCAAAAAATCACTAATTTTTTGACACCCGCTGCTTTACCCTAAATAACTTTCTTATTTGACAAGTTACGTCAAAATGTCATAGAAAACAAAAGATAGTGCAGATTACAAGCTTTCCAAAAATATCCCCGCTTGAATTGATTGGTCACACCGTTTGGCCGCCAGAGGGCGTCAAAGTTCCTTTACCATAATATCGCTAATTTTTTGACACCCGCCGCTTTGACCCTAAATAACTTTCTTATTTGACAAGTTACGTCAAAATGTCATAGAAAACAAAAGATAGTGCAGATTACAAGCTTTCCAAAAATATCCCCCCACGAGTTGATTGGTCACACCGTTTGGCCGCTAGAGGGCGTCAAAGTTGCTTCACCATAAAATCACTAACTTTTTGACACCCGCTGCTTTGACCCTAAATAACTTTCTTATTTGACAAGTTACGTCAAAATGTCATAGAAAACAAAAGATAGTGCAGATTTCAAGCTTTCCAAAAATATCCCCCCACGAGTTGATTGATTGCACCGTTTGGCCGCCAGAGGGCGTCAAAGTTCCTTTACCATAATATCGCTAATTTTTTGACACCCGCCGCTTTGACCCTAAATAACTTTTTTATTTGACAAGTTACGTCAAAATGTCATAGAAAACAAAAGGTAGGGCAGATTTCAAGCTTTCCAAAAATATCCCCCCATGAGTTGATTGATCGCACTGTTTTGCCGCTAGAGGGCATCAAAGTTGCTTCACCATAAAATCACTAACTTTTTGACACCCGCTGCTTTGACCCTAAATAACTTTGTTATTTGACAAGTTACGACAAAATGTCATAGAAAACAAAAGATAGAGCAGATTTCAAGCTTTCCAAAAATATCTCCGCTTGAATTGATTGGTCATACCGTTTGGCCGCCAGAGGGCGTCGAAGTTCCTTAGGCCTTAAAATGTCAAATTTTTGACACTAGTCGTTGGTTGTCAAGCGTTGATCGAGTTAATTTGACATTTGACAGGATCCCGGACGAATGGATGGCGGAAACCGATTACAAATTGACGAGAACCTTGTCGATCCCGTCATTGTCGCATAAATCTCGCGAGGCACTGAATCCGGTCCTGTTTCCGGCCTCGGTGACGTCAGAGGGACGCAAACACCGCCGCAAACCGGTCCGACCGATCACGTGATACCAGTTAGACTGCTAGAGACAACCCCGTACCATGTAAATATACAGGGTGTCCGGATTTAGTGGGTTTTTGAATGGTTTTTTTCAAAAATTAACAAATTTTTTCTCGTCTATCCGGGAAATGAGGTTTTCCTGTCAAATCCGGACACCCGGTACAAGATGAGTCAACGGTAAACCTTATTATCTCATTTGTTTTGAACAAATATAAAACAGAGACCAAGTAAGTCAAAAATCAGTGCAAACTCGATTTTTTTTAATTTTTGGCCGCCATCTTGGATTTTTCCAAAAAAAAAAAAAAAAAATTATCTCATTTGTTTCCAAAAAAATACAAAACAGTTTTAAAAAATTGCATTGTTTCGATTTGTTTTTTTGGCAAAAACAAAATGGCCGCCATTTTGGATTAAGCTAAAAAAACGAGTTTCTAGAGCTGCGTGCCAGATACAGTAAAACTGACAACGGGAATCGATTACTCGCCTCCGAATTAGTCGAAAACGAGTACAAACTCGATTTTTTTAATTTTTGTCCGCCATCTTGGATTTCAGTTAAAAAAACGAGTTTCTAGAGCTGCGTGCCAGATACAGTAAAACTAACAACGGGAATCGATTACTCGCCTCCGAATTAGTCGAAAACGAGTACAAACTCGATTTTTTTAATTTTTGGCCGCCATCTTGGATTTTTCCAAAAAAAAAAAAACTTTATTATCTCATTTGTTTAAAAAAAAAAATACAAAACAGTTTTAGAAAATTGCATTGTTTCGATTTGTTTTTTTGGCAAAAACAAAATGGCCGCTATTTTGGATTAAGCTAAAAAAACGAGTTTCTAGAGCTGCGTGCCAGATACAGTAAAACTAACAACGGGAATCGATTACTCGCCTCCGAATTAGTCGAAAACGAGTACAAACTCGATTTTTTTAATTTTTGGCCGCCATCTTGGATTTTTTCCAAAAAAAAAAAAAAATTTTCGAGTTTGTACTCGTTTTCGACTAAATCGAGGACGAGGAATTCAATGGTCGTGTTCATTTTTTCCATTTCCCGCTCTAACCCTTGAAACTTTGTATTTTTCAAAACAAACGAGTTCGTTTTTTTGGTATCGTTGACTCGTCCTGTTTTCGGGATTAGTGATGTAACAAAAGCGCCTTTTTACTGCCCGTATAGACTTAAATTTTCAAGTGGGGGAAGGGGGAGGATTGAGTCTCTTTATACCGGGTGACCTTCCTTTTACGCAATATACAGGGTCGATTTTTGAGTGGGGGGGGTAAAGACTGCATTTATTTTAGAAATTCAAAGACTGCCTGATTGTGTTTGGAGCGGCCTACTCCCTCCCCCCCCGCTTTTCTAGTGACAGTTTAGCCGCCACTGCCATTTTTTTGCGAAAGCAGTTCTCAAACTGTTTGTAAGTAGGTAAATATTTGTTGTTTATTTTAAGTGAGTTTTTTGTGTTCGCAACTTAATAATTCGACGTAAAACGCACAATTACGGGCAGCAAACGCTCAATCCGACAACACTGCCATATTCCATCGCACACTGCCAATTAGATCAAATTTTTTTTCCTTTCCGGTCCGCCATTTTTCAGTTGATCGACAAAATGGCGGCCGTTTTTTTAGCGTAGTCGCTTCGAATTGATCTCATCTCGAAAAATCGTGTTCTTTGACTGTTTGCGCAAAAAAACACACTCACCCTTGACTGCGTCAATCTTGTCTGTCATTTCCTGAAAGTACGTGAAATTTCCTTTAAAATAAGGTGCAAGTCAATTTTTTGACAGGAAATTCAAAATGGCGGTCTGGAACGCCATTTTGTCTGTCATTTCTTAAAACTACGTGAAATTTCCGTTAAAATGAGGTACAAGTCAATATTTTGACAGAAAATTCAAAATGGCGGCTTGGAACGCCATTTTGTCTTGTCATTTCTTAAAACTATGCAAAATTTCCGTTAAAATGAGGTACAAGTCAATATTTTGACAGAAAATTCAAAATGGCGGCTTGGAACGCCATTTTGTCTTGTCATTTCTTAAAACTATGCAAAATTTCCGTTAAAATGAGGTACAAGTCAATATTTTGACAGGAAATTCAAAATGGCGGTCTGGAACGCCATTTTGTCTGTCATTTCTTAAAACTACGTGAAATTTCCGTTAAAATGAGGTACAAGTCAATATTTTGACAGGAAATTCAAAATGGCGGTCTGGAACGCCATTTTGTCTGTCATTTCTTAAAACTACGTGAAATTTCCGTTAAAATGAGGTACAAGTCAATATTTTGACAGGAAATTCAAAATGGCGGTCTGGAACGCCATTTTGTCTGTCATTTCTTAAAACTACGTGAAATTTCCGTTAAAATGAGGTACAAGTCAATATTTTGACAGGAAATTCAAAATGGCGGCTTGGAACGCCATTTTGTCTGTCATTTCTTAAAACTATGCAAAATTTCCGTTAAAATGAGGTACAAGTCAATATTTTGACAGGAAATTCAAAATGGCGGTCTGGAACGCCATTTTGTCTGTCATTTCTTAAAACTACGTGAAATTTTCTTTAAAACGAGGTGCAAGTCAATATTTTGACAGAAAATTCAAAATGGCGGCTTGGAACGCCATTTTGTCTGTCATTTCTTAAAACTATGCAAAATTTCCGTTAAAATGAGGTACAAGTCAATATTTTAACAGGAAATTCAAAATGGCGGTCTGGAACGCCATTTTGTCTGTCATTTCTTAAAACTACGTGAAATTTCCGTTAAAATGAGGTACAAGTCAATATTTTGACAGGAAATTCAAAATGGCGGTCTGAAACGCCATTTTGTCTGTCATTTCTGGAAACTACGTGAAATTTTCTTTAAAACGAGGTGCAAGTCAATATTTTGACAGAAAATTCAAAATGGCGGCTTGGAACGCCATTTTGTCTGTCATTTCTTAAAACTATGCAAAATTTCCGTTAAAATGAGGTACAAGTCAATATTTTGACAGGAAATTCAAAATGGCGGTCTGGAACGCCATTTTGTCTGTCATTTCTTAAAACTACGTGAAATTTTCTTTAAAACGAGGTGCAAGTCAATATTTTGACAGAAAATTCAAAATGGCGGCTTGGAACGCCATTTTGTCTGTCATTTCTTAAAACTATGCAAAATTTCCGTTAAAATGAGGTACAAGTCAATATTTTAACAGGAAATTCAAAATGGCGGTCTGGAACGCCATTTTGTCTGTCATTTCTTAAAACTACGTGAAATTTCCGTTAAAATGAGGTACAAGTCAATATTTTGACAGGAAATTCAAAATGGCGGTCTGAAACGCCATTTTGTCTGTCATTTCTGGAAACTACGTGAAATTTTCTTTAAAACGAGGTGCAAGTCAATATTTTGACAGAAAATTCAAAATGGCGGCTTGGAACGCCATTTTGTCTGTCATTTCTTAAAACTATGCAAAATTTCCGTTAAAATGAGGTACAAGTCAATATTTTGACAGGAAATTCAAAATGGCGGTCTGGAACGCCATTTTGTCTGTCATTTCTTAAAACTACGTGAAATTTCCGTTAAAATGAGGTACAAGTCAATATTTTGACAGGAAATTCAAAATGGCGGCTTGGAACGCCATTTTGTCTGTCATTTCTTAAAACTATGCAAAATTTCCGTTAAAATGAGGTACAAGTCAATATTTTGACAGGAAATTCAAAATGGCGGTCTGGAACGCCATTTTGTCTGTCATTTCTTAAAACTACGTGAAATTTTCTTTAAAACGAGGTGCAAGTCAATATTTTGACAGAAAATTCAAAATGGCGGCTTGGAACGCCATTTTGTCTGTCATTTCTTAAAACTATGCAAAATTTCCGTTAAAATGAGGTACAAGTCAATATTTTAACAGGAAATTCAAAATGGCGGTCTGGAACGCCATTTTGTCTGTCATTTCTTAAAACTACGTGAAATTTCCGTTAAAATGAGGTACAAGTCAATATTTTGACAGGAAATTCAAAATGGCGGTCTGAAACGCCATTTTGTCTGTCATTTCTGGAAACTACGTGAAATTTTCTTTAAAACGAGGTGCAAGTCAATATTTTGACAGAAAATTCAAAATGGCGGCTTGGAACGCCATTTTGTCTGTCATTTCTTAAAACTATGCAAAATTTCCGTTAAAATGAGGTACAAGTCAATATTTTGACAGGAAATTCAAAATGGCGGTCTGGAACGCCATTTTGTCTGTCATTTCTTAAAACTACGTGAAATTTCCGTTAAAATGAGGTACAAGTCAATATTTTGACAGGAAATTCAAAATGGCGGCTTGGAACGCCATTTTGTCTGTCATTTCTTAAAACTATGCAAAATTTCCGTTAAAATGAGGTACAAGTCAATATTTTGACAGGAAATTCAAAATGGCGGTCTGGAACGCCATTTTGTCTGTCATTTCTTAAAACTACGTGAAATTTTCTTTAAAACGAGGTGCAAGTCAATATTTTGACAGAAAATTCAAAATGGCGGTCTGGAACGCCATTTTGTCTGTCATTTCTTAAAACTATACAAAATTTCCGTTAAAATGAGGTACAAGTCAATATTTTGACAGAAAATTCAAAATGGCGGCTTGGAACGCCATTTTGTCTGTCATTTCTTAAAACTACGTGAAATTTCCGTTAAAATGAGGTACAAGTCAATATTTTGACAGGAAATTCAAAATGGCGGCTTGGAACGCCATTTTGTCTGTCATTTCTTAAAACTATGCAAAATTTCCGTTAAAATGAGGTACAAGTCAATATTTTGACAGGAAATTCAAAATGGCGGTCTGGAACGCCATTTTGTCTGTCATTTCTTAAAACTACGTGAAATTTTCTTTAAAACGAGGTGCAAGTCAATATTTTGACAGGAAATTCAAAATGGCGGCTTGGAACGCCATTTTGTCTGTCATTTCTTAAAACTATGCAAAATTTCCGTTAAAATGAGGTACAAGTCAATATTTTGACAGGAAATTCAAAATGGCGGCTTGGAACGCCATTTTGTCTGTCATTTCTACAAACTATCCAAAATTTCCGTTAAAATGAGGTGCAAGCCAACATTCTGACAGAAAATTCAAAATGGCGTCCAGGAACCGTCAAAAAATACAACTTTTTTATTTGTCAAGTGACAGTTGACATCTCGGTGTCATTTTATGTTAGAATTTCCCGGAAAAGACGCTGGTGCAGTCGGTTTTTTCAAATCTCAAAAACTAACAGAGTTTGACCATATACAGGGTGAGTGTGTGTGTGTGTGTGTGTCTAATAAGATTAAAAATGTTTTTGGTCGTCTGGTAAAGTACAAACAAAACACGTAATAATTAACACTGTAAGCGTTCGGTGACATATATTTCGATACGAAAGACTGTATTCTCAAAATTAGTCAAATTTTATACTTTTTACTATAAAATATTAGTTAGTTTTATTAAAGTGTTCATTTTATCAATTTTTTTAGCGAATTAATTAGTTTGGAGATTGTTTGCGACAAGTAACAAGAGTGTATAGTAATGGTTTACTGTACAGGGTGAGTCAACGAAAATTCATTATTTCATCACAAACTATGTATATAAAAATTTTAATTTAAAAAAAAAAATTTTTTCAATTTATTTAATTTTTTAAATTTGTTTTATTTTTTGAAGAGACAAATTGAATTGACAAATGAGTTAATCAATTTGACTCACCCTGTATATAGCAGCCTGTAATATAGCAAAAGTGTATCATTTTCGTAGATTGGACGGTAAATAAAACGAGGGTTGTACAGAAAGTGTTTTTTGGAAAGAGTGAAACAATTTCCAAAATTTGTATATAATTTATTTATCCTTCTTTATTAATAATAATAATAATAATAATTTAGTGTCCAATTATGATTGTTTTTTAATTTAGGTACAATTTTGACTTTTTTTTTTTTGGTTAGAATATAAACAAATTCTACCTCACTGATTACTGTAGTAAGTTTTTAATTTAATAACTTTTCGATATAAACTTGAGTTAGTAATAATTAAAAAATTAAAATAAAATAATTACCTTTATCCCTTTTTTTTTTCGTCGCAAGTCGAAACCGAAGACTGTTTTCTTTTTACTAAAATAATAATAATAATTTGTATTTATATATTTTATTAATTTTTTTTTTTGATGTAAATATATTTACCAACAGCAAACTCTATTGTTTCATTTTCGTTTCGTTCTCAGATCCCAGTGACAGCTGCCACACTTAAACGTCAAGCTGTCGATACTGCTTTTCGCCCTGACTGTACTAAATTTAATGAGGATTCCAAAAATGTGCTTAAAATAGTCATTTTCTCACTCCAAGTGGGTTTTACAGACGATTTTGTCCGTGACTGTCCTTTTAAAGTGTGTTTCTGACAGTTTAAACTTTGACACCACTTTTCTCCCTGACTGTACTAAATTTTGTAGTGTTTTTGATGTCACTAGATAGGAAATTTAGTGAGAATTCCAAAAATGTGCTTAAAACAGTCAGTTTCTAACTTCAAGTGGGTTTTAGAGGTGATTTTGTCCGTGACTGTTCTTTCAAACTGTCTTTCTGGCAGTTTAAACTTTGACACCACTTTTCTCCCTGACTGTACTCAAATTTTTAGTGTTTTTTTCTGTCATTGGATAGGAAATTTAGTGAGAATTCCAAAAATGTGCTTAAAACAGACATTTTCTCACTCCAAGTGGGTTTTAGAGGTGATTTTGTCTCTGACTGTTTTTCTGGGAGTTTAAACTTTAACACCACTTTTCTCCCTGACTGTACTCAATTTTTTAGTGTTTTTTCCTGTCATTGGATAGGAAATTTAGTGAGGATTCCAAAAATGTGCTTAAAACAGTCATTTTCTAACTCCAAGTGGGTTTTAGAGGTGATTTTGTCCGTGACTGTTCTTTCAAACTGTCTTTCTAGCAGTTTAAACTTTGACACCACTTTTCTTCCTGACTGTACTCGGTTTCTTAGTGTTTTTTTATGTCATTAGATAGGAAATTTAATGAGGATTCCAAAAATGTGCTTAAAACAGACATTTTCTCACTCCAAGTGGGTTTTAGAGGTGATTTTGTCTCTGACTGTTTTTCTGGGAGTTTAAACTTTAACACCACTTTTCTCCCTGACTGTACTCAATTTCCTAGTGTTTTTTTTATGTCATTAGATAGGAAATTTAGTGACGATTCCAAAAATGTGCTTAAAACAGTCATTTTCTCACTCCAAGTGGGTTTTTTTAGGTGATTTTGTCACTGACTGTCTCTACAAACTGTGTTTTTTGACAGTTCAAACTTTGACACCGTTCACCGCTTTTCTCACTGACTACCAAATTTTCTAGTGTTCTATGCATCAGGTATACAACCTACTCTCATCGTAACAATGTCCACGATTTTAAATAAAAAAAACTACGATTTTTCAAAAATTCCAATGCACAGCAAAGGGCATATTTATACAAAAGAACCTTAAATTAGGTGAAATAAGCACAAAAAAAGGAGTTTAAAATTTTTCACTTTTCAAAAAAATTGAAAGAATGGGGGGGTATTAGAGAGGTTTTTTAGGTACTTTTTGAAATTCAATATCTCGGTAACGGGAGGAGCTACAGAGGCCATTTTTAACCCATTTTGTAGTATTTTTCATGCTTTTTCGAATGGCGTTGGAACGAATTTCCTGCGAATTTAAATAAAAGAGCTACGATTTTTCAAAAAGTCTGAAAATTCAATTTTTGTCAAAAGTGCAATTTTGGCAAATTTTTATTTTGCTCCATAAGGGTTCTAATGCACAGCAAAGGGCATATTTATACCAAAGGACCTCAAATTAAGGGAAATAACCACTTTGAACCTTTCAGAAATTCGAAAAATGCCATTTTTTGTCAAAATTTTCAATATTTACAATATAATATGTGATTTTATGGTGAAGGAATTTTGAAGCCCTCTAGCGGCCAAACGGTGCAATCAATCGAATCATGGGGGGATATTTTTGGGAAGCTTGAAATCTGCTCTATCTTTTGTTTTCTATGACATTTTGACGTAACTTGTCAAATAAGGGAGTAATTCAGGGTCAAAGCGACGAGTATCAAAAAATATGTGATTTTATGGTGAAGGAACTTTGACGCCCTCTAGCGGCCAAACGGTGCAATCAATCGAATCATGGGGGGATATTTTTGAAAAGCTTGAAATCTGCTCTATCTTTTGTTTTCTATGACATTTTGACGTAACTTGTCAAATAAGGGAGTAATTCAGGGTCAAAGCGACGTGTGTCAAAAAATATGTGATTTTATGGTGAAGGAACTTTGACGCCCTCTAGCGGCCAAACGGTGCAATCAATCGAGTCATGGGGGGATATTTTTGGAAAGCTTGAAATCTGCTCTATCTTTTGTTTTCTATGACATTTTGACGTAACTTGTCAAATAAGGGAGTAATTCAGGGTCAAAGCGACGTGTGTCAAAAAATATGTGATTTTATGGTGAAGGAACTTTGACGCCCTCTAGCGGCCAAACGGTGCAATCAATCGAATCAGGGGGGGATATTTTTGGAAAGCTTGAAATCTGCTCTATCTTTTGTTTTCTATGACATTTTGACGTAACTTGTCAAATAAGGGAGTAATTCAGGGTCAAAGCGACGTGTGTCAAAAAATATGTGATTTTATGGTGAAAGAACTTTGAAGCCCTCTAGCGGCCAAACGGTGCAATCAATCGAATCATGGGGGGATATTTTTGGAAAGCTTGAAATCTGCTCTATATTTTGTTTTCTATGACATTTTGACGTAACTTGTCAAATAAGGGAGTAATTCAGGGTCAAAGCGACGAGTGTCACAAAATATGTGATTTTATGGTGAAGGAACTTTGAAGCCCTCTAGCGGCCAAACGGTGCAATCAATCGAACCATGGGGGGATATTTTTGGGAAGCTTGAAATCTGCTCTATCTTTTGTTTTCTATGACATTTTGACGTAACTTGTCAAATAAGGGAGTAATTCAGGGTCAAAGCGACGTGTGTCAAAAAATATGTGATTTTATGGTGAAGGAACTTTGACGCCCTCTAGCGGCCAAACGGTGCAATCAATCGAATCATGGGGGGATATTTTTGGGAAGCTTGAAATCTGCTCTATCTTTTGTTTTCTATGACATTTTGACATAACTTGTCAAATAAGGGAGTAATTCAGGGTCAAAGCGACGAGTGTCACAAAATATGTGATTTTATGGTGAAGGAACTTTGACGCCCTCTAGCGGCCAAACGGTGCAATCAATCGAACCATGGGGGGATATTTTTGGGAAGCTTGAAATCTGCTCTATATTTTGTTTTCTATGACATTTTGACATAACTTGTCAAATAAGGGAGTAATTCAGGGTCAAAGCGACGAGTGTCACAAAATATGTGATTTTATAGTGAAGGAACTTTGACGCCCTCTAGCGGCCAAACGGTGCAATCAATCGAACCATGGGGGGATATTTTTGGAAAGCTTGAAATCTGCTCTATCTTTTGTTTTCTATGACATTTTGACGTAACTTGTCAAATAAGGGAGTAATTCAGGGTCAAAGCGACGTGTGTCAAAAAATATGTGATTTTATGGTGAAGGAAATTTGAAGCCCTCTAGCGGCCAAACGGTGCAATCAATCGAATCATGGGGGGATATTTTTGGGAAGCTTGAAATCTGCTCTATCTTTTGTTTTCTATGACATTTTGACGTAACTTGTCAAATAAGGGAGTAATTCAGGGTCAAAGCGACGAGTGTCACAAAATATGTGATTTTATGGTGAAGGAACTTTGAAGCCCTCTAGCGGCCAAACGGTGCAATCAATCGAACCATGGGGGGATATTTTTGGGAAGCTTGAAATCTGCTCTATCTTTTGTTTTCTATGACATTTTGACGTAACTTGTCAAATAAGGGAGTAATTCAGGGTCAAAGCGACGTGTGTCAAAAAATATGTGATTTTATGGTGAAGGAACTTTGACGCCCTCTAGCGGCCAAACGGTGCAATCAATCGAATCATGGGGGGATATTTTTGGGAAGCTTGAAATCTGCTCTATCTTTTGTTTTCTATGACATTTTGACATAACTTGTCAAATAAGGGAGTAATTCAGGGTCAAAGCGACGAGTGTCACAAAATATGTGATTTTATGGTGAAGGAACTTTGACGCCCTCTAGCGGCCAAACGGTGCAATCAATCGAACCATGGGGGGATATTTTTGGGAAGCTTGAAATCTGCTCTATATTTTGTTTTCTATGACATTTTGACATAACTTGTCAAATAAGGGAGTAATTCAGGGTCAAAGCGACGAGTGTCACAAAATATGTGATTTTATGGTGAAGGAACTTTGACGCCCTCTAGCGGCCAAACGGTGCAATCAATCGAACCATGGGGGGATATTTTTGGAAAGCTTGAAATCTGCTCTATCTTTTGTTTTCTATGACATTTTGACGTAACTTGTCAAATAAGGGAGTAATTCAGGGTCAAAGCGACGTGTGTCAAAAAATATGTGATTTTATGGTGAAGGAACTTTGACGCCCTCTAGCGGCCAAACGGTGCAATCAATCGAATCAGGGGGGGATATTTTTGGAAAGCTTGAAATCTGCTCTATCTTTTGTTTTCTATGACATTTTGACGTAACTTGTCAAATAAGGGAGTAATTCAGGGTCAAAGCGACGAGTGTCACAAAATATGTGATTTTATGGTGAAGGAACTTTGAAGCCCTCTAGCGGCCAAACGGTGCAATCAATCGAACCATGGGGGGATATTTTTGGGAAGCTTGAAATCTGCTCTATCTTTTGTTTTCTATGACATTTTGACGTAACTTGTCAAATAAGGGAGTAATTCAGGGTCAAAGCGACGTGTGTCAAAAAATATGTGATTTTATGGTGAAGGAACTTTGACGCCCTCTAGCGGCCAAACGGTGCAATCAATCGAATCATGGGGGGATATTTTTGGGAAGCTTGAAATCTGCTCTATCTTTTGTTTTCTATGACATTTTGACATAACTTGTCAAATAAGGGAGTAATTCAGGGTCAAAGCGACGAGTGTCACAAAATATGTGATTTTATGGTGAAGGAACTTTGACGCCCTCTAGCGGCCAAACGGTGCAATCAATCGAACCATGGGGGGATATTTTTGGAAAGCTTGAAATCTGCTCTATCTTTTGTTTTCTATGACATTTTGACATAACTTGTCAAATAAGGGAGTAATTCAGGGTCAAAGCGACGAGTGTCACAAAATATGTGATTTTATGGTGAAGGAACTTTGACGCCCTCTAGCGGCCAAACGGTGCAATCAATCGAATCATGGGGGAATATTTTTGGAAAGCTTGAAATCTGCTCTATCTTTTGTTTTCTATGACATTTTGACATAACTTGTCAAATAAGGGAGTAATTCAGGGTCAAAGCGACGAGTGTCACAAAATATGTTATTTTATGGTGAAGGAACCTTGAAGCCCTCTAGCGGCCAAACGGTGCAATCAATCGAATCATGGGGGGATATTTTTGGAAAGCTTGAAATCTGCTCTATCTTTTGTTTTCTATGACATTTTGACGTAACTTGTCAAATAAGGGAGTAATTCAGGGTCAAAGCGACGAGTGTCACAAAATATGTGATTTTATGGTGAAGGAACTTTGACGCCCTCTAGCGGCCAAACGGTGCAATCAATCGAATCATGGGGGGATATTTTTGGGAAGCTTGAAATCTGCTCTATCTTTTGTTTTCTATGACATTTTGACGTAACTTGTCAAATAAGGGAGTAATTCAGGGTCAAAGCGACGAGTGTCACAAAATATGTGATTTTATGGTGAAGGAACTTTGAAGCCCTCTAGCGGCCAAACGGTGCAATCAATCGAACCATGGGGGGATATTTTTGGGAAGCTTGAAATCTGCTCTATCTTTTGTTTTCTATGACATTTTGACGTAACTTGTCAAATAAGGGAGTAATTCAGGGTCAAAGCGACGTGTGTCAAAAAATATGTGATTTTATGGTGAAGGAACTTTGACGCCCTCTAGCGGCCAAACGGTGCAATCAATCGAATCATGGGGGGATATTTTTGGGAAGCTTGAAATCTGCTCTATCTTTTGTTTTCTATGACATTTTGACATAACTTGTCAAATAAGGGAGTAATTCAGGGTCAAAGCGACGAGTGTCACAAAATATGTGATTTTATGGTGAAGGAACTTTGACGCCCTCTAGCGGCCAAACGGTGCAATCAATCGAACCATGGGGGGATATTTTTGGGAAGCTTGAAATCTGCTCTATATTTTGTTTTCTATGACATTTTGACATAACTTGTCAAATAAGGGAGTAATTCAGGGTCAAAGCGACGAGTGTCACAAAATATGTGATTTTATGGTGAAGGAACTTTGACGCCCTCTAGCGGCCAAACGGTGCAATCAATCGAACCATGGGGGGATATTTTTGGAAAGCTTGAAATCTGCTCTATCTTTTGTTTTCTATGACATTTTGACGTAACTTGTCAAATAAGGGAGTAATTCAGGGTCAAAGCGACGTGTGTCAAAAAATATGTGATTTTATGGTGAAGGAACTTTGACGCCCTCTAGCGGCCAAACGGTGCAATCAATCGAATCAGGGGGGGATATTTTTGGAAAGCTTGAAATCTGCTCTATCTTTTGTTTTCTATGACATTTTGACGTAACTTGTCAAATAAGGGAGTAATTCAGGGTCAAAGCGACGAGTGTCACAAAATATGTGATTTTATGGTGAAGGAACTTTGAAGCCCTCTAGCGGCCAAACGGTGCAATCAATCGAACCATGGGGGGATATTTTTGGGAAGCTTGAAATCTGCTCTATCTTTTGTTTTCTATGACATTTTGACGTAACTTGTCAAATAAGGGAGTAATTCAGGGTCAAAGCGACGTGTGTCAAAAAATATGTGATTTTATGGTGAAGGAACTTTGACGCCCTCTAGCGGCCAAACGGTGCAATCAATCGAATCATGGGGGGATATTTTTGGGAAGCTTGAAATCTGCTCTATCTTTTGTTTTCTATGACATTTTGACATAACTTGTCAAATAAGGGAGTAATTCAGGGTCAAAGCGACGAGTGTCACAAAATATGTGATTTTATGGTGAAGGAACTTTGACGCCCTCTAGCGGCCAAACGGTGCAATCAATCGAACCATGGGGGGATATTTTTGGAAAGCTTGAAATCTGCTCTATCTTTTGTTTTCTATGACATTTTGACATAACTTGTCAAATAAGGGAGTAATTCAGGGTCAAAGCGACGAGTGTCACAAAATATGTGATTTTATGGTGAAGGAACTTTGACGCCCTCTAGCGGCCAAACGGTGCAATCAATCGAATCATGGGGGAATATTTTTGGAAAGCTTGAAATCTGCTCTATCTTTTGTTTTCTATGACATTTTGACATAACTTGTCAAATAAGGGAGTAATTCAGGGTCAAAGCGACGAGTGTCACAAAATATGTTATTTTATGGTGAAGGAACCTTGAAGCCCTCTAGCGGCCAAACGGTGCAATCAATCGAATCATGGGGGGATATTTTTGGAAAGCTTGAAATCTGCTCTATCTTTTGTTTTCTATGACATTTTGACGTAACTTGTCAAATAAGGGAGTAATTCAGGGTCAAAGCGACGAGTGTCACAAAATATGTGATTTTATGGTGAAGGAACTTTGACGCCCTCTAGCGGCCAAACGGTGCAATCAATCGAATCATGGGGGGATATTTTTGGGAAGCTTGAAATCTGCTCTATCTTTTGTTTTCTATGACATTTTGACGTAACTTGTCAAATAAGGGAGTAATTCAGGGTCAAAGCGACGAGTGTCACAAAATATGTTATTTTATGGTGAAGGAACTTTGAAGCCCTCTAGCGGCCAAACGGTGCAATCAATCGAATCATGGGGGGATATTTTTGGAAAGCTTGAAATCTGCTCTATCTTTCGTTTTCTATGATATTTTGACGTATCTTGTCAAGTAAGGGAGTAAATTAGGGTAAAAGCAGCGAGTGTCTAAAAAAATGCGATTTTATGGTGAAGCAACTTTGACGCCCTCTAGCGACCAAACGGTATGACCAATCGACTCGTGGGGGGACATTTTTGAAAAGCTTGAAATCTGCTCTATCTTTTATTTTCTATGACATTTTGACGTAACTTGTCAAATAAGGGAGTAAATTAGGGTGAAAACAGCGGGTGTCTAAAAATGTGCGATTTTATGGTGAAGCAACTTTGACGCCCTCTAGCGGCCAAACGGTATGACCAATCAACTCATGAGGGGATATTTTCGGGAAGCTTGTAATCTGCACTATCTTTTGTTTTCTATGACATTTTGACGTATCTTGTCAAATAAGGGAGTAAATTAGAGTCAAAGCGACGCGTGTCAAAAAATATGTGATTTTATGGTGAAGGAACTTTGACGCCCTCTAGCGGCCAAACGGTATGACCAATCAACTCATGAGGGGATATTTTTGGAAAGCTTGTAATCTGCACTATCTTTTGTTTTCTATGACATTTTGACGTATCTTGTCAAATAAGGGAGTAAATTAGAGTCAAAGCGACGAGTGTCTAAAAATTAGTGATTTTATGGTGAAGGAACTTTGACGCCCTCTAGCGGCCAAACGGTATGACCAATCAACTCGTGTGGGGATATTTTCGGGAAGCTTGTAATCTGCACTATCTTTTGTTTTCTATGACATTTTAACGTATCTTGTCAAATAAGGGAGTAAATTAGAGTCAAAGCGACGCGTGTCAAAAAATATGTGATTTTATGGTGAAGGAACTTTGACGCCCTCTAGCGGCCAAACGGTATGACCAATCAACTCATGAGGGGATATTTTTGGAAAGCTTGTAATCTGCTCTATCTTTTGTTTTCTATGACATTTTAACGTATCTTGTCAAGTAAGGGAGTAATTTAGGGTCAAAGCAACGAGTGTCACAAAATATGTTATTTTATGGCGAAGCAACTTTGACGCCCTCTAGCGACCAAACGGTATGACCAATCGACTCGTGGGGGGACATTTTTGGAAAGCTTGAAATCTGCTCTATCTTTTATTTTCTATGACATTTTGACGTAACTTGTCAAATAAGGGAGTAAATTAGGGTAAAAACAGCGGGTGTCTAAAAATGTGCGATTTTATGGTGAAGCAACTTTGACGCCCTCTAGCGGCCAAACGGTATGACCAATCAACTCGTGAGGGGACATTTTTGGAAAGCTTGAAATCTGCTCTATCTTTTATTTTCTATGACATTTTGACGTATCTTGTCAAATAAGGGAGTAATTTAGGGTTAAAGCGACGAGTGTCAAAAAATTAGTGATTTTATGGTGAAGCAACTTTGACGCTCTCTAGCGGCCAAACGGTATGACCAATCAACTCATGAGGGGATATTTTCGGGAAGCTTGTAATCTGCACTATCTTTTGTTTTCTATGACATTTTGACGTATCTTGTCAAATAAGGGAGTAAATTAGAGTCAAAGCGACGCGTGTCAAAAAATATGTGATTTTATGGTGAAGGAACTTTGACGCCCTCTAGCGGCCAAACGGTATGACCAATCAACTCATGAGGGGATATTTTTGGAAAGCTTGTAATCTGCTCTATCTTTTGTTTTCTATGACATTTTAACGTATCTTGTCAAGTAAGGGAGTAATTTAGGGTCAAAGCAACGAGTGTCACAAAATATGTTATTTTATGGCGAAGCAACTTTGACGCCCTCTAGCGGCCAAACGGTATGACCAATCAGCTCGTGTGGGGATATTTTCGGGAAGCTTGTAATCTGCACTATCTTTTGTTTTCTATGACATTTTGACGTATCTTGTCAAATAAGGGAGTAAATTAGAGTCAAAGCGACGCGTGTCAAAAAATATGTGATTTTATGGTGAAGGAACTTTGACGCCCTCTAGCGGCCAAACGGTATGACCAATCAACTCATGAGGGGATATTTTTGGAAAGCTTGTAATCTGCTCTATCTTTTGTTTTCTATGACATTTTAACGTATCTTGTCAAGTAAGGGAGTAATTTAGGGTCAAAGCAACGAGTGTCACAAAATATGTTATTTTATGGCGAAGCAACTTTGACGCCCTCTAGCGGCCAAACGGTATGACCAATCAGCTCGTGTGGGGATATTTTCGGGAAGCTTGTAATCTGCACTATCTTTTGTTTTCTATGACATTTTGACGTATCTTGTCAAATAAGGGAGTAAATTAGAGTCAAAGCGACGCGTGTCAAAAAATATGTGATTTTATGGTGAAGGAACTTTGACGCCCTCTAGCGGCCAAACGGTATGACCAATCAACTCATGAGGGGATATTTTTGGAAAGCTTGTAATCTGCTCTATCTTTTGTTTTCTATGACATTTTAACGTATCTTGTCAAGTAAGGGAGTAATTTAGGGTCAAAGCAACGAGTGTCACAAAATATGTTATTTTATGGCGAAGCAACTTTGACGCCCTCTAGCGGCCAAACGGTATGACCAATCAGCTCGTGTGGGGATATTTTCGGGAAGCTTGTAATCTGCACTATCTTTTATTTTCTATGACATTTTGACGTATCTTGTCAAGTAAGGGAGTAAATTAGGGTGAAAGCAGCGGGTGTCTAAAAATATGCGATTTTGAACTTGACGCCCTCTAGCGGGCCAAACAGTGTGATTTAATAACAATTTTTTTTCATACAAAACTACGGTCGCTTTCTGGCGCGTTTATAAGCGGACGCTCCTTTTTGGGGCTCCTTCGGGGGCTCCGGCTTACACTCGGCGTGCAACGCGCAGTGCAGCGCTTTCGCCTCGTTGGCGTGTCCCAAAATGGCCGCCAACTCTGCCTGCGTTTGCGCGCGCATTAATCAAACATGACAGCCGTCATTCAAATTTGACAAAACTCACCTCTGACAGATCAATGACAGTTTGAAGGTTGACAGTCCGGTTCAGAAACCGATCCACGTTTTTCGTCGTAATTCCCGGCAATTTCCGAACGAAATCGTAAACGCCCGAATTGTATTTCGTTTCGATCTCATCCAAATCCTCCTCCCCCATCGCCACCGCCTCCTCGATGTTTGGTTCCTTTTTACCTTGCTGACAAAAATTAGACAGACAAATTTGACAGTTTTTTTTTTGACAGATGACATACTTTGAGCTCTTCGAACAGTTGCGCAGTGGCGTAGGGACTGGGGCTCCAGATAATTTTCAATTTGGGAAAATGTATGGTTAGGAGCAGCAGTTTTTCTTGCACGCTGAAACTGTCATTCCCCGACATCATAAACTGGTTCTGTCACATTAAAATAGCCCAGTTATTCAAAAAGCTACGGAAAAGTGTAGAGAATGAAATTGGTAGAGAATTTCCTGCTCTACAAGATTGCTTCTAAGCATTTTTGCCCTCCAGGGTTTCCTTAAGGAGTTACAAGACCGAAAAGTCCACAAACTGGATTTTTTTAAACATTGGAGCGTAGCTCCGTTATTTGAGTGGTTAGAAAAAAATTTAAATAAAGAAAAATGTAGGAAATTTCATCGTTTAAATGATGGTAAGTACTTACGTTCCATCCGAACGCTTTGTTTTGATCAAACTCGATCAGAAGCATCGGTTGCGCATAGAAACGTTGCATCTGAGTGCACTGCTGATACAAACGGCCCGAATTCAGCGAACCAATCAGATCCGACAGGCTTTTTCGTTCCACGCATATTTCCGGCGTCAAAATGTAGTCCCCCACCTACCGGAATAGATCACGTGACTCACCCGACGTCATTACTTAACCTCACAATTAACTCGGTTATTATAATTTTTGTTTTGACTGTACAATTTAGAAATAGTGTCACATTTGACAGGATTTGGTGAGGAAAGTGTGGGCTGTATTTAGTAAGGTTAGGTTAGGTTTTAAGGGAAAAAGTTTTAATTTTTTTTTTTTTTTTGATTTTGTTGTTTTTTTTTTGTGTTTTTTTGATTTTTTTTGGTTAGGTTAGGATTAAGGGGAAAAGGTTTTTTTTAGTTTTTTTTTTTTCATACTTAACCTCACAATTAGGATAACTCGGTTATTATTATTTTTGTTTTGACTGTACAATTTAGAAATAGTGCATTTGACAGGATTTGTTTTTTTTTTTTTTTTGTGTTTTTTTTTATGGTTTTTTTTTTTTTTTTTTTGATTTTGTGTTTTTTTTTTTTGGTTAGGTTAGGATTACGGGGAAAAAGTTTTTAGTTTTTTTTTTCATACTTAACCTCACAATTAGGATAACTCGGATATTATTATTTTTGTTTTGACTGTACAATTTAGAAACAGTGCATTTGACAGGATTTGTTTTTTTTTTTATGGTGTTTTTTTTTTTTTTCTTGGATTTTGTGTTTTTTTTTTTTTTGGTTAGGTTAGGATTAAGGGGAAAAAGTTTTTAGTTTTTTTTTTTCACACTTAACCTCACAATTAGGATAACTCGGATATTATTATTTTTGTTTTGACTGTACAATTTAGAAATAAGTGCATTTGACAGGATTTGGTGTTTTGTTTTTTGTGTTTTTTTTTTTTTGTTTTGTTTTGGTTAGGTTAGGTTTAAGGGGAAAAAGTTTTAATTTTTGTGTTTTTTTTGTATTATTTTTTTTTTTTGATTTTGTTGTTTTTTTTTTTGTGTTTTTTTGGTTAGGTTAGGTTTAAGGGGAAAAGTTTTAATTTGTTTTTTTTTTTTTTGAATTTTGTGTTTTTTTTTTTTTGTTTTTTTGATTTTTTTTGGTTAGGTTAGGTTTAAGAGGAAAAAGTTTTAATTTTTTTTTTTTTTGGATTTTGTGTTTTTTTGTTTTTTTTTATTTTTTTTTTGGTAGGTTAGGTTTAAGGGTAAAAAGTTTAAATTTTTTTTTTTTTTTTTCAAACTTAACCTCACAATTTACCGTAATCGTGACCGGTTCGATTTCGATGCCGCGTTTATGGATCAGCGACGGTAAATCGCTACGAAACTCCCTCATGTCCACTATGACCGCCCGTTTTTGAGATTCCGTACTTGGGCCACCCTGTCGCGTGTTTTTGGGCGTGACGTCATCACCTCCCCCGCGCTGCAGCGCGGCGCACTGGTCCGATTTGCCGTCCTGGTCCTCGGGCACCACCATGTTCTGATATATATTTCAAACATAAATTACTCCCTTATTTGGGACACTCTGTATAAAGTTTTATACGTCAATGGATAGCCAATGAAATGGGCTTTCCATTGACATATAAAAGTTGATGGGTTAGTTGTATGGTTTGGCCGCTAGAAGGCGTCAAAGTTGCACTAACAACTTTCTCAAATTTTCAGTGCACCAAATCATTCAAACTTAAATAACTCTCTTATTTGGGACACTTTGTATAAACTTTTATACGTCAATGGATAGCTAATGAAATGGGCTTTCCAACGATATGGCTACATGAGTTGATCAGTTACACGGTTTGGCCGCTAGGGGGCATTAAAGTTGACCTACAATTTTCCTCAAATTTTCAGTGCACCAACTCATTTAACCCCAAATTACTCACTTTTTTGGTACACTCTGTATAAAGTTTTATACGTCAATCGATAGCCAATGAAATGAGCTTTCTAAATATATGATCACATGATTTGGTAGGTTAACCCGTGTGGCCGCTAGAGGGAGTCAAAGTTGACCTACAATTTTCCTCAAATTTTCAATGCACCAACTCACTTAACCCCAAATTACTCACTTATTCGGTACACTCTGTATAAAGTTTTATACGTCAATCGATAGCCAATGAAATGAGCTTTCTAAAGATAAGATCACATGATTTGATTGGTTAACCCGTGCGGCCGCTAGAGGGAGTCAAAGTTGACCTAACAACTTTCCTCGATTTTCAGTGCACCAACTCACTTAACCCCAAATTACTCACTTATTTGGGACAGTGGGTATAAAGTTTTATATGTCAATGAATAGCCAATGAAATGGGCTTTCTAAAGATAAGATCACATGATTTGATAGGTTAACCCGTGCGGCCGCTAGAGGGAGTCAAAGTTGACCTAACAACTTTCCTCGATTTTCAGTGCACCAACTCACTTAACCCCAAATTACTCACTTATTTGGGACAGTGGGTATAAAGTTTTATATGTCAATGAATAGCCAATGAAATGGGCTTTCTAAAGATAAGATCACATGATTTGATAGGTTAACCCGTGCGGCCGCTAGAGGGAGCCAAAGTTGACCTATCAATTTTCCTCGATTTTCAGTGCACCAACTCACTTAACCCCAAATTACTCACTTATTTGGGACAGTGGGTATAAAGTTTTATATGTCAATGAATAGCCAATGAAATGGGCTTTCTAAAGATAAGATCACATGATTTGATTGGTTAACCCGTGCGGCCGCTAGAGGGAGTCAAAGTTGACCTAACAACTTTCCTCGATTTTCAGTGCACCAACTCACTTAACCCCAAATTACTCACTTATTTGGGACAGTGGGTATAAAGTTTTATATGTCAATGAATAGCCAATGAAATGGGCTTTCTAAAGATAAGATCACATGATTTGATAGGTTAACCCGTGCGGCCGCTAGAGGGAGCCAAAGTTGACCTATCAATTTTCCTCAAATTTTCAGTGCACCAACTCACTTCACCCCAAATTACTCACTTATTTGGTACACTCTGTATAAAGTTTTATACGTCAATGAATAGCCAATGAAATGGGCTTTCTAAATATATGATCACATGATTTGATTGGTTAACCCGTGTGGCCGCTAGAGGGAGCCAAAGTTGACCTATCAATTTTCCTCAAATTTTCAGTGCACCAACTCACTTAACCCCAAATTACTCACTTATTTGGTACACTCTGTATAAAGTTTTATACGTCAATCGATAGCCAATGAAATGAGCTTTCTAAAGATATGATCACATGATTTGATTGGTTAACCCGTGTGGCCGCTAGAGGGAGTCAAAGTTGACCTATCAATTTTCCTCAAATTTTCAGTGCACCAACTCACTTAACCCCAAATTACTCACTTATTCGGTACACTCTGTATAAAGTTTTATACATCAATCGATAGCCAATGAAATGAGCTTTCTAAAGATATGATCACATGATTTGATTGGTTAACCCGTGTGGCCGCTAGAGGGAGTCAAAGTTGACCTATCAATTTTCCTCAAATTTTCAGTGCACCAACTCATTTAACCCCAAATTACTCACTTATTCGGTACACTCTGTATAAAGTTTTATACGTCAATCGATAGCCAATGAAATGAGCTTTCTAAAGATATGATCACATGATTTGATTGGTTAACCCGTGTGGCCGCTAGAGGGAGTCAAAGTTGACCTATCAATTTTCCTCAAATTTTCAGTGCACCAACTCACTTAACCCCAAATTACTCACTTATTCGGTACACTCTGTATAAAGTTTTATACATCAATCGATAGCCAATGAAATGAGCTTTCTAAAGATATGATCACATGATTTGATTGGTTAACCCGTGTGGCCGCTAGAGGGAGTCAAAGTTGACCTATCAATTTTCCCCAAATTTTCAGTGCACCAACTCACTTAACCCCAAATTACTCACTTATTTGGTACACTCTGTATAAAGTTTTATACGTCAATCGATAGCCAATGAAATGAGCTTTCTAAATATATGATCACATGATTTGATTGGTTAACCCGTGTGGCCGCTAGAGGGAGTCAAAGTTGACCTATCAATTTTCCTCAAATTTTCAGTGCACCAACTCACTTAACCCCAAATTACTCACTTATTTGGTACACTCTGTATAAAGTTTTATACGTCAATCGATAGCCAATGAAATGAGCTTTCTAAAGATAAGATCACATGATTTGATTGGTTAACTCGTGTGGCCGCTAGAGGGAGTCAAAGTTGACCTATCAATTTTCCTCAAATTTTCAGTGCACCAACTCACTTAACCCCAAATTACTCACTTTTTTGGGACAGTGGGTATAAAGTTTTATATGTCAATCGATAGGTAATGAAATGGGCTTTCTAATGGTATCTAACAGTGCTTTGTAACGTGTACGGTTTGGCCGCTAGAGGGCCGCAAAACTCACCGCTTTAGTTTCGATGAGAAACTCAAACGCCTCCTTTTCCCTCCGCAAACCGGTCAAGTAGGCCTGCTCCTCCACCGTACCGGTGTGCATCAAAAAGTACACTTTTATCGGACGATCGTCGTCGCGATGCGCCTCGTACATCTGCGCATTTTTCCATTAAAAAAAAAGGAAAAAAACCAAAAAAAATGCAAAATTCTAACCTCAATTTCCCGTACGGCAGTGACGTCACTGTGATACATAACCACAAAATCGGGTCGCATAACCTCCAAACTGACGCAATCGTCGGCACCGTTGAACGTTTGAATGATCACTTTGGGCGCGTCATCAATCACGTGACCGATTTGCGTCACGTCCAATTGGGTGAACGCATGCTCCCCATCCAGTCGGCTGCGGTCCAATGACAGCGCGTACGTCGAACAAAAGTCGTCGCCGTCGTCGGTGACGTTTGGCGGTGTTGCCGGTTCGCGAAAATTCTCCCCGAACCGTTTGCCGATCGACTTGAACGACACTTTGCGCGTCAACGCCAACATAAACAGGTAGAGTCGCGGACCGGTTGACAGGACCTGTCACAAACAAAAATTATGACAGCCAAAAATGACATTGAGCGACGTCATACTTCGTTGAGTTGATGACAGGTGCGCCGATCGGCGCACAGCACTAGTACGGTGGCGTTGTTGCCGTTTGTTTCGCTGGGAATGTCCGTTTTTAAAATGTCCAGCAGGACGGACCATTTCGGGCACGGTTCCGGATTGAATTCTACAGATTCATGAAAATTGTCTTGAAAACGAACTTTTCGTGCTTTTTACTTTGCTTTTAGTTTTCTTCGAATTCTGGACTATTTAATACAAAAAAACACTAAAAAATTGGGTACAGTCAGGGAGAAAAGTGAGGTCAAAGTTTGAACTGCCAAAAAGACAGTTTGTAAAGACAGTCAGGGACAAAATCACCTCTAAAACCCACTTGGAGTGACAAAATGACAGTTTTAAGCACATTTTTGGAATCCTCACTAAATTTCCTATCAAATAACACTAAAAAACACTCAAAAATTGGGTACAGTCAGGGAGAAATGTGAGGTCAAAGTTGAAATTGCCAGAAAGACAGATTTTAGGACTGTCAGGGACAAAATCACCTCTAATACCCACATGGAGAGGGAAAATGACAGTTTTAAGCACATTTTTGGAATCCTCACTAAATTTCCTATCCAACGACACTGAAAAACACTAAAAAATTAGGTACAGTTAGGGAGAAAAGTCAGGTCAAAGTTTGAACTGCCAGAAAGACAGTTTGTAAAGACAGTCAGGGACAAAATCGCTTGTAAAACCCACTTGGAGTGACAAAATGACAGTTTTAAGCACAATTTTGGAATCCTCACTAAATTTCCTATCACATGAAACTAAAAAACACTAAAAAGTCGGTACAGTCAGGGAGAAAAGTGAGGTCAAAGTTTGAACTGCCAGAAAGACAGTTTGTAAAGACAGTCAGGGACAAAATCACCTCTAAAACCCACTTGGAGTGGGAAAATGAAAGTTTTAAGCACATTTTTGAAATCCTCACTAAATTTCCTATCCAACGACACTAAAAAACACTCACAAATTAGGTAGAGTCAGGGAGAAAAGTTAGGTCAAAGTTGAAACTGCCAGAAAGACAGTTTTTAGGACAGTCAGGGACAAAATCACCTCTAAAACCCACTTGGAGAGGGAAAATGACAGTTTTAAGCACATTTTTGGAATCCTCACTAAATTTTCTGTCAAATAACACTAAAAAACACTCAAAAATTGGGTACAGTCAAGGAAAAAAGTGAAGTCAAAGTTTTGAACTGCCAGAAAGACAGTTTTTAGGACATTCAGGGACAAAATCACCTATAAAACCCACTGGAAGTGGGAAAATGACAGTTTTAAGCACATTTTTGGAATCCTCACTAAATTTCCTATCAAATAACACTAAAAAACACTCAAAAATTGGGTACAGTCAGGGAGAAATGTGAGGTCAAAGTTGAAATTGCCAGAAAGACAGATTTTAGGACTGTCAGGGACAAAATCACCTCTAATACCCACATGGAGAGGGAAAATGACAGTTTTAAGCACATTTTTGGAATCCTCACTAAATTTTCTGTCAAATAACACTAAAAAACACTCAAAAATTGGGTACAGTCAAGGAAAAAAGTGAAGTCAAAGTTTTGAACTGCCAGAAAGACAGTTTTTAGGACATTCAGGGACAAAATCACCTATAAAACCCACTGGAAGTGGGAAAATGACAGTTTTAAGCACATTTTTGGAATCCTCACTAAATTTCCTATCAAATAACACTAAAAAACACTCAAAAATTGGGTACAGTCAGGGAGAAATGTGAGGTCAAAGTTGAAATTGCCAGAAAGACAGATTTTAGGACTGTCAGGGACAAAATCACCTCTAATACCCACATGGAGAGGGAAAATGACAGTTTTAAGCACATTTTTGGAATCCTCACTAAATTTCCTATCCAACGACACTGAAAAACACTAAAAAATTAGGTACAGTTAGGGAGAAAAGTCAGGTCAAAGTTTGAACTGCCAGAAAGACAGTTTGTAAAGACAGTCAGGGACAAAATCGCTTGTAAAACCCACTTGGAGTGACAAAATGACAGTTTTAAGCACAATTTTGGAATCCTCACTAAATTTCCTATCACATGAAACTAAAAAACACTAAAAAGTCGGTACAGTCAGGGAGAAAAGTGAGGTCAAAGTTTGAACTGCCAGAAAGACAGTTTGTAAAGACAGTCAGGGACAAAATCACCTCTAAAACCCACTTGGAGTGGGAAAATGAAAGTTTTAAGCACATTTTTGAAATCCTCACTAAATTTCCTATCCAACGACACTAAAAAACACTCACAAATTAGGTAGAGTCAGGGAGAAAAGTTAGGTCAAAGTTGAAACTGCCAGAAAGACAGTTTTTAGGACAGTCAGGGACAAAATCACCTCTAAAACCCACTTGGAGAGGGAAAATGACAGTTTTAAGCACATTTTTGGAATCCTCACTAAATTTTCTGTCAAATAACACTAAAAAACACTCAAAAATTGGGTACAGTCAAGGAAAAAAGTGAAGTCAAAGTTTTGAACTGCCAGAAAGACAGTTTTTAGGACATTCAGGGAAAAAATCACCTATAAAACCCACTGGAAGTGGGAAAATGACAGTTTTAAGCACATTTTTGGAATCCTCACTAAATTTCCTATCAAATAACACTAAAAAACACTCAAAAATTGGGTACAGTCAGGGAGAAAACTGAGGTCAAAGTTTAAACTGCCAGAAAGACAGTTTGTAAGGACAGTCCGGGACAAAATCTCCTCTAAAACCCACTTGGAGAGGGAAAATGACAGTTTTAAGCACATTTTTGGAATCCTCACTAAATTTCCTATCCAACGACACTGAAAAACACTCAAAAATTAGGTACAGTCAGGGAGAAAAGTGAGGTCAAAGTTTGAACTGCCAGAAAGACAGTTTGTAAAGACAGTCAGGGACAAAATCACCTATAAAACCCACTGGGAGTGGGAAAATGACAGTTTTAAGCACATTTTTGGAATCCTCACTAAATTTCCTATCAAATAACACTAAAAAACTCTCAAAAATTGGGTACAGTCAGCGACAAAAGTGAAGTCAAAGTTTTGAACTGCCAGAAAGACAGTTTTTAGGACAGTCAGGGACAAAATCACCTCTAAAACCCACTTGGAGAGGGAAAATGACAGTTTTAAGCACATTTTTGGAATCCTCACTAAATTTCCTATCCAACGACACTAAAAAACACTAAAAAATTAGGTACAGTCAGGGAGAAAAGTGAAGTCAAAGTTGAAACTGCCAGAAAGACAGTTTGTAAAGACAGTCAGGGACAAAATCACCTCTAAAACCCACTTGGAGTGACAGAATGACAGTTTTAAGCACATTTTTGGAATCCTCACTAAATTTCCTATCCAACGACACTAAAAAACACTAAAAAATTAGGTACAGTCAGGGAGAAAAGTGAGGTCAAAGTTGAAACTGCCAGAAAGACAGTCAGGGACAAAATCACCTCTAAAACCCACTTGGAGTGACAGAATGACAGTTTTAAGCACATTTTTGGAATCCTCACTAAATTTCCTATCCAACGACACTGAAAAACACTAAAAAATTAGGTACAGTCAGGGAGAAAAGTGAGGTCAAAGTTTGAACTGCCAGAAAGACAGTTTGTAAAGACAGTCAGGGACAAAATCACCTATAAAACCCACTGGAAGTGGGAAAATGACAGTTTTAAGCACATTTTTAGAATGCTCACTAGAGGGAGAGAACGAACTTTTCAAAAAATGACACAATATGCAAGTCAACTTATTTTTTGATTAGCTGTCAAATGGTGTATTATTGACGCTTAAATATTAGTCACGTGTGACAATTTTCTGTCAAAAAAAAATTCTCACCTCGATCGCCGGTGAAGACCAGTTTACTGGCGTCCCTGAACAACAGCTCGGCGGAATTGGTCAGTACCCAATCGACGGTGCGCGCATACTCCACTTTGCGATATTCCAGCACCGTGACGTAGAAGGTCACGGGATCGGAATACATCAACAACCTGCAAAAACGTCAGCGAGTGACACGGAGAGAATGACAAGTGACAGCGCCACCAACTGACATGAGCAAGTGACGTAACGTTGTCAGTTCGGCAATCAGCCGAGCGCTTTTCTCGCTCAAACGATGCCAGATTGCGTTCATTTGATTTTGAAGCAATTTGTGGAATTTCTTGCTTAAACAATTCTCCACGGTGATTTCGTGCAATTCCAGGGCCGGATTCAGTCGTTTCAGTTCTTTGACGGTCGCGTTCATAATTTCCAAAATGTACGTTTGAAGTTTTAGCGTTTGTTCGCTTACGGGCACGTGCAACTCGATCACCGTCGGCTGTCAAAAGTCACTCAAAAAATTATTGGGCCTGTCAAATAATAATGACGTTGACAGACCTCGTGACGTTTGAGGGTGCTGCGCACCAGAGTGTGAAAGCGCGGCCACACGTGCAGTTCCTTGACAAAGAGGGCGCGCATGACGCGTTCCACGTGACCGAAACCCAGCGTGAAACTTTGCGCGCTATTCGAGAAGGCTTTGACGAAACCAGTCTGAAAGTGAGTCGGTTAAAAGTCAATCGGTTGCACCGTTTATAGACTAGAGGGCGTCAAAATCACTACATTAAAATGACACTTGTCACTTTGACCTTGAATAACTCTGTAATTTGACAGCTGACGTGAAAATGTCACCGAAGCAAAAATGTAGTTCAAAGTGTCAGCTTTCAGAAAATATAATCAAATCACGTGATTGGTTGGATAGTTTGGCCGCTAGAGAGCGTCAAAGTCATTGGATTAAAAAAATCGTAATTTTTTTAACACTCATCACTTTGACCTTGAATAACTCAGTAATTTGACAGCTGACGTCAAAATGTCACTGAAACAAAAAGACACTCCAAAGTGTCAGCTTTCAGAAAATATGGTCACTTAAGTTAATCGGTTGCACCGTTTGGCCGCTAGAGGGCGTCAAAGTTGGTAGATTAAAAAAATCGTAATTTTTCTGACACTGATCACTTTGACCGTGAATAACTCCGTAATTTGACAGCTGACGTCAAAATGTCACCGAAGCAAAAATGTAGTTCAAAGTGTCAGCTTTCAGAAAATATAGTCAAATCACGTGATTAGTTGGACTGTTTGGCCGCTAGGGGGCGTTAAAGTCGGTGGATTAAAAAAACCGTAATTTTTCTGACACCGATGACTTTGACCGTGAATAACTCAGTAATTTGACAGCTGACGTCAAAATGTCACTGAAGCAAAAATGTAGTTCAAAGTGTCAGCTTTCAGAAAATATAATCAAATCACGTGATTGGTTGGATGGTTTGGCCGCTAGAGAGCGTCAAAGTCGGTAGATTAAAAAAACCGTAATTTTTCTGACACTGATCACTTTGACCGTGAATAACTCAGTAATTTGACAGCTAACGTCAAAATGTCACTGAAGCGAAAATGTAGTTAAAAGTGTCAGTTTTCAGAAAATATGGCGAATGCGCCTGATTTTTTCCTAACAGCTTCACGCTATCCAATAACTTTGTCTGGAAAATGGCGTCTGGAGGACAACCACCGACACTTACCTTGTTGTGTTGCCGGTACAATTTCAAGGCGAACGCCTCGTTGCAACTCTCGAATATTCGATGCGCCCGCAGCACAATCACTCCGGTGATTTTTTCGATCGGAATCCGTTTTTTCAGCAAATCCACCACCAGAATTCGGGCGGCCAGAAAATGAACGCCACCGCACAAATATTCCTCCGCTCTGCCAAACAAGAAAAAGTTCAAATTTGACAGTTTATAACTCGGCTGTTTTGACAGCTATCGCAAACTTTGACGGCTCGTTCGAAAGCCCGTTTAATTCCCTCTAATTAATCTGTCGCGACGTTTTGCCCTGCGGGGCCTAGGAAGGGAGTTATTTGAGGTTAACAAGAACGCTACACTGACAGAACCTCAGAAGTTCAACTCACAGTAAATCGGTTATTTTCTGAGCTACACGCTGCTACAACCACTCAAATTAACCGTCTTTAACTCAGCTTTCCAATGATGTACTTTGACAGGCTGTCAAATGAAATGAGCTTGATAGGTTTGGCCGCTAGACGGCGTCAAAGTTGTGTTAAAACTAATTTTGACACTTTTCACTTTGATCTTGAATAACCCGCTTATTTGACAGTTGACGTTAAAATGTCATTGAAGTGAAAAGATAGTCTAAAGAATAAGCTTTTCAAAAATGTCCCCTTTAAGTTAATTGGTTGAGTGGTTAAGCGGCTAGAAGGTGTTGAAAGTTTAAAAGCAAATATCTCCAAAACGGTAAGAGTGTGAGGGTTGAAATTTACAGAGTGAATAGAGTGTTAAAAGGGCTTGACTTTTAGGTGTAAATGGCTTAGTTTGGACGCTTATATTTGACAGTTTACCTGGTTGGTCCAGTGTCGTGCTCGACATAAACGTGCTCACCCTCCAACTGTTGATGAAAGCGTTTCTGTTCGGTTTCGGTGGCGTTCAACACTAAAACCAAATTGCCCGGGTCCTGGTACACTTTCAGGATGTTTACAATCACTCTGTCCATGTTCAGGCCCCTGAAAAATTCAAAATATGATGTTCACCGATTTTTGCCGCATTTAATCGTTTTCTACTTTGCCGCAATCACTAAACCGTCACTCCTGACCGTTTTCTCAAAGATTTCAGTCTCAAACTCCAACATTTTCTGCAAAACAAGAAAAAAACACCCAAACAGTAAACAAACGTCGCGAACGTGACGTTTCTAGGTTAGGTGCACTGTCAATTGTCAAAAACTGGTCAAGGAGAGTGCGATGTTTGTGTCGCGCACGGGCAATGTTGCCACGTTTTGTTTCATTGAAAAGTTACAAAAAAGTGCAACTCCAACATTTTCTCCAAAAAAACAGAAAAAAACACCCAAACAATAAACAAACGTCCCGGACGTGACGTTTCTAGGTTAGGTTAGCTTTGTGGACTGTCAATTGTCAAAAACTGGTCAAGTAGAGTGCGATGTTTGTATCGCGCACGGGCAATGTTGCCACGTTTTGTTTTATTAAAACAATTAATTGTGTTTGTTGTGTTTTCATGTAAATCGAGAGACTTTAATACTGAAAATTGACTTGTAGACATAAAAACTACTTTTTCAAGAATTTGTTACTACAAATTCATACATTTAAACCTTAAAAATTGACTTGAGCCCCAAAATGTGACTGAACTAATGAAAAGTGACATCAGAAGCTTAAAATTTGCATTTAAAGTAAATTTTCATAATTTTAAGACAAATTTCCAATATTTTAGTCTTGAAAATAGTCTTAGATGCAGGACATTGACATTAGATTCATGAAAATTGTCTTGAAAACTAACTTTTCGTGCTTTTTACTTTGCTTTCAATTTTCTTCGAATTCTGGACTATTTAATATAAAAAACACCAAAAAATTAGGTACAGTCAGGGAGAAAAGTGAGGTCAAAGCTGAAACTGCCAGAAAGACAGTTTTTAGGACAGTCAGGGACAAAATCACCTATAAAACCCACTTGGAGAGGGAAAATGACAGTTTTAAGCACATTTTTGGAATCCTCACAAAATTTCCTATCCAACGACACTGGAAAACAGTAAAAAATTAGGTACAGTCAGGGAGAAAAGTGAGGTCAAAGTTTGAACTGCCAGAAAGACAGTTTGTAAAGACAGTCAGGGACAAAATCACCTATAAAACCCACTTAGATTGGGAAAATGACAGTTTTAAGCACATTTTTGGAATCCTCACTAAATTTCCTATCCAACAACACTGAAAAACACTAAAAAATTAGGTACAATCAGGGAGAAAAGTGAGGTCAAAGTTTGAACTGTCAGAAAGACAGTTTTTAGGACAGTCAGGGACAAAATCACATCTAAAACCCACTTGGAGAGGGAAAATTACAGTTTTAAGCACATTTTTGGAATCCTCACTAAATTTCCTATCCAACAACACTGAAAAACACTAAAAAATTAGGTACAGTCAGGGAGAAAAGTGAAGTCAAAGTTTGAACTGTCAGAAAGACAGTTTTTAGGACAGTCAGGGACAAAATCACCTCTAAAACCCACTTGGAGAGGGAAAATGACAGTTTTAAGCACATTTTTGGAATCCTCATTAAATTTCCTATCCAACGACGCTGAAAAACAGTAAAAAATTAGGTACAGTCAGGGAGAAAAGTGAGGTCAAAGTTTGAACTGCCAGAAAGACAGTTTGTAAAGACAGTCAGGGACAAAATCACCTATAAAACGCACTTAGAGTGGGAAAATGACAGTTTTAAGCACATTTTTGGAATCCTCACTAAATTTCCTATCCAACAACACTGAAAAACACTAAAAAATTAGGTACAGTCAGGGAGAAAAGTGAAGTCAAAGTTTGAACTGTCAGAAAGACAGTTTTTAGGACAGTCAGGGACAAAATCACCTCTAAAACCCACTTGGAGAGGGAAAATGACAGTTTTAAGCACATTTTTGGAATCCTCATTAAATTTCCTATCCAACGACGCTGAAAAACAGTAAAAAATTAGGTACAGTCAGGGAGAAAAGTGAGGTCAAAGTTTGAACTGCCAGAAAGACAGTTTGTAAAGACAGTCAGGGACAAAATCGCTTGTAAAACCCACTTGGAGTGACAAAATGACAGTTTTCAGCACATTATTGGAATCCTCACTAAATTTCCTATCAAATGACACTAAAAAACACTCAAAAATTAGGTACAGTCAGGGAGAAAAGTGAGATCAAAGTTTGAACTGCCAGAAAGACAGCCAGGGACAAAATCGCTTGTAAAACCCACTTGGAGTGACAAAATGACAGTTTTCAGCACATTTTTGGAATCCTCACTAAATTTCCCATCCAACAACACTGAAAAACACTAAAAAATTAGGTACAATCAGGGAGAAAAGTGAGGTCAAAGTTTGAACTGTCAGAAAGACAGTTTTTAGGACAGTCAGGGACAAAATCACCTCTAAAACCCACTTGGAGAGGGAAAATGACAGTTTTAAGCACATTTTTGGAATCCTCACTAAATTTCCTATCCAACGACACTGAAAAACATTAAAAAATTAGGTACAGTCAGGGAGAAAAGTGAGATCAAAGTTTGAACTGCCAGAAAGACAGTCAGGGACAAAATCGCTTGTAAAACCCACTTGGAGTGACAAAATGACAGTTTTCGGCACATTTTTGGAATCCTCACTAAATTTCCTATCCAACGACACTAAAAAACACTCAGTACGAGTTATTTACAAAATAAAAAATTGCTTGCACTGCTATTTTAAGTAGAACACACACGCTTACAAAACAGAATGTTTGTCAGTCTCGATTGGAAAATGAGGTTATTCGAGTGTGTTGTGGTGATTTTCATTTGTTTTCTACGCGGCAGTTTGGGCGCGGCCAACTTAGTGCGTAAGTAATTTGACAGACGACTTTTTTTTTTTCTTGATAAACTGATATTTGACAGCGGAATTTCTGAAAGTATGCCCGAAATCCAGTCCCAACCTCAAACAGTGCCTGACCGAGTCGATCGAGTCGTTGCGACCTCTATTGGCCGTCGGTATACCCGACTTTGACATACCAAAGTGCGAACCGTTGCGCATCGAAAAAATGACAATCGATCAGGGGCGTGGCCCCGTTTCCGTCCAATCAGCGTACAGCAACATCCAAGTGTTTGGTGCTGCGCACTTTACCATACGAAACGTCAAGTGAGTGTCAATTTTCTGTCACTTTTTCTGTACGTTACATTCTAATATACCACCAGAGTGGATCTGACCAAAGACAGAGTGAAAATCAAACTGTTTTTCCCCCAATTGACAGTAAACAGTGATTACAGGATGACAGGTCAAATACTGCTAATGCCAATCACCGGGGAAGGATCTAGTTACGGGAATTACAGTGAGTGCAACGTTGCCGCGATTCAAATAACATTCAGGAGGTAAACGTGGCAACAATTTACAGGTAATATCGAGGCGGTGATCGCAATGAAAGCGACACGAGTGACGAAAAATAACGAAGAATATTACAACGTTGCCGATTGTTTCATTGATTTTGACATAAGCGAGGCCACGTTGCGTTTCGACAATTTGTTCAATGGCAATCAGGAACTCGGTGAGTTTAGTTTGTCCTCCAGTCACAAGATAGTGACGTCACGTGTAGGCCCAGTTGCTTAAACTTTTTTTCAGGGGAAGCCATGAATTTGTTTCTGAACGACAATTGGAAAACGGTAACCGACGAGATCAAACCGGTGCTGGAAGCGAAATTGGCCGAATTGTTTAAACAATTCGCCAACAAAATATTCCGTAAATATCCCATAAACGTTTTGTTTCCCAATTGATTGAATAAAAGTTTGTTTGTCCTCCGGGCGCTTGGGCATAATGGCGGCTGGAGGACAGCTTTTACCGGTATCGACGTATTTTCTTTTCTCCCCGGGGGGTGGTAACCATAGCAACGCCACCGTCTGCGCATTTCCAATTCCACTCACCATTTCCTTCACACACGTAACGCCGTGTTATTGTTTCAGTCACGGCCTTCTCTAAAACACTCTTTTCTTTATTTTTCCATTTTTTTTCCCATTTTTCAGTTTTCTTTTCTAATTTCCTTGAGTGTTTGTGACGTAATTTCCCTTCTTCAATATGTAAGTAATGAAATCCACTTTCAACAACTCCGTTCAGACAATTTACACAGGGTGGACCAAAAAAAAAAACCAAAATCGTACAAAAAAAGAAATTTAAAGATTTTTGCATTGTAAACCACTTTTGTACTGTTTACACGGTGTCACGTGCTCATTTTTAGTTTTAAACAGGCTTTTTTGGCTCTATACTACAATCACTGTCAAGAATATATTATATTGACATTTGACAGTTGTAGGTGTCAACAAAATGGCACATCGCTAATAGTCCGGGAGGATGTGAAAATTTGCATTATCGTCGTCCAATTAGTCAGTATGGCCGCTGTACTTTGCCTAGGCTTGATCATTTACAGGCAACGCAAAACTAAGGTAACTTTATCACACTCTCGGTTAAATTTAACCGACGGTTAAACTTTACCATCAGGCTATCGCGACCGGTATGTGGACCATTTTAGAGACAATTCTACTGGGCAAACTCATTTTGTTTAATACCGTAAGTTTAACCGGAGGTTAACTAACACTGGATAAACTTAACCTAAAAAATTTTTTAGGTTACGGTGCGAAGTATGGAACCGTCAATTGTGCGTTGTTTGGCGGAGGCGTGGATCAGAGAAATTGGCTTTATCACGTGCTACGGCGCCATCTTGCTCAAACTCTACCGCCATCTGGTGGAGTTTCGTACAAGAAAAGCGCACAGATGGGTAATTTTGTTTTTCACTTGTCACTTTTGACAGTTCACAACTCGGTTATTTTGACAGGTATCGAGTTGATTTTTATGACAGATTGTAGGCTACGGTGTCCTCTGCAAACTGTCACGTGACGTGTTTGTACAAAAAACGTCAACTAACCGAGTTACTAAACGAAAATATTTAAGTTGCATTGGCAGGTCACGATTTGTATTCTAGTCACTTTGATAGCCGCTAACTCGGTTATTTTGACAGGTATCGAGTTGATTTTTGTGACAGATTATAGACTACAGTGTCCTTTACAAACTGTCACGTGACGTGTTTTTACGAAAAATGTCAACTAACCGAGTTATTGAAGGAAAACATCCGAGTTGCATTAGAAGGTCACGATTTGTGTTCTAGTCACTTTGATAGCCGCTAACTCGGTTAGTTTGACAGGTATCGAGTTGATTTTTATGACAGATTGTAGACTACGGTGTCCTTTACAAACTGTCACGTGACGTGTTTTTACGAAAAATGTCAACTAACCGAGTTATTGAAGGAAAATATCCGAGTTGCATTAGAAGGTCACGATTTGTGTTCTAGTCACTTTGATAGCCGCTAACTCAGTTAGTTTGACAGGTATCGAGTTGATTTTTTTGACAGATTGTAGGCTACGGTGTCCTCTACAAACTGTCACATGACGTGTTTGTACGAAAAATGTCAACTAACCGAGTTATTGGACGAAAATATTTAGGTTGCATTGGAAGGTCACGATTTGTGTTCTAGTCACTTTGATAGCCGCTAACTCAGTTATTTTGACAGGTATCGAGTTGATTTTTGTGACAGATTGTAGACTACAATGTCCTTTACAAACTGTCACGTGACGTGTTTGTACGAAAAACGTCAACTAACCGAGTTATTGGACGAAAATATCCAAGTTGCATTGTAAGGTCACGATTTGTGTTCTAGTCACTTTGATAGCCGCTAACTCGGTTAATTTGACAGGTATCGAGTTGATTTTTATGACAGATTGTAGGCTACAAAGTCCTCTGCAAACTGTCACGTGACGTGTTTGTACGAAAAACGTCAACTAACCGAGTTACTGAACGAAAATATCCAAGTTGCATTAGAAGGTCACGATTTGTGTTCTAGTCACTTTGACAGCCGCTAACTCGGTTATTTTGACAGGTATCGAGTTGATTTTTGTGACAGATTGTAGGCTACGGTGTCCTTTACAAACTGTCACGTGACGTGTTTGTACAAAAAACGTCAACTAACCGAGTTACTGAACGAAAATATCCAAGTTGCTTTGGAAGGTCACGATTTGTGTTCTAGTCACTTTGATAGCCGCTAACTCGGTTATTTTGACAGGTATCGAGTTGATTTTTGTGACAGATTGTAGGCTACGGTGTCCTTTACAAACTGTCACGTGACGTGTTTGTACAAAAAACGTCAACTAACCGAGTTACTGAACGAAAATATCCAAGTTGCTTTGGAAGGTCACGATTTGTGTTCTAGTCACTTTGATAGCCGCTAACTCGGTTATTTTGACAGGTATCGAGTTGATTTTTGTGACAGATTGTAGACTACAATGTCCTTTACAAACTGTCACGTGACGTGTTTGTACGAAAAACGTCAACTAACCGAGTTACTGAACGAAAATATCCAAGTTGCATCGGAAGGTCACGATTTGTGTTCTAGTCACTTTGATAGCCGCTAACTCGGTTATTTTGACAGGTATCGAGTTGATTTTTGTGACAGATTGTAGGCTACGGTGTCCTTTACAAACTGTCACGTGACGTGTTTGTACGAAAAACGTCAACTAACCGAGTTACTGAACGAAAATATCCAAGTTGCATTAGAAGGTCACGATTTGTATTCTAGTCACTTTGATAGCCGCTAACTCGGTTAGTTTGACAGGTATCGAGTTGATTTTTTTGACAGATTATAGACTACAGTGTCCTTTACAAACTGTCACGTGACGTGTTTTTACGTCAAATGTCACCTAACCGAGTTATTGAAGGAAAACATCCGAGTTGCATTGTAAGGTCACGATTTGTATTCTAGTCACTTTGATAGCCGCTAACTCGGTTAGTTTGACAGGTATCGAGTTGATTTTTTTGACAGATTATAGACTACAGTGTCCTTTACAAACTGTCACGTGACGTGTTTTTACGAAAAATGTCAATTAACCGAGTTATTGAAGGAAAACATCCGAGTTGCATTGTAAGGTCACGATTTGTATTCTAGTCACTTTGATAGCCGCTAACTCGGTTAGTTTGACAGGTATCGAGTTGATTTTTTTGACAGATTATAGACTACAATGTCCTCTACAAACTGTCACGTGACGTGTTTGTACAAAAAATGTCAACTAACCGAGTTACTGAACGAAAATATCCAAGTTGCATTGGAAGGTCACGATTTGTGTTCTAGTCACTTTGATAGCCGCTAACTCGGTTATTTTGACAGGTATCGAGTTGATTTTTTTGACAGATTGTAGGCTACGGTGTCCTCTACAAACTGTCACGTGACGTGTTTGTACAAAAAACGTCAACTAACCGAGTTACTGAAGGAAAATATCCAAGTTGCATTGGAAGGTCACGATTTGTGTTCTAGTCACTTTGATAGCCGCTAACTCGGTTAGTTTGACAGGTATCGAGTTGATTTTTTTGACAGATTGTAGGCTACGGTGTCCTTTACAAACTGTCACGTGACGTGTTTGTACGAAAAACGTCAACTAACCGAGTTACTGAACGAAAATATCCAAGTTGCATTGGAAGGTCACGATTTGTATTCTAGTCACTTTGATAGCCGCTAACTCGGTTATTTTGACAGGTATCGAGTTGATTTTTTTGACAGATTATAGACTACAGTGTCCTTTACAAACTGTCACGTGACGTGTTTTTACGAAAAACGTCAACTAACCGAGTTATTAGACGAATCTTTCACGTAACTAGTATAAATCACTTTTCCGTCATTTTTGACAGGTGGTAAAGGACATTGACCTTCTCAAGTACCTGCTCGTGATGCTGATTGGTGGCGTGACGTATATGACGGCCTTTACCGCCATCACTTTAGATCTGCGTGCGGCAAACTTTACATTACTGGAAACCGTGCAAACTGAGAGCGGACAACAGTTTCAGGTAACGTCAAACCTAAATAAGTCGCTAATTTGACTGACAAGGTGTCAACTTTTTTATGTCAATGGATAGCCAATGAAAAGGGCTTTCCAACGGTATATAAATGTCGGTTGATTGGTTTAGTAGTTTGGTCGCTAGAGGGCTTCAAACTTGACTTACAACTTTGCTCAAATTTTCAGTGCATCAACTCACTTAACCTCAAAAAAACTCCCTTATTTAGGACACTTTGTATATATTTTTATACGTCAATGGATAGCCAATGAAATGGGCTTTCCAACGATATGGCTACACGAGTTGATTGGTTGGACAGTTTGGCCGCTACAGGGCGTCAAAGTTGACCTACAACTTTGCTCAAATTTTTAGTGCACCAACTTACTTAACCTCAAAAAACTCCCTTATTTAGGACACTTTGTATATATTTTTATACGTCAATGGATAGCCAATGAAATGGGCTTTCCAACGATATGGCTACACGAGTTGATTGGTTGGACAGTTTGGCCGCTACAGGGCGTCAAAGTTGACCTACAACTTTGCTCAAATTTTTAGTGCACCAACTTACTTAACCTCAAAAAACTCCCTTATTTAGGACACTTTGTATATATTTTTATACGTCGCTGGATAGCCAATGAAAAGGGCTTTCCAACGGTATATAAATGTCGGTTGATTGGTTTAGTAGTTTGGTCGCTAGAGGGCTTCAAACTTCAAATTTGTTTGACAGGAATGCAAACGTTTACGGTGGGACTACGTCACCGAAGCGGCGGAAGTGGCCATTTTGATTTTCGGCATTCGTTTAGCGTACGCAAGCAGAAACGCGCGCACTCAGTTTCACGTAAGTCGGTGACAGCTGTCGCAGAAACGGTTTGACAGATTGTGCGTCAAAATGTTGTCAGGAACGAAGCTTTTTGTGCGCTTCCCTCGTCGTGGAATTGACCGTCAGCGTGGCATTTTACACGGCCCGGACCTGGATTTTTCCTCGTTTGTGCCCCGATACGGTCCTGATTGTTTACTGCGTCAGAACGCAAACGTCACAAACCGTTTCGTTGCTGCTGATTTTCGCGCCGAAATTTTGGTACCAACAAAAACAAGTGCGCCATCTGGCGCAAGAGTATTCGTGCCGATTCCCTTTGGACGCCTTCAAGGTAAGTGTCATACAAGTCATCGCGACAGTTGACAGTTGACAATTTGATTTAAATCAGGAGCAAAAAAGTGCGTCGGACGTGGAAATCGGAGAGTATAGCATAGCAGATCTGAGCCCTGATGATATCCGCACCGAACTGAAACGTCTCTACCTGCAATTGGAGGTGTTGAAGGCAAAGGACATTTGCAAGGACAATCCGCACATATCAAAGCGAAAGGGGGGAAGAAAGACGCAACACAGACGGTTCAGTTTACAGAAAAAAGGCAGCAAAGACAACAAGGTGAGTGAGAGAGAGAGTGAATACTCGCTTTCCTCCATTTTTGCTGTCGTTGAAGCGCAACAAGGACAACAAAAGAGATCCGGACACGGAAATGACAGAAGCGGAACCGTCGCGCACGCCGGAAGAGTCGATTTGTAGCAACGAAGGACCCAGCGCCATCTACGCGGATCTGCCATCTGTCAATCAAACTATTTCCACTAAAGAGGGTTAATACATTTTTTCTCCAGTTTTTTTTTTTTATATCCGCCTGTCAAATTAAAGTTCACTTCCAATATTCATGTGTCTCTGAGATTTATGACAGTTGTCACACATGACTGTCTGGCTAAGTTATCCACTAAAACCACGTGATATCTAGATCTAAGATCAAATTTTGTCTACAATCAACGTTTCAGAGGGTTCTGGCAAAACAAAATGGCTTCTATAGAGGCATCTGACAGCTTTAAAACAAACTTTACAAGCTTAAGAAGGTTTCAGAGGCTTCTGGCAACTAAAAATGACTTGTAGAGGCTTCTGGCAATACAAAATGGCTTCTAGAGGCTTCTGGCAGCTTTAGAAGAGTCTTTATAAGCTTAAGAAGGTTTCAAAGGCTTCTGGCAACTAAAAATGACTTGTAGAGGCTTCTGGCAATACAAAATGGCTTCTAGAGGCTTCTGGCAGCTTTAGAAGAGTCTTTATAAGCTTAAGAAGGTTTCAGAGGCTTCTGGCAATACAAAATGGCTTCTAGAGGCTTCTGGCAGCTTTAGAAGAGTCTTTATAAGCTTAAGAAGGTTTCAAAGGCTTCTGGCAACTAAAAATGACTTGTAGAGGCTTCTGGCAATACAAAATGGCTTCTAGAGGCTTCTGGCAGCTTTAGAAGAGTCTTTATAAGCTTAAGAAGGTTTCAGAGGCTTCTGGCAACTAAAAATGGCTTCTAGAGGCTTCTGGCACGTTAAAAACAGTTTTAGTAAGCTTAAGAAGGTTTCAGAATCTTCTGGCAACTAAAAATGGCTTGTAGAGGCTTCTGGCAGCTTTAGAAGAGTCTTTACAAGCTTAAGAAAGTTTCAGAAGCTTCTGGCAACTAAAAATGACTTGTAGAGGCTTCTGGCAATACAAAATGGCTTCTAGAGGCTTCTGGCAGCTTTAGAAGAGTCTTTACAAGTTTAAGAAGGTTTCAGAGGCTTCTGGCAATTCAAAATGGCTGCCAGAGTCCTCTGGCACGTTAAAAACAGTTTTAGTAAGCTTAAGAAGGTTTCAGAATCTTCTGGCAACTAAAAATGGCTTGTAGAGGCTTCTGGCAATACAAAATGGCTTCTAGAGGCTTCTGGCAGCTTTAGAAGAGTCTTTATAAGCTTAAGAAGGTTTCAGAGGCTTCTGGCAATACAAAATGGCTTCTAGAGGCATCTGGCAGCTTTAGAAGGGTCTTTATAAGCTTAAGAAGGTTTCAGAGGCTTCTGGCAACTAAAAATGGCTTGTAGAGGCTTCTGGCAATACAAAATGGCTTCTAGAGGCATCTGGCAGGTTTAGAAGAGTCTTTATAAGCTTAAGAAGGTTTCAGAGGCTTCTGGCAATACAAAATGGCTTCTAGAGGCATCTGGCAGCTTTAGAAGAGTCTTTACAAGCTTAAGAGGGTTTCAGAAGCTTCTGGCAATACAAAATGGCTTCTAGAGGCATCTGGCAGCTTTAGAAGAGTCTTTACAAGCTTAAGAGGGTTTCAAAGGCTTCTGGCAACTAAAAATGACTTCTAGAGGCATCTGGCATTTTTAAAACAGCCTTTACGCGACAGAGAGCCAGAGGATTGCTTTGAAAATTACATTGTTGGCTTCAAAGTGCCGTAATTCAACTATTCTAAATGGGACACCCTGTAGATTGGCACACCATTAGATGTCCCATACAGACATCTCTCTCTCTCTGTACCACAGGGTAAATTGAGACAAGCCATGTAAATAAGTTTGATTTTAATGGAATAAAAGCAAGTTTAAAAACAATAATTTATTAGAACAAACTAATCAGGTTTCGGCCGGTGTGGTTTTAGCATTGTGATTGGTTACCTGTTGTTGCAAGTCTCGCACGATTAAAGCTAAAACTTCGGGACTGATGCCCACTTCGCATAGTCGCACGCAAACTGCAAGAGCTTCCGACGACAAACCAGTATTGAGCAGTTCCGATATTTGTTGTATGGTGGTCAATGTGGACTGGGCCTCTTTAATGTGTCTGGCTCGACTCGAATCCATTTTATTATTTAAAGCTTTATTTTGATGGGGCTAAAAGGGTTTTAGTAAACAACAAACATTCAACCTCTTTTCTAACCCTATATTTTAGTTTGACAGTTTGACAGCGGCGTTGCCAAATCAATTAAGTTTGGTGGTACTTGCGAAATTAATAGTTTAACCGGCTAGGAGATAAACGTCAACAGCTTATCATCGTAGCTGAGTAAAGCAGGAAATGTATTTAATTTTGCCTGGTACATTAGCGGCAGAGCACAGCTCTGCCGCTTACCGCTTCTATTGTAGCCTGTGGTAAATCTGGCAACGGGGAGCTGACAAACGTCAATCAATGTGTCAGTTTAGTTTGCGTTCGAGGGCGCTTCGGTTCGTTGTCCCTGAACCGTGAAAGCCGCGTGTCACTTTGAATACTAAAAAAAGTGATTTCAATTCAATTTGCTGGCAAACGCAAAAAAAACTACCCCAACCCAACTGTTCAGCTCGAACTTGTGCTAATCGGGTTCCGTAATTTTCAGTTAGCGGTGCAAATGCGCCGCCCTGTGCAAACAATAGGAAATCGACCATGTTTTCCTGGTACACATAATAATCCGCCATATTGAAATCTAACCTTTTCCCTTGATAGAAAATAGTGGTAAGTGGGCAATATTCCACGAATTTTCTGTTAATTTTCTTTCGTTTCGGTGCGTTTTTATCAAAAAATGCGTGATACGTGGACCGTTTAAGTGTTGTGTGCCATTTAGGTGTGAACATATGCATATTCTAAGAGCGAACCTTTGGCACCCATTTTAAGGGAGACCTGGACGTGTTTAGGGCGAAAATGAGTGCTAACCAGAAGCAACCGGCTGCCGGAGGACCCCAAACTCAACGCTACTCAAATTCACCGTATCCTTTTGTCACCCCCCTTTTTTACCAGTCTGTCAAGTAAATGTCCAGTTTTTAGTGATATTCTGGGGGCTACACAATCATGGTCAGTGTTTTTACATTAGTACCCATATGGTAGTGACTTCTTTATAGGTATATCACTTTCCCTTATCATTTACTAACCCTACCAAATGGTAGAAAACCCTGAAAAACTAGATTAACACCTTTAGTTGGCATTTTAACTTGTTTCTTCAGTTTAAAGTGTTAAAACTAAAACCAGCTTGTTCAGTACTTACCAAATTATAATTCTCTCGATTACCAAGTACATTCTTAAATTGGGTACAGGTGAGTTATTTGCTTATATACGCATAAAAAGGAGGAATATAATATTTTTTAAATTTCAGCCCCTCAAGTCACTTTTCAATCTGTATTTTCCATCGCAAGTGCAAAACTAGTGTAGTAGCGGCAGCATAACACACTAGTTTTGCACTAAACACGTAAATTGGAAATTTTCGAAGACAAGGTAGGGCTGGGTTTTCCTTCCCAACTTCTTCTAGTCTCTTAATCGTAATTATTAACTTAATTACTTGAAAATTGTGGTTACACCTCGATAAAGCTAAATTTGACAGTTCTGATGTTAAGGAACGCTTTTATACTTTTCTTAGGTCACGTGACAACTGTCATAACTGTCAAAATCCACTCATCAGTGTTCTGAAAGTATAAAATGTCAAATATGTGCTTTTTTGTGAAATTACACTATAAGTTGTGTTTACGGCTTAACGAAGTCAAATTTGACAGTTCTGATGTTAAGGAACACTTTTATACTTTTCTTAGGTCACGTGACAGCTGTCAAAATGCACTCACCAGTGTCCTGAAAGTATAAAATGTCAAATATGTGCTTTTTTGTGAAATTGCACTGTAAGTTGTGTTTACGGCTTAATGCAGCCAAATTTGACAGTTGTGACATTAACGGACGGTTTAGTACGTTGCTGATGTCACGTGACAGCTGTCATAACTGTCAAAATGCACTCACCAGTGTCCAGAAAATATAAAATGTCAAACAGATTTGTTTCTTTGTGGAATTGCACTGTAAGTTGCGTTTACGGCCTAATGAAGTCAAATTTGACAGTTCTGATGTTAAGGAACACTTTTATTACTTTTCTTAGGTCACGTGACAACTGTCATAACTGTCAAAATGCACTCACCAGTGTCCTGAAAGTATAAAATGTCAAATATGTGTTTTTTTGTGGAATTGCACTATAAGTTGCATTTACTGCTTAATGAAGTCAAATTTGACAGTTCTGATGTTAAAGAACTCTTTTATACTCTTCTTAGGTCACGTGATAGCTGTCATAACTGTCAAAATGCACTCACCAGTGTCCTGAAAGTATAAAATGTCAAATATGTGTTTTTTTGTGGAATTGCACTATAAGTTGCATTTACTGCTTAATGAAGTCAAATTTGACAGTTCTGATGTTAAAGAACTCTTTTATACTCTTCTTAGGTCACGTGATAGCTGTCAAAACTGTCAAAATGCACTCACCAGTGTCCTGAAAGTATAAAATGTCAAATATGTGCTTCTTTGTGAAATTGCACTATAAGTTGTGTTTATGGCTTAATGAAGCCAAATTTGACAGTTGTGACATTAACGGACGGTTTAGTACGTTGCTGATGTCACGTGACAGCTGTCATAACTGTCAAAATGCACTCACCAGTGTCCAGAAAATATAAAATGTCAAACAGATTTGTGTCTTTGTGGAATTGCACTGTAAGTTGTGTTTACGGCTTAATGAAGTCAAATTTGACAGTTCTGATGTTAAGAAACACTTTTATACTTTTCTTAGGTCACGTGACAGCTGTCAAAACTGTCAAAATGCACTCACCAGTGTCGTGAAAGTATAAAATGTCAAATATGTGCTTTTTTGTGAAATTGCACTATAAGTTGTGTTTACGGCTTAATGAAGCCAAATTTGACAGTTGTGACATTAACGGACGGTTTAGTACGTTGCCGATGTCACGTGACAGCTGTCATAACTGTCAAAATGCACTCACCAGTGTCCAGAAAATATAAAATGTCAAACAGATTTGTTTCTTTGTGGAATTGCACTGTAAGTTGTGTTTACGGCTTAATGAAGTCAAATTTGACAGTTCTGATGTTAAGAAACACTTTTATACTTTTCTTAGATCACGTGACAGCTGTCAAAACTGTCAAAATGCACTCACCATTGTCGTGAAAGTATAAAATGTCAAATATGTGCTTTTTTGTGAAATTGCACTATAAGTTGTGTTTACGGCTTAATAAAGTCAAATTTGACAGTTCTGATGTTAAGGAACACTTTTATACTTTTCTTAGGTCACGTGACAGCTGTCAAAACTGTCAAAATGCACTCACCAGTGTCCTGAAAGTATAAAATGTCAAATATGTGCTTTTTTGTGAAATTGCACTATAAGTTGTGTTTACGGCTTAATGAAGCCAAATTTGACAGTTCTGATGTTAAGGAACACTTTTATACTTTCTTAGGTCACGTGACAACTGTCATAACTGTCAAAATCCACTCACCAGTGTCCTGAAAGTATAAAATGTCCAACAGATTTGTTTCTTTGTGGAATTGCATTGTAAGTTGTGTTTACGGCTTAATGAAGCCAAATTTGACAGTTGTGACATCACTTTTCTTAGGTCACGTGACAACTGTCAAAAAATTCACTCACCAGCGTGTCCTAATAGTATAAAATGTCAAGTAGATGCGTTTTTCGGAGAACGTACACTGTAACGTGCGTTTATTGTTTCGTGGAGTCCCGAATTTGACAGTTCTGACGTTGACACTTGTCTGTCATACTTTGACACTGTCAAACTTTGCTCCATAAAGCCATACATACACAATGCGTAGCGTGTGTTATCCGAGAGGAAAAATCATTCGCTGATGATGGGAAAAACGCGCTTTACACTATAGAAAACTGCCTAAATTAGTTTGTTAGGGTTTCTTTGAACGGTAACCTGAAAATTGTCGTGCACAATCGGGCAACAGTGCCGAAAAACCCCGTCTTTCTCAGGGCGCTTGTCCGGTGGTTGCGAATCCATCCACGTGTCCACAAAATGGCGGTTCGATAATGCATTTTCCCCCGGGGTGGTTTTTGTTGATGAACCGACCAGTTTTTCGGGTAAATTGTGGGGAAAATCATGAAGAAAACGGCAAATTTCAAGCTTGATTGATTGAACGTAATGGTGCTTGTGCCCGGTTATTGATTTGTGTGGCTTTCTCTAATGGAAATTATGGTATCGAGATTTGTGCCCGGTGGATCTGTCAAACAGGATGGAATTTGCTTATTGCCACCGTCCACCCATTTTAGGCTGCTACCGCCCCAGACACCTCGTAAGTTACAGTTTTTCTGATTAGTCACACAAAAATACACTTGCAAGCAAAATAGGGGAGTGTATTTATGTAAAAGGTGATCGATTGAAAGCGCCGTTGCCAGCGTTACTGTCTGTTTAGGTTGAATAATTCAGCCGAGAGGGCGCTGGTTGTCTTGTGACATTTGCTTGACAGATCTTAGTGATAGTTATTTCGTATAAAATCCTTAATAACATTAACAGATACCAACCAATTATAACGCAACATACAAATGGTAAGTGTCGAGAATATTTCTGGAACTTTTTGGCCAAAAACACTTTGAATCCTTGAAGAGGATGTTTGATTGCACTTTTTTGTAGGATCGGACGCGTTTCACAGTAACGCTTCGTATGTGACGCAAAATCAAGGGCCGAACCAAGGGGGGCCCGGCTTGAGGAACATTCAACCGACGAGACCGCCCAACCAATCGTCGACGCCGCCCAACACGGACCTGAACGTCACCAATCTGCAGCCGTCTCTGTCGCCAATGGTAAGTGACGTAAACACGCTCGATTTCAGTTTGACAGTTTTGTGTGTTAGCAGTTTGTGCCGAATCCGAACGTGAGGCCGCCACCGGCGGCGACGTTTTTTCCAAATCGGGGCGCGGGAGTGCCTCCCACGCAAAACCCCAGAATGCCCAATCAACAGCATCGGGTAACTATTCGCTCGAGTGCGCGGTAAAGTCCACTTTTCCGCACTGATTTGAGTTTTGCGCTACCAAAAGTGTTGTTTAGTTTTTGCGCGCCCTCTAGTAGCCAAACTATTAGCTTGAGCGGGGATATTTCCCTACTTTTGACATAACAACTTTGACGCCCTCTAGCGGCCGAACCGTGCAGCCAATTCACTTGAGCGGAGTTTCACTTTGGAGTGCTTACAGTCTGTGCTATCTTTTTGCTTCAATGACTTTTTGCCGTCAACTGTCAAATAACTGAGTTATTCAAGGTCAAAGCCAACAATGTCAAAATGACGTTTGACGTGAATATTCTCGTGACTTGGACGCTCTCTAGCGGCCAAACCGTGCAACCAATTTGCTCGAGAGGTGATATTTTTGGAAAGCCCACGTTCTGGACTATCTTTTCGCTGGAATGACATTTTGACGACAAGTGTCAAATAACCGATTAATTCGAGGTTCTTTTAAACTGTCTTTCTAGCAGTTTAAACTTTGACACAACGTTTCTCCCTAACTGTACTTGATTTCGTGGTATTTTTTACGTCATTAGAGAGGAAATTTAATGAGGATTCCAAAAATGTGCTTAAAACTGTCATTTTCTCACTCCAAGTGGGTTTTAGAGGTGATTTTGTACCTGACTGTCCTTTCAAATTGCGTTTCTAGCAGTTTAAACTTTGACACAACTTTTCTCCCTCACTGTACTTTATTTCGTGGTGTTTTTTATGTCATTGGATAGGAAATTTAATGAGGATTCCAAAAATGTGCTTAAAACTGTCATTTTCTCACTCCAAGTGGGTTTTAGAGGTGGCTTTGTCTCTGACTGTCTTTCTGGCAGTTCAAACTTTAACACCACTTTTCTCCCTGACTGTACTCGATTTCTTAGTATTTTTTTCTCTCAGCAGATAGAAAATTTAATGAGGATTCCAAAAATGTGCTTAAAACGGTCATTTTCTTAGCCCAAGTGGGTTTTAGAGGTAATTTTGTACCTGACTGTTCTTTCAAATTATGTTTCTGACAATTCAAACTTTCATACCACTTTTCTCCCCGACTGTACTAAATTTTGTAGTGTTTTTGATGTCATTGGATAGGAAATTTAGTGAGGATTCCAAAAATGTACTTAAAACAGTCATTTTCTCACTCCAAGTGGGTTTTACAGGCAATTTTGTCTCTGACTGTCTTTCTAGCAGTTCAGACTTTGATATGACTTTTCTCCCTGACTGTACTCAATTTTTTTGTGTTTTCTTATGTCATTGGATAGGAAATTTAATGAGGATTCCAAAAATGTACTTAAAATTGACATTTTATCACTCCAAGTGGGTTTTAGAGGTGATTTTGTCCGTGACTGTCCTTTTAAACTGTCTTTCTGGCAGTTTAAACTTTGACACCACTTTTCTCTTTGATTGTACTCAATTTCGTAATGTTTTTTATGTCATTGGATAGGATATGTAATGAGGTTTCCAAAAATGTGCTTAAAACTGTCATTATCTCACTCCAAGTGGGTTTTACAGGCAATTTTGTCTCTGACTGTCTTTCTAGCAGTTCAGACTTTGATACGACTTTTCTCCCTGACTGTACTCAATTTTTTTTGTGTTTTCTTATGTCATTGGATAGGAAATGTAATGAGGATTCCAAAAATGTGCTTAATACTGTCATTTTCTCACTCCAAGTGGGTTTGACAAGCGATTTTGTCCCTGACTGTCCTTTCAAATTGTGTTTCTAGCAGTTTAAACTTTGACACAACGTTTCTCCCTAACTGTACTTGATTTCGTGGTATTTTTTACGTCATTAGAGAGGAAATTTAATGAGGATTCCAAAAATGTGCTTAAAACTGTCATTTTCTCACTCCAAGTGGGTTTTAGAGGTGATTTTGTACCTGACTGTCCTTTCAAATTGCGTTTCTGACAGTTCAAACTTTGACACAACTTTTCTCCCTGACTGTACTCGATTTTGTAATGTTTTTTTTATGTCATTAGATGGGAAATTTAATGAGGATTCCAAAAATGTGCTTGAAACAGTCATTTTCTCACTCCAAGTGGGTTTTAGACGTGATTTTGTCCCTGACTGTCCTTTTTTAACTGTCTTTCTAGCAGTTCAAACTTTGACACGACTTTTCTCCCTGACTGTACTCAATTTTTTTGTGTTTTTTTATGTCATTGGATAGGAAATTTAATGAGGATTCCAAAAATGTGCTTAATACTGTCATTTTCTCACTCCAAGTGGGTTTGACAAGCGATTTTGTCCCTGACTGTCCTTTCAAATTGTGTTTCTGACAGTTCAAACTTTGACACAACTTTTCTCCTTGATTATTCTCCATTTTTTAGTGTTTTTTTATGTCATTGGATAGGAAATTTAATGAGGATTCCAAAAATGTACTTAAAATTGACATTTTATCACTCCAAGTGGATTTTAGAGGTGATTTTGTCCCTGACTGTTCTTTTAAACTGTTTTTCTAGCAGTTTAAACTTTGACACTACTTTTCTCTTTGATTGTACTCAATTTCGTGGTGTTTTTTATGTCATTGAATAGGAAATTTAATGAGGATTCCAAAAATGTGCTTCAAACAGTCATTTTATCACTCCAAGTGGGTTTTAGAGGCGATTTTGTACCTGACTGTCCTTTTAAACTGTCTTTCTGGCAGTTTAAACTTTGATAATACTTTTCTCCCTGACTGTACCAATTTTTTTGTGTTTTTTTTGTGTCATTAGATAGGAAATTTAGTGAGGATTCCAAAAATGTACTTAAAACTGTCATTTTCTCACTCCAAGTGGGTTTTACAAGCGATTTTGTACCTGACTGTCTTTTTGGCAGGTCAAACTTTGACACAACTTTTCTCCTTGACTCTACGCAATTTTTTTGTGTTTTTTTATGTCATTGGATAGGAAATTTAGTGAGGATTCCAAAAATGTGCTTAAAACTGTCATTATCTCACTCCAAGTGGGTTTTACAGACAATTTTGTACCTGACTGTCCTTTCAAATTGTGTTTCTGACATTTCAAACTTTGACACAACTTTTCTCCGTGACTGTACTCAATTTTGTTGTTTTTTTTATGTCATTGGATAGGAAATTTAATGAGGATTCCAAAAATGTGCTTAAAACTGTCATTTTATCATTCCAACTGGGTTTTAGAGGTGATTTTGTCTCTGACTGTCTTTCTGGCAGTTCAAACTTTGACACCACTTTTCTCCCTGACTGTACCAAATTTTTTGTGTTTTTTTATGTCATTGGATAGGAAATTTAATGAGGATTCCAAAAATGTGCTTAAAACAGACATTTTCTCACTCCAAGTGGGTTTTACAGGCAATTTTGTCTCTGACTGTCTTTCTAGCAGTTTAAACTTTGACACGACTTTTCTCCCTGACTGTACTCAATTTCTTAGTGTTTTCTCATGTCATTGGATAGGAAATTTAGTGAGGATTCCAAAAATGTGCTTCAAACAGTCATTTTCTTACTCCAAGTGGGTTTTAGAGGTGATTTTGTCCCTGACTGTCCTTTTAAATTGTCTTTCTAGCAGTTTAAACTTTGACACTACTTTTCTCCCTGACTGTACTCAATTTTTTTGTTTTTTTTTTAAATTTCATTGGATAATTTTACTGTAAACTACTGTTCAACGAAAATCCAGGACGGACACTCTTTCAGGACGAATTTTGCGCGTGACACGTGCGGAAAGTGGTTCTTTGACCGCTCGTCCCGCTTACCGCACTCGTTGATCGTTTGGTTACGCAATTTCAGGGTCAAACTCCGGTATTTCAATCGCAGTACGTTGCCATGCAACCGATGTATCTTCCGGGCAGCTTGTACTACGCCCCAAACAGTCGTCCGCCCAACAACATGATGAATCCGCCGTCGTTTTCGCAGCCCGCCGTTTTCCAGCAGTCGTTTTCCAATTTTCCGCAGTTTTCCTCGTCGGTCTCGTCCGGCGTACCGATTCAATCCTGTAAGCATTTTTTTAGGGGAATTTGATGGGGAATTTGTGAGATCGATTTCTGTTTGTCTAGATGCGCCACTTTATCCAGTTTATCCGCCGCAAAGTGGGCCGATTTCGTTGACCAGACCGACGGCGACGCCGGCGACGGCGGCGCCCCCCAACCCGCCCGCCGGTACCATAGCGAACGCGCCGATCATGGCGCCACCGCCCGCCGCTCAAACGAACTATTCCCGAAACAGTCGACAGCGACGATCGAAAGCCATTCCGATCATCGATCCGAACACCGGCCAGGACAAGTTGGACGAGATCTTCGAGACTAAAAACGTGTCGCATCCGGCCTCGGGCGAATCGTCGGCCCGACAAACGCCCCAGCCTCCCAACAACAATAAAGAGGTGAGTTTGGCAACGTTGCGCAAAAATTCTTGACATTTGCCGTAACTAGAGTCCCGATTAAAAAAGCACTCAAATCGTCAACAAAATTATTTACCTCAAAAAAACATAAAGACAAGAAAAAAAATTAATACATTTTTAAATAATATTTTTAAATTTTAATTAATTTTTATTTTTTTTATTTATTTTTATTTTATTTTAATTTTATATATTTTTTTGAATTTTTTATATTTTTATAATAATTCGGTCAACAATAGTAACTGTCAAAAATGCCGCTTAATTTCAACGTCACGTAACAAAATGGCGAGGCAGTGAATGGGCCTTATCACTTATTTCGCTTGCCGTGTGATTTGGCAACGCAATTTGCCTTGGGAAATTTCAAAAAAATTGTCCAACTTGGCAACACTGTAGAAATGCGGTTATCGTTCGGCCGGCGTTCGTTTTCAAGCCCGACGGAGCGAGCAGAGCGTTATTGACGTCACGATGACGTAGTTTGACAGTTGGTTAAACTATGCTTTTGCTACATTACGTCATCGTGACGTCGAAAACGCGCTGCTCGCTCCATGGAACTGGAAAACGAATGCGGGCTTTGTGTTCACGAAAATGATCGATTTGGCAACATTGTCATGGATAAAGGACAAAAAAAAACCCACTTGGAGTGAGAAAATGACTGTTTTAAGCACATTTTTGGAATCCTCACTAAATTTCCTATCCAATGACATAAAAAAACACTAAGAAATTGGGTACAGTCAGGGAGAAAAGTTGTGTTAAAGTTTAAACTGCCAGAAAGACAGTCATAGACAAAATCACCTCTAAAATCCACTTGGAGCGAGAAAATGACTGTTTTAAGCACATTTTTGGAATCCTCACTAAATTTCCTATCCAATGACATAAAAAAACACTAAGAAATTGGGTACAGTCAGGGAGAAAAGTTGTGTTAAAGTTTAAACTGCCAGAAAGACAGTCATAGACAAAATCACCTCTAAAATCCACTTGGAGCGAGAAAATGACTGTTTTAAGCACATTTTTGGAATCCTCACTAAATTTCCTATCCAATGACATAAAAAAACACTAAGAAATTGGGTACAGTCAGGGAGAAAAGTGGTGTTAAAGTTTGAACTGCCTGAAAGACAGTCAGAGACAAAATTGCCTGTAAAACCCATTTGGAGTGAGAAAATGACTGTTTTAAGCACATTTTTGGAATCCTCACTAAATTTCCTATCCAATGACATAAAAAAACACTAAGAAATTGGGTACAGTCAGGGAGAAAAGTTGTGTTAAAGTTTAAACTGCCAGAAAGACAGTCATAGACAAAATCACCTCTAAAATCCACTTGGAGCGAGAAAATGACTGTTTTAAGCACATTTTTGGAATCCTCACTAAATTTCCTATCCAATGACATAAAAAAACACTAAGAAATTGGGTACAGTCAGGGAGAAAAGTTGTGTTAAAGTTTAAACTGCCAGAAAGACAGTCATAGACAAAATCACCTCTAAAATCCACTTGGAGCGAGAAAATGACTGTTTTAAGCACATTTTTGGAATCCTCACTAAATTTCCTATCCAATGACATAAAAAAACACTAAGAAATTGGGTACAGTCAGGGAGAAAAGTGGTGTTAAAGTTTGAACTGCCTGAAAGACAGTCAGAGACAAAATTGCCTGTAAAACCCATTTGGAGTGAGAAAATGACTGTTTTAAGCACATTTTTGGAATCCTCACTAAATTTCCTATCCAATGACATAAAAAAACACTAAGAAATTGGGTACAGTCAGGGAGAAAAGTTGTGTTAAAGTTTAAACTGCCAGAAAGACAGTCATAGACAAAATCACCTCTAAAATCCACTTGGAGCGAGAAAATGACTGTTTTAAGCACATTTTTGGAATCCTCACTAAATTTCCTATCCAATGACATAAAAAAACACTAAGAAATTGGGTACAGTCAGGGAGAAAAGTTGTGTTAAAGTTTAAACTGCCAGAAAGACAGTCATAGACAAAATCACCTCTAAAATCCACTTGGAGCGAGAAAATGACTGTTTTAAGCACATTTTTGGAATCCTCACTAAATTTCCTATCCAATGACAGAAAAAAACACTAAGAAATTGAGTACAGTCAGGGAGAAAAGTTGTGTTAAAGTTTGAACTGCCAGAAAGACAGTCAGAGACAAAATCACCTCTAAAACTCACTTGAAGTGAGAAAATGACTGTTTTAAGCACATTTTTGGAATCCTCACTAAATTTCCTATCTGATGACAGAAAAAAACACTAAGAAATTGGGTACAGTCAGGGAGAAAAGTGGTGTTAAAGTTTGAACTGCCAGAAAGACAGTCAGAGACAAAATTGCCTGTAAAACCCATTTGGAGTGAGAAAATGACTGTTTTAAGCACATTTTTGGAATCCTCACTAAATTTCCTATCCAATGACAGAAAAAAACACTAAGAAATTGAGTACAGTCAGGGAGAAAAGTTGTGTTAAAGTTTGAACTGCCAGAAAGACAGTCAGAGACAAAATCACCTCTAAAACTCACTTGAAGTGAGAAAATGACTGTTTTAAGCACATTTTTGGAATCCTCACTAAATTTCCTATCCAATGACATAAAAAAACACTAAGAAATTGGGTACAGTCAGGGAGAAAAGTGGTGTTAAAGTTTGAACTGCCTGAAAGACAGTCAGAGACAAAATTGCCTGTAAAACCCATTTGGAGTGAGAAAATGACTGTTTTAAGCACATTTTTGGAATTCTCACTAAATTTCCTATCTAATGACATAAAAAAAACACTACAAAATTTAGTACAGTCAGGGAGAAAAGTTGTGTTAAAGTTTGAACTGCCAGAAAGACAGTCAGAGACAAAATCACCTCTAAAACTCACTTGAAGTGAGAAAATGACTGTTTTAAGCACATTTTTGGAATCCTCACTAAATTTCCTATCCAATGACAGAAAAAAACACTAAGAAATTGAGTACAGTCAGGGAGAAAAGTTGTGTTAAAGTTTGAACTGCCAGAAAGACAGTCAGAGACAAAATCACCTCTAAAACTCACTTGAAGTGAGAAAATGACTGTTTTAAGCACATTTTTGGAATCCTCACTAAATTTCCTATCTGATGACAGAAAAAAACACTAAGAAATTGAGTACAGTCAGGGAGAAAAGTGGTGTTAAAATTTGAACTGCCAGAAAGACAGTCAGGGACAAAATTGCCTGTAAAACCCACTTGAAGTGAGAAAATGACTGTTTTAAGCACATTTTTGGAATCCTCACTAAATTTCCTATCTGATGACAGAAAAAAACACTAAGAAATTGAGTACAGTCAGGGAGAAAAGTGATGTTAAAATTTGAACTGCCAGAAAGACAGTCAGGGACAAAATTGCCTGTAAAACCCACTTGGAGTGAGAAAATGACTGTTTTAAGCACATTTTTGGAATCCTCATTAAATTTCCTATTTAATGACATAAAAAAACACTAAGAAGTCGAGTACAGTCAGGGAGAAAAGTTGTGTTAAAGTTTGAACTGCCAGAAAGACAGTCAGAGACAAAATCACCTCTAAAACTCACTTGAAGTGAGAAAATGACTGTTTTAAGCACATTTTTGGAATCCTCACTAAATTTCCTATCCAATGACAGGAAAAAACACTAAAAAATTGAGTACAGTCAGGGAGAAAAGTGGTGTTAAAGTTTGAACTGCCAGAAAGACAGTCAGAGACAAAATTGCCTCTAAAACCCACTTGGAGTTAGAAAATGACTGTTTTAAGCACATTTTTGGAATCCTCACTAAATTTCCTATCCAATGACCAAAAAAAAACACTAAAAAATTGAGTACAGTCAGGGAGAAAAGTGGTGTTAAAGTTTGAACTGCCAGAAAGACAGTCAGAGACAAAATTGCCTCTAAAACCCACTTGGAGTTTGAAAATGACTATTTTAAGTACATTTTTGGAATCCTCACTAAATTTCCTATCCAATGACAGAAAAAAACACTAAAAAATTGAGTACAGTCAGGGAGAAAAGTGGTGTCAAAGTTTAAACTGCCAGAAAGACAGTCAGAGACAAAATCATCTCTAAAACCCACTTGGAGTGATAAAATGACTGTTTTAAGTACATTTTTGGAATCCTCATTAAATTTCCTATCTGATGACATAAAAAAACCCTACAAAATCGAGTACAGTCAGGGAGAAAAGCTGCATCAAACCTTTTTAATTTCAGATTCAGGCAGCGTTCGCCAAACAAGTGGCGCAAGCAATCAACGAGGACAAGCGGTTCAGCGACAGCTTGGACCAACCGTACGAATCGTCCGAACCGTTTGCCGCCCCGCCGCCTCCGCCGCCCCCCCTCCTCGCAAACGCGCGTTTCGACGTGCAAAACAGCACCCTCCAGTGCGACGCTAAAGAGTTTATAAGCGCGAAGGAGGCCACGCCCATCGTGTCGGCCAATAGCGACGCGGCCGAAGTGATTTTAGCGAAAAAAGACGACAGTCACGACAGTCCGACGAAAACGAGCCGCAAACAAACCCACCACCATCCCAAACCGGACATCGTTTTCAAGGAGCAGCCCAAAGAAACGGAATGTGATACCACCTCTTCCACGGGTAAGTCACGTGACGTGTTTTGACGCAACTGTCAAAAAAATGACGCGATCGCTGTGACAGTTAAGGAAGAAACCAATCCAGTGCCTCGACCGGTAGATGATACTGCGCAACCGGCGGCGCCCTCTTTAGTAGAACAAATCAACGACACGCCGGACAGAAAAGGTGCCAAAAAACCGGAACCGGAACCCCCCACCCTTCCTACAGTATTACCGCCAGAGAATGCATCACAAAATGCTGGTAAGTCGTTGATTATTCATGTCTGTCAAAAATAAACGGGATCAAGGGTGCGTCAAAGTGTCAAAAGTGCCAATCAGCTGTCTAGAACGTTTTCGAAACCTTCCAGGACAGTTTGGAGACTTCTAGAGTCGTGTAGAACGTTCCAGAAGTTTCTAGAAGCTCTCAGAGCTTTCTTGAACGTTCCAATGCGTGGTGAAGCTTTCAGAAACTTTAATAACCATTTAAAAGCTGCAAAAAAGTTTAAATTTACTTTGAAACCTTCCGGAACGTTCTACAATGTTGCGTCGAGTTCTAAAACCTTCCAGAACAGTTTAGCGTTTTCCAGAACTTTTCAAATCGTTCTACAAAGTTCTAGAAATTTTCGGGACGTTCTAAAAGTCGTCAGATCCTTGTAGAACCTTCTGGAAACTTGAAAAACCTTTTAAGAGCTACAAAAAAATCGTGTGAAACTTCCACAACACTTGGAAAGTTTTTAGAACTATCTGTAACCTTTCGCAACCATTTTGGACATTTCTAGCCTGTTTTGACCATTCTTAGGCTCTTTTAAACATTTCTGGACACTTTTGAACACTTTTAGACTGCTTTTGTCCATTCTTAGTCTATTTTGAACATTTTTAGGCTGTTTTGAACCTTTCACAACCATTTAGGACATTTCTAGACTGTTTTGACCATTTTTGGGCTATTTTAAACATTTTTAAGCTCTTTTAAACATTTCTAGACACTTTTGTCCATTCTTAGTCTATGTTGAACATTTCTAGACTGTTTTGACCATTCTTAGGCTGTTTTAAACATTTCTGGACATTTTTGAACATTTTTTTGACTGTTTTTGTTCATTCTTAGTCTATTTTGAACATTTTTAGGCTGTTTTTACCCTTTCACATCCATTTTGGACATTTCTAGACTGTTTTGACCATTCTTGGGCTATTTTAAACATTTCTCTACACTTTTGAACATTCTTAGTCCGTTTTGTCCATTCTTAGGCTATTTCCACAATAGTTTCGAGACTTCTAGAACTTTTCAGAGCTTTCCAGGAGGTGCTAGAAACTTTCAAATCGTTCTGCAAAGTTCTAGAAACGTCCGGGACGTTCTAAAAGCTTCCGGATCTTTGTAGGACTTTCTAGAACGTTGTGGGACGTTCCGAAAGCTTCCAGAACCGTTCAGGAACTTGTGTAACCTTTTAAAAATTACAAAAAAGCTTTCGGTTGTTTCTAAGGCACTCTAGAGTGTTCTAGAAACACTTTTAAACTTCCGCCTTCTAGAACTATCTGTAACCTTCCAGAACAGTCTAGATTCTTCTAGAATCGTCTTAAAACAGTTTAGAGCTTTCCAGAAGGTGCTAGAATAGTCAACATCACGTGATAACCCCTTTTTTGTAACTTTGACGGTTTTCGTAATTTTTACCAAAAACTGGTTTTAAAGACTGACTTGACTGACTGAAATCACTTTTTTTGATATCTTCACAAACAACCCGGAAATTGCCAGTTTTTCGAACTGGGTGACAGCTACTGTCATTTTGACAACGGGAATGGATTTCCCGTCCCCAAATTAGTCGAAAACGAGTACCATCAAGTCTAGTGAAATCGGACTGGTTTTGACGTTATTAGCTGTCAAAGTGACAAATTAACAATAACCCATCTCAAGCGTCTTTAACCGGAACCAAACGAGAAAAAGGTGGTTTTGGACAATTTGGCCAAAATTGCACAAAATCGCGTTTGGACTCGTTTTAGACTAAATCGAGGGTGGGGAATCCAACCACACCAAAATTAACCGCCTAACTCCAACCAAACAGGGTGAAACAAGCAATTTTTTCGCTTTAAAACGAATTTTGACGACGACGAAAAAATGTATCAGTGGTTACTTTGGCGGCCTCTAGCGGCCAAACGATGCAACCAATCAACTCGTGTAGGGATATTTTCAGAAAGCTTACACTCCGCACTATCTTTTTGCTTCAGTGACATTTTGACGTCAGCTGTCAAATAAGCGAGTTATTTGAGATCAAAGCAACCCGTGTCAAAAAAAGTGACATTTTTGTCTAGAATGACTTTGACGACCTCTGGCGGCCAAACGGTGCAACCAATCAACTCGTGTAGGGATATTTTCAGAAAGCTTACACTCCGCACTATCTTTTTGCTTCAGCGACATTTTGACGTCAGCTGTCAAATAAACGAGTTATTTGAGATCAAAGCAACCCGTGTCAAAAAAGTGACATTTTTGTCTAGAATGACTTTGACGACCTCTGGCGGCCAAACGGTGCAACCAATCAACTCGTGTAGGGATATTTTCAGAAAGCTTACACTCCGCACTATCTTTTTGCTTCAGTGACATTTTGACGTCAGCTGTCAAATAATCGAGTTATTTGAGATCAAAGCAACCCGTGTCAAAAAAACGACATTTTTGTCTAGAATGACTTTGACGGCCTCTGGCGGCCAAACGATGCAACCGATCAACTCGTGTAGGGATATTTTCAGAAAGCTTACACTCCGCACTATCTTTTTGCTTCAGTGACATTTTGACGTCAGTTGTCAAATAAGCGAGTTATTTGAGATCAAAGCAACCCGTGACATTTTTGTCTAGAATGACTTTGACGACCTCTGGCGGCCAAACGGTGCAACCAATCAACTCGTGTAGGGATATTTTCAGAAAGCTTACACTCCGCACTATCTTTTTGCTTCAGCGACATTTTGACGTCAGCTGTCAAATAAACGAGTTATTTGAGATCAAAGCAACCCGTGTCAAAAAAGTGACATTTTTGTCTAGAATGACTTTGACGGCCTCTGGCGGCCAAACGGTGCAACCAATCAACTCGTGTAGGGATATTTTCAGAAAGCTTACACTCCGCACTATCTTTTTGCTTCAGTGACATTTTGACGTCAGCTGTCAAATAAGCGAGTTATTTGAGATCAAAGCAACCCGTGTCAAAAAAGTGACATTTTTGTCTAGAATGACTTTGACGGCCTCTGGCGGCCAAACGGTGCAACCAATCAACTCGTGTAGGGATATTTTCAGAAAGCTTACACTTCGCACTATCTTTTTGCTTCTGTGACATTTTGACGTCAGCTGTCAAATAAGCGAATTATTTGAGATCAAAGCAACCCGTGTCAAAAAAGTGACATTTTTGTCTAGGATGACTTTGAGGTCCTCTGGCGGCCAAACGGTGCAACCAATCAACTCGTGTAGGGATATTTTCAGAAAGCTTACACTCCGCACTATCTTTTTGCTTCAGTGACATTTTGACGTCAGCTGTCAAATAAGCGAGTTATTTGAGATCAAAGCAACCCGTGTCAAAAAAAGTGACATTTTTGTCTAGAATGACTTTGACGACCTCTGGCGGCCAAACGGTGCAACCAATCAACTCGTGTAGGGATATTTTCAGAAAGCTTACACTCCGCACTATCTTTTTGCTTCAGCGACATTTTGACGTCAGCTGTCAAATAAACGAGTTATTTGAGATCAAAGCAACCCGTGTCAAAAAAGTGACATTTTTGTCTAGAATGACTTTGACGACCTCTGGCGGCCAAACGGTGCAACCAATCAACTCGTGTAGGGATATTTTCAGAAAGCTTACACTCCGCACTATCTTTTTGCTTCAGTGACATTTTGACGTCAGCTGTCAAATAATCGAGTTATTTGAGATCAAAGCAACCCGTGTCAAAAAAACGACATTTTTGTCTAGAATGACTTTGACGGCCTCTGGCGGCCAAACGATGCAACCGATCAACTCGTGTAGGGATATTTTCAGAAAGCTTACACTCCGCACTATCTTTTTGCTTCAGTGACATTTTGACGTCAGTTGTCAAATAAGCGAGTTATTTGAGATCAAAACAACCCGGGTCAAAAAAGTGACATTTTTGTCTAGAATGACTTTGACGACCTCTGGCGGCCAAACGGTGCAACCAATCAACTCGTGTAGGGATATTTTCAGAAAGCTTACACTCCGCACTATCTTTTTGCTTCTGTGACATTTTGACGTCAGCTGTCAAATAAGCGAGTTATTTGAGATCAAAGCAACCCGTGTCAAAAAAAGTGACATTTTTGTCTAGAATGACTTTGACGGCCTCTGGCGGCCAAACGGTACAACCAATCAACTCGTGTAGGGATATTTTCAGAAAGCTTACACTCCGCACTATCTTTTTGCTTCAGTGACATTTTGACGTCAGTTGTCAAATAAGCGAGTTATTTGACATCAAAGCAACCCGTGTCAAAAAAGTGACATTTTTGTCTAGAATGACTTTGACGACCTCTGGCGGCCAAACGGTGCAACCAATCAACTCGTGTAGGGATATTTTCAGAAAGCTTACACTCCGCACTATCTTTTTGCTTCAGTGACATTTTGACGTCAGTTGTCAAATAAGCGAGTTATTTGAGATCAAAACAACCCGGGTCAAAAAAGTGACATTTTTGTCTAGAATGACTTTGACGACCTCTGGCGGCCAAACGGTGCAACCAATCAACTCGTGTAGGGATATTTTCAGAAAGCTTACACTCCGCACTATCTTTTTGCTTCAGTGACATTTTGACGTCAGCTGTCAAATAAGCGAGTTATTTGAGATCAAAGCAACCCGTGTCAAAAAAGTGACATTTTTGTCTAGAATGACTTTGACGACCTCTGGCGGCCAAACGGTGCAACCAATCAACTCGTGTAGGGATATTTTCAGAAAGCTTACACTCCGCACTATCTTTTTGCTTCAGTGACATTTTGACGTCAGTTGTCAAATAAGCGAGTTATTTGAGATCAAAACAACCCGGGTCAAAAAAGTGACATTTTTGTCTAGAATGACTTTGACGACCTCTGGCGGCCAAACGGTGCAACCAATCAACTCGTGTAGGGATATTTTCAGAAAGCTTACACTCCGCACTATCTTTTTGCTTCAGTGACATTTTGACGTCAGCTGTCAAATAAGCGAGTTATTTGAGATCAAAGCAACCCGTGTCAAAAAAGTGACATTTTTGTCTAGAATGACTTTGACGACCTCTGGCGGCCAAACGGTGCAACCAATCAACTCGTGTAGGGATATTTTCAGAAAGCTTACACTCCGCACTATCTTTTTGCTTCAGTGACATTTTGACGTCGGCTGTCAAATAAGCGAGTTATTTGACATCAAAGCAACCCGTGTCAAAAAAGTGACAGTTTTGTCTAGAATGACTTTGACGGCCTCTGGCGGCCAAACGGTGCAACCAATCCACTCGTGTAGGGACATTTTTAGAAAGCTTAGAATGTGACCTATCTTTTCTCTTCTATGACATTTTAACGTCAGCTGGCAAATAACCGAGTTATTTGACATCAAAGCAACCCGTGTCAAAAAAGTGACATTTTTGTCTAGAATGACTTTGACGGCCTCTGGAGGCCAAACGGTGCAACCAATCAACTCGTGTAGGGATATTTTCAGAAAGCTTACACTCCGCACTATCTTTTTGCTTCAGCGACATTTTGACGTCAGTTGTCAAATAAGCGAGTTATTTGAGATCAAAGCAACCCGTGTCAAAAAAGTGACATTTTTGTCTAGAATGACTTTGACGACCTCTGGCGGCCAAACGGTGCAACCAATCAACTCGTGTAGGGATATTTTCAGAAAGCTTACACTCCGCACGATCTTTTTGCTTCAGTGACATTTTGACGTCGGCTGTCAAATAAGCGAGTTATTTGACATCAAAGCAACCCGTGTCAAAAAAGTGACATGGCGCAATTCTTTACCGTTCGGGGCCTAAACCTGACCGTTTTCTTGCGAATTTTTGCGTTTAAGGGTGCAAAAAGTACCGAGAATCCCTTTCCCTCTCTCTGTGCGCGTACAAAGAACATTTTACGATCGTTTGTTACCTGGTTTTGTGAGCGAAATTTGAAAAAAAGGTTCTCTTGGGGCGGTTTATTTATATCATCACCGAGTCGGTTTGCGTCCTCGCCAAATGTATTCCTATACAAGTCATGTTTAAATTAGTAGTCCTAGGCGATCCGTCGTAAACGGAATACGGAAGTTTTTCCCCGCAGATTTCGCTTATAAAATGCCGATTGCGAAGTGATGGTGAACGTGCACGATGGGCAATCGTAAAAAACCGAAAAACACCGGTAAGTTTCCGGCATTTTTGTGTCCGAACCGGATTTTTATTCTTCTCCGGTTAGTTTCAACCTAACCTAACCTAAACGCGGACATTTTCGTTGCGAATATCTCTCGAAAACGGTGTGAGATTGTATTTTGTGCGCAACGCAGTCGACTGCAACTTGACCTAGAAACGTGCTGCATGATTTTGAACTTTTCACAAGCATTTTGTCCATTCTTAGTCTATTTTGAACATTTTTAGGCTGTTTTGAACCTTTCACAACCATTTTGGACATTTCTAGACTGTTTTGACCTTTCTTGGGCTATTTTAAACATTTTTAAGCTCTTTTAAAACATTTCTAGACACTTTTGAACATTCTTAGACTGTTTTGACCATTCTTAGGCTATTTTCAACATTTTAAAACTCTTTTAAAACATTTCTGGACACTTTTGAACATTCTTAGACCGTTTTGTCCATTCTTAGGCTGATGTGAACATTTTTAGGCTGTTTTGAACCTTTCACAATCATTTTGGACATTTCTAGACTGTTTTGACCATTCTTGGGCTATTTTAACCGTTTTAAGCTCTTTTAAACATTTCTAGACACTTTTGTCCATTCCTAGTCTATTTTGAACATTTTAGGCTGTTTTTAACCTTTCACAACCATTTTGGACATTTCTAGACTGTTTTTGACCATTTAACGATAATGTTTTAGTCGAAAATGAGTATAATCTTGGTTTTTCAAATTTTGGCCGCCATCTTGGATTTGCTCGACACCAGTGACAGTTAACGTCAAACTGACAGTTGCGTTGTACTCCCCAACCTCAAATTAGTCGAAAATGAGTATATCTTGGTTTTTTCAAATTTTGGCCGCCATCTTGGATTTGCTCGACATCAGTGACAGTTAACGTCAAACTGACAGTTGCGTTGTACTCCCCAACCTCAAATTAGTCGAAAATGAGTGTAATCTTGGTTTTTCAAATTTTGGCCGCCATCTTGGATTTGCTTCACACCAGTGACAGTTAACGTCAAACTGACAGTTGCGTTGTACTCCCCAACCCCAAATTAGTCGAAAATGAGTATAATCTTGGTTTTTTCAAATTTTAGCCGCCATCTTGGATTTGCTTCACACCAGTGACAGTTAACGTCAAACTGACACTTGCGTTGTACTCCCCAACCCCAAATTAGTCGAAAATGAGTGTAATCTTGGTTTTTTCAAATTTTGGCCGCCATCTTGGATTTGCTTCACACCAGTGACAGTTAACGTCAAACTGACAGTTGCGTTGTACTCCCCAACCCCAAATTAGTCGAAAATGAGTATAATCTTGGTTTTTTTCAAATTTTGCCCGCCATCTTGGATTTGCTCGACACCAGTGACAGTTAACGTCAAACTGACAGTTGCGTTGCACTCCCCAACCCCAAATTAGTCGAAAATGAGTGTAATCTTGGTTTTTTCAAATTTTGGCCGCCATCTTGGATTTGCTCGACACCAGTGACAGTTAACGTCAAACTGACAGTTGCGTTGCACTCCCCAACCCCAAATTAGTCGAAAATGAGTGTAATCTTGGTTTTTTCAAATTTTGGCCGCCATCTTGGATTTGCTTCACACCAGTGACAGTTAACGTCAAACTGACAGTTGCGTTGTGCTCCCCTACCCCAAATTAGTCGAAAATGAGTATAATCTTGGTTTTTTTCAAATTTTGGCCGCCATCTTGGATTTGCTTCACACCAGTGACAGTTAACGTCAAACTGACAGTTGCGTTGTACTCCCCAACCCCAAATTAGTCGAAAATGAGTGTAATCTTGGTTTTTTCAAATTTTGGCCGCCATCTTGGATTTGCTCGACACCAGTGACAGTTAACGTCAAACTGACAGTTGCGTTGTACTCCCCAACCCCAAATTAGTCGAAAATGAGTATAATCTTGGTTTTTTTAGTTTTGGCGGCCATCTTGAATTTTCTCGACTCTAGTGACAATATGGCGATAGCCACAGCAAAAAACCGGATTTCTGTTCTCTACGCCAAAATTAGTTAAAATGGTCACCTTGACACCAACTCGCTTATTTGAAACACCCTGTATAACCATGCCGTATAACAAAAGAAAGCTAATGAATGGGGCTATCACGTGGCCAAGTCGTACCCAGGTACGGAACGTTGAAAAGTGGCAACGTCGCACCTCGTCCCCCCCCCACTTTCTCTATTTCGGACGCACAGCTGAGATGGCGATCTTCGGACCATTTCGGTGACATAACGAACAGTCTCGAAGTCGATTCGAAGATGGCGTTTATTAAGCGGCGACCGCATGGGTCGTACGCAACGTGTTCCCTTTTCCCAGTACCACTTTAAGAGTTTCGTGTTCGTGAAATTAGAGTTTTTGCCGCGATTGTTGTTCGGTGCTTTAGCTCAATTCCGGCTGTGATTAGTTTTTATTTTTTTATTTTTAACGTGCGAGTGCACGTGCAGTACTACCGATAACCGTTTAAGGGGGTCTCCGCACATATGTCTCGTCACAGCTAAGAATAGATCTCCCCCTAAATTCTACACACACACACACACACCATGGAGGACGGATGGACTACAGTCAGCAAAGGTACGACCGTATTTTTTTTTGGAAATCTACCGTCCATAGGGTACTGCTTTTAGGTTATATTCTCCCCTTTCCCATTCGCTCGTCGACTTGGTGAAAATCAAGCCGTGGTACGACCTTGATCAAGGCCTACACAATTTCAAACTCACTCTCTCTCTCTGGGTTTTCTATTTTTTTCTCGAAATCATCCAGCCAACTCCTCTCGGGTACTTTCTGCCCGAAAAATTAAGTGAAAACAGTGTTGCCAAGTGGCCGCCACGAATTTACCATCTCAATTCGGTCTAGTCTGTCACATTCACCACTCTACTGTGATACGACAGTGAACGTCAAAGTGACTTGGTTGTCACAGATTCCTCAACCTCAAATTGGTTGGAAACGAATATATAGTCAATTTTTGACATTTTCCTCCCTTCCAGTGACAGTTGTCATGTCAAACTAGGCCTCTAGATACTAATTAAACTAAGAAAGTTACTGTTTACCGATATGTTTGCGATTGTCACTTGTCAAAAAATGTCTGACAGTAAAACTGTCATTTGTGAAATATTATAGTTAAGAATTATTTTTTTATGTTGTCTCCTTCTCCAAAATGGCTTCTAGAGGCGTCTGGCAGCTTTAAAAACAGTGTTTACCAGCTTAAGAAGGTTTCAGAGGGTTTTGGCAACTAAAATTGACTTGTAGATGCTGCTGGTAATACAAAATGGCCGTTTAGAGGCCTCTGGCACTGTTAGAAGTCCCCTAGGAAGCTGAAGAAGGTTTCAGAGGCCTCTGGCAGCTTTAAAAGAGTCTTCACTAACTTAAGAAGGTTTCAGAAGCTTCTGGCAACTAAAATTGCTTCTGGTAATACAAAATGACCGTTCAGAGGCTTCTGGCAACTAAAAATGACTGCCAGAGGCCTCTGGCACATTAAAAACAGTTTTAGTAAGCTTAACAAGGTTTCTGGCAATACAAAATGTCTTCTAGAGGCATCTGGCAGCTTTAAAAGAGTCTTCAACTAACTTAAGAAGGTTTCAGAAGCTTCTGGAATCTAAAAATGGCTGCCAGAGGCTTCTGACAACTAAAATTGACTTGTTGACCGCTTCTGGTAATACAAAATGGCTGTTTAGAGGCCTCTGGCACTATTAGAAGTCCCCTAGGAAGCTGAAGAAGGATTCAAAGGCCTCTGGCAACTAAAATTGACTTGTAGACGCTTCTGGTAATACAAAAATGGGCCGATCAGAGGCTTCTGGCAACTAAAAATGACTGTCAAAGACCTCTGGCACATTAAAAACAGTCTTGACAAGCTGAAAAAGGTTTCAGAGGCCTCTGGCAACTAAAGATGGCTGCCAGAGGCCTCTGGCAAATAAAATTGACTTGTAGAAGCTTCTCGTAATACAAAATGGCCGTTTAGAGGCCTCTGACACTATTAGAAGTCCCCTAGGAAGCTGAAGAAGGTTTCAGAGGCCTCTGGCAACTAAAAATGCCTGCCAGAGGCGTCTGGCAACTAAAAATGGCTGTCAGTGGCCTGTGGCACATTAAAAACAATTTTAACAAGCGTAAGAAGGTTTCAGAGGCTTCTGGCAATACAAAATGGCTGTTTAGAGGCCTCTGGCACTATTAGAAGTCCCCTAGGAAGCTGAAGAAGGTTTCAGAGGCCTCTGGTAACTAAAAATGGCTGCCAGAGGCTTCTGGCAGCTTTAAAAGAGTCTTCACAAACTTAAGAAGGTTTCAGAGGCTTCTGGCAATACAAAATGGCCGTTTAGGAGGCCTCTGGCACTATTAGCAGTTCCTTAGGAAGCTGAAGAAGGTTTCAGAGGCCTCTGGCAACTAAAAATGGCCTGTTGACGCTTCTGGTAATACAAAATGGCCGTTTAGAGGCCTCTGGCACTATTAGAAGTCCCTTAGGGAAGCTGCAGAAGGTTTCAGACGCCTCTGGCAACCAAAAATGGCTGCCAGAGACCTCTGGCACATTAAAAACAGTCTTGGAAAACTGAAAAAGGTTAGGTTAGGTTAGGTTAGAAGCCTCTAACTTCTGGCAACTAAAATTGACTTATGAGATACGTTCGCGATTGTCACTTGTCAAAAATGACAGTTGCCGATCGTCACTAAAACTGTCATTATTTGTGAAATATATTACAGTTACCATTTTTTTTTTGAATTGTCTCCTTTCTGTTTTTAAGAAGTCTGACAACACCGCTCGCACTGTTCTTGGTTCGATTAGTAGCAAGTTTTTGGTTTTGTTTTGCAGGAAAATCGAAAAACAAGCACAACAGAAACAACCAGCACAATCAGAACGGCAAGACGCAGGCGGCACCGGCGCCGCCGCCCCAGCAGCAGCCGCAGCCGGTGGTGGTGGCGGTACCGGTACCGCAACCCCCCAAAGCCAACAATCGTTCCAACAAGTCGAAGGAGCTGAACATGAAGGGGGCGAACAAGGAGGGCACCGACATGGACGCGTTCAACGACAAAGTCAACGCCAACGCGACGACGGCACCCCTCGAAAACGTCACCGCCGACGCGGTCAACGCCAACGTGATTGCGCCGCGGTCGCCGACGCCACCGCCCCCAGCCGCCGTCGTTCCTAAACAAGAGACTGAAGAACCCGTTGTTGTATGGTGAGTGTGGCGTGATAAATTGACAGTTGACAGGCAACGTTGCCCCGCAACTACAAACGTTTTTAAAAATCAGAAAAAAAAAATGAGCAGAAAACGTTCTATTTGCGGGACAGTTGACATTTTGACAGACACTGGTGTAGTGGACACCCTGTAACTGGCTCAAAATGGCTAATTAAGTCAATCCAGAATAATTCAGTTCACAGCCTCTAATTTAAATGGGACATCCTCTGTATATTATTATGTCACGTGATAACGCTAGAATTCTCAAAAAAGTGTGGTTAGAATGTGACAATTAGCAACTATTTGTCGCATTCTTTGATTACTACTGCGAGGCGCATTCGCCAATTATCAAGAACAGCTAAATTCAGAGCCTACTACAATAATTCTTCCTTTTTAGGCAGATTAAATTTTTCCGTATTCGCCAATTGTCAAGAAAACTGAATTCCCTTCTTTCTAATGCAATTTTTAAATCAATATCAGGTTTCTCTACGATTATTTCCTTCCTATCAATTTTGACCAATCGCTATCAAGAATTAGTATAACAAATGTAAATTTTAAGTGGAAAATTCCTAGGGGGGGACCCCTTTGAAAAATTTCAAAATTTTAGTTTTTATTTTTTTATAAAAAAACGGTACGTTTTACAAAAAAATGGTACATAAGAAAAAAGTTGCGTCTCATCGAGGTCCACTCCCACTAAAATTATCAACTCGATCAATTGAACCATTTCCGAGATATTGGGGAAAATGTCCGAAAATTTGTAGTCAACTTTGACGCCCTCTAGCGGCCAAACGGTACAACTTAGCGGTGCGCAGTTTCCACCAATGGATAGCCTCATTCATTGGCTATCTATAATCCTATTATGTGTCTATAGTAAATGTTTAAATAACCGAGTTATTCACGATTGAATGAGACGATGCACAAAAATTTTGTCCAAATGAGGATTTTTTGACCCCTCGATGGGTTCCATATCTGAGTATCATAATTTTGGTACTATCTCAACGAAATTCACATAATAGACTAATTCGGACCTGCTGAGTCCAAATCTGGTGTCAGATTGACAATAAGTGGTACCATTTCCGAGTTAACCTAAAAAAAACCCATTTTTACGCACATTTACGTCATAGCTCGCTTATTAAAGCCAATCTGTCACTTTGACACTATAAGTTAAACTTCTACTACCAATCCAAAGGTATTTGCACAGTCAACGTGAAAATTAAAAATTCAAAATTTTTTCCAAAAAAATCGAAAGGGGGACCCTTTGAAAAATTTCAAAATTTTAATTTTAATTTTTTTATAAAAAAACGGTACGTTTTACAAAAAAATGGTACATAATAAAAAAGTTACGTCTCATCGAGGTCCACTCCCAATAAAATTTTCAATTCGATCAATTGAACCGTTTCCGAGATATTGAGGAAAATGTCCGAATATTTTTAGTCAACTTTGACGCCCTCTAGCGGCCAAACGGTACAACTTAGCGGTGCGCAGTTTCCACCAATGGATAGCCCCATTCATTGGCTATCTATAATCCTATTATGTGTCTATAGTAAATGTTTTAACTAACTGAGTTATTCAGGATTGAATGAAACGATGCACAAAAATTTTGTCCAAATGAGAAACCCCTTTGAAAAATTTCAAAATTTCATTTTTTATTTTTTATAAAAAAAACGGTACGTTTTACAAAAAAAATGGTACATAAGAAAAAGTTGCGTCTCGTCGAGGTCCACTCCCACTAAAATTATCAACTCGATCAATTGAACCATTTCCGAGATATTGGGGAAAATGTCCGAAAATTTGTAGTCAACTTTGACGCCCTCTAGCGGCCAAACGGTACAACTTAGCGGTGCGCAGTTTCCACCAATGGATAGCCTCATTCATTGGCTATCTATAATCCTATTATGTGTCTATAGTAAATGTTTTAAATAACCGAGTTATTCACGATTGAATGAGACGATGCACAAAAATTTTGTCCAAATGAGGATTTTTTTGACCCCTCAATGGGTTCCATATCTGAGTACCATAATTTTGGTACTATCTCAACGAAATTCATATAATAGACTAATTCGGACCTGCTGAGTCCAAATCTGGTGTCAAATTGACAATAAGTGGTACCATTTCCGAGTTAACCTAAAAAAAACCCATTTTTACGCACATTTTACGTCATAGCTCGCTTATTAAAGCCAATCTGTCACTTTGACACTATAAGTTAAACTTCTACTACCAATCCAAAGGTATTTGCACAGTCAAAGTCAAAATTAAAAATTCAAAATTTTTTCCAAAAAAATCGAAAGGGGGACCCTTTGAAAAATTTCATAATTTAATTTTTATTTTTTATAAAAAAACGGTACCTTTTACAAAAAAATGGTACATAAGAAAAAAGTTGCGTCTCATCGAGGTCCACTCCCACTAAAATTATCAACTCGATCAATTGAACCATTTCCGAGATATTGGGGAAAATGTCCGAAAATTTGTAGTCAACTTTGACGCCCTCTAGCGGCCAAACGGTACAACTTAGCGGTGCGCAGTTTCCACCAATGGATAGCCTCATTCATTGGCTATCTATAATCCTATTATGTGTCTATAGTAAATGTTTTAAATAACCGAGTTATTCACGATTGAATGAGACGATGCACAAAAATTTCGTCCAAACGAGGGTTTTTTGGACGAAACTGTCAATTAAAAGTGACAGTTTGGCGCGTCTAAATTGAAATTGTCTTACAGTGCGAAGGAGAAAGAGGTGGACGCGAACGAGAACGTGACCAAACCGGAAACGGATATGGTGGCGCCGCCCGCGCCAAAACCGGCAACCAAACTGTTCGACGTCACCAGTATTGTCAAAGAGTCGGCGTTGAAAATGATGCCGCCGTTTCCGATACACGACGCGAACCGCGACGAGACGGATCGGGCGACGGACGCGGCAACGTTGCACTCGTCCGTGACCAATCAGAAAGCGTCGTTGGAGCGGACGATCGTGTACAGGCCGGGCCAATGGGCGCCCGATTGTCCCGACGGCAAGAGAGTGTACGATCGCGATTTCCTGATGAGACTGAAAAACTTTCCGGCCAGTTTGCACAAACCCGACAATATTCCCGAAGCGATTGTGTCCGATGAACGGAACGTAAGTGATTTTTCTAGTTTTTTTCCCCTCGTTCAAGAGATTTGTTCTTGTTCAGCGACAAATCGACGGACGTCTTTCGATGGGTGGCAGAACCGATTACTCCACTCCTCCCTACAACAGTTACGGGGGTAAATCGGGATCGCAACGCGGGGTGAGTCACATAAAACCATCACTATTTAGGGCCAAAGTACGGTTTACTCGAGGAATAAGTTTATCCGGAGGTGAAAGTACCGGTCCAGGCAACAAAATCGTCTAGAGGAACACAAACTGTGTGTTTTACCGACAGAATCAAAGCTCACTCGGTCAAATTTGTTTTAGAAATGGTTGTCAGAGGCCTCTGGTACATCAAAAACAGTTTAAGCAACCTTTATAAGGTTTTAGAGGCTTCTGGCACTATTAGAAGTCGCTTGGGAAGCTTAAGAAGCTTTTGGAACCTAAAAATGGCTGCCAGAGGCCTCTGGCACTTTGAAAACAGTTTTAGCAACCTTTAGAAGGTTTCAGAGGCTTTTGGCAATACAAAATGGCAGTTTAGAGGCTTCTGGCACTTTGAAAACAGTTTTAGCAACCTTAAGAAGGTTTCAAAGGCTTCTGGCAACTAAAAATGGCTGCCAGAGGCATCTGGCAGCTTTAAAACAGTCTTTACAAGCTTAAGTAGGTTTCAGAAGCTTCTGACAATACAAAATGACAGTTTAGAAGCCTCTGAAACCTACTTGGAGAGGGAAAATGACAGTTTTAAGCACATTTTTGGAATCCTCAATAAATTTCCTATCAAATGACACTAAAAAAGTAGGTACAGTCAGGGAGAAAAGTGAGGTTAAAGTTGAAACTGCCAGAAAGACAGTTTTTAGGACAGTCAGGGACAAAATCACCTCTAAAACCCACTTGGAGAGGGAAAATGACAGTTTTAAGCACATTTTTGGAATCCTCACTAAATTTCCTATCAAATGACACTAAAAAACATTAAAAAATTAGGTACAGTCAGGGAGAAAAGTGAGGTTAAAGTTGAAACTGCCAGAAAGACAGTTTTTAGGACAGTCAGGGACAAAATCACCTCTAAAACCCACTTGGAGAGGAAAAATGACAGTTTTAAGCAGATTTTTGGAATCCTCACTAAATTTCCTATCAAATGACACTAAAAAACATTAAAAAATTAGGTACAGTCAGGGAGAAAAGTGAGGTTAAAGTTGAAACTGCCAGAAAGACAGTTTTTAGGACAGTCAGGGACAAAATCACCTCTAAAACCCACTTGGAGAGGGAAAATGACAGTTTTAAGCACATTTTTGGAATCCTCACTAAATTTCCTATCAAATGACACTAAAAAACATTAAAAAATTAGGTACAGTCAGGGAGAAAAGTGAGGTTAAAGTTGAAACTGCCAGAAAGACAGTTTTTAGGACAGTCAGGGACAAAATCACCTCTAAAACCCACTTGGAGAGGGAAAATGACAGTTTTAAGCAGATTTTTGGAATCCTCACTAAATTTCCTATCAAATGACACTAAAAAACACTAAAAAAGTAGGTACAGTCAGGGAGAAAAGTGAGGTTAAAGTTGAAACTGCCAGAAAGACAGTTTTTAGGACAGTCAGGGACAAAATCATCTCTAAAACCCACTTGGAGAGGGAAAATGACAGTTTTAAGCACATTTTTGGAATCCTCACTAAATTTCCTATCAAATGACACTAAAAAACATTAAAAAATTAGGTACAGTCAGGGAGAAAAGTGAGGTTAAAGTTGAAACTGCCAGAAAGACAGTTTTTAGGACAGTCAGGGACAAAATCACCTCTAAAACCCACTTGGAGAGGGAAAATGACAGTTTTAAGCACATTTTTGGAATCCTTACTAAATTTCCTATCAAATGACACTAAAAAACATTAAAAAATTAGGTACAGTCAGGGAGAAAAGTGAGGTCAAAGTTTGAACTGTCAGAAAGACAGTTTAGAAGCCTCTGGCATTATTAGAAGTCTCCTGGGAAGGTTAAGATGGTTTCAGAAGCTTCTGAAATCTAAAAATGGCTGCCAGAGGCCTCTGGCAGCTTTAAGACAGTCTTTCCAAACTTAAGAAGGTTTCAGAGGCATTTGGAATCTAAAAATGGCTGGCAGAGGCCTCTGGCAGCTTTAAAACAGTCTTTGAAAGCTTAAGAAGGTTTCAGAAGCTTCTGACAATACAAAATGGCAGTTTAGAGGCCTCTGGCACTATTAGAAGTCTCTTGGGAAGCTAAAGAAGGTTTCAGAAGCTTCTGGAATCTAAAAATGACTGCCAGAAGCCTCTGGCAGCTTTAAAACAGTTTTTACAAGCTTAAAAAGGTTTTAGAGGCTTTGGGAAATACAAAATGGCTTCTAGAGGCATCTGGCAGCTTTAGAAGAGTCTTTATAAGCTTAAGAAGGTTTCGGAGGCTTCTGGCAACTAAAAAATGACTCGTAGAGGCTTCTAGAAGCTTCTGGCAACAATAAATTGATATTAGTTTTTGAGATATAAACAAAAAAACTAAAAATAAGTCACAACGAACCAAAAATGGCAGTAAGACACAATTTCAGTCGGTTGTTTCGAAATCTGGAGGTTACGGCCCTGAAATTTGTTGTGTGTAGGCAATACATTTAAAATCCAGGGACGTATTGCACAATATTCACAAAAAATTCTGAATGTAGACAAAGAGAGAAAACTGGAAGGCCTGTCCCACAATTTTTTTTTATTTCATATTCACAAAGACGGATTGAAAATATTATACCCGTATTTTTTGTTTTCAAAAATATTAAGTCTAAATAGAAAAAAAATGATGATAAAAACTACATTAATCTCGTGTTTAAAACGCCTGCCGCCGGTGACGTACTACACCATCAACCAATCAGCGACAAGAAGTGAAACAGTTGGCGTGCAACAGCCAATAAAATCGCCCAGAATAACGTACGTCACGCGCGCGCCAAAACAGATCTTTTAAATGTAATGGACAAATTCAAACTAACGTAGAAACATTTACGACCACGATTTTTTCTTCAAGAATATGAAAAATTAGTTTTAGTAGTTTTTTTATTTTTTTTTATTTTTTTTTATTAGTTTTTGTTTTTTTTTTTGGTTTTCTTTTTAGTTTTTAGTTTTTTAACCCTTTTCTTTCGATTCCAGTCATTAAAACAAAAATGTATGATATGTGGGATAGGCCCATTCAGTAATTTGGGCAGTACGGGACCTGAAATTTGCACTGGCTCTAGTAAATTAAACGTAAAGGACAGGGACGTATTGCACGTATATTGCACAAAAAATTCCTGTGTATATATATTTTTTTTGTCGAGTGGGCTTTGTAAATATGTTTTAATCATGATGATTCCATTAATAATTCGATGAAAGTAGTGATCTGACTTGATTTGCTGACAATTGAAATAATCTGATTTGTACCGGTTTTTGGGTCAATTTTTACCACTCCTCCGCGCAAGCGTTAATTGATTGGTTGGTTTTATTTTCTTCTCGGGGGGAATTGAAGACTTTACCAAAACGCAACAGCCAATCGAACAAAATGGGAAGCAGAGGCGGCGACAAAATCACCAACAAACACCAACCGAAAGTGACCATTTCCCTGTCCAGGGACGAAGTCAAACTGCACGAGTCCGAAAACGCTTGGAAACCGACCCGATTCAATAAAGGTAACTATATAGTATAGAGGGCCTATTTTTTCATCATAAATTTTGTTTTTATATACAGGGTGGTTCAGTTTTAAATGTCAATAATTCACCAATCCATAGCCAATTAAAAAATAAGTTGACATTCATTATGTCATTTTCCTGAAAAGTGCTTCCTAAGGAAAATACAGTACTTCAAATTTCTGTTTAAAAAATCGTTTTTTTTTGTCATAACTGTCATACCGTTGGGGCAATATTGATCAAATTTGGAACAAGCACTTTATTACACGTTCAAAGACCCAAAACTAACCCAACCCAACTGAAAAATTGTCTTAGAAATGGAAAATTCACTTAAGAAGTTTAAAAAATATGATTGTATTTCCAGAGAAACTAAAAGACTAAATAGTTTTGAAAATTGAATTAAAAAAGATAAAAATTTCAGAAGCTTGAAAGTTGTGTTTGTAACCAGTTTTCGTGCAAATCGAGTTTTAATACTAAAAATTGACTTGTAGACATAAAAACTGTTTTTTCAAGAATTTGTTACTAAAAATTCATACATTTAAACCTTAAAAATTGACTTGAACCCCAAAATGTGACTGAACTAATGAAAAGCGACATCAGAAGCTTAAAATTTGCATTTGAAGTAAGTTTTCATAATTTGAAGACAAATTTCCAATATTTTAGTCTTGAAAATAGTCTTAGATGCAAGACATTGACATTGGATTCATGAAAATTGTCTTGAAAACGAACTTTTCGTGCTTTTTACTTTGCTTTTCATTTTCTTCGAATTCTGGACTATTTAATATAAAAAACACTAAAAAATTAGGTACAGTCAGGGAGAAAAGTGAGGTCAAAGTTGAAACTGTCAGAAAGACAGTTTTTAGGACAGTCAGGGACAAAATCACCTCTAAAACCTACTTGGAGAGGGAAAATTACAGTTTTAAGCACATTTTTGGAATCCTCACTAAATTTCCTATCAAATAACACTAAAAAATTAGTACAGTCAGCGAGAAAAGTGAGGTCAAAGTTTGAACTGCCAGAAAGACAGTTTTTAGGACAGTCAGGGACAAAATCACCTCTAAAACGCACTTGGAGAGGGAAAATGACAGTTTTAAGCACATTTTTGGAATCCTCACTAAATTTCCTATCCAACGACACTAAAAAACACTCAAAAATTAGTACAGTCAGCGAGAAAAGTGAGGTCAAACTTTGAACTGCCAGAAAGACAGTTTGTAAAGACAGTCAGGGACAAAATCACCTCTAAAACCCACTTGGAGAGGGAAAATGACAGTTTTAAGCACATTTTTGGAATCCTCACTAAATTTCCTATCAAATAACACTAAAAAATTAGTACAGTCAGCGAGAAAAGTGAGGTCAAACTTTGAACTGCCAGAAAGACAGTCAGGGACAAAATCACCTCTAAAACCCACTTGGAGAGGGAAAATGACAGTTTTAAGCAAATTTTTGGAATCCTCACTAAATTTCCTATCAAATAACACTAAAAAAACACTCAAAAATTAGTACAGTCAGCGAGAAAAGTGAGGTCAAACTTTGAACTGCCAGAAAGACAGTTTGTAAAGACAGTCAGGGACAAAATCACCTTCTAAAACCCATTTGAAGAGGGAAAATGACAGTTTTAAGCACATTTTTGGAATCCTCACTAAATTTCCTATCCAACGACACTAAAAAACACTCAAAAATTAGTACAGTCAGCGAGAAAAGTGAGGTCAAAGTTTGAACTGCCAGAAAGACAGTTTTTAGGACAGTCAGGGACAAAATCACCTCTAAAACCCACTTGGAGTGGGAAAATGACAGTTTTAAGCAAATTTTTGGAATCCTCACTAAATTTCCTATCCAACGACACTAAAAAACACTCAAAAATTAGTACAGTCAGCGAGAAAAGTGAGGTCAAAGTTTGAACTGTCAGAAAGACAGTTTTTAGGACAGTCAGGGACAAAATCACCTCTAAAACCCACTTGGAGAGGGAAAATGACAGTTTTAAGCACATTTTTGGAATCCTCACTAAATTTCCTATCCAACGACACTGGAAAACACTAAAAAATTAGGTACAGTCAGGGAGAAAAGTGAGGTCAAAGTTTGAACTGTCAGAAAGACAGTTTTTAGGACAGTCAGGGACAAAATCACCTCTAAAACCCACTTGGAGTGGGAAAATGACAGTTTTAAGCAAATTTTTGGAATCCTCACTAAATTTCCTATCCAACGACACTAAAAAACACTCAAAAATTAGTACAGTCAGCGAGAAAAGTGAGGTCAAAGTTTGAACTGTCAGAAAGACAGTTTTTAGGACAGTCAGGGACAAAATCACCTCTAAAACCCACTTGGAGAGGGAAAATGACAGTTTTAAGCACATTTTTGGAATCCTCACTAAATTTCCTATCCAACGACACTGGAAAACACTAAAAAATTAGGTACAGTCAGGGAGAAAAGTGAGGTCAAAGTTTGAACTGTCAGAAAGACAGTTTTTAGGACAGTCAGGGACAAAATCACCTCTAAAACCCACTTGGAGTGGGAAAATGACAGTTTTAAGCAAATTTTTGGAATCCTCACTAAATTTCCTATCCAACGACACTAAAAAACACTCAAAAATTAGTACAGTCAGCGAGAAAAGTGAGGTCAAACTTTGAACTGCCAGAAAGACAGTTTGTAAAGACAGTCAGGGACAAAATTACCTCTAAAGCCCACTTGGAGTGACAGAATGACAGTTTTAAGCAAATTTTTGGAATCCTCACTAAATTTCCTATCAAATGACACTAAAAAACACTAAAAAATTCGGTACAGTCAGGGAGAAAAGTGAGGTCAAAGTTTGAACTGCCAGAAAGACAGTTTTTAGGACAGTCAGGGACAAAATCGAATGCAAAACCCACTTGGAGTGGGAAAATAACAGTTTTGAGCACATTTTTGGAATCCTCACTAAATTTCCTATCAAATAACACTAAAAAAAACACTCAAAAATTGGGTACTTTTTTTTTTTTTTTTAGTTTTAGTAAATTTGGGTATTGGTTTAGTCTGATCTTTGTTGTTTTTAGGCGAGAACGCCTCCGAGGAGGAGAAAAAGTCTGGAACGTTGTACAAAAAGGTGCGAGCCGTTCTCAACAAATTGACGCCGCAAAAGTTCGAAACGTTGGTGAACCAAGTGCGACAACTGCAAATCGACACCAAAGAACGGCTCCAGGGCGTCATCGATCTGGTGTTCGAGAAGGCGATCGACGAGCCGAATTTCTCGGTCGCTTACGCGATGATGTGCAAAGAAATCCAGAATATGCAGGTAATTATGCTATTAAATTCGTGAAAATACGCCCGCTCTAGCGGCCAAACGGTACAAGTGAAATTTAGTGTCCTCGAACGGCAAAAACGCCACAACTCCCATTCTAAACGTCCGATTTGAGTGATTTTTGCGTGAGCTAGTAGCTTAGACTGTGCTAATACCACAGTAAAAAAATCAACACCAGCAAGCTTAATCTAGGGGCGTAGCAGCCTTAGAAACTCAGGAAAACAGCAAAAACCTACAGTTTAATGTTCGCGAACGGCAAAAACGCTATAACTCACATTCTAAACGTCCGATTTGAGTGATTTTTGCGTTAGATGGTAGGTTAGACTGTGCTAATACCACAGTAAAAAAATCAACACCATCAGATTTAATCCAGGGGCGTAGCAGCCTTAGAAACTCAGGAAAACAGCAAAAACCTACAATTTAATGTCCGCGAACGGCAAAAAACGCTATAACTCACATTCTAAACGTCCGATTTGAGTGATTTTTGTGTTAGATGGTAGCTTAGACTGTGCTAATACCACAGTAAAAAAATCAACACCCTCAGATTTAATCCAGGGGCGTAGCAGCCTTAGAAACTTAGGAAAACAGCAAAACCTTACAATTTAATGTCCGCGAACGGCACAAACGCCATAACTCACATTCTAAACGTCCGATTTGAGTGATTTTTGTGTTAGATGGTAGCTTAGACTGTGCTAATACCACAGTAAAAAAATCAACACCCTCAGATTTAATCCAGGGGCGTAGCAGCCTTAGAAACTCAGGAAAACAGCAAAAACCTACAATTTAATGTCCGCGAACGGCAAAAACGCCATAACTCACATTCTAAACGTCCGATTTGAGTGATTTTTGCGTGAGCTAGTAGCTTAGACTGTGCTAATAACACAGTAAAAAAATCAACACCATCAGACTTAATCCAGGGGCCTAGCAGACTCAGAAACTCAGGAAGACAGCAAAAACCTACAATTTATGTCCGCGAACGGCAAAAAACGCTATAACTCACATTCTAAACGTCCGATTTGAGTGATTTTTGTGTTAGATGGTAGCTTAGACTGTGCTAATACCACAGTAAAAAAATCAACACCATCAGATTTAATCCAGGGGCGTAGCAGCCTTAGAAACTCAGGAAAACAGCAAAAACCTACAATTTAATGTCCGCGAACGGCAAAAAACGCTATAACTCACATTCTAAACGTCCGATTTGAGTGATTTTTGCGTGAGCTAGTAGCTTAGACTGTGCTAATACCACAGTAAAAAAATCAACACCAGCAAGCTTAATCTAGGGGCGTAGCAGCCTTAGAAACTTAGGAAAACAGCAAAAACCTACAATTTAATATCCGCGAACAGCAAAAACGCTATAACTCACATTCTAAACGTCCGATTTGAGTGATTTTTGTGTTAGATGGTAGCTTAGACTGTGCTAATACCACAGTAAAAAAATCAACACCATCAGACTTAATCCAGGGGCCTAGCAGACTCAGAAACTCAGGAAGACAGCAAAAACCTACAATTTAATGTCCGCGAACGGCAAAAACGCCATAACTCACATTCTAAACGTCCGATTTGAGTATTTTTTGCGTTAGATGGTAGCTTAGACTGTGCTAATACCACAGTAAAAAAATCAACACCATCAGACTTAATCCAGGGGCCTAGCAGACTCAGAAACTCAGGAAGACAGCAAAAACCTACAATTTATGTCCGCGAACGGCAAAAACGCTATAACTCACATTCTAAACGTCCGATTTGAGTGATTTTTGTGTTAGATGGTAGCTTAGACTGTGCTAATACCACAGTAAAAAAATCAACACCATCAGACTTAATCCAGGGGCCTAGCAGACTCAGAAACTCAGGAAGACAGCAAAAACCTACAATTTAAGTCCGCGAACGGCAAAAACGCTATAACTCACATTCTAAACGTCCGATTTGAGTGATTTTTGCGTTAGATGGTAGCTTAGACTGTGCTAATACCACAGTAAAAAAATCAACCCCAACAGATTTAATCGAGGGGCGTAGCAGCCTTAGAAATTTAGGAAAACAGCAAAAATCTACAATTTAATGTCCGCGAACGGCAAAAACGCCATAACTCACATTCTAAACGTCCGATTTGAGTGATTTTTGCGTTAGATGGTAGCTTAGACTGTGCTAATACCACAGTAAAAAAATCAACACCATCAGATTTAATTCAGGGGCGTAGCAGCCTTAGAAACTTAGGAAAACAGCAAAAACCTACAATTTAATGTCCGCGAACGGCAAAAACGCCATAACTCACATTCTAAACGTCCGATTTGAGTGATTTTTGTGTTAGATGGTAGCTTAGACTGTGCTAATACCACAGTAAAAAAATCAACACCATCAGACTTAATCCAGGGGCCTAGCAGACTCAGAAACTCAGGAAGACAGCAAAAACCTACAATTTAATGTCCGCGAACGGCAAAAATGCTATAACTCACATTCTAAACGTCCGATTTGAGTGATTTTTGCGTTAGATGGTAGCTTAGACTGTGCTCATTCCACAGTAAAAAAATCAATCCCATCAGATTTAATCCAGGGGCGTAGCAGCCTTAGAAACTTAGGAAAACAGCAAAAATCTACAATTTAATGTCCGCGAACGACAAAAACGCCATAACTCACATTCTAAACGTCCGATTTGAGTGATTTTTGTGTTAGATGGTAGCTTAGACTGTGCTAATACCACAGTAAAAAAATCAACACCATCAGATTTAATCCAGGGGCGTAGCAGCCTTAGAAACTTAGGAAAACAGCAAAACCTTACAATTTAATGTCCGCGAACGGCAAAACCCCTATAAAACACATTCTAAACGTCCGATTTGAGTGATTTTTGTCTTAGATGGTAGCTTAGACTGTGCTAATACCACAGTAAAAAAATCAACACCATCAGATTTAATCCAGGGGCGTAGCAGCCTTAGAAACTCAGGAAAACAGCAAAAACCTACAATTTAATGTCCGCGAACGGCAAAAACGCTATAACTCACATTCTAAACGTCCGATTTGAGTGATTTTTGTGTTAGATGGTAGCTTAGACTGTGCTAATACCACAGTAAAAAAATCAACACCAGCAGGCTTAATCTAGGGGCGTAGCAGCCTTAGAAACTTAGGAAAACAGCAAAAACCTACAGTTTAATGTCCGCGAACGGCAAAAACGCTATAACTCACATTCTAAACGTCCGATTTGAGTGATTTTTGTGTTAGATGGTAGCTTAGACTGTGCTAATACCACAGTAAAAAAATCAACACCATCAGACTTAATCCAGGGGCGTAGCAGCCTTAGAAACTTAGAAAAACAGCAAAAACCTACAGTTTAATGTTCGCGAACGGCAAAAACGCTATAACTCACATTCTAAACGTCCGATTTGAGTGATTTTTATATTAGATGGTAGCTTAGACTGTGCTAATACCACAGTAAAAAAATCAACACCATCAGATTTAATCCAGGGGCGTAGCAGCCTTAGAAACTTAGAAAAACAGCAAAAACCTACAATTTAATGTCCGCGAACGGCAAAAACGCTATAACTCACATTCTAAACGTCCGATTTGAGTGATTTTTGTGTTAGATGGTAGCTTAGACTGTGCTAATACCACAGTAAAAAAATCAACACCATCAGATTTAATCCAGGGGCGTAGCAGCCTTAGAAACTTAGGAAAACAGCAAAAACCTACAATTTATGTCCGCGAACGGCAAAAACGCTATAACTCACATTCTAAACGTCCGATTTGAGTGATTTTTGTGTTAGATGGTAGCTTAGACTGTGCTAATACCACAGTAAAAAAATCAACACCATCAGATTTAATGCAGGGGCGTAGCAGCCTTAGAAACTTAGGAAAACAGCAAAACCTTACAATTTAATGTCCGCGAACGGCAAAACCCCTATAAATCACATTCTAAACGTCCGATTTGAGTGATTTTTGCGTGAGCTAGTAGCTTAGACTGTGCTCATTCCACAGTAAAAAAATCTCTACTAATTTGGGGTGGGGGAGTACAACGCAACTGTCAGTTTGACGTTAACTGTCACTAGAGTCGAGAAAATCCAAGATGGCGGCCTAAATTTGAAAAAAACCAAGATTATACTCGTTTTCGACTAATTTGGGGTTGGGGAGTACAATGCAACTGTCAGTTTGATGTTAACTGTCACTGGTGTCGAGAAAATTCAAGATGGCCGCCAAAACTAAAAAAATCAAGATTATACTCATTTTCGACTAATTTGGGGTGGGGGAGTACAACGCAACTGTCAGTTTGACGTTAACTGTCACTGGTGTCGAGAAAATTCAAGATGGCCGCCAAAACTAAAAAAATCAAGATTATACTCATTTTCGACTAATTTGGGGTGGGGGAGTACAACGCAACTGTCAGTTTGACGTTAACTGTCACTGGTGTCGAGCAAATCCAAGATGGCGGCCAAAATTTGAAAAAAACCAAGATTATACTCGTTTTCGACTAATTTGGGGTTGGGGAGTACAATGCAACTGTCAGTTTGATGTTAACTGTCACTGGTGTCGAGCAAATCCAAGATGGCGGCCTAAATTTTAAAAAACCAATATTATACTCATTTTCGACTAATTTGGGGTTGGGGAGTACAATGCAACTGTCAGTTTGTCGTTTCGTAGGTGTCTGTGACGTCGGCGGGGGGCGAGGACAAGAAACTGGCGTTCCGCACGTTGTTGGTGACGCGCTGTCAAATGGAATTCGAGAAACAGTCGGTGGACGAGACGACGCGCAACACGAAAATCAAGGAAATCGAGGAGTGCGCCGATCCGGTGAGTTTTTGAGGGGGCGCTTCGATCGCCGTTTGTTTGCTAATCAATTTTGCGCGCGCGCAGGAAAAGAAAAAAGAGCTCCAATTCGAGCTGGAAGAGTCGGACCGACGCGTCCGAATGCGATCGGTCGGGTGCATTCGGTTCATCGGCGAACTGTTCAAGCAACAAATGCTGACGGCGAGCATAATGCGTCGCTGTTTGCAAACGTTGCTCGAGAACAAGGACGAGGAGAGTTTGGAGTGTTTGTGCAAATTGCTGACCACCGTCGGCAAGGAATTGGAAACGAATCGCGTCGAACTCGTTTCCATTTTCAACGAAATGAAGCAGATCACCGAGGGCAAACGACAAAAAATCAGCAGCCGGATACGGTTCATGCTGAAGGACGTTATCGATCTGCGGGATTCTAGATGGGTGAGTGTATTTAAATAATCCACAGGAAATTCCCTTTAAAACGAGGTGCGACTCGATTTTTTTGACAGGAAATTCAAAATGGCGGCCCGGGACGCCATTTTGTCTATCATTTCTAGAAACTACGTGAAATTTCCTTTAAAATGAGGTGCAAGTCGATTTTTTGACAAGAAAATCAAAATGGCGGCCTGGAACGCCATTTTGTCTGTCATTTCTAGAAACTACGTGAAATTCCCTTTAAAACGAGGTACAACTTGATTTTTTGACAGGAAATTCAAAATGGCGGCCCAGGACGCCATTTTGTCTGTCATTTCTAGAAACTACGTGAAATTCCCTTTAAAACGAGGTGCAACTTGATTTTTTGACAGGAAATTCAAAATGGCGGCTTGGAACGCCATTTTGTCTGTCATTTCTAGAAACTACATGAAATTTCCTTTAAAATGAGGTGCAAGTCAATATTTTGACAGGAAATTCAAAATGGCGGCCCAGGACGCCATTTTGTTTCATTTTTATTAAATCCACAAGAAATTCCCTTTAAAACGAGGTTGAACTCGATTTTTTTGACAGGAAATTCAAAATGGCGGTCTAGGACGACATTTTGTTTGATTTTTATTAAATCCACAAGAAATTCCCTTTAAAACGAAGTGCAACGCGATTTTTTGACAGGAAATTCAAAATGGCGGCTTGGAACGCCATTTTGTGTGTCATTTCTTGAAACTACATGAAATTTCCTTTAAAATGAGGTGCAAGTCAATTTTTTGACAGGAAATTCAAAATGGCGGCCCAGGACGCCATTTTGTTTCATTTTTATTAAATCGACAAAAAATTCCCTTTAAAACGAGGTTGAACTCGATTTTTTTGACAGGAAATTCAAAATGGCGGTCTAGGACGCCATTTTGTTTCATTTTTATTAAATTCACAAGAAATTCCCTTTAAAACGAAGTGCAACTCGATTTTTTGACAGGAAATTCAAAATGGCGGCTTGGAACGCCATTTTGTCTGTCATTTCTAGAAACTACGTGAAATTCCCTTTAAAACGAGGTGCAACTTGATTTTTTGACAGGAAATTCAAAATGGCGGCTTGGAACGCCATTTTGTCTGTCATTTCTAGAAACTACGTGAAATTCCCTTTAAAACGAGGTGCAACTTGATTTTTTGACAGGAAATTTAAAATGGCGGCTTGGAACGCCATTTTGTCTGTCATTTCTAGAAACTACATGAAATTTCTTTTAAAATGAGGTGCAAGTCAATATTTTGACAAGAAATTCAAAATGGCGGCTTGGAACGCCATTTTGTCTGTCATTTCTAGAAACTACATGAAATTCCCTTTAAAACGAGGTGCAACTTGATTTTTTGACAGGAAATTTAAAATGGCGGCTTGGAACGCCATTTTGTCTGTCATTTCTAGAAACTACATGAAATTTCCTTTAAAATGAGGTGCAAGTCAATATTTTGACAAGAAATTCAAAATGGCGGCCTGGAACGCCATTTTGTCTGTCATTTCTTAAAACTACGTGAAATTCCCTTTAAAACGAGGTGCGACTCGATTTTTTTGGCAGGAAATTCAAAATGGCGGCTTGGACGCCATTTTGTTTCATTTTTATTAAATCCACAAGAAATTCCCTTTAAAACGAGGTGAAACTCGATATTTTTGGCAGGAAATTCAAAATGGCGGTCTGGGACGCCATTTTGTTTCATTTTTATTAAATCCACAAGAAATTCCCTTTAAAACGAGGTGCAACTCGATTTTTTGCCAGGAAATTCAAAATGGCGGCCTGAATCACAGAGTTGCAACTTTTGACAAGCTCGCGTCAAATCCGCCATTTTAATCGCGACCTCTCTGATCGCGAAATTGAACTGTGCGCGTTTCAGATACCGAGACGGGGCGATCTCAATCCGAAAACGATCGATCAGATCCAAAAGGAAGCGGAAACGGAACAGTTGAACAGTCACGTGATGAACATAAACGAATCGCATCGCAAAGACGAGCGAAACAACGGACCGCGTGGCGGCGGAGGCGGCGGCGGGGGCGGCAACAGACAGAGAATGACAGATGACGGCTGGAATTCGGTGTCGTCGAGAAACAATCGACAACAAGCGTTCGCGTTCGAGGCGAACAAGATCAAAGGTGGCGCTAATTTGGTAAGGCCTCCCCGACGACCCGATTTAGGTTCGTTCGCGTTTCATTTGTTTTTTCCTCATTTTAGCCTCAAGTCGACGAACCTTTCGGCGGACCGCATTTGTTTGGCAGATGGATGAAGGGCTCCGCGGGCATCAAAAACCCGCAACCGCAAACGACGATCGGGCACAACACCAACTTTTTCGCCACCTTGGAGAATTACGATCCGGAGAAACGGCCTAATTCCAGTGAGTAATTACCCCCTTTCCGACCCGTTTAATAATGTGCCCATTACTCACCAACATCCATTATCTGCCCGAAAAAAACATTTGTGAAGCCAATTTTGACGTTTGACAGTCGATTCGAAGCTTGCTTTGACGTTAGCAGTTGTCACAACTGTCAAAATTAACCTCGTGGAGGTATAAAGAGTCTTTTTGGACTGGACACTTGTAGAAGTGTCACTAAACTGAAAAAGTTGCATTTTACAGCTTTATGAAGCTAATTTTGACAGTTTTGACGTTTGACAGCCAATTCGAAGCTTGCTTTGACGTTAAGCAACTATCACAACTGTCAAAACTAGCTTCAAGGAGGTATAAAGAGCATTTTTGGACTGGACACTTGTAAAAGTGTCACTAAACCGAAAAAGTTGCATTTTACAGCTTTTTGAAGCTAATTTTGACAGTTTTGACGTTTGACAGTCAATTCCAAGCTTGCTTTGATGCTAAGCAACTATCACAACTGTCAAAACTAGCTTCAAGGAGGTATAAAGAGCATTTTTGGACGGGACACTTGTAGAAGTGTCACCAAACTGAAAAAGTTGCATTTTACAGCTTTTTGAAGCTAATTTTGACAGTTTTGACGTTTGACAGTCAATTTGAGGTTTGGTTTGATGCTAAGCAACTGTCACAACTGTCAAAACTACCTTCAAGGAGGTATAAAGAGCATTTTTGGACGGGACACTTGTAGAAGTGTCATTTGACGAGAAAAATGCATTTCATACCTTCACGAAGTCAATGCGGACGGTTTAGTGGTTCGTTTGGGGTGTGTTTTGACAGCTGTCAGAACTGTCAAATTTACGATATGCTTTACAAATGACGCATCCGCATGTAACCGCTCTTTTACCGCTTTTTACCTTTTTTTTGGCGCCCTCTGCCGGCCAAACGGGGCAACCAATCCAGCTTTGTAGGGATATTTTTGGAAAGCTTAGAATGTGACCTATCTTTTCGCTTCTATGACATTTTGACGTCAGTTGTCAAATAACCGAGTTATTTGAGGTCAAAGCAACGCGTGTCAAAAAAAACGACATTTTTGTTTAAGTTGACTTTGACGCCCTCTAGCGGCCAAACGGGGCAACCAATCAACTCGTGTAGGGATATTTTCAGAAAGCTTACACTCCGTACTATCTTTTTGGTTCAGTGACATTTTGACGTCAGCTGTCAAATAACCGAGTTATTTGAGGTCAAAGCAACCCGCGTCAAATAAACGACATTTTTGTCAAGGGTGACTTTGACGCCCTCTAGCGGCCAAACGGTATGACCAATCAACTCATGGGGGGATATTTTTGGAAAGCTTAGAATGTGATCTATCTTTTCTCTTCTATGACATTTTGACGTCAGTTGTCAAATAACCGACTTATTCAATGGTCATTTAAATTTTTTGTTTTTTTTTTTATAATACATTTTGTGCATAAATTAGTCAACGGCTTACCTGATTTACTATAGGTAAGTCGTGTTACTTTTATGCTAAATTATATACGGGGTGGATTCGCTAACACCACGAGGACTAAAACGGTCCTGGGAATGGCGTTTGATAGTAGCCTCCCCACAATAAATGACGTTTGACAGTTAAAATGACGTTTGACAGGTGACACCTAATACGCGCCATTTCAGCTTAGCAAACCGTCAAAACTGTACGAAACGTTTTTACGAAACACTTTCAAGCGGTTTTGCACCTTTTGACAGTTGACATTTGAATGACAGATGTCAAATTAATCATATTTCAACTTGGGTGGTTTTTGCGACAAGTTTTCTGGTTTTTATAGCTTCACGTTGATCGTAAAATGTGACGCACGACATACGTCACGTGTCGAATAAACTACGTCAGCTGAGAACAATCTAAACCATGTATCCATGGAGGTTTAAAACGCCATTAAATCACTATTCTGAACTTGAGTGGGGAAAATACCCGGGTCTAGTTAAACTGGAAATTTCACGAGGATTCCAAAAATGTGCTTAAAAACTCGATTCGGGCCCTCCAAGTGGGTTTTACGCGCGATTTTGTCCCGGACTGTCTTTTAAAATGTGTTTCTGAAAGTTCAAACTTTGACAGCATTTTTCTCGCTGACTGTACTCAATTTTTTAGTGTATTTTGGGGTTATTGGATAGGAAATTTCACGAGGATTCCAAAAATGTGCTTAAAAACTCGATTCGGGCACTCCAAGTGGGTTTTACGCGCGATTTTGTCCCGGACTGTCTTTTAAAATGTGTTTCTGGATGTTCAAATTTTGACAGCGTTTTTCTCCCTGACTGTACTCAATTTTTTAGTGTATTTTGGGGTTATTGGATAGGAAATTCTACGAGGATTCCAAAAATGTGCTTAAAAACTCGATTCGAGCACTCCAAGTGGGTTTTACGCGCAATTTTGTCCCGGACTGTCTTTTAAAATGTGTTTCTGGTAGTTCAAACTTTGACAGCATTTTTCTCGCTGACTTTACCAAATTTTTGTATGTTTTTTGGGGTTATTAGATAGGAAATTCTACGAGGATTCCAAAAATGTGCTTAAAAACTCGATTCGGGCACTCCAAGTGGGTTTTACGCGCGATTTTGTCCCGGACTGTCTTTTAAAATGTGTTTCTGGATGTTCAAATTTTGACAGCGTTTTTCTCCCTGACTGTACTCAATTTTTTAGTGTATTTTGGGGTTATTGGATAGGAAATTTTACGAGGATTCCAAAAATGTGCTTAAAAACTCGATTCGAGCACTCCAAGTGGGTTTTACGCGCAATTTTGTCCCGGACTGTCTTTTAAAATGTGTTTCTGGATGTTCAAATTTTGACAGCGTTTTTCTACCTGACTGTACTCAATTTTTTAGTGTATTTTGGGGTTATTGGAGAGGAAATTTTACGAGGATTCCAAAAATGTGCTTAAAAACTCGATTCGAGCACTCCAAGTGGGTTTTACGCGCAATTTTGTCCCGGACTGTCTTTTAAAATGTGTTTCTGGATGTTCAAATTTTGACAGCATTTTTCTCGCTGACTTTACCAAATTTTTGTATGTTTTTTGGGGTTATTAGATAGGAAATTCTACGAGGATTCCAAAAATGTGCTTAAAAACTCGATTCGGGCACTCCAAGTGGGTTTTACGCGCAATTTTGTCCCGGACTGTCTTTTAAAATGTGTTTCTGGTAGTTCAAACTTTGACAGCATTTTTCTCGCTGACTTTACCAAATTTTGTAGCATATTTTGGGGTTATTGGATAGGAAATTTTACGAGGATTCCAAAAATGTGCTTAAAAACTCGATTCGGGCACTCCAAGTGGGTTTTACGCGCGATTTTGTCCCGGACTGTCTTTTAAAATGTGTTTCTGAAAGTTCAAACTTTGACAGCATTTTTCTCGCTGACTGTACTCAATTTTTTAGTGTATTTTGGGGTTATTGGATAGGAAATTCTACGAGGATTCCAAAAATGTGCTTAAAAACTCGATTCGGGCACTCCAAGTGGGTTTTACGCGCGATTTTGTCCCGGACTGTCTTTTAAAATGTGTTTCTGGATGTTCAAACTTTGACAGCGTTTTTCTCTTTGACTGTACTCAATTTTTTAGTGTATTTTGGGGTTATTGGATAGGAAATTTTACGAGGATTCCAAAAATGTGCTTAAAAACTCGATTCGAGCACTCCAAGTGGGTTTTACGCGCGATTTTGTCCCGGACTGTCTTTTAAAATGTGTTTCTGGTAGTTCAAACTTTGACAGCATTTTTCTCGCTGACTTTACCAAATTTTTGTATGTTTTTTGGGGTTATTGGATAGGAAATTTTACGAGGATTCCAAAAATGTGCTTAAAAACTCGATTCGGGCACTCCAAGTGGGTTTTACGCGCAATTTTGTCCCGGACTGTCTTTTAAAATGTGTTTCTGGATGTTCAAACTTTGACAGCGTTTTTCTCTTTGACTGTACTCAATTTTTTAGTGTATTTTGGGGTTATTGGATAGGAAATTTTACGAGGATTCCAAAAATGTGCTTAAAAACTCGATTCGAGCACTCCAAGTGGGTTTTACGCGCGATTTTGTCCCGGACTGTCTTTTAAAATGTGTTTCTGGTAGTTCAAACTTTGACAGCATTTTTCTCGCTGACTTTACCAAATTTTTGTATGTTTTTTGGGGTTATTGGATAGGAAATTTTACGAGGATTCCAAAAATGTGCTTAAAAACTCGATTCGAGCACTCCAAGTGGGTTTTACGCGCAATTTTGTCCCGGACTGTCTTTTAAAATGTGTTTCTGGATGTTCAAACTTTGACAGCGTTTTTCTCTTTGACTGTACTCAATTTTTTAGTGTATTTTGGGGTTATTGGATAGGAAATTTTACGAGGATTCCAAAAATGTGCTTAAAAACTCGATTCGAGCACTCCAAGTGGGTTTTACGCGCGATTTTGTCCCGGACTGTCTTTTAAAATGTGTTTCTGGTAGTTCAAACTTTGACAGCATTTTTCTCGCTGACTTTACCAAATTTTTGTATGTTTTTTGGGGTTATTGGATAGGAAATTTTACGAGGATTCCAAAAATGTGCTTAAAAACTCGATTCGAGCACTCCAAGTGGGTTTTACGCGCGATTTTGTCCCGGACTGTCTTTTAAAATGTGTTTCTGGTAGTTCAAACTTTGACAGCATTTTTCTCGCTGACTTTACCAAATTTTTGTATGTTTTTTGGGGTTATTGGATAGGAAATTTTACGAGGATTCCAAAAATGTGCTTAAAAACTCGATTCGGGCACTCCAAGTGGGTTTTACGCGCAATTTTGTCCCGGACTGTCTTTTAAAATGTGTTTCTGGATGTTCAAACTTTGACAGCGTTTTTCTCTTTGACTGTACTCAATTTTTTAGTGTATTTTGGGGTTATTGGATAGGAAATTTTACGAGGATTCCAAAAATGTGCTTAAAAACTCGATTCGAGCACTCCAAGTGGGTTTTACGCGCGATTTTGTCCCGGACTGTCTTTTAAAATGTGTTTCTGGTAGTTCAAACTTTGACAGCATTTTTCTCGCTGACTTTACCAAATTTTTGTATGTTTTTTGGGGTTATTGGATAGGAAATTTTACGAGGATTCCAAAAATGTGCTTAAAAACTCGATTCGAGCACTCCAAGTGGGTTTTACGCGCAATTTTGTCCCGGACTGTCTTTTAAAATGTGTTTCTGGATGTTCAAATTTTGACAGCATTTTTCTCGCTGACTGTACTCAATTTTTTAGTGTATTTTGGGGTTATTGGATAGGAAATTTTACGAGGATTCCAAAAATGTGCTTAAAAACTCGATTCGAGCACTCCAAGTGGGTTTTACGCGCGATTTTGTCCCGGACTGTCTTTTAAAATGTGTTTCTGGTAGTTCAAACTTTGACAGCATTTTTCTCGCTGACTTTACCAAATTTTTGTATGTTTTTTGGGGTTATTGGATAGGAAATTTTACGAGGATTCCAAAAATGTGCTTAAAAACTCGATTCGAGCACTCCAAGTGGGTTTTACGCGCAATTTTGTCCCGGACTGTCTTTTAAAATGTGTTTCTGGATGTTCAAATTTTGACAGCATTTTTCTCGCTGACTGTACTCAATTTTTTAGTGTATTTTGGGGTTATTGGATAGGAAATTTTACGAGGATTCCAAAAATGTGCTTAAAAACGTGATTTGGGCACTCCAAGTGGAATTTTACGTTTGACAGATGACACTGATGACAAACCACTTGACAGTACCCACTGTCACAATTTATAATTATTGGCTGGATTCTTTTTTTTTTTCTTTTTTTTTTGACAAGTATGACACTTTCGAATGACAGACGTCACGTGATTACAGATCAACGCAACAAGGATCCTTATTCGTCGAAGGGACCGAGCATGGAACGTGGCTACAACAAGAGTTACGAGGGTCGCGGTAGCCGATCCGGTTCGCAGCATCGCGATTCGATGACGCCGATGCGAACGACGGCGCCGCCCCCCAGCGTCGCGCCGCCCAAACAGCAAACGACGACGCCGGCGCCGCCCCCGCCCACGGTCGACGCGGAACCGAAACTCAGCGACGAACAACTGGAGCGGAGAATACGCAACTCGTTGGACGAGTTCATCAACGGATGCATCACCACGACTGAGTACGTTCAAGATGTCGCCACCATCCTGCCGCAGACTGATTATCCCCGAATTGTTTTCGAAAGGTAATTTTATTTGTTTTTTTTTTGCGCGGTTGCCAAGTTGCAATTTTCTGTCCGAACGATTTTGGCTCTGGCGGCCAAACGGTGCGACCAATCCAGCTTTGTAGGGACATTTTTAGAAAGCTTAGAATGTGACCTATCTTTACTCTTCTATGACATTTTCACGTCAGTTGTCAAATAACTGAGTTATTTGAGGTCAAAGCAACCCGTGTCAAAAAAACGACATTTTTGTCAAGGGTGACTTTGACGCCCTCTAGCGGCCAAACGGTATGACCAATCAATTCATGTGGGGATATTTTTGGAAAGCTTAGAATGTGACCTATCTTTTCTCTTTTATGACATTTTGACGTCAGTTTTCAAATAAGCGAGTTATTTGAGGTCAAAACAACCCGCGTAAAAAAAACGACATTTTTGTCTAACATGACTTTGACGGCCTCTAGCGGCCAAACGGTGCAACCAATCAACTCATGGGGGTATATTTTTGGAAAGCTTAGAATGTGACCTATCTTTTCTCTTCTATGACTTTTTGACGTCAGCTGTCAAATAAGCGAGTTATTTAAGGTCAAAGCAACCCGTGTCAAAAAAACGACATTTTTGTCTAACATGAATCTGGCGGCCAAACGGGGCAACCAATCAACTCATGGGGGGATATTTTTGGAAAGCTTAGAATGTGACCTATCTTTTCTCTTTTATGACATTTTGACGTCAGCTGTCAAATAAGCGAGTTATTTGAGGTCAAAACAACCCGCGTAAAAAAAAACGACATTTTTGTCTAACATGACTTTGACGGCCTCTGGCGGCCAAACGGTGCAACCAATTCACTCGTGTAGGGACATTTTTGGAAAGCTTAGAATGTGCTCTATCTTTTGTTTTATATGATATTCTGACGTCAGCTGTCAAATAAGCGAGTTATTTAGGATCAAAGCAAGCCGTGTCAAAAAAACGACATTTTTGTCTAGTATTATTTTGACGGCCTTTAGCGGCCAAACGGTATGACTAATCAACTCGTGTGGGGATATTTTTAGAAAGCTTAGAATGTGACCTATCTTTTCTCTTTTATGACATTTTGACGTCAGTTGTCAAATAAGCGAGTTATTTGAGGTCAAAGCAACCCAAGTAAAAAAAACGACATTTTTGTCAACGGTGATTTTAACGGCCTCTAGCGGCCAAACAGTATGACTAATCAACTCGTGTGGGGATATTTTTGGAAAGCTTAGAATGTGACCTATCTTTACTCTTCTATGACATTTTGACGTCAGCTGTCAAATAAGCGAGTTATTTGAGGTTAAAGCAATTCGTGTAAAAAAAAACGACATTTTTGTCTAAGTTGACTTTGACGGCCTCTGGCGGCCAAACGGTGCAACCAATTCACTCGTGTAGGGACATTTTTGGAAAGCTTAGAATGTGCTCTATCTTTTGTTTTATATGATATTCTGACGTCAGCTGTCAAATAAGCGAGCTATTTAGGATCAAAGCAAGCCGTGTCAAAAAACACGACATTTTTGTCAAGGGTGACTTTAACGGCCTCTGGCGGCCAAACGGGGCAATCAATCAACTCATGTGGGGATATTTTTGGAAAGCTTAGAATGTGACCTATCTTTGCTCTTCTATGACATTTTGACGTCAGTTGTCAAATAACCGAGTTATTTGAGGTCAAAGCAACCCAAGTAAAAAAAACGACATTTTTGTCAAGGGTGATTTTAACGGCCTCTAGCGGCCAAACAGTATGACTAATCAACTTGTGTGGGGATATTTTTGGAAAGCTTAGAATGTGACCTATCTTTACTTTTCTATGACATTTTCACGTCAGTTGTCAAATAACCGAGTTATTTGAGGTCAAAGCAACCCGTGTCAAAAAAACGACATTTTTGTCTAGAATGACTTTGACGGCCTCTGGCGGCCAAACGGGGCAACCAATCAACTCATGGGGGGATATTTTTGGAAAGCTTAGAATGTGACCTATCTTTTCTCTTCTATGACATTTTGACGTCAGTTGTCAAATAACCGAGTTATTTGAGGTCAAAGCAACCCACGTCAAAAAAAACGACATTTTTGTCTAAGATGACTTTGACGGCCTCTGGCGGCCAAACGGTGCAACCAATTTACTTGTGTAGGGACATTTTTAGAAAGCTTAGAATGTGACCTATCTTTACTCTTCTATGACATTTTGACGTCAGTTGTCAAATAACCGAGTTATTTGATGTCAAAGCAACCCGCGTCAAATAAACGACATTTTTGTCAAGGGTGACTTTGACAGCCTCTGGCGGCCAAACGTGGCAATCAATCAACTCATGTGGGGATATTTTTGGAAAGCTTAGAATGTGACCTATCTTTTGTTTTCTATGACACTTTGACGGCAGCTGTCAAATAAGCGAGTTATTTAGGATCAAAGCAAGCCGTGTCAAAAAAACGACATTTTTGTCTAAGTTGACTTTGACGGCCTCTGGCGGCCAAACGGGGCAACCAATCAACTCATGCGGGGATATTTTTGGAAAGCTTAGAATGTGACCTATCTTTGCTCTTCTATGACATTTTGACGTCAGTTGTCAAATAACCGAGTTATTTGAGGTCAAAGCAACCCACGTCAAAAAAAAACGACATTTTTGTCTAAGATGACTTTGACGGCCTCTGGCGGCCAAACGGTGCAACCAATTTACTTGTGTAGGGACATTTTTAGAAAGCTTAGAATGTGACCTATCTTTACTCTTCTATGACATTTTGACGTCAGTTGTCAAATAACCGAGTTATTTGATGTCAAAGCAACCCGCGTCAAATAAACGACATTTTTGTCAAGGGTGACTTTGACAGCCTCTGGCGGCCAAACGTGGCAATCAATCAACTCATGTGGGGATATTTTTGGAAAGCTTAGAATGTGACCTATCTTTTGTTTTCTATGACATTTTGTCGTCAGCTGTCAAATAAGCGAGTTATTTAGGATCAAAGCAAGCCGTGTCAAAAAAACGACATTTTTGTCTAAGATGACTTTGACGGCCTCTGGCGGCCAAACGGGGCAACCAATCAACTCATGCGGGGATATTTTTGGAAAGCTTAGAATGTGACCTATCTTTGCTCTTCTATGACATTTTGACGTCAGTTGTCAAATAACCGAGTTGTTCAATGGTCGTTTTAATTTTTTTTTTATAATACATTTTGTGCATAAATTAGTCAACGGCTTACCTGATTTACTATAGGCAAGTCGTGTTACTTTTATGCTAAATCAAATTATATACGGGGTGGATTCGCTAACACCACGAGGACTAAAACGGTCCTGGGAATGGCGTTTGATAGTAGCCTCCCCACAATTTTTTCATCACCCGGTATACTAACTCCAAGGAGAAGTGAAAATGTTCCAGAAGACGTAAAAATGTTTCGAATACTTCAAAAACGTTGCAGGAGAACTAAAAATGTTTCTAGAAAGTCTACAAATGTTCCAGAAGACGCAAAAATGTTTCGAATGCTTTAAAAACGTTGCAGGAGACCTAAAAATGTTTCTAGGAGGTCTACAAATGTCGCAGAAGTTCTCAAAATGTTGCAGAAGGCGTAAAAATGTTTCGAATACTTTAAAAATGTTGTAGAGGGCGTAAAAATGCTTCGAATACTTTAAAAATGTTTCAGAAGGCGTAAAAATGTTTCGAATACTTTAAAAATGTTTCAGAAGGCGTAAAAATGCTTCGAATACTTTAAAAATGTTGTAGAAGGTCTAAAAATGTTCCAGAAGGCGTAAAAATGTTTCGAATACTTTAAAAATGTTTCAGAAGGCGTAAAAATGTTTCGAATACTTTAAAAATGTTGTAGAAGGTCTAAAAATGTTCCAGAAGGCGTAAAAATGTTTCGAATACTTTAAAAATGTTGTAGAGGGCGTAAAAATGCTTCGAATACTTTAAAAATGTTGTAGAAGGTCTAAAAATGTTCCAGAAGGCGTAAAAATGTTTCGAATACTTTAAAAATGTTTCAGAAGGCGTAAAAATGTTTCGAATACTTTAAAAATGTTGTAGAAGGTCTAAAAATGTTCCAGAAGGCGTAAAAATGTTTGGAAAGTTGTAAAAACCGGAGGTTTGTTGTTTCAGTTACAATTTCATTCTTGAAAAATCGCAAACGGCGAGACTGAAAACGGGCGAACTGTTCGCGAAACTAGTTCAGTTGGGCCACGTGACCGTCGACGATTACCTCAAAGGCCTCGCCGATCTGCTCGCTTCCTGGGAGGACCTCGTCATCGACATACCGCAGGTGTGGCAGTATTTTGCCGAAGATATTGGTGAGTCTGCGTGCTGGGAGGCGGTGTTGTCATATCGTCGTCGTCAACGTCGTATTCGTTTCAGTGCCGTTACTGTTGGAGGAGGCGTTGCCGTTGGCGACGTTGCATCGGCAATTGGACGCGTCGGGAATCGTGCGGGACAATCAAGCGAAGCGACTGCTGAAGCCGTTGTTTGCGTACGTTGTCAAGGAGAAAGGTCCGAATTTCCTCAAGACGATTTGGCAACGTTCCGCTTTGCAATTGGACAATTTTATGCCCTCGGGCGAAGTCGAGGCCTTCGTCAAGGAAAATGTAAGTGGAAATCGGTTTTCGAATTAATTCAAACTTTCCAAGACAGTTTTTAACTTTTTTAGTCAATTTTCAAGTCTCCAAGTCAGTTTTTAAGTATTTTAATCCATTTGCAAAGTTTCTAGTAAATTTTTAAGTTTTTTGGTCAATTTTCAAGTTTCTAAGGCAGTTTTTAAGTTTTCTAGTGAGTTTTCAAGTTATTTAATCCATTTTCAAGTTTTTTAGTCAATTTTCAAGTCTCCAAGGCAGTTTTTAAGTATTTTAATCCATTTGCAAAGTTTCTAGTAAATTTTTAAGTTTTTTGGTCAATTTTCAAGTTTCTAAGGCAGTTTTTAAGTTTTCTAGTGAGTTTTCAAGTTATTTAATCCATTTTCAAGTTTTTTAGTCAATTTTCAAGTCTCCAAGTCAGTTTTTAAGTTTTTTAATCCATTTGCAAAGTTTCTAGTAAATTTCTAAGTTTTTTGGTCAATTTTCAAGTTTTTAAGTTTTCTAGTGAGTTTTCAAGTTATTTAATCCATTTTCAAGTTTTTTAGTCAATTTTCAAGTCTCCAAGTCAGTTTTTAAGTATTTTAATCCATTTGCAAAGTTTCTAGTAAATTTTTAAGTTTTTTGGTCAATTTTCAAGTTTCTAAGGCAGTTTTTAAGTTTTCTAGTGAGTTTTCAAGTTATTTAATCCATTTTCAAGTTTTTTAGTCAATTTTCAAGTCTCCAAGTCAGTTTTTAAGTATTTTAATCCATTTGCAAAGTTTCTAGTAAATTTCTAAGTTTTTTGGTCAATTTTCAAGTTTTTAAGTTTTCTAGTGAGTTTTCAAGTTATTTAATCCATTTTCAAGTTTTTTAGTCAATTTTCAAGTCTCCAAGTCAGTTTTTAAGTATTTTAATCCATTTGCAAAGTTTCTAGTAAATTTCTAAGTTTTTTGGTCAATTTTCAAGTTTTTAAGTTTTCTAGTGAGTTTTCAAGTTATTTAATCCATTTTCAAGTTTTTTAGTCAATTTTCAAGTCTCCAAGTCAGTTTTTAAGTATTTTAATCCATTTGCAAAGTTTCTAGTAAATTTTTAAGTTTTTTGGTCAATTTTCAAGTTTCTAAGGCAGTTTTTAAGTTTTCTAGTGAGTTTTCAAGTTATTTAATCCATTTTCAAGTTTTTTAGTCAATTTTCAAGTCTCCAAGTCAGTTTTTAAGTATTTTAATCCATTTGCAAAGTTTCTAGTAAATTTCTAAGTTTTTTGGTCAATTTTCAAGTTTTTAAGTTTTCTAGTGAGTTTTCAAGTTATTTAATCCATTTTCAAGTTTTTAGTCAATTTTCAAGTCTCCAAGTCAGTTTTTAAGTTTTTTAATCCATTTGCAAAGTTTCTAGTAAATTTCTAAGTTTTTTGGTCAATTTTCAAGTTTTTAAGTTTTCTAGTGAGTTTTCAAGTTATTTAATCCATTTTCAAGTTTTTTAGTCAATTTTCAAGTCTCCAAGTCAGTTTTTAAGTATTTTAATCCATTTGCAAAGTTTCTAGTAAATTTTTAAGTTTTTTGGTCAATTTTCAAGTTTCTAAGGCAGTTTTTAAGTTTTCTAGTGAATTTTCAAGTTATTTAATGCATTTTCAAGTTTTTTACGCAAATTTCAAGTCTCCAAGGCAGATTTTAAGTTTTTTAATCAATTTGCAAAGTTTCTAATACTTTTTTAAGTTTTTTGATCAATTTTCAAGTTTCTAAGGCAGTTTTTAAGTTTTCTAGTGAGTTTTCAAGTTGTTTAATCCATTTTCAAGTTTTTTAGGCAAATTTCAAGTCTCCAAGTCAGTTTTTAAGTTTTTTAATCCATTTGCAAAGTTTCTAGTAAATTTTTAAGTTTTTTGGTCAATTTTCAAGTTTCTAAGGCAGATTTTAAGTTTTCTAGTGAGTTTCAAGTTTTCAGAACAGGTTTTTTATGTTTTTTAGTCAAATTTCAAGTTACCAAGTCAATTTTTAAGTTTTCTAGTAAATTTTTACGTTTTTTAGTCAATTTTTAAGTTTTCTAGTGAATTTCAAGTTTTCTAGTAAATTTTTAAGTTTTTTGGTCAATTTTCAAGTTTCTAAGGCAGTTTTTAAGTTTTCTAGTGAGTTTTCAAGTTATTTAATGCATTTTCAAGTTTTTTAGTCAAATTTCAAGTCTCCAAGGCAGATTTTAAGTTTTTTAATCAATTTGCAAAGTTTCTAATACTTTTTTAAGTTTTTTGATCAATTTTCAAGTTTCTAAGGCAGTTTTTAAGTTTTCTAGTGAGTTTTCAAGTTGTTTAATCCATTTTCAAGTTTTTTAGGCAAATTTCAAGTCTCCAAGTCAGTTTTTAAGTTTTTTAATCCATTTGCAAAGTTTCTAGTAAATTTTTAAGTTTTTTGGTCAATTTTCAAGTTTCTAAGGCAGTTTTTAAGTTTTCTAGTGAGTTTTCAAGTTATTTAATCCATTTTCAAGTTTTTTAGTAAATTTTCAAGTCTGCAAGGCAATGTTTAAGTTTTCTAGTGAGTTTTTAAATTTTTTTAGTCAAATTTCAAGTTTCTAAGACAATTTTTACGTTTTTTAGTCAATTTTCAAGTCTCCAAGTCAGTTTTTAAGTTTTTTAATCTATTTGCAAAGTTTCTAATACTTTTTTAAGTTTTTTGATCAATTTTCAAGTTTCTAAGACAGTTTTTAAGTTTTCTAGTGAGTTTTCAAGTTGTTTAATCCATTTTCAAGTTTTTTAGGCAAATTTCAAGTCTCCAAGTCAGTTTTTAAGTTTTTTAATCCATTTGCAAAGTTTCTAGTAAATTTTTAAGTTTTTTGGTCAATTTTCAAGTTTCTAAGGCAGTTTTTAAGTTTTCTAGTGAGTTTTCAAGTTATTTAATCCATTTTCAAGTTTTTTAGTAAATTTTCAAGTCTGCAAGGCAATGTTTAAGTTTTCTAGTGAGTTTTTAAATTTTTTTAGTCAAATTTCAAGTTTCTAAGACAATTTTTACGTTTTTTAGTCAATTTTCAAGTCTCCAAGTCAGTTTTTAAGTTTTTTAATCTATTTGCAAAGTTTCTAATACTTTTTTAAGTTTTTTGATCAATTTTCAAGTTTCTAAGGCAGTTTTTAAGTTTTCTAGTGAGTTTTCAAGTTGTTTAATCCATTTTCAAGTTTTTTAGGCAAATTTCAAGTCTCCAAGTCAGTTTTTAAGTTTTTTAATCAATTTGCAAAGTTTCTAATACTTTTTTAAGTTTTTTGATCAATTTTCAAGTTTCTAAGGCAGTTTTTAAGTTTTCTAGTGAGTTTTCAAGTTGTTTAATCCATTTTCAAGTTTTTTAGGCAAATTTCAAGTCTCCAAGTCAGTTTTTAAGTTTTTTAATCCATTTGCAAAGTTTCTAGTAAATTTTTAAGTTTTTTGATCAATTTTCAAGTTTCTAAGGCAGTTTTTAAGTTTTCTAGTGAGTTTTCAAGTTATTTAATGCATTTTCAAGTTTTTTAGTTCATTTGCAAGTTTCCAAGACAATGTTTAAGTTTTCTAGTGAGTTTTTAAGTTTTTTTAGTCAAATTTCAAGTTTCTAAGACAATTTTTAAGTTTTTTTAATGAGTTTTCATGTTTTTTAGTCAATTTTCAAGTCTCCAAGGCAGTTTTTAAGTATTTTAATCCATTTGAAAGTTTCTAGTAATTTTTTAAGCTTTTTGGTCAATTTTCAAGTTTCTAAGGCAGTTTTTAAGTTTTCTAGTGAGTTTTCAAGTTATTTAATGCATTTTCATGTTTTTTAGGCAATTTTCAAGTCTCCAAGGCAGATTTTAAGTATTTTAATCCATTTGCAAGTTTTCCAGTCAATTTTCAAGTTTCCAAGACAATGTTTAAGTTTTCTAGTGAGTTTTTAAATTTTTTTAGTCAAATTTCAAGTTTCTAAGACAATTTTTAAGTTTTTTTAGTGAGTTTTCATGTTTTTTAGTCAATTTTCAAGTTTCCAAGGCGGTTTTTGAGTTTTCTAGTGAGTTTTCAAGTTATTTAATCAATTTTCAAGTCTCCAAGGCAGTTTTTTAAGTAGTCTAAAGAGTTTTTCAGTTTTTTTAGCCAATTTTCAAGTTTCCAGAACAGATTTTAAGTTTTTTAGACAAATTTCAAGTTTCCAAGTTGATTTTTAAGCTTTCTAGTCAATTTTCAAGTCTCCAAGGCAGTTTTTATATTTTCTATTGAGTTTTCAAGTTTTTTAATGCATTTGCAAGGTTTTCAGTCAATTTTCAAGTCAAATTCAAAGGAAAATTTACTAGAAAGCTTAAAAATTGACTTGGAAACTTGAAAATTGATTAGAAAACTTAAAAATTGACTTGGAAGCATGAAAATTTACTAGAAAACTTAAAAATTGACTTGGAAACTTGAAAATTGACTAAAAAACATGAAAACTCATTAAAAAACCTTAAAAATTGTCTTAGAAACTTGAAATTTGACTAAAAAAACTTAAAAACTCACTAGAAAACTTAAACATTGTCTTGGAAACTTAAAAATTGACTTGGAAACTTGAAAATTGACAGGAATACTTAAAAATTGACTTGGAAGCATGAAAATTGACTAGAAAACTTAAAAATTGACTTGGAAACTTGAAAATTGACTAGAAAGCCTAAAAATTGACTTGGAAGCATGAAAATTGACTAGAAAGCTTAAAAATTGACTTGGAAGCATGAAAATTGACTAGAAAGCTTAAAAATTGACTTGGAAACTTGAAAATTGACAGGAATACTTAAAAATTGACTTGGAAACTTAAAAATTGACTTGGAAACTTAAAAATTGACTAGAAAACTTGAAAATTGACTTGGAAACTTAAAAATTGACTTGGAAGCATGAAAATTGACAGGAATACTTAAAAATTAACTTGGAAGCATGAAAATTGACTAGAAAACTTAAAAATTGACTTGGAAGCATGAAAATTGACTAGAAAACTTAAAAATTTACTTGGAAACTTAAAAATTTACTTGGAAGCATGAAAATTGACTAGAAAACTTAAAAATTTACTTGGAAACTTGAAAATTGACTTGGAAACTTGAAAATTGACAGGAATACTTAAAAATTGACTTGGAAGCATGAAAATTGACTGGAAAACTTAAAAATTGACTTGGAAGCATAAAAATTGACTAGAAAACTTGAAAATTGACTTGGAAACTTAAAAATTGACTTGGAAACTTGAAAATTGACAGGAATACTTAAAAATTGACTTGGAAGCATGAAAATTGACTAGAAAACTTAAAAATTGACTCGGAAACTTAAAAATTGACTAGAAAATTTAAAAATTGACTTGTCAGCATGAAAATTGACTAGAAAACTTAAAAATTGACTAGAAAACTTAAAAATTGACTCGGAAACTTAAAAATTGACTAGAAAGCTTAAAAATTGACTTGGAAACTTAAAAATTGACGAGAAAACTGACTTGGAAGCATGAAAATCGGCTAGAAAAGTGGAAAAGTGATTTGGAAACGGATTGACATGATGGAAAAATCGTTTTCAGAACTTGGACTTTTTATTGGGCGGTGATTTCCCGGTCGGCGAAGGTCTTCTCTTGTCCTACGACGAGATCCAACAGAAATTGTCGCGATTCCTTCAGGAAAGGGCGCCGTTTGACGATATCGTCAATTGGATCTCGGTAAGTGTTGTCGTTATAATAAGAAAAAAATGTAAAAAAAATAAAAAAATTAAAAAAATATAAAAAAAATAAAAAAAAAATATAAAAAAAATAAAAAACAAAAAAAATTAATAAAATAATAAAAAATAAATAAAAAAAAAAATAAAAAAAAAATAAAAAAATATTTAGAAAAAAAATAAAAAAAAATTAAAAAAAAAATTAAATTAAAAAAAATAAATAAAAAAAATTATAAAAAATAATAATAAAATAATAAAAAATAAATAAAAAAATAAAAAAAAAATTAAAAAAAAAAATATTTAAAAAAATAATAATAAAATAATAAAAAATAAATAAAAATTGCAAAAATTTCAGGCGAACGTGGGAGGTCGCGTGAAAGAAAACGACTTTATTCGCACGTTGGCGACGGCCATCTTTGAGAATTCGATCGCGAAAAACAAACTGCAACCGGACGTGCTCTCGAGCAACACGAAACTGATCCAGAAGTACGTCGACGCGAATTTGCATTACGAATTGCAGTGTTTGTACGCGCTGCAAGCGCTCGTTCGCAAACTGGAGTATCCTCAAGGTGAGAACTGACATTTCCAATGAATTCCCTGACCCCAAATTAGTCGAAAACGAGTATAAACTCGATTTTTGTAATTTTGACCGCCATCTTGGATTTTCTTCCTTCCAGTGACACTTAACGTCAAACTGACATTTCCAATGAATTCCCTGACCCCAAATTAGTCGAAAACGAGTATAAACTTAGTTTTTTTAAATTTGGCCGCCATCTTGGATTTTCTTCCTTCCAGTGACACTTAACGTCAAACTGACATTTCCAATGAATTCCCCGACCCCAAATTAGTCGAAAACGAGTATAAACTCGATTTTTTTAATTTTGACCGCCATCTTGGATTTCCTCCCTTACAGTGACAGTTGGAGTAAAACTGACAGTTGCTTTGCACTCCCTGACCTCGAATTAGTCGAAAACGAGTATAAACTCGATTTTTTAAATTTTGGCCGCCATCTTGGATTTTCTTCCTTCCAGTGACACTTAACGTCAAACTGACATTTCCAATGAATTCCCCGACCCCAAATTAGTCGAAAACGAGTATAAACTCGATTTTTTTAATTTTGGCCGCCATCTTGGATTTTCTTCCTTCCAGTGACACTTAACGTCAAACTGACATTTCCAATGAATTCCCTGACCCCAAATTAGTCGAAAACGAGTATAAACTTAGTTTTTTTAAATTTGGCCGCCATCTTGGATTTTCTTCCTTCCAGTGACACTTAACGTCAAACTGACATTTCCAATGAATTCCCCGACCCCAAATTAGTCGAAAACGAGTATAAACTCGATTTTTGTAATTTTGACCGCCATCTTGGATTTTCTTCCTTCCAGTGACACTTAACGTCAAACTGACATTTCCAATGAATTCCCTGACCCCAAATTAGTCGAAAACGAGTATAAACTTAGTTTTTTTAAATTTGGCCGCCATCTTGGATTTTCTTCCTTCCAGTGACACTTAACGTCAAACTGACATTTCCAATGAATTCCCCGACCCCAAATTAGTCGAAAACGAGTATAAACTCGATTTTTTTAATTTTGACCGCCATCTTGGATTTCCTCCCTTACAGTGACAGTTGGAGTAAAACTGACAGTTGCTTTGCACTCCCTGACCTCGAATTAGTCGAAAACGAGTATAAACTCGATTTTTTAAATTTTGGCCGCCATCTTGGATTTTCTTCCTTCCAGTGACACTTAACGTCAAACTGACATTTCCAATGAATTCCCCGACCCCAAATTAGTCGAAAACGAGTATAAACTCGATTTTTTTAATTTTGGCCGCCATCTTGGATTTTCTTCCTTCCAGTGACACTTAACGTCAAACTGACATTTCCAATGAATTCCCTGACCCCAAATTAGTCGAAAACGAGTATAAACTTAGTTTTTTTAAATTTGGCCGCCATCTTGGATTTTCTTCCTTCCAGTGACACTTAACGTCAAACTGACATTTCCAATGAATTCCCCGACCCCAAATTAGTCGAAAACGAGTATAAACTCGATTTTTGTAATTTTGACCGCCATCTTGGATTTTCTTCCTTCCAGTGACACTTAACGTCAAACTGACATTTCCAATGAATTCCCTGACCCCAAATTAGTCGAAAACGAGTATAAACTTAGTTTTTTTAAATTTGGCCGCCATCTTGGATTTTCTTCCTTCCAGTGACACTTAACGTCAAACTGACATTTCCAATGAATTCCCCGACCCCAAATTAGTCGAAAACGAGTATAAACTCGATTTTTTTAATTTTGACCGCCATCTTGGATTTCCTCCCTTACAGTGACAGTTGGAGTAAAACTGACAGTTGCTTTGCACTCCCTGACCTCGAATTAGTCGAAAACGAGTATAAACTCGATTTTTTAAATTTTGGCCGCCATCTTGGATTTTCTTCCTTCCAGTGACACTTAACGTCAAACTGACATTTCCAATGAATTCCCCGACCCCAAATTAGTCGAAAACGAGTATAAACTCGATTTTTTTAATTTTGGCCGCCATCTTGGATTTTCTTCCTTCCAGTGACACTTAACGTCAAACTGACATTTCCAATGAATTCCCCGACCCCAAATTAGTCGAAAACGAGTATAAACTTGATTTTTTTAAATTTGGCCGCCATCTTGGATTTCCTCCCTTACAGTGACAGTTGGAGTAAAACTGACAGTTCCAATGAATTCCCCGACCCCAAATTAGTCGAAAACGAGTATAAACTCGATTTTTTAAATTTTGGCCGCCATCTTGGATTTTCTTCCTTCCAGTGACACTTAACGTCAAACTGACATTTCCAATGAATTCCCTGACCCCAAATTAGTCGAAAACGAGTATAAACTTGATTTTTTTAAATTTGGCCGCCATCTTGGATTTCCTCCCTTACAGTGACAGTTGGAGTAAAACTGACAGTTGCTTTGCACTCCCTGACCCCAAATTAGTCGAAAACGAGTATAAACTCGATTTTTTAAATTTTGGCCGCCATCTTGGATTTTCTCCCTTAGAGTGACAGTTAACGTCAAACTGACAATTCCAATGAATTCTCTGACCCCAAATTAGTCGAAAACGAGTATACACTTGGTTTTTTTAAATTTGGCCGCCATCTTGGATTTTCTCCCTTACAGTGACACTTAACGTCAAACTGACATTTCCAATGAATTCCCCGACCCCAAATTAGTCGAAAACGAGTATAAACTCGATTTTTTAAATTTTGGCCGCCATCTTGGATTTTCTTCCTTCCAGTGACACTTAACGTCAAACTGACATTTCCAATGAATTCCCCGACCCCAAATTAGTCGAAAACGAGTATAAACTTGATTTTTTTAAATTTGGCCGCCATCTTGGATTTCCTCCCTTACAGTGACAGTTGGAGTAAAACTGACAGTTCCAATGAATTCCCCGACCCCAAATTAGTCGAAAACGAGTATAAACTCGATTTTTTAAATTTTGGCCGCCATCTTGGATTTTCTTCCTTCCAGTGACACTTAACGTCAAACTGACATTTCCAATGAATTCCCTGACCCCAAATTAGTCGAAAACGAGTATAAACTTGATTTTTTTAAATTTGGCCGCCATCTTGGATTTCCTCTCTTACAGTGACAGTTGGAGTAAAACTGACAGTTGCTTTGCACTCCCTGACCCCAAATTAGTCGAAAACGAGTATAAACTCGATTTTTTAAATTTTGGCCGCCATCTTGGATTTTCTCCCTTAGAGTGACAGTTAACGTCAAACTGACAATTCCAATGAATTCTCTGACCCCAAATTAGTCGAAAACGAGTATACACTTGGTTTTTTTAAATTTGGCCGCCATCTTGGATTTCCTCCCTTACAGTGACAGTTGGAGTAAAACTGACAGTTCCAATGAATTCCCTGACCCCAAATTAGTCGAAAATGAGTATAAACTCGATTTTTTAAATTTTGGCCGCCATCTTGGATTTTCTTCCTTCCAGTGACACTTAACGTCAAACTGACATTTCCAATGAATTCCCTGACCCCAAATTAGTCGAAAATGAGTATAAACTTGGTTTTTAAAAATTTGACCGCCATTTTGGATTTTCTCCCTTACAGTGACACTTAACGTCAAACTGACATTTCCAATGAATTCCCCGACCCCAAATTAGTCGAAAACGAGTATAAACTCGATTTTTTAAATTTTGGCCGCCATCTTGGATTTTCTTCCTTCCAGTGACACTTAACGTCAAACTGACATTTCCAATGAATTCCCCGACCCCAAATTAGTCGAAAACGAGTATAAACTTGATTTTTTTAAATTTGGCCGCCATCTTGGATTTCCTCCCTTACAGTGACAGTTGGAGTAAAACTGACAGTTCCAATGAATTCCCTGACCCCAAATTAGTCGAAAACGAGTATAAACTTGATTTTTTTAAATTTGGCCGCCATCTTGGATTTCCTCCCTTACAGTGACAGTTGGAGTAAAACTGACAGTTCCAATGAATTCCCCGACCCCAAATTAGTCGAAAACGAGTATAAACTCGATTTTTTAAATTTTGGCCGCCATCTTGGATTTTCTTCCTTCCAGTGACACTTAACGTCAAACTGACAGTTCCAATGAATTCCCTGACCCCAAATTAGTCGAAAACGAGTATAAACTTGGTTTTTTTAAATTTGGCCGCCATCTTGGATTTCCTCCCTTACAGTGACAGTTGGAGTAAAACTGACAGTTCCAATGAATTCCCCGACCCCAAATTAGTCGAAAACGAGTATAAACTTGATTTTTTTAAATTTGGCCGCCATCTTGGATTTCCTCCCTTACAGTGACAGTTGGAGTAAAACTGACAGTTGCTTTGCACTCCCTGACCTCGAATTAGTCGAAAATGAGTATAAACTCGAGTTTTTCAAATTTTGGCCGCCATCTTGGATTTTCTCCAATTCAGTGACAGTTGGAGTAAAACTGACAGTTCTAATGAATTCTCTGACCCCAAATTAGTCGAAAATGAGTATAAACTTGGTTTTTTCAAATTTTGGCCGCCATCTTGGATTTTCTTCCTTCCAGTGACACTTAACGTCAAACTGACATTTCCAATGAATTCCCTGACCCCAAATTAGTCGAAAATGAGTATAAACTTGGTTTTTTCAAATTTTGGCCGCCATCTTGGATTTCCTCCCTTACAGTGACAGTTGGAGTAAAACGGACAGTTTCAATGAATTCCCTGACCCCAAATTAGTCGAAAATGAGTATAAACTTGGTTTTTTCAAATTTTGGCCGCCATCTTGGATTTCCTCTCTTACAGTGACAGTTGGAGTAAAACTGACAGTTGATTTGCACTCCCCGACCCCAAATTAGTCGAAAATGAGTATAAACTTGGTTTTTTCAAATTTTGGCCGCCATCTTGGATTTTCTTCCTTCCAGTGACACTTAACGTCAAACTGACATTTCCAATGAATTCCCTGACCCCAAATTAGTCGAAAATGAGTATAAACTTGGTTTTTTCAAATTTTGGCCGCCATCTTGGATTTCCTCCCTTACAGTGACAGTTGGAGTAAAACGGACAGTTTCAATGAATTCCCTGACCCCAAATTAGTCGAAAATGAGTATAAACTTGGTTTTTTCAAATTTTGGCCGCCATCTTGGATTTCCTCTCTTACAGTGACAGTTGGAGTAAAACTGACAGTTGATTTGCACTCCCCGACCCCAAATTAGTCGAAAATGAGTATAAACTCGACTTTTTCAAATTTTGGCCGCCATCTTGGATTTTCTCCAATTCAGTGACAGTTGGAGTAAAACTGACAGTTCCAATGAATTCTCTGACCCCAAATTAGTCAAAAATGAGTATAAACTCGATTTTTTCAAATTTTGGCCGCCATTTTGAATTTTCTCGAACCGAGTGACAGATAACGTTAAACTGACAGTCATTTTCTGAATTTACGCAAAATTTCTTTTAAAATGAGTCCGCCATTCTGAATTTTCTGTCAAAATGTTACACCTCTCAATTTCCGGTTTAAAAATAAAATTACAGACAAAATGACGTCCGCGGACGCCATTTTGAATTGCCTCTCAAAAAAAACCGTGTTGCATCTCATTTTAAAGACAATTTCGAGTAGATTCAGAAAGTGACAGACAAAATGGCGTCCGCGGGCGCCATTTTGAATGTCCTGTCAAAAACAGGTTTTAAATTTCCTGGCCGTGAAGTGAGTTTCTAAATAACTCTGAAACCGCTAAAGTTACAAAAAATTCGCAAGAGAGCAATTTTTGCGCACGTGCTCGACAGAACTGTCATTTTTGTTGTTTTGACAGGATTGTTGCTGTCAATCTGCAATAAACTCTACGAAGACTCGACCTTTAGCCAGGAAAGCTTCATAGCGTGGCACGAGAGCCAAGATCCGGCGGAAAAGGAGGGCAAAGGTTTGCATTTTTTTTTTTTTTTTTTTTTTTTTTTGAGGTTAAGTATTTTTTTTTGTCTGCGCAGGCGTGGCCTTTATTCAGTTAACCAGTTTCTTCACTCAATTGAGGGAGAACGAGGAGGACGACGAGAGTTCGTCGAACGCGGAGGACGCCTAACGGCAGGTGCGCGTACTAGTGAAATATGAGACAAAAAAAATTTAGTCGGATAATTTTTTGAATAAAAAAAACTTTATAAATTTACGGAGTAAGTTTAGTTAGTGTTCGCGGTGCCGTAGTGAAGTGCGTGTAAATACGGACTAATTTTTTTTTTTTTCCAAAAAAAATCAAAGAAGAGAGTAATTCAATTTAGAAAAAAAAAAAAAAAAAATTAAATTTTGAAAAAAAAATTTTTTTTTTTTTTTTTTTTAGGGGCTCAGTTACACTTTTTTCTGGAAAAAAATATTTTTTAATATTTATTAAATAATACCACTCTATATTATATACAATAATTATATACCTATTTTAGTTTAAAAAAAAAAAATATTAATTTTTTTCTCTCCTCCACTGAGCCTCTTAATTTTCCGGCTTAAATTGTACATTACAAATTTTTTGTGTTATAATAATTTGTTATATTATTGTTAAGTTGTATATTTAAAGAAAAAAGTAAAAAAAAAAAAGTAATAATTGATTATTCTGTATAATAAATATACGAAATGCACACCGATTTTGCAAAAATGGAATTTTCCACTAATTTCGCCTAAATCACCAGTTTACAGGTAAAGTATAGTTCGTTTTTTTCCCCATTTCCTGTCCAATTAAGCACGCAAATCGCATAAATAGCACCCAAAACTGAAAAAAAATCGTTTTGTACGAGAAAATGTGGTTAAAATCGCTCTTTTTGTTCGTTTTCCTACTGAAATTCGCTACTTCCATGGATTTGCGTAAGTTTTTTTTTCACTTTCTCCCCTTAGTTCTCAATTTTTTTTTTTTCGCCACGCAGCTTCTTTTCTGCACGTGTGCAAGAGAGACGATCCGAATTTAACCGCTTGCATGATGGCCTCCGTGGAGGATCTTCGACCTTATCTGATCAATGGTATTTATTATTCCACAGAAATTCCATAGGATCCTGTGGAAAATCTGTGGAATTATTTTCCACAGAAAGTTGGCCTTTTTTGATACCAAAACATTCTAGAACCCAATCTATACCAACGGTCTCTAAAAAGGTTTCCCAAAGAACGTAACGTAAAGTGAATTTTAAAATATTCTAGAATGTCCTAGAAGGTTTTAAAACATTTTTAAAGCTTTCTAAACGTTCCGAAAACTTCTAGAATCTTCTATAGGTTCTGTAAAGCCTTTGAAGGTGCCAAACTGTTTCAGTAACTTCTAGAAGATTCCAGAAGGTTCTAAAATATTCAAGAAGGCTCTAGATGGTTCTGTAAAGTCTTAAAAGGTTCCAAACTGTTTTATCAACTTCTAGAAGGTTCTAAAATGTTCTAGATGGTTTTAGAATGCCCTAGAAGCTTTGAAACAGTGTTGGAAGGTTCTAGAGGGTTCTGTAAAGCGTTAGAAGGTTCCAAACTGTTTTATCAACTTCTAGAAAACTCCAGAAGGTTCTAAAAGGTTCTAGATGGTTTTAGATGGTTTTAGAATGCCCTAGAAGGTTTGAAACAGTGTTGGAAGTTTCTAGATGGTTCTGTAAAGTCTTAGAAGGTTCCAAACTGTTTTAACACAACTTCTAGAAGATTCCAGAAGGTTTTAAAATGTTCCAGAAAGTTCTAGATGGTTTTAGAATGCCCTAGAAGCTTTGAAACAGTGTTGGGAGGTTCCAGATGGTTCTGTAAAGCCTTAGAAGGTTCCAAACTGTTTCAGCAACTTCTAGAAGGTTTTAGAATGGCCTAGAAGCTTTAAAACAGTGTTGGAAGGTTCTAGATGGTTCTGTAAAGCCTTAGAAGGTTCCAAACTGTTTCAGCAACTTCTAGAAGATTCCAGAAGGTTCTAAAATATTCAAGAAGATTCTAGATGGTTCTGTAAAGCCTTAGAAGGTTCCAAACTGTTTTATCAACTTCTAGAAGACTCCAGAAGGTTCTAAAAGGTTCTAGATGGTTTTGGAATGCCCTAGAAACTTTGAAACAGTGTTGGAAGGTTCTAGAGGGTTCTGTAAAGCGTTAGAAGGTTCCAAACTGTTTTATCAACTTCTAGAAAACTCCAGAAGGTTCTAAAAGGTTCTAGATGGTTTTAGATGGTTTTAGAATGCCCTAGAAGGTTTGAAACAGTGTTGGAAGTTTCTAGATGGTTCTGTAAAGTCTTAGAAGGTTCCAAACTGTTTTAACACAACTTCTAGAAGATTCCAGAAGGTTTTAAAATGTTCCAGAAAGTTCTAGATGGTTTTAGAATGCCCTAGAAGCTTTGAAACAGTGTTGGGAGGTTCCAGATGGTTCTGTAAAGCCTTAGAAGGTTCCAAACTGTTTCAGCAACTTCTAGAAGGTTTTAGAATGGCCTAGAAGCTTTAAAACAGTGTTGGAAGGTTCTAGATGGTTCTGTAAAGCCTTAGAAGGTTCCAAACTGTTTTATCAACTTCTAGAAGGTTCTAAAATATTCTAGATGGTTTTAGAATGCCCTAGAAGCTTTGAAACAGTGTTGGAAGGTTCTAGAGGGTTCTGTAAAGCCTTAGAAGGTTCCAAACTGTTTTATCAACTTCTAGAAGGTTCTAAAATGTTCTAGAAGGTTCTAGATGGTTTTAGAATGCCCTAGAAGCTTTGAAACAGTGTTGGAAGTTTCTAGATGGTTCTGTAAAGCCTTAGAAGGTTCCAAACTGTTTCAGCAACTTCTAGAAGGTTCTAAAATGTTCAAGAAGGTTCTAGATGGTTTTAGAATGCCCTAGAAGGTTTGAAACAGTGTTGGAAGGTTCTAGATGGTTCTGTAAAGTTTTAAAAGATTCCAAACTGTTTCAGCAACTTCTAGAAGGTTCTAAAACGTTCAAGAAGGTTCTAGATGGTTTTAGAATGCCCTAGAAGGTTTTCAACAGTGTTGGAAGTTTCTAGATGGTTCTGTAAAGCCTTAGAAGATTCCAAACTGTTTTATCAACTTCTAGAAGACTCCAGAAGGTTCTAAAAGGTTCTAGATGGTTTTGGAATGCCCTAGAAACTTTGAAACAGTGTTGAAAGGTTCTAGATGGTTCTGTAAAGTCTTAGAAGGTTCCAAACTGTTTTAACACAACTTCTAGAAGATTCCAGAAGGTTTTAAAATGTTCCAGAAAGTTCTAGATGGTTTTAGAATGCCCTAAAAGCTTTAAAACAGTGTTGGAAGGTTCTAGATGGTTCTGTAAAGCCTTAGAAGGTTCCAAACTGTTTCAGTAACTTCTAGAAGATTCCAGAAGGTTCTACATTGTTCAAGAAGGTTATAGATGATTCTGAGAAGGTTCCAAACTGTTTTATCAACTTCTAGAAGGTTTTAAAACGTTCAAGAAAGTTCTAGATGGTTTTAGAATGCCCTAGAAGCTTTGAAACAGTGTTGGAAGGTTCTAGATGGTTCTGTAAAGTTTTAAAAGATTCCAAACTGTTTCAGCAACTTCTAGAAGATTCTAAAACGTTCAAGAAGGTTCTAGATGATTTTAGAATACTCTAGAAGGTTTGAAACAGTGTTGGAAGGTTCTAGATGGTTCTGTAAAGCCGTAGAAGGTTCCAAACTGTTTTAGCAACTTCTAGAAGGTTCTAAAATGTTTAAGAAGGTTCTAGATAATTTTAGAACACTCTAGAAGGTTTGAAACAGTATTGGAAGGTTCTAGATGGTTCTATAAAGCCTTAGAAGGTTCCAAACTGTTTCAGCAACTTCTAGAAGGTTCTACATTGTTCAAGAACTTTCAAAATGTTCTAAAAGTTTCTAGAATATCCAGGAAGGTTCTAGAACCTTCTGAAAGTTTTCAAATAGTTCTGGATCATTCCAAAAGCGTCTAGAATGTTCTAGAGGCTGATAGAATCTTCTAGAACTTTCTCAAACATTCTAAACCATTCCAAAAGCTTCTAGAAGGTGGCAAAAGTTTTTAGAATGTTCAGGAAGGTTCTAGAACGTTCTGAATGCTTCCAAAAGCGTCTAGAATGTTTTGGAGATTTATAGAATCTTCTGGAACTTTCTAACATTTTCTAGAATGTCTTTAAAAATTCTAGAATGTTTTGGAAGTTTATAGAATCTTCTAAAATTTTCTAAAAGACATTAGAATGTTCTCAAACGTTCTAACAATGTCCTGGAGAATTCTAGAAGGATATTGAAGCTTTCACGAGGTTTCGAAAAGTTATTTAGTGTTTTGGAAGTTTCTAGAAACTTCTAGAACTTTCTCAAACATTCTAAACCATTCCAAAAGCTTCTAGAAGGTGGTAAAAGTTTTTAGAACGTTCAGGAAGGTTCTAGAACGTTCTGAATGCTTCCAAAAGCGTCTAGAATGTTTTGGAGATTTATAGAATCTTCTGGAACTTTCTAACATTTTCTAGAATGTCTTTAAAAATTCTAGAATGTTTTGGAAGTTTATAGAATCTTCTAAAATTTTCCAAAAGACATTAGAATGTTCTCAAACGTTCTAACAATGTCCTGGAGAATTGTAGAAGGATATTGAAGCTTTCACGAGGTTTCGAAAAGTTATTTAGTGTTTTGGAAGTTTCTAGAAACTTCTAGAACTTTCTCAAACATTCTAAACCATTCCAAAAGCTTCTAGAAGGTAGTAAAAGTTTTTAGAATGTTCAGGAAGGTTCTAGAACGTTCTGAGAGCTTCCAAATAGTTGTAAATCATTCCAAACGCGTCTAGAATGTTCTGGAAGCTGATAGAATCTTCTAGAACTTTCTCAAACATTCTAAACCACTCCAAAAGCTTCTAGAAGGTGGTGAAAGTTTCTAGAATGTTCAGGAAGGTTCTAGAACGTTCTGAAAGCTTCCAAATAGTTCTAGATCATTCCAAAAGCGTTTGGAATGTTCTGGAGGCTCATAGAAGCTTCTAGAACGTTCTGGAACGAACGAACCGTCGTTTTCGGTCGAGATATCTCGGAAACGGGCGTTTCCGATTGGCCAGTACCAGTCACGTGACGTGAAATGTTTCCAGGGGTTCCCGAACATAACATACCACGACTGGAACCGTTGATTATGCCCGAACTGTTTGCCGAAGAAGCGGCAGGAATGCGAATTGACGTGTCAAACGTCAGCGCCTGGGGTTGTTCCGATTTTTTCGTACGAGGATTAAGGTATACACTAATTGTCACTGAATAACTCGCTTATTTGACAGTTGACGTCAAAATGTCACTGAAACAAAAATGTAGCCCAAAGTGTCAGCTTTCAGAAAATATGGCCGCTTAAGTTAATCGGTTTAGTCGTTTGGCCGCTAGAGGGCGTCAAAATCAACAGGGTTTCCACCTCAAACTAATTTTGACACTTTTCACTTTGGCCTTGAATAACTCGCTTATTTGACAGTTGACGTTAAAATGTCACCGAAACAAAAATGTAGCCCAAAGTGTCAGCTTTCAGAAAATATGGCCGCTTAAGTTAATCGGTTTAGTCGTTTGGCCGCTAGAGGGCGTCAAAATCAACAGGGTTTCCACCTCAAACTAATTTTGACACTTTTCACTTTGGCCTTGAATAACTCGCTTATTTGACAGTTGACGTTAAAATGTCACCGAAACAAAAATGTAGCCCAAAGTGTCAGCTTTCAGAAAATATGGCCGCTTAAGTTAATCGGTTTAGTCGTTTGGCCGCTAGAGGGCGTCAAAATCAACAGGGTTTCCACCTCAAACTAATTTTGACACTTTTCACTTTGGCCTTGAATAACTCGCTTATTTGACAGTTGACGTCAAAATGTCATTGAAGCAAAAATGTAGCCCATAGTGTCAGCTTTCAGAAAATATGGCCGCTTAAGTTAATCGGTTTAGTCGTTTGGCTGCTAGAGGGCGTCAAAATCAACAGGGTTTCCACCTCAAACTAATTTTGACACTTTTCACTTTGGCCTTGAATAACTCGCTTATTTGACAGTTGACGTCAAAATGTCACTGAAACAAAAATGTAGCCCAAAGTGTCAGCTTTCAGAAAATATGGCCGCTTAAGTTAATCGGTTTAGTCGTTTGGCCGCTAGAGGGCGTCAAAATCAACAGGGTTACCACCTCACACTAATTTTGACACTTTTCACTTTGGCCTTGAATAACTCGCTTATTTGACAGTTGACGTTAAAATGTCACTGAAACAAAAATGTAGCCCAAAGTGTCAGCTTTCAGAAAATATGGCCGCTTAAGTTAATCGGTTTAGTCGTTTGGCCGCTAGAGGGCGTCAAAATCAACAGGGTTACCACCTCACACTAATTTTGACACTTTTCACTTTGGCCTTGAATAACTCGCTTATTTGACAGTTGACGTCAAAATGTCACTGAAACAAAAATGTAGCCCAAAGTGTCAGCTTTCAGAAAATATGGCCGCTTAAGTTAATCGGTTTAGTCGTTTGGCCGCTAGAGGGCGTCAAAATCAACAGGGTTTCCACCTCAAACTAATGTTGACACTTGTCTCTTTGTCACTGAATAACTCGCTTATTTGACAGTTGACGTTAAAATGTCACTGAAACAAAAATGTAGCCCAAAGTGTCAGCTTTCAGAAAATGTCATAAAACCACGTGATTGATTGGACGGTTTGGCCGCTAGAGGACGTTAAAGTCACTAGACGACAAAAAAAATGTTTTCTTGACACCTGTCTCTTTGTCACTGAATAACTCGCTTATTTGACAGTTGACGTCAAAATGTCACTGAAACAAAAGTGTAGCCCAAAGTGTCAGCTTTCAGAAAATGTCATCAAACCACGTGATTGATTGGACGGTTTGGCCGCTAGAGGACGTTAAAGTCACTAGACGACAAAAAAAATGTTTTCTTGACACCTGTCTCTTTGTCACTGAATAACTCGCTTATTTGACAGTTGACGTTAAAATGTCACTGAAACAAAAATGTAGCCCAAAGTGTCAGCTTTCAGAAAATGTCATAAAACCACGTGATTGATTGGACGGTTTGGCCGCTAGAGGACGTTAAAGTCACTAGACGACAAAAAAAGTGTTTTCTTGACACTTGTCTCTTTGTCACTGAATAACTCGCTTATTTGACAGTTGACGTCAAAATGTCATTGAAGCAAAAATGTAGCCCAAAGTGTCAGCTTTCAGAAAATATGGCCGCTTAAGTTAATCGGTTTAGTCGTTTGGCCGCTAGAGGGCGTCAAAATCAACAGGGTTTCCACCTCAAACTAATTTTGACACTGATTACTTTGGCCTTGAATAACTCGCTTATTTGACAGTTGACGTTAAAATGTCACCGAAACAAAAATGTAGCCCAAAGTGTCAGCTTTCAGAAAATGTCATCAAACCACGTGATTGATTGGACGGTTTGGCCGCTAGAGGACGTTAAAATCACTAGACGACAAAAAAAATGTTTTCTTGACACTTGTCTCTTTGTCACTGAATAACTCGCTTATTTGACAGTTGACGTTAAAATGTCACTGAAACAAAAATGTAGCCCAAAGTGTCAGCTTTCAGAAAATGTCATAAAACCACGTGATTGATTGGACGGTTTGGCCGCTAGAGGACGTTAAAGTCACTAGACGACAAAAAAAATGTTTTCTTGACACCTGTCTCTTTGTCACTGAATAACTCGCTTATTTGACAGTTGACGTCAAAATGTCACTGAAACAAAAGTGTAGCCCAAAGTGTCAGCTTTCAGAAAATGTCATAAAACCACGTGATTGATTGGACGGTTTGGCCGCTAGAGGACGTTAAAGTCACTAGACGACAAAAAAAGTGTTTTCTTGACACTTGTCTCTTTGTCACTGAATAACTCGCTTATTTGACAGTTGACGTCAAAATGTCACTGAAGCAAAAATGTAGCCCAAAGTGTCAGCTTTCAGGGAAGATACAACACTGTTTCGATATTTCAGTGCGGATTTGGACAGTCTACAGTTCGTGGTGGACGTGGACATTCCGAAATTGCGCATCGAGGCCCAGTACCACATCGACGGCAAACTGTTGATGGTACCGGTGAAGGGTGACGGCAATTTGGAGACGAACGTCAGTGAGTCTGTCAAAAACGTCAGAAATGTCATTTTTTGACATTTTTTTGTTTTGACAGCCGACATTAGTACCAGGGCCGTACTGCACGGAGCGTTAAACGAACGCAACGGACAAAAATACATGACGTACCAGTCGATCGATTTGAAAATTCTCATAGGGGGCGGTACTGTCCAATTGGCAAATCTGTTCAACAGCGACAAAGTGCTACGTAAGTGGCGTTTCTCTCTCTCTCGCTCTCGCGCGCGCGCGCTCTGTCATTTTTTCAATTTTTCTAGTGACCATGATCAATGACGTAGTAAACAAAAGCTGGGACGTGTTCATCAAGGAACTATTACCGATCATCGAGAAGGCGTTGAGTAACGTTTTCATGGAAACTGGCAACGCCATCGTCGAAGCGTATCCCTACGACCTTTTGTTTCCTCGCTAGATTTTCATCACATGGGACACCCTGTATATTCGGCCACCATATACAGGATGAACCAAACATATAACATTGCACCACAAAATCTGTTTAGTTTTCGATTAAAAATTGTTTGTTTTAAAGAAATTACTTATGGTTATTGGTGGTGACGTCACACTGCGTTCAAACCCCCCCCCCCCCCCCTGCAGAGCACGTGACTCTTTTCAATGACCAAGTCACGTGACTCGTTGCAAACGTTGAATCGTATGGTCACGTGACCGTTTCAAATGTCAAATTATTGCACTAATTGCGCGACCAATGAATTGCGCGACCCATTCACCTAATCTCAAATATCTCGCTTATTTGACACTTGACAGCGAAATGTCACTGAATCAAAAAGATAGCTCACAGTGAGAGCTTTCCAAAAATGTCATTACATAAGTTGATTGGTTAAGTGGTTTGAGCGCTAGAGGGCGTCAAAGTTATACAAGTCACTGTTTAGTGGTTTTTTGACACTTTTGACACTTTGGCCTTGAATAACTCGCTTATTTGACACTTGACAGCAAAATGTCACTGAATCAAAAAGATAGCTCATAGTGAGAGCTTTCTGAAAATGACATTACTTAAGTTGATTGGTTAAGTGGTTTGGCCGCTAGAGGGCGTCAAAGTTATACAAGTCACAGTTATACAGTCATTTTCTGAATCTACGCTAAATTTGCTCTAAAATGAGGTGTAACATCGTTTTTTAACTAAAAATTCAAAATGGCGGTTGTGGACGCCATTTTAACTGTCATTTTCTGAATCTACGCTAAATTTGCTTTAAAATGAGGTGCAACATCGTTTTTTTAACCAAAAATTCAAAATGGCGGACGTGGACGCCATTTTGCATGTCAAATTCGAAATCTACGCGAAATTCTTCGTCCCTGACCGCCATTTTGAATTTTTGGAGAAACAACGATGTTGCAACTCATTTTAAAGGGAATTTCACGTAGATTTAGAATTTGACATGCAAAATGGCGTACCTGGCCACCATTTTGAATTTCTGGTCAAACGAAAACACGAAAAAAAAAAACATTTTTAGTGGTTTTTTGACTCTTTGGCCTTGAATAACTCGCTTATTTGACACTTGACGTCATAATGTCACTGAAGCAAAAAGATAGCTCACAATGAGAGCTTTTCAAAAATGTCATTACATAAATTGATTGGTTAAGTGGTTTGAGCGCTAGAGGGCGTCAAAGTTATACAAGTCACTGTTTAGTAGTTTTTTGACACTTTGGCCTTGAATAACTCGCTTATTTGACACTTGACAGCAAAATGTCACTGAATCAAAAAGATAGCTCACAATGAGAGCTTTTCAAAAATGTCATTACATAAATTGATTGGTTAAGTGGTTTGAGCGCTAGAGGGCGTCAAAGTTATACAAGTCACTGTTTAGTAGTTTTTTGACACTTTGGCCTTGAATAACTCGCTTATTTGACACTTGACAGCAAAATGTCACTGAATCAAAAAGATAGCTCACAATGAGAGCTTTTCAAAAATGTCATTACATAAATTGATTGGTTAAGTGGTTTGAGCGCTAGAGGGCGTCAAAGTTATACAAGTCACTGTTTAGTAGTTTTTTGACACTTTTGACACTTTAACCTTGATTAACTCGCTTATTTGACACTTGACAGCAAAATGTCACTGAATCAAAAAGATAGCTCACAGTGAGAGCTTTCCAAAAATATGATTACATAAATTGATTGGTTAAGTGGTTTGGGCGCTAGAGGGCGTCAAAGTTATACAAGTCACTGTTTAGTGGTTTTTTGACACATTTGACCTTGAATAACTCCCTTACTTGACACTTGACAGAGAAATGTCACTGAATCAAAAACATGGCTCACAGTGAGAGCTTTCCAAAAATGTTATTACTTAAGTTGATTAGTTAAGTGGTTTGGCCGCTAGAGACTCAAAAGTGAATTTTTGACACTTTAACCTTGATTAACTCGCATATTTGACACTTGACAGCAAAATGTCACTGAATCAAAAAGATAGCTCATAGTGAGAGCTTTCTGAAAATGACATTACTTAAGTTGATTGGTTAAGTGGTTTGGCCGCTAGAGGGCGTCAAAGTTATACAAGTCACAGTTATACAGTCATTTTCTGAATCTACGCGAAATTTGCTTTAAAATGAGGTGCAACATCGTTTTTTTAACCAAAAATTCAAAATGGCGGACGGGGACGCCATTTTGACTGTCATTTTCTGAGTCTACGCGAAATTCTTCGTCCCTGGCCGCCATTTTGAATTTCTGGTGAAAAAACGATGTTGCAACTCATTTTAAAGGGAATTTCACGTAGATTTAGAATTTGACATGCAAAATGGCGTCCTTGGCCGCCATTTCGAATTTCTGGTCAAACAAAAGCACGAAAAAAACATGTTTAGTGGTTTTTTTGACCCTTTGGCCTTGAATAACTCGCTTATTTGACACTTGACAGCAAAATGTCACTGAATCAAAAAGATAGCTTACAATGAGAGCTTTTCAAAAATGTCATTACATAAATTGATTGGTTAAGTGGTTTGAGCGCTAGAGGGCGTCAAAGTTATACAAGTCACTGTAGAATGGTTTTTTGACACTTTTGACACTTTAACCTTGATTAACTCGCTTATTTGACACTTGACAGCAAAATGTCACTGAATCAAAAAGATAGCTTACAATGAGAGCTTTTCAAAAATGTCATTACATAAATTGATTGGTTAAGTGGTTTGAGCGCTAGAGGGCGTCAAAGTTATACAAGTCACTGTTTAGTAGTTTTTTGACACTTTTTACACTTTGGCCTTGAATAACTCGCATATTTGACACTTGACAGCAAAATGTCACTGAATCAAAAAGATAGCTCACAATGAGAGCTTTTCAAAAATGTCATTACATAAATTGATTGGTTAAGTGGTTTGAGCGCTAGAGGGCGTCAAAGTTATACAAGTCACTGTTTAGTAGTTTTTTGACACTTTTGACACTTTAACCTTGATTAACTCGCTTATTTGACACTTGACAGCAAAATGTCACTGAATCAAAAAGATAGCTCACAATGAGAGCTTTTCAAAAATGTCATTACATAAATTGATTGGTTAAGTGGTTTGAGCGCTAGAGGGCGTCAAAGTTATACAAGTCACTGTTTAGTGGTTTTTTGACACTTTTGACCTTGAATAACTCGCTTATTTGACACTTGACAGGAAAATATCACTGAATCAAAAAGATAGCTCACAATGAGAGCTTTCCAAAAATATGATTACTTAAGTTGGTTAGTTAAGTGGTTTGGGCGCTAGGGGGCGTCAAAGTTATGCCAGTCACTATTTAGTGGATTTTTGACACTTTTGACCTTGAATAACTCGCTTATTTGACACTTGACAGCGAAATGTCACTGAATCAAAAAGACAGCTCACAGCGCCGTTGATTGGTTGATTGGGTAAAAAAACACGTTTCATATACAAAAATGATTCAATATGTTGGAAAGAAGTTTCTTTGTTGTGTAACGCAAAAATTGTCAATTTTCCCACTATTTGGACGGTTTTTTTTTCTGTTTAATTACTTTATTAATTAGTTGGAAACATTAAAAGTCTATTTAAAGCATCAAAACTTGTTTTTTCACGGAAATGTAATTATTTGCGACGTGCGGTATGTAGAGAGGTGAAAAAAAACGAAAACAACCTTCAATTTCGCAGTTTTCCTAATTGAATTCGAATTAAACGGAAATTCCATGACGCCCACGCGAGCGAACAAAACAACGGCCGTTTGTTTGTCCTCCAGGAGATGGGGGAAACAATGGCGGCTGGAGGACAGGCTTGGTTGATTTAACCCTTAATAACTCGGTTATTTGACATTTTATGACTAAAAGTCTAGGAAGGTAAAATATAGTCCAGACTGTGAGGTTTCCAAAAATATGATTACATGATTCAATAGCTTGTGCCGTTTGGCCGCCAGAGGGCGTCAAATTCACGCGTTACAAACCATGACAATTATTATGACTACTGTTGCTTTGACCCTTAATAACTCGGTTATTTGACATTTTATGACTAAAAGTCTAGGAAGGTAAAATATAGTCCAGACTGTGAGGTTTCCAAAAATATGGCTACATGATTCAATAGCTTGTGCCGTTTGGCCGCCAGAGGGCGTCAAATTCACGTGTTACAAACCATGACAATTATTATGACTACTGTTGCTTTGACCCTTAATAACTCGGTTATTTGACATTTTATGACTAAAAGTCTAGGAAGGTAAAATATAGTCCAGACTGTGAGGTTTCCAAAAATATGATTACATGATTCAATAGCTTGTGCCGTTTGGCCGCCAGAGGGCGTCAAAGTCACGCGTTACAAACCAACACAATTATTATGACTACTGTTGCTTTGACCCTTAATAACTCGGTTATTTGACATTTTATGACTAAAAGTCTAGGAAGGTAAAATATAGTCCAGACTGTGAGGTTTCCAAAAATATGGCTACATGATTCAATAGCTTGTGCCGTTTGGCCGCCAGAGGGCGTTAAAGTCACGCGTTACAAACCAACACAATTATTATGACTACTGTGGCTTTGTCCCTTAATAACTCGCTTATTTGACATTTTATGACTAAAAGTCTAGGAAGATAAAATATAGTCCAGACTGTGAGGTTTCCAAAAATATGATTACATGATTCAATAGCTTGTGCCGTTTGGCCGCCAGAGGGCGTCAAAGTCACGCGTTACAAACCAACACAATTATTATGACTACTGTTGCTTTGACCCTTAATAACTCGGTTATTTGACATTTTATGACTAAAAGTCTAGGAAGGTAAAATATAGTCCAGACTGTGAGGTTTCCAAAAATATGGCTACACGATTCAATAGCTTGTGCCGTTTGGCCGCCAGAGGGCGTCAAAGTCACGCGTTACAAACCAACACAATTATTATGACTACTGTTGCTTTAACCCTTGACAACTCGGTTATTTGACATTTTATGACTAAAAGTCTAGGAAGGTAAAATATAGTCCAGACTGTGAGGTTTCTAAAAATATGATTACATGATTCAATAGCTTGTGCCGTTTGGCCGCCAGAGGGCGTCAAAGTCACGCGTTACAAACCAACACAATTATTATGACTACTGTTGCTTTGTCCCTTAATAACTCGCTTATTTGACATTTTATGACTAAAAGTCTAGGAAGGTAAAATATAGTCCAGACTGTGGGGTTTCCAAAAATATGGCTACATGATTCAATAGCTTGTGCCGTTTGGCCGCCAGAGGGCGTTAAAGCCGTTACACTCAAAGTGTATTAAAACAATTTGTACCAGAGAGTAATTTATTCCGCTTTTTTTTTTTTTCGGTTAATTATCGGGGATTTTTCAATATTCCACTATTGCATAGGTAATTAAACCGTCTCATCTCTATTATACACGGTTTAGCATACTGAACCTTGTCATTTTCCGTATATAAAACGTATTTGACGACATTGAAAGTGTACATTATTATTATACTGTTCAAGTTAACATCAGGAACATTACATAGTTTTAATTACAAACAAAATCAACAAAAATGGTCGTTAAAGTTTCGGTTTGGTTGCTGTTTGTGCTCTTGTTGCATTGTTCGTTCGGAGCAACGATTCGTAAGTATTTTATTTTAAATTTTCTCAAATTCAGTGACAGTTAACGTCAAACTGACATTTCCAATGAATTCCCTGACCCCAAATTAGTCGAAAATGAGTATAAACTTGGTTTTTTAAATTTTGGCCGCCATCTTGGATTTTCTCCCTTCCAGTGACACTTAACGTCAAACTGACATTTCCAATGAATTCCCTGACCCCAAATTAGTCGAAAACGAGTATAAACTTGGTTTTTTAAATTTTGGCCGCCATCTTGGATTTTCTTCCTTCCAGTGACAGTTAACGTCAAACTGACATTTCCAATGAATTCCCTGACCCCAAATTAGTCGAAAACGAGTATAAACTTGGTTTTTTAAATTTTGGCCGCCATCTTGGATTTTCTTCCTTCCAGTGACAGTTAACGTCAAACTGATATTTCCAATAAATTCCCTGACCCCAAATTAGTCGAAAATGAGTATAAACTTGGTTTTTAAAAATTTGGCCGCCATCTTGGATTTTCTCCAATTCAATGACACTTAACGTCAAACTGACATTTCCAATGAATTTCCTAACCTCAAATTAGTCGAAAATGAGTATAAACTTGAATTTGTAGATTTTCAGGCAAAAAAGTGTTACGTCAACTTTGACAGCCCGTAACTCGGTTATTTTGACAGTTAGCGAGTCGATTTTTTTACCAAATTCTAGGCCGTCAAATTCTCTTTAAATCACTTTCTATAAGATTTGTCGCCAACTTGTCAAATAACCAGGTTATTTTGACAAAAAGTGTCAAAGGTAAAATTCCAGTCAAACATGCGTTAGGTCAACTTTGACAGTCCGTAACTCGGTTATTTTGACAGTTAGCAAGTCGATTTTTTTACCATTTTGTAGGCCGTCAAATTCTCTTTAAATCACTTTCTATAAGATTTGTCGCCAACCTGTCAAATAACCAGGTTATTTTGACAAAAAGTGTCAAAGGTAAAATTCCAGTCAAACATGCGTTAGGTCAACTTTGACAGCCCGTAACTCGGTTATTTTGACAGTTGGCGAGTCGATTTTTTCACCAAATTGTAGGCCGCGAAATTCTCGATAAAACTTGAGCATTTTTTCAGCCGAATTTGTGAAAGTGTGTCGACGCAACGATCCGAAAATCGGGACGTGCATCAAACAAAGCGTGGAAAACCTGAAACCGGCCCTGATCAAAGGCATCCCGGAAATGCACGTGCCGCCCCTGGATCCGTTCAAAATGGCGAACGTTGTCGTTTTCGATGGCACGCAAATTCCCAATTTGAAAGCGTCCCTGGCCAACTTGGAAGTGACAGGACTGTCAAATTTTGACATAACCAAACTCAAGTAAACTCTCCCTCTCTCTCTCTAACTCACGCTAGATTGTTGTTTGTACGTCCTTTTCAGGTTGGATGTGGACAAAAAAATATACAGGGTGGCCGTAAAACTACCATTTATTGAAATACAGAGTGACTATGACGTTGACAGCACGTTGTTGGGCACCAAAATCCAGTCGACTGGGAATGTTAAAGCGAACGCCTGTAAGTATGCGTACAGAGTGAGGATGACGTCACAACTGTCACAAAATTTGACGTTTGACGTTTGATAGTTTGACGTTTGACAGTTTGACGTTTCTAGCCGGAATAGAAGCGAATGCGGTGTTGCACGGTGTGGTGGACGAGAAAAATCGTTTACAAATCAAGTCGATCGTCTTGAAAATCACGGTGGAAGACGTCGGATTGAATCTGGACAATGTTTTGAACGAGGATCCGGATCTCAGTTTGAGTGTAACGAGTACACCCTGTATATTTGTGTTGATTTTCTTTTGTTTCCAGAACAAACCGTTGAAATGTTTATAAACAATGCCAACAGACAGGAGCTGATTCAAATGGCGTTGCCGTATTTGGAATCGAAATGTGCGGCCATGTTGCTTCGGATGACAAATGACATTTTGACAGACTTGACGTATGACGAACTTTTTCCCGTCTAAATTGCAGTGGTACGGTCCGTTTAGCGGGAGTTTATTGGAAATAAACCGACAAATGATAATGTGATAACGTGTTTTCTTTATAATTTGTCTGCTCCCTTATTTGACAAGTTACGTCAAAATGTCATAGAGAACAAAAGATAGAGTAGATTTCAAGCTTTCCAAAAATGCCCTCACATGAGTTGGTTGGTCATACCGTTTGGGCGCTAGAGGGCGTCAAAGTTGCTTCACCATAAAATCACTAATTTTTAGACACCCGCTGCTTTCACCCTAATTTACTCTCTTACTTGACAAGATACGTCAAAATGTCATAGAAAACAAAAGATAGTGCAGATTACGAGCTTTCCAAAAATATCCCCCCACGAGTTGATTGGTTACACCGTTTGGCCGCTAGAGGGCGTCAAAGTTGCTTCATCATAAAATCACATATTTTTTGACACACGTCGCTTTAACCCTGAATTACTCTCTTACTTGACAAGATACGTCAAAATGTCATAGAAAACAAAAGATAGTGCAGATTACAAGCTTTCCGAAAATATCCCCCCACGAGTTGATTGGTTATACCGTTTGGCCGCTAGAGGGCGTCAAAGTTCCTTCATCATAAAATCACATATTTTTTGACACACGTCGCTTTGACCCTGAATTACTCCCTTATTTGACAAGTTACGTCAAAATGTCATAGAAAACAAAAGATAGTGCAGATTACGAGCTTTCCGAAAATATCCCCCCACGAGTTGATTGGTTATACCGTTTGGCCGCTAGAGGGCGTCAAAGTTCCTTCATCATAAAATCACATATTTTGTGACACTCGTTGCTTTCACCCTAATTTACTCCCTTACTTGACAAGTTACGTCAAAATGTCATAGAAAACAAAAGATAGAGCAAATTTCAAGCTTTCCAAAAATATCCCCACATGAGTTGATTGGTCTTACCCTTTGGGCGCTAGAGGGCGTCAAAGTTTGCTTCACCATAAAATCGCATATTTTTAGACACCCGCTGCTTTCAGCCTAATTTACTCCCTTATTTGACAAGATACGTCAAAATGTCATAGAAAACAAAAGATAGGGCAGATTACAAGCTATCCAAAAATATCCCCGCATGAGTTGATTGGTCATACCGTTTGGCCGCTAGAGGGCGTCAAAGTTCCTTCACCATAAAATCACATATTTTTTGACACACGTCGCTTTGACCCTAAATTACTCCTTTATTTGACAAGTTACGTCAAAATGTCATAGAAAACAAAAGATAGTGCACATTTCAAGCTTTCCAAAAATGTCATAACATGAGTTGATTCGTCACACCGTTTGGCCGCTAGAGGGCGTCAAAGTTCCTTCACATTTTGTCAGGTAGGTTGGGACGAATAAAACGTACAAAATTCGGCAAAAGTCAATTATTATTATTAAATATAAAAAAAAAACAAAATTACTTCTTGGCCTTCTTCTCTTTGCCAGCCTTGGTGACGTCGTCGGGATTTTCGGCCGCGTCCTTGGCCCTCTTCGCTCTGATGCCCACCAGTCGGGCGTCGGCTCGCGCTTTCCTATAAATTGCATTACATTGACGTCAAATGTCAAATGTCAAAAAAAAAAAAAAAAAAAAAAACAACAAAACCTACCTCAAGGTGACGTAGGCGTTGAAAGTTTTCTCCTCTTCGGTGGGTATGCGCGCCTTGGTTCTGATTGGCGGTTGCCTAATTGGCAACACTGCACCGGTCGCTTGCGCGGCCACCTTTCTCTCCTCCTCGGTGGCTTCGCCGGCGCGCGCCTTGGCCTTGGCGCGCACGGGGAACAAAATCAATTTCGATCTGTCGAATGACAAAAATGACAGTTGTTGCGCAAAAAACGTCAAAAAAATGACAGTTCCTACTTGTATTCCTTGAGACGTTGCGCGTTCACCTGGACCGATTCGACGGATTTGTTGCGGCGACGCGGATCCACCGCGACGCCGACCGTCCGAGCGAATCTCGGATTCAGACCGGCCGCCTTCAGTTCCTGCAAAGTGAAACCGCGTCCGGCCCTGATCTGTCAAAAAAAACGTCAACTGTCAGAAAAATTTGACAACTGTCAATGTCGTACATTTTTCAAACACTTTAGCTGTCACGCAAACATGTCAGATTTTGAAATGGCAGAAGCCTCGAAAAATTGTCAAAAGTTTGTGAAAATTAGTTGAGCCTCTTAACGAGTGCCAGAAACTTCTGGCAATGTGTTTAGCCTCTTAAAAATGTCAGAAACCTCTAAAACTTAACTTAACAGTGACAGAACCCTCTGAACACCCACTCGAAAGTGCCAAAAGTCTGTGAAAATGAATTCAGTCTCTCAACGAGTACGGGAAACCTCAAAAATTGAATTCAAAACTGGCCAGAAGCCTCTAAAGACACCAAACAAGGTCTGTGATTGGCAGGTTTTTGACAGTTTAAGGTTAGGTTAGAAGACCACCAGTCCACAGCCAAGTTTTAATCTGACTGTGATGTTTTACCCCCCGACAGGTCACAGTCAAACCACAACTTTAGAGTGCCTCCGAGTTGTACAATCAGGGTTCGGCTGAACTCGACTCGTACTCGAACCTGCCCATAAGAATAGCATTGCTGTCAAATTAATTTGGTTTGTGACAGCAATGCTATTCTTATGGGCAGGTTCAACTACCACTCGAGTTCAGCTGAACCCTGATTGGGTCGGTCTAAGGCCTGTTTTCCCCCCCCAACAAGTACAAATTAATGTGCATGACAGTGAGATTTGAATGTGACCGATCCGATGCAAAACAATACAGTCTAAACACAACTTGGATAATGTTGGGGACCAAACATAACCTCAAAAGCTGGCTGGTGAAAAACTCGAAAAAAAAACCTGCTGGACTAACCTTAGTGTGATAACGGACGGTGGGGCATCGCACCACGGGCCTTAGGGGCCCGGCAGCGGGCCGGGGGGCGATCGATCTCGCCTTTTTCACGCGATTCAAATTGCGCCGTATCTTGCGCGCCGGCTGATTGAACCACGTCTTGACGAAACGCTGCCAGTCCTTGTGGAAGTGCCCGTTCGGGATCATGTTATTACCTTTCGGGGCCATTCTGATGCGGCGGGGGGGCCCTTCTGTTCAAGCGAGACCTAGAAAATACACGTGCAACTTACGGGACGAATTGACGCGAAAAGAACGCCACGACTGACAGTTCGGCGGAACGGTTGACGTTGTTGACGTGACGGTGCGGCGTTGCCAACTTGTGTCACGTAAGGGCGTTCCGTTTTTAGCAACTTTCGGGGTTTTTCCTGTCTGCTGCCTATACTTTACATTGAAAACAGTCACGTGACTTACGCAAATTACTTTTAGTCGTAAATATGGTCACGCTACTGCCAGGTAGCTACTTTAACCTTAATAAAAGTCACGTGACCCTCCTAAGGGGGGAGTAAACAATTAAAAACAATCACGTGATCTTCAGAGCAATTTTAACATTAAATATGCTCACATGACTGCCAGGTAGCTATTTTAAAAACCTTAATACAAGTCACGTGACCTTCAGTAATTCCAGCTAATGGAAAAAATTGTCTGGTAACTTTTAACACAAAATTTTAGAATTTTTAAAGACATTTTACAAAATGTTGGGAAGTTCTAGAAGATTCTATCAGCTTCCAGAACATTCTAAAGGCTTTTGGAATGATCTAGAACTATATGGAGACTTTCAGAACGTTCTAGAACCTTCCTGGATATTCTAAAAACTTTCACCAAATTCTAGAAGCTTTTGGAATGATCTAGAATGTTTTGGACTCTTTTAGAAAGTTCTACAAATTTTCAGGAACGTTCTAGAACCTTCCTGATTACAATTTTTCGGCAAAATTGACAAACAAACCACTGACAACAGGCATAACAACCCAGTCAGTTGACGTTTGAAAGCGGCGTTGCCAAATTGTCTCGAGTGTTGGGTGTATGCGCGGTTGCCTAATCGACATAGAAACGGATCGTACCCGTCCATCTTCTTTCGCGTGACGTCACCGTGGGGCGCGATGCGCGACGGAATGTTCCAGTTGGAGCGCAACCATCGTGCGGGACGGTTTAGTGACAGTTGACGTGCGCCCGATCATCTTCGCTCGCGGAAAATGTCGTTTTCGCCGTGTCCAGCTCGGTGAGGACGTTTCGAATTGTGCGGCCATCGTCGGGACGATGTCTCAGTGCAGAAAGTTCGCACCGAACATCTTTCACAAATCGAAATGTTCGAATTGTTTCCGACAAAAGGAGGAACACACCGCGGAGGCTTTGGAATGCAATCGGGTAGGTTTTTCGGTATTTCCTGCTGCTGCTTATTTACACGTCTCCCATACACACAATCGTCACGCGTTATGTATTTAACTACATAAGCGCAGAGGATGATGTGTGTGTATAGGTATATAGGCAATCCCATGATAATTAACCGGTCTGACAAGTATATACAGGGTGATTCACGCAAGGTTGCCACTGCCAATAGCTTAAAACATCACAAAAACGGGGGGAAAGTGTCTTGAAATTAGTTCTAAACTTACCTTCTCCACTAGTCCGGTGGGGGTGAGGATGCCTCCGTTTAAACCCCCATTTTCCCAGGTAATTGGGGCTGCAGCACCCCAACCACTTACACTCACACGACCGGGACACTGTAACGCACATTTTGAGGTACTTTTCACCACTCAAACCGCACTTTTACCGGGAAATTCAGCTGGAGAACCCCCAGCGTTTGCCCCATTCAACCTACATAAACAACAAATATGGCCGCCGCCAGGGGGTTGACCAATCGGGAGGGTCGATGTCATTGATCGTCCAGTGTTGCCAGACGTACAGGGTATGAGTTGGAAAACAAGTTTAATCGAAATGTGTTTCCTTTGGTTGGTAAAGTTGTCATTTCACCTTTAAGGGAAAACGTCATATACAACAGAATACCACTACAAAGCTGTATTTATAGCTTGACGGTCTCGATTTATTTTTCCAACCAAAAAAAAAAAAACAACAATCCTGTAGTTGAACAAGACGTGGCAACAGCGTTTGACAATTGACAGTTGCCCGATCCCACCCTCCTGATTGGTCTAGTTACTAGGGGCGGCCATGTTGTTTACCTGTAATGGGGAAAGAGGGCTTTGGTTTAAAATCTTCCTGCTGAATTTTGGGGTAAAAGTGCGGTTTGAGCGGTGAAAAGTACTTCAAAATGTTCGTTGCAGTGTCCCGGACGTGTGAGTGTAAGTGGTTGGGGTGCTACAGCCTCAATTACCTGAGAAAACGGGGGTTTCAACCGGTCATCCTCACCCACACCAAAAGGTAGGTTTCAAAGCAGATTTTTCAGTGAAACCCAAGGAAAAACTAGTTCAGATCCCTTACCATGCATTTTCCAAACCTTTCCGGGAATTTTAAACTCATTTTTAACCCGAAAAACTTTAACCCCCTTTGGGTGCCACAAAATGGCCGACACCCTGTGCAGTGTGCACACTTGATTCATTTTAACTGGCACACTGTTGCTAGATTTATGCTTGTAAGCACTGTTGCCAAGTCAAGTACCAAAACAATGGTTCTCCCTGTATATAAAGTTGGTTCCTAAATAAATCCCAGTGTAAGTAGCATTTCATTCACCATTTTGTCAGGTTCAGATCAGTAATTCGCACATTCTTATGCCAGTAATTAGTGAAATTCAATTAGTGAGGTTAAGAATCGTAATAGCGTAAAGGAAAGTAAAAAATTAGTTATTCACGTGTTAGAAGGAGATACTTTCAGTGTGTTAACCTTAGAAGGTCAACAACCTTACATACACAGTACACTTAATAAGGATTTATTGACTGTTTTTCAATTATTTGTGCCACTTATTACTATATATACAGGGTGGTCTAGCAAAAACTGAACTGGACAAGTTTGGTTGTACACAACACTTGGGTGCTTAATCAATTTTCCATATTTTGTTAACCACCCTGTAACTGTCAAAAAAATTACCCAGAGAGAGAGATGTACATACAGCGTGTGTGTGTGTGTGAGAGAGAGAGAGGGAAAAATAAAAAATGATAATAAAACAAGGCAATGGCACACCGACCGGCATCCTGGGCCGAATTCCTAACTGTTTTACCTTGAATGGCCTAAGGCCGGTTCCCCACGTTTGAATGGCCGCCTCTAATGTATACACGGCCTTAAGGGGAAAAAAAGCCGGACCCGCATCTGTATTTTGTCTAGGTGACACCTTGTAACGCCGCAAATGTGACGTTTGACAGCGGCAACGGATAGCCAATGAAATTAGCTTTCTAACGATATGGCAACGTTGCTTTGTAAGTTGTACGGTTTGGCCGCTAGAGGGTTGCAAAGTCAACCAATTTTTGTTGCACTTTTTCAGTACACCCCTTCATTCAAACTTAATTTACTCACTTATTTGGTACACTTTGTATAAACTTTTATACGTCAATGGATAGCCAATGAAATAAGCTTTGTAACGATATGGCAACATTGCGCGAGTAAAATTAGTTTTTCCACGATACCCTGTATATTGCGGCACTAAAAATACGCACCATTTCCCAGGGCACACATGGCACACTCGATTTTAAAATTAGACGCGGGAAACGACATTGTTCGGCTCGTGAAAGTATTAAAGAACAGTGAACCTGTCACATGGGCACGTGCTGGTTCCGCAATTTTTATAGCTCCATGGGACGCCAACTTTGACGCCCTCTAGCGGCCAAACCATATAACTAACCCATCAACTTTTATACGTCAATGGAAAGCTTGTTTCGTTGGCTATCCATTGACGTATAAAACTTTATACAGAGTGTACCGAAAAAGTGAGTAATTTGGGGTTAAGTGAGTAGGTGCACTGAAAATTTGAGGAAAGTTGTAGCTCAACTTTAACGCCCTCCAGCGGCCAAACCATATAACTAACCCATCAACTTTTATATGTCAATGGAAAGCTTGTTTCATTGGCTATCCATTGACGTATAAAACTTTATACAGAGTGTACCAAATAAGGGAGTTATTTAGGTTTGAATGATTTGGTGCACTGAAAATTTGAGAAAAGTTGTCAGTGCAACTTTGACGCCCTCTAGCGGCCAAATCATATAACTAACCCATCAACTTTTATACGTCAATGGAAAGCTTGTTTCGTTGGCTATCCATTGACGTATAAAACTTTATACAGAGTGTACCAAATAAGGAAGTTATTTAAGTTTGAATGATTTGGTGCACTGAAAATTTGAGAAAAGTTGTTAGTGCAACTTTGACGCCCTCTAGCGGCCAAATCATATAACTAACCGATCAACTTTTATATGTCAATGGAAAGCTTGTTTCGTTGGCTATCCATTGACGTATAAAACTTTATACAGAGTGTACCGAAAAAGTGAGTAATTTGGGGTTAAGTGAGTTGGTGCACTGAAAATTTGAGGAAAGTTGTAGCTCAACTTTAACGCCCCCCAGCGGCCAAACCGTGCAACCTATCAACTCATGCAGCCATATCATTAGAAAGCCCATTTCATTAGCTATCCATCGACGTATAAAACTTTATACAGAGTGTCCCAAATAAGTGAGTAATTTGGGTCTGAATGGAGGAGTGTGTGTGTGTTGTATTCGTGTGGGTGTCACGTGACTGTTACAGTATATAAACGCCTCGATTACAATAATAATGATGAATTTATTAATTTGGAATACAATGGCATTGTAGTAATTTCTATTCTGTGACGTCCTACCCGCTTTTGTTTTCAAAAAAACAAAATGGCGGATGGTCTAGTTATTTCATTTGTTTCTGGGTTTAACGATGCTTTTTTGTTTAGGCCAGTCGGTCCATAGCCAGAAGCGGGTACCTGTTTGTGGCACCAGATTGGGATTTTTCGGTACCACTGAATCGTACCAAGGTAAGTCGTAAAAAGCCCACCAATAAGCCAGTTTAAACGGTTTTTTTTGCAAAAAACTTTGAGGCCCTCTAGCGGCCAAACGGTAAAACTTTTTGTGCCAAGTTGTCATATCGTTAGAAAGCCCTTTTCATGGGTTTTCCATTGATGTATAAATTTATATACAAAGTGTCTCAAATAAGCGAGTAATTTCAATTTGAATGACTCGGTGTACGAAAAATTTGCCAAAAAATTGGGGGAAACTTTGAAGCCCTCTAGCGGCCAAACGGTAAAACATTTTGTGCCAAGGTGTCATATCGTTAGAAAGCCCTTTTCATGGGCTTTCCATTGATGTATAAATTTATATACAAAGTGTCTCAAATAAGCGAGTAATTTCAATTTGAATGACTCGGTGTACGAAAAATTTGTAAAAAAATTGGGGGAAACTTTGAGGCCCTCTAGCGGCCAAACGGTAAAACATTTTGTGCCAAGTTGTCATATCGTTAGAAAGCCCTTTTCATGGGCTTTCCATTGATGTATAAATTTATATACAAAGTGTCTCAAATAAGCGAGTAATTTCAATTTGAATGACTCGGTGTACGAAAAATTTGCAAAAAAATTGGGGGAAACTTTGAAGCCCTCTAGCGGCCAAACGGTAAAACATTTTGTGCCACGTTGTCATATCGTTAGAAAGCCCTTTTAATGGGCTTTCCATTGATGTATAAATTTATATACAAAGTGTCTCAAATAAGCGCGTAATTTCAATTTGAATGACTCGGTGTACGAAAAATTTGCAAAAAAATTGGGGGAAACTTTGAAGCCTTCTAGCGGCCAAACGGTAAAACATTTTGTGCCAAGTTTTCATATCGTTAGAAAGCCCTTTTCATGGGCTTTCCATTGATGTATAAATTTATATACAAAGTGTCTCAAATAAGCGCGTAATTTCAATTTGAATGACTCGGTGTACGAAAAATTTGCAAAAAAATTGGGGGAAACTTTTAAGCCCTCTAGCGGCTAAACGGTAAAACATTTTGTGCCAAGTTGTCATATCGTTAGAAAGCCCTTTTCATGGGTTTTCCATTGATGTATAAATTTATATACAAAGTGTCTCAAATAAGCGAGTAATTTCAATTTGAATTACCCGGTGTACGAAAAATTTGCAAAAAAATTGGGGGAAACTTTGAAGCCCTCTAGCGGCTAAACGGTAAAACATTTTGTGCCAAGTTGTCATATCGTTAGAAAGCCCTTTTCATGGGCTTTCCATTGATGTATAAATTTATATACAAAGTGTCTCAAATAAGCGAGTAATTTCAATTTGAATTACCCGGTGTACGAAAAATTTGCAAAAAAATTGGGGGAAACTTTGAAGCCCTCTAGCGGCTAAACGGTAAAACATTTTGTGCCAAGTTGTCATATCGTTAGAAAGCCCTTTTCATGGGCTTTCCATTGATGTATAAATTTATGTACAAAGTGTTTGAAATAAGCGAGTAATTTCAATTTGAATGACTCGATGTACGAAAAATTTTCAAAAAAATTGGGGGAAACTTTGAGGCCCTCTAGCGGCCAAACGGTAAAACATTTTGTGCCAAGGTGTCATATCGTTAGAAAGCCCTTTTCATGGGCTTTCCATTGATGTATAAATTTATATACAAAGTGTTTGAAATTAAATTTGGCAACGTTGTTTTCCTTCCAGAGATGGCAACGGAGATGGTTCGTGTTGTACGACGATGGCGAATTGAACTATTCAGTGGACGAACACGTAAGTTGCGATACTCGCTTTCCTCCATATTGTCTCGTTCAAAATGGCGGAAAGCGAGTATTCCCGATGATTTTTCTAGCCGGACACGATACCGCAAGGCTCGGTGGACATGTCCAAAGTTCTGGAGGTGACGGGAGCGGAACAGGTAGGTTCCTAGTTATTTGGTGAGTGGGCGTGGCCTTGATTGCGATTGGCTTTGACAAGGTAACCGGCCATCCCCACTCTTTGGCATTGACCAGTCCGGATCGGGTGACGTTCGTCAAGGCGGCGAGTCGCGAGGACGCCCGATGGTGGGCGGAACTTTTGGCGGTGTTTCCGCGCCGCCACAAACGTAACGCCACCTTTCCGGGTGGCCGTGCCTCGCCCAGTCTACCACAGTTGGGGCGTAGCGCCAGTCCGCAGCCGCCCCGACCACGGTAAGTTCTGATTGGGGGGGGGGGCGGGGCTTGACTGAAACGTCATTTGTTTTTAAGGCATCTGAGCGTATCGGGGCCGTCTCCTCGTGCAAACTTTGAGACTCCGCCCCTGAAAGAGGAACGAGAATTGCCACCCAACGAGATGAAAAAGGATGGATGGGATCCGGGGGTTGTGGTGGAGCATACCACACCCTTAATTCGAAAAGGTGCGTCCGTTACTTTAAATCCCTCTAGCGTCCAAATTATTTGACCACATTTTTTTGAAAGCTCACAGTCTGTACTGTCATTTTGCTTCGGTGACTTTTTGACGTAACTCGTCAAATAAGCGAGTTATTTGAGGTTAAAGTCCACGCTAAATCAGTTTGGCAACGCGGCGCCATCAGTCATTTGTTTTCGGCGCTTTCCAGATTACGTCATCAGTTCGGGGTCGCCCCCCACCCGCGACAAACTGCGGTGCGACGACAAGGCGCGCGTGCGCCGCGATTGGCGCAACGAACGTCTCCGAGACATTGCGACAGCGCTGACGGACCGATCGCCCGAATCCAGTTTGGCGCTGCCCTCCGAAGGACTGTTGCACCTCAAAAAGGTCAGTTCTACGAAACGTCACCTGTCAAAAAGACAATTTGACAGTCAAAGTCAGGGTTAACGCGTTTTCCAGGAAATTTTAACGTAAAATGACGGTTCTAGCTCGAAAAGCAAAAAAGTCTGTTTTCGGTGTGGAAAAGACACTTTCCGCACCGAAATTTAAAAAAAAATGTTTTTTTTTTTTTTTGTCCAGTTGACGTCTGTCAGAATTAATCACGTGACCGTCAAAATGTAGTTTAAACTTTGAAATTTTGGTAAATCAAATTGACAGCTGAAATTGTAGAATACACGTCACGTGACTGGGATAATTCAATTTGCTGAGCTTGCAACACTGTAAAAACCGGTTGACGCTGTCAAAAACCGTTGGACATTGTCGAAAAACAGTCACGTGACCGTCAAAATGTAATTTGAACTTTGAAAATTTGGTAAATCAAATTTAGAAAATTGTGACAGCTGACATTGTAAAATACACGTCACGTGACTGGGATAATTTAATTTGCTGAGCTTGCAACACTGTAAAAACCTAAAAACCGGTGGACGTTGTCGAAAAACAGTCACGTGATCGTCAAAATGTAATTTTTCAACCTTGAAATTTTGGTAAATCAAATTGACAGCTGAAATTGTAGAATACACGTCACGTGACGTGGATAAGGTGATTGTTAGGCTTGCGCGACCGTAAAGACCAGTTGACATGTGTCAGAATTAATCACGTGACCACGTGAAAAAAAAGTGTCATCTGTCAACAGGGCTGGTTGTGGTTGAAACAAGCGGAAAACGAGTGGGTGAGACGTTGGACGGTACTGTGCGGTCCCACGTTGAACGTGTACCGGGATCAGGACGAGCACGGTACCCCGGAAATAACCGTCGAACTGTCAACTGTCACCAGTTACGCGGAAACGCCCGCCGACACGAAATACGGCTTTCGGATCGAGTGGGCGGGGCCCGCGTTACGTTTGAGCGCCGTCACTCAAGGCATCCGGTGAGTTGGTCTCCTCGCGACGTTGCCAGCTTTCCGACTAGGTCACGTGTGTGTCTCACTCTCTCTCTCCGCTTTCGACAGATCGAATTGGATGCAGGCGTTAAAGATGGCGGCCCCGATGGCCGTGGGCCACCCCGTCACGCCCAAATCGATGGTGTTTTCCAGCGACGACGAGTACCGAACCGCTTCCGAGGGTGGACGACGCGAATCGGGCGATTGGAGCGAACTGCCACCGTCACCGCCGCTAAACCGGTATTTTGACACTTTTTGACGTTGTTTACTTGAGACAAAAATGTCACAAAATTTGACGCAAAAGCAAAAGTGTCATTTTTGAGTTCCAGGTTGGCGTTGAGGGCGCGACCGCGTTCCCGTTTACCGCGATGTCAGTCGCGTCAGTCAACGTTGGACAGCACGTCCACGGACGAGCTAGATGGCGCCATCGATCCGGTGGCGGAGTTGCAGAAACAGCTCGCGCGATCCGCGCAGGAGATCGCCCAACTCGAACGCCAAATCGCCGGGTAAGCGAATGGGTGGGGTCGCGTGCGAGCCACGTTGCCAAATTGGGTTTTTCAGCTTGAAACAACGCGAAGCGGAGGCGGCGTCCCGCGAACAAACTTACCAGGAACTGCTGGCCGGTTTGGAGGAGCGCAACGCCGCTTTGGCGCAGGACCAGAAGGTGTTGCAACGCAGCCTGGCCGAGAGCCGCACCTACGAGACCAAGTACCGGGCGCTGCGTCAAGAGTGGAACAAACAAAAGCTGACGCAGGACGTGGACGTCGATCGGTTGGACGTCGACGAACTGAAAGACTACTGCCTGGAGCTGCGTTGCCGCTTAGACAAGGCTGTCAAAGAGGTACAATAATTACAGCCTTTTCGAGTGAAATTTGACAGTTAACGTTAAACTGACAGTTGCAATAGATTCCTCGACCCCAAATTAGCCGAAAACGAGTACAAACTCGATTTTTTAAAATTTTGGACGCCATATTGGATTTTCTCGAATTCAATGACAGTTAACGTCAAACTGACAGCTGCAATAGATTCCTCGACCCCAAATTAGCCGAAAACGAGTACAAACTCAATTTTTTAAAATTTTGGCCGCCATATTGGATTTTCTCGAATTCAATGACAATTAACGTCAAATTGACAGTTGCAATAGATTCCCTGACTCCAAATTAACCGAAAACGAGTACAAACTCGATTTTTTAAAATTTTGGCCGCCATATTGGATTTTCTCGAATTCAATGACAATTAACGTCAAATTGACAGTTGCTATAGATTCCCTGACCCCAAATTGGCCGAAAACCAGTACAAACTCGATTTTACAATTTTTGGCCGCCATATTGGATTTTCTCGAATTCAGTGACAGTTAACGTCAAATTGACAGTTGCAATAGATTCCCTGACCCCAAATTTGCCGAAAACCAGTACAAACTCGATTTTACAATTTTTGGCCGCCATATTGGATTTTCTCGAATTCAATGACAGTTAATGTTAAACTGACAGCTGCAATAGATTCCCTGACCCCAAATTAGCCGAAAACGAGTACAAACTCGATTTTTTAAAATTTTGGCCGCCATATTGGATTTTCTCGAATTGAGTGACAGTTAACGTCAAATTGACAGTTGCAATAGATTCCTCGACCCCAAATTAGCCGAAAACGAGTACAAACTCGATTTTTTTAAATTTTGGCCGCCATATTGGATTTTCTCGAATTGAGTGACAGTTAACGTCAAATTGACAGTTGCAATAGATTCCTCGACCCCAAATTAGCCGAAAACCAGTACAAACTCGATTTTACAATTTTTGGACGCCATATTGGATTTTCTCAAATTCAATGACAGTTAACGTCAAATTGACAGTTGCAATAGATTCCCTGACCCCAAATTAGCCAAAAACGAGTACAAACTCGATTTTTTTAAATTTTGGCCGCCATATTGGATTTTCTCAAATTCAATGACAGTTAACGTTAAACTGACAGCTGCAATAGATTCCTCGACCCCAAATTGGCCGAAAACCAGTACAAACTCGATTTTTTAAAATTTTGGCCGCCATATTGGATTTTCTCGAATTCAATGACAGTTAACGTCAAATTGACAGTTGCAATAGATTCCCTGACCCTAAATTAGCCGAAAACGAGTACAAACTCGATTTTTTTAAATTTTGGCCGCCATATTGGATTTTCTCGAATTCAATGACAGTTAACGTCAAATTGACAGTTGCAATAGATTCCCTGACCACAAATTAGCCGAAAACGAGTACAAACTCGATTTTTTAAAATTTTGGCCGCCATATTGGATTTTCTCGAATTCAATGACAGTTAACGTCAAAGTGACAGTTGCAATAGATTCCTCGACCCCCAATTAATCAAAAACGAGTACAAACTCGATTTTTTTAAATTTTGGCCGCCATATTGGATTTTCTCGAATTGAGTGACAGTTAACGTCAAATTGACAGTTGCAATAGATTCCTCGACCCCAAATTAGCCGAAAACGAGTACAAACTCGATTTTTTAAAATTTTGGCCGCCATATTGGATTTTCTCGAATTCAATGACAGTTAACGTCAAATTGACAGTTGCTATAGATTCCCTGACCCCAAATTGGCCGAAAACCAGTACAAACTCGATTTTACAATTTTTGGCCGCCATATTGGATTTTCTCGAATTCAATGACAGTTAATGTTAAACTGACAGCTGCAATAGATTCCCTGACCCCAAATTAGCAGAAAACGAGTACAAACTCGATTTTTTAAAATTTTGGCCGCCATATTGGATTTCCTCGAATTGAGTGACAGTTAACGTCAAATTGACAGTTGCAATAGATTCCCTGACCCCAAATTAACCGAAAACGAGTACAAACTCGATTTTTTAAAATTTTGGCCGCCATATTGGATTTTCTCGAATTCAATGACAGTTAACGTCAAATTGACAGTTGCAATAGATTCCCTGACCCCAAATTAGCCGAAAACGAGTACAAACTCGATTTTTTAAAATTTTGGCCGCCATATTGGATTTTCTCGAATTCAATGACAGTTAACGTCAAATTGACAGTTGCAATAGATTCCCTGACCCCAAATTAGCCGAAAACGAGTACAAACTCGATTTTTTAAAATTTTGGCCGCCATATTAGATTTTCTCGAATTCAATGACAGTTAACGTCAAATTGACAGTTGCAATAGATTCCCTGACCCCAAATTAGCCGAAAAAAAGTACAAACTCGATTTTTTTAAATTTTGGCCGCCATATTGGATTTTCTCGAATCGAGTGACAGTTGTACTTTTAAACTGTATTTAGTAGCTAAGAAACACCAAAATATCTTCATCGTCTCTCAAACTGTCTTCTGAGCCTGAAAATTCTTACCAGAGGACTTCAAACAGTTTATACCAGCTCAGAAACGTCAACTGTCTTTTGCGGTTCAAAAAAACATCAAAATGCCACCAAACTGTCTTCTGAGCAAAAAAAAAAATCAAAATGGCGTCCAAAATTGAGTTTTGAGTTAATTTGGGGTCAGGGAATTCAGTTTAACTGTCAATTTGACGTTAACTGTCACTGAATTCGAGTAAATCCAAAATGGCGGCCAAAATTTTAAAAAATCGAGTTTGTACTCGTTTTTGGCTAATTTGGGGTCGAGGAATCTATTGCAACCGTCAGTTTGACGTCAACTGTAACTTGACGTAATTTTTTCTACAGGTGCGCACCTTGAAACTCACTCTAAAACGGTCCGAGGAGGACTACGACCGTTTGGAGCTGACCAATCACAGTCTGAAGGCCAGTTTGGACCTGACGAAGCGCGAACACCAGTCCGAGGTCGATTTGCTCGTGTCCCGATCGGATTACCTCACGGCGAAGCTGAACCGGGCCGAGAAAGCCCGAAGACGCTCCCTCAATCTGGAGGACAAGGTCGGGGAGCTGGAGGCGAAAATGTCGAGTCTGCAGGACCGCAGGACGGCGAAACGCAGACTGAGACGCTTCAGGAGGAAGAGTTTGGACGGCGGCGAGACGGGGAGACAGTTGGACCGCGACGAGTTGGCCAGGTGGAAGGTGGAGGAGTGTTTGGGGCTGCTGGGTAATCCGACGGAACTGGAGGAATCGCTGCGGGAGCTGCAGGCGATCGTGGGCGGGGGGGACGAGGAGGTGGAGGCGGTGCGCCGTTCCGTCGGTAGCGTGGTGGACCAGTTGCAGCAGGTGCTGTTGAGCAAACTGAACAGTTTGGAGGGGGACGGAAAACTGGAGAAAGTGGCGGAAAAAATGGCGTTCGAACGAATCATAATCGGACGCATCCAGCAAGCTTTGGAAGGTCCTTCGAGCCGATTGGCGGAAAAAGAGGCGCGCGAAACGGGTCACCTGATTGTCGCTCTGCGCAGGAAACTTCAAGGTCAAACTCCGGCAACGGTGGCCACGCCCAAAACGAGCGCCGCCTACTTAACCAAAATCCTAACCAAATACTTTATCAGCCTCGGACAGGGCTACCGCGCCCTCAGATCGGTAACCCTGCAACCTCAATCGCCCTCCCTGCAATCCTTGTTGGAGCAACAGCGCAAAATCCACGAAATGTACCGCGCCTACTACGAATCAAAGTTGACGCGACTGACCGGCCATCTGGACGGTCTGAACGAACTGACGTCGCAAATTGCGCGGCGCGAACTGTGCGCAAACCAGCTGGGTCAGGCGCTGCGCAAAGCGGCCAGAACGTACCAAGCCCACTTCGATGCGGACCAGAGCAATTGTTTCGCTTTCTACGCGTCGGAGCGGGCCGCGCTCGAGCTGTGGTCCGATTCGGTCGCGGTTCGTCTACGGCACGAGATCGATAACGTGGTCGCGTCGCTCCCGCGCGTTCCCAGCGAAACGGCAACGCCGCCGGGAGAGTTGCGCGAGTTTGCCGACGTGGTGGCGCACAAGGCGCTGATCGACGCGCGCATCGACGTTCTGACCGGTCGGTTCGAGGACGAGCTGAGCCGAAACGAGGACGGGCCCGCGCGATGCTGGTTCGACAGGCAACACTATCTGGAGGAGTTGCGCGACGAACCCGGATTGGTCGGAGCCGATTTGGAGGCGGAGTTTCTCTGCATGCTCGACCAATCGCTCGCCGATTTGGGCGGATTCGATGAGGTGAGGTCACAAAAGTCAAAATTTTGACAGATTAGACGTGCGCGTTTAGGTTATGGAGCAGACGAAGGAGGTGCAAACGCGACTGGACGAGTTTCGACGCGACGGCGCCGATCTCGCGCTGATCGACAACTGGAATGACGTGTGTCAGAAATGTCAAACGTTGCACGACAGTTTGGAGAAAATGCGACGTTTGATCGGTAACGGCGGACCGATACGAAGGTAAAAGTTTGTTGAAAAGTTTTAGTGTTTTTTTTTTTATTTTTTTTTTAGTTTTTTAGTTTTTTTTATTAGTGGGTCACTATTTTTGGTCACCCTGTATGCAATTTTTTGGGAAAATTTTTTTGATCTACAAACACACAAACTGACAGCTAATAACGTCAAAACCAGTCCGATTTCACTAGGCTTGATGGTACTCGTTTTCGACTAATTTGGGGACGGGGAATCCATTCCCGTTGTCAAAATGACAGTAGCTGTCACCCAGTTCGAGAAACTGGCGATTTCTGGGTTATTTGTGGAGATATCAAAAAAGTGATTTCACCACTGAATTGGGCTTCTTCAAATTAGTCCAAAACCACTCTTTTCTCGTTTGGTTCCGGTTAAAAACGCTTGAGATGCATTATTGTTAATCTGTCACTTTGACAGCTAATAACGTCAAAACCAGTCCGATTTCACTAGACTTGATGGTACTCGTTTTCGACTAATTTGGGGACGGGGAATCCATTCTAGCTGTCAAAATGACAGTAGCTGTCACCCAGTTCGAGAAACTGGCGATTTCTGGGTTATTTGTGGAGATATCAAAAAAGTGATTTCACCACTGAATTGGGCTTCTTCAAATTAGTCCAAAACCACTCTTTACTCATTTTGTTTAGATAAAAAACGCTTGAGATGCATTATTGTTAATCTGTCACTTTGACAGCTAATAACGTCAAAACCAGTCCGATTTCACTAGTCTTGATGGTACTCGTTTTCGACTAATTTGGGGACGGGGAATCCATTCCAGCTGTCAAAATGACAGTAGCTGTCACCCAGTTCGAGAAACTGGCGATTTCTGGGTTATTTGTGGAGATATCAAAAAAGTGATTTCACCACTGAATTGGGCTTCTTCAAATTAGTCCAAAACCACTCTTTACTCATTTTGTTTAGATAAAAAACGCTTGAGATGCATTATTGTTAATCTGTCACTTTGACAGCTAATAACGTCAAAACCAGTCCGATTTCACTAGACATGATGGTACTCGTTTTCGACTAATTTGGGGACGGGGAATCCATTCCCGTTGTCAAAATGACAGTAGCTGTCACCCAGTTCGAGAAACTGGCGATTTCTGGGTTATTTGTGGAGATATCAAAAAAGTGATTTCACCACTGAATTGGGCTTCTTCAAATTAGTCCAAAACCACTCTTTACTCATTTTGTTTAGATAAAAAACGCTTGAGATGCATTATTGTTAATCTGTCACTTTGACAGCTAATAACGTCAAAACCAGTCCGATTTCACTAGTCTTGATGGTACTCGTTTTCGACTAATTTGGGGACGGGGAATCCATTCCAGCTGTCAAAATGACAGTAGCTGTCACCCAGTTCGAGAAACTGGCGATTTCTGGGTTGTTTGAGGAGATATCAAAAAAGTGATTTCACCAATAAATTGGGCACCCCAAAATTGGTCAAAAACCACCCGTCACTCGTTTTGTTTAGATAAACAAAAAATAACCGAATTACAGGGTGTTCAAGTTTTTAGCTCAAAGTGCTTTAAATCAGTTTTTGGTAAAAATCTCGAAAACTATTTTTGGTCACCCTGTATGCAATTTTTTGGGGAAAATTTTTTGATTTACATCACTGGAAAGAGCAGTTCAAGATGGTTCTTTTGAGTGGTTGAACCACCCTGTACCTCAAAAAATAACCGAGTTACAGGGTGTTCAAGTTTTTGGGTCAAAAGTGCTTTAAGTCAGTTTTTGGTAAAAATCTCGAAAACGGTTAAAGTTACAAAAAAATTGCACGAAAGCAAAAACCTTCCTAATGAACCACTGAACCTGACTACGTAACGCACGAACCCCAATTCAATTACCTGTGTACAGGGTGGACACAAGAATGTTAGTGGGTCACTATTTTTGGTCACCCTGTATGCAATTTTTTGGGGAAAATTTTTTGATTTACATCACTGGAAAGAGCAGTTCAAGACGGTTCTTTTGAGTGGTTGAACCACCCTGTAGTCCAGAAAATAACCGAAAAAAAGTGGTTTTTGACATAAATCTGGAAAATTGTCAATTTTTTTTGTTTTTTTTTTTTGGTAAAGATCCGATAGTCAGAAAGACCAAAGAACCCATCTGGGTACCGAGTACCTGACGCAAGCGGAACAGCTGAGGGCGGCGTACCGTTACGCTTTGGCCTCGTGCAAGGAACGCCACCAGATGGCGGACCTGGAGCAGTTGCAACTGTTGTGCGACAAAGTCCTCAATTCCATGGACCAATGGCATCGCAGGTAGGCGTTTTGTCCGCCATTTTGTTTTTTTCCGTTAAATGTGAGCAAGTTTACGCGCGCACGCGCGCACCGCAGAACGATCCAACAAATGCGGGAAACGCACGCGCACGAACTGGAAACGCTCCGCCAGGAAAAGGAGCAAGCGTTGGCGGAGGAAACGCAGGCAACGCTGGCCGCTTTGGACGCGATGCGCAAAGCCCACGTGGCCGAGGTAAACCCCCCCCCGCCCGCTTTTAGTGCGCAACAATTTGGCAACGTTGTTGCGTAGGTTCAGCGTGAGGTGGCGCGGTTCAAGCGAGAGTACGCGCGGCAACAGCGCGACGAAATTGTCGATTTGTCCGACCGATTGTCGGTGAAATCGTTGGAAGCGGCAGCGTTGGAGGAACAGCTCGGCAGCGCCACCCGGCAGTTGGCGCAAGCGCAACAACGCATTCTACACCTCGAACGGAACCCGCAGCTCTCGTCTATGCAGGTAAGCGCGTGACCGCCATTTTGTGTAACCCCAAACACACAAAATGGCGGTTTCCTTGTAAAACTGCGCCACCCTGTACACATTTTTCTGTTTGTTGCAGAACTGACGTGCGTATCCGAGAGCAACACTCGCTAGTCGTTTTAATTAAACCTCAGTAATCTACAGTCCGTCTCGCGACTAGTGGCAGTGACGTAATAATTGTCGTTCAAAAAAAAATACGATTTCCACCTCAATGAAAGTAATTTTGACAGTGACGTGACTGTCAAACGTCAGAACTGTCAAAATTGTCTTCGTGAAGCGGTAAATTGTATTCGTTTGGTTCCGGTGACGTTTCCCAAACTGTCCAGCCCAGAAATGCGATTTCCACCTCCATGAAGGTAATTTTGACAGTTGTGACAGCTACTTAACGTCAAACCTAACCCCAAACTGCCTGTCAAACGTCAGAACTGTCAAAATTGTCTTTGTGAAGCGGTAAAATGTATTCGTTTGGTTCCGGTGACGTTTCCCAAACTGTCCAGCCCAGAAATGCGATTTCCACCTCAATGAAGGTAATTTTGACAGTTGTGACAGCTGCTTGACATCCAACCAAACCCCAAACTGACTGTCAAACGTCAGAACTGTCAAAATTGTCTTTGTGAAGCGGTAAATTGTATTCGTTTGGTTCCGGTGACGTTTCCCAAACTGTCCAGCCCAGAAATGCGATTTACACCTCCATGAAGGTAATTTTGACAGTTGTGACAGCTGCGTGACATGCAACCAAACCCCAAATTGACTGTCAAACGTCAGAACTGTCAAAAAATTGTCTTTGTGAAGCGGTAAAATGTATTCGTTTGATTCCGGTGACGTTTCCTAAACTGTCCAGCCCAGAAATGCGATTTCCACCTCAATGAAGGTAATTTTGACAGTTGTGACAGCTGCTTGACATCCAACCAAACCCTAAACTGCCTGTCAAACGTCAGAACTGTCAAAATTGTCTTTGTGAAGCGGTAAAATGTATTCGTTTGGTTCCGGTGACGTTTCCCAAACTGTTCAGCCCAGAAATGCGATTTCCACCTCAATGAAGGTAATTTTGACAGTTGTGACAGCTGCTTGACGTCCAACCAAACCCCAAACTGACTGTCAAACGTCAAAATTGTCTTTGTGAGTCGGTAAAATGTATTCGTTTGCTTCCGGTGACGTTTCCCAAACTGTCCAGCCCAGAAATGCGATTTACACCTCAATGAAGGTAATTTTGACAGTTGTGACAGCTGCTTGACGTCCAACCAAACCCCAAACTGCCTGTCAAACGTCAGAACTGTCAAAATTGTCTTTGTGAAGCGGTAAATTGTATTCGTTTGATTCCGGTGACGTTTCCTAAACTGTTCAGCCAAGAAATGCGATTTCCACCTCCATGAAGGTAATTTTGACAGTTGTGACAGCTGCTTGACATCCAACCAAACCCCAAACTGACTGTCAAACGTCAAAATTGTCTTCGTGAATCGGTAAAATGTATTCGTTTGGTTCCGGTGACGTTTCCCAAACTATCCAGCCCAGAAATGCGATTTCCACCTCCATGAAGGTAATTTTGACAGTTGTGACAGCTGCTTGACATCCAACCAAACCCTAAACTGACTGTCAAACGTCAAAACTGTCAAAATTGTCTTTGTGAAGCGGTAAATTGTATTCGTTTGGTTCCGGTGACGTTTCCCAAACTGTCCAGCCCAGAAATGCGATTTCCACCTCCATGAAGGTAATTTTGACAGTTGTGACAGCTGCGTGACATGCAACCAAACCCCAAACTGCCTGTCAAACGTCAGAACTGTCAAAATTGTCTTTGTGAAGCGGTAAATTGTATTCGTTTGGTTCCGGTGACGTTTCCCAAACTGTCCAGCCCAGAAATGCGATTTACACCTCCATGAAGGTAATTTTGACAGTTGTGACAGCTGCTTGACATGCAACCAAACCCCAAACTGACTGTCAAACGTCAGAACTGTCAAAATTGTCTTTGTGAAGCGGTAAATTGTATTCGTTTGGTTCCGGTGACGTTTCCCAAACTGTCCAGCCCAGAAATGCGATTTACACCTCCATGAAGGTAATTTTGACAGTTGTGACAGCTGCTTGACATGCAACCAGACCCCAAACTGCCTGTCAAACGTCAGAACTGTCAAAATTGTCTTTGTGAAGCGGTAAAATGTATTCGTTTGGTTCCGGTGACGTTTCCCAAACTGTCCAGCCCAGAAATGCGATTTACATCTCCATGAAGGTAATTTTGACAGTTGTGACAGTTGCTTGACATGCAACCAGACCCCAAACTGCCTGTCAAACGTCAGAACTGTCAAAATTGTCTTTGTGAAGCGGTAAAATGTATTCGTTTGGTTCCGGTGACGTTTCCTAAACTGTCCAGCCCAGAAATGCGATTTACACCTCAATGAAGGTAATTTTGACAGTTGTGACAGCTGCTTGACATCCAACCAAACCCCAAACTGACTGTCAAACGTCAAAACTGTCAAAATTGTCTTTGTGAAGCGGTAAATTGTATTCGTTTGGTTCCGGTGACGTTTCCCAAACTGTTCAGCCCAGAAGTGCGATTTCCACCTCCATGAAGGTAATTTTGACGGTTGTGACAGCTGCTTGACATGCAACCAAACCCTAAACTGACTGTCAAACGTCAGAACTGTCAAAATTGTCTTTGTGAAGCGGTAAAATGTATTCGTTTGGTTCCGGTGACGTTTCCCAAACTGTTCAGCCCAGAAATGCGATTTACACCTCCATGAAGGTAATTTTGACAGTTGTGACAGCTGCTTGACATCCAACCAAACCCTAAACTGCCTGTCAAACGTCAGAACTGGTAAAATTGTCTTCGTGAAGCGGTAAATTGTATTCGTTTGGTTCCGGTGACGTTTCCCAAACTGTTCAGCCCAGAAATGCGATTTACACCTCCATGAAGGTAATTTTGACGGTTGTGACAGCTGCTTGACATGCAACCAAACCCCAAACTGACTGTCAAACGTCAGAACTGTCAAAATTGTCTTTGTGAAGCGGTAAATTGTATTCGTTTGGTTCCGGTGACGTTTCCCAAACTGTCTAGCCCAGAAGTGCGATTTACACCTCCATGAAGGTAATTTTGACAGTTGTGACAGCTGCTTGACGTCAAACCAAACCCTAAACTGACTGTCAAACGTCAGAACTGTCAAAATTGTCTTTGTGAAGCGGTAAAATGTATTCGTTTGGTTCCGGTGACGTTTCCCAAACTGTCCAGCCCAGAAATGCGATTTACACCTCCATGAAGGTAATTTTGACAGTTGTGACAGCTGCTTGACATCCAACCAAACTCTAAACTGACTGTCAAACGTCAGAACTGTCAAAATTGTCTTTGTGAAGCGGTAAAATGTATTCATTTGGTTCCGGTGACGTTTCCCAAACTATCCAAGCAAAAAAAGCCGATTTACACCTCCATGAAGGTAATTTTGACAGATGTGACAAGGAAAAAAGTGTCATTTGTCAAAATTTTTGAAAAACATGTCAAGTACTAATACACAAGTGTCAACGTGACGTCACAATTGATGTCGTCACTGCCACTTGTTCCGGCGAGACACACAGAGAGTACATAACAAAACTGCAGTACAATTTAGTAATTATTAGTGACGTCACCGTTATGTACAGTTAATTGCACTTGCGCATTTATATACTACCATAAAATTTATTATATATAATTATTATAACCTGTACATTATACATAATATCTCTGTTTTTTTGTTGTTATTACGTGTGTTGGGTTTATCAGGAATGTTTATCATAAATAACAGATTGATTTTAAGAAAATGTGTTTTTCTAACCTCATTTTCGTTTAAACAAAAGTGTCACTGTTAAAGTGACGCTTTTTCAGTGTCACAGTCAAAAAGTTGAACCGAGTGCTATTACGGAACGTACTTTGCGAAACAACCGAACGCCCTCTCTGAAGCAAAACGTCAACCCCGGTTGACATCCGTCAGTCTGGGAAACGTCAAACGTTTGTTGTTGTTTTCGTTGTTACTTTTTATTATTATTAATCCAGGGGGGCAGAAAAACGTTGTTGTTGTTGTTGTTTAGTGGGTTTTTTTTTAAGGATTGAACGCGTTTCGTCCTGTTCAAAAGCGCGAGCAATTCCTTTACGTGCGTGCATCAAAGTTAGGTTAGTGCTTGCCTTTTCGCTCTCTCCAGCGAAACTCTGATCGTTTTCCACAGGTTTCGACATGTTTACGTGCCATTGTCTTAACGTGGCCTTGGAGGCCGACCTTAGCCAGGAACCGGAGCCTTTGGACGCTTCCGAGGAACAGTTTGACGGACTCTTGGGGGTGAGTCGATTCCGACCGTTTCAGTTTCATCCCCTAACCTACAAATCCAGTTTGTGTGCTTGAATTGCTCGGTTTCGTTGTGTCAGAAGCTTCTAAGAGTTATTTAAGCCTGCGACACGTCTTTCAAATGTGATTTAAGTCACTTGAATTTGCCCGAAGCCGCTGGAAGACATTTTGCATTGCCAGAAGCTTCTAAAACCTACTTGGGTTTGCCAGAGGCCTGTGGGAGACATTTTTAAGTGCCAGAAGCCTCTGAAACGTTATTTAAGTTATTTGAAACTCCCAGAAGCCTCTGGAGGACATTTTGAAGGGCCAGAAGTATCTGAAAGACATTTTGGATTGTCAAAAACGTTTAAAACCTACTTGAGCTTGCCAGAGGCCTCTGGGAGACATTTTGAAGTGCCAGAAGCCTCTGAACGGCATTTAAGTCATTTGAAACTGCCAGAGGCCTCTGGGAGACATTTTGGATTGCCAGAAGCCTCTGGAAGACATTTTGGATTCACGGAAGCTTCTAAAACCTTCGTGGGCTTGCCAGAGGCCTCTGGGAGACATTTTGGATTGCCAGAAGCCTCTGGAATATCATTTAAATCATTTGAAACTGCCAGAGGCCTCTGGGAGACATTTTGGATTGCCAGAAGCCTCTGAAATGTCATTTAAGTCATTTGAAACTGCCAGAGGCCTCTGGGAGACATTTTGGATTGCCAGAAGCCTCTGAAATGTCATTTAAGTCATTTGAAACTGCCAGAGGCCTCTGGGAGACATTTTGGATTGCCAGAAGCCTCTGAAATGTCATTTAAGTCATTTGAAACTGCCAGAGGCCTCTGGGAGACATTTTGGATTGCCAGAAGCCTCTGAAATGTCATTTAAGTCATTTGAAACTGCCAGAGGCCTCTGGGAGACATTTTGGATTGCCAGAAGCCTCTGAAATGTCATTTAAGTCATTTGAAACTGCCAGAGGCCTCTGGGAGACATTTTGAAGGGGCCAGAAGCCTCTGAAATGTCATTTAAATCATTTGAAACTGCCAGAGGCCTCTGGGAAACATTTTGGATTGCCAGAAGCCTCTGAAACGTCATTTAAGTCATTTGAAACTGCCAGAGGCCTCTGGGAAACATTTTGGAGTGCCAGAAGCCTCTGAAATGTCATTTAAGTCATTTGAAACTGCCAGAGGCCTCTGGGAGACATTTTGGATTGCCAGAAGCCTCTGAAATGTCATTTAAGTCATTTGAAACTGCCAGAGGCCTCTGGGAGACATTTTGGATTGCCAGAAGCCTCTGAAATGTCATTTAAGTCATTTGAAACTGCCAGAGGCCTCTGGGAGACATTTTGGATTGCCAGAAGCCTCTGAAATGTCATTTAAGTCATTTGAAACTGCCAGAGGCCTCTGGGAGACATTTTGGATTGCCAGAAGCCTCTGAAATGTCATTTAAGTCATTTGAAACTGCCAGAGGCCTCTGGGAAACATTTTGGAGTGCCAGAAGCCTCTGGAAGACATTTTGGATTCACGGAAGCTTCTAAAACCTTCGTGGGCTTGCCAGAGGCCTCTGGGAGACATTTTGGATTGCCAGAAGCCTCTGAAAGACATTTTGAAGTGCCAGAAGCCTCTGAAACGTCATTTAAGTAATCTAAAACTCCCAGAGGGCTCTGGAGGACATTTTGGGCTGTCAGAAGCGTCACTTGAAACTGCTAGAAGCGTCTGGCAAACGTTTTGACAGTGACAGCGGCAAAATGACAGTTTTGACAGGTCGTTCTTTTTCCAGGAACAATGGAAGATGGGCAAAGTGCGCTCGGTGACGCGCACGCATCCGAGTTTGACGCGGCACGCGCAAATGGGCCAGTGGCGCGTCGAGCGTTGCCTAAACTGCGGCCAGTGCACGCACGCGCTCAATCCGAGCAGGCCGGGACGCGCCTTGCTCAACGCCAAACTGTTGGTAATGATTTGACGTTTGAGTTTTTCAATTTTTTCCCAAAAAAAATCGAGTTTGAACTCGTTTTTGCGCTAAAACAAAATTCGTTTGCCAGGACGAGCGAGCGGCCAACGATCTGAAATCGAGCGATCTGGTGTCGGCCATTTTCCACGTCGTAATCAATCCGAACGGCGTTGACGTTGACACCTGTCATCCGGTCGACAGTGAGTCGTTTTATTTTTTTTTGACAGCCGTCAAAATGTCACTTTACAGATTGGTACGGCAACGTGGCGGGGGCGGTCCACGACCTGAACGGGGTGGCGAGTTGTTATATAGCGAGGCAACAGGCGCGAATCGAGGAGGAAATTCGCCAATTCAGCGAACAACAATACGAACAACTGAACAATTTAAAGGAGAAGGCCATGAAGGAACGCGAAACGCTGGTGCGCAACGCGATCAAAGAGAGCCTCGACTTGGACCCGCCCACTCCCGAATCGCCCCACGCCGCTCCGCGAACGGTGACGTCGCACGACCACGACGACGTCATGCTAATGTTTCCCTTCGAGGAGTTTGATCAACCGAAATCTGCGACGTCGGATAGCGAGGACGACGATGACGTAATCGCGGATGGGAAGGAAGGAGGCGTGGCGATACCGCATCAGCGGCAACAGTCGTGCGGCGTTGCCAAGTCGTGTCCGGTCGACATACCGAATTACGTGCCGCGCAAATCGACGCGAGCGGCGGTCGCGCCCGACGCTCGAGGAAACGCGGCACAATTTGACATCGCCGCCAATATTCGGGCGTTGGCCAAGAGCGTGCACGGTGACGCCATCTTTGGGGAACTGCCCCGGCCCAAGTTTAGCACGCAGATCTGATTGCGATTAGAACTGTCGAGTGCCATTTTTTTTTTCTCAACTAAAATTAGTTATTCGTTTCCAAATTTAGAGGGCGCCACAGCCGTGCGTATAAGTGATATATAATAATGTATAAATAATTAATGAAAAACGTACAATTTTTACAGTGTTTATAATATTTTAATGATAATAAAGAGCGATCAGTTAATTTTCCCCATCACTTTGAGGAGAAAAAATACACTTTCCTTGCGGTAGAGTTTCGGTCACGTGAGGGTTTCAAACTGTACAGGCGTTCAGGTCACGTGACCTTAAATGACGTTTCAGAAGCTTCTGCCACTTCAAAATGTCCTCCAGAGGCCTCTGGCAAGCCCAAGAAGGTTTTAAACGTTTCTGGCAATCCAAAATGTCTTTCAGAGGCTTCTGGCAGTTTCAAAGGACTTAAATGACGTTTTAGGGGCTTCTGGCACTTCAAAATGTCCTCCAGAGGCTTCTGGCAGTTTCAAATGACTTAAATGACGTTTCAGAGGCTTCTGGCAATCCAAAATGTCTCCCAGAAGCCTCTGGCAAGGTCAAATAGGTTTTAAACGTTTCTGGCAATCGAAAATGTCTCCCAGAGGCCTCTGGCAGTTTCAAATGACTTAAATGACGTTTTAGGGGCTTCTGGCACTTCAAAATGTCCTCCAGAGGCCTCTGGCAGTCTTAAATGACGTTTCAGAGGCTTCTGGCACTTCAAAATGTCCTCCAGAGGCCTCTGGCAAGCCCAAGAAGGTTTTAAACGTTTCTGGCAATCGAAAATGTCTCCCAGAGGCCTCTGGCAGTTTCAAATGACTTAAATGACGTTTTAGGGGCTTCTGGCACTTCAAAATGTCCTCCAGAGGCCTCTGGCAGTTTCAAATGACTTAAATGACGTTTCAGAGGCTTCTGGCAATCCAAAATGTCTCCCAGAAGCCTCTGGCAAGGTCAAATAGGTTTTAAACGTTTCTGACAATCCAAAATGTCTCCCAGAGGCCTCTGGCAAGGTCAAGTAGGTTTTAAACGTTTCTGGCAATTCAAAATGTCTTTCAGAGGCCTCTGGCAGTTTCAAATCACTTAAATGACATTTCAGAAGCTTCTGGCCCTTCAAAATGTCCTCTAGAGGCCTCTGGCAGTCTTAAATGACGTTTCAGAGGCTTCTGGCACTTCAAAATGTCCTCCAGAGGCCTCTGGCAGTCTTAAATGACGTTTCAGAGGCTTCTGGCACTTCAAAATGTCCTCCAGAGGCCTCTGGCAGTTTTAGATTACTTAAATGACGTTTCAGAGGCTTCTGGCAATCCAAAATGTCTCCCAGAGGCCTCTGGCAAGGTCAAGTAGGTTTTAAACGTTTCTGGCAATTCAAAATGTCTTCCAGAGGCCTCTGGCAGTTTCAAATCACTTAAATGACATTTCAGAAGCTTCTGGCCCTTCAAAATGTCCTCCAGAGGCCTCTGGCAGTCTCAAATGACGTTTCAGAGGCTTCTGGCACTTCAAAATGTCCTCCAGAGGCCTCTGGCAGTCTTAAATGACGTTTCAGAGGCTTCTGGCAATCCAAAATGTCTCCCAGAAGCCTCTGGCAAGGTTAAATAGGTTTTAAACGTTTCTGGCAATCCAAAATGTCTTCCAGAGGCTTCTGGCAGTCTCAAATGACGTTTCAGATACTTCTGGCCCTTCAAAATGTCCTCCAGAGACCTCTGGCAGTCTCAAATGACTTAAATGACGTTTCAGAGGCTTCTGGCAATCCAAAATGTCTCCCAGTAGCCTCTGGTAAGATCAAATAGGTTTTAAACGTTTCTGGCAATCGAAAATGTCTTCCAGAGGCCTCTGGCAGTTTTAAATCACTTAAATGACATTTCAGAGGCTTCTGACACTTCAAAATGTCCTTCAGAGGCAGGGTTTCAAACTGTAAAGGCGTTCATGTCACGTGACACTTTTTGAACTACTGGAGTAGGCGCAGAAATGCCAGACGACAGAAACGTCAAATCAATGCGTTGACGTTTGGACGTAAACAAACAAAAAAAAAGTAAATAATCGCGTTAATCTGGTTAATTGCAGTGGAATCGGTGATGTTAACGTGAAACAATGACGGAATCGGCAACACCCGGAACCTACCACCTCCACAGGCACTCTGGTGCAAACAGAAGGCGCCGACAAACAGGTAACCTCACTTTGACCCCTAAAATGCTTAAAAAGCCTTGCCTGGCCGTGAAAACCGCTCAAAAAAGCGATCAGATAATTTTCCATCCTTTAACACGAAAAAAATACACTTTCCTCCGGGTAAAGTTTATATCACGTGACATTTTTTGAACTACTCGAGTAGGTGCAGAAATGCCAGACGACAGAAACGTCAAAACTGTCAAATCAGACTGCGTTGACGTTTGGACGTAAACAAACCCAGAGTCAGTGTCAAAAAAAAAGTGTAAATAATCGCGTTAATCTGGTTAATTGCAGTGGAATCTGTGAAGATAACGTGAAACAATGACGGAATCGGCCCCTTCCCCCCAACACCCCGAACCAACCACCTCCACAGTCACTTTGGTGCAAACACAAGGTGCCGACGAACAGGTAACCTCACTTTTACCCCAAAAATGCTTAGTTTAACCCTTAAAAAGCCTTGCGTGGCCTTAAAAGCAGCGAAAACCGCTCAAAACCCACCAAATTTCATCCAAAAACCCTTCAGCACAGCCCCCTTAGAGGGTATTCGCGTATTAGACCTAACTCGTATAGTAGCGGGGCCGTTTTGCACCCAAATCCTGGGCGATTTAGGGGCGGACGTGATAAAAATCGAAAAACCTTCAGGAGGGGACGAGGCGCGCGCCTGGGGGCCCCCTTTTATCCCCACCACCGCTCAGTCCTGCTATTTTGTCGCTTTCAATCGCAACAAACGCAGTCTTTGCCTCAATTTACGCTCGTCCAAGGGCCAGGCGTTGTTGACCGCCCTGGCCGTTCGGGCCGACGTTTTGGTGGAAAATTTCATTCCCGGCAAGCTGGATTCCTTGAATTTGGGTTATAAACAGTTGGCCCCCAAAGCTCCCCGATTGGTTTACTGTTCGATTAGCGGATTTGGGCCCCACGGACCCTACAAAACCCGCCCCGGTTACGATGCGATTGCTGGCTCGATCGGCGGACTGTTGCACATTACCGGCCCCAGGGGGGGCGAGCCCTGCAAACCCGGAGTGGCCCTGATCGATATTGCTACAGGTGAGCCCCCTAAATTAACCGAAAAAGTCACAGTACAGTCATTCAAATTCTGACAGATGATTGTGACATTTGATGACAGTTGACACATTCTGTCACATTTTCTAATCAAACTTTTGCGTGTGCCTGTCAAAATGACAGTTGACACATTCTGTGACATTTTTTAAATTAAACTTTTGCGTGTGCCTGTCAAACTGACAGTTGACACATTTTGACATTTTGTGCCTGTTAAACTGACAGTTGACACATTCTGTGACATTTTTTAAATTAAACTTTTGCTTGTGTCTGTCAAACTGACAGTTGACACATTCTGTGACATTTTTTTAATTAAACTTTTGCTTGTGTCTGTCAAACTAACGGTTGACACATTTTGACATTTTGTGCCTGTCAAACTGACAGTTGACACATTCTGTGACATTTTTTAAATTAAACTTTTGCTTGTGTCTGTCAAAATGACAGTTGACACATTCTGTGACATTTTTTAAATTAAACTTTTGCGTGTGCCTGTCAAACTGACAGTTGACACATTTTGACATTTTGTGCCTGTTAAACTGACAGTTGACACATTCTGTGACATTTTTTAAATTAAACTTTTGCTTGTGTCTGTCAAACTGACAGTTGACACATTCTGTGACATTTTTTTAATTAAACTTTTGCTTGTGTCTGTCAAACTAACGGTTGACACATTTTGACATTTTGTGCCTGTCAAACTGACAGTTGACACATTCTGTGACATTTTTTAAATTAAACTTTTGCTTGTGTCTGTCAAACTGACAGTTGACACATTTTGACATTTTTTTAATTAAACTTTTGCGTGTGCCTGTCAAACTGACAGTTGTGACGTTGATTGTTTTGACAGGTTTGTACGCGCACGGAGCCATCATGGCCGCGTTGATAAAGCGGGCGCGCACCGGGCGCGGTCAAAAAATCGACTGTGACCTGTTATCCACCCAAATGGCCGCCCTGACCAATATCGGTTCGAATTTTCTGAATGGGGCGCAGGAGGCCACCCGTTGGGGTACCGCCCACCCGAGCATCGTTCCCTACCAAGCGTTCCAAACAAAAGACGGCCACTTTACGGTGGGAACGGGTTCGGACCGGCAATACGCCCAGTTGTGTTCCGTACTGAACCGGCCAGATTTGGGCGGAGCTCGTTTCGCCACCAACCGCCTCAGGGTGGCCAATCGCGACGAGCTAATCGCCATTCTGGGTGGCATTTTTGTGGAACGGACCAACGCCGAATGGGCGGCACTGTTTGGCGCGTGTTCCTTCCCGAACGGACCGGTCAACGATTTGCGCGCCGCTTTTAACCACCCGCAAGTCCGGCATCGCGGTCTGGTCCAAACGGTTGACCACCCAACGGGCGGCACCGTAAAAATGGTCGGGCCGCCCGTCTTGTACAGCGAGGGTGGCAACGAGGTGAGGACGGCGCCACCCACTTTGGGCCAGCACACCAACGAGGTTCTCGCCGAGTTTGGCCTCACTGAAGCCGAAATCGAGGAATTGCGACGCGATGACGTCATTGCCTGACGTCACAATCCTAACCTAACCTGTTAAATAAAGAGAGTTATCGCACTTGTTTTTTAACTCGGATCCCTGAAGTGACGCTGATTTCAAATCCGCAGTCGGAATTCACGTATCTCATAACCTGATCAAATTAATCGTTAAAATGTGAAATTTCAAGTGTAACTCTGCCAGTTTTTGAGATATCGAAAAACCAATTACACCAACGTGTTTTCTGGACAAAATTAGCATAAAAGGAATTTGAGATGACGTTTCTAGCGTTACGAATAAGAAAGTTGCCGTTTTCGGTTTGGCAACGTTGCACAAACTGTATTTCTGTTATTTTTTTACTTGGACCCCTCGAGTGACCACTCGTTTTCGACTAATTCGGGGTCGCTGATTTCAAATCCGCAGTCAGAATTCACGTATCTCTTAACTTGATCAAATTAATTGTTAAAATGTGAAATTTCAAGTGTAACTCTGCCAGTTTTTGAGATATCGAAAAACCAATTACACCAACGTGTTTTCTGGACAAAATTAGCATAGAAGGAATTTGAGATGACGTTTCTAGCGTTACGAATAAGAAAGTTGCCGTTTTCGGTTTGGCAACGTCGCGCAAACTGTAACTTTGTTATTTTTTTACTTGGACCCCTCGAGTGACCCCTCGTTTTCGACTAATTTGGGGTCGCTGATTCCAAATCCGCAGTCGGAATCCACGTATCTCATAACCTGGTCAAATGAATCGTTAAAATGTGAAATTTCCAGTGTAACTCTGCCAGTTTTTGAGATATCGAAAAACCGATTATACCAACGTGTTTTCTGGACAAAATTAGCATAAAAGGAATTTGAGATGACGTTTCTAGCGTTACGAATAAGAAAGTTGCCGTTTTCGGTTTGGCAACGTCGCGCAAACTAACTTTGTTATTTTTTTACTTGGACCCCTCGAGTGACCACTCGTTTTCGACTAATTCGGGGTCGCTGATTCCAAATCCGCAGTCGGAATCCACGTAACTTTTACCCAGCTCGGGTGAATGAAAAAATGAATGGAAAAAACTTACTAATGTTGCCGTCGGCCGGTCCGGAACCGTCCAAATTAAAAAACAGCACCCGTCCGAAAATCGCATAGTTGGCCTTGATTCTGATGTGCGGAAACGACAAATCGAACTCGATTCGATTCGTCGGCAAATCGACGTCGAATCGACTGATTTCGAACTTGTCGGCGTCGTAAATTTCGACATTTTGAAATTTGGCTATGAAACCGGCGCCTGCGTCGATACCGACCTCGGGCAGCACCAGCGGATCCATTTTCGGCAGTCGAAACTCGGGTATTCCATTTTTCAGGTGCGGTTTCACCGTCTGGATGGCCTTGAGCAGACATTTTTCAAATTGCGTGTCGTTTTGATGGCATTTCTCGATGTACGCAGCTGCAAGGAAAAAAAACCGGTTTAATTAGCTCAATTTCACTGTTTTTCGCTTGATGGTACTCGTTTTCGACTAATTCGGGGTCAGGGAATCCATTCCAGCTGTCAGATTTGACATATCTGTCACCCAGTTCGAGAAAGTTCCAAAAAATGGGATGTCTGGAGCAGTTAGGAAAAAATGAACGATTCCATCGGATTCCCCATCCTCGATTTAGTAGAAAACGAGTCCAAACTCGATTTTTTTTTTAAAAATCAAAATGGCGTCGCTGTGCGCCATTTGCAATTTCTGCCATTTTGAAACGAGTTAGCCCCGGGTTCATGGTACTCGTTTTCGACTAATTTGGGGACGGGGAATCCATTCCAGCTGTCAGATTTGACATATCTGTCATCCAGTTCGAGAAAGTTACAAAAAATGGGATGTCTGGAGCAGTTAGGAAAAAATGAACGATTCCATCGGATTCCCCATCCTCGATTTAGTAGAAAACGAGTACAAACTTGATTTTTTACGAAAATGTCAAAATGACGTTTGTGGAGGCCATTTGCAATTTCTGCCATTTTGGTTCGAAATAGCATAGGGTTCATGGTACTCGTTTTCGACTAATTCGGGGTCAGGGAATCCATTCCAGCTGTCAGATTTGACATATCTGTCACCCAGTTCGAGAAAGTTACAAAAAATGGGATGTCTGGAGCAGTTAGGAAAAAATGAACGATTCCATCGGATTCCCCATCCTCGATTTAGTAGAAAACGAGTCCAAACTCGATTTTTTTTTTTTAAATCAAAATGGCGTCACTGTGCGCCATTTGCAATTTCCGCCATTTTGAAACGAGTTAGCCCCGGGTTCATGGTACTCGTTTTCGACTAATTCGGGGTCAGGGAATCCATTCCAGCTGTCAGATTTGACATATCTGTCACCCAGTTCGAGAAAGTTACAAAAAATGGGATGTCTGGAGCAGTTAGGAAAAAATGAACGATTCCATCGGATTCCCCATCCTCGATTTAGTAGAAAACGAGTCCAAACTCGATTTTTTTTTTTTTAAATCAAAATGGCGTCACTGTGCGCCATTTGCAATTTCCGCCATTTTGAAACGAGTTAGCCCCGGGTTCATGGTACTCGTTTTCGACTAATTCGGGGTCAGGGAATCCATTCCAGCTGTCAGATTTGACATATCTGTCACCCAGTTCGAGAAAGTTACAAAAAATGGGATGTCTGGAGCAGTTAGGAAAAAATGAACGATTCCATCGGATTCCCCATCCTCGATTTAGTAGAAAACGAGTCCAAACTCGATTTTTTTTTTTTAAATCAAAATGGCGTCACTGTGCGCCATTTGCAATTTCCGCCATTTTGAAACGAGTTAGCCCCGGGTTTATGGTACTCGTTTTCGACTAATTCGGGGTCAGGGAATCCATTCCAGCTGTCAGATTTGACATATCTGTCACCCAGTTCGAGAAAGTTACAAAAAATGGGATGTCTGGAGAAGTTAGGAAAAAATGAACGATTCCATCGGATTCCCCATCCTCGATTTAGTAGAAAACGAGTACAAACTTGATTTTTTACGAAAATGTCAAAATGACGTTTGTGGAGGCCATTTGCAATTTCTGCCATTTTGGATCGAAATAGCATAGGGTTGATGGTACTCGTTTTCGACTAATTCGGGGTCAGGGAATCCATTCCAGCTGTCAGATTTGACATATCTGTCACCCAGTTCGAGAAAGTTACAAAAAATGGGATGTCTGGAGCAGTTAGGAAAAAATGAACGATTCCATCGGATTCCCCATCCTCGATTTAGTAGAAAACGAGTCCAAACTCGATTTTTTTTTTTTAAATCAAAATGGCGTCACTGTGCGCCATTTGCAATTTCCGCCATTTTGAAACGAGTTAGCCCCGGGTTTATGGTACTCGTTTTCGACTAATTCGGGGTCAGGGAATCCATTCCAGCTGTCAGATTTGACATATCTGTCACCCAGTTCGAGAAAGTTCCAAAAAATGGGATGTCTGGAGAAGTTAGGAAAAAATGAACGATTCCATCGGATTCCCCATCCTCGATTTAGTAGAAAACGAGTACAAACTTGATTTTTTACGAAAATGTCAAAATGACGTTTGTGGAGGCCATTTGCAATTTCTGCCATTTTGTATCGAAATAGCATAGGGTTGATGGTACTCGTTTTCGACTAATTCGGGGTCAGGGAATCCATTCCAGCTGTCAGATTTGACATATCTGTCACCCAGTTCGAGAAAGTTACAAAAAATGGGATGTCTGGAGCAGTTAGGAAAAAATGAACGATTCCATCGGATTCCCCATCCTCGATTTAGTAGAAAACGAGTCCAAACTCGATTTTTTTTTTAAAAATCAAAATGGCGTCGCTGTGCGCCATTTGCAATTTCTGTCATTTTGAAACGAGTTAGCCCCGGGTTCATGGTACTCGTTTTCGACTAATTCGGGGTCAGGGAATCCATTCCAGCTGTCAGATTTGACATATCTGTCACCCAGTTCGAGAAAGTTCCAAAAAATAGGATGTCTGGAGCAGTTAGGAAAAAATGAACGATTCCATCGAATTCCCCATCCTCGATTTAGTAGAAAACGAGTCCAAACTCGATTTTTTTTTTAAAAATCAAAATGGCGTCGCTGTGCGCCATTTGCAATTTCTGTCATTTTGAAACGAGTTAGCCCCGGGTTCATGGTACTCGTTTTCGACTAATTCGGGGTCAGGGAATCCATTCCAGCTGTCAGATTTGACATATCTGTCACCCAGTTCGAGAAAGTTACCAAAAATGAGATGTCTGGAGCAGTTAGGAAAAAATGAACGATTCCATCGAATTCCCCATCCTCGATTTAGTAGAAAACGAGTCCAAACTCGATTTTTTTTTTTTAAATCAAAATGGCGTCGCTGTGCGCCATTTGCAATTTCTGTCATTTTGAAACGAGTTAGCCCCAGGTTTATGGTACTCGTTTTCGACTAATTCGTGGTCAAGGAATCCATTTCTGCAGTCAGTTTGTCCGTATGTGTTACTCAGTTCGAGAAACTTAACTTTTTGTAAAAATCTGGATTTGGGGGAGAGTTACGCAAAAATGAACGTCACCACTGAATTCCCCATCCTCGATTTAGTAGAAAACGAGTACAAACTTGATTTTTTACGAAAATGTCAAAATGACGTTTGTGGAGGCCATTTGCAATTTCTGCCATTTTGGTTCGAAATAGCATAGGGTTGATGGTACTCGTTTTCGACTAATTTGGGGACGGGGAATCCATTCCAGCTGTCAGATTTGACATATCTGTCACCCAGTTCGAGAAAGTTACAAAAAATGGGATGTCTGGAGCAGTTAGGAAAAAATGAACGATTCCATCGGATTCCCCATCCCCGATTTAGTAGAAAAAGAGTACAAACTTGATTTTTTACGAAAATGTCAAAATGACGTTTGTGGAGGCCATTTGCAATTTCTGCCATTTTGGATCGAAATAGCATAGGGTTGATGGTACTCGTTTTCGACTAATTTGGGGTCAGGGAATCCATTCCAGCTGTCAGATTTGACATATCTGTCACCCAGTTCGAGAAAGTTACCAAAAATGAGATGTCTGGAGCAGTTAGGAAAAAATGAACTATTCCATCGGATTCCCCATCCTCGATTTAGTAGAAAACGAGTCCAAATTCGATTTTTTTTTTTAAAATCAAAATGGCGTCGCTGTGCGCCATTTGCAATTTCCGCCATTTTGAAACGAGTTAGCCCCGGGTTTATGGTACTCGTTTTCGACTAATTCGTGGTCAAGGAATCCATTTCTGCAGTCAGTTTGTCCGTATGTGTTACTCAGTTCGAGAAACTTAACTTTTTGTAAAAATCTGGATTTGGGGGAGAGTTACGCAAAAATGAACGTCACCACTGAATTCCCCATCCTCGATTTAGTAGAAAACGAGTACAAACTTGATTTTTTACGAAAATGTCAAAATGACGTTTGTGGAGGCCATTTGCAATTTCTGCCATTTTGGTTCGAAATAGCATAGGGTTGATGGTACTCGTTTTCGACTAATTCGGGGTCAGGGAATCCATTCCAGCTGTCAGATTTGACATATCTGTCACCCAGTTCGAGAAAGTTACCAAAAATAAGATGTCTGGAGAAGTTAGGAAAAAATGAACGATTCCATCGGATTCCCCATCCCCGATTTAGTAGAAAACGAGTACAAACTTGATTTTTTACGAAAATGTCAAAATGACGTTTGTGGAGGCCATTTGCAATTTCTGCCATTTTGGTTCGAAATAGCATAGGGTTGATGGTACTCGTTTTCGACTAATTTGGGGTCAGGGAATCCATTCCAGCTGTCAGATTTGACATATCTGTCACCCAGTTCGAGAAAGTTCCAAAAAATGAGATGTCTGGAGCAGTTAGGAAAAAATGAACGATTCCATCGGATTCCCCATCCTCGATTTAGTAGAAAACGAGTACAAACTTGATTTTTTACGAAAATGTCAAAATGACGTTTGTGGAGGCCATTTGCAATTTCTGCCATTTTGGATCGAAATAGCATAGGGTTGATGATACTCGTTTTCGACTAATTTGGGGTCAGGGAATCCATTCCAGCTGTCAGATTTGACATATCTGTCACCCAGTTTGAGAAAGTTACAAAAAATGGGATGTCTGGAGCAGTTAGGAAAAAATGAACGATTCCATCGGATTCCCCATCCTCGATTTAGTAGAAAACGAGTCCAAACTCGATTTTTTTTTTAAAAATCAAAATGGCGTCACTGTGCGCCATTTGCAATTTCTGCCATTTTGAAACGAGTTAGCCCCGGGTTTATGGTACTCGTTTTCGACTAATTCGGGGTCAGGGAATCCATTCCAGCTGTCAGATTTGACATATCTGTCACCCAGTTTGAGAAACCTGCTTTTAACCTCAAAAAACGAGCGTTTTTCAACAACCAAACCACGCCACTGGTACCACCATTATATTTACCAACCAAATTTGTATAGTACGATGGTGGTAAATATTAGTGTAGCAAACTGGTGCGACATCCGCATATTTATTACGAATTTTATCGTTCCGGGAAGGTTTAAGCGGTAATTATGGTACCATAAAGGTGTGAAATTAATTTGATTTTCCCATTAAACTATTAAACGAACAACGTGCGATAACTCGGAAACGGTTAAAGTTAGCCACTAAAGCCGTAGAAGCTGTTTTGTTCAAAATTCAATTCCGAACAAAAAAGGTCTCTGACGTCATTCGCGTAACTAGTCACGTGACCGAGTTACGGACCTTGGAAGTCACTTACTGAGTACAGTACATCACTTGGCTCACTCTACATAAGTTTGAGGCCCAATAACTCGGAAACGGTTAAAGTTAGCCACTAAAGCCGTAGAAGCTGTTTGGTTCAGAATCGAATTCCGAACAAAAAAGGTCTCCGACGTCATTCGCGTAACTGGTCACGTGACCGAGTTACGATCCGTCAAAGTGTCACACTTCCATCGCGGACAGTGTTGCCGCTAAAAAGCAATTTAACGGGTTACTTACGGAATTTTTTCGCCCTGGCACCGTGGCAACCGGTGAAAACACTCGCGCAAACTGTCAAACTGACAAATGTCAAAAACATTTTTTTTTTCAAAATGGCGGACAACCAAACCGATCGCTTTGGTCGTTGGTTGACTAGTGACAGTTGCGCGGGTAAATTGCGCTTAACGCGCGCCATTTTTTAAGGTTAGGGGGAGTTGTTGCACCGTTAACGTTATTTCCGCGAAAAAACGCAATTTCACCGCAAAATTTGCCCTCAAAATAACGAAAAACCACTTGAACAGCGCGAAAACCATCAAAACATTATTTAGTATGCACCAGGCGTCACGTGATTGGTAATCTAACACGAATCGGTCGTTTTCAGGGCTAATTTTGACGAAATTTACGTTATGCAGGGTGACCCAAAAATAAGTTGTTTTTTCAGTTTTTTTCCTGTCAAGAAATGGAAAAAACCTAATTTTTAACCTTAAATTCGTTTGAAAACTCGTCCTGAGTGAGAAGTACGTGAATTCTGACTGCACAGGTCGATTCCCCGTCCCCGAATTAGTCGAAAACGAGTACCATCAAGCCTGGGTTATTTCGATTCAAAATGGCGGAAATTACAAAATGGCTTCCACAGCCGCCATTTTGATTTTTTTCGAAAAAATCGAGTTTGTACTCGTTTTCTACTAAATCGGGTACGGGGAATCCGATGATGCCGTTCATTTTTTCCTAACTCCTCCCGACATCCCATTTTTTGGAAATTTCTCGAACTGGGAGAGAGTTGGAGTGAAACTGACTTCAGATATAGATTTCCCATCCCCGAATTAGTCGAAAACGAGTACCATCAATCCTAGGCTGTCTCAATCCAAAATGGCGGAAATTACAAAATGGCTCCCACAGCCGCCATTTTGATTTTTTTTCAAAAAAATCGAGTTTATACTCGTTTTCTACTAAATCGACGTCGGGGAATCCGATGGTGCTGTTAATTTTTTCCTAACTCCTCCCAACGTCCCATTTTTTGGAACTTTCTCGAACTGGGTGAGACTTGGAGTGAAACCGACTTCAGATATGGATTCCCCATCCCCGAATTAGTCGAAAACGAGTACCATCAATCCTTGGCTGTCTCAATCCAAAATGGCGGAAATTACAAAATGGCTCCCACAGCGGCCATTTTGATTTTTTTCAAAAAAATCGAGTTTGTACTCGTTTTCTACTAAATCGGGGACGGGGAATATGATGGTGACGTTCATTTTTTTTTAACTCCTCCCGACATCCCATTTTTTCGAACTTTCTCGAACTGGGTGAGAGTTGGAGTGAAACCGACTTCAGATATGGATTCCCCATCCCCGAATTAGTCGAAAACGAGTACCATCAAGCCTGGGTTATATCGATTCAAAATGGCGGAAATTACAAAATGGCTTCCACAGCCGCCATTTTGATTTTTTTCGAAAAAATCGAGTTTGTACTCGTTTTCTACTAAATCGGGGACGGGGAATCCGATGGTGCCGTTAATTTTTTTCTAACTCCTCCCGACATCCCATTTTTTGGAACTTTCTCGAACTGGGTGAGAGTTGGAGTGAAACCGACTTCAGATATGGATTCCCCGTCCCCGAATTAGTCGAAAACGAGTACCATCAATCCTAGGCTGTCTCAATCCAAAATGGCGGAAATTACAAATGGCTCCCACAGCCGCCATTTTGATTTTTTTCAAAAAAATCGAGTTTGTACTCGTTTTCTACTAAATCGGGGACGGGGAATCCGATGATGCCGTTCATTTTTTCCTAACTCCTCCCGACATCCCATTTTTTGAAACTTTCTCGAACTGGGTGAGAGTTGGAGTGAAACCGACTTCAGATATGGATTCCCCGTCCCCAAATTAGTCGAAAACGAGTACCATCAATCCTAGGCTGTCTCAATCCAAAATGGCGGAAATTACAAAATGGCTTCCACAGCCGCCATTTTGATTTTTTTCAAAAAAATCGAGTTTGTACTCGTTTTCTACTAAATCGGGGACGGGGAATATGATGGTGCTGTTAATTTTTTCCTAACTCCTCCCAACGTCCCATTTTTTGGAACTTTCTCGAACTGGGTGAGAGTTGGAGTGAAACCGACTTCAAAAATGGATTCCCCATCCCCAAATTAGTCGAAAACGAGTGGTCACTCAATATGTCCAACTGAAAAAATAACAGAAATACAGTTTGTGCGACGTTGCCAGCCCCGGAAAACCAACTTTTTTGCTAGAAACGCTAGAAACGTCATCTCAAATTCGTTCTATGCTAATTTTTTCCTGGTAACGCGCTGGCGCTGTCAGAATTGCGCTATCACCGATACCGGCCGCAGTTGCACGCGAAAAACTTAATAATTAGCGGTTTAGGTGGATTTCACCGCGTGCAACGTAGAGAACCCATCAAATTAACGATTTCTGAGTGAAATAGAGAGAGTGAAAGTGATTGTTGCGTTCATTCACTCTCGTTCAGTCCGTCGATAGAAAAAGCAGTTTTTGCTGCAATTTTTCATATTTTTCGTGACTTCGTTTGTTCGGTATGTTTGTGTTCGTCCTGTTTGGGGTGATTTACGCCATATTTGTTCAAAACGGTGTAAACTCAGTCGATTTACGTAAGTAACCAGTTTTCGGTCACTTTCACCAAAAACAACTTTCCATTTTGTTTAGTATACAGGGTGGTCAGAATATCGTTAATAACTCCCTTATTTGGTACACTCTGTAAGAAGTTTTATACGTCAATGGATAGCCAATGAAATGGGCTTTCCAACGATATGGCTACACGAGTTGATTGGTTGGACAGTTTGGTCGCTAGAGGGCGTCAAAGTTGACTTAAAAAATTTAGTCATTTTTTAGTGCACTCTTTCATTCAACTGTCATTTAGTCACTTATTTGTGTCACTTTGTATAAACTTTTATACGTCAATGGATAGCCAATGAAATGGGCTTTCCAACGATATGGCTACACGAGTTGATTGGTTGGATAGTTTGGCCGCTAGAAGGCGTCAAAGTTGGCTTAAAGAATTTAGTCATTTTTTAGTGCACTCTTTCATTCAACTGTCATTTACTCACTTATTTGTGTCAGCTTGTATAAACTTTTATACGTCAATGGATAGCCAATGAAATGGGCTTTCCAACGATATGGATACACGAGTTGATTGGTTGGACAGTTTGGCCGCTAGAGGGCGTCAAAGTTGACTTTTGGATTGTTTTCCAGCTCCGTACGTCAAACAATGTCGCGAGGACGATCCGAAGATGATCGAATGTTTGATCGGCGCTCTGCACCATTTGAAGCCGTTTCTGGCCAATGGCATCGACGAGATCGAACTACCCTCTGTCGAGCCGTTTCTGATGGACGAACTGTCACTGTCATTGACCGGCGGACCGAACGGTTACACGATTTCGTTAAAAGAGATGAAAATTTACGGTGCTAGTAATTTTTCCGTGTCCCAACTCAAGTAAGTTCTAAAAATGTTGAAAAGTTCTAAAAATGTTGAAAAGTTCTAAAAATGTTGAAAAGTTCTACAAAGTCTAAAACGTTTAAAAATGACCTCAAACGCTTGAAAATGGCATTTTTGACGGTTTTATGGTAAAATGTTGTAAAGTTCTAAAAATGTTGAAAAGTTCTACAAAGTCTAAAACGTTTAAAAATGACGTCAAACGCTTGAAAATGGCATTTTTGACGGTTTTATGGTAAAATGTTGTAAAGTTCTAAAAATGTTGAAAAGTTCTACAAAGTCTAAAACGTTTAAAAATGACGTCAAACGCTTGAAAATGGCTTTTTTGACGGTTTTAGTGTAAAATGTTGAAAAGTTCTAAAAATGTTGAAAAGTTCTACAAAGTCTAAAACGTTTAAAAATTACGTCAAACGCTTGAAAATAGCATTTTTGACGGTTTTCGTGTAAAATGTTGAAAAGTTCTAAAAATGTTGAAAAGTTCTACAAAGTCTAAAACGTTTAAAAATTACGTCAAACACTTCAAAATAGCATTTTTGACGGTTTTAGTGTAAAATGTTGAAAAGTTCTAAAAATGTTGAAAAGTTCTACAAAGTCTAAAATGTTTAAAAATGACCTCAAACGCTTGAAAATGGCATTTTTGACGGTTTTATGGTAAAATGTTGAAAAGTTCTAAAAATGTTGAAAAGTTCTACAAAGTCTAAAATGTTTAAAAATGACCTCAAACGCTTGAAAATGGCATTTTTGACGGTTTTAGTGTAAAATGTTGAAAAGTTCTAAAAATGTTGAAAAGTTCTACAAAGTCTAAAACGTTTAAAAATGACCTCAAACGCTTGAAAATGGCATTTTTGACGGTTTTAGTGTAAAATGTTGAAAAATTCTAAAAATGTTGAAAAGTTCTACAAAGTCTAAAACGTTTTTAAATGACCTCAAACGCTTGAAAATGGCATTTTTGACGGTTTTATGGTAAAATGTTGAAAAGTTCTAAAAATGTTGAAAAGTTCTAAAAATGTTGAAAAGTTCTACAAAGTCTAAAATGTTTAAAAATGACGTCAAACGCTTGAAAATGGCATTTTTGACGGTTTTATGGTAAAATGTTGAAAAGTTCTAAAAATGTTGAAAAGTTCTACAAAGTCTAAAACGTTTAAAAATGACGTCAAACGCTTGAAAATAGCATTTTTGACGGTTTTAGTGTAAAATGTTGTAAAGTTCTAAAAATGTTGAAAAGTTCTACAAAGTCTAAAACGTTTAAAAATGACCTCAAACGCTTGAAAATGGCATTTTTGACGGTTTTATGGTAAAATGTTGAAAAGTTCTAAAAATGTTGAAAAGTTCTACAAAGTCTAAAACGTTTCAAAAAGACCTCAAACGCTTGAAAATGGCATTTTTGACGGTTTTATGGTAAAATGTTGAAAAGTTCTAAAAATGTTGAAAAGTTCTACAAAGTCTAAAACGTTTAAAAATGACGTCAAACACTTCAAAATAGCATTTTTGACGGTTTTATGGTAAAATGTTGAAAAGTTCTAAAAATGTTGAAAAGTTCTACAAAGTCTAAAACGTTTAAAAATGACGTCAAACGCTTGAAAATGGCTTTTTTGACGGTTTTAGTGTAAAATGTTGAAAAGTTCTAAAAATGTTGAAAAGTTCTACAAAGTCTAAAACGTTTAAAAATGACCTCAAACGCTTGAAAATGGCATTTTTGACGGTTTTATGGTAAAATGTTGAAAAGTTCTAAAAATGTTGAAAAGTTCTACAAAGTCTAAAATGTTTAAAAATGACCTCAAACGCTTGAAAATGGCATTTTTGACGGTTTTATGGTAAAATGTTAAAAAGTTCTAAAAATGTTGAAAAGTTCTACAAAGTCTAAAATGTTTAAAAATGACCTCAAACGCTTGAAAATGGCATTTTTGACGGTTTTAGTGTAAAATGTTGAAAAGTTCTAAAAATGTTGAAAAGTTCTACAAAGTCTAAAACGTTTAAAAATGACGTCAAACGCTTGAAAATGGCATTTTTGACGGTTTTATGGTAAAATGTTGAAAAGTTCTAAAAATGTTGAAAAGTTCTACAAAGTCTAAAATGTTTAAAAATGACCTCAAACGCTTGAAAATGGCATTTTTGACGGTTTTATGGTAAAATGTTAAAAAGTTCTAAAAATGTTGAAAAGTTCTACAAAGTCTAAAATGTTTAAAAATGACCTCAAACGCTTGAAAATGGCATTTTTGACGGTTTTAGTGTAAAATGTTGAAAAGTTCTAAAAATGTTGAAAAGTTCTACAAAGTCTAAAACGTTTAAAAATGACCTCAAACGCTTGAAAATGGCATTTTTGACGGTTTTAGTGTAAAATGTTGTAAAGTTCTATTTTGTCTTTTGACTAATGTTTGTTGTATATTTTCAAGGTTATCGCAGAATGGGCAACCGTTTGAGGCGAAAATCCACATACCAACCCTGAAAATCAACGCAAACTATCAAAGCAGTGGAGTTTTGATTATTTTACCGGCGAGTGGTAATGGCACATTTTTAGGACAATTCGGTGTGTTTTAGGGAATTTTTTTGTACAATTTTTATTTTAATTTTTGTTTTGTTTTTTAGACGACTTGGATTGTATGCTCAAAGGACGGGCCAGCATCAACGTGTTACAGAAAGAAAAATACTTGCACGTGGACGCTTTACACGTGGATTTAACCGTGAAAAAAATGCGAATGATGGTCAAGAACATTTTCAAAAATAACCCAATTTTAAGTGAGTTTTATTGTTGAAACTTTGACAGCTGATTGCTCCGTTGCTATGTCAACTATCTCAAACTTTAATAGCTCATTGGAAAGCTTGAAATGTGGGCTTCATTTTATGTTCCTACAAATTTTTTGCTCCGACGCTCAGGAAGCGAGTTATTCGAGTTTAAAGCAGACCAAGACGAAAAATGTTTAAAAGTTCTAAAAATTCAACTTGCTCGGAAACGGTCAAAAAACACCCTTAAACACTTTAGAATTGTGTTTTTAAGGTTTTAGACCCAAAAAATGAAAAATGTTGGAAAGTTCTAAAAAATGTTCAAAAGTTCTACTTGTTGGGAAACGATCAAAAAACACTCTTAAACGCCTTAGAATTGTGTTTTTAAGGTTTTTAGACCAAAAAAACGAAAAATGTCGGAAAGTTCTAAAAAATGTTCAAAAGTTCTACTTGTTGGGAAACGATCAAAAAACACTCTTAAACGCCTTAGAATTGTGTTTTTAAGGTTTTTAGGCCAAAAAAACGAAAAATGTTTGAAAGTTCTAAAAAATGTTCAAAAGTTCTACTTGTTGGGAAACGATCAAAAAACACTCTTAAACGCCTTAGAATTGTGTTTTTAAGGTTTTTAGGCCAAAAAAACGAAAAATGTTTGAAAGTTCTAAAAAATGTTCAAAAGTTCTACTTGTTGGGAAACGATCAAAAAACACTCTTAAACGCCTTAGAATTGTGTTTTTAAGGTTTTTACACCACAAAAGCTAAAAATGTTGGAAAGTTCTAAAAAATGTTCAAAAGTTCTACTTGTTGGGAAACGATCAAAAAACACTCTAAAACACCTTAGAATTGTGTTTTTAAGGTTTTTAGACCAAAAAAACGAAAAATGTCGGAAAGTTCTAAAAAATGTTCAAAAGTTCTACTTGTTGGGAAACGATAAAAAAACACTCTAAAACACCTTAGAATTGTGTTTTTATGGTTTTAGACCAAAAAATCAAAAAATGTTGGAAAGTTCTAAAAAATGTTCAAAAGTTCTACTTGTTGGGAAACGATCAAAAAACACTCTTAAACGCCTTAGAATTGTGTTTTTAAGGTTTTTAGGCCAAAAAATCAAAAAATGTTGGAAAGTTCTAAAAAATGTTCAAAAGTTCTACTTGTTGGGAAACGATCAAAAAACACTCTAAAACACCTTAGAATTGTGTTTTTATGGTTTTAGACCAAAAAATCAAAAAATGTTGGAAAGTTCTAAAAAATGTTCAAAAGTTCTACTTGTTGGGAAACGATCAAAAAACACTCTTAAACGCCTTAGAATTGCGTTTTTAAGGTTTTTAGGCCAAAAAAACGAAAAATGTTGGAAAGTTCTAAAAAATTTTCAAAAGTTCTACTTGTTGGGAAACGATCAAAAAACACTCTAAAACACCTTAGGATTGTGTTTTTAAGGTTTTTAGACCAAAAAAACGAAAAATGTTTGAAAGTTCTAAAAAATGTTCACTAAAATCTACTGGAAAAAATTAGAGCGGGTCAGTGACACCGGACGCTTCAAATACAAATAACTCGCTTCCAGTCGCTCTGACGGAAAATTACCGAGAGACCATTTTTGTAGAGAAAACTCAGAGCTTTCCACTGGTGTGGGAACGAACCTTCTAACCGCAAAAGTAACGGAGTTACGGCCTGTCAAAGTGACAACCGTCGCCGTTTTCACGCTGTTTTGTCGTTTTCAGCCGAGGCGATTAACCTGTTTCTGAGGGAAAACGGTCAGGAGGTGTTTAAGGTTATGTTGCCGCAACTCAGAAGGAAATTGGCCGGTTTGTTCATGTCGATTTCGAATAAATTGCTCGCGCACGTGCCACTCGATTTGTTCTACGTACCGAGAAGCGTTTTGTAGACATTTACGGTTTGGCAACACTGTATAGAGGTTAAGTGCACATTGTCCGTCAATAAAACTTATTTTTTTAAACTTTTGTTTTGTTTGTAGAAAACCACATTTTTTAACCGGTTATCGCGCGTAACTCGGCTAGTTTTGGTGATATGGCAATTCTGGCTGCACCAGCGTCTTTTCTAGAAAAATTTAGCATAAAACGACACCGAGACGCGGACTCTAGCTGAAAAAATAAGAAAGTTAGGTTTTTACGTTTGGCAACGTCGCACAAACTGTAACTCTGTCATTTTTTCAGTTAGACCCCTCGAGTGACCACTCGTTTTCGACTAATTTGGGGTCGCTGATTTCAAATCCGCGATCAGAATTTACGTAACTTTCACCCAGAGCGACTTTCCAGCAAAATCAAAGTGAAAAACATGTTTTTCCGGTGCAACTCGGCTAGTTTGAGAGATACGACAAAACTGACTTCACCAGGGTCTTTTCCGGGAAATTTTAGCATAAAATGACGTTGAGACGCACTTTCTAGCTCAAAAAGCAACAAAGTTGAGTTTTAGTGCGGCCAAAACACTTTCCGCACACAACTTTTTTGTTTTCTACTTTAGACCCCCCAAGTAACCACTCGTTTTCGACTAATTTGGGGTCGCTGATTTCAAATCCGCAATCAGAATTTACGTAACTTTCACCCAGAGCGACTTTCCAGCAAAATCAAAGTTAAAAACATGTTTTTCCGGTGCAACTCGGCTAGTTTGAGAGATACGACAAAACTGACTTCACCAGGGTCTTTTCCGGGAAATTTTAGCATAAAGTGACGTTGAGACGCACTTTCTAGCTCAAAAAGCAACAAAGTTGAGTTTTAGTGCGGCCAAAACACTTTCCGCACACAACTTTTTTGTTTTCTACTTTAGACCCCCCAAGTAACCACTCGTTTTCGACTAATTTGGGGTCGTTGATTTCAAATCCGCGATCAGAATTTACGTAACTTTCACCCACTTCGAGTTTCCAGCAAAATTAAAGTGAAAAACATGTTTTTCCGGTGTAACTCGGCTAGTTTGAGAGATACGACAAAACTGACTTCACCAGGGTCTTTTCCGGGAAATTTTAGCATAAAATGACGTTGAGACGCACTTTCTAGCTCAAAAAGCAACAAAGTTGGGTTTTAGTGCGGGCAAAACACTTTCCGCACACAACTTTTTTGTTTTCTACTTTAGACCCCCCAAGTGACCACTCGTTTTCGACTAATTTGAGGTCGCTGATTTCAAATCCGCAATCAGAATTTACGTAACTTTCACCCAGAGCGACTTTCGAGCAAAATCAAAGTGAAAAACATGTTTTTCCCGTGTAACTCGGCTAGTTTGAGAGATACGACAAAACTGACTTCACCAGGGTCTTTTCCGGGAAATTTTAGCATAAAATGACGTTGAGACGCACTTTCTAGCTCAAAAAGCAACAAAGTTGGGTTTTAGTGCGGGCAAAACACTTTCCGCACACAACTTTTTTGTTTTCTACTTTAGACCCCCCAAGTGACCACTCGTTTTCGACTAATTTGAGGTCGCTGATTTCAAATCCGCAATCAGAATTTACGTAACTTTCACCCAGAGCGACTTTCGAGCAAAATCAAAGTGAAAAACATGTTTTTCCCGTGTAACTCGGCTAGTTTGAGAGATACGACAAAACTGACTTCACCAGGGTCTTTTCCGGGAAATTTTAGCATAAAATGACGTTGAGACGCACTTTCTAGCTCAAAAAGCAACAAAGTTGGGTTTTAGTGCGGGCAAAACACTTTCCGCACACAACTTTTTTGTTTTCTACTTTAGACCCCCCAAGTGACCACTCGTTTTCGACTAATTTGGGGTCGCTGATTTGAAATCCGCGGTCAGAATTTACGTAACTTTCACCCAGAGCGACTTTCCAGCAAAATCAAAGTTAAAAACATGTTTTTCCCGTGTAACTCGGCTAGTTTGAGGGATACGACAAAACTGACTTCACCAGGGTCTTTTCCGGGAAATTTTAGCATAAAATGACGTTGAGACGCACTTTCTAGCTCAAAAAGCAACAAAGTTGGGTTTTAGTGCGGGCAAAACACTTTCCGCACACAACTTTTTTGTTTTCTACTTTAGACCCCCCAAGTGACCACTCGTTTTCGACTAATTTGGGGTCGCTGATTTCAAATCCGCGGTCAGAATTTACGTAACTTTCACCCAGAGCGACTTTCCAGCAAAATCAAAGTTAAAAACATGTTTTTCCGGTGTAACTCGGCTAGTTTGAGAGATACGACAAAACTGACTTTACCAGGGTCTTTTCCGGGAAATTTTAGCATAAAATGACGTTGAGACGCACTTTCTAGCTCAAAAAGCAACAAAGTTGGGTTTTAGTGCGGGCAAAACACTTTCCGCACACAACTTTTTTGTTTTCTACTTTAGACCCCCCAAGTGACCACTCGTTTTCGACTAATTTGGGGTCGCTGATTTCAAATCCGCGGTCAGAATTTACGTAACTTTCACCCACTTTGACTTTCTAGCAAAATCAAAGTGAAAAGCATGTTTTTCCGGTGTAACTCGGCTAGTTTGAGAGATACGACAAAACTGACTTCACCAGCGTCTTTTCCGGGAAATTTTAGCATAAAATGACGTTGAGACGCACTTTCTAGCTCAAAAAGCAACAAAGTTGAGTTTTAGTGCGGCCAAAACACTTTCCGCACAAAACTTTTCTGTTTTCTACTTTAGACCCCCCAAGTGACCACTCGTTTTTGACTAATTTGGGGTCGCTGATTTCAAATCCGCAATCAGAATTTACGTAACTTTCACCCAGAGCGACTTTCTAGCAAAATCAAAGTTAAAAACATGTTTTTCCGGTGTAACTCGGCTAGTTCGAGAGATACGACAAAACTGACTTCACCAGGGTCTTTTCCGGGAAATTTTAGCATAAAATGACGTTGAGACGCACTTTCTAGCTCAAAAAGCAACAAAGTTGAGTTTTAGTGCGGGCAAAACACTTTCCGCACACAACTTTTTTGTTTTCTAATTTAGACCCCCCAAGTGACCACTCGTTTTTGACTAATTTGGGGTCGCTGATTTCAAATCCGCAATCAGAATTTACGTAACTTTCACCCAGAGCGACTTTCTAGCAAAATCAAAGTTAAAAACATGTTTTTCCGGTGTAACTCGGCTAGTTCGAGAGATACGACAAAACTGACTTCACCAGGGTCTTTTCCGGGAAATTTTAGCATAAAATGACGTTGAGACGCACTTTCTAGCTCAAAAAGCAACAAAGTTGAGTTTTAGTGCGGGCAAAACACTTTCCGCACACAACTTTTTTGTTTTCTAATTTAGACCCCCCAAGTGACCACTCGTTTTTGACTAATTTGGGGTCGCTGATTTCAAATCCGCAATCAGAATTTACGTAACTTTCACCCAGAGCGACTTTCTAGCAAAATCAAAGTTAAAAACATGTTTTTCCGGTGTAACTCGGCTAGTTCGAGAGATACGACAAAACTGACTTCACCAGGGTCTTTTCCGGGAAATTTTAGCATAAAATGACGTTGAGACGCACTTTCTAGCTCAAAAAGCAACAAAGTTGGGTTTTAGTGCGGGCAAAACACTTTCCGCACACAACTTTTCTGTTTTCTACTTTAGACCCCCCAAGTGACCACTCGTTTTCGACTAATTTGGGGTCGCTGATTTCAAATCCGCGATCAGAATTTACGTAACTTTCACCCAGAGCGACTTTCCAGCAAAATCAAAGTTAAAAATATGTTTTTCCGGTGTAACTCGGCTAGTTTGAGAGATACGACAAATCTGACTTCACCAGCGTCTTTTCCGGGAAATTTTAGCATAAAATGACGTTGAGACGCACTTTCTAGCTCAAAAAGCAACAAAGTTGGGTTTTAGTGCGGGCAAAACACTTTCCGCACACAACTTTTTTGTTTTCTACTTTAGACCCCCCAAGTGACCACTCGTTTTCGACTAATTTGGGGTCGCTGATTTCAAATCCGCGGTCAGAATTTACGTAACTTTCACCCAGAGCGACTTTCCAGCAAAATCAAAGTTAAAAACATGTTTTTCCGGTGTAACTCGGCTAGTTTGAGAGATACGACAAAACTGACTTTACCAGGGTCTTTTCCGGGAAATTTTAGCATAAAATGACGTTGAGACGCACTTTCTAGCTCAAAAAGCAACAAAGTTGGGTTTTAGTGCGGGCAAAACACTTTCCGCACACAACTTTTTTGTTTTCTACTTTAGACCCCCCAAGTGACCACTCGTTTTCGACTAATTTGGGGTCGCTGATTTCAAATCCGCGGTCAGAATTTACGTAACTTTCACCCACTTTGACTTTCTAGCAAAATCAAAGTGAAAAGCATGTTTTTCCGGTGTAACTCGGCTAGTTTGAGAGATACGACAAAACTGACTTCACCAGCGTCTTTTCCGGGAAATTTTAGCATAAAATGACGTTGAGACGCACTTTCTAGCTCAAAAAGCAACAAAGTTGAGTTTTAGTGCGGCCAAAACACTTTCCGCACAAAACTTTTCTGTTTTCTACTTTAGACCCCCCAAGTGACCACTCGTTTTTGACTAATTTGGGGTCGCTGATTTCAAATCCGCGATCAGAATTTACGTAACTTTCACCCAGAGCGACTTTCCAGCAAAATCAAAGTTAAAAATATGTTTTTCCGGTGTAACTCGGCTAGTTCGAGAGATACGACAAAACTGACTTCACCAGGGTCTTTTCCGGGAAATTTTAGCATAAAATGACGTTGAGACGCACTTTCTAGCTCAAAAAGCAACAAAGTTGAGTTTTAGTGCGGGCAAAACACTTTCCGCACACAACTTTTTTGTTTTCTAATTTAGACCCCCCAAGTGACCACTCGTTTTTGACTAATTTGGGGTCGCTGATTTCAAATCCGCAATCAGAATTTACGTAACTTTCACCCAGAGCGACTTTCTAGCAAAATCAAAGTTAAAAACATGTTTTTCCGGTGTAACTCGGCTAGTTTGAGAGATACGACAAAACTGACTTCACCAGGGTCTTTTCCGGGAAATTTTAGCATAAAATGACGTTGAGACGCACTTTCTAGCTCAAAAAGCAACAAAGTTGGGTTTTAGTGCGGGCAAAACACTTTCCGCACACAACTTTTTTGTTTTCTACTTTAGACCCCCCAAGTGACCACTCGTTTTCGACTAATTTGGGGTCGCTGATTTCAAATCCGCGATCAGAATTTACGTAACTTTCACCCAGAGCGACTTTCCAGCCAAAACAAAGTTAAAAACATGTTTTTCCGGTGCAACTCGGCTAGTTTGAGAGATACGACAAAACTGACTTCACCAGGGTCTTTTCCGGGAAATTTTAGCATAAAATGACGTTGAGACGCACTTTCTAGCTCAAAAAGCAACAAAGTTGGGTTTTAGTGCGGGCAAAACACTTTCCGCACACAACTTTTTTGTTTTCTACTTTAGACCCCCCAAGTGACCACTCGTTTTCGACTAATTTGGGGTCGCTGATTTCAAATCCGCGATCAGAATTTACGTAACTTTCACCCAGAGCGACTTTCCAGCCAAAACAAAGTTAAAAACATGTTTTTCCGGTGCAACTCGGCTAGTTTGAGAGATACGACAAAACTGACTTCACCAGGGTCTTTTCCGGGAAATTTTAGCATAAAATGACGTTGAGACGCACTTTCTAGCTCAAAAAGCAACAAAGTTGGGTTTTAGTGCGGGCAAAACACTTTCCGCACACAACTTTTTTGTTTTCTACTTTAGACCCCCCAAGTGACCACTCGTTTTCGACTAATTTGGGGTCGCTGATTTCAAATCCGCGATCAGAATTTACGTAACTTTCACCCAGAGCGACTTTCCAGCAAAATCAAAGTGAAAAGCATGTTTTTCCGGTGTAACTCGGCTAGTTTGAGAGATACGACAAAACTGACTTCACCAGCGTCTTTTCCGGGAAATTTTAGCATAAAATGACGTTGAGACGCACTTTCTAGCTCAAAAAGCAACAAAGTTGAGTTTTAGTGCGGCCAAAACACTTTCCGCACAAAACTTTTCTGTTTTCTACTTTAGACCCCCCAAGTGACCACTCGTTTTTGACTAATTTGGGGTCGCTGATTTCAAATCCGCAATCAGAATTTACGTAACTTTCACCCAGAGCGACTTTCTAGCAAAATCAAAGTTAAAAACATGTTTTTCCGGTGTAACTCGGCTAGTTCGAGAGATACGACAAAACTGACTTCACCAGGGTCTTTTCCGGGAAATTTTAGCATAAAATGACGTTGAGACGCACTTTCTAGCTCAAAAAGCAACAAAGTTGAGTTTTAGTGCGGGCAAAACACTTTCCGCACACAACTTTTTTGTTTTCTAATTTAGACCCCCCAAGTGACCACTCGTTTTTGACTAATTTGGGGTCGCTGATTTCAAATCCGCAATCAGAATTTACGTAACTTTCACCCAGAGCGACTTTCTAGCAAAATCAAAGTTAAAAACATGTTTTTCCGGTGTAACTCGGCTAGTTCGAGAGATACGACAAAACTGACTTCACCAGGGTCTTTTCCGGGAAATTTTAGCATAAAATGACGTTGAGACGCACTTTCTAGCTCAAAAAGCAACAAAGTTGGGTTTTAGTGCGGGCAAAACACTTTCCGCACACAACTTTTCTGTTTTCTACTTTAGACCCCCCAAGTGACCACTCGTTTTCGACTAATTTGGGGTCGCTGATTTCAAATCCGCGATCAGAATTTACGTAACTTTCACCCAGAGCGACTTTCCAGCAAAATCAAAGTTAAAAATATGTTTTTCCGGTGTAACTCGGCTAGTTTGAGAGATACGACAAAACTGACTTCACCAGCGTCTTTTCCGGGAAATTTTAGCATAAAATGACGTTGAGACGCACTTTCTAGCTCAAAAAGCAACAAAGTTGGGTTTTAGTGCGGGCAAAACACTTTCCGCACACAACTTTTTTGTTTTCTACTTTAGACCCCCCAAGTGACCACTCGTTTTCGACTAATTTGGGGTCGCTGATTTCAAATCCGCGGTCAGAATTTACGTAACTTTCACCCAGAGCGACTTTCCAGCAAAATCAAAGTTAAAAACATGTTTTTCCGGTGTAACTCGGCTAGTTTGAGAGATACGACAAAACTGACTTTACCAGGGTCTTTTCCGGGAAATTTTAGCATAAAATGACGTTGAGACGCACTTTCTAGCTCAAAAAGCAACAAAGTTGGGTTTTAGTGCGGGCAAAACACTTTCCGCACACAACTTTTTTGTTTTCTACTTTAGACCCCCCAAGTGACCACTCGTTTTCGACTAATTTGGGGTCGCTGATTTCAAATCCGCGGTCAGAATTTACGTAACTTTCACCCACTTTGACTTTCTAGCAAAATCAAAGTGAAAAGCATGTTTTTCCGGTGTAACTCGGCTAGTTTGAGAGATACGACAAAACTGACTTCACCAGCGTCTTTTCCGGGAAATTTTAGCATAAAATGACGTTGAGACGCACTTTCTAGCTCAAAAAGCAACAAAGTTGAGTTTTAGTGCGGCCAAAACACTTTCCGCACAAAACTTTTCTGTTTTCTACTTTAGACCCCCCAAGTGACCACTCGTTTTTGACTAATTTGGGGTCGCTGATTTCAAATCCGCGATCAGAATTTACGTAACTTTCACCCAGAGCGACTTTCCAGCAAAATCAAAGTTAAAAATATGTTTTTCCGGTGTAACTCGGCTAGTTCGAGAGATACGACAAAACTGACTTCACCAGGGTCTTTTCCGGGAAATTTTAGCATAAAATGACGTTGAGACGCACTTTCTAGCTCAAAAAGCAACAAAGTTGAGTTTTAGTGCGGGCAAAACACTTTCCGCACACAACTTTTTTGTTTTCTAATTTAGACCCCCCAAGTGACCACTCGTTTTTGACTAATTTGGGGTCGCTGATTTCAAATCCGCAATCAGAATTTACGTAACTTTCACCCAGAGCGACTTTCTAGCAAAATCAAAGTTAAAAACATGTTTTTCCGGTGTAACTCGGCTAGTTTGAGAGATACGACAAAACTGACTTCACCAGGGTCTTTTCCGGGAAATTTTAGCATAAAATGACGTTGAGACGCACTTTCTAGCTCAAAAAGCAACAAAGTTGGGTTTTAGTGCGGGCAAAACACTTTCCGCACACAACTTTTTTGTTTTCTACTTTAGACCCCCCAAGTGACCACTCGTTTTCGACTAATTTGGGGTCGCTGATTTCAAATCCGCGATCAGAATTTACGTAACTTTCACCCAGAGCGACTTTCCAGCCAAAACAAAGTTAAAAACATGTTTTTCCGGTGCAACTCGGCTAGTTTGAGAGATACGACAAAACTGACTTCACCAGGGTCTTTTCCGGGAAATTTTAGCATAAAATGACGTTGAGACGCACTTTCTAGCTCAAAAAGCAACAAAGTTGGGTTTTAGTGCGGGCAAAACACTTTCCGCACACAACTTTTTTGTTTTCTACTTTAGACCCCCCAAGTGACCACTCGTTTTCGACTAATTTGGGGTCGCTGATTTCAAATCCGCGATCAGAATTTACGTAACTTTCACCCAGAGCGACTTTCCAGCCAAAACAAAGTTAAAAACATGTTTTTCCGGTGCAACTCGGCTAGTTTGAGAGATACGACAAAACTGACTTCACCAGGGTCTTTTCCGGGAAATTTTAGCATAAAATGACGTTGAGACGCACTTTCTAGCTCAAAAAGCAACAAAGTTGGGTTTTAGTGCGGGCAAAACACTTTCCGCACACAACTTTTTTGTTTTCTACTTTAGACCCCCCAAGTGACCACTCGTTTTCGACTAATTTGGGGTCGCTGATTTCAAATCCGCGATCAGAATTTACGTAACTTTCACCCAGAGCGACTTTCCAGCAAAATCAAAGTTAAAAACATGTTTTTCCGGTGCAACTCGGCTAGTTTGAGAGATACGATAAAACTGACTTCACCAGAGTCTTTTCCGGAAAATTTTAGCATAAAATGACGTTGAGACGCACTTTCTAGCTCAAAAAGCAACAAAGTTGGGTTTTAGTGCGGCCAAAACACTTTCCGCACACAACTTTTCTGTTTTCTACTTTAGACCCCCCAAGTGACCACTCGTTTTCGACTAATTTGGGGTCGCTGATTTCAAATCCGCGATCAGAATTTACGTAACTTTCACCCAGAGCGACTTTCCAGCAAAATCAAAGTGAAAAACATGTTTTTCCGGTGTAACTCGGCTAGTTTGAGAGATACGACAAAACTGACTTCACCAGGGTCTTTTCCGGGAAATTTTAGCATATAATAGCGTTGAGACGCACTTTCTAGCTCAAAAAGCAACAAAGTTGAGTTTTAGTGCGGGCAAAACACTTTCCGCACACAACTTTTTTGTTTTCTACTTTAGACCCCCCAAGTGACCACTCGTTTTCGACTAATTTGGGGTCGCTGATTTCAAATCCGCGATCAGAATTTACGTAACTTTCACCCAGTTCGGTAAAGAGGTATTATAGATGATTATTAAGTAATTAACAAATCTTCCTGACCTGACCTACTATAAGCACGCACAGTGTGTTATACAATCGATTTCACCAGACAAAAAGCGAAAAAAGTGGGGTGAAAGTATTATTACTAACACAAGATACACACACGCATAGTAGGCCGTCTAGTTTCGTTCAGTACGTCATCATCAGGCGCATTTTTCGGCTGGTTGTTACGTCACTGGTGGCGGTTTTAACGATGGGAAAGTTGTGATTGTCAGTTTAACGTGAAAATGTGGCATAAACTGGCTGTTTTAGCGTTCACGTGGGATGTAGTGTGCGCACAAGTGGATTTGGGTGAGTTTTACGACACTCGTTGCTTTGAATCTAAATTACTCCCTTATTTGACAAGTTACGTCAAAATGTCATAGAAAACAAAAGATAGAGCAGATTTCAAGCTTTCCAAAAATATCCCCCCATGAGTTGATTGATTGTACCGTTTGGCCGCTAGAGGGCGTCAAAGTTGCTTCACCATAAAATGACGTAATTTTTGACACTCGTTGCTTTGACTCTAAATTACTCCGTTATTTGACAAGTTACGTTAAAATGTTATAGAAAACAAAAGATAGAGCAGATTACAAGCTTTCCAAAAATATCCCCCCATGAGTTGATTGGTTAAACCGTTTGGCCGCTAGAGGGCGTCAAAGTTTCTTCACCAAAAAGTAACAAATTTTGTGACACTCGCTGCTTTGAATCTAAATTACTCCCTTATTTGACCAGTTACGTTAAAATGTTATAGAAAACAAAAGATAGAGCAGATTACAAGCTTTCCAAAAATATCCCCCCATGAGTTGATTGGTTAAATCGTTTGGCCGCTAGAGGGCGTCAAAGTTTCTTCACCAAAAAGTAACAAATTTTGTGACACTCGCTGCTTTGAATCTAAATTACTCCCTTATTTGACCAGTTACGTTAAAATGTCATAGAAAACAAAAGATAGAGCAGATTTCAAGCTTTCCAAAAATATTCCCTCATGAGTTGATTGGTCATACCGTTTGGCCGCTAGAGGGCGTCAAAGTTTCTTCACTAAAAAATCACAAATTTTGTGACACTCGCTGCTTTGAATCTAAATTACTCCCTTATTTGACAAGATACGTCAAGATGTCATAGAAAACTAAAAAATAGCAAAATTATGAAAATTGATCAAAATCACGAAATTTGGTCCAAAAACTAAAAAATGAGCAAAATTATGAAAATTGATAAAAATCACAAATTTTGTGACACTCGTTGCTTTCACCCTAATTTACTCCCTTATTTGACAAAATACGTCAAAATGTCATAGAAAACAAAAGATAGAGCAGATTTCAAGATTTCCAAAAATATCCCCCCATGAGTTGATTGGTCATATCGTTTGGCCGCTAGAGGGCGTCAAAGTTGCTTTGTCAAAAAGTAACAAATTTTGTGACACTCGCTGCTTTTACCCTAAATTACTCCGTTATTTGACAAGTTACGTTAAAATGTCATAGAAAACAAAAGATAGAGCAGATTACAAGCTTTCCAAAAATGTCCCCACATTAGTTGATTGGTCATACCGTTTGGCCACTAGAGGGCGTCAAAGTTTCTTCACCAAAAAATCACAAATTTTGTGACACTCGCTGCTATGAATCTAAATTACTTCCTTATTTGACAAAATACGTCAAAATGTCATAAAAAACAAAAGATAGAGCAGATTTCAAGCTTTCCAAAAATATCCCCACATGAGTTGATTGGTCATATCGTTTGGCCGCTAGAGGGCGTCAAAGTTGCTTCATCAAAAAGTAACAAAATTTTATAACACTCGCTGCTTTGAATCTAAATTACTCCCTTATTTGACAAGTTACGTCAAAATGTCATAGAAAACTAAAAAATAGCAAAATTATGAAAATTGATCAAAATCACGAAATTTGGTCCAAAAACTAAAAAATGAGCAAAATTATGAAAATTGATAAAAATCACAAATTTTGTGACACTCGTTGCTTTCACCCTAATTTACTCCCTTATTTGACAAAATACGTCAAAATGTCATAGAAAACAAAAGATAGAGCAGATTTCAAGCTTTCCAAAAATATCCCCGCATGAGTTGATTGGTTATACCGTTTGGCCGCTAGAGGGCGTCAAAGTTTCTTCACTAAAAAATCACAAATTTTGTGACACTCGCTGTTTTGAATCTAAATTACTCCCTTACTTGACAAGTTACGTCAAAATGTCATAGAAAACAAAAGATAGAGCAGATTTCAAGCTTGCCAAAAATGTCCCCTCACGAGTTGATTGGTAATATCGTTTGGCAGCTAGAGGGCGTCAAAGTTGCTTCATCAAAAAGTAACAAATTTTATGACACTCGCTGCTTTGAATCTAAATTATTCCGTTATTTGACAAGGTACGTCAAAATGTCATAGAAAACAAAAGATAGAGCAGATTACAAGCTTTCCAAAAATATCCCCACACGAGTTGATTGATCATACCGTTTGGCCGCTAGAGGGCGTCAAAGTTTCTTCACTAAAAAGTCACAAATTTTGTGACACTCGCTGCTTTGAATCTAAATTACTCCGTTATTTGACAAGTTACGTCAAAATGTCATAGAAAACTAAAAAATAGCAAAATTATGAAAATTGATCAAAATCACGAAATTTGGTCCAAAAACTAAAAAATAGCAAAATTATGAAAATTGATCAAAATCACAAATTTTTAGACACCCGCTGCTTTCACCCTAACTTACTCCCTTATTTGACAAGTTACGTTAAAATGTCATAGAAAACAAAAGATAGAGCAGATTACAAGCTTTCCAAAAATATCCCCACAAGAGTTGATTGGTCATATCGTTTGGCCGCTAGAGGGCGTCAAAGTTGCTTCATTAAAAAGTAACAAATTTTGTGACACTCGTTGCTTTTACCCTAATTTACTCCCTTATTTGACCAGTTATGTCAAAATGTCATAGAAAATAAAAGATAGAGCAGATTACAAGCTTTCCAAAAATATCCCCCCACGAGTTGATTGATCACATAGTTTGGCCGCTAGAGGGCGTCAAAGTTTCTTCACTAAAAAATCACAAATTTTGTGACACTCGCTGCTTTAAATCTAAATTACTCCCTTATTTGACCAGTTACGTTAAAATGTCATAGAAAACAAAAGATAGAGCAGATTTCAAGCTTTCCAAAAATATCCCCCCATGAGTTGATTGGTTAAACCGTTTGGCCGCTAGAGGGCGTCAAAGTTTCTTCACCAAAAAATCACAAATTTTGTGACACTCGTTGTTTTGAATCTAAATTACTCCCTTATTTGACAAGTTACGTCAAAATGTCATAGAAAACAAAAGATAGAGCAGATTTCAGGCTTTCCAAAAATATCCCCCCACGAGTTGATTGGTCATACCGTTCGGCCACTAGAGGGCGTCAAAGTTCCTTCACCATAAAATCACATATTTTGTGACACCCATTGCTTTAATCCTAAATTACTCCCTTATTTGACCAGTTACGTCAAAATGTCATAGAAAACAAAAGATAGAGCAGATTACAAGCTTTCTAAAAATATCCCCCCACGAGTTGATTGATCACATAGTTTGGCCGCTAGAGGGCGTCAAAGTTGCTTCACCATAAAATCACACATTTTTTGACACCCGCTGCTTTCATCCTAATTTACTCCCTTACTTGACAAGATACGTCAAAATGTCATAGAAAACAAAAGATAGAGCAGATTACAAGCTTTCCAAAAATATCCCCGCATGAGTTGATTGGTCATATCGTTTGGCCGCTAGAGGGCGTCAAAGTTGCTTCATCAAAAAGTAACAAATTTTGTGACACTCGCTACTTTGACCCTAAATTACTCCGTTATTTGACCAGTTACGTCAAAATGTCATAGAAAACAAAAGATAGAGCAGATTTCAGGCTTTCCAAAAATATCCCCTCACGAGTTGATTGGTCATATCGTTTGGCCACTAGAGGGCGTCAAAGTTGCTTCATCAAAAAGTAACAAATTTTGTGACACTCGCTACTTTGACCCTAAATTACTCCGTTATTTGACCAGTTACGTCAAAATGTCATAGAAAACAAAAGATAGAGCAGATTTCAGGCTTTCCAAAAATATCCCCCCATGAGTTGATTGGTTAAACCGTTTGGCCGCTAGAGGGCGTCAAAGTTTCTTCACCAAAAAGTAACAAATTTTGTGACACTCGCTGCTTTGAATCTAAATTACTCCCTTATTTGACCAGTTACGTTAAAATGTCATAGAAAACAAAAGATAGAGCAGATTTCAGGCTTTCCAAAAATATCCCCCCACGAGTTGATTGATCGCACAGTTTGGCCGCTAGAGGGCGTTAAAGTTTTTTTTGCATTTTTTGCAGCCAAACACTTTGACGCGTGCCGCCTCGACACTGCCGGTTTTGACGACTGTCTCAAGGACCGTTTGAACGATTTAACCCCATTTTTCCAGTCCGGTTTGCCCGACTACGGAATCGATCCGTTCGATCCGTTCCACGCGGAACGCGTGGACCAAAAACGGAACGGACCGTTTTTCCATTACAAACTGGTGCTACGGAACGTGACCGAGAGCGGTTGGACGCAGTCGCAAATCACCAAAATCAAGTCGAATTTACGTCAAAATCGAGTGGAATTGACGCAATTCTTCCCCGATAAACGACTGAACGGGTTCTACGAGGTGGAGGGAACGTTTTTCGGGCAAAAAGTGAAAAATTCCGGTTCCTGGAACTTGGCGCTGCACGATTACATTCAAACTTTGACCGTAACCAGGAAAAATGACGGCGAAAAGTACCGAAAACGTCCGAAGATTAATGCGAAATGTTCCATAAAAACTTGCAAAAAATTGGAACTTCACGTGGGCAATTTGGCCGGTGGCAGAACGATTATTGGTGAGTAATTAGCGATTACAACACAAAATTGGGGCAAAAAAATAACGAACTCGATGGACCTAATTTACTGATTTTCTTCGCAGAAAACACTCTGGACTGGATAATCAACAACGCTTGGCAACCTGGCTTTGTCGTATTGGCTCCGTTAATCAACGATCTAGTCGGCACCGCATTTACCCATATTTTCACTGAGGATTTCCAGAATTTTCCATTCGACCACATTTTCCACTAGTCGAAAATGACAGGTCACGTGACACTTTCATGTACATATTATAATTTGTTAGGTTAGAGGTAAAATATGGAATTAAAAGCGTGTAACTTTTATAAGGTTTCTTACTCATTCTTGTGGCAAATAAACATCTGAGACTATTTTTTTTTTGACTGTCAAATGACCCCAAAGCTAAAAAAATGGCAAACGCACACCGTTCAGTCAACGCGAAATACGGCAACGTTGCGTCCCCAACTGTCTACTGTCAAAAATGAGTGACAGAAGTGACAGTTCATCAGTCAATTGGAGCTGCATTTGTTTATTGTTTGTATTTCCAGGATAGTTGTTTTAATTGATTTTAATGGACTTTTTGTGACTGAAACTGGCCGGGATTGTTTGTATTTTCCCCTTGCGGACACGACCGGCACCGTTTAGACCAATTTCCATCAGTGGAAACCCTTGAAAATGGCCGGAGAAAAGGTAAAAAAAAACACCACACCGTGCCGGCAAGCTTGTTAACACTGGTTTTTCAGCTTTTGTTCCGTTTGGAACAGCCCCACGGCCTGGGGGACGTCTACTTAGCCTGGCAGACCGGTTCTGGACTGTATCTGGCCACTACCCGAGTGGATTGTATGGTAAATGTGTTTGATCGCTATGGGAGTGTTGTGGAGAGGATTCGTTTTGCCCAAGTAAGCACCTCATTCAGTAACGGGAAAACCGGGCATAACAGCCCTAAAATAACGCCACAATTGGCTTCCCCAGGGTGGGTTTACCCTAAAAACCCACTTGGGTGCAGTTTGTCTTGTGACACGGGTGGTTAGGGGGGTTTTTGAGTGAAAGTGACATTTTCAGGCCTAACTTCCCAGTGGGGCTAGGGAGCATATTGAAAATTGTTACCAAGTGTAGGGCTTAATAAGGGGCATCTTTTAGGTTATGTACACTTTTTTGCTAAATTACCTAGTTTGGCCGCTAGAGGGCCTTAAAGTTTCCTGCCCTTATTGGTGAATATCTCAAAAACCGGTCAGGCGAGAGCTTTGAATTTTTTACCATTTTGTAGGGCTTAATGAGAGGAAACTTTTAGGTTATGTACGTTTTTTCGGTAAAGTGCACCGTTTGGCCGCTAGAGGGCATTAAAGTTTCCTGCCCTTATTGGTGAATATCTCAAAAACCGGTCAGGCGAGAGCTTTGAATTTTTTACCATTTTGTAGGGCTTAATGAGAGGAAACTTTTAGGTTATGTACGTTTTTTCGGTAAAGTGCACCGTTTGGCCTCTAGAGGGTCTCAATGTTTCCCGCCCACATTGGTGAATATCTCAAAAACTGGTTAAGCGAGAGTTTTGAAATTTTTACCATTTTGTAGGGCTTAATGAGAGGAAACTTTTAGGTTAGGTTAGGTTAGGACCAAATTTTCCACTAGTCGAAAATGACAGGTCACGTGACACTTTCATGTACATATTATAATTTGTTAGGTTAGAGGTAAAATATGGAATTAAAAGCGTGTAACTTTTATAAGGTTTCTTACTCATTCTTGTGGCAAATAAACATCTGAGACTATTTTTTTTTTTGACTGTCAAATGACCCCAAAACCAAAAAAATGGCAAACGCACCGTTCAGTCAACGCGAAATACGGCAACGTCGCGCCCAACTGTCTACTGTCAAAAATGAGTGACAGAAGTGACAGTTCATTGGAGCTGCATTTGTTTATTGTTTGTATTTCCAGGATAGTTGTTTTAATTGATTTTAATGGACTTTTTGTGACTGAAACTGGCCGGGATTGTTTGTATTTTCCCCTTGCGGACTCGACCAGCACCGTTTAGACCAATTTCCATCAGTGGAAACCCTTGAAAATGGCCGGAGAAAAGGTAAAAAAACACCGCACTGTGCCGGCAAGCTTGTTAACACTGGTTTTCCAGCTTTTGTTCCGTTTGGAACAGCCCCACGGCCTGGGGGACGTCTACTTAGCCTGGCAGACCGGTTCTGGACTGTATCTGGCCACTACCCGAGTGGATTGTATGGTAAATGTGTTTGATTGCTATGGGAGCCTTGTGGAGAGGATTCGTTTTGCCCAAGTAAGCACCTCATTCAGTAACGGGAAAACCGGGCATAACAGCCCTCAAATAACGCCACAATTGGCTTCCCCAGGGTGGGTTTACCCTAAAAACCCACTTTGGTGCAGTTTGTCTTGTGACAAGGGTGGTTAGGGGGGTTTTTGAGTGAAAGTGACATTTTCAGGCCTAACTTCCCAGTGGGGCTAGTGAGCCTACTGAAAATTGTTACCAAGTGTAGGGCTTAATAAGGGGCATCTTTTAGGTTATGTACACTTTTTTGCTAAATTACCTAGTTTGGCCGCTAGAGGGCCTTAAAGTTTCCTGCCCTTATTGGTGAATATCTCAAAAACCGGTCAGGCGAGAGCTTTGAATTTTTTACCATTTTGTAGGGCTTAATGAGAGGAAACTTTTAGGTTATGTATGTTTTTTCGGTAAAGTGCACCGTTTGGCCGCTAGAGGGCATTAAAGTTTCCTGCCCTTATTGGTGAATATCTCTAAAACCGGTCAGGCGAGAGCATTGTAATTTTTACCATTTTGTAGGGCTTAATGAGAGGAAACTTTTAGGTTATGTACGTTTTTTCGGTAAAGTGCACCGTTTGGCCGCTAGAGGGCATCAAAGTTGCTTCACCATAAAATCACATATTTTTTGACACACGTCGCTTTAACCCTAAATTACTCCCTTATTTGACAAGTTACGTCAAAATGTCATAGAAAACAAAAGAAAGAGAAGATTACGAGCTTTCCAAAAATATCCCCACACGAGTTGATTGGTCATACCGTTTGGCCGCTAGAGGGCATCAAAGTTGCTTCACCATAAAATCACATATTTTTTGACACACGTCGCTTTAACCCTAAATTACTCCCTTATTTGACAAGTTACGTCAAAATGTCATAGAAAACAAAAGAAAGAGAAGATTACGAGCTTTCCAAAAATATCCCCACACGAGTTGATTGGTCATACCGTTTGGCCGCTAGAGGGCGTCAAAGTTCCTTCACCATAAAATCACATATTTTTTGACACACGTCTCTTTAACCCTAAATTACTCCCTTATTTGACAAGTTACGTCAAAATGTCATAGAAAATAAAAGATAGAGTAGACAAGAACACTGTGTATTACATAAAAAAAAAAATATACAAGTTCAATAAAACGTGGTGTCCTCCGAAAAAGCTCCGACCAATCGAAACTCGTCGCGCCGCAAGATGGCGCGCATCAATTGCGGACATTTCGTCGAACGCGCCTTGGGCCGCGGACAATCTGCGCGCAGCACAAATTCCCGCTCGCTCGGGGCGGGACAGTTTGCACGCCGTTCCAAATCCGCCTGCTCGCTCGATTGACACGCAAACATGGAAACCAGTCGACTGCCAATCGGATTTTTCCGGTCTTTTCCGTCAATTTCGACAGTTTCCCCCCGAGAAAGTCGACCTAAAAAAAAAAAAAAAATTATTAAAAATTATTAATTAAAAAAAATAAATAAAATAAATAAAATTAAAAAAAAAAATAATAATAAAAAAAAAATAATTAAAAATAATAAATAATTAATTAATAATTAATTTTTTTTTAAATTATTAAAAATTATTAATAAAAAAAAAAAAATAAAATTAAAAAAAAAAAAAATAAAAAAAAATAAAAAAAAAAAAATTAAATAATTAAAAATAATAAATAATTAATTTTTTTAAAATTAATTAAATTATTTATTATTATTAATTATTAATTTAGTTTGACACGTGACGTACATATATCCCGATTGAGGTTAGGATCGTCGTTGTTGTCCGGATTGAATTTGTGACGTAACGAGTCCAGTCGGGACAGGCGCAATTCAATGGCGGCGACGTCATCGATCAGCATTTCGAAACGTTTCGGTTGGAATTTCCCCGCCTCCCGCGATATTCGTTCCGCCATTGCCGTGACACGTGACAGGTCCGCGACTGACGTTTGACGGTCCATCAGACGGCGCACGGCCACGTGACACATCACGGGAACTGTCAGTTCCAGCAAACGGCCGACAGACAGCGTTTCTGTCAAAAAACATCAGTCAGATGACAAAAATTTATCGTTTCTGTCAAAAGTCACAAAAAACATCTGTCAGATAAGAAAAATTTATCGTTTCTGTCAAAAGTCACAAAAAACATCAGTCAGATGACAAAAATTTATCGTTTCTGTCAAAAGTCACAAAAAACATCTGTCAGATGTCAAAAATTTATCGTTTCTGTCAAAAGTCACAAAAAACATCAGTCAGATGACAAAAATTTATCGTTTCTGTCAAAAGTCACAAAAAACATTAGTCAGATGACAAAAATTTATCGTTTCTGTCAAAAGTCACAAAAAACATCTGTCAGATAAGAAAAATTTATCGTTTCTGTCAAAAGTCACAAAAAACATCTGTCAGATGACAAAAATTTATCGTTTCTGTCAAAAGTCACAAAAAACATCTGTCAGATAAGAAAAATTTATCGTTTCTGTCAAAAGTCACAAAAAACATCAGTCAGATGACAAAAATTTATCGTTTCTGTCAAAAGTCACAAAAAACATCTGTCAGATGTCAAAAATTTATCGTTTCTGTCAAAAGTCACAAAAAACATCAGTCAGATGACAAAAATTTATCGTTTCTGTCAAAAGTCACAAAAAACATCTGTCAGATAAGAAAAATTTATCGTTTCTGTCAAAAGTCACAAAAAACATCTGTCAGATGACAAAAATTTATCAACTGTCAGAAATCATCTGTCAAAATTCTGGATTTTTTCACTGTTAAGGCAACTTACTACTTCGGGTGGGGGTTAACCGCAACTTTACTACTTTTTGCCTTCCAACTCCCTTAAATGACACTCTAGAGCAAAAATGCTTAGAAGCATTCTTGTAGAGCGTGAAATTCCCTATAACTTTGCTTATTTACCCTTTTGCCGTAACTCCTCAAAAAACGGAGTTACGCTCTGTTGAAGTTACACCTTGGAGTTACTAAAGCATTTGATTGGATTGCATTCAGTTTTTGACGTGTAACTCCCTTAAATGACACTTTAGAGCAAAAATGCTTAGAAGCACTCTTGTAGAGCGTGAAATTCCCTACAACTTTGCTTATTTACACTTTTGCCGTAACTCCTCAAATAACGGAGAAAATTTTAGGAGAAAACCAAAACTAACCCAAGTACTGCAAAACTTTTTCCGCTTCCCTCGTATCGTCAAACAGACGTTTCTGCTTGTGGGCGGGCGTCGGGTGGGCGTTTTGCCACATTTCCGCCCAAATGTTGCCCTCGACCATCATTCGGGCGCTCAAAACGCCCGTTTTCCGCCCAGATTCGTCCCGTTCCACCCAATCTCTTGGCGAATACCTAAACAGCCATTTTTTGTAAATTTAATTTAAAATAAAAATAAAAAAAAATAAAAAAATAATAATAATAATTTTAATAAAATTAAAATTAAATTAATTTTTTTTTTTTTTTTTTTTTTTTTACCATCGAATAAAATCCTCTAGAACCGCCCCTGGATTGGCAGCCTTAAACGATTCCATATCCGACAGTAAACTGGCACTCATAATGCGAGCCCTTAGCTCTGAGGCTTCGCTGTCCGTTCCCAGTTTGAGTAGGACGTCTGAAATTTTTTGACAAACTTTAACGCCCTCTAGCGGCCAAACCGTTCAACCAATCAACGTGTCAAACCATATCGTTGGAAAGCCCATTTCATTAGCTTTCCATTGATGTATAAATGTTTATACAAGGTGTCCCAAATATGAGAGTTATTGAGGTTTGAATGAAAGAGTGCACTGAAAATTTTCAATTTTTGCTAGCTCAACTTTGACGCCCCCTAGCGGCCAAACCGTTCAACCAATCAACGTGTCAAACCATATCGTTGGAAAGCCCATTTAATTAGCTTTCCATTGATATAAAAATATTTATACAAGGTGTCCCAAATATGAGAGTTATTGAGGTTTGAATGAAAGAGTGCACTGAAAATTTTCAATTTTTGCTAGCTCAACTTTGACGCCCCCTAGCGGCCAAACCGTTCAACCAATCAACGTGTCAAACCATATCGTTGGAAAGCCCATTTAATTAGCTTTCCATTGATGTATAAATGTTTATACAAGGTGTCCCAAATATAAGAGTTATTGAGGTTTGAATGAAAGAGTGCACTGAAAATTTTCAATTTTTGCTAGCTCAACTTTGACGCCCTCTAGCGGCCAAACCGTTCAACCAATCAACGTGTCAAACCATATCGTTGGAAAGCCCATTTAATTAGCTTTCCATTGATATATAAAAGTTTATACAAGGTGTCCCAAATATGAGAGTTATTGAGGTTTGAATGAAAGAGTGCACTGAAAATTTTCATTTTTTGCTAGCTCAACTTTGACGCCCCCTAGCGGCCAAACTATCCTACCAATCAAGTCGTGTAGCCATATCGTTGGAAAGCCCATTTCATTGGCTATCCATTGACGTAAAAATGTTTATACAAAGTGTCCCAAATATGAGAGTTATTGAGGTTTGAATGAAAGAGTGCACTGAAAATTTTCATTTTTTGCTAGCACAACTTTGACGCCCCCTAGCGGCCAAACTATCCTACCAATCAAGTCGTGTAGCCATATCGTTGGAAAGCCCATTTAATTAGCTTTCCATTGATATATAAATGTTTATACAAGGTGTCCCAAATATGAGAGTTATTGAGGTTTGAATGAAAGAGTGCACTGAAAATTTTCAATTTTTGCTAGCTCAACTTTGACGCCCCCTAGCGGCCAAACTATCCTACCAATCAACTCGTGTAGCCATATCGTTGGAAAGCCCATTTCATTGGCTATCCATTGACGTAAAAATGTTTATACAAGGTGTCCCAAATATGAGAGTTATTGCGGTTTGAATGAAAGAGTGCACTGAAAATTTTCAATTTTTGCTAGCACAACTTTGACGCCCCCTAGCGGCCAAACTATCCTACCAATCAACTCGTGTAGCCATATCGTTGGAAAGCCCATTTAATTAGCTTTCCATTGACATAAAAATGTTTATACAAGGTGTCCCAAATACGAGAGTTATTGAGGTTTGAATGAAAGAGTGCACTGAAAATTTTCAATCTTTGCTAGCTCAACTTTGACGCCCCCTAGCGGCCAAACCGTTCAACCAATCAACGTGTCAAACCATATCGTTGGAAAGCCCATTTAATTAGCTTTCCATTGACGTATAAAAGTTAGTACAGAGTGGACTAAATAATCGAGTTATTTGAGGTTAAATGGAAGGGTGCATGAAAATTTTGGAAAAAAACTGTACAATGCAACTCGGATGTTTTCCTTCAATAACTCGGTTAGGTGACATTTGACGTAAAAACACGTCACGTGACGGTTTGTAGAGGACACCGTGGGCTACAATCTGTCAAAAACCCCAACTCGATAACTGTCAAAATAACCGAGTTATGGACTGTCAAAGTGACTAGAATACAAATCGTGACCTTCCAGTGCAACTTGCTCGTTTTCGTTCAATAACTCGGTTAGGTGACATTTGACGTAAAAACACGTCATATGACAGTTTGTAGAGGACACTCCGGGCTACAATCTGTCAAAAATCACAACTCGATAACTGTCAAAATAACCGAGTTATGGGCTGTCAAAGTGACTAGAATACAAATCGTGACCTTCCAGTGCAACTTGCTCGTTTTCGTTCAATAACTCGGTTAGGTGACATTTGACGTAAAAACACGTCACGTGACAGTTTGTAGAGGACACTCCGGGCTACAATCTGTCAAAAATCACAACTCGATAACTGTCAAAATAACCGAGTTATGGGCAGTCAAAGTGACAGTAGTACAAATGGTGGCGTTCAAGTGCATCCGGGTGAATTTCGTGCAATAACTCGGTTAGGTGACATTTTTGGGACAAAATGCTCTTTTGACAATTTGTAGAGGACACTGTGGCCTACAATCTGTCAAAAACCGCAACTCGACAACTGTCAAAATAACCGAGTTACGGGCGAACAAACCGGTGTCCTCCTCCAACTGATCCTCGGTCTTGAGGACGGGATCCTGCGTGACGGGAACGTAGAGGGGCTGGCCGGTTTTCAGCAGTTTCATCGCGCCAAACTTGCCCAATCTGGCAACGGGGCGTCGCTGCTGAGCATCCGCGCTGACGTCATCGCTGGCATCGTAAAACTCCTCGTCCGATTCGTCGGAATCGTGCGCCGAACCGTATTTTTGCGTTTCGCGCGCCATCTTGCGCTCGATACAACAATTGAGCATCTGCACCTTTTGGTGCAGCAGGCACGTGCGCAGATCCGGCATTCCCGTCGTCATCCTGCAAAAATTTGACGCACGTCAGTTGTCAGTTGTCAAAGGTAATTTGATTTGAAAAAAAAATGCTCAAAACGTGTCCTCCAGCGGCCATTTTGTCCATCGCTTGGAGGACAAACAAACTCGGTTAGGACCGTTAGATTAGAGGCTTCTGGCAATTTGACAGTTGGTGACGTGGCAATGACACTTTTGACAGTAATCACGTCATTTTTTTGACAGAACTGTGACATTTTCGTTCGGACCGTTGCAACGGTGCTTCCGCACCGTTTTTTCTGGTGGGAAACGCGGCAACAGCGCCGCTGGTACCCTGCTGGTACCACACGGTCGCGGTACCCACGGAACCAGTCAGTGTATCGCGGGCGGCCTTGATCCAACGCGAAAATGTACGGTGTGGTTTCGCGTGTATAAAGTACCCGGATACATAGGCGCCATTTTCTATTTTTCTGGTACGTACCCACGTGATTCTGTCAAAATGACGTACGTCAATGGAAAGCCCGTTTCCTTAGCTATCCATAGAGGTATAAATGTCTGTAAAAAATGTGAGAAATAAGGGAGTAATTCAAGGTTGAAGCGAGTGCTGTCAAAATTGTCCAAGTTAACTTTGACGCCCCCTAGCGGCCAAACGGTGCAACCGATTAACTTAAGCGACCATATTTTCTGAAAGCTGACACTTTAAGCTACATTTTTGCTTCAATGACGTTTTGACGTCAGCTGTCAAATACGCGAGTTATTCAAGGTCAAAGTCGAGAAACGTCTGAATTTTGGATAAAACTAAAAATTTGTTAGTGCAACTTTGACGCCCTCTAGCGGCCAAACTAGACTACTAACCTAGCAACTTTTATACGTCAATGGAAAGCCCGTTTCATTAGCTATCCATAGAGGTATAAATGTTTTTATAAAATGTGACAAATAAGGGAGTAATTCAAGGTCAAAGCGACAGGTGTCAAAATTGTCGGTTGGGACTTTAACGCCCTCTAGCGGCCAAACCACTAAACCGATTAACTTAAGCGGCCATGTTTTCTGAAAGCTGACACTTTGGGCTACATTTTTGCTTCAATGACATTTTCCCGTCAACTGTCAAATAACGCGAGTTATTCAAGGTCAAAGTTGCGTTGGAAAAAACTCGGAAAAAGCAGCAACAAGGTGTCTCCAGAAACTTTGACGCCCTCTAGCGGCCAAACTAGACTACTAACCCAGCAACTTTTATACGTCAATGGAAAGCTCGTTTCGTTAGCTATCCATAGAGGTATAAATGTCTGTAAAAAATGTGAGAAATAAGGGAGTAATTCAAGTTTGAAGCAACCGCTGTCAAAATTGTCCAAGTGAACTTTGACGCCCTCTAGCGGCCAAAATTGACGGAGAAAAAATTTGAAAAAATTACACAATATACAGGGCGAGTCACTTTACCACCCCCACCAAAAATGGCGGCAATCAATTAATATTTGCGCGTGGGAGAAACGTTTGAATTTTGGTCAAAACTAAAAAACCTCCAATATGGAGGAAAGCGAGTATTCCGAACCATTGTATTAATTAGAATGTATTAGTGTGTCACTGAATAGAACGGGTTCGTGATTAAAACAAGAAAAAACAGTTAACTTTACGGTATTGGAATGCCTTGGCGTGCGTGCAAATGGTACTGGTACTTTCGATGGTACCCCGAACCCATTTGAATTGCAAAAAGGGACCTGCAAACTGTGCAGGAGCAATAAATCGCGTTTGTTTGTCCTCCAGGGGGTGAGACAAAATGGCCGCTGGAGGACAGGCGTTCGGACCGCAACGAATCGAGTTTGTTTGTCCTCCAGGGGGTGAAAAATGGCCGCTGGAGGACAGGCAAGCGGGTGACCGAATTGGCGCACAAAATGCGTGGATTTCGTTACGTTATGGAGGAAAGCGAGTACCCAACCTGGAAATGACGTAATTTTTCTCTCACACACACAAAAACAAAGTGAATTAAGCAATTCAAATGGGAAAAGACACAGTTCCCATCAAATAATAGCTCTGTTATTAAGAAATCCAAATTTGGATCATTAAATTATAATTCTAATTGATTGTGGTTGAAAAATGGGGTTATAAGCACCATATGGGCGTATGTCTAATTAAATCTAAATACTCCACATTGATCTAGATTAAGTGCAATTAGTTTCACAGTAAAAACTGCAAAAAATAAGAGAGTCAACTTTGACGCCCTCTGGCGGCCAAACGGTACAACTTAGCGCGGTCCGGTCGACGTCACGTGATAGCCCCGTTCATTAGCTTTCTTTTGTTTTCCAGTGATATTGTACAGGGTGTGTCAAATAAGCGAGTTATGGACGATTGTCCGGGACAGTGCAAATTTTGACTCGTTTAGACGAAAAAATGTTTAGTCAACTTTGTACGCCCTCTAGCGGCCAAACGGTGTAACTAATTCACCCAGGCGATCATATTTTTGGAAAGCTGACACTTTGGGCTATCTTTTCGCTTCAGTGACATTTTGACGTCAACTGTCAAATTAGACGAGTTATTTGCGGTTAAATAAGATGGGGCACTTAAAATTTTAGGAAAGTTGTAGGTGCAACTTTGACGCCCTCTAGCGACCAAACTGTCCAACCAATCAACTCGTGTAGCCATATCGTTGGAAAGCCCATTTCATTGGCTATCCATTGACGTATAAAACTTTATACAAAGTGACACAAATAAGTGAGTAAATGACAGTTGAATGACAGTGTGCACTAAAAAATGACTAAATTTCTTAAGTCAACTTTGACGCCCTCTAGCGGCCACACGGTTTAACCTGTCAAATCATGTGACCATATCGTTGGAAAGCTCATTTCATTGGCTATCCATTGACGTATAAAACTTTATACAAACTGACACAAATAAGTGAGTAAATGACAGTTGAATGAAAGAGTGCACTAAAAAATGACTATATTCCTTAAGTCAACTTTGACGCCCTCTAGCGAAAAATGACAGTTTTCACTTTGACAGCCCGTAACTCTGTTATTTTGACAGTTACAGGGTGGTTCAATATACCAATTTGTAGCCCTTGAAATTCTCTATAAACCACCCGGTATAGTATTTTTTCCTAAAACGTCAAATAACCGAGTAATTTGCTGCGAAAACTGAGTGATTGGCTGAACAGTTTGAATTTGACAATTTTCACTTTAACACCCTGTAACTCTGTTATTTGGACAGTTACAGGGTGGTTCAATATACCAATTTGTAGCCCTTGAAATTCTCTATAAACCACCCGGTATAGTATTTTTTCCTAAAACGTCAAATAACCGAGTAATTTGCTGCGAAAACTGAGTGATTGGATGTACAGTTTGAATTGGACAATTTTCACTTTAACACCCTGTAACTCTGTTATTTGGACAGTTACAGGGTGGTTCAATATACCAATTTGTAGCCCTTGAAATTCTCTATTGACCACCCGGTATATCGATAAACTATCGATCGATACGTGCCGTACATTTGGCTGAATGAATATCGAATTGGCTGGTGGAATGTAAACAAAAGTGTGTCAAGAAAAGAGTGCAATGGCCCCGGTCAAGGTGGCCGTGACTTTTTCTTCTCCGTTACATTTTCGGTCTTCGTCTAGTCGCACGTGACGTAACGTTATATAATATACAGGGTGTACCAAATTAATACGGTTAGAATACTCGCTTTCCTCCATATAACGTCATTCTAGAACGTTCCAGAACTTTATAAAATCTTCTGAGACATTCTAGAACCTTCTGAAGCTTTTCGAAACATTCTAGAACCTTCTGAAGCTTTTTGAAACATTCTAGAACCTTCTGATGTTTTTTGAAACATTCTAGAACCTTCTGAAGCTTTTTGAAACATTCTAGAACCTTCTGAAGCTTTTTCAAATATTCTAGAACTTTCTGAAGCTTTTTGAAACATTCTAGAACCTTCTGAAGCTTTTTGAAACATTCTAGAACCTTCTGAAGCTTTTTGAAACATTCTAGAACCTTCTGAAGCTTTTTGAAACATTCTAGAACCTTCTGATGCTTTTCGAAACATTCTAGAAACTTCTGAAGCTTTTTTAAACATTCTAGAACCTTCTGATGCTTTTTCAAATATTCTAGAACCTTCTGAAGCTTTTCGAAACATTCTAGAATTTTCTGAAGCTTTTTGAAACATTCTAGAACCTTCTGATGCTTTTCGAAACATTCTAGAAACTTCTGAAGCTTTTTTAAACATTCTAGAACCTTCTGATGCTTTTTCAAATATTCTAGAACCTTCTGAAGCTTTTCGAAACATCCTAGAATTTTCTGAAGCTTTTTGAAACATTCTAGAACCTTCTGAAGCTTTTTGAAACATTCTAGAACTTTCTGATGCTTTTTGAAACATTCTAGAACCTTCTGAAGCTTTTTGAAACATTCTAGAACCTTCTGAAGCTTTTTGAAACATTCTAGACCCTTCTGATGCTTTTCGAAACATTCTAGAAACTTCTGAAGCTTTTTTAAACATTCTAGAACCTTCTGATGCTTTTTCAAATATTCTAGAACCTTCTGAAGCTTTTCGAAACATCCTAGAATTTTCTGAAGCTTTTTGAAACATTCTAGAACCTTCTGAAGCTTTTTGAAACACTCTAGAACCTTCTGATGCTTTTTCAAATATTCTAGAAACTTCTGATGCTTTTTGAAACATTCTAGAACTTTCTGATGCATTTTGAAACATTCTAGAACCTTCTGAAGCTTTTTCAAATATTCTAGAACCTTCTGAAGCTTTTTGAAACATTCTAGAACCTTCTGAAACTTTTTAAAATATTCTAGAACCTTCTGAAGCTTTTTGAAACATTCTAGAACCTTCTGATGCCTTTCATAACATTCTACAAACTTCTAAAAATCTTTTCGAACGTTTCAGAATCTTCTGAAGCTTTTTGAAACCTTCTAGAACCTTCTGATGCCTTTCAAAACAATCTAGAAACTTCTAAAATTTTCTGGAACGTTTCAGAACCTTCTGAAGCTTTTTGAAACCTTCTAGAAACTTCCGAAGCCTTTCATAACATTCTACAAACTTCTAAAAATCTTTTCGAACGTTTCAGAATCTTCTGAAGCTTTTTGAAACCTTCTAGAACCTTCTGATGCCTTTCAAAACAATCTAGAAACTTCTAAAATTTTCTGGAACGTTTCAGAACCTTCTGAAGCTTTTTGAAACCTTCTAGAACCTTCTGATGCCTTTCAAAACATTCTACAAACTTCTAAAATCTTCTGGAACGTTTCAGAATCTTCGGAAGCTTTTTGAAACCTTCTAGAACCTTCTGATGCCTTTCAAAACAATCTAGAAACTTCTAAAATTTTCTGGAACGTTTCAGAACCTTCTGAAGCTTTTTGAAACCTTCTAGAACCTTCTGATGCCTTTCAAAACAATCTAGAAACTTCTAAAATCTTCTAGAACGTTTCAGAATCTTCTGAAGCTTTTTGAAACCTTCTAGAACCTTCTGATGCCTTTCAAAACATTCTACAAACTTCTAAAATCTTCTGGAACGTTTCAGAATCTTCTGAAGCTTTTTGAAACCTTCTAGAACCTTCTGATGCCTTTTAAAACATTCTAGAAACTTCCGAAGCCTTTCATAACATTCTACAAACTTCTAAAAATCTTTTCGAACGTTTCAGAATCTTCTGAAGCTTTTTAAAACATTCTAGAACCTTCTGATGCCTTTTAAAACATTCTAGAAACTTCTAAAATTTTCTGGAACGTTTCAGAACCTTCTGAAGCTTTTTGAAACCTTCTAGAACCTTCTGATGCCTTTCAAAACATTCTAGAAACTTCTAAAATTTTCTGGAACGTTTCAGAACCTTCTGAAGCTTTTTGAAACCTTCTAGAACCTTCTGATGCATTTTAAAACATTCTAGAAACTTCCTGAATCTTCTGTTACATTCTAGAACCTTCTGATGTCTTTTAAAACATTCTAGAAACTTCTAAAATCTTCTGAAACATTCTAGAATCTCTTAAACCCTTCGAAAATATTCTAGAACTTTCTTAAAGTTGTTTGGAACATTCTAGAAACTTCTAAAATCTTCTGAAACATTCTAGAACCTTCTGAAGCTTGTTGAAACATTCTAGAATCTTTTAAACCCTTCGAAAATATTCTAGAACTTTCTTAAAGTCGGTTTGAAACATTCTAGAATCTTCTAGAAAAAAAAATGACAAAAATCGAGTTTAAAGCGCAATTTTGACAGTTGACAAGTGACAGTGACTCTAGAATCTCTTCGAAAATATTCTAGAACTTTCTTAAAGTTGGTTTGGAACATTCTAGAATAGTCTAGAAAAAAAAATGTCAAAAATCGCTGTTTTGACAGTTGACAAGTGACAGCGACTCTAGAATCTCTTCGAAAATATTCTAGAACTTTCTTAAAGTCGGTTTGAAACATTCTAGAATAGTCTAGAAAAAAAAATGTCAAAAATCGCTGTTTTGACAGTTGACAAGTGACAGCGACTCTAGAATCTCTTCGAAAATATTCTAGAACTTTCTTAAAGTCGGTTTGAAACATTCTAGAATAGTCTAGAAAAAAAAATGTCAAAAATCGCGGTTTTGACAGTTGACAAGTGACAGCGACTCTAGAATCTCTTCGAAAATATTCTAGAACTTTCTTAAAGTCGGTTTGGAACATTCTAGAATATTCTAGAAAAAAAATGTCAAAAATCGCGGTTTTGACAGTTGACAAGTGACAGTGACTCTATAGAATCTCTTCGAAAATATTCTAGAACTTTCTTAAAGTCGGTTTGGAACATTCTAGAATCTTCTAGAAAAAAAAATGTCAAAAATCGCTGTTTTGACAGTTGACAAGTGACAGCGACTCTAGAATCTCTTCGCGTTTTTTGACAGTTGACAGTTGACAGGTGACATTTCTCTGTTGCAGGCAAAATGACGTGGCGCGCGCTGCTCCACTGCGCGGCGCTGGCAACGCTGTGCGCGGCCCAGTGCCCGTGGCAACGCGACGTTGCCGATACCATCCAGTCGGCGTGCGTGTGCTCCTACAATTTGGGCCGCGAACTGTCCGTCCAGTGCGATCAAGTAAACTGGCCCTCGCTACTCGCTTTACTCAACAAACACGCGGCGCAATCCACTATTGCCCTTCTCTACGTCAACAACGCGACAATCGTCCAGCTGCAGGACCATTTACTGCGCCCGCTGCGCATCCACAGCATTCAGCTGTCTGCGTGTAAAATCAGAGCGGTCGAGGACGCGGCTTTTAGCGGATTGGACTTGAAAATGCTTAACTTGCAGGAGAATTTACTTACGTACGTCCCGAAGGGAATCAAAATGCTGTCCAGTTTACAATTACTCGACCTGTCCAGGAATCGTATTAGTCACGTGGTTGATGGTACTTTTGAGGTTATGTCCCAGTTGGTTACCCTGAAACTGTCCGACATGGAGGTTAGGTTGGAGGGGGGGGCTTTCAGGGGGCTGGGGGGGAGTTTGAAGAATCTAAACCTCAAAGGGACCGGTCAGACGAAGGTGCCCCACGCCGTGGGGGAGTTGCGCAGTTTGGCCTTCCTCGACTTGTCCCAGAACAGTCTGAAAGACCTGCAGGAGGGTTTCCAGGGGTTGCACTCCCTCACAGCACTAAACTTGGAGAGGAACCTCCTCCAGCACCTGGGGGATGAGGTTTTTGTCAACCTGAGCAGCACTCTGAGCTCGTTGAGCTTGCTCAACAATCTTCTCGCCGACTTTCCGGTGGGGGCGCTAGCGTCGCTGCGCGAGCTGCGCGTCTTGGACGTGGGGTTCAATTTGTTCACCGAAATGCCGGTGGGGGCGCTGCGCAACAACTCCATGGTGACGTTGTTGGCGCTGGATGGTAACCCCCTCCCCACCCTCCCCCACCAGGCTTTCCAGCACTTGAAAGCCTCGTTGCGAGGGCTGAGCGTGGGGGGGCGCTTCCTCCACTGCGACTGTCGTTTAGAATGGATTTTAGAGTGGATTGGGGAGGGATTGCAGGTCACATCCCGAGAGCGCAATCCCCAGTTTTGCGGGAGCCCCCCCGAGTTGCGCGAGCGCACCTTCCAAAGCCTCCGACCTGGGGAACTGGCCTGCGCCCGGGAGGAGGTGAAGAAGGGCGTGGCCACGGTGGTTGACACCTCGTTGGATATTCCCCCCCCCACCACAACCACCACCACCACCAGGAGGACGACGCCATCTTTGGTGATTTCCCGGGGGAAACCATCAACGAGCCGAGAGAGGGAGGTGACGGTGAAAAACGCTTTTCGCAAAGACAGTTCGGTGATAATCCAGTGGGGCTCTGACAGTGCGAACATGTTGGGTTTCCGGGTGGTTTATCGGCTGTTTGGGGACAAAAGCTTCAAGCAGGGCCCCCCGCTCGAGGCTAGCGAGCGCGAGTTCAAAATCAAAAACGTCCCGTCGCAGGTCAGTCAAATTTTGACTTTGGAACGTCTTTCGGGGCCTTCTGAAGTCTTCCGGAACGTTTTGGAACTTTCTGGAACGTTCTAGAAGCTTCCGAGGCATTCTGGAACCTTCCGAGACATTCTATAAGTTTCTAAAGTATTCTAAAGCATTCTAGAATCTCTTGAAACGTTCTAGAACATTGTAAAGTTTTCTTAAACATTCTAGATACTTCTGAGGACTTCCGGGACATTCTAGAATTTTATGAAACCTTCTGGACCATTCTAAAGTATTCTGAAGCATTCTAGATACTTCTGAAGTCTTCCAGGACATTCTAGAACTTTCTGAAGCCTTCTTAAACATTTTGAAATTATCTGAAACATTCTAGAACCTTCTCGAGGTATTCTGGAACATTCTAAAGTCTTCTAAGACATTTTATAAGTTTCTAAAGTATTCCGAAGCATTCTAGAATCTTCTGGAACATTCTGATATCATCTGAAACATTCTGGAACCTTCTCGAGGTATTCTGGAAGATTCTAAACTCGTCTGAGACATTCTATAAGTTTCTAAAGTATTCTGAAGCATTCTAGAACCTTCTGATATCATCTGAAACATTCTAGAACCTTCTCGAGGTATTCTGGAACATTCTAAACTCGTCTGAGACATTCTATAAGTTTCTAAAGTATTCTGAAGCATTCTAGAACCTTCTGGAACATTCTGATATCATCTGAAACATTCTAGAACCATCTGAGGTATTCTGGAACATTCTAAACTCGCCTGAGACATTCTATAAGTTTCTTAAGTATTCTGAAGCATTCTAGAACCTTCTGGAACATTCTGAAATCATCTGCAACATTCTAGAACCTTCTCGAGGTATTCTGGAACATTCTAAACTCGTCTGAGACATTCTATAAGTTTCTAAAGTATTCTGAAGCATTCTAGAACCTTCTGAAATCATCTGAAACATTCTAGAACCTTCTCGAGGTATTCTGGAACATTCTAAAGTCGTCTGAGACATTCTATAAGTTTCTGAAGCATTCTAGAACCTTCTGGAACATTCTGAAATCATCTGAAACATTCTAGAACCATCTGAGGTATTCTGGAACATTCTAAACTCGTCTGAGACATTCTATAAGTTTCTAAAGTATTCTGAAGCATTCTAGAACCTTCTGGAACATTCTGAAATCATCTGAAACATTCTAGAACCTTCTCGAGGTATTCTGGAACATTCTAAACTCGTCTGAGACATTCTATAAGTTTCTAAAGTATTCTGAAGCATTCTAGAACCTTCTGGAACATTCTGAAATCATTTGAAACATTCTAGAACCTTCTCGAGGTATTCTGGAACATTCTAAAGTCGTCTGAGACATTCTATAAGTTTCTAAAGTATTCTGAAGCATTCTAGAACCTTCTGGAACATTCTGATATCATCTGAAACATTCTAGAACCTTCTCGAGGTATTCTGGAACATTCTAAACTCGTCTGAAACATTCTATAAGTTTCTAAAGTATTCTGAAGCATTCTAGAACCTTCTGGAACATTCTGAAATCATTTGAAACATTCTAGAACTTTCTCGAGGTATTCTGGAACATTCTAAAGTCGTCAGAGACATTCTATAAGTTTCTAAAGTATTCTGAAGCATTCTAGAACCTTCTGGAACATTCTGAAATCATCTGAAACATTCTAGAACCTTCTCGAGGTATTCTGGAACATTCTAAACTCGTCTGAGACATTCTATAAGTTTCTAAAGTATTCTGAAGCATTCTAGAACCTTCTGGAACATTCTGAAATCATCTGCAACATTCTAGAACCTTCTCGGGGTATTCTGGAACATTCTAAACTCGTCTGAGACATTCTATAAGTTTCTAAAGTATTCTGAAGCATTCTAGAACCTTCTGGAACATTTTGATATCATCTGAAACATTCTAGAACCTTCTCGAGGTATTCTGGAACATTCTAAAGTCTTCTGAGACATTCCATAAGTTTCTAAAATATTCTGAAGCATTCTAGAATCTCTTGAAACGTTCTAGAACATTGTAAAGTTTTCTTAAACATTCTAGATACTTCTGAGGACATCCGGGGACATTCTAGAATTTTATGAAACCTTCTGGACCATTCTAAAGTATTCTGAAGCATTCTAGAACATTGTAAAGTTTTCTTAAACATTCTAGCTACTTCTGAAGTCTTCCAGGACATTCTAGAACTTGCTGAAACCTTCTGAAACATTTTGAAATTATCTGAAACATTCTAGAACCTTCTCGAGGTATTCTGGAACATTTTAAAGTTTTCTGAGACATTCGATAAGTTTCTAAAATATTCTGAAGCATTCTAGAACCTTCTGGAACCTTCTGATATCATCTGAAACATTCTAGAACCATCTGAGGTATTCTGGAACATTCTAAACTCGTCTGAGACATTCTATAAGTTTCTAAAGTATTCTGAAGCATTCTAGAACATTGTAAAGTTTTCTTAATCATTCTAGATACTTGTGAGGTCTTCCGAAACATTCTAGAACTTTCTGAAGTATTCTGTAACATTCTAAAGTTTTCTGAGACATTATATAAGTTTCTAAAGTATTCTGAAACGTTCTAGAACTTTCTGAAGTCTTCTAGAACATTCTAAAGTCTTTTCAAACATTCTAGAACCTCTTAAAGCCTTCTAAAAGAATCTAGAACCTTCTAAAGTCTTCTAAAACATTCTAGAACCTCTTGAAGCCTTCTGAAACACTGTAGAACCTCCTGAAGTCTTCTAAAACATTCTAGAACCTCTTGAAGCCTTCTGGAACATTCTGAAGTCCTCTGGAAACACTGTAGAATCTTCTAAAGTCTTTTGAACCGTTCTAGAAGATTCCAGAACTTTCTAAAGTCTTTTGAAACATTCTAGAACCTCTTAAAGCCTTCTGAAACAATCTAGAACCACTTGAAACCTTCTCGAACATTCTAAAGTTTTCTGAAACATGCTGTGTCAGCTGTCAATTTTGACGCGCGTGTCAGCTGTCGTCAATTTTGATGCGTGTCAGCTGTCAATTTTAAAATTGCTGTCAGCTGTCAATTTTGACGCGCGTGTCAGCTGTCGTCAATTTTGACGCGTGTCATCTATCAAATTTGACGCGTTTCAGCTGTCAATTTTAAAATTGCTGTCATCTATCAAATTTGATGCGTGTCAGCTGTCAATTTTAAAATTGCTGTCAGCTGTCAGTTTTGACGCGTGTCAGCTGTCATTTTTGTTGTTATTGTAGGAATGCATTATCGTGTGCGTGATTTCATTGGAGGAGACGTTCGTGACGCCGGAAACGGTGCCGTATCGACAATGTCGCGAAGTGAGGACCGTGACGAGCGTCGCGTCCAACATGGACAAGATCACGATAGCGGCCAGTGCCGCCATCTGTGGCACGATCGTGGTGGCCGTCGTCATTTTCATCGGTAAGTGTCACGTCACGTCGTCTGTCAAGCGCCTGTCAACTGTCAAAACGAGCTGTCATTTCGCAGCGGCATCTAGACGACGTTCGCGCAAACTCCAACAATACCACCAGCAGCAGCAGCAGCAGCAACTCAGCGGCATGAAACGCCCTCTACCTGTCAACGGGCTGCCCGTCAACTGTCCAATCGAACCGATCGCCTCGCTGGCCAATTTGGGCGCTTACAGCGCCAACAAGGTAAAACTAAACCAACTGTCACTGTCACTGACACTGTCAAAACTGTCAAATGTTAACGCGCGCGCAGGATTGGGACCAGGTGTCGGCGTACAGCGCGCACAGTCAGAGGCCGCGCGTGTACGCGGCCGAGCCACCGCCCTCTGTGGACGACGTGCGCGGCCATTTTGGCGGCAAAACCAAGGCACGCTCGATCGCCGACGGCCAATCGCAGCACAGCTACTCGAATCGCTCGGGCCGCTATTTGACGGCCAACGCGTTTCCTGGCAACCTGCTAGCCTCGCGACAAGGTAACAATCACTCGCACGCCATCTAGAATGTTCTAGAAGGTTTTCGAAAGGTTCTAGAAGGTTTTGGAATGTTTCAAAAGGTTCTAGAAGGTTTTGGAATGTTTCAGAAGGTTCTAGAAGGTTTTAGAATGTTTTAAAAGGTTCTAGAAGGTTTTGGAATGTTTCAAAAGGTTCTAGAAGGTTTTGGAATGTTTCAGAAGGTTCTAGAAGGTTTTAGAATGTTTTAAAATGTTCTAGAAGGTTTTGGAATGTTTCAGAAGGTTCTAGAAGGTTTTGGAATGTTTCAGAAGGTTCTAGAAGGTTTTGGAATGTTCTAGCAGGTTTTGAAATGTTTCAGAAGGTTCTAGAAGGTTTTGAAATGTTTTAAAATGTTCTAGCAGGTTTTGAAATGTTTCAGAAGGTTCTAGAAGGTTTTGGATTGTTTCAAAAGGTTCTAGAAGGTTTTGGAATATTTTAAAAGATTCTAGAAGGTTTTGGAATGTTTCAGAACGTTCTAGAAGGTTTTGGAATGTTTTAAAACGTTCTAGAAGGTTTTGGAATGTTCTAGCAGGTTTTGGAATGTTTCAGAAGGTTCTAGAAGGTTTTGGAATGTTTCAGAAGGTTCTAGAAGGTTTTGGAATGTTTTAAAAGATTCTAGAAGGTTTTGGAATGTTTCAGAAGGTTCTAGAAGGTTTTGGAATGTTTCAAAAGGTTCTAGAAGGTTTTGGAATGATTCCAAAGGTTCTAGAAGGTTTTTGAATGTTTAAGAAGGTTTTGGAATGTTTCAAAATGTTCTAGAAGGTTTTGGAATGATTCCAAAGGTTCTAGAAGGTTTTTGAATGTTTAAGAAGGTTTTGGAATGTTTCAAAATGTTCTAGAAGGTTTTGGAATGTTTCAAAAGGTTCTAGAAGGTTTTGGAATGTTTTAAAAGGTTCTAGAAGGTTTTGGAATGTTTTAAAATGTTCTAGAAGGTTTTGGAATGTTTCAGAAGGTTCTGGAATGTTTTAAAAGGTTCTAGAAGGTTTTGGAATGTTTTAAAATGTTCTAGAAGGTTTTGGAATGTTTCAGAAGGTTCTAGAAGGTTTTGGAATGTTTCAGAAGGTTCTAGAAGGTTTTGGAATGTTCTAGCAGGTTTTGAAATGTTTCAGAAGGTTCTAGAAGGTTTTGAAATGTTTTAAAATGTTCTAGCAGGTTTTGAAATGTTTCAGAAGGTTCTAGAAGGTTTTGGATTGTTTCAAAAGGTTCTAGAAGGTTTTGGAATATTTTAAAAGATTCTAGAAGGTTTTGGAATGTTTCAGAACGTTCTAGAAGGTTTTGGAATGTTTTAAAACGTTCTAGAAGGTTTTGGAATGTTCTAGCAGGTTTTGGAATGTTTCAGAAGGTTCTAGAAGGTTTTGGAATGTTTCAGAAGGTTCTAGAAGGTTTTGGAATGTTTTAAAAGATTCTAGAAGGTTTTGGAATGTTTCAGAAGGTTCTAGAAGGTTTTGGAATGTTTCAAAAGGTTCTAGAAGGTTTTGGAATGATTCCAAAGGTTCTAGAAGGTTTTTGAATGTTTAAGAAGGTTTTGGAATGTTTCAAAATGTTCTAGAAGGTTTTGGAATGTTTCAAAAGGTTCTAGAAGGTTTTGGAATGTTTCAAAAGGTTCTAGAGGGTTTTGGAATGTTTTAAAAGGTTCTAGAAGGTTTTGAAAGGTTTAGAAAAGTTCCAGAACTGTTTCAAAAGGTTCTAGAAGGTTTTGGAATGTTTCAGAAGGTTCTAGAAGGTTTTGGAATGTTTCAGAAGGTTCTAGAATGTTTCAAAAGGTTCTAGAATGTTTCAAAACGTTCTAGAACGTTCTAAAATGTTTCAAAAGGTTCTAGAATGTTTCAAAAGGTTCTAAAATGTTTCAAAAGGTTCTAGAACGTTCTAGAATGTTTCAAAAGGTTCTAGAACGTTTCAAAACGCTTTAGAATGTTTCAAAAGGTTCTAGAATGTTTCAAAAGGTTCTAGAACGTTCTAAAAGGTTCTAGAATGTTTCAAAAGGTTCTAGAATGTTTCAAAAGGTTCTAGAACGTTCTAAAATGTTTCAAAAGGTTCTAGAATGTTTCAAAACGTTCTAGAACGTTCTAAAATGTTTCAAAAGGTTCTAGCATGTTTCAAAAGGTTCTAGAATATTTGAAAAGGTTCTAGAATGTTTCAAAACGTTCTAGAATGTTTCAAAAGGTTCTAGAACGTTCTAGAACGTTTCAAAACGCTTTAGAATGTTTCAAAAGGTTCTAGAATGTTTCAAAAGGTTCTAGAACGTTCTAAAAGGTTCTAGAATGTTTCAAAAGGTTCTAGAACGTTCTAAAATGTTTCAAAAGGTTCTAGAATGTTTCAAAACGTTCTAAAATGTTTCAAAAGGTTCTAGCATGTTTCAAAAGGTTCTAGAATGTTTCAAAAGGTTCTAGAATATTTGAAAAGGTTCTAGAATGTTTCAAAACGTTCTAGAATATTTGAAAAGGTTCTAGAATGTTTCAAAACGTTCTAGAATGTTTCAAAAGGTTCTAGAACGTTCTAAAAGGTTCTAGAATGTTTCAAAAGGTTCTAGAACGTTCTAAAATGTTTCAAAAGGTTCTAGAATGTTTCAAAAGGTTCTAGAACGTTCTAAAATGTTTCAAAAGGTTCTAGAATGTTTCAAAACGTTCTAGAACGTTCTAAAATGTTTCAAAAGGTTCTAGCATGTTTCAAAAGGTTCTAGAATGTTTCAAAAGGTTCTAGAATATTTGAAAAGGTTCTAGAATGTTTCAAAAGGTTCTAGAATATTCGAAAAGGTTCTAGAATGTTCTAAAATGTTTCAAAAGGTTCTAGAATGTTTCGAATGGTTCTAGAAGGCTTTGGAATGTTTGACAGTAGAAAAACTGTCACTCGTTTCGCGTGGACAGTAAAGAAATGTCATTTGTCGCTTGTCAAAAACAGATTTACGTCACTCGAGACAGTCGTTGGCGATGCAATCGGAACGCACGTCGACGCGTGCGCCCCCCTCGCATGCGTCACGACGATCACGTGACCATCATCATCGACCCGGCAGCCGGTACAGCGCGTCCGGCTCGATGTTGGACGGTTCGGACAATTGGACGGACCACGACATGGACATTTATATGGCGCGAAATCCCACCACTAGGAATGGGCTGGTGCCATTGTAGGGAGGAACGCGTCCCTAGTGAAAAGAACGAAGAAAAAAAAAAAAAACGATATTTTTTTATTTTTTTTAGGTTATGTTTGTACATAATTTTTTATTTACGTCAATAAACAGTTTTTCTTTTTTTTTTTTTTTTTTTTTTTTTTCGTCTCGCGCATTTGGGGCGGCCATTTTGCAATTTCTGTCGAAAAAAACTATGTTGCACCTCGTTTTCAAGGAAATTTTGCGTGGATTCAGAAAATGACAGTCAAAATGGCGTCTGGAAACGCCATTTTGAATTAATTATCTGTCAAAAAACGATGTTGCACCTCGTTTTCAAGGAAATTTACGGTAGAATCGGAAATTGACAAGCAAATGTCATCTCGAGCCGCCATTTTGAAATTTCTGTCAAAAAAACGATGTTGTACCACATTTTCAAGGAAATTTCCGGTAGAAACAGAAATTGACAAGAAAATGTCATCTCGAGCCGCCATTTTGAAATTTCTGTCAAAAAACGATGTTGCACCTCATTTTCAAGGAAATTTCCGGTAGAATCGGAAATTGACAAGCAAATGTCATCTCGAGCCGCCATTTTGAATTTTCTGTCGAAAAAAACGATGTTGTACCACATTTTCAAGAAAATTTCCGGTAGAATCAGGAATTGACAAGCAAATGTCGTTTCAAGCCGCCATTTTGAAATTTCTGTCAAAAAACGATGACTGTACCGAATTTAGTGATATTTTTTTAGGCTATTGGATAGGAAATTTAATGAGGATTCCAAAAATGTGCTCAAAACTGTCATTTTCCCACTCCAAGTGGGTTTTACAAGCGATTTTATCCTTGACTGTCCTTTGAAACTGTGTTTCTGGCAATTCAAATTTTGACACCAATTTTCACCCTGACTGTACCAAATTTCAAAATGTTTTTTGAGGTTATTGGATAGGAAATTTAATGAGGATTCCAAAAATGTGCTCAAAACTGTCATTTTCCCACTCCAAGTGGGTTTTACAAGCGATTTTATCCTTGACTGTCCTTTGAAACTGTGTTTCTGGCAATTCAAATTTTGACACTGTTTTTCTCCCTGACTGTACCAAATTTTAAAGTGTTTTTTGAGGTTATTGGATAGAAAATTTAATGAGGATTCCAAAAATGTGCTTAAAACTGTCATTTTCTTACTCCAAGTGGGTTTTACAGGCGATTTTGTCCTTGACTGTCCTTTCAAACTGTGTTTCTGTTAGTTCAAATTTTGACACTGTTTTTCTCCCTGACTGTACCAAATTTTAAAATGTTTTTTGAGGTTATTGGATAGGAAATTTAATGGGGATTCCAAAAATGTGCTCAAAACTGTCATTTTCCCACTCCAAGTGGGTTTTACAAGCGATTTTGTCCTTGACTGTCTTTTCAAACTGTCTTTCTGGCAGTTCAAATTTTGACACCAATTTTCACCCTGACTGTACCAAATTTCAAAATGTTTTTTGAGGTTATTGGATAGGAAATTTAATGAGGATTCCAAAAATGTGCTCAAAACTGTTATTTTCCCACTCCAAGTGGGTTTTACAAGCGATTTTATCCTTGACTGTCCTTTGAAACTGTGTTTCTGGCAATTCAAATTTTGACACCAATTTTCACCCTGACTGTACCAAATTTTAAAATGTTTTTTGAGGTTATTGGATAGGAAATTTAATGGGGATTCCAAAAATGTGCTCAAAACTGTCATTTTCTCATTCCAAGTGGGTTTTACAGGCGATTTTGTCCCTGACTGTCCTTCCGAGCTGTGTTTCTTTTAGTTCAAAATAAAAAAAAGCAAAATGTCATCTCGAGCCGCCATTTTGAAATTCCTGTCAAAAAACCAAGTTGCACCTCATTTTAAAGCAAATTTAGCGTACATTCAAAAAATGACAGTCAAAATGGCGTCCACGCCCGCCATTTTGAATTCCCTGTCAAAAAACCAAGTTGCACCTCATTTTCAAGGAAATTTCCGGTAGAATCAGAAAATGACAGTCAAAATCCACTTACCCCGGTATCGGGACGCCGTGCTCCCATCTGTACCGCAATTCCTGCACGAATTCGTACCACACGTGACACAGAGCCTTCAAACCGCCCAGACTGTAGAGGGCGTTGGCCAAAACAATTGCCACGCGCCAAATCAACGAGTCTGCGTCGCACGTTTTCACGCCTTTGAACGCGTCCGTCATCTGTCAAATGTCAAATTGACTGTCAAAAAATTTTTTTTTTATTTATTTATTATTTTAATACCAATTTAACAAAAAAAATAGTTTTTTTTTTTTTTTTTTTTTTGACAGTACCTGATTGGTTTCGGTGCGTCCGTACGGAAAAGTGGACTTTTCGTCCGCGTCCGGAAACAGGAAATAAAGCAACGGCACCAACACCCCATCTTCCAGGGGTGGATTACCTGAAAAAAAAAAAAAAAAAAAAAAATGTTATTACATACCCTAAACCCCCCCTGGTTAACTTAACCTTTAGTTAACCTTCTCTGGTGTAATTTCCTTAATAAAAACGGTTCGGTGAGCAAATCCAGGGGACTGTCCTGATGGGCGGGAAGGTAGTCCCCCAGAAGATTATTTACACTGTTTGGAGTGTCCATCACTTGGTACACTTCTAGTAAACAGTCGGCCAGCAAAGTACTGGGGTTTCCCTGGTCGAAATGGGCTGTGACAGCCCATTTCTGAGCCTTGAGCGGATCAAAGTCGCTGTGACTTTCCGTGTCGATGACCGAGTGCTCAGAAAGCCCACTCCAGCTCGCTTCGAAGCACAGTGCACTCACCGGATCAGCTGAGACACCCCAAGGTAGCTCAAACATTTCCGAGTCCTGCTGGTACCATCCCGAGTCCTTTAAAATGTACCTCAAGCGACAGGAAACTAAAACGTTATCTTCCGGGGTGTTTAGTTTGGTTTTAAACAAATCCAGCAGGCCTGTCAGGTATTGACAGTACAAGGGGCCTCTTTTGAGGTGGATTACATCAAAACTGGTCCTCACATCGTTTTGGTAAGTCCCAGCGTACATTCTCTGCCAGGGCTCCTTAATCTGCACAAACATCGGAATGTCCTGATTGCAGGACACTACATTGAGGGCACTTAACAGGATTTTCACCCCACTTTCACTCCCTATCACCGAATTAGAGGTAAACACTATAAATTCCCGCAAACCGTACCACTCGGCCAGACAGGAGTGTGGGAAATCCGGTTTGTCCTGGAGGAAATCAAACCGCCCGTCCAGGACGTGTTTGGGCTTGTCCTGGACGTGTTTTTGGTGCCAGATTAGAGTGAAACTGGCCTCCCCATAGGCTACGGTGTCCTCGAGGATTGTCCAGGTGTTTTCTGGGGTTTTCGGGTGGGATTTCCACTGTCTTAGCGCTTCCTCGATGCGGGCCACCAGGACTTCCCAATCGGTCGCGGTGGTAAAGTCTTCGTGGTAGAATTCCGTTTCGTCGATTTCCTCGTTCATTTTTCCACTTTAACCAGGCAAAATTAGTAAAAAAAAGTTTGTTTACCAATACTCCTAGTCAACTTTTGAGGTTAGAAGGTTGTTGACACGTGACCGGTTCGGTTGGATCGAATGGAATCGTCACGTGATTGACTGGACGTTGACGTTTGACAGTGCGGTGACGTTTCGAACTGTCAAAACTTACAAAACAGTGATGTTGCCCTTTGAGTGACTCTGGAAAAGTAATTTTCAGCTTTCCCTGTCTCTAAACAGACATTTTTGGTTGCCTGGAGTTTCTGAAGCCCCGTGAAGACGGGTCTTGATGTGCCAGACGCCTCTAGCAGCCATTTTGTATTACCAAAAGGCTCTACAAGTTATTTTTAGTGGCCAGAAGCCTCTGAAATCTTCTCAAGCTTATTAAAACTGTTTTTAAGGTGAGAGAGGGATCTAGTAGCTATTTTGTATTGCCAGAGGCCTCTAGCAGCCATTGTTAGTTGCCAGAGGCCTCTAGCAGCCATTTTTAGTTGCCAGAGGCCTCTGAAACCTTCTTAAGCTTATTAAAACTATTTTTAACGTGCCAGAGGCCTCTGGCAGCCATTTTTAGTTGCCAGAAGCCTCTGAAACCTTCTCAAGCTTATTAAAATTGGTTTTAAGGTGCCAGAGGCCTCTGGCAGCCATTTTGTATTGCCAGAGGCCTCTGAAACCTTCTTAAGCTTGTCAAGACTGTTTTTAATGTGCCAGAGGCCTCTGGCAGCCATTTTTAGTTGTCAGAGGCCTCTGAAACCTTCTTAAGCTTACTAAAATTGTTTTTAAAGTGCCAGAGGCCTCTAAAACATTCTGAGGGTCATCTCAAAGGGCCAGAAGGTTCAAATAGTGATTAGAATGTGCCAGAAGCCTCTGAAAGCTTCTAAGAGATTTTGAAAATGGCCGGAAGCCTCTGAAACATTCTAATGGACATGTTAATGTGCCGGAAACATTAAATAGAGATTTGAATGTGCCAAAAGCCTCTGAAACCTTTTTAAGAGTGTTCTAAAGTTGCTAGAGGTCTCTAGACACATTCTGATGGACATCTCAAACTGCCAAAAGGTTCTAATAGCGATTTGAATGTGAGAGAAGCATCTGAAACCTCCTAAGAGACTTTGAAAGTTGCCAGAAGCCTCTAGAAACTATTTTGAAAGTACCAGAGGCCTCTAAAACATTCTGAGGGACATCTCAAAGTGCCAGAAGGTTTAAATAGCGATTAGAATGTGCCTGAAGCATCTGCAAGCTTTTAAGGGTCTTCTAAAATTGCCAGAAGCCTCTGGAACATTCTAATGGACATGTTAATGTGCCAAAAACATTAAATAGATATTTGAATGTGACAGAAGCCTCTGAAAATCGTTTTGAAAGTGCCAGAGGCCTTTGAAACAGTCTAATGGACATTTTAACTTACCAGAAGCTGCTAATAGAGATTAGAATGTTCCAGAAGCATCTGCAAGCTTTTAAGAGTCTTCTAAAGTTGGCAGAAACCTCTGAAACGTTCTAATGGACATTTTAATGTTCCAAAAACATTAAATAGAGATTTGAATGTGACAGAAGCCTCTGAAGTGGAACCACAACACTGAAACCATACTAACTGTCCCTCTGGTCACCTTGTTTAAGCAGTTTAATCAAATTTTCACTGTACATGAAGGAAAAACCGGTAAAAATTACATTTAAAACAACTACAGCTGTTTAAGAAAGCGAATTAGGTTAGGTTAGTAAGTGACAGTGACTGAATGACAGTTGACAGAGCGCTTGTGTTGTTCTCTCTGTCGCACCCGTACGCATTATGGGATTTATATTTATCGGCCATCTTTGTTGTTTATTTATTAAAATTGACAGCGTTCCCACAGAGGGCTTGTGTTGTTCTCTTTGTTGCACCCGTACGTATTGTGGGATTCATCGGCCATCTTTGTTGTTTATTTATTAAAATCTGGGTTTACACAACAAAATGAATGTTTTTCTGTCAGAAGCACCTAAAAACTGTTTTGCAAGTGTCCGAAACGTTCTAAGGGACATTTCCAAGTGCCAGAAGGTTCTAATAGAGATTTGAATGTGACAGAAACCTTCTCAAGCTTATTAAAATCGTTTTTAAGGTGCCAAGACTGTGTTGGCGCATTCGCCAATTGTCAAGATTATTTTCTCACCAAATTTTAATACTTTTCAAACAATCCAATTTAGACAAAGAAGAAGAAGAAGAAAAACTAATTTAATAACGCAACGTTTGCTCTTTGGTGCACTTGATCAGCGCCTGCGTAAACTTGACGAATCCGGTGTCTTTCGGTTTTTCCAGGCCGCGATGAACGCGATTTTTCATCACCGCAACGAACTCCTTGTTGCTCAGCTGGCCGTCCTCTGTCAAAAAAAAACTGACAGACTGTCAACTTTGACAGATACGACTACTCACGATTGTCGTCGAAAATGGTGAAAACGACGCGCACCACGTGATCGCTCAGATCGACGTGCGCCACCGTTTTGGCCACGTGCTTCAACGTTGCCTGATCGATCGAGGCGCCCGCAATGTGATAGAACATCAATGCGGTGTCCACGTCGTTAATGTTGCTCAGAAACCGGAAAAAGTTCAGATAATCCTCCCTGGAGACGCCCTCGGTCGACTTGAACCTGTCGGCACACGCGTGACGTCACCAGTTGGCCCCCCATTTTGATTTCGTCGCAAAAAATCGAGTTTGTGCTGATTTTCTACTAAATCCGAGATGGGAAACGCAGTGGTGACGTTTGTTTTTCCGTCACTTTGGAAATTTTCAGGAAAAGTCACGTTTCCCGAACCGAGTGACAGATACGTCAAATCTGACAGCTGCAATGGATTCCCCGTCCTCGAGTTAGTCGAAAACGAGTACCATCAAGCCTAGACTATTTCAATCCAAAATGGCGGGGAAATTGCAAATGGCCTCCACAAGCGTCATTTTGACATTTTCGTAAAAAATCGAGTTTGCACTCGTTTTCCACTAAATCGAGGACGAGGAATTCAGTGATGACGCTAATTTTCTTGTATCTCGTGCAGAAACACAGTTTTTCACAAAAAACTTCTTAAAATGAAGTTTCTCGAACTGAGTGACTGATACGTCAAATCTGACAGCTGGAATGGATTCCCCGTCCTCGAGTTAGTCGAAAACGAGTACCATCAAGCCTAGACTATCTCAAGCCAAAATGGCGGAAATTAGCAAAATGGCGCCCACAAGCGTCATTTTGACATTTTCGTAAAAAATCGAGTTTGTACTCGTTTTCCACTAAATCGAGGACGAGGAATTCAGTGATGACGCTAATTTTCTTGTATCTCGTGCAGAAACACAGTTTTTCACAAAAAACTTCGTAAAATGACGTTTCTCGAACTGAGTGACAGATACGTCAAATCTGACAGCTGCAATGGATTCCCCGTCCTCGAGTTAGTCGAAAACGAGTACCATCAAGCCTAGACTATTTCAATCCAAAATGGCGGGGAAATTGCAAATGGCCTCCACAAGCGTCATTTTGACATTTTCGTAAAAAATCGAGTTTGCACTCGTTTTCCACTAAATCGAGGACGAGGAATTCAGTGATGACGCTAATTTTCTTGTATCTCGTGCAGAAACACAGTTTTTCACAAAAAACTTCTTAAAATGACGTTTCTCGAACTGAGTGACAGATACGTCAAATCTGACAGCTGGAATGGATTCCCCGTCCACGAATTAGTCGAAAACGAGTACAAACACGCCCCTTCTATCTCAAGCCAAAATGGCGGAAATTAGCAAAATGGCGCCCGCAAGAGTCATTTTGACATTTTCGTAAAAAATCGAGTTTGCACTCGTTTTCCACTAAATCGAGGACGAGGAATTCAGTGATGACGCTAATTTTCTTGTATCTCGTGCAGAAACACAGTTTTTCACAAAAAACTTCTTAAAATGACGTTTCTCGAACTGAGTGACAGATACGTCAAATCTGACAGCTGGAATGGATTCCCCGTCGTCGAGTTAGTCGAAAACGAGTACCATCAAGCCTAGACTATTTCAATCCAAAATGGCGGGGAAATTGCAAATGGCCTCCACAAGCGTCATTTTGACATTTTCGTAAAAAATCGAGTTTGCACTCGTTTTCCACTAAATCGAGGACGAGGAATTCAGTGATGACGCTAATTTTCTTGTATCTTGTGCAGAAACACAGTTTTTCACAAAAAACTTCTTAAAATGACGTTTCTCGAACTGTGTGACAGATACGTCAAATCTGACAGCTGCAATGGATTCCCCGTCCTCGAGTTAGTCGAAAACGAGTACCATCAAGCCTAGACTATTTCAATCCAAAATGGCGGGGAAATTGCAAATGGCCTCCACAAGCGTCATTTTGACATTTTCGTAAAAAATCGAGTTTGCACTCGTTTTCCACTAAATCGAGGACGAGGAATTCAGTGATGACGCTAATTTTCTTGTATCTTGTGCAGAAACACAGTTTTTCACAAAAAACTTCTTAAAATGACGTTTCTCGAACTGTGTGACAGATACGTCAAATCTGACAGCTGCAATGGATTCCCCGTCCTCGAGTTAGTCGAAAACGAGTACCATCAAGCCTAGACTATTTCAATCCAAAATGGCGGAAATTGCAAATGGCGTCCCCCCCTATCCTATGTCTTACGTTTTTCTGACGCGCTTCAGCATTTTCGCCTTTTTTTTCGGCGAATAGCCCGCGTACGCCAACAGCAATTCGGAAAATGCCACTTCGGTAATGTTGCCGCGTTCGTTCGGCATTTTCCGGTTGAATTCCAAACTCAGAATTTCCTTTTGCAAATGCTCCTGAAAGTCGAGAAACTTTTCGATCGTCAATTTTTGCTCGAGATTCGCACCGAAAAAGTAGGTGGTCAGGGCCGAATTTACTCCCTAAAAAAACCTAACCTAACAAAAAAAATAAAAAAAAAACGGACAAACTTAACCTTAAAGGTGTTTCCAGTGTTGGCGTGGTCGCGATGCCTCGATCCGATACTGGATTGTTGACGTATTATGGTGGCCACTTTTTCAAATTCCTCGCAGTCCACTTCGCCATCGCCGTTCAGGTCGAACATGCGAAAAGCGATTTCAAAATGGCGGCGGGAGGCTTAGAAAAAAAAAAAAAAAAAAAAAAAAATCTCCGCCATTTTGACAATTTCTGTCAAAACACTTACTGGACAACACTGTAAGCAGAAATATGTAATCGGAAAACGTGATCAATCCGGCACTGCCCAATTTGTAGAAAATACTGTCCTCGTCCAAGGTGAGATCGATTTTGTGTTGAACAGCCTAAACAGACGTTAAACAATCAATTTGGTCGCCATTTTGTCTTCCTAACACACATTTTTCCTAAAAAATCTTGAGTTTGTACTCGTTTTCCACGAAAAAATGAAGTTTCTCGAACCGAGTGACAGATACGTCAAATCTGACAGCTGGAATGGATTCCCCGTCCCCAAGTTAGTCGAAAACGAGTACCATCAAGCCTAGACTATTTCAAGCCAAAATGGCGGGGAAATTGCAAATGGCCTCCACAAGCGTCATTTTGACGTTTTCGTAAAAAATCAAGTGTGTACTCGTTTTCTACTAAATCGAGGATGAGGAATTCAGTGTTGACGTTAATTTTTGCGTAACTCTTCCCCAAACCCAGATTTTTCCAAAAAATGAAGTTTCTCGAACCGAGTGACAGATACGTCAAATCTGACAGCTGCAATGGATTCCCCGTCCCCAAGTTAGTCGAAAACGAGTACCATCAAGCCTAGACTATTTCAATCCAAAATGGCGGGGAAATTGCAAATGGCCTCCACAAGCGTCATTTTGACGTTTTCGTAAAAAATCAAGTTTGTACTCGTTTTCTACTAAATCGAGGATGGGAAATTCAGTGGTGACGTTAATTTTTGGATAACTCTTCCCCAAACCCAGATTTTTCCAAAAAATTAAATTTCTCGAACCTTGTAACATATACGGACAAACTGACTGCAGAAATGGATTCCTTGACCCCAAGTTAGTCGAAAACGAGTACCCACAAGCCTAGACTATTTCAATCCAAAATGGCGTAAATTGCAAATGGCCTCCACAAACGTCATTTTGACATTTTCGTAAAAAATCAAGTTTGTACTCGTTTTCTACTAAATCGAGGATGAGGAATTCAGTGGTGACGTTAATTTTTGCGTAACTCTCCCCCAAACCCAGATTTTTACAAAAAATGAAACTTCTCGAACCGAGTGACAGATACGTCAAATCTGACAGCGGGAATGGATTCCCCATCCCCAAGTTAGTCGAAAACGAGTACCCACAAGCCTAGACTATTTCAATCCAAAATGGCGTAAATTGCAAATGGCCTCCACAAACGTCATTTTGACATTTTCGTAAAAAATCAAGTTTGTACTCGTTTTCTACTAAATCGAGGATGGGGAATTCAGTGGTGACGTTAATTTTTGCGTAACTCTCCCCCATACCCAGATTTTTCTAAAAAAGAAGTTTCTCGAACCGAGTGACAGATACGTCAAATCTGACGTCAGAAATGGATTCCTTGACCTCGAATTAGTCGAAAACGAGTATCCACAAGCCTAGACTATTTCAATCCAAAATGGCGGGGAAATTGCAAATGGCCTTCACAAACGTCATTTTGACGTTTTCGTAAAAAATCATGTGTGTACTCGTTTTCTACTAAATCGAGGATGAGGAATTCAGTGGTGACGTTAATTTTTGCGTAACTCTCCCCCGAACCCAGATTTTTCCAAAAAATGAAGTTTCTCGAACTGAGTGACAGATACGTCAAATCTGACAGCTGGAATGGATTCCCCGTCCTCGAGTTAGTCGAAAACGAGTACCATCAAGCCTAGCCTATTTCAATCCAAAATGGCGTAAATTGCAAATGGCCTCCACAAGCGTCATTTTGACGTTTTCGTAAAAAATCAAGTTTGCACTCGTTTTCTACTAAATCGAGGATGAGGAATTCAGTGGTGACGTTAATTTTTGCGTAACTCTCCCCCATACCCAGATTTTTCTAAAAAATGAAGTTTCTTGAACCAAGTGACAGATACGTCAAATCTGACAGCTGGAATGGATTCCCCGTCCCCAAGTTAGTCGAAAACGAGTACCATCAAGCCTAGACTATTTCAATCCAAAATGGCGGGGAAATTGCAAATGGCCTTCACAAACGTCATTTTGACGTTTTCGTAAAAAATCAAGTGTGTACTCGTTTTCTACTAAATCGAGGATGAGGAATTCAGTGGTGACGTTAATTTTTGCGTAACTCTCCCCCGAACCCAGATTTTTCCAAAAAATGAAGTTTCTCGAACTGAGTGACAGATACGTCAAATCTGACAGCTGGAATGGATTCCCCGTCCTCGAGTTAGTCGAAAACGAGTACCATCAAGCCTAGCCTATTTCAATCCAAAATGGCGTAAATTGCAAATGGCCTCCACAAGCGTCATTTTGACGTTTTCGTAAAAAATCAAGTTTGCACTCGTTTTCTACTAAATCGAGGATGAGGAATTCAGTGGTGACGTTAATTTTTGCGTAACTCTCCCCCATACCCAGATTTTTCTAAAAAATGAAGTTTCTTGAACCAAGTGACAGATACGTCAAATCTGACAGCTGGAATGGATTCCCCGTCCCCAAGTTAGTCGAAAACGAGTACCATCAAGCCTAGACTATTTCAATCCAAAATGGCGGGGAAATTGCAAATGGCCTCCACAAGCGTCATTTTGACATTTTCGTAAAAAATCGAGTTTGCACTCGTTTTCCACTAAATCGAGGACGAGGAATTCAGTGATGACGCTAATTTTCTTGTATCTCGTGCAGAAACACAGTTTTCGAAATGTTTCAGAAGGTTCTAGAAGGTTTTGGATTGTTTCAAAAGGTTCTAGAAGGTTTTGGAATATTTTAAAAGATTCTAGAAGGTTTTGGAATGTTTCAGAAGGTTCTAGAAGGTTTTGGAATGTTTTAAAAGGTTCTAGAAGGTTTTGGAATGTTCTAGCAGGTTTTGGAATGTTTCAAAAGGTTCTAGAAGGTTTTGGAATGTTTCAAAAGGTTCTAGAAGGTTTTGGAATGTTTTAAAAGATTCTAGAAGGTTTTGGAATGTTTCAGAAGGTTCTAGAAGCTTTTGGAATGTTTTAAAAGATTCTAGAAGGTTTTGGAATGTTTCAGAAGGTTCTAGAATGTTTTGGAATGTTTCAAAAGGTTCTAAAAGGTTTTGAAATGTTTCAAAAGGTTCTAGAAGGTTTTGGAATGTTTTAAAAGATTCTAGAAGGTTTTGGAATGTTTCAGAAGGTTCTAGAAGGTTTTGGAATGTTTTAAAAGATTCTAGAAGGTTTTGGAATGTTTCAGAAGGTTCTAGAAGGTTTTGGAATGTTTTAAAAGATTCTAGAAGGTTTTGGAATGTTTCAGAAGGTTCTAGAAGGTTTTGGAATGTTTCAGAAGGTTCTAGAATGTTTCAAAACGTTCTAGAACGTTCTAGAATGTTTCAAAAGGTTCTAGAATGTTTCAAAAGGTTCTAGAATGTTTCAAAACGTTCTAGAACGTTCTAGAATGTTTCAAAAGGTTCTAGAATGTTTCAAAAGGTTCTAGAATGTTTCAAAACGTTCTAAAATGTTTCAAAAGGTTCTAGAACGTTCTAGAACGTTTCAAAACGCTTTAGAATGTTTCAAAAGGTTCTAGAATGTTTCAAAAGGTTCTAGAACGTTCTAAAATGTTTCAAAAGGTTCTAGAATGTTTCAAAAGGTTCTAGAATGTTTCAAAACGTTCTAGAACGTTCTAGAATGTTTCAAAAGGTTCTAGAAGGCTTTGAAATGTTTGACAGTAGAAAAACTGTCACTCGTTTCGCGTGGACAGTAAAGAAATGTCATTTGTCGCTTGTCAAAAACAGATTTACGTCACTCGAGACAGTCGTTGGCGATGCAATCGGAACGCACGTCGACGCGTGCGCCCCCCTCGCATACGTCACGACGATCACGTGACCATCATCATCGACCCGGCAGCCGGTACAGCGCGTCCGGCTCGATGTTGGACGGTTCGGACAATTGGACGGACCACGACATGGACATTTATATGGCGCGAAATCCCACCACTAGGAATGGGCTGGTGCCATTGTAGGGAGGAACACGTCCCTAGTGAAAAGAACGAAGAAAAAAAAAAAAACGATATTTTTTTATTTTTTTTAGGTTATGTTTGTACATAATTTTTTATTTACGTCAATAAACAGTTTTTCTTTTTTTTTTTTTTTTTTTTTCGTCTCGCGCATTTGGGGTGGCCATTTTGCAATTTCTGTCGAAAAAAACGATGTTGCACCTCGTTTTCAAGGAAATTTTGCGTGGATTCAGAAAATGACAGTCAAAATGGCGTCTGGAAACGCCATTTTGAATTTTCTGTCAAAAAACGATGTTGCACCTCGTTTTCAAGGAAATTTACGGTAGAATCGGAAATTGACAAGCAAATGTCATCTCGAGCCGCCATTTTGAAATTTCTGTCAAAAAACGATGTTGTACCACATTTTCAAGAAAATTTCCGGTAGAAACAGAAATTGACAAGCAAAATGTCGTTTCAAGCCGCCATTTTGAAATTTCTGTCAAAAAACGATGACTGTACCAAATTTAGTGATATTTTCTTAGGCTATTGGATAGGAAATTTAATGAGGATTCCAAAAATGTGCTCAAAACTGTAATTTTCCCACTCCAAGTGGGTTTTACAAGCGATTTTGTCCTTGACTGTCTTTTCAAACTGTTTTTCTGGCAGTTCAAACTTTGACACCAATTTTCACCCTGACTGTACCAAATTTTAAAATGTTTTTTGAGGTTATTGGATAGGAAATTTAATGAGGATTCCAAAAATGTGCTCAAAACTGTAATTTTCCCACTCCAAGTGGGTTTTACAAGCGATTTTATCCTTGACTGTCCTTTGAAACTGTGTTTCTGGCAATTCAAATTTTGACACCAATTTTCACCCTGACTGTACCAAATTTTAAAATGTTTTTTGAGGTTATTGGATAGGAAATTTAATGAGAATTCCAAAAATGTGCTTAAAACAGTCATTTTCTCACTCCAAGTGGGTTTTACAAGCGATTTTGTCCTTGACTGTCCTTTCAAACTGTGTTTCTGTTAGTTCAAATTTTGACACTGTTTTTCTCCCTGACTGTACCAAATTTTAAAATGTTTTTTGAGGTTATTGGATAGGAAATTTAATGAGGATTCCAAAAATGTGCTCAAAACTGTAATTTTCCCACTCCAAGTGGGTTTTACAAGCGATTTTATCCTTGACTGTCCTTTGAAACTGTGTTTCTGGCAATTCAAATTTTGACACCAATTTTCACCCTGACTGTACCAAATTTTAAAATGTTTTTTGAGGTTATTGGATAGGAAATTTAATGAGGATTCCAAAAATGTGCTCAAAACTGTCATTTTCTTACTCCAAGTGGGTTTTACAGGCGATTTTGTCCCTGACTGTCCTTCCGAACTGTGTTTCTGTTAGTTCAAATTTTGACACTGTTTTTCTCCCTGACTGTACCAAATTTTAAAATGTTTTTTGAGGTTATTGGATAGGAAATTTAATGAGGATTCCAAAAATGTGCTTAAAACTGTCATTTTCCCACTCCAAGTGGGTTTTACAAGCGATTTTGTCCTTGACTGTCCTTCCGAACTGTGTTTCTGTTAGTTCAAATTTTGACACTGTTTTTCTCCCTGACTGTACCAAATTTTAAAATGTTTTTTGAGGTTATTGGATAGAAAATTTAATGAGGATTCCAAAAATGTGCTCAAAACTGTCATTTTCCCACTCCAAGTGGGTTTTACAAGCGATTTTATCCTTGACTGTCCTTTGAAACTGTGTTTCTGGCAATTCAAATTTTGACACTGTTTTTCTCCCTGACTGTACCAATTTTTAAAGTGTTTTTTGAGGTTATTGGATAGAAAATTTAATGAGGATTCCAAAAATGTGCTCAAAACTGTCATTTTCCCACTCCAAGTGGGTTTTACAAGCGATTTTATCCTTGACTGTCCTTTGAAACTGTGTTTCTGGCAATTCAAATTTTGACACCAATTTTCACCCTGACTGTACCAAATTTTAAAATGTTTTTTGAGGTTATTGGATAGGAAATTTAATGAGGATTCCAAAAATGTGCTCAAAACTGTAATTTTCCCACTCCAAGTGGGTTTTACAAGCGATTTTATCCTTGACTGTCCTTTGAAACTGTGTTTCTGGCAATTCAAATTTTGACACCAATTTTCACCCTGACTGTACCAAATTTTAAAATGTTTTTTGAGGTTATTGGATAGGAAATTTAATGAGAATTCCAAAAATGTGCTTAAAACAGTCATTTTCTCACTCCAAGTGGGTTTTACAAGCGATTTTGTCCTTGACTGTCCTTTCAAACTGTGTTTCTGTTAGTTCAAATTTTGACACTGTTTTTCTCCCTGACTGTACCAAATTTTAAAATGTTTTTTGAGGTTATTGGATAGGAAATTTAATGAGGATTCCAAAAATGTGCTCAAAACTGTAATTTTCCCACTCCAAGTGGGTTTTACAAGCGATTTTATCCTTGACTGTCCTTTGAAACTGTGTTTCTGGCAATTCAAATTTTGACACCAATTTTCACCCTGACTGTACCAAATTTTAAAATGTTTTTTGAGGTTATTGGATAGGAAATTTAATGAGGATTCCAAAAATGTGCTCAAAACTGTCATTTTCTTACTCCAAGTGGGTTTTACAGGCGATTTTGTCCCTGACTGTCCTTCCGAACTGTGTTTCTGTTAGTTCAAATTTTGACACTGTTTTTCTCCCTGACTGTACCAAATTTTAAAATGTTTTTTGAGGTTATTGGATAGGAAATTTAATGAGGATTCCAAAAATGTGCTTAAAACTGTCATTTTCCCACTCCAAGTGGGTTTTACAAGCGATTTTGTCCTTGACTGTCCTTCCGAACTGTGTTTCTGTTAGTTCAAATTTTGACACTGTTTTTCTCCCTGACTGTACCAAATTTTAAAATGTTTTTTGAGGTTATTGGATAGAAAATTTAATGAGGATTCCAAAAATGTGCTCAAAACTGTCATTTTCCCACTCCAAGTGGGTTTTACAAGCGATTTTATCCTTGACTGTCCTTTGAAACTGTGTTTCTGGCAATTCAAATTTTGACACTGTTTTTCTCCCTGACTGTACCAATTTTTAAAGTGTTTTTTGAGGTTATTGGATAGAAAATTTAATGAGGATTCCAAAAATGTGCTCAAAACTGTCATTTTCCCACTCCAAGTGGGTTTTACAAGCGATTTTATCCTTGACTGTCCTTTGAAACTGTGTTTCTGGCAATTCAAATTTTGACACCAATTTTCACCCTGACTGTACCAAATTTTAAAATGTTTTTTGAGGTTATTGAATAGGAAATTTAATGAGGATTCCAAAAATGTGCTCAAAACTGTCATTTTCCCACTCCAAGTAGGTTTTACAAGCGATTTTGTCCTTGACTGTCTTTTCAAACTGTCTTTCTGGCAGTTCAAACTTTGACACCAATTTTCACCCTGACTGTACCAAATTTTAAAATGTTTTTTGAGGTTATTGGATAGGAAATTTAATGAGGATTCCAAAAATGTGCTTAAAACTGTCATTTTCTCATTCCAAGTGGGTTTTACAGGCGATTTTGTCCCTGACTGTCCTTCCGAGCTGTGTTTCTTTTAGTTCAAAATAAAAAAAAGCAAAATGTCATCTCGAGCCGCCATTTTGAAATTCCTGTCAAAAAACTATCTTGCACCTAATTTTTAAAGAAATTTAGCGTAGAATCAGAAAATGACAAGCAAAATGGCGTCCAAGCCCGCCATTTTGAAATTTCTGTCAAAAAACCAAGTTGCACCTCATTTTCAAGGAAATTTCCGGTAGAATCAGAAAATGACAAGCAAAATCCACTTACCCCGGTATCGGGACGCCGTGCTCCCATCTGTACCGCAATTCCTGCACGAATTCGTACCACACGTGACACAGAGCCTTCAAACCGCCCAGACTGTAGAGGGCGTTGGCCAAAACAATTGCCACGCGCCAAATCAACGAGTCTGCGTCGCACGTTTTCACGCCTTTGAACGCGTCCGTCATCTGTCAAATGTCAAATTGACTGTCAAAAAATTTTTTTTTTATTTATTTATTATTTTAATACCAATTTAACAAAAAAAATAGTTTTTTTTTTTTTTTTTTTTTTGACAGTACCTGATTGGTTTCGGTGCGTCCGTACGGAAAAGTGGACTTTTCGTCCGCGTCCGGAAACAGGAAATAAAGCAACGGCACCAACACCCCATCTTCCAGGGGTGGATTACCTGAAAAAAAAAAAAAAAAAAAAAAAATGTTATTACATACCCTAAACCCCCCCTGGTTAACTTAACCTTTAGTTAACCTTCTCTGGTGTAATTTCCTTAATAAAAACGGTTCGGTGAGCAAATCCAGGGGACTGTCCTGATGGGCGGGAAGGTAGTCCCCCAGAAGATTATTTACACTGTTTGGAGTGTCCATCACTTGGTACACTTCTAGTAAACAGTCGGCCAGCAAAGTACTGGGGTTTCCCTGGTCGAAATGGGCTGTGACAGCCCATTTCTGAGCCTTGAGCGGATCAAAGTCGCTGTGACTTTCCGTGTCGATGACCGAGTGCTCAGAAAGCCCACTCCAGCTCGCTTCGAAGCACAGTGCACTCACCGGATCAGCTGAGACACCCCAAGGTAGCTCAAACATTTCCGAGTCCTGCTGGTACCATCCCGAGTCCTTTAAAATGTACCTCAAGCGACAGGAAACTAAAACGTTATCTTCCGGGGTGTTTAGTTTGGTTTTAAACAAATCCAGCAGGCCTGTCAGGTATTGACAGTACAAGGGGCCTCTTTTGAGGTGGATTACATCAAAACTGGTCCTCACATCGTTTTGGTAAGTCCCAGCGTACATTCTCTGCCAGGGCTCCTTAATCTGCACAAACATCGGAATGTCCTGATTGCAGGACACTACATTGAGGGCACTTAACAGGATTTTCACCCCACTTTCACTCCCTATCACCGAATTAGAGGTAAACACTATAAATTCCCGCAAACCGTACCACTCGGCCAGACAGGAGTGTGGGAAATCCGGTTTGTCCTGGAGGAAATCAAACCGCCCGTCCAGGACGTGTTTGGGCTTGTCCTGGACGTGTTTTTGGTGCCAGATTAGAGTGAAACTGGCCTCCCCATAGGCTACGGTGTCCTCGAGGATTGTCCAGGTGTTTTCTGGGGTTTTCGGGTGGGATTTCCACTGTCTTAGCGCTTCCTCGATGCGGGCCACCAGGACTTCCCAATCGGTCGCGGTGGTAAAGTCTTCGTGGTAGAATTCCGTTTCGTCGATTTCCTCGTTCATTTTTCCACTTTAACCACGCAAAATTAGTAAAAAAAAGTTTGTTTACCAATACTCCTGGTCAACTTTTGAGGTTAGAAAGTTGTTGACACGTGACCGGTTCGGTTGGATCGAATGGAATCGTCACGTGATTGACTGGACGTTGACGTTTGACGGTGCGGTGACGTTTCCAACTGTCAAAACTTACAAAACAGTGATGTTGCCCTTTGAGTGACTCTGGAAAAGTAATTTTCAGCTTTCCCTGTCTCTAAACAGACATTTTTGGTTGCCTGGAGTTTCTGAAGCCCCGTGAAGACGGGTCTTGATGTGCCAGACGCCTCTAGCAGCCATTTTGTATTACCAGAAGGCTCTACAAGTTATTTTTAGTGGCCAGAAGCCTCTGAAATCTTCTCAAGCTTATTAAAACTGTTTTTAAGGTGAGAGAGGGATCTAGTAGCTATTTTGTATTGCCAGAGGCCTCTAGCAGCCATTGTTAGTTGCCAGAGGCCTCTAGCAGCCATTTTTAGTTGCCAGAGGCCTCTGAAACCTTCTTAAGCTTATTAAAATTGGTTTTAAGGTGCCAGAGGCCTCTGGCAGCCATTTTTAGTTGCCAGAGGCCTCTGAAACCTTCTTTAGCTTATCAAGACAGTTTTTAGTGTGCCAGAGGCCTCTGGCAGCCATTTTTAGTTGCCAGAAGCCTCTGAAACCTTCTTAAGCTTACTAAAATTGTTTTTAAAGTGCCAGAGGCCTCTAAAACATTCTGAGGGATATCTCAAAATGCCAGAAGGTTCTAATAGCCATTAGAATGTGCCAGAAGCATCTGAAAGCTTTCAATAGTCTTCTAAAATTGCCAGAAGCCTCTGGAACATTCTGAGGGACATCTCAAAGTGCCAGAAGGTTCTAATAGCCATTAGAATGTGCCAGAAGCCTCTGAAAGCTTCTAAGAGATTTTGAAAGTGGCCGGAAGCCTCTGAAACATTCTAATGGACATGTTAATGTGCCGGAAACATTAAATAGAGATTTGAATGTGCCAAAAGCTTCTGAAACCTTTTTAAGAGTGTTCTAAAGTTACCAGAGATCTCTAGACACATTCTGATGGACATCTCAAACTGCCAAAAGGTTCTAATAGCGATTTGAATGTGAGAGAAGCATCTGAAACCTTCTAAGACACTTTGAAAGTTGCCAGAAGCCTCTAGAAACTATTTTGAAAGTACCAGAGGCTTCTGAAACATTCTGAGGGACATCTCAAAGTGCCAGAAGGTTTAAATAGCCATTAGAATGTGCCTGAAGCATCTGCAAGCTTTTAAGAGTCTAAAATTGCCAGAAACCTCTGGAACATTCTAATGGACATGTTAATGTGCCAAAAATATTAAATAGATATTTGAATGTGACAGAAGCCTCTGAAAATCGTTTTGAAAGTGCCAGAGGCCTTTGAAACAGTCTAATGGACATTTTAACTTACCAGAAGCTGCTAATAGAGATTAGAATGTTCCAGAAGCATCTGCAAGCTTTTAAGAGTCTTCTAAAGTTGGCAGAAACCTCTGAAACGTTCTAATGGACATTTTAATGTTCCAAAAACATTAAATAGAGATTTGAATGTGACAGAAGCCTCTAAAAATCGTTTCGAAAGTGCCAGAGGCCTCTGAAATGGAACCACAACACTGAAACCATACTAACTGTCCCTCTGGTCACCTTGTTTAAGCAGTTTAATCAAATTTTCACTGTACAGGAAGGAAAAACCGGTAAAAATTACATTTAAAACAACTACAGCTGTTTAAGAAAGCGAATTAGGTTAGGTTAGTAAGTGACAGTGACTGAATGACAGTTGACAGAGCGCTTGTGTTGTTCTCTCTGTCGCACCCGTACGCATTATGGGATTTATATTTATCGGCCATCTTTGTTGTTTATTTATTAAAATTGACAGCGTTCCCACAGAGGGCTTGTGTTGTTCTCTTTGTTGCACCCGTACGTATTGTGGGATTTATCGGCCATCTTTGTTGTTTATTTATTAAAATCTGGGTTTACACAACAAAATGGATGTTTTTCTGTCAGAAGCCTCTAAAAACTGTTTTGCAAGTGTCCGAAACGTTCTAAGGGACATTTCCAAGTGCCAGAAGGTTCTAATAGAGATTTGAATGTGACAGAAACCTTCTCAAGCTTATTAAAATTGTTTTTAAGCTGCCAAGACTGTGGTGGCGCATTCGCCAATTGTCAAGATTATTTTCTCACCAATTTTAATACTTTTCAAACAATCCAATTTAGACAAAGAAGAAAAACTAATTTAATAACGCAACGTTTGCTCTTTGGTGCACTTGATCAGCGCCTGCGTAAACTTGACGAATCCGGTGTCTTTCGGTTTTTCCAGGCCGCGATGAACGCGATTTTTCATCACCGCAACGAACTCCTTGTTGCTCAGCTGGCCGTCCTCTGTCAAAAAAAAACTGACAGACTGTCAACTTTGACAGATACGACTACTCACGATTGTCGTCGAAAATGGTGAAAACGACGCGCACCACGTGATCGCTCAGATCGACGTGCGCCACCGTTTTGGCCACGTGCTTCAACGTTGCCTGATCGATCGAGGCGCCCGCAATGTGATAGAACATCAATGCGGTGTCCACGTCGTTAATGTTGCTCAGAAACCGGAAAAAGTTCAGATAATCCTCCCTGGAGACGCCCTCGGTCGACTTGAACCTGTCGGCACACGCGTGACGTCACCAGTTGGCCCCCCACTTTGATTTCGTCGCAAAAAATCGAGTTTGTGCTGATTTTCTACTAAATCCGAGATGGGAAACGCAGTGGTGACGTTTGTTTTTCCGTCACTTTGGAAATTTTCAGGAAAAGTCACGTTTCCCGAACCGAGTGACAGATACGTCAAATCTGACAGCTGCAATGGATTCCCCGTCCTCGAGTTAGTCGAAAACGAGTACCATCAAGCCTAGACTATTTCAATCCAAAATGGCGAGGAAATTGCAAATGGCCTCCACAAGCGTCATTTTGACATTTTCGTAAAAAATCGAGTTTGCACTCGTTTTCCACTAAATCGAGGACGAGGAATTCAGTGATGACGCTAATTTTCTTGTATCTCGTGCAGAAACACAGTTTTTCACAAAAAACTTCTTAAAATGACGTTTCTCGAACTGAGTGACAGATACGTCAAATCTGACAGCTGGAATGGATTCCCCGTCCTCGAGTTAGTCGAAAAGGAGTACCCACAAGCCTAGACTATTTCAATCCAAAATGGCGGGGAAATTGCAAATGGCCTCCACAAGCGTCATTTTGACATTTTCGTAAAAAATCGAGTTTGCACTCGTTTTCCACTAAATCGAGGACGAGGAATTCAGTGATGACGCTAATTTTCTTGTATCTCGTGCAGAAACACAGTTTTTCACAAAAAACTTCTTAAAATGAAGTTTCTCGAACTGAGTGACTGATACGTCAAATCTGACAGCTGGAATGGATTCCCCGTCCCCGAATTAGTCGAAAACGAGTACCATCAAGCCTAGACTATTTCAATCCAAAATGGCGGAAATTAACAAAATGGCGTCCCCCCCTATCCCAGTTCTTACGTTTTTCTGACGCGCTTCAGCATTTTCGCCTTTTTTTTCGGCGAATAGCCCGCGTACGCCAACAGCAATTCGGAAAATGCCACTTCGGTTATGTTGCCGCGTTCGTTCGGCATTTTCCGGTTGAATTCCAAACTCAGAATTTCCTTTTGCAAATGCTCCTGAAAGTCGAGAAACTTTTCGATCGTCAATTTTTGCTCGAGATTCGCACCGAAAAAGTAGGTGGTCAGGGCCGAATTTACTCCCTAAAAAAACCTAACCTAACAAAAAAAAAAAAAAAAAAAAAAAAAACCGGACAAACTTAACCTTAAAAGTGTTTCCAGTGTTGGCGTGGTCGCGATGCCTCGATCCGATACTGGATTGTTGACGTATTATGGTGGCCACTTTTTCAAATTCCTCGCAGTCCACTTCGCCATCGCCGTTCAGGTCGAACATGCGAAAAGCTATTTCAAAATGGCGGCGGGAGGCTTAGAAAAAAAAAAAAAAAAAAAAAATCTCCGCCATTTTGACAATTTCTGTCAAAACACTTACTGGACAACACTGTCAGCAGAAATATGTAATCGGAAAACGTGATCAATCCGGCACTGCCCAATTTGTAGAAAATACTGTCCTCGTCCAAGGTGAGATCGATTTTGTGTTGAACAGCCTAAACAGACGTAAAACAATCAATTTGGTCGCCATTTTGTTTTCCTAACACACATTTTTCCTAAAAAATCTCGAGTTTGTACTCGTTTTCCACGAAAAAATGAAGTTTCTCGAACCGAGTGACAGATACGTCAAATCTGACAGCGGGAATGGATTCCCCGTCCCCAAGTTAGTCGAAAACGAGTACCCACAAGCCTAGACTATTTCAATCCAAAATGGCGGGGAAATTGCAAATGGCCTCCACAAGCGTCATTTTGACGTTTTCGTAAAAAATCAAGTGTGTACTCGTTTTCTACTAAATCGAGGATGAGGAATTCAGTGTTGACGTTAATTTTTGCGTAACTCTCCCCCAAACCCAGATTTTTCTAAAAAATGAAGTTTCTTGAACCGAGTGACAGATACGTCAAATCTGACAGTTGGAATGGATTCCCCGTCCCCAAGTTAGTCGAAAACGAGTACCATCAAGCCTAGACTATTTCAATCCAAAATGGCGGGGAAATTGCAAATGGCCTCCACAAGCGTCATTTTGACATTTTCGTAAAAAATCAAGTTTGCACTCGTTTTCTACTAAATCGAGGATGGGGAATTCAGTGGTGACGTTAATATTTGCGTAACTCTTCCCCGAACCCAGATTTTTCCAAAAAATGAAGTTTCTCGAACCGAGTGACAGATACGTCAAATCTGACGTCAGAAATGGATTCCTTGACCTCGAATTAGTCGAAAACGAGTACCCACAAGCCTAGACTATTTCAATTCAAAATGGCGGGGAAATTGCAAATGGCCTCCACAAGCGTCATTTTGACATTTTCGTAAAAAATCAAGTTTGCACTCGTTTTCTACTAAATCGAGGATGGGGAAATCAGTGGTGACGTTAATTTTTGCGTAACTCTCCCCCAAACCCAGATTTTTCCAAAAAATGAAGTTTCTCAAACCTAGTTATAGATACGTCAAATCTGACAGCTGCAATGGATTCCCCGTCGTCGAGTTAGTCGAAAACGAGTACCCACAAGCCTAGACTATTTTAATTCAAAATGGCGGGGAAATTGCAAATGGCCTCCACAAGCGTCATTTTGACGTTTTCGTAAAAAATCAAGTTTGTACTCGTTTTCTACTAAATCGAGGATGAGGAATTCGGTGGTGTCGTTAATTTTTGCGTAACTTTCCCCCATACCCAGATTTTTCCAAAAAATGAAGTTTCTCGAACCGAGTGACAGATACGTCAAATCTGACAGCTGCAATGGATTCCCCGTCGTCGAGTTAGTCGAAAACGAGTACCATCAAGCCTAGACTATTTCAATCCAAAATGGCGGGGAAATTGCAAATGGCCTCCACAAGCGTCATTTTGACGTTTTCGCAAAAAATCAAGTTTGTACTCGTTTTCTACTAAATCGAGGATGGGGAAATCAGTGGTGACGTTAATTTTTGCGTAACTCTCCCCCAAACCCAGATTTTTCCCAAAAATGAAGTTTCTCAAACCTAGTTATAGATACGTCAAATCTGACAGCTGGAATGAATTCCCCGTCCCCAAGTTAGTCGAAAACGAGTACCATCAAGCCTAGCCTATTTCAATTCAAAATGGCGTAAATTGCAAATGGCCTCCACAAGCGTCATTTTGACATTTTCGTAAAAAATCAAGTTTGCACTCGTTTTCTACTAAATCGAGGATGGGGAATTCAGTGTTGACGTTAATTTTTGCGTAACTCTCCCCCGAACCCAGATTTTTCCAAAAAATAAAGTTTCTCGAACTGAGTGACAGATACGTCAAATCTGACAGCTGGAATGGATTCCCCGTCCTCGAGTTAGTCGAAAACGAGTACCATCAAGCCTAGACTATTTCAAGCCAAAATGGCGGGGAAATTGCAAATGGCCTCCACAAGCGTCATTTTGACGTTTTCGTAAAAAATCAAGTTTGTACTCGTTTTCTACTAAATCGAGGATGAGGAATTCAGTGTTGACGTTAATTTTTGCGTAACTCTCCCTCAAACACAGATTTTTCCAAAAAATTAAATTTCTCGAACCGTGTAACATATACGGACAAACTGACTGCAGAAATGGATTCCTTGACCCCAAGTTAGTCGAAAACGAGTACCCACAAGCCTAGACTATTTCAATCCAAAATGGCGTAAATTGCAAATGGCCTCCACAAACGTCATTTTGACATTTTCGTAAAAAATCAAGTTTGCACTCGTTTTCTACTAAATCGAGGATGGGGAATTCAGTGGTGACGTTAATTTTTGTGTAACTCTCCCCCGAACCCAGATTTTTCCAAAAAATGAAGTTTCTCGAACCGAGTGACAGATACGTCAAATCTGACAGCGGGAATGGATTCCCCGTCCCCAAGTTAGTCGAAAACGAGTACCATCAAGCCTAGCCTATTTCAATTCAAAATGGCGTAAATTGCAAATGGCCTCCACAAACGTCATTTTGACATTTTCGTAAAAAATCAAGTTTGCACTCGTTTTCTACTAAATCGAGGATGAGGAATTCAGTGGTGACGTTAATTTTTGCGTAACTCTCCCCCATACCCAGATTTTTCTAAAAAATGAAGTTTCTTGAACCGAGTGACAGATACGTCAAATCTGACAGTTGGAATGGATTACCCGTCCCCAAGTTAGTCGAAAACGAGTACCATCAAGCCTAGCCTATTTCAATCCAAAATGGCGGGGAAATTGCAAATGGCCTCCACAAGCGTCATTTTGACATTTTCGTAAAAAATCAAGTTTGCACTCGTTTTCTACTAAATCGAGGATGGGGAATTCAGTGGTGACGTTAATTTTTGCGTAACTCTCCCCCAAACCCAGATTTTTCCAAAAAATGAAGTTTCTCGAACCGAGTGACAGATACGTCAAATCTGACAGCGGGGATGGATTCCCCGTCCCCAAGTTAGTCGAAAACGAGTACCATCAAGCCTAGACTATTTCAATTCAAAATGGCGGAAATTGCAAATGGCGCCGACAGATAGAGACAAAGCGACTTCGGAAATGGAGTCGAAAACGAGTACAAACACCAGTTTATCTTAAAAAATCCGACAGTCAGCACCATCTAGTACGAATACGGGCAAATTACGAAAGCGAGTACACAAAACACAAAAAAACATGCACGAATACAAAAAAAAGTAGTTTACCTGTAAACCGTGCTGAAACACAAAAAGACAAAAATTGAGTTGACAGGAAAAATTTTTTTTTACTGTCAGTTTTGTGATACCTGTCAAAAGTGACATGACAATTTAAATTACTTACTTTCGGATCGTAACGTCGATACTGGTCCAATCCGAGCCCTGGAAAACAAACGACAAGTTTGAACCGGTTAATACACGCCCCCTCGTGAGAGGGGGTGGGGGTAATGTTAGTTAAGCACACACCGTTCAGAGGGCGCTCATCTGTCACAACTGTCAAACTTGACATTTTTTTTTTGATATTTGACGTACTTAACCAACTCCCTAGCCGGGAGCACTCCGAGTGACGTCACCGCGAGAGGACTCGCGGTGACGTCATCCGAGTGCCCGCCATTACCGTCGGGCTGTTTCAATCCGGGCGTCATCGATCGCAGAAAATCGCCGGGCGTCATGAACACCTCGTGATGATCGGGCGTGGCGCCCTGCACCTGAAGAGTGGCAAAATAACGAAACACCTTGTCCGGAGTCGAATAGTGCCGGATGCGATTCTCGTACTCGATTATCTGGAAAAATACGTGGAAAAGTCACGTGCAGCGTCAGAAAATCCGCCATTTTCTCCGGAAAATGTGGCGGGGCCGCGAAAACAAAATGGCGTTTCCGATATGGGATTTTTGACGTGCGACAGTGCCCCTCTGACGTTTGACAGTTAAAACACCACAACAGTTAGTTAATGATTAGTAAATGCCCCCAAAAGAAACTTAAGCTTGGTTCGCATGAAACCGGACAGCGGAAAATCGTTCAGCCAATCGGCGAGTGAGAAAATGACAGTTTTAAGCACATTTTTGGAATCCTCACTAAATTTCCTATCTAATGCCAGAAAAAAACACTAAAAAATTGAGTACAGTCAGGGAGAAAAGTCGTGTCAAATTTTGAACTGCTAGAAAGACAGTCAGAGACAAAATCGCCTGTAAAACCCACTTGGAATGAGAAAATGACAGTTTTAAGCACATTTTTGGAATCCCCATTAAATTTCCTATCCAATGAAATTAAAAAAAACAAAAAAATTGAGTACAGTCAGGGAGAAAAGTATTGTCAAAGTTTGAACTGCTAGAAAGACAGTTTAAAAGGACAGTCACGGACAAAATCACCTCTAAAACTCACTTGGAGTGAGAAAATGACAGTTTTAAGCACATTTTTGGAATCCTCATTAAATTTCCTATCCAATGAAATTAAAAAAAACAAAAAAATTGAGTACAGTCAGGGAGAAAAGTATTGTCAAAGTTTAAACTGCTAGAAAGACAGTCAGAGACAAAATCGCCTGTAAAACCCACTTGGAATGAGAAAATGACAGTTTTAAGCACATTTTTGGAATCCTCACTAAATTTCCTATCTAATGCCAGAAAAAAAAACTAAAAAAATTGAGTACAGTCAGGGAGAAAAGTCGTGTCAAAGTTTGAACTGCTAGAAAGACAGTCAGAGACAAAATCGCCTGTAAAACCCACTTGGAATGAGAAAATGACAGTTTTAAGCACATTTTTGGAATCCTCATTAAATTTCCTATCCAATGAAATTAAAAAAAACAAAAAAATTGAGTACAGTCAGGGAGAAAAGTATTGTCAAAGTTTAAACTGCTAGAAAGACAGTTTAAAAGGACAGTCACGGACAAAATCGCCTGTAAAACTCACTTGGAGTGAGAAAATGACAGTTTTAAGCACATTTTTGGAATCCTCACTAAATTTCCTATCAAATGAAATTAAAAAAAACAAAAAAATTGAGTACAGTCAGGGAGAAAAGTATTGTCAAAGTTTGAACTGCTAGAAAGACAGTCAGAGACAAAATCGCCTGTAAAACCCACTTGGAATGAGAAAATGACAGTTTTAAGCACATTTTTGGAATCCTCATTAAATTTCCTATCCAATGAAATTAAAAAAAACAAAAAAATTGAGTACAGTCAGGGAGAAAAGTATTGTCAAAGTTTAAACTGCTAGAAAGACAGTTTAAAAGGACAGTCACGGACAAAATCACCTCTAAAACTCACTTGGAGTGAGAAAATGACAGTTTTAAGCACATTTTTGGAATCCTCACTAAATTTCCTATCTAATGCCAGAAAAAAACACAAAAAAATTGAGTACAGTCAGCGAGAAAAGTCGTGTCAAAGTTTGAACTGCTAGAAAGACAGTCAGAGACAAAATCGCCTGTAAAACCCACTTGGAATGAGAAAATGACAGTTTTAAGCACATTTTTGGAATCCTCATTAAATTTCCTATCCAATAACCTCAAAAAACATTTTAAAATTTGGTACAGTCAGGGTGAAAATTGGTGTCAAAGTTTGAACTGCCAGAAAGACAGTTTGAAAGGACAGTCAAGGACAAAATCGCTTGTAACACCCACTTGGAGTGCCCGAATCACGTTTTTAAGCACATTTTTGGAATCCTCACTAAATTTCCTATCCAATGACACTAAAAAACCTTACAAAATTTGGTACAGTCAGGGAGAAAAGTGAGGTTAAAGTACAAACTCTCAGAAACACAGTTTGAAAGGACAGTCAAGGACAAAATCGCTTGTAAAACCCACTTGGAGTGACCAAATCATGTTTCTAAGCACATTTTTGGAATCCTCATTAAATTTCCTATCCAATAGCATAAAAAACACTAAAAAATCGAGTATAGTCAGTTAGAAAAACAGTGTCAAAATTTGAACTGCTAGAAAGACAGTCAGAGACAAAATTGTCTGTTAAACTCACTTGGAGTGAGAAAATGACAGTTTTAAGCACATTTTTGGAATCCTCATTAAATTTCCTATCCAATGACATAAGAAAACATTAAAAAATCGAGTACAGTCAGGGAGAAAAGTGACGTCAAAGTTTTCCCTGCGTAAAAAGCATTCATTCCGCACGTTCCGCACCCGGCGCTCCCTTATAATTCCGGATACATGAGAACCGAGCTTTATTCTTGAAAGTAGGGAAGGGAATTCTCAAGAGTGGATAGAATGTGACAGAAGAAGCTGACAAATGGCAGGTTCTAGTCACATTCTACCTGTCTCTTGATAATTCCTGCAAGAATAGGCAACCTGGTTAGTATTCACCATCAACCAGATTAATTTGCAAGTTTTGAGGTTATTTACCGTCGGGTTGTTTCATTCCGGGGGTGATAGCCCTCAAAAAATCATCGGGCGTCATGAACACCTCGTTATTAGCGTCCCCAATCAGCTTAACGGTGGCAAAATAGCGAAATATTTTATCCGGAGTGGAGTAGGACCTCATTCGATTCTCATACTCAATAATCTGACGAGTCAAACTGTAAAAACTAACCTCAAACAAGGTAATTTTCCTCACCTTACGATCCCTGAAACCCACTTTCTCCTTCTTGGGCTTTTTCTTAACGCCCTCCTCCTCCTCCTCCTCGCTCATCACCGATTTGGCTTTGACCGCACACCAATCGCCCACCCTGTAATTTTGAGGTTATCATCCTCATCAGGTGAAGATCCTGAGGGAATCAGACACACACGAACCCTTTCCAATCCAACAGTGGACTGGCCACCAACAAACACACCACCACCAGATAGTGTTTCGGATGGTTGGGTGCTGCGGGTACCAGTTGATTTGAAAGTCTGCCAATTGGGGGCCGATTGAAAATGGGGCGCAGCAGTCGCAGTTGGCACAGGCGATTCATGGTTTTTTGGGGCCCTCTCTGGGTCTCTAAAACCAACCAGGTAACCACACTTTTGTTTTGAGGGTGCCAACTGTCAAACCATTTTGCTTGACAGCTGACGTTTTTGACGTATAACTGCGGCGTTGCCAATCCTTTCAGGTTCGGCGAATGGCGTTTCTAAAAGGTTAGACAAAGATAGAAACAAAACTATGCATGACATTTCAAACTTTTTGATTTCTGGCACATTCAAAACATCATTAAGAGGCTTCTGGAACGTTCAGATGACCATTAGAATGTTTCAGAGCCCTGGGGCTCATTCAAAACAATTTGTAGAGGCTTCTGGCAACTTTAGAAGACTCTTAAAACGGTTCAGGACTTTCTGGAACATTCTAATCTCTATTAGCAGCTTCTGGTAAGTTAAAATGTCCATTAGAATGTTTCAAACGCCTCTGGCACTTTCAGAGGCTTCTGTCACATTCAAATCTCTATTTAATGTTTTCGGAACATTAAAATGTCCATTAGAATGTTTCAGAGGTTTCTGCCAACTTTAGAAGACTCTTAATAGCTTTTGGATGCTTCTGGCACATTCAAATCGCTATCAAAACCTTCTGGCACTTTGAGATGTCGCTCAGAATGTTTCAGAGACCTCTGGCACTTTCAAAATAGTTTCTAGAGGCTTCTGGCAACATTCAAAGTGTCTTAGAAGGTTTCAGATGCCTCTCTCACATTCAAATCGCTATTAGAACCTTTTGGCGGTTTGAGATGTCCATCAGAATGTGTCTAGAGACCTCTGGCAATTTTAGAACACTCTTAAAAAGGTTTCAGAGACTTCTGTCACATTCAAATCTCTATTTAATGTTACTGGCACATTAAAATGTCCATTAGAATGTTTCAGAGGCTTCGGGCAACTTTCAAAATCTCTTAGAAGCTTTCAGATGCTTTTGGCACATTCTAATGGCTATTAGAACCTTCTGGCACTTTGAGATGTCCATCAGAATGTTACAGAGACCTCTGGCACTTTCAAAATAGTTTTGACTGACTTCTAGCAACTTTCACAGTCTCTTAAAAGGTTTCAGGACTTTCTGGAACATTCTAATCTCTATTAGCAGCTTCTGGTAAGTTAAAATGCCCATTAGAATGTTTCAAACGCCTCTGGCACTTTCAAAACGATTTTCAGAAGCTTCTGTCACATTCAAATCTCTATTTAATGTTTTCGGAACATTAAAATGTCCATTAGAATGTTTCAGAGGTTTCTGCCAACTTTAGAAGAGGCTTAATAGCTTGCAGATGCTTCTGGCACATTCTAATCACTATTTGAACCTTCTGGCACTTTGAGATGTCCCTCAGAATGTTTCTAGAGGCTTCTGGCAACATTCAAAGTGTCTTAGAAGGTTTCAGATGCTTCTCTCACATTCAAATCTCTATTAGAACCTTTTGGCAGTTTGAAATGTCCATCAGAATGTGTCTAGAGACCTCTGGCAACTTTAGAACACTCTTAAAAAGGTTTCAGAGGCTTCTGTCACATTCAAATCTCTATTTAATGTTACTGGCACATTAAAATGTCCATTAGAATGTTTCAGAGGCTTCGGGCAACTTTCAAGATGCTTTCAGCTGCTTCTGGCACATTCTAATGGCTATTAGAACCTTCTGGCACTTTGAGATGTCCCTCAGAATGTTTCAGAGGCCTCTGGCACTTTCAACTTACTTTTGACTGGCTTCTGGCAACTTTAAAAGACTCCTAAAAGCTTTCAGACGCTTCTCTCACATTCAAACCCTTATTAAAACCTTCTGGCACTTGGAGATGTCCCTTAGAATGTTTCCAAAATAGTTTTTAGAGGCTTCTGGCACATTCACACCACTCCCCTCCCTGGAAAAACCTAAAAAACATCCATTTTGTTGCACAAACCCAGATTTTAAATAAACAAACAACAAAGATGGCCGATCAATCCCATAATGCGTACGGGTGCGACAAAGACAACAACACAAGCGCTCTGTCAGAACGCGCTGTCAATTTTAATAAATATACAACAAAGATGGCCGATAAATATAAATCCCATAATGCGTACGGGTGCGACAGAGAGAACAACACAAGCGCTCTGTCAACTGTCATTCAGTCACTGTCACTTGCTAACCTAACCTAATTCGCTTTCTTAAGCAGCTGTTAGTTGTTTTGAATGTGATTTTTGCCGGTTTTCTCTTCCTGTACAGTGAAAATTTGATTAAACTGCTTAAACAAGGTGACCAGAGGGACAGTTAGTATAGTTTCAGTGTTGTGGTTCCATTTCAGAGGCCTCTGGCACTTTCGAAACGATTTTTAGAGGCTTCTGTCACATTCAAATCTCTATTTAATGTTTTTGGAACATTAAAATGTCCATTAGAATGTTTCAGAGGTTTCTGCCAACTTTAGAAGACTCTTAATAGCTTTCGGATGCTTCTGGCACATTCTAATGGCTATTAGAACCTTCTGGCACTTTGAGATGTCCATCAGAATGTGTCTAGAGACCTCTGGCAATTATAGAACACTCTTAAAAAGGTTTCAGAGGCTTCTGTCACATTCAAATCTCTATTTAATGTTTTTGGAACATTAAAATGTCCATTAGAATGTTTCAGAGGCTTCTGGCAACTTTCAAAATCTCTTAGAAGCTTTCAGATGCTTCTGGCACATTCTAATGGCTATTAGAACCTTCTGGCACTTTGAGATGTCCCTCAGAATGTTTCAGAGACCTCTGGCACTTTCAAAATAGTTTTGACTGACTTCTAGCAACTTTCACAGTCTCTTAAAAGGTTTCAGGACTTTCTGGAACATTCTAATCTCTATTAGCAGCTTCTGGTAAGTTAAAATGTCCATTAGAATGTTTCAAACGCCTCTGGCACTTTCAAAACGATTTTCAGAAGCTTCTGTCACATTCAAATCTCTATTTAATGTTTTCGGAACATTAAAATGTCCATTAGAATGTTTCAGAGGTTTCTGCCAACTTTAGAAAACTCTTAATAGCTTGCAGATGCTTCTGGCACATTCTAATCGCTATTTGAACCTTCTGGCACTTTGAGATGTTCCTCAGAATGTTTCAGAGACCTCTGGCACTTTCAAAATAGTTTCTAGAGGCTTCTGGCAACATTCAAAGTGTCTTAGAAGGTTTCAGATGCCTCTCTCACATTCAAATCGCTATTAGAACCTTTTGGCGGTTTGAGATGTCCATCAGAATGTGTCTAGAGACCTCTGGCAATTTTAGAACACTCTTAAAAAGGTTTCAGAGACTTCTGTCACATTCAAATCTCTATTTAATGTTACTGGCACATTAAAATGTCCATTAGAATGTTTCAGAGGCTTCGGGCAACTTTCAAAATCTCTTAGAAGCTTTCAGATGCTTTTGGCACATTCTAATGGCTATTAGAACCTTCTGGCACTTTGAGATGTCCATCAGAATGTTACAGAGACCTCTGGCACTTTCAAAATAGTTTTGACTGACTTCTAGCAACTTTCACAGTCTCTTAAAAGGTTTCAGGACTTTCTGGAACATTCTAATCTCTATTAGCAGCTTCTGGTAAGTTAAAATGCCCATTAGAATGTTTCAAACGCCTCTGGCACTTTCAAAACGATTTTCAGAAGCTTCTGTCACATTCAAATCTCTATTTAATGTTTTCGGAACATTAAAATGTCCATTAGAATGTTTCAGAGGTTTCTGCCAACTTTAAAAGACTCTTAATAGCTTTCGGATGCTTCTGGCACATTCTAATCACTATTTGAACCTTCTGGCACTTTGAGATGTTCCTCAGAATGTTTCAGAGGCCTCTGGCACTTTCAAAATAGTTTCTAGAGGCTTCTGGCAACATTCAAAGTGTCTTAGAAGGTTTCAGATGCTTCTCTCACATTCAAATCTCTAGTAGAACCTTTTGGCGGTTTGAAATGTCCATCAGAATGTGTCTAGAGACCTCTGGCAACTTTAGAACACTCTTAAAAAGGTTTCAGAGGCTTCTGGCACATTCAAATCTCTATTTAATGTTACTGGCACATTAAAATGTCCATTAGAATGTTTCAGAGGCTTCGGGCAACTTTCAAGATGCTTTCAGCTGCTTCTGGCACATTCTAATGGCTCTTAGAACCTTCTGGCACTTTGAGATGTCCCTCAGAATGTTTCAGAGGCCTCTGGCACTTTCAACTTACTTTTGACTGGCTTCTGGCAACTTTAAAAGACTCCTAAAAGCTTTCAGACGCTTCTCTCACATTCAAACCCTTATTAAAACCTTCTGGCACTTGGAGATGTCCCTTAGAATGTTTCCAAAATAGTTTTTAGAGGCTTCTGGCACATTCACACCACTCACCTCCGTGGAAAAACCTAAAAAACATCCATTTTGTTGCACAAACCCAGATTTTAAATAAACAAACAACAAAGATGGCCGATCAATCCCATAATGCGTACGGGTGCGACAAAGACAACAACACAAGCGCTCTGTCAGAACGCGCTGTCAATTTTAATAAATATACAACAAAGATGGCCGATAAATATAAATCCCATATTGCGTACGGGTGCGACAGAGAGAACAACACAAGCGCTCTGTCAACTGTCATTCAGTCACTGTCACTTACTAACCTAACCTAATTCGCTTTCTTAAGCAGCTGTTAGTTGTTTTGAATGTGATTTTTGCCGGTTTTCTCTTCCTGTACAGTGAAAATTTGATTAAACTGCTTAAACAAGGTGACCAGAGGGACAGTTAGTATAGTTTCAGTGTTGTGGTTCCATTTCAGAGGCCTCTGGCACTTTCGAAACGATTTTTAGAGGCTTCTGTCACATTCAAATCTCTATTTAATGTTTTTGGAACATTAAAATGTCCATTAGAATGTTTCAGAGGTTTCTGCCAACTTTAGAAGACTCTTAATAGCTTTCGGATGCTTCTGGCACATTCTAATGGCTATTAGAACCTTCTGGCACTTTGAGATGTCCATCAGAATGTGTCTAGAGACCTCTGGCAATTATAGAACACTCTTAAAAAGGTTTCAGAGGCTTCTGTCACATTCAAATCTCTATTTAATGTTTTTGGAACATTAAAATGTCCATTAGAATGTTTCAGAGGCTTCTGGCAACTTTCAAAATCTCTTAGAAGCTTTCAGATGCTTCTGGCACATTCTAATGGCTATTAGAACCTTCTGGCACTTTGAGATGTCCCTCAGAATGTTTCAGAGACCTCTGGCACTTTCAAAATAGTTTTGACTGACTTCTAGCAACTTTCACAGTCTCTTAAAAGGTTTCAGGACTTTCTGGAACATTCTAATCTCTATTAGCAGCTTCTGGTAAGTTAAAATGTCCATTAGAATGTTTCAAACGCCTCTGGCACTTTCAAAACGATTTTCAGAAGCTTCTGTCACATTCAAATCTCTATTTAATGTTTTCGGAACATTAAAATGTCCATTAGAATGTTTCAGAGGTTTCTGCCAACTTTAGAAAACTCTTAATAGCTTGCAGATGCTTCTGGCACATTCTAATCGCTATTTGAACCTTCTGGCACTTTGAGATATCCCTCAGAATGTTTCAGAGGCCTCTGGCACTTTCAAAATAGTTTCTAGAGGCTTCTGGCAACATTCAAAGTGTCTTAGAAGGTTTTAGATGCTTCTCTCACATTCAAATCGCTATTAGAACCTTTTGGCGGTTTGAAATGTCCATCAGAATGTGTCTAGAGACCTCTGGCAACTTTAGAACACTCTTAAAAAGGTTTCAGAGGCTTCTGTCACATTCAAATCTCTATTTAATGTTACTGGCACATTAAAATGTCCATTAGAATGTTTCAGAGGCTTCGGGCAACTTTCAAAATGCTTTCAGCTGCTTCTGGCACATTCTAATGGCTCTTAGAACCTTCTGGCACTTTGAGATGTCCCTCAGACTGTTTCAGAGACCTCTGGCACTTTCAACTTACTTTTGACTGGCTTCTGGCAACTTTAAAAGACTCCTAAAAGCTTTCAGACGCTTCTCTCACATTCAAACCCTTATTAAAACCTTCTGGCACTTGGAGATGTCCCTTAGAATGTTTCCAAAATAGTTTTTAGAGGCTTCTGGCACATTCACACCACTCACCTCCGTGGAAAAACCTAAAAAACATCCATTTTGTTGCACAAACCCAGATTTTAAATAAACAAACAACAAAGATGGCCGATCAATCCCATAATGCGTACGGGTGCGACAAAGACAACAACACAAGCGCTCTGTCAGAACGCGCTGTCAATTTTAATAAATATACAACAAAGATGGCCGATAAATATAAATCCCATAATGCGTACGGGTGCGACAGAGAGAACACCACAAGCGCTCTGTCAACTGTCATTCAGTCACTGTCACTTGCTAACCTAACCTAATTCGCGTTCTTAAGCAGCTGTTAGTTGTTTTGAATGTGATTTTTACCGGTTTTCTCTTCCTGTACAGTGAAAATTTGATTAAAGTGCTTAAACAAGGTGACCAGAGGGACAGTTAGTATAGTTTCAGTGTTGTGGTTCCATTTCAGAGGCCTCTGGCACTTTCGAAACGATTTTTAGAAGCTTCTGTCACATTCAAATCTCTATTTAATGTTTTCGGAACATTAAAATGTCCATTAGAATGTTTCAGAGGTTTCTGCCAACTTTAAAAGACTCTTAATAGCTTTCGGATGCTTCTGGCACATTCTAATCACTATTTGAACCTTCTGGCACTTTGAGATGTCGCTCAGAATGTTTCAGAGACCTCTGGCACTTTCAAAATAGTTTCTAGAGGCTTCTGGCAACATTCAAAGTGTCTTAGAAGGTTTCAGATGCTTCTCTCACATTCAAATCGCTATTAGAACCTTTTGGCAGTTTGAAATGTCCATCAGAATGTGTCTAGAGACCTCTGGCAACTTTAGAACACTCTTAAAAAGGTTTCAGAGGCTTCTGTCACATTCAAATCTCTATTTAATGTTACTGGCACATTAAAATGTCCATTAGAATGTTTCAGAGGCTTCGGGCAACTTTCAAGATGCTTTCAGCTGCTTCTGGCACATTCTAATGGCTATTAGAACCTTCTGGCACTTTGAGATGTCCCTCAGAATGTTTCAGAGGCCTCCGGCACTTTCAACTTACTTTTGACTGGCTCCTAGCAACTTTAAAAGACTCCTAACAGCTTTCAGACGCTTGTCTCACATTCAAACCCTTATTAAAACCTTCTGGCACTTGGAGATGTCCCTTAGAATGTTTTCAAAATAGTTTTTAGAGGCTTCTGGCACATTCACACCACTCCCCTCCGTGGAAAAACCTAAAAAACATCCATTTTGTTGCACAAACCCAGATTTTAAATAAACAAACAACAAAGATGGCCGATCAATCCCATAATGCGTACGGGTGCGACAAAGACAACAACACAAGCGCTCTGTCAGAACGCGCTGTCAATTTTAATAAATATACAACAAAGATGGCCGATAAATATTGAAGGGTGTCATAGAAGGAGAAGGAAAATAATAATCTTCACCAACTTAACACTCCACTTTATTGAATCCCTTCGAATTCAATGTAGAATCAAATATAACAGATTTTTGTAGGAACTAACTAGAAAATGATTGAGATCGAAAAACGTAAGCATTGAGCAAGAATCGTCCATCTTGTGTTGTAATCCTGAGTTAAAGTGTCTCGTCATCGCCCTGAAGTCAGGTCCTTGCGTCCTATTCTTCTTTTTGCTTCTTGCCGGCTGACACTGCTGACAGTGTCGCCACAGTACCCCCCGTCCAGCGACAAAGTCGCGAAACGAACTGTTTTCCTTGTCTTAGCTGGCAACGTTGCGGGAGATTTTCGAACTTCTTCAAGGCGCGCATACGAATGTTCGGACTGGATCTGGAAATCATCTGGCAGATAGGCGGGCTTTAGGCGGTCTATTGTGATGTTGTCACTACGATTGCCAAGGTCAATCTTGAAGAACTTGTCACTTCTGGAGATAACACGATGGGGTCCAGAGTAAGGCGCTGTCAAAGGTGGTTTTACTGCATTATTTCGCACAAAAACATGGGAACAACTTGAAAGGTCCTTGGAGATAAAAGTTTTAATCTTGCTATGATCAGATGCTGGTCTAGGTTGAAGTTCTAACATTGTTGCTCTGAGTTTGCTGACCAACTCATTTTCGTTGGCTGGTTCAGTGGATGAATTTAGAAATTCTCCTGGTAGTTTAAGAGTGGTTCCATAAACAAGCTCAGCTGGTGAACAATCAATGTCCTCTTTGAAAATGTTTCGAAGACCCAATAAGGTTATTGGTAAAACTTCAGTCCAACGATCCGACTTGGCTGCAATGAGGCTTGCTTTAAGGGTCCTATGAAAACGTTCAATAAAACCATTTGCTTGAGGATGATATGATGTTGTTTTGATGTGCAGAATACCCAAGAATCTGGAAAGTTCTTTGAACAAGCTTGATTCAAATTGTCTCCCTCTATCCGAAGTAATCTTGCTGGGTACACCAAAACGCGATATCCAAGTAGAAATAAAGGTGGATGCAATGGTGGTTGCTGACATGTCTTTAATTGGAACTGCTTCGGGCCATCTAGTGAAACGATCCATCATTGTTAACACATAACGAAAATCACTGGACGATGGCAATGGTCCAACTATGTCGATGTGGACATGGTCAAATCTGTAGTCAGGCATAGAAATTTTCTGGTGAGCTGTCTTAGTATGTCGGTTGATTTTGGAGCGTTGACAGTTGAGGCATTGCCTACTCCAAAGGGCTACTTCTTTCTTGATGTTTCTCCATACGAAACGACTGGTCAGAAGCTTGATGGTTGCCTTAACACCGGGGTGAGAAATTCCATGAAGCTTTCTGAAAATACTAAGTCGATGTTTTTCTGGGATATAAGGACGAAATTTATTTTCAAAAACATCACAGTAAAGTTGAACATCAGTGCCTGGGATTTGAATCTGTTGAAGATTTAAACTGGAGTCAGTAAGCAGCTGGTTTAGTTCTGCGTCGTCAGTCTGATCTGCAGCTATTGCTTGGTAATTAATCTGAATATCTTCAATACTCGAGATTTCAGGTCTGGAAAGGTAGTCTGCTACTATGTTGTCTGAACCTTGAACATGGCGAATGTCAGTGGTAAATTGTGCAATGAAATCTAAATATCGAAACTGTCTAGGAGTGCACTTGTCACTTTTTTGATAGAAAGCAAAAGTGATTGGTTTGTGGTCAGTAAAAACAGTAAATCTGCGGCCTTCTAACATGAATCGAAAGTGTTTAATAGCAGCATAAATGGCGAACAGTTCTCTGTCATAAGCACTATACTTAGCCTGAGCAGTATTTAACTTCTGAGAGAAAAAAGCCAATGGTTGAAGTTGATCATTGTTCTTTTGTTGTAAGGAGGCTCCTACAGCAAAATCCGACGCATCTGTAGACAGAATGAGTTGAGCAGAAGGTAAGGGATGTGACAAAAAGGTGGCTTCAGCGAGGATTTCCTTACAGCTCTCAAATGCCTTCACTGCAACATCAGTCCAAGTTATTGGTTGCTGTTTTTTCTGCTTACCTTTAAGTAAGTCATGTAATGGTGCTTGAAGCTCAGCAGCCTTGGGAATGAATGAACGGTAGAAATTTAACATCCCAAGAAACCGTCGAAGTTGCTGAGTGTTGTTGGGCTTGGTAAAATTCCGTATAGCAGAAAACTTCTCGTCTGTTGGTTTGATGCCCTCTGCCGAAACTTCATGACCTAAGAAAAGAACTTTATTTTGGCCAAAAACACATTTTGACGAATTTATTAAAATTCCATATTGGCATAAACGTTCGAATACCATACGTAAATGTTCTAAATGTTGATCGGCTGACTCAGAGGCAACAAGGATGTCGTCAATGTAGACAAAACAGAAATCCAAGTCACGGAAAATTTCATCCATAAACCTCTGAAATGTTTGAGCAGCGTTTCTGAGCCCGAAGGACATGTACACAAATTCGTACAGACCAAACGGTGTTGTCACTGCAGTCTTATGTATATCATCAGCAGCAATCGGTATTTGATTGTAAGCGCGAACCAAATCCAGGGTGGAAAATAGTTTCTTGTTGGCCAATCCATGAGTAAAGTCCTTGATGTTGGGGATCGGATAAGAATCGTGAACGGTACGAGCATTAAGAGCTCGATAGTCTCCACACGGTCTCCAAGAAGTGTCCTTTTTGGGAACAAGATGCAAAGGTGAGGACCAGCTACTTTTTGATGGGCGGATGATTCCTTGTTCCAACATGGATTGAAACTCCTCTTTGGCGATGACAAGTCTGTCAGGTGCCAAACGTCTAGGGCGAGCTGATGCAGGTGGGCCAGGGGTAGTTATAATGGTATGAACAGTGTTGTGTTTGGCTTTGGAGTGTTGGTTGCGTGGCTGGGTAAGTGATGGAAAATTTTTGAGAAGTTTGTGGTACTCTGTAAGGACAATCATAGTTTGAATGAAAGGACCGTAAGAATTGGCATTATTTCCAATGGTTGATAGGCCAGTTGTCCTGTCAAAGATTGCGAGCTTTCTGCTATCTACAATAATGTTGTAAAAAGATAAAAAGTCGATTCCCAAAATTGGATGTGAAACATCGGCCACAAGAAATGTCCAACGAAAGCTTCTGCGAAGTCCAAAGTCCAAGGTGAAAGTACGCTGTCCGTAGGTCGAAATTTCTGAGTTGTTGGCTGCCAAAAGCTGGTAATTGGAGCGAGGACGCCTTTCTTTAAGCAAAGTGTATGGAAAAATGGAAACCTCGGCGCCGGTGTCCACTAAAAAACGAATTTTTGATGAATTGTCAGTCACAAATAAGCGGCGCGGGTTTGAGGAGGGTAGAAAACCCGCCGCTACTGGTTCTCCCCCCTTGAGTTTTCCGAGATAGTGAAAGAACATGGGCTATTACATTTTTTTGCTTTATCACCGAATCTGGAATGATAATAGCAAAGAGTACTTTGGTTCGAGGCCCTGTTGGTTGTCGTTCTCTCTGATGTCCTAGATCTGGAGCGTGGTTGTCTATGACAACAACTTTTGGTCTCCAATCTGTCCAGACGCTTAACAATTTCAGCCAATTGTTTGTGTATATCAGAATCTACACTAGAAACTGTACAAGCTAAAGATGGTGTACATACCTCATGAATTTTGTCAGCTAATTTGGCTAAGTTGTCTAGTGACATACCTTCCTGAGTGGTTAGAATTGTCTGAATCTGCTGGGGAAGTCTTCCAGTCCATAATGTTCTGAGAAAGTCCTCTGGAAGGGAAGTTGGTGCTAAACTCTGCAGCTTCCTGAGGTACTCGGATGGCTTTCGATCACCCATTTCTTCCTGTTGAAGAAGCTGGTGGATTTTTTGGTGTTGAGAAGCGGATAGTCTCTGTATGAGTTCCTGCTTAATAGTTCCATATTGATTGGCAGTAGGAGGTTGTGCTATTAAGTCACGCACGAGTTGGACTTGGTTAAAGTCTAGGTTAGCCACAACAATATTATATTTGGTGTTGTCATTCACAATACCACTAATAGCAAACTGACTGTCTAACTGAGCAAACCATAGTGCCGGTTCGTTTGGCCAAAAAGGTGGTACTTTTAAGGATACTCTCTCTACCATGTGGGTAGGAGCTGGTGCTGCAACTGAAGGTGATAGAGATGATGAAGTACCTTGTTGTTCCGTAGCCATTGTGGTGCGAGAGTTGTGAGTTTTCGAATGGTTCAGCGTTCTAGAACGTCCAAAAAGTAAGTCTGACTCTGGCTTGTAGATTCTTTTGTGTCGGGGTCACCAATGAAGGGTGTCATAGAAGGAGAAGGAAAATAATAATCTTCACCAACTTAACACTCCACTTTATTGAATCCCTTCGAATTCAATGTAGAATCAAATATAACAGATTTTTGTAGGAACTAACTAGAAAATGATTGAGATCGAAAAACGTAAGCATTGAGCAAGAATCGTCCATCTTGTGTTGTAATCCTGAGTTAAAGTGTCTCGTCATCGCCCTGAAGTCAGGTCCTTGCGTCCTATTCTTCTTTTTGCTTCTTGCCGGCTGACACTGCTGACAGTGTCGCCACAATATAAATCCCATAATGCGTACGGGTGCGACAGAGAGAACAACACAAGCGCTCTGTCAACTGTCATTCAGTCACTGTCACTTGCTAACCTAACCTAATTCGCTTTCTTTAGCAGCTGTTAGTTGTTTTGAATGTGATTTTTACCGGTTTTCTCTTCCTGTGTACAGTGAAAATTTCATTAAACTCCTACCTAAGGTGACCAGAGGGACAGTTAGTATGGTTTCAGTGTTGTGGTTCCATTTGGGCTACCTTCTGCTGCTCTACAAAAGCTGCGGGGTGCACGGTGGCCTGGGGGACTACTTGAACGGTATCGTGGGGTACTTTGGGGGCCACGCCGACCCAGAAAATCCCCTCCAGGACACTTTTTTGCACCCAATTCCCTACGAAGTGTCCCAACCAGACGAGCAGTTTATCAACGAAGCGGTCAAGTTAACTGGAGTGGCCCTGTCCGAGCTGGACACTTGCCAGCAAAGGGTAAGTTAAGTTACGTTTACATCTCCATGGGCCTTATAAGCAGTCGCTTTTCCAGGTAGTTTTGAAGCTGAAAAGCGATTGCGGCCGGATGAACGAGGAGGAATTGGCCAAAATGGCCGTACATTTGTTAAACTGTCAATCGTACGTGGAAGGGAGGAAAATGTATCCTTGTACAGAGGAAATGTCCATCAAACAATGCACCAGCGACATGGATTCCGACACTTGGATCAGTTATCATTTAATGAGCAATCGGTCAGTATAACTTTGTGTCATTTCAATCCCGTGAAAAGTCCTGAAGGATTTGACAGAAGTGCGTGATTTTTTGATATGTCATTTCTGACAGTTTTCCGGATAATTCAACGCAAAAACCACGTTTCTACCTCTTTTACTTCCCGAGTTATTGATGTTTTTCCATTGACATGCGTTTTTCGTTAATTTCCTACTTTGTGTCATTTCAATCCCGTGAAAACTCCTGAAGGATTTGACAGAAGTGCGTGATTTTTGGATATGTCATTTGTGACAGTTTTCTGATTAAGTCAACGCAAAAATGACGTTTCTACCTCTTTTACTTTCCGAGATATTGACATTTTTCTGTTTAAGTGACTTTTTTGTAAATTTCTAATTTTGTGTAATTTCAATCCTGTGAAAATCATGGAATGACTTGACAGAAATGCGTGATTTTTGGATATGTCATTTGTGACAGTTTTCTGATTAAGTCAACGCAAAAATGACGTTTCTACCTCTTTTACTTTCCGAGTTATTGATGTTTTTCCATTGACATGCAACATGACCTCCAGGGAGGACTTTTTGATTGATTTAACGTTGAATTGTCAATTTAGAAGGTGATCACGTGTCAGAACAACTGTCACAATCATCACCTGTCAATTCGTAGAGCTGTCAAGCGCTTACTTTTAAAGGCCATTTTGTGCCGCCATTTTGAATCGCTATTGGTTTTGATGACATTGACGTCTGTCATTTTGGTTTTATGACATTGACGTGTCTGTCAAATTTTGACACTTTTGACATTGACGTCTGTTTCAGGGCGAGGGCGGTGTGTTACACGGTGAGACAGGCGCAGTTTCGCGGTCTGGCCGAGCGAACTGTCAATCGTTTGATGGAAGCCTCGCAGAATCAGCTGATCTCATTGGACCGCATCGCCACCAATCAGGAGAGCATTCTCGATTTGGCCGAAACCACCCACCAATCGCTGTTTGACGGTAAGTTGTCGTCTGTCACTTTTGACAGCTGACTTTTTTTTTTTTTTTTTTGTTGCGCATGTCAGTGGAAAAACATCAATAACTCGGGAAGTAAAAGAGGTAGAAACGTCGTTTTTGCGTTGACTTAATCGGAAAACTGTCACAAATGACATATCCAAAAATCACGCATTTCTGTCAAGTCATTCCATGATTTTCACAGGATTGAAATTACACAAAATTAGAAATTTACAAAAAAGTCACTTAAACAGAAAAACGTCAATATCTCGGAAAGTAAAAGAGGTAGAAACGTCATTTTTGCGTTGACTTAATCGGAAAACTGTCACAAATGACATATCCAAAAATCACGCACTTCTGTCAAGTCATTCCATGATTTTCACAGGATTGAAATTACACAAAATTAGAAATTTACAAAAAAGTCACTTAAACAGAAAAACGTCAATATCTCGGAAAGTAAAAGAGGTAGAAACGTCATTTTTGCGTTGACTTAATCAGAAAACTGTCACAAATGACATATCCAAAAATCACGCACTTCTGTCAAGTCATTCCATGATTTTCACAGGATTGAAATTACACAAAATTAGAAATTTACAAAAAAGTCACTTAAACAGAAAAACGTCAATATCTCGAAAAGTAAAAGAGGTAGAAACGTCGTTTTTGCGTTGACTTAATCAGAAAACTGTCACAAATGACATATCCAAAGATCACGCATTTCTGTCAAGTCATTCCATGATTTTCACAGGATTGAAATTACACAAAATTAGAAATTTACAAAAAAGTCACTTAAACAGAAAAACGTCAATATCTCGGGAAGTAAAAGAGGTAGAAACGTCGTTTTTGCGTTGACTTAATCGGAAAACTGTCACAAATGACATATCCAAAAATCACGCACTTCTGTCAAGTCATTCCATGATTTTCACAGGATTGAAATTACACAAAATTAGAAATTTACAAAAAAGTCACTTAAACAGAAAAATGTCAATATCTCGGAAAGTAAAAGAGGTAGAAACGTCATTTTTGCGCTGACTTAATCAGAAAACTGTCAGAAATGACATATCCAAAAATCACGCACTTCTGTCAAATCCTTCAGGAGTTTTCACGGGATTGAAATGACGCAAAGTAGGAAATTAATGAAAAACGCATGTCAATGGAAAAACATCAATAACTCGGGAAGTAAAAGAGGTAGAAACGTCATTTTTGCGCTGACTTAATCGGAAAACTGTCACAAATGACATATCCAAAGATCACGCACTTCTGTCAAGTCATTCCATGATTTTCACAGGATTGAAATTACACAAAATTAGAAATTTACAAAAAAGTCACTTAAACAGAAAAACGTCAATATCTCGGAAAGTAAAAGAGGTAGAAACGTCATTTTTGCGTTGACTTAATCAGAAAACTGTCACAAATGACATATCCAAAAATCACGCATTTCTGTCAAGTCATTCCATGATTTTCACAGGATTGAAATTACACAAAATTAGAAATTTACAAAAAAGTCACTTAAACAGAAAAACGTCAATATCTCGGGAAGTAAAAGAGGTAGAAACGTCATTTTTGCGTTGACTTAATCGGAAAACTGTCACAAATGACATATCCAAAAATCACGCACTTCTGTCAAGTCATTCCATGATTTTCACAGGATTCAAATTACACAAAATTAGAAATTTACAAAAAAGTCACTTAAACAGAAAAACGTCAATATCTCGGAAAGTAAAAGAGGTAGAAACGTCATTTTTGCGTTGACTTAATCGGAAAACTGTCACAAATGACATATCCAAAAATCACGCACTTCTGTCAAGTCATTCCATGATTTTCACAGGATTGAAATTACACAAAATTAGAAATTTACAAAAAAGTCACTTAAACAGAAAAACGTCAATATCTCGGGAAGTAAAAGAGGTAGAAACGTCATTTTTGCGTTGACTTAATCAGAAAACTGTCACAAATGACATATCCAAAAATCACGCACTTCTGTCAAGTCATTCCATGATTTTCACAGGATTGAAATTACACAAAATTAGAAATTTACAAAAAAGTCACTTAAACAGAAAAACGTCAATATCTCGGGAAGTAAAAGAGGTAGAAACGTCATTTTTGCGTTGACTTAATCAGAAAACTGTCACAAATGACATATCCAAAAATCACGCATTTCTGTCAAGTCATTCCATGATTTTCACAGGATTGAAATTACACAAAATTAGAAATTTACAAAAAAGTCACTTAAACAGAAAAACGTCAATATCTCGGGAAGTAAAAGAGGTAGAAACGTCATTTTTGCGTTGACTTAATCGGAAAACTGTCACAAATGACATATCCAAAAATCACGCATTTCTGTCAAGTCATTCCATGATTTTCACAGGATTGAAATTACACAAAATTAGAAATTTACAAAAAAGTCACTTAAACAGAAAAACGTCAATATCTCGGAAAGTAAAAGAGGTAGAAACGTCATTTTTGCGTTGACTTAATCAGAAAACTGTCACAAATGACATATCCAAAAATCACGCACTTCTGTCAAGTCATTCCATGATTTTCACAGGATTGAAATTACACAAAATTAGAAATTTACAAAAAAGTCACTTAAACAGAAAAACGTCAATATCTCGAAAAGTAAAAGAGGTAGAAACGTCATTTTTGCGTTGACTTAATCAGAAAACTGTCACAAATGACATATCCAAAAATCACGCATTTCTGTCAAGTCATTCCATGATTTTCACAGGATTGAAATTACACAAAATTAGAAATTTACAAAAAAGTCACTTAAACAGAAAAACGTCAATATCTCGGAAAGTAAAAGAGGTAGAAACGTCATTTTTGCGTTGACTTAATGAGAAAACTGTCACAAATGACATATCCAAAAATCACGCATTTCTGTCAAGTCATTCCATGATTTTCACAGGATTGAAATTACACAAAATTAGAAATTTACAAAAAAGTCACTTAAACAGAAAAACGTCAATATCTCGGGAAGTAAAAGAGGTAGAAACGTCATTTTTGCGTTGACTTAATCGGAAAACTGTCACAAATGACATATCCAAAAATCACGCATTTCTGTCAAGTCATTCCATGATTTTCACAGGATTGAAATTACACAAAATTAGAAATTTACAAAAAAGTCACTTAAACAGAAAAACGTCAATATCTCGGAAAGTAAAAGAGGTAGAAACGTCATTTTTGCGTTGACTTAATCAGAAAACTGTCACAAATGACATATCCAAAAATCACGCACTTCTGTCAAGTCATTCCATGATTTTCACAGGATTGAAATTACACAAAATTAGAAATTTACAAAAAAGTCACTTAAACAGAAAAACGTCAATATCTCGAAAAGTAAAAGAGGTAGAAACGTCATTTTTGCGTTGACTTAATCAGAAAACTGTCACAAATGACATATCCAAAAATCACGCATTTCTGTCAAGTCATTCCATGATTTTCACAGGATTGAAATTACACAAAATTAGAAATTTACAAAAAAGTCACTTAAACAGAAAAACGTCAATATCTCGGAAAGTAAAAGAGGTAGAAACGTCATTTTTGCGTTGACTTAATGAGAAAACTGTCACAAATGACATATCCAAAAATCACGCATTTCTGTCAAGTCATTCCATGATTTTCACAGGATTGAAATTACACAAAATTAGAAATTTACAAAAAAGTCACTTAAACAGAAAAACGTCAATATCTCGGAAAGTAAAAGAGGTAGAAACGTCATTTTTGCGTTGACTTAATCGGAAAACTGTCACAAATGACATATCCAAAAATCACGCATTTCTGTCAAGTCATTCCATGATTTTCACAGGATTGAAATTACACAAAATTAGAAATTTACAAAAAAGTCACTTAAACAGAAAAACGTCAATATCTCGGAAAGTAAAAAAGGTAGAAACGTCATTTTTGCGTTGACTTAATCGGAAAACTGTCACAAATGACATATCCAAAAATCACGCACTTCTGTCAAGTCATTCCATGATTTTCACAGGATTGAAATTACACAAAATTAGAAATTTACAAAAAAGTCACTTAAACAGAAAAACGTCAATATCTCGGGAAGTAAAAGAGGTAGAAACGTCATTTTTGCGTTGACTTAATCGGAAAACTGTCACAAATGACATATCCAAAAATCACGCACTTCTGTCAAATCCTTCAGGAGTTTTCACGAGATTGAAATGACACAAAGTAGGAAATTAATGAAAAACACACGTCAATGGAAAAACATCAATAACTCGGGAAGTAAAAGAGGTAGAAACGTGGTTTTTGCGTTGAATTATCCGGAAAATTGTCACAAATGACATATCCATAACTTTCCACGACTTTTCCAGCACAAACCGAACTGGCCAATCGGCAAAAGGAGCTGCAACAGGCCCAATTGCACGGCCAACTCGCGCTGGAGGACAACATCAGGCGATTGGTGGACGAGAAACGAATTATCGCGGAAACGCGCGACAAATTGACGGAAATGACGCGGGAAATTCAAAATCGCCTGGAAAATTCGGCCAAAACGATCGTCGATCAAAATGCCGAATCGAAAACCAATCACAAACAATTGATCGATGACGTCGTCACCGTACAAACCAAAGCCAACCAGCTTTTCGGCAAAATCGGTAAGTAGTCTGTCAAAAAAATGACAGTTGACAGCCTCAAGTGTCACTAGTCTGTCAAAAATGACAGTTGACAGCCTCAAGTGTCACTAGTCTGTCAAAAATGGACAGGTTTAAATGCATTTTTTGTTCCTGTGTATTTTGACAGGTTTTTCCGTGTTTTCCCCAATTTCCCTGAAACTTTCTTAGGGTTGTTTGATGTGGTTTTAAAGCTAATTTGACAGGCTATCGACTGGTGAAAACCCCGTCCCTCTAACTGTCAAACTAACCAAGTTACGGTCTGTCAAAAAGTGACAGGTTTAAATGCATTTTTTGATCCTGTGTATTTTGACAGGTTTTTGCTTGTTTTCCCCAGTTTCCCTGAAACTTTCTTAGGGTTGTTTAATGTGGTTTTAAAGCTAATTTGACAGGCTATCGACTGGTGAAAACCCCGTCCCTCTAACTGTCAAACTAACCAAGTTACGGTCTGTCAAAAAGTGACAGGTTTAAATGCATTTTTTGTTCCTGTGTATTTTGACAGGTTTTTCCGTGTTTTCCCCAGTTTCCCTGAAACTTTCTTAGGGTTGTTTAATGTGGTTTTAAAGCTAATTTGACAGGCTATCCAGCAGTGAAAACCCCATCCCTCTAACTGTCAAACTAACCGAGTTACGGTCTGTCAAAAAGTGACAGGTTTAAATGCATATTTTGACAGGTTTTTGCTTGTTTTCCCCAGTTTCCCTGAAACTTTCTTAGGGTTGTTTAATGTGGTTTTAAAGCTAATTTGACAGGCTATCGACTGGTGAAAACCCCGTCCCTCTAACTGTCAAACTAACCAAGTTACGGTCTGTCAAAAAGTGACAGGTTTAAATGCATTTTTTGTTCCTGTGTATTTTGACAGGTTTTTCCGTGTTTTCCCCAGTTTCCCTGAAACTTTCTTAGGGTTGTTTAATGTGGTTTTAAAGCTAATTTGACAGGCTATCCAGCAGTGAAAACCCCATCCCTCTAACTGTCAAACTAACCGAGTTACGGTCTGTCAAAAAGTGACAGGTTTAAATGCATATTTTGACAGGTTTTTGCTTGTTTTCCCCAGTTTCCCTGAAACTTTCTTAGGGTTGTTTAATGTGGTTTTAAAGCTAATTTGACAGGCTATCGACTGGTGAAAACCCCGTCCCTCTAACTGTCAAACTAACCAAGTTACGGTCTGTCAAAAAGTGACAGGTTTAAATGCATTTTTTGTTCCTGTGTATTTTGACAGGTTTTTCCGTGTTTTCCCCAGTTTCCCTGAAACTTTCTTAGGGTTGTTTGGTGTGGTTTTAAAGCTAATTTGACAGGCTATCGACTGGTGAAAACCCCGTCCCTCTAACTGTCAAACTAACCGAGTTACGGTCTGTCAAAAAGTGACAGGTTTAAATGCATTTTTTTGTTCCTGTATTTTGACAGGTTTTTCCGTGTTTTCCCCAGTTTCCCTGAAACTTTCTTAGGGTTGTTTGGTGTGGTTTTAAAGCTAATTTGACAGGCTATCGACTGGTGAAAACCCCGTCCCCGTAACTGTCAAACTAACCGAGTTACGGTCTGTCAAAAAAAAATGACAGTTGACAGCCTCAAGTGTCACTCACTTGCAGATTCCTATTCGGACGTTCTCGTGGCACAAAACGTCGAATTCAAACGACAGTACGATGCGACGTTGCAAAATTTACGCGAAATCAACGAAACCGTGCGCAGTTTGGTGGATTTGATTGGTCGGACGCGGCAACGCGTGGAGGAGCCACTGTCGCGGATTGTCGCAGGTAATTTGATGGTGTTGTACAACCGGTGACGTCACGCGTATGCCTGAAATGTACATCACGTGACTTTGTGTAGCATTGGGCGGGGCCGACGAGGCGGCGGAACGGCTCTACCTCATCCTGCTCCACGTGACGTTCCTTCTAATGTCAATGTTGACGTGTTGCTTCCTGTCAACGGAAATGACAGTTCGATTTTGTGCGGTTGCGCTGCCAGCTGTCAATCTCGCTCTGGCGTTGCTAGGGGGCGACAGTTTGACGTTTCCTGGCCTGCTGGCGACGGTCGCCATTTTGCTTTTTGGTGAGAGTTTCAACTTTTTAGAACTTCTCGACATTTGGTAGAAGTTTGGCAACATTTTTAGAATTTCGGCAACATTTTGGGTATTTTAGAACTTTTTAACATTTTGTAGAACTTTTGCAGCATTTTTAGACTTTTGGCAATATTTTAGAACTTCTCAACATTTTGTAGAACTTTTGCAGCATTTTTAGACTTTTGGCAATATTTTAGAACCTCTCAACATTTTGTAGAGCTTTGACAACATTTTTAGATTTTGGGCAACATTTTAGCACATTTCAACATTTGGTAGAACTTTTGCAACATTTTAGAACTTTTCAACATTCTGTAGAACTTTGACAACATTTTTAGATTTTGGGCAACATTTTAGCACATTTCAACATTTGGTAGAACTTTTGCAACATTTTAGAACTTTTCAACATTCTGTAGAACTTTGACAACATTTTTAGATTTTGGGCAACATTTTAGCACATTTCAACAATTTGTAGAACTTTTGCAACATTTTTTGATATTTTAGAACTTTTCAACATTCTGTAGAACTTTGACAACATTTTTAGATTTTGGGCAACATTTTAGCACATTTCGACAATTTGTAGAACTTTTGCAACATTTTTTGACATTTTAGAACTTTTCAACATTCTGTAGAACTTTGACAACATTTTTAGATTTTGGGCAACATTTTAGCACATTTCGACAATTTGTAGAACTTTTGCAACATTTTTTGACATTTTAGAACTTTTCAACATTCTGTAGAACTTTGACAACATTTTTAGATTTTGGGCAACATTTTAGCACATTTCAACATTTGGTAGAACTTTTGCAACATTTTAGAACTTTTCAACATTCTGTAGAACTTTGACAACATTTTTAGATTTTGGGCAACATTTTAGCACATTTCGACAATTTGTAGAACTTTTGCAACATTTTTTGACATTTTAGAACTTTTCAACATTCTGTAGAACTTTGACAACATTTTTAGATTTTGGGCAACATTTTAGCACATTTCGACAATTTGTAGAACTTTTGCAACATTTTTTGACATTTTAGAACTTTTCAACATTCTGTAGAACTTTGACAACATTTTTAGATTTTGGGCAACATTTTAGCACATTTCGACAATTTGTAGAACTTTTGCAACATTTTTTGACATTTTAGAACTTTTCAACATTCTGTAGAACTTTGACAACATTTTTAGATTTTGGCCAACATTTTAGCACATTTCGACAATTTATAGAACTTTTGCAACATTTTTTGACATTTTAGAACTTTTCAACATTCTGTAGAACTTTGACAACATTTTTAGATTTTGGGCAACATTTTAGCACATTTCCACAATTTGTAGAACTTTTGCAACATTTTTTAACATTTAAGAACTTTTCAACATTCTGTAGAACTTTGACAACATTTTTAGATTTTGGGCAACATTTTAGCACATTTCAACAATTTGTAGAACTTTTGCAACATTTTTTGATATTTTAGAACTTTTCAACATTCTGTAGAACTTTGACAACATTTTTAGATTTTGGCCAACATTTTAGCACATTTCGACAATTTGTAAAACTTTTGCAACATTTTTTGACATTTTAGAACTTTTCAACATTCTGTAGAACTTTGACAACATTTTTAGATTTTGGCCAACATTTTAGCACATTTCGACAATTTGTAAAACTTTTGCAACATTTTTTGACATTTTAGAACTTTTCAACATTCTGTAGAACTTTGACAACATTTTTAGATTTTGGCCAACATTTTAGCACATTTCGACAATTTGTAGAACTTTTGCAACATTTTTTGACATTTTAGAACTTTTCAACATTCTGTAGAACTTTGACAACATTTTTAGATTTTGGGCAATATTTTAGCACATTTCAACAATTTGTACAACTTTTGCAACATTTTTTGACATTTTAGAACTTTTCAACATTCTGTAGAACTTTGACAACATTTTTAGATTTTGGGCAACATTTTAGCACATTTCCACAATTTGTAGAACTTTTGCAACATTTTTTAACATTTAAGAACTTTTCAACATTCTGTAGAACTTTGACAACATTTTTAGATTTTGGCCAACATTTTAGCACATTTCAACAATTTGTAGAACTTTTGCAACATTTTTTGACATTTTAGAACTTTTCAACATTCTGTAGAACTTTGACAACATTTTTAGATTTTGGGCAACATTTTAGCACATTTCCACAATTTGTAGAACTTTTGCAACATTTTTTAACATTTTAGAACTTTTCAACATTCTGTAGAACTTTGACAACATTTTTAGATTTTGGGCAACATTTTAGCACATTTCCACAATTTGTAGAACTTTGGCAACATTTTTTGACATTTTAGAACTTTTCAACATTCTGTAGAACTTTGACAACATTTTTAGATTTTGAGCAACATTTTAGCACATTTCCACAATTTGTAGAACTTTGGCAACATTTTTTGACATTTTAGAACTTTTCAACATTCTGTAGAACTTTGACAACATTTTTAGATTTTGAGCAACATTTTAGCACATTTCCACAATTTGTAGAACTTTTGCAACATTTTTTGACATTTTAGAACTTTTCAACATTCTGTAGAACTTTGACAACATTTTTAGATTTTGGGCAACATTTTAGCACATTTCAACATTTGGTAGAACTTTTGCAACATTTTAGAACTTTTCAACATTCTGTAGAACTTTGACAACATTTTTAGATTTTGGGCAACATTTTAGCACATTTCGACAATTTGTAGAACTTTTGCAACATTTTTTGACATTTTAGAACTTTTCAACATTCTGTAGAACTTTGACAACATTTTTAGATTTTGGGCAACATTTTAGCACATTTCGACAATTTGTAGAACTTTTGCAACATTTTTTGACATTTTAGAACTTTTCAACATTCTGTAGAACTTTGACAACATTTTTAGATTTTGGCCAACATTTTAGCACATTTCGACAATTTATAGAACTTTTGCAACATTTTTTGACATTTTAGAACTTTTCAACATTCTGTAGAACTTTGACAACATTTTTAGATTTTGGGCAACATTTTAGCACATTTCCACAATTTGTAGAACTTTTGCAACATTTTTTAACATTTAAGAACTTTTCAACATTCTGTAGAACTTTGACAACATTTTTAGATTTTGGCCAACATTTTAGCACATTTCGACCATTTGTAAAACTTTTGCAACATTTTTTGACATTTTAGAACTTTTCAACATTCTGTAGAACTTTGACAACATTTTTAGATTTTGAGCAACATTTTAGCACATTTCCACAATTTGTAGAACTTTTGCAACATTTTTCAGTAATTTCAGCTCGAAACGTCTTTAATTGGACGATCAGTATCGCAAAACGACGCAAAATCTGTCAAACCGATGACGTACGCGTCCACGTCAGTCAGAATGACAGCGATGACAGATCGGAGTACCGGTACAGCTCACCAACGCCGCCCGCGTCGCGTAGCGTCACGCCGTTACGTCACAAAGTGACGTGTAGGGGAGTGACGCGCGCCGGTACGCCCTGCAAAATGACGTCACCAGTTGGACGCAATTTCTGTCACCGGCATCAGCGCGGCGACTCAATTTTAGAATAAATGGCAACACTGTAATGTTTTCTCGAATAAATGTACAAGAATTTTTTAAATGCAGTTTGGCAACCCCGCTCGTTTGTTTGTCCTCCAAGCGATAAGGAAGATAATGGCGTCTGGAGGACAGGGTATTTAATAATTTTGATTAATTGGTTTATTGCTCAATGTTGGGATAAATATTAATGTTTTAATTGGCTCTGACAAGATAAAACATGGCGGGTAATTAAGAATAAATAACTTCCTTTCAGATAATAATTTCTGCACTTTTTTTGGTACACTCGCTTATTCAAATCAAAATAACTCCCTTATTTGGGACGCTTTGTATAAAGTTTTATATGTCAATGGAAAGCTAATGAAATGGGCTTTCCATTGATGTATAAAAGTTTATAGGTTAATGGTACGGTTGGGCCGCTAGGGGGCGTCAAAGTTGATTATTTTTTTCTGCACTTTTTTTGGTACACTCGCTTGTTCAAATCAAAATAACTCCCTTATTTGGGACACTTTGTATAAAGTTTTATATGTCAATGGAAAGCTGATGAAATGGGCTTTCCATTGATGTATAAAAGTTTATAGGTTGATGGTACTGTTCGGCCGCTAGAGGGCGTCAAAGTTGATTATTTTTTTCTGCACTTTTTTTGGTACACTCGCTTATTCAAATCAAAATAACTCCCTTATTTGGGACGCTTTGTATATAAATTTATATGTCAATGGAAAGCTGATGAAATGGGCTTTCCATTGATGTATAAAAGTTTATAGGTTGATGGTACTGTTCGGCCGCTAGAGGGCGTCAAAGTTGATTATTTTTTTCTGCACTTTTTTTGGTACACTCGCTTATTCAAATCAAAATAACTCCCTTATTTGGGACGCTTTGTATATAAATTTATATGTCAATGGAAAGCTGATGAAATGGGCTTTCCATTGATGTATAAAAGTTTATAGGTTGATGGTACGGTTCAGCCGCTAGGGGGCGCCAAAGTTGATTATTTTTTTCTGCACTTTTTTTGGTACACTCGCTTATTCAAATCAAAATAACTCTCTTATTTGGGACACTTTGTATAAAGTTTTATATGTCAATGGAAAGCTCATGAAATGAGCTTTCCATTGATGAATAAAAGTTTATAGGTTGATGGGTCGGTTCGGCCGCTAGGGGGCGTCAAAGTTGATTATTTTTTTCTGCACTTTTTTGGTACACTCGCTTATTCAAATCAAAATAACTCCCTTATTTGGGACGCTTTGTATAAAGTTTTATATGTCAATGGAAAGCTGATGAAATGGGCTTTCCATTGATGTATAAAAGTTTATAGGTTGATGGTACGGTTCGGCCGCTAGGGGGCGTCAAAGTTGATTATTTTTTTCTGCACTTTTTTTGGTACACTCGCTTATTCAAATCAAAATAACTCAGTTATTTGGGACACTTTGTATAAAGTTTTATATGTCAATGGAAAGCTGATGAAATGGGCTTTCCATTGATGTATAAAAGTTTATAGGTTGATGGTACGGTTCGGCCGCTAGAGGGCGTCAAAGTTGATTATTTTTTTCTGCACTTTTTTGGTACACTCGCTTATTCAAATCAAAATAACTCCCTTATTTGGGACACTTTGTATAAAGTTTTATATGTCAATGGAAAGCTCATGAAATGAGCTTTCCATTGATGTATAAAAGTTTATAGGTTGATGGTACGGTTCGGCCGCTAGGGGGCGTCAAAGTTGATTATTTTTTTCTGCACTTTTTTTGGTACACTCGCTTGTTCAAATCAAAATAACTCCCTTATTTGGGACACTTTGTATAAAATTTTATATGTCAATGGAAAGCTGATGAAATGAGCTTTCCATTGATGTATAAAAGTTTATAGGTTAATGGTACGGTTCGGCCGCTAGAGGGCGTCAAAGTTGATTATTTTTTTCTGCACTTTTTTGGTACACTCGCTTATTCAAATCAAAATAACTCCCTTATTTGGGACACTTTGTATAAAGTTTTATATGTCAATGGAAAGCTCATGAAATGAGCTTTCCATTGATGTATAAAAGTTTATAGGTTGATGGTACGGTTCGGCCGCTAGGGGGCGTCAAAGTTGATTATTTTTTTCTGCACTTTTTTTGGTACACTCGCTTGTTCAAATCAAAATAACTCCCTTATTTGGGACACTTTGTATAAAATTTTATATGTCAATGGAAAGCTGATGAAATGAGCTTTCCATTGATGTATAAAAGTTTATAGGTTAATGGTACGGTTCGGCCGCTAGAGGGCGTCAAAGTTGATTATTTTTTTCTGCACTTTTTTGGTACACTCGCTTATTCAAATCAAAATAACTCCCTTATTTGGGACGCTTTGTATATAAATTTATACGTCAATGGAAAGCTAATGAAATGGGCTTTCCATTGATGTATAAAAGTTTGTAGGTTAATGGTACGGTTCGGCCGCTAGGGGGCGTCAAAGTTGATTATTTTTTTCTGCACTTTTTTTGGTACACTCGCTTGTTCAAATCAAAATAACTCCCACAACATGGAAAGCTCATGAAATGAGCTTTCCATTGACGTATAAAAGTTTATAGGTTGATGGTACCGTTCAGCCGCTAGGGGGCGTCAAAGTTGATTATTTTTTTTCTGCACTTTTTTTGGTACACTACAACTTTAACGCCCTCTGGCGGCCAAACCACCAAACCAATCGGGGCAAAAGGGGGTATTTTTGGAAAGCCCATTTCACTGGCCATCCATTGACGTGTAAAAATCGTTTCTAGCACTGAAGGTGGGCGAGCAATTTGGGTTTGAACGCAACGAGTGCAAGTGGCCCGTGGCGGAAACGCACACAACACGTGACGTCACAACACGTCGGCACGTTTCGATTTTCTAGTCGTCAGTTCCTTCCCAAACGCCGCGAGAGAAACGCAGTCGACGTGTCCTCGGGGGACCTCGTAAACGCAGTCAATTTCGGTGGTTTTTTTGGGTGAATTTACTCCAACAAAAGGACCTCGTTGAACACGGTAAGTTGATGACGGTCAAAACGTCGAAACGTCGCAAAATGCAGTCAAACATTTTGGGGGTTTCTGGGTAGAACGATGCTGTTGCAAGCGGACCGCGCGCCCCCTTCCGGTACGCAGACGCGTAACCGGACAGTCAGCGCCCCCATTGGCCAGTACCAGCACCGTGCCAGGCTCATGGACTCGCCGACGCTCGCGCGAGTCGAACGCGCCACGCTGAGACACGAGCAGGGCGCCAATCGCGGCGGATACGCGCAGGTCAGTCAAAGAGCGAGTGTCCTCCAGCCGCCATTACTCGACCTGCTGGAGGACAAACAAACGCGCAGACTGTCAATGGAAAAACGTTAATAACTCGGGAAGTAAACGAGGTAGAAACGTCGTTTTTGCGTTGACTTGATCAGAAAACTGTCACAAATGACATATCCAAAAATTACGCACTTCTGTCAAGTCATTCCATGATTTTCACAGGATTGAAATTACACAAAATTAGAAATTTACAAAAAAGTCACTTAAACAGAAAAACGTCAATATCTCGAAAAGTAAAAGAGGTAGAAACGTCGTTTTTGCGTTGACTTGATCAGAAAACTGTCACAAATGACATATCCAAAAATCACGCATTTCTGTCAAGTCATTCCATGATTTTCACAGGATTGAAATTACACAAAATTAGAAATTTACAAAAAAGTCACTTAAACAGAAAAACGTCAATATCTCGGAAAGTAAAAGAGGTAGAAACGTCATTTTTGCGTTGATTTGCAATGAAATGACCACACACTAATTGTGCATTCAAAGCTTACGTATCCTTCATGGGTGATTCATACGAAACCACCGTAATCCGAATTGGATGCGTCACCAAGGAAAACACATTTTGATATACAGAGTGGAATAGCAAATAATTAACGCAATTTACCACGTTTGTGGGCTGATAAGACGCAATTGAAATAGATAATTACCGACTGAAACCGAGGCCAAATTAACGAGAGAAAGTGGCAGTTTCGATTTCTTTTTTCCGTTTCAAGTTTAATTAACTGAAATTGTTGGTCAACTTTGACGCCCTCTAGCGGCCGAACCGTTTAACCAATCAACCAGTGTTGCCATATCGTTGGAAAGGCTATTTCATTCGCTATCCATTGACATATAAAAATATATACAAAGTGTCCTAAATAAGGGAGTTTTTTGAGGTTAAGTGAGTTGGTGCACTGAAAATTTGAGCAAAGTTGTAGGTCAACTTTGACGCCCTCTAGCGGCCAAACTGTCCAACCAATCAACTCGTGTGACCACATCGTTGGAAAGGCTATTTCATTGGCTATCCATTGACGTAAAAATGTTTCTACAAAGTGTCCCAAATTAGGGAGTTATTGAGGTTTGAATGAAAGAGTGCACTGAAAATTTTCAATTTTTGGTAGCTTAAGTTTGACGCCCCCTAGCGGCTAAACTGTCCAACCAATCAACTCGTGTGACCATATCGTTGGAAAGGCTATTTCATTGGCTATCCATTGACGTAAAAATATTTATACAAAGTGTCCCAAATAACAGAGTTATTGAGGTTTGAATGAAAGAGTGCACTGAAAATTTTCAATTTTTGGTAGCTTAAGTTTGTCGCCCCCTAGCGGCCAAACTGTCCAACCAATCAACTCGTGTAGCCATATCGTTGGAAAGCCCATTTCATTGGCTATCCATTGACGTATAAAACTTTATACAAAGTGACACAAATAAGTGAGTAAATTACAGTTGAATGAAAGAGTGCACTGAAAAATGACTAAATTTTTTAAGTCAACTTTGACGCCCTCTAGCGACCAAACTGTCCAACCAATCAACTCGTGTAGCCATATCGTTGGAAAGCTCATTTCATTGGCTATCCATTGACGTATAAAACTTTATACAAAGTGACACAAAAAAGTGACTAAATGACAGTTGAATGAAAGAGTGCACTAAAAAATGACTAAATTTTTTAAGTCAACTTTGACGCCCTCTAGCGGCCAAACGGTCCAACCAATCAACTCGTGTAGCCATATCGTTGGAAAGCCCGTTTCATTGGCTATCCATTGACGTATAAAACTTTATACAAATTGACACAAATAAGTGAGTAAATTACAGTTGAATGAAAGAGTGCACTAAAAAATGACTAAATTTTTTAAGTCAACTTTGACGCCCTCTAGCGGCCAAACTGTCCAACCAATCAACCAGTGTTGCCATATCGTTGGAAAGCCCATTTTATTAGCTATCCATTGACGTATAAATTTATATACAAAGTGTCCCAAATAATGGAGTAATTAACGATTGAATGCAAGAGTGCATTGAAAAAATTGAAAGTTTCTTACCTCAACTTTGACGCCCTCTAGCGGCCGAACCGTTTAATCAGTGTCATTTCAATTCCGTAAAAACTCCTGAATGACTTGACAGAAGTGCGTGATTTTTGGATATGTCATTTCTGACAGTTTTCTGATTATTTCAACGCAAAAATGACGTCTCTACCTCTTTTACTTCCCGAGTTATTAAGGTTTTTCCATTGGCCTCAATTTCCTTGAGGGGACGCCAACTTGAAATTGATTTTCCTGGAGTAATCGCGCCGCCACCACCAAACCACTTGCACCCCCATGATCGGGACACTGTACGGAACACTTTGAGGCACTTTGCACCACCCGAAACGCACTTTTACCGGCTTTTTTTGAGCAAAATTGAACAGGGAAACGGACCGCGCCTGCTCCCTCCATTTTGTCACCGAATGACACTAGTGACGTACATGGCCACTAGGGATGGACGAGGAAATGAATAACTATAGGAAGGTGTGCAGTATTTGCGTAAATCACAGTTTAGTCACAGTCACAGGGTGTGTAATACAACATTGAATTAGAAATAATTAACAGAAATAATCAATCACGTGACACCAAGTTTAGATAATCACACCAAATTCATGTGACTGTGCGGCTCCTCTCTAGCCCATCCCTAGCGCGCAACTGTCACACACGTCAATTTTAGTGAGTGACGTTTCAATGTGGGGTTATGCGGGATCGCGGCTCCTCCGGCACAATTTCGCCCAAAAAAGCCGGTAAAAGTGCGTTTCGAGCGGTGCAAAGTGTCTCAAAGTGTTCCTTAGACCCTCCCGGTCGTTTAAGTGCAAGTGGTTTGGGGCTGCGGCCCCAATTACCCCCCAAAACAGCGTTTGTCCGAGATGGCGTCCCTACCGCAGTTCAATGCACCAAAAAGGTTAGGGAATTCAACGTTTTTTTTTGCTTAATTTCACGCTGACTGGCATTTTTGAATTAAATCTTGAAATTCAGCAACAAATTTGTGTGCTACAAAATGGCCGACGACTGCACAGTGTTTCATGGAAAACCGGCCGTGTTGCCACATTTCCGTGGAGGCAAAACACTCCCCGATTGGTTCGAACGAAACAAAATCAAGTTTAACATTGTCAAGGCCATCTTGACCGAAACTAAACCAACATAACCTAGAAATTCTGACAGTTGGGCGGCCATTTTGTATTAAATTCCACTATTTGTTGGGTTTAAACGCAATCGAGGCAGTTTCTGTTATCTTTCAATTGCGTTATCATCAGGAAATTGCGACCTCAATGTAAACCAAATCTATCTTGAATACGATTGGACGATTGCAAGTAATCTCTGTGACGTCATTATGGTTTTGTGTACCTAAACTAAAACTAAACCTAAAAATAGGTTTTGTTTTGGAAAAATATCGTTTCTGATTACTGATGAGGCCAGCGCGTGCGTGCGAAACGTTCCTTTTCTGCTTGTCGTTTTGTTTTCAACATTTTTAGATTTTCTGGTTCGTTTCGAAACGTTTTTCAACATTTTTCGACCTTCTGCAACATTTCTAGACGTTTTTCAACATTTCTAAGCCTTCTGCAACATTTTTAGACCTTCTGGAACATTTCTAAACGTTTTTCAACATTTTTAGACCTTCTGGAACATTTCTAAACGTTTCTCAACATTTTTAGACCTTCTGGAACATTTCTAAACGTTTTTCAACATTTTTAGACCTTCTGGAACATTTTTAAACGTTTTTCAACATTTTTAGACCTTCTGGAACATTTCTCAACATTTTTAGACCTTCTGGAACATTTCTAAACGTTTTTCAACATTTTTAGACCTTCTGGAACATTTCTAAACGTTTTTCAACATTTTTAGACCTTCTGGAACATTTCTAAACGTTTTTCAACATTTTTAGACCTTCTGGAACATTTCTAAACGTTTTTCAACATTTTTAGACCTTCTGGAACATTTCTAAACGTTTTTCAACATTTTTAGACCTTCTGGAACATTTCTAAGCGTTTTTCAACACGTCTTGACGTTATGGTGGATGCGCCGTCGTACATCGCAATATTGTGTGTTGCAGGCGTTGCTGCTATCCGGCCACAACTGCGCCAAAGAGGCGACGCACGCGATCAAACGCGGATTGCTGTGGCAACAGCGCGACAAACTGTTCAGCCGATGGAAGGAACGTTACTTTATATTGACGCGCGACTATTTGCACTGTTTTCGAAGGGCTTCCGGGGCAGACAGGTGAGAGATATCGAAAAACCGAACGCACCAGCGTGTTCCCCGGAAAAAATTAACATAAATTGACAGGTGACTCGACCTGTCTAGCTTGATTGACAAAAAAGTTGGTTTTCAGTTTGACAGCGCTAGAGCAGTTTTCAACTTTTTTATTTATCAACTTAGACCCCTCGAGTGACGTGTCGTTTACGACTAAATCGGGGACGCCGATTCGAATGCCGCTGTCAAAATTGACGTATCTGTCAAACGGAAGCTGAAACTCGGTCAGTTTTGGAGATATCAAAAAACCGACCACACCAGCGTGTTCCCCGGAAAAAATTAACATAAATTGACAGGTGACTCGACCTGTCTAGCTTGATTAACAAAAAAGTTGGTTTTCACTTTGACAGCGCTAGAGCAGTTTTCAACTTTTTTATTAATCAACTTAGACCCCTCAAGTGACGTGTCGTTTTCGAGTAAATCGGGGACGCGGATTCGAATGCCGCTGTCAAAATTGACGTATCTGTCAAACGGAAGCTGAAACTCGGTCAGTTTTGGAGATATCAAAAAACCGACTACACCAGCGTGTTCCCCGGAAAAAATTAACATAAATTGACAGGTGACTTGACCTGTCTAGCTTGATTGACAAAAAAGTTGGTTTTCAGTTTGACAGCGCTAGAGCAGTTTTCAACTTTTTTATTTATCAACTTAGACCCCCCGAGTGACGTGTTGTTTTCGAGTAAATTGGGGACGCCGATTCGAATGCCGCTGTCAAAATTGACGTATCTGTCAAACGGAAGTTGAAACTCGGTCAGGTTGATTAATAAAAAAGTTGGTTTTCAGTTTGACAGCGCTAGAGCAGTTTTCAACTTTTTTATTAATCAACTTAGACCCCTCGAGTGACGTGTCGTTTTCGAGTAAATCGGGGACGCCGATTCGAATGCCGCTGTCAAAAATGACGTATCTGTCAAACGGAAGTTGAAACTCGGTCAGTTTTGGAGATATCAAAAAACCGACCACACCAGCGTGTTCCCCGGAAAAAATTAACATAAATTGACAGGTGACTTGACCTGTCTAGCTTGATTAACAAAAAAGTTGGTTTTCAGTTTGACAGCGCTAGAGCAGTTTTCAACTTTTTTATTTATCAACTTAGACCCCTCGAGTGACGTGTCGTTTTCGAGTAAACCGGGGACGCCGATTCGAATGCCGCTGTCAAAATTGACGTATCTGTCAAACGGAAGCTGAAACTCGGTCAGTTTTGGAGATATCAAAAAACCGACTACACCAGCGTGTTCTCCGGAAAAAATTAACATAAATTGACAGGTGACTTGACCTGTCTAGCTTGATTAACAAAAAAGTTGGTTTTCAGTTTGACAGCGCTAGAGCAGTTTTCAACTTTTTTATTTATCAACTTAGACCCCTCGAGTGACGTGTCGTTTTTGAGTAAATCGGGGACGCCGATTCGAATGCCGCTGTCAAAATTGACGTATCTGTCAACCGGAAGCTGAAACTCGGTCAGTTTAGGAGATATCAAAAAACCGACTGCACCAGCGTGTTCCCCGGAAAAAATTAACATAAATTGACAGGTGACTTGACCTGTCTAGCTTGATTAACAAAAAAGTTGGTTTTCAGTTTGACAGCGCTAGAGCAGTTTTCAACTTTTTTATTTATCAACTTAGACCCCTCGAGTGACGTGTCGTTTACGACTAAATCGGGGACGCCGATTCGAATGCCGCTGTCAAAATTGACGTATCTGTCAAACGGAAGCTGAAACTCGGTCAGTTTTGGAGATATCAAAAAACCGACCACACCAGCGTGTTCCCCGGAAAAAATTAACATAAATTGACAGGTGACTTGACCTGTCTAGCTTGATTGACAAAAAAGTTGGTTTTCAGTTTGACAGCGCTAGAGCAGTTTTCAACTTTTTTATTAATCAACTTAGACCCCTCTAGTGACGTGTCGTTTTCGACTAAATCGGGGACGCCGATTCGAATGCCGCTGTCAAAATTGACGCATCTGTCAAACGGAAGCTGAAACTCGGTCAGTTTTGGAGATATCAAAAAACCGAGTACACCAGCGTGTTCCCCGGAAAAAATTAACATAAATTGACAGGTGACTCGACCTGTCTAGCTTGATTGACAAAAAAGTTGTTTTTCAGTTTGACAGCGCTAGAGCAGTTTTCAACTTTTTTATTTATCAACTTAGACCCCTCGAGTGACGTGTCGTTTTCGAGTAAATCGGGGACGCCGATTCGAATGCCGCTGTCAAAATTGACGTATCTGTCAAACGGAAGCTGAAACTCGGTCAGTTTTGGAGATATCAAAAAACCGACCACACCAGCGTGTTCCCCGGAAAAAATTAACATAAATTGACAGGTGACTCGACCTGTCTAGCTTGATTGACAAAAAAGTTGTTTTTCAGTTTGACAGCGCTAGAGCAGTTTTCAACTTTTTTATTTATCAACTTAGACCCCCCGAGTGACGTGTCGTTTTCGACTAAATCGGGGACGCCGATTCGAATGCCGCTGTCAAAATTGACGTATCTGTCAAACGGAAGCTGAAACTCGGTCAGTTTTGGAGATATCAAAAAACCGACTACACCAGCGTGTTCCCCGGAAAAAATTAACATAAATTGACAGGTGACTCGACCTGTCTAGCTTGATTGACAAAAAAGTTGTTTTTCAGTTTGACAGCGCTAGAGCAGTTTTCAACTTTTTTATTTATCAACTTAGACCCCTCGAGTGACGTGTCGTTTTCGAGTAAATCGGGGACGCCGATTCGAATGCCGCTGTCAAAATTGACGTATCTGTCAAACGGAAGCTGAAACTCGGTCAGTTTAGGAGATATCAAAAAACCGACTACACCAGCGTGTTCCCCGGAAAAAATTAACATAAATTGACAGGTGACTTGACCTGTCTAGCTTGATTGACAAAAAAGTTGGTTTTCAATTTGACAGCGCTAGAGCAGTTTTCAACTTTTTTATTAATCAACTTAGACCCCTCGAGTGACGTGTCGTTTACGACTAAATCGGGGACGCCGATTCGAATGCCGCTGTCAAAATTGACGTATCTGTCAAACGGAAGCTGAAACTCGGTCAGTTTAGGAGATATCAAAAAACCGACCACACCAGCGTGTTCCCGGGAAAAAATTAACATAAATTGACAGGTGACTTGACCTGTCTAGCTTGATTAACAAAAAAGTTGGTTTTTCAGTTTGACAGCGCTAGAGCAGTTTTCAACTTTTTTATTAATCAACTTAGACCCCCCGAGTGACGTGTCGTTTTCGAGTAAATCGGGGACGCCGATTCGAATGCCGCTGTCAAAATTGACGCATCTGTCAAACCGGGGGAGTTTTCGCACGTTTGTCAAGTTTTTTTTTTTCGCAGAATTTCCGAAATGGGTCAGTTCCTTTTCAAGGTCAAACTGGTCGACGTCGAACGTGTCGAATGGGAGAACAAGAAAACGTACAGTGCGGTTGCGCTGATGATCGGCCGCGACGGTAAGATTTACCTCAGGTAAGTCACATAACCTAAAATGTCACTCATTTTAACCGCCATTTTTTTTAAATTTTTTTTATTATTTTTTTTTATTATTTTTTTTATTATTATTTTTTTTTATTATAATTTTTTTTTTAATTTTTTTTTTATATTATTTTTTTTATTATTATTTTTTTTTATTATTATTATTTTTTTATTGTTTTTTTTTATTTTTTTTTTGATTTTTATTTTTTTAATTTTTATTTATTTATTTTTTTTTTTAACTTTTTTTTTTTCTTTATTTTTTTTATTTTTTTTTTTTTTTTTTTTTTTTTTAGGGCCCCCGACGGTCTCGAGGAGTGGTTCGAGCTGCTCGAGGAGTGCACGGTGACCAGTAAAGAGCGTCGCAGAGCCCTGAGACACTCGCACGACGGAAAACAAATGAATAACAACCATTCCAACGCCTACTTAGACGATTGGCTGGCCGCTCGTCAGACACACCGTAAGTACACCCGAAACTTGAACACCCTGTAACTCGGTTATTTTTTGACCTACAGGGTGGTTCAACCACTCAAATTAACCGTCTTGAACCGCTCTTTCCTGCGGTGTAGGTGAAAAAATTTTAAACCAAAAAATACGTACAGGGTGAGCAAAAAAACGCAAATTTGATGTTTCAGCTGTGGGACCACTGCTCACCAGACCGGAAGTGACGTTGCGACGCAAAGACCGGAAAGAGGACGAATGGGACCCGGACAACAGATTGTCCCGTAAGTACCGTACGGTTAAAAAAAAAAAAAAAAAAAAAAAAAAAAAAATTAAAAAAAAATTTAAAAAAATAATGAAAAAAAAAAAAATAAATAAAAAAAAATAAAAAAAAAAAAAAATTGCCAAAAAAAAAAAAATTGTCAAAAAAAAAAAAAAATTGCCAAAAAAAAAAAAATTCTTATTATTTTATTTATTGGCCTCTAATCGGAAATTTTTGTACGATTCAGGAATTCTGAAAGCGTCGAGCAAGAAAACACCCAAACGCTACTTAACCAACAAAATGCCTTGTAAGTTTAATCGTTTGCTCGTTTGTGGTGTCCCCCCAGAAGTTTCTAGAACCTTCTGGAACGTTTTCAGCTCAAATTAACTGATTTTCAGTGTGAAACTCTTTCAGTTTGACAGATATGTCAATTTTGACAGCGGCACTCGAATCGGCGTCCCCGATTTAGTCGAAAACGACACGTGACTCGAGGGGTCTAAGTTGATAAATAAAAAAGTTGAAAACTGCTCTAGCGCTGTCAAACTGAAAACCAACTTTTTTGTCAATCAAGCTAGACAGGTCAAGTCACCTGTCAATTTATGTTAATTTTTTCCGGGGAACACGCTGTTGTAGTCGGTTTTTTGATATCTCCAAAACTGACCGAGTTCCGTCATTCTAAAAGATTCCAGATGTTTCTGATAGATCTGGAAACGTTCTGGACAATTCTAAAACACTCTAGATTGGTTAAAGACTGTTCTAGAACGTTTTGGAAGCTTTTAAATTGTTCTAGAAGTAAAAATATGTTGCAGTACTGACCGACATCGGCGCGTACGACGCCAGTACGTTGGGCGGGGCATCCACGGTGACGTCGTACCGCATCCAACGTGACGTCACGCGCGGGCCCTGCGATTCGTTCAGATCGAGTAGGGGGCGCGGGAGTCGCGCGGGCGCAATTCAGGCGAACGTCCAATACGTCAAATTTAGAGGTGAGAGTGTGACGTGTGTATTATATACAGGGTGGTCGCTTTATTTTTTCATTTTTTTTTTTGTTCCAGAACGCTCCTACAGCGATATTCCACGTATCGAGCCACGCTAACTCTTGTGACGTCATAAATATATGATATTTAGGTTAAGGGTGTATACAGGGTGGTCCTGGTTAAAAATTCCCCCCAAAGACTAAGAGTGATAAGAGAAAAAATAAATAAATAAAAACTTTTAAAATTTATGTTTTTTTTAATTTGACTCTTAAAAACAAAAGAAAAAAAAGTTCCATAGATATTCCATAGGATCCTATGGAATTTCTGTGGAATTATCGAAACTTAGTAACTAGGGTGGGGGAAAAAAAAAATTATTTATTTTATTATAATTTAAAATTCTTTAATTTCCTAGACTACAATAGTGATGAACTTAACCTTAAAAAAAAATGAGTGTTATTGCAAAATATATAATTATACAGGGGGGATGATGATGATGAATTTAAATTGCTTTTCGAACAAAATGAGGTTATGTTGACTTTGTTACGTCACAAAATGGCGCACACGCGACGTTGTCAGATCGTGACCGAATGAGAGTGAGTGAGAGAGAGAGAGAAACTTAACCTATACAGAGTTGTGGCACATAATATACAGGGTGATCAATTATTCGCTTGAGATTCAATCTTCGAGGAATTTTTCAAAATTGATGGTGGGCGGCCATTTTTAAACAAACGAATCGCGGTCACGTGTGCTTTGTTGATTTTTCCTGTCAAATGTCATTTTTTTTCTGGCGGCCATCTTCAGGCCAATCCTGGCACTAGTCACGTGATGTATTGTGCGCACTTTTATTGGTAGGATTGTTGCCGGAACATGGCGGAAATTTCCTCGAGCGATTTGTTCTTCGTTTCCGGCACTTTTTTGTAGATGAAGAGCAGAAAGAGCACTTGCAACACGACGAAAATGATGAACACGTACGCGCCCAGTTGACGCTGCAAAAAAAAATAAACAAAATTTGATGAAAAATTAATGAAAATTTTGGTGAAAAAAAATTGACAAAAAAAAAGTTTGATGAAAAAAAAATTTGATGGAGAACAGTTTGATAAAAAAAATTATGAAAAATAAATGAAAATTCGGTGAAAAAAAAAATTGATGAAAAAAATTGATTTGTCCCTGACTGTCCTTACAAACTGTCTTTCTGGCAGTTCAAACTTTGACACCACTTTTCTCCCTGACTGTACCAAATTTTAAAATGTTTTTTTATGTCATTAGATAGAAAATTTAATGAAGATTCCAAAAATGTGCTTAAAACTGTCATTTTCTCACTCCAAGTGGATTTTACGAGCGATTTTGTCCCTGACTGTCTTTCTGACAGATTAAATTTTGAAAGCGTTTTTCTCCCAGACTGTACTAAATTTTGTAGTGTTTTTTAATGTCATTGGATAGGAAATTTAGTGAGGATTCCAAAAATGTGCTTAAAACTGTCATTTTCCAACTCCAAGTGAGTTTTACAAGCGATTTTGTGCCTGACTGTCCTTTCAAATTGTGTTTCTGACAGTTCCAATTTTGACACTGTTTGTCTCCCTGACTGTACCAAATTTTAAAGTGTTTTTTTATGTCATTAGATAGGAAATTTAGTGAGGATTCCAAAAATGTGCTTAAAACTATCATTTTCTCACTCCAAGTGGGTTTTACAAGCGTTTTTGTCACTGACTGTCCTTACAAACTGTCTTTCTGGCAGTTCAAACTTTGATACCACTTTTTCTCCCTGACTGTTCTCAATTTTAAAATGTTTTTTTATGTCATTAGATAGGAAATTTAATGAGGATTCCAAAAATGTTCTTAAAACTGTCATTTTCCCACTCAAAGTGGGTTTAACAGGCGATTTTGTACTTGACTGTCCTTATAAACTGTCTTTCTGGCAGTTCAAATTTTGACACTATTTTCCTCCCTGACTGTATCAAATTTTGGAGTGTTTTTTTATGTCATTAGATAGGAAATTTAATGAAGATTCCAAAAATGAGCTTAAAAACCTGATTTTCTCACTCCAAGTGGGTTTTACAAGTGTTTTTGTCCCTGACTGTCTTTCTGGCAGTTCAAACTTTGACACCACTTTCCTTCCTGACTGTACCAAATTTTTTGTGTTTTTTTAGTGTCATTGGATAGGTAATTTAGTAAGGATTCCAAAAATGTGCTTAAAACTGTCATTTTCCAACTCCAAGTGGGTTTTACAAGCGATTTTGTCCCTGACTGTCCTTTCAAATTGTGTTTCTGACAGTTCCAATTTTGACACCGCTTTTCTCCCTGACTGTACTAGATTTTGTAATGTTTCTTATTTCATTAGATAGGAAATTTAGTGAGGATTCCAAAAATGTGCTTAAAACTGTAATTTTTTCACTCCAAGTGGATTTTACGAGCGATTTTGTCTCTGACTGTCTTTCTGACAGATCAAATTTTGAAAGCGTTTTTCTCCCAGACTGTACTAAATTTTGTAGTGTTTTTTAATGTCATTGGATAGGAAATTTAGTGAGGATTCCAAAAATGTGCTTAAAACCGTCATTTTCTCACTCCAAGTGGATTTTACAAACGATTTTGTGCCTGACTGTCCTTTCAAATTGTGTTTCTGACAGTTCAAACTTTGACACCACTTTTTTCCCTGACTATACCAAATTTTAAAATGTTTTTTGATGTTATTAGATAGGAAATTTAATGAAGATTCCAAAAATGAGCTTAAAAACCTGATTTTCTCACTCCAAGTGGGTTTTACAAGCGATTTTGTGCCTGACTGTCCATTCACATTGTGTTTCTGACACTTCAAACTTTGACACTGTTTTTCTCCCTGACTGTACCAAATTTTAAAGTGTTTTTTAATGTCATTGGATAGGAAATTAAGTGAGGATTCCAAAAATGTGCTTAAAATCGTCATTTTGTTACTCCAAGTGAGTTTTACAAACGATTTTGTGCCTGACTGTCCTTTCAAATTGTGTTTCTGACAGTTCAAACTTTGACACTGTTTTTCTCCCTGACTGTACCAAATTTTAAAGTCTTTTTTGAGGTTATTGGATAGGAAATTTAATGAGGATTCCAAAAATGTGTTTAAAAACATGATTCGGTTACTCCAAGTGGGTTTTACGAGTGATTTTGTCCCTAACTGTTCTTACAAACTGAGAAAAAAAAATTTGATAAAAACAAAAAAAAAATTTATAAAACAAAAAAAAGTTTGATAAAAAAAATGACGAAAAATAAATAAAAATTTGATGAAAAAAAGAAAAAAATTTTAAAACAAAAAAAAATTGATAAAAAAAAGTTTGATAAAACAAAAATAAAAATTTGGTGAAAAAATGATGGAGAAAAAAAAGTTTGATAAAAAATAATGATAAAAAAATAAAAAAAATTTGGGGAAAAAAAAAATTGATTAAAACAAAAAAAAATTGAAAAAAAAGAAAATTGATAAAAAAAAGTTTGATTAAAAAAAATAAATATTTGGTGAAAAAAAAAAAGTTTGATAAAAAAATTTGATGAAAAATAAATAAAAATTTAATGAAAAAAAACATGAGAAAAACAGAAAAAAAAGTTTGATAAAAAAAAAATAAAAATTTGGTGAAAAAAAAAATTGATAAAAAATATAAAAAAAAATGATGAAAACAAAAAAAAAACCGGGAAAAAATGGCGAATGCGCTTACCGCCAACGGTAGAAAGGCCAATCCGACCAGGAAATTGGCCGTCCAATTGATGCACACGGCCAATGCGCTGGCCGTGGGCCGAGCCGATTGGTTGAACAATTCCGAGACCAAAAACCACGGAATCGAACCCGGTCCGCACGCAAACATTACCACGTACACCAGCACCAGAATCACGCAAATCACGCCCAAAATTTGAGATTTTTCCTGAAAAAAAAATGTCAACTGTCACTTTCTGTCAACTGTCAAAAGTGGTCGTTGTCAGTTTGAAAATGCGTCATTTCTGTCACTTGTCCGTCAATCGTTTTGTTTACTTGTATAACTTTCAAATGTCGTTGCAGTTGTTCTGTCAAACGTCAATTGTCTGTCAAACATCATCGATTTTCGGTAAATTCTAGAATGTTTTGGAAGCTTTTTAGAATGTTCTAGAATGATCTGGAAGGTTCTAGAAGGTTAAAAAGAGTTCTGGAAGGTTCTAGAATGTTTTGGAAACATTTAAAATGTTCTAGAACGGTTTTAAAGCTTCTAGAAGGTTAAAGAGAGTTCTGGAAAGTTCTAGAACGTTTTGGAAGGTTTTAGAATATTCTAGAACATTCTGGAGAGTTCTAGAAGGTTCTAGAACGTTTTGGAAACTTTTAGAACAGTCTGGAAAGTTCTAGAAGGTTAAAGAGAGTTCTGGAAGGTTCTAGAACGTTTTGGAAAATGTTAGAATGGTCTGGAAGGTTCTAGAATGCTAAAGACAATTCTATAACGTTTTGGAAGCTTCTAGAAGGTTAAAGAGAGTTCTGGAAGGTTCTAGAACGTTTTGGAAGATTTTAGAATGTTCTAGAATGGTCTGGAAGGTTCTAGAAGGTTAAAGAGAGTTCTGGAAGGTCCTAGAACGTTTTAGAAGGTTTTTAAATGTTATAGAATGATTTGGAAGGTTTGAGAAGGTTAAAGAGAGTTCTGGAAGGTTCGTGAACGTTTTGGAAAATGTTAGAATATTCTAGAATGGTCTGGAAGGTTCTAGAACGCTAAAGACAATTCTAGAACGTTTTGGAAACTTTTAGAACATTCTAGAACAGTCTGGAAGTTTCTAGAAGGTTAAAAATGCGTTTTGGAAGATTCTAGAACGTTTTCGAAGCTTTTTGAATGTTCTAGAATGGTCTGGAAGATTCTAGAATGCTAAAGACAATTCTAGAACGTTTTGGAAGCTTCTAGAATGTTCTAGAACAGTCTGGAAGATTCTAGAAGGTTAAAGAGAGTTCTGGAAGGTTCTAGAACGTTTTGGAAAATGTTAGAATATTCTAGAATGGTCTGGAAGGTTCTAGAAGGTTAAAGACAATTCTAGAACGTTTTGGAAACTTTTAGAACATTCTAGAACAGTCTGGAAAGTTCTAGAAGGTTAAAGAGAGTTCCGGAAGGTCCTAGAATGTTTTGGAAACATTTAGAATGTTCTAGAACATTCTGGAGAGTTCTAGAAGATTAAAAAGAGTTTCAGAAGGTTCTAGAACGTTTTGGAAACTTTTAGAATGTTCTAGAACACTCTGAAAAGTTCTAGAAGGATAAAGAGAGTTTTGGAAGATTCTAGAATGTTTTCGAAGCTTTTAGAATGTTCTAGAACGGTCTTAAAGCTTCTAGAAGGTTAAAGACAGTTCTGGAAGATTCTAGAACGTTTTGGAAACTTTTAGAACAGTCTGGAAAGTTCTAGAAGGTTAAAGAGAATTCTGCAAGGTTCTAGAACGTTTTGGAAAATGTTAGAATGGTCTGGAAGGTTCTAGAAGGTTAAAGACAATTCTAGAACGTTTTGGAAACTTTTAGAATGTTCTAGAACACTCTGGGAAGTTCTAGAAGGTTAAAAATGCGTTTTGGAAGATTCTAGAACGTTTTCGAAGCTTTTTGAATGTTCTAGAATGGTCTGGAAGATTCTAGAAGGTTAAAGAGAGTTCTGGAAGGTTCTAGAACGTTTTGGAAGGTTTTTAAATGTTCTAGAATGATTTGGAAGATTCTAGAAGGTTAAAGAGAGTTCTGGAAGGTTCTAGAACGTTTTGGAAAATGTTAGAATATTCTAGAATGGTCTGGAAGGTTCTAGAAGGTTAAAGACAATTCTAGAACGTTTTGGAAACTTTTAGAATGTTCTAGAACACTCTGGGAAGTTCTAGAAGGTTAAAAATGCGTTTTGGAAGATTCTAGAACGTTTTCGAAGCTTTTTGAATGTTCTAGAATGGTCTGGAAGATTCTAGAATGCTAAAGACAATTCTAGAACGTTTTGGAAGCTTTTAGAATGTTCTAGAACAGTCTGGAAGATTCTAGAAGGTTAAAGAGAGTTCTGGAAGGTCCTAGAACGTTTTAGAAGGTTTTTAAATGTTCTAGAATGATTTGGAAGGTTCGAGAAGGTTAAAGAGAGTTCTGGAAGGTTCTAGAACGTTTTGGAAAATGTTAGAATATTCTAGAATAATCTGGAAGGTTCTAGAACGCTAAAGACAATTCTAGAGCGTTTTGGAAACTTTTAGAATGTTCTAGACGGTCTTGAAGCTTCTAGAAGGTTAAAGAGAGTTCTGGAAGGTTCTAGAACGTTTTGGAAACTTTTAGAATGTTCTAGAACACTCTGGAAGGTTCTAGAAAGATAAAAATAATTCTAGAACGTCTTGGAAGCTTTTAGAATGTTCTAGAACGATCTTGTAGCTTCTAGAAGCTTTTAGAATGTTCTGGAACAGTCTGGAAATTTCTAGAAGATTAAAGAGAGTTATGGAAAGTTCCAGAACGTTTTGGAAAATGTTAGAATGGTCTGGAAAGTTCTAGAATGCTAAAGACAATTCTAGAACGTTTTGGAAGGTTCTAGAAAGTTAAGGAGAGTTCTGGAAGATTATAGAACGTTTTGGAAAATGTTAGAACGTTCTAAAATGCACTGGAAGGTACTAGAACGTAATTTTTCCAAATCATCCTGTCAAAACTACCATTTCGAGTGTCAAAATTGCTCGTACGTGTCATTGTCGACATGCGAAACTGTCGAAAAAGTGGGCGTGGCCAGTTTGTTGAAACTGTCAAATTTGAAATTTGCGTACTGTCATCTGTCAGTCAACCGTGTCTTACTGTCCTACTTACGGCAAACGCCATGCAAACGGTCAAGAGGGCCGTGTCGACGGCCATGCCGGCGAATCCAATCAGGAGCAACGTTTTACGCCCCGCCCTCTCCACCAGAAACAACGAAATCACGGTCATGGCCACGTTGATGCCGCCCATGCCCAGCGTCGCGTACGTCGAATCGTCCGCGTCCAGCCCGGCCATTTTGAATATTTGCGACGAGAAAAACATAACCTACAAAAATGGGCAACACGTTTCGCTTTTTTGTCCCCCCAATCCAACCATCATCAGGGCTGCTTACCGCATTGATGCCGGACAATTGCTGCGCGACCATCACGGTCAGCGAAATGACGAGCGGAATGCGCAGCGCCTGATTCGAGACGAGTTCGCGCATGGTCACCTTCGGGACGAGTTTGATCGCGTCCGCTTCCGCCCTCATGCCGTCCATTTCCTCGTGCACGTTCAACGTCGCCCTCAGCCACGACAATGCTTTTTGCGCCTCCAGGTCCCGTCCCTTCGACAGCAACAAGTACTTGGGGGATTCCGGGCACAGCGGCAACGTCGCAAGCTGAAATTTTGAAAAAAAAATTTTTAGTCAACTTTGACGCCCTCTAGCGGCCAAACGGTACAACTTAGCGGTGCGCAGTTTCCACCAATGGATAGCCCCATTCATTGCCTATCTATAATCCTATTATGTGTCTATAGCAAATGTTTTAAATAACTGAGTTATTCACGATTGAATGAAACGATGCACAAAAATTTCAACCCCTTTGAAAAATTTCAAAATTTCATTTTTTATTTTTTTATAAAAAAACGGTACGTTTTACGAAAAAATGGTACATAAGAAAAAAGTTGCGTCTCATCGAGGTCCACTCCCACTAAAATTATCAACTCGATCAATTGAACCGTTTCCGAGATATTGAGAAAAATGTCCGAAAATTTTTAGTCAACTTTGACGCCCTCTAGCGGCCAAACGGTACAACTTAGCGGTGCGCAGTTTCCACCAATGGATAGCCCCATTCATTGCCTATCTATAATCCTATTATGTGTCTATAGTAAATGTTTTAAATAACCGAGTTATTCACGATTGAATGAACCGATGCACAAAATTTTTTTCCAAATGAGGATTTTTTGGACGAAAATTTCAAAATTTCATTTTTTATTTTTTTATAAAAAAACGGTACGTTTTACAAAAAAATGGTACATAAGAAAAAAGTTGCGTCTCATCGAGGTCCACTCCCACTAAAATTATCAACTCGATCAATTGAACCGTTTCCGAGATATCGAGGAAAATGTCCGAAAATTTTTAAGTCAACTTTGACGCCCTCTAGCGACCAAACGGTACAACTTAGCGGTGCGCAGTTTCCACCAATGGATAGCCCCATTCATTGGCTATCTATAATCCTATTATGTGTCTATAGTAAATGTTTTAAATAACCGAGTTATTCTGGATTGAATGAACCGATGCACAAAAATTTGGTCCAAATGAGAAAAATTCCTGGGGGGACCCCTTTGAAAAATTTCAAAATTTCATTTTTTATTTTTTTATAAAAAAACGGTACGTTTTACGAAAAAATGGTACATAAGAAAAAAGTTGCGTCTCATCGAGGTCCACGCCCACTAAAATTATCAACTCGATCAATTGAACCGTTTCCGAGATATTGAGGAAAATGTCCGAAAATTTTTAAGTCAACTTTGACGCCCTCTAGCGGCCAAACGGTACAACTTAGCGGTGCGCAGTTTCCACCAATGGAAAGCCCCATTCATTGGCTATCTATAATCCTATTATGTGTCTATAGTAAATGTTTTAAATAACTGAGTTATTTACGATTGAATGAAACGATGCACAAAAATTTCGTCCAAATGAGGATTTTTTGGACGAAAAATTCCTAGGGAGACACCCCTTTGAAAAATTTCATTTTTTATTTTTTTATAAAAAACGGTACGTTTTACAAAAAAATGGTACATAAGAAAAAAGTTGCGTCTCATCGAGGTCCACGCCCACTAAAATTATCAACACGATCAATTGAACCGTTTCCGAGATATCGAGGAAAATGTCCGAAAATTTTTAAGTCAACTTTGACGCCCTCTAGCGGCCAAACGGTACAACTTAGCGGTGCGCAGTTTCCACCAATGGATAGCCCCATTCATTGGCTATCTATAATCCTATTATGTGTCTATAGTAAATGTTTTAAATAACTGAGTTATTAACGATTGAATGAACCGATGCACAAAATTTTTTTCCAAATGAGGATTTTTTGGACGAAAATTTCAAAATTTCATTTTTTATTTTTTTATAAAAAAACGGTACGTTTTACAAAAAAATGGTACATAAGAAAAAAGTTGCGTCTCATCGAGGTCCACTCCCACTAAAATTATCAACTCGATCAATTGAACCGTTTCCGAGATATCGAGGAAAATGTCCGAAAATTTTTAAGTCAACTTTGACGCCCTCTAGCGACCAAACGGTACAACTTAGCGGTGCGCAGTTTCCACCAATGGATAGCCCCATTCAGTGGCTATCTATAATCCTATTATGTGTCTATAGTAAATGTTTTAAATAACCGAGTTATTCACGATTGAATGAACCGATGCACAAAAATTTAGTCCAAATGAGGATTTTTTGGACGAAAAATTCCTAGGGGAAATTTCAAAATTTTTTTTTTTTTGCGCGTTATTTTTCAAGCAAATTTAACGTAAAACACTGGAAAATGCCACTTACCTGGTTAAAAACTGTATTTGACGGGTTCTAGCCGCGTGGGGCCGGAATGTGGCACAATCCGAACTGAAAACTCTCTTTTTCTGCCGGAGACACTAAATTGAACGGTACAAACGGGATTTTTAGGCTAATTCCCCCCCGGGGGGTACCGCAATAAACGCGGCAACACTGCACAAACACCCCGCACGAAAACAACCCAAAAAATGCGATTTTTAGGGCTGAAAACCTTCCAATTTGAAGGGGCCCCCGCCGCCATATTGGTTCCACTGACGTCACGGCCTACTTGATTTTACCCGCCGGTCGCTTGTGATTGGTTGCCTATTATCCCGCTTGACAGCGCAAGGAAAGTATAAATTTGACTTTTGACAGTACCGCGTCATTCTAACCTCACAAATCTGGTTTGTTTACCAAATTTTGTGGTTTTTCCAGTCTTAAAACTGGTTTATTAACTTTGCGGGGTTGTTTGAGTGGTTTTGGATGGCAGAGGACGTGGATTCGGACGGTGTAACCGACTCACCTAGAAAAGGTTAGTGGAAACTGTTTTTTAAAAAATTTTAAGCCCTAAAACTTGGTGTGTAAACTTGTAATGGAGTTGTTTGGAAAATAGTGTTTTTTGGGGGGGAAAAAAGGGGCTGCGCCCCTTGGGGGGCTGTACCAACATTAAAAACGTTAAACTTGCTTTTTAGACGCTTGGATTCCAGGGCTCCAAACCCCCTGCGTAAGCTTGTAACCGAGTTACTTGGAAAAAGTTGCTTTAAACAAAGTTTTTGAGGCAAAAAGGGGGCTAACGCACTTTGGGGGGCTTTCCCAAGCCTCGCTAGAGGAAACGACTTAAATTGGCCCTTTCAGGGAGGCCCCAAACTGACAAATTAACCTATTTCCCCTTCGACCCTCCCGAACTGGCCTAATAACAGTCCAAAAGCTTTTTTTCACTATTTTCAAGCCGAAAACTTGCATTTTTAGGTAAATTTGACCACAACTCTCACCAGAATGACGAAAAAAACGGTACGTTTTACAAAAAAATGGTACAAAATTTCGTCCCAATGAGGATTTGTTGGACGAAATTTTTGTGCATTGTTTCATTCAATCCTAAATAACTCAGTTATTTAAAACATTTACTATGGACACATAATAGGATTATAGATAGCCAATGAATGGGGCTATCCATTGGTGGAAACTGCGCACCGCTAAGTTGTACCGTTTGGCCGCTAGAGGGCGTCAAAGTTGACTTAAAAATTTTCGGACATTTTCCTCAATATCTCGGAAACGGTTCAATTGATCGAGTTGATAATTTTAGTGGGCGTGGACCTCGATGAGACGCAACTTTTTTCTTATGTACCATTTTTTCGTAAAACGTACCGTTTTTTTATAAAAAAATAAAAAATGAAATTTTGAAATTTTTCAAAGGGGTTTCTCATTTGGACGAAATTTTTGTGCATCGTTTCATTCAATCGTGAATAACTCGGTTATTTAAAACATTTACTATAGACACATAATAGGATTATAGATAGGCAATGAATGGGGCTATCCATTGGTGGAAACTGCGCACCGCTAAGTTGTACCGTTTGGCCGCTAGAGGGCGTCAAAGTTGACTTAAAAATTTTCGGACATTTTCCTCGATATCTCGGAAACGGTTCAATTGATCGAGTTGATAATTTTAGTGGGAGTGGACCTCGATGAGACGCAACTTTTTTCTTATGTACCATTTTTTTGTAAAACGTACCGTTTTTTTATAAAAAAATAAAAACTGAAATTTTGAAATTTTTCAAACTGGGGTCCCCCTTTCGATTTTTTTGTAAAAAATTTTGAATTTTTAATTTTGACTTTGACTGCAAATAAATACCTTTGGATTGGTCGTAGAAAAATAACTTAAAAAAAAAAAAAATTTCAATTTTCATTCAAAAATATTCAATTTTTTTTGACAGTTCTAGAAGCTTTCAGAACGGTCTGGAATGTTCTAGAACGCTCGAGAACCTTCTGGAAGATTCTGAGCATTTTCTGGAACGTTCTAAACGAATCTAGAACCTTCTAGAATGTTCCGGAACGTTCTAGGACACTCTGGACAGTTCTAGAAGCTTTCAGAACGCTCTGGAATGTTCCAGAAACTTTTGGAAGGTTTTGGAAGCTTCTAGATGGTTCCCGGAGTAATTGGAACGTTCTAGAATGTTCCGGAAAGCTTCTAGAACGTTCTGGGAGCTTCTGAGCCGCTGATTTGTCATTTTGTTACCTGAAATATGGCCGGAACGATGGTCAAGGCGAGTAAAGTGGGCCAGGCGGTGGCCGTGCCCAGCACGGAGCTCAGACTGACGATCTGAGCGATCAGAATGGAAATGGTGATGACCAGCTGGTACACGGTGCCCACCGCTCCTCTGAGATTGACCGGGGAGATTTCGGCCAGATACATGGGCGCCAGGCCGGCGTTCAAACCGGAATTGATGCCTGCGCAAAAAGCAAAAAAATTAGTAATTTCCGCCATTTTGGGTTGAGTTAGCCTGGGCTTGATGGTACTCGTTTTCGACTAATTCGGGGACGGGGAATCCATTTCTGAAGTCGGTTTCACTCCAACTCTCATCCAGTTCGAGAAAGTTCCAAAAAATGGGATGTGGAGAGGAGTTAGAAAAAAATGAACGGCACCATCGTATTCCCCGTCCCCGATTTAGTAGAAAACGAGTACAAACTCGATTTTTTTGAAAAAAATCAAAATGGCGGCTGTGGGCGCCATTTTGTAATTTCCGCCATTTTGGATTGAGACAGCCTAGGATTGATGGTACTCGTTTTCGACTAATTCGGGGACGGGGAATCCATATCTGAAGTCGGTTTCACTCCAACTCTCACCCAGTTCGAGAAAGTTCCAAAAAATGGGATGTGGAGAGGAGTTAGAAAAAAATTAACGGCACCATCGTATTCCCCGTCCCCGATTTAGTAGAAAACGAGTACAAACTAGATTTTTTTGAAAAAAATCAAAATGGCGGCTGTGGGAGCCATTTTGTAATTTCCGCCATTTTGGATTGAGACAGCCTAGGATTGATGGTACTCGTTTTCGACTAATTCGGGGACGGGGAATCTATATCTGAAGTCAGTTTCACTCCAACTCTCACCCAGTTCGAGAAAGTTCCAAAAAATGGGATGTTGAGAGGAGTTAGAAAAAAATTAACGGCACCATCGTATTCCCCGTCCCCGATTTAGTAGAAAACGAGTACAAACTCGATTTTTTTGAAAAAAATCAAAATGGCGGCTGTGGAAGCCATTTGTAATTTCCGCCATTTTGGATTGAGACAGCCTAGGATTCATGGTACTCGTTTTCGACTAATTCGGGGACGGGGAATCCATTTCTGAAGTCGGTTTCACTCCAACTCTCACCCAGTTCGAGAAAGTTCCAAAAAATGGGACGTCGGGAGGAGCTAGGAAAAAATTAACGGCACCATCGTATTCCCCGTCCCCGATTTAGTAGAAAACGAGTACAAACTCGATTTTTTTGAAAAAAATCAAAATGGCGGCTGTGGAAGTCATTTGTAATTTCCGCCATTTTGGATTGAGACAGCCTAGGATTCATGGTACTCGTTTTCGACTAATTCGGGGACGGGGAATCTATATCTGAAGTCAGTTTCACTCCAACGCTCACCCAGTTCGAGAAAGTTCCAAAAAATGGGATGTTGAGAGGAGTTAGAAAAAAATTAACGGCACCATCGTATTCCCCGTCCCCGATTTAGTAGAAAACGAGTACAAACACGATTTTTTTGAAAAAAATCAAAATGGCGGCTGTGGAAGCCATTTTGTAATTTCCGCCATTTTGGATTGAGACAGCCTAGGATTGATGGTACTCGTTTTCGACTAATTCGGGGATGTGGAATCCATATCTGAAGTCGGTTTCACTCCAACTCTCACCCAGTTCGAGAAAGTTCCAAAAAATGGGATGTGGAGAGGAGTTAGAAAAAAATGAACGGCACCATCGTATTCCCCGTCCCCGATTTAGTAGAAAACGAGTACAAACTCGATTTTTTTGAAAAAAATCAAAATGGCGGCTGTGGCCGCCATTTTGTAATTTTCCGCCATACCGATCAGAAATCTGCCAAGAATGACCAATTCGTAGGAGGCGGCGGCCTTCGCAGACGACATAGCAATCACCGCCAACACGACCAAAATGTTGTTCAGCAACAGACCGCCTTTCCTGCCGAACCTTTCGGCGACGAAACCTGCAAAAATATACGGGGTGAGCGTAAAAAATCGGCATTTTTATTCAATTTTATTTTGTGACCACCCTGTATATACGTGTACGATGCAAGGAATGCACTTTACGTGAAGCGTAACGGAGGTTCGTTGACCTTTTGCGATGCACGCTCCGAAACGGTTCGAAGGACCTTCAGTTCAGTCACGTAAGAGAGAGAGAGAGAGAGAGAGAAAGAGGGAGAGAGATATGTTGGGAGTAAAAAAAAAAATTTTTTGGTGCGCCCGCAAATTAATTAAAATGGAAATTTTACGTTGGGCGCCAAAAAAAAAGTAAATTTACTAAAAAATAACTTTGGACACCAAAAAATTTAAATTTAGTAAAAATTACGTTGGGCGCCAAAAAATAAACAATTTTAGAAAAAATTTACGTTGAGCGCCAAAAAAAAAAGTAAATTTACTAAAAATGACGTTGGGAGCCAAAAAATAAACAATTTTAGAAAAAATTTACGTTGGGCGCCAAAAAAAAATTAAATTTACTAAAAATTTACTTTGGGCACCAAAAAAAGTAAGTTTACTAAAAATGACGTTGGGCGCCAAAAAAAGGAAATTTAATAAAAACGACGTTGGGCGCCAAAAAATAAACAATTTTAGAAAAAATTTACGTTGGGCGCCAAAAAAAAAGTAAATTTACTAAAAATGACGTTGGGTGCCAAAAATTAAACAATTTTAGAAAAAAATGACGTTGGGCGCCAAAAAAAAAGTAAATTTACTAAAAATTTACTTTGGGCACCGGAAAAAGTAAATTTACTAAAAACGACGTTGGGCGCCAAAAAATAAACAATTTTAGAAAAAATTTACTTTGGGCGCCAAAAAAAAAGTAAATTTACTAAAAATTTACTTTGGGCACCGGAAAAAGTAAATTTACTAAAAACGACGTTGGGCGCCAAAAAATAAACAATTTTAGAAAAAATTTACTTTGGGCGCCAAAAAAAAAGTAAATTTACTAAAAATTTACTTTGGGCACAAAAAAAAGTAAATTTAGTAAAAACGACGTTGGGTGCCAAAAAAGTAAAAAATAAACAATTTTAGAAAAAAATTACGTTGGGCGCCAAAATAAGTAAATTTAGTAAAAATTTACTTTGGGCACCAAAACATGTAAATTGACTAAAAATTTACTTTGGGCACCAAAAAAAAGTAAATTTTCTAAAAACGACGTTGGGCGCCAAAAAATAAACAAATTTTAGAAAAAAATTACGTTGGGCGCCAAAAAAGAAGATAAAATTGACGTTGGGCGCCAAAATAAGTAAATTTAGTAAAAATTTACTTTGGGCACCAAAAAAAAAGTAAATTTACTAAAAATGACGTCAAGCGCCAAAAAATAAACAATTTTAGAAAAAATTTACGTTGGGCACCAAAAAATAAACAAATTTTAGAAAAAAATTACGTTGGGCGCCAAAAAAGAAGATAAAATTTACGTTGGGCGCCAAAATAAGTAAATTTAGTAAAAATTTACTTTGGGCACCAAAAAAAAAGTAAATTTTCTAAAAACGACGTTGGGCGCCAAAAAATAAACAAATTTTAGAAAAAAATTACGTTGGGCGCCAAAAAAAAAGTAAATTTGGTAAAATTTACTTTGGGCACCAAAAAAAAGTAAATTTTCGAAAAACGACGTTGGGCGCCAAAAAATAAACAAATTTTAGAAAAAAATTACGTTGGGCGCCAAAAAAGAAGATAAAATTGACGTTGGGCGCCAAAATAAGTAAATTTACTAAAAATTTACTTTGGGCACCAAAACATGTAAATTTACTAAAAATTTACTTTGGGCACCAAAAAAAAGTAAATTTTCTAAAAACGACGTTGGGCGCCAAAAAATAAACAAATTTTAGAAAAAAATTACGTTGGGCGCCAAAAAAGAAGATAAAATTGACGTTGGGCTCCAAAATAAGTAAATTTAGTAAAAATTTACTTTGGGCACCAAAACATATAAATTTAGTAAAAATTTACTTTGGGCACCAAAAAAAAGTAAATTTTCTAAAAACGACGTTGGGCGCCAAAAAATAAACAAATTTTAGAAAAAATTTACGTTGGGCGCCAAAAAAAAAGTAAATTTAGTAAAAATTTACTTTGGGCACCAAAAAAAGTAAATTTAGTAAAAACGACGTTGGGCACCAAAAAATAAACAAATTTTAGAAAAAAATTACGTTGGGCGCCAAAAAAGAAGATAAAATTGACGTTGGGATCCAAAATAAGTAAATTTAGTAAAAATTTACTTTGGGCCCCAAAACATGTAAATTTACTAAAAATTTACTTTGGGCACCAAAAAAAAAGTAAATTTTCTAAAAACGACGTTGGGCGCCAAAAAATAAACAAATTTTAGAAAAAAATTACGTTGGGCGCCAAAAAAGAAGATAAAATTGACGTTGGGCGCCAAAATAAGTAAATTTAGTAAAAATTTACTTTGGGCACCAAAAAAAAAGTAAATTTTCTAAAAACGACGTTGGGCGCCAAAAAATAAACAAATTTTAGAAAAAAATTACGTTGGGCGCCAAAATAAGAAAATTTAGTAAAAATTTACTTTGGGCACCAAAAAAAAGTAAATTTTCTAAAAACGACGTTGGGCGCCAAAAAATAAACAAATTTTAGAAAAAAATTACGTTGGGCGCCAAAAAAGAAGATAAAATTGACGTTGGGCTCCAAAATAAGTAAATTTAGTAAAAATTTACTTTGGGCCCCAAAACATGTAAATTTACTAAAAATTTACTTTGGGCACCAAAATGAAAGTAAATTTTCTAAAAACGACGTTGGGCGCCAAAAAATAAACAATTTTAGAAAAAAATTACGTTGGGCGCCAAAAAAGAAGATAAAATTGACGTTGGGCTCCAAAATAAGTAAATTTAGTAAAAATTTACTTTGGGCCCCAAAACATGTAAATTTACTAAAAATTTACTTTGGGCACCAAAATGAAAGTAAATTTTCTAAAAACGACGTTGGGCGCCAAAAAATAAACAATTTTAGAAAAAAATTACGTTGGGCGCCAAAAAAGAAGATAAAATTGACGTTGGGCGCCAAAATAAGTAAATTTAGTAAAAATTTACTTTGGGCACCAAAAAAAAGGAAATTTACTAAAAACGACGTTGGGCGCCAAAAAATAAACAAATTTTAGAAAAAATTTACGTTGGGCGCCAAAAACGTACCGTCCCAACATAACTGGCAATATCTCCGAAACGGCGCGAGATATCCGGCTGAAATTTACAGGGTGGCTCGAAAACACCCCAAGGAACCCAAATTACCTGTAATGGCGCCGCCAATCATGCCGCCCACGCAAAATATCGACACCATCAGCGAGAAGATCAGTATGACGCTTTGTTGCGTTGGTACCGCGCCCGTCCGCTCCGTCACGGTGGCGTTCACCCACGTTTTGATTATCTGTCAAATGTCAAATGTCATTTTTGCCCACGTCACGCGATCTAGCATTTACCTCGGTGGGATTGTTGAGCACGCCAGTGTTGTAGCCGTGTTGGAACGAGGAACCCAAAGCGGAAGCCAAAATGGCGAACGCCAGTCGTCCGTTACAACCCTGAAACACGACTGTCAATTTTTTTGACGTTTTTTTTGACAGGTGACAGCCGTCAGCTGTCACGTTTTTGACAAGTGACAGCTGACAGCGCGCAGGAGCGCCGTCGTCTGTCACTTTTACGACGCGACAAGTGACGGTTGACACAAAACTTGCACTCGTGACACCCGCCGCTTTGACCCCAAATTACTCTCTTACTTGACAAGTGACGTCAAAATGTCATAGAAAACAAAAGATAGTGCAGATTGCAAGCTTTCCAAAAATATCCCCCCATGAGTTGATTGATTATACCGTTTGGCCGCTAGAGGGCGTCAAAGTTGCTTCACCATAAAATGACGTAATTTTTGACACTCGTTGCTTCGAACCTAAATTACTCTGTTATTTGACCAGTGACGTCAAAATGTCATAGAAAACAAAAGATAGTGCAGGTTGCAAGCTTTCCAAAAATGTCATAACATGAGTTGATTGGTCATACCGTTTGGTCGCTAGAGGGCGTCAAAATAAAAAATGACAGTTGACACTAACAAAGGAATTTTAAGTTTACATTTACGAGTCGTTTAGGAGTAGATTATAAAAAGTGGTTTTATCGGTAATTTCCGGTCTAAATAACGTTCCAAGATAACATTCTTATCGTTAATCGGGCTCAATTACGAACGTCATTGTCGCTTAGAATGTGTCTGCGTCTGGTATGCGGGCGTCTTCATTAGGAAACGTTTAAGTAGTGTGAGTCAACTTTGACGCCCTCTAGCGGCCGAACCGTACCATCGACCTATAAACTTTTATACATCAATGGAAAGCCCATTTCATGAGCTTTCCATTGACATATAAAACTTTATACAAAGTGACACAAATAAGGGAGTTATTTTGATTTGAATAAGCGAGTGTACCAAAAAAAGTGCAGAAAAAAATAATCAACTTTGACGCCCCCTAGCGGCCGAACCGTACCATTAATTTATAAACTTTTATACATCAATGGAAAGCCCATTTCATGAGCTTTCCATTGACATATAAAACTTTATACAAAGTGTCCCAAATAAGGGAGTTATTTTGATTTGAATAAGCGAGTGTACCAAAAAAAGTGTAGAAAAAAATAATCAACTTTGACGCCCCCTAGCGGCCAAACCGTACCATTAATTTATAAACTTTTATACATCAATGGAAAGCCCATTTCATGAGCTTTCCATTGACATATAAAACTTTCTACAAAGTGTCCCAAATAAGGGAGTTATTTTGATTTGAACAAGCGAGTGTACCAAAAAAAGTGCAGAAAAAAATAATCAACTTTGACGCCCCCTAGCGGCCGAACCGTACCATCGACCTATAAACTTTTATACATCAATGGAAAGCTCATTTCATCAGCTTTCCATTGACATATAAAACTTTATACAAAGTGTCCCAAATAAGGGAGTTATTTTGATTTGAATAAGCGAGTGTACCAAAAAAAGTGCAGAAAAAAATAATCAACTTTGACGCCCTCTAGGGGCCGAACCGTACCATCAACCTATAAACTTTTATACATCAATGGAAAGCTCATTTCATGAGCTTTCCATTGACATATAAAACTTTATACAAAGTGTCCCAAATAAGGGAGTTATTTTGATTTGAATAAGCGAGTGTACCAAAAAAAGTGCAGAAAAAAATAATCAACTTTGACGCCCCCTGGCGGCCGAACCGTACCATCAACCTATAAACTTTTATACATCAATGGAAAGCTCATTTCATTAGCTTTCCATTGACATATAAAACTTTATACAAAGTGTCCCAAATATGGGAGTTATTTTGATTTGAATAAGCGAGTGTACCAAAAAAAGTGCAGAAAAAAATAATCAACTTTGACGCCCCCTAGCGGCCGAACCGTACCATTAATTTATAAACTTTTATACATCAATGGAAAGCCCATTTCATTAGCTTTCCATTGACATATAAAACTTTATACAAAGTGTCCCAAATAAGGTAGTTATTTTGATTTGAATAAGCGAGTGTACCAAAAAAAGTGCAGAAAAAAATAATCAACTTTGACGCCCTCTAGCGGCCGAATCGTACCATCAACCTATAAACTTTTATACATCAATGGAAAGCCCATTTCATGAGCTTTCCATTGACATATAAAACTTTATACAAAGTGTCCCAAATAAGGGAGTTATTTTGATTTGAATAAGCGAGTGTACCAAAAAAAGTGCAGAAAAAAATAATCAACTTTGACGCCCCCTAGCGGCCGAACCGTACCATTAATTTATAAACTTTTATACATCAATGGAAAGCCCATTTCATTAGCTTTCCATTGACATATAAAACTTTATACAAAGTGTCCCAAATAAGAGAGTTATTTTGATTTGAATAAGCGAGTGTACCAAAAAAAGTGCAGAAAAAAATAATCAACTTTGACGCCCCCTGGCGGCCGAACCGTACCATTAATTTATAAACTTTTATACATCAATGGAAAGCTCATTTCATCAGCTTTCCATTGACATATAAAACTTTATACAAAGTGTCCCAAATAAGGGAGTTATTTTGATTTGCATAAGCGAGTGTACCAAAAAAAGTGCAGAAAAAAATAATCAACTTTGACGCCCCCTAGCGGCCGAACCGTACCATCGACCTATAAACTTTTATACATCAATGGAAAGCCCATTTCATGAGCTTTCCATTGACATATAAAACTTTCTACAAAGTGTCCCAAATAAGGGAGTTATTTTGATTTGAACAAGCGAGTGTACCAAAAAAAGTGTAGAAAAAAATAATCAACTTTGACGCCCCCTAGCGGCCGAACCGTACCATCAACCTATAAACTTTTATACATCAATGGAAAGCCCATTTCATCAGCTTTCCATTGACATATAAAAATTTCTACAAAGTGTCCCAAATAAGGGAGTTATTTTGATTTGAACAAGCGAGTGTACCAAAAAAAGTGCAGAAAAAAATAATCAACTTCAACGCCCCCTAGCGGCCAATTTTTATACATAAAGCAGCGTGACGCAAACAAATTACGCATTCAAATGTGTCCATTTCGAATGCAAAGTCATTTAACCGAGTCGCAGTTAAAATTATCTGTCGGTTTAGCATATTCTGGTAATTTAGATTATTTGCCTTTAAAAACGCGTCGACCTTGACTTTCTTTTATTTTTTCTGGTCGAACGGTGCATAGTAGGCCAAAAACGTATAGAACAGAAAAGTTGCGCAATTTCAAGGTGTATTTACTGTAAAAATGTCAATATTGTCGCTCGAGGCGTTTTCGAGATATTGACCGAAAAGCAAATAAACGCCGACGCCAAAAATAGCGGCGTTAATCGAATAAATTGAACCTCAATTAAACAAAAATCGTTAGTTTGGCGGGAAAATTATTAAGTTTGGCAACGTTGACCTGAAAACTTGAAAATTGACTAGGAAACTTTGAAATTTGGCTAAGAAACTTGAAAAATGACCCGGAAACATAAAAATTAACTGAAAAACTTGAAACTTGATCAGAAAACTTAAAAATTAACTGGAAAACTTGAGAATTAACTAATGAACTTGAAAATTGACTGCAAAACTTGAAAAACTACTAGAAAACTTGAAAAATGATTAGGAAACTTGAAAAATGATTAGGAAACTTGGAAATTGACCAGAAAACTTAAAAATTAACTGAAAAACTTGAGAATTAACTAAAGAACTTGAAAATTGACTGCAAAACTTGAAAAATGACTAGAAAACTTGAAAAATTATTAGGAAACTTGGAAATTGACCAGAAAACTTAAAAATTAACTGGCAAACTTGAGAATTAACTAAAGAACTTGAAAATTGACTGCAAAACTTGAAAAATGACTAGAAAACTTGAAAATTTTCTAAGAAACTTGAAAAATGATTAGGAAACTTGGAAATTGACCAGAAAACTTAAAAATTAACTGGAAAACTTGAGAATTAACTAATGAACTTGAAAATTGACTGCAAAACTTGAAAAATGACTAGAAAACTTGAAAAATTATTAGGAAACTTGGAAATTGACCAGAAAACTTAAAAAATAACTGGCAAACTTGAGAATTAACTAATGAACTTGAAAATTGACTGCAAAACTTGAAAAATTACTAGAAAACTTGAAAATTTACTAAGAAACTTGAAAAATAATTAGGAAACTTGGAAATTGACCAGAAAACTTAGAAAATAGGTAAGAAACTTAAACATTTATTCGAAAACTTGAAAAATTTACCAGAAAGCTGAAAAATTAGGTCATAAACATGAAAACTGATCAAGAAACTTAAAAATCAACTAGAAAACTTGAAAAATTACTAGAAAACTTGAAAATTGACCAGAAAACTTGAAAAATGACTAGGAAACTTAAAAATTGACTGAAAAACTTGAAAATTAACTACAAATTGAAAAATGACTAGGAAACTTCGAAATTAGGTAGGAAACTTAAAAATTGACTGAAAAACTTGAAAATTAACTAACGAACTTGAAAATTGACTAGAAAACTTTGAAATTGACTATAGAACTTGAAAAATGTCTAGAAAACTTGAAAATTGACTAGAAAACTTGAAAATTGACTAGAAAACTTGAAAAATGTCTAGAAAACTTAAAAATTGACCAGAAAACTTGAAAAATATCTAGAAAACTTAAAAATTGACCAGCAAACTTGTAAATTGACTAATAAACTTGAAAATTGTGTAGGAAACTTAAAAATTGACTAGTAAACTTGAAAAATGTCTGGAAAACTTGAAAATTGACTAAAAAACTTGAAAATTGACCAGCAAACTTGTAAATTGCCTAATAAATTTGAAAATTGTGTAGGAAACTTAAAAATTGACTTAAAAACTTGAAAATTGACTAAAAAACTTTAAAAATGACTAGGAAACTTCGAAATTGATTAGAAAACTTGAAAATTGACTAGAAAACTTAAAAATTGATTAGAAAACTTGAAAATGACTAAAAAAACTTGAAAAATTACTAGAAAACTTCGAAATTGACTAGAAAACTTGAAAAATGTCTAGTAAACTTAAAAATTGACTAGAAAACTTAAAAAATGACCAGCAAACTTGTAAATTGACTAATAAACTTGAAAATTGTGTAGGAAACTTAAAAATTGACTAGTAAACTTGAAAATGACTAAAAAACTTGAAAAATGACTAGGAAATTGTGAAATTTACTATAGAACTTGAAAAATGTCTAAAAAAACTTGAAAATTGACTAGAAAACTTGAAAAATGTCTAGAAAACTTGAAAATTGACCAGCAAACTTGTAAATTGACTAATAAACTTGAAAATTGTGTAGGAAACTTAAAAATTGACTTGAAACGTACAAATTTGACTTTAAAAAATTGTTGCACAACATTGCAAATATCTCGGAAACCGAAAGAGGTAGAGGACTGAAATTTTGACAGTTTTACGGTATTTTTACCGTTCCTTCCATTGGTTTAACCGGAAAAAGTGAATTTTTGAACCGTAAAGTCGAGCGGAACAAAATCAGGGTATCGTACAGGCCATTACAGGGTGGTACTTACGTGCGTCGGTCGTTCCGACCGTAATTTCTCGTTTATTTGGACTTTTTCCGCGAATTTTCCCCCCAAATCGGCATTTTCCGTCACCGCCGTCTTATCGCCGCCTTTTCCCATTTTTTCTCGTAATTTTCCCCCAATTTTCCAAGCGAAAAATCGCGTTTAATGCATTTTCCGAACCGTACGCGCACGTTTCTGATGGGCAACTGTTTTTTCACGTAGACGACAGTCAACTGTTTTCAAAGCACACTGCGATTGGTCGAAAGTGGGGGGCCCGCTTAACACACCTTAATTTTCATGTGGGGGACTGTACGCGCGTGACGTCACTCGTCTTAATTGTTTGTTCGTACTGTACACACGGCAGGGCGGACTTTGACGCCCTCTGGCGGCCAAACCGTACCATTAACCCATCGACTTTTTTACGTCAATGGAAAGCCCATGAAATGGGCTTTCCATTGATGTATAAAAGTTTATACAAAGTGTCCCAAATAAGGGAGTTATTTTGATTTGAATCAGCGAGTGTACCAAAAAAAGTGCAGAAAAAAATAATCAACTTTGACGCCCCCTAGCGGCCGAACCGTACCATCAACCTATAAACTTTTATACATCAATGGAAAGCCCATTTCATGGGCTTTCCATTGACATATAAAACTTTATACAAAGTGTCCCAAATAAGGGAGTTATTTTGATTTGAACAAGCGAGTGTACCAAAAAAAGTGCAGAAAAAAATAATCAACTTTGACGCCCCCTGGCGGCCGAACCGTACCATCAACCTATAAACTTTTATACATCAATGGAAAGCCCATTTCATGGGCTTTCCATTGACATATAAAACTTTATACAAAGTGTCCCAAATAAGGGAGTTATTTTGATTTGAATCAGCGAGTGTACCAAAAAAAGTGCAGAAAAAAATAATCAACTTTGACGCCCCCTAGCGGCCGAACCGTACCATCAACCTATAAACTTTTATACATCAATGGAAAGCCCATTTCATGGGCTTTCCATTGACATATAAAACTTTATACAAAGTGTCCCAAATAAGGGAGTTATTTTGATTTGAATCAGCGAGTGTACCAAAAAAAGTGCAGAAAAAAATAATCAACTTTGACGCCCCCTAGCGGCCGAACCGTACCATCAACCTATAAACTTTTATACATCAATGGAAAGCCCATTTCATGGGCTATCCATTGACATATAAAACTTTCTACAAAGTGTCCCAAATAAGGGAGTTATTTTGATTTGAACAAGCGAGTGTACCAAAAAAGTGGTTTTTTTTGACACTTTTGACACTTTGACTTTGAATACCGTGCTTATTTGACACTTGACGTCAAAATGTCACTGAACCAAAAAGATAGCCCACACTGAGAGCTTTCCAAAAATGTCATTTATCGAGTTGATTGGTTGAGTGGTTTGGCCGCTAGAGGGCGTCAAAGTAACGCAAGTCACTTTGGAGTGGTTTTTTTTGACACTTTTTGACCCAAAATGGATTTTCTGGAATATCTCCTAAACTAGCGGAGATACGAAAAAAGTGCAAAGAATGAAAATTGCGTAAAACAGGTCAGAGTAACTGAATCCAGGCTTTGAATAGACAATTTCCCTCTAAAATTGCATACAGGGTGACCAAACTCTAACAACTTTCACTTTTTTGGCTCACCCTGTACTCTGGAAGCCTCCAAGGTGATTTTCCAGTACACCATTAGAAAGAGGAGCGAAAATGGGATTTTTTGAGTGGTTTTTCGTTTCTGTATCTTGAAAACTGGCTGAGATATTAACAGTCAAAGTTTTGAGGCACTTTTTTGAGTTTCTGGTCCCCAAAAGGGATTTTCTGGAATATCTCCTAAACTAGACGAGATACGAAAAAAGTGCAAAAGGTGAAAATTACGTAAAACAGGTCAGAGTAACTGAATCCAGGCTTTGAATAGACAATTTCCCTCTAAAACTGCATACAGGGTGACCAAACTCTAACAACTTTCACTTTTTTGGCTCACCCTGTACTCTGGAAGCCTCCAAGGTGATTTTCAAGCACACCATTAGAAAGAGGAGGAAAAATGGGTTTTTTTGAGTGGTTTCTCGTTTCTGTATCTCGAAAACTGGCTGAGATATTGACAGTCACACTTTTTTTTTCACAAAACGCAAGTTTTTTAACTTTAGCGTCCTCTAGCGGACAAACAGTCGAAGCTACTAAATCGTGTGAGCACATTTTCGGAAAGCTCAGAGTCCGTACTATCTTTTCACTTCAATGACTTTTTGCCCTAACCAGTCAACTAAGGGAGTTATTTGAGGTTAAAGGAGTTGGTGCACTGAAAATTGATAGGTCAACTTTGACGCCCTCTAGCGGCCAAACCGTCCAACTAACCTACAAACTTTTATACGTCAATGGAAAGCTTGTTTCACTGGCTATCCATTGACGTATAAAACTCTATACAAAGTGTCCCAAATAAGGGAGTTATTCAAGTTTGAGCTCACCTGGTACCGTTTGGAAGCTTTTTCCATGTTTCACACGTTTTTACCAAAAATTTTTCTGGAACGTTCCATTTAGTTTCAAAGTCCGGACATTAAAACAATAGCCGAGCGAATTGAAGCAGTTAAGTCTGAAGAGGGGAAGGAGGGGGAAACAGGGGTCAATTATTCGCCAATTTAATGTCATTGCCTCGAATCGAACGTACACAGCGGTCGTAAAACTGTTTTTCTGACTGCCTGAACAGTTTGAGAACCACTTACCGAGTCACCGTGGTTGGAAACAGTGTCCACAGTACTAGTCGATACGTTGTTATCCCTTTTTTCCAGCTCCTACAGGCAAGCGTGCAACAACAACAAAAAAACACTCCAATAACCTAAGTTTCTCGAACTGGGTGACAGCTACTGTCAAACTGACAGTTGCAATGGATTCCCCATCCCCGAATTAGTCGAAAACGAGTACAAACAAGCCCTGGCTAGCTCAAACCAAAATGGCGGAAAACGCAAAATGGCGCCTACAGACGCCATTTTGAACTTTTCTAAAAAAATCGAGTTTATTGTCGTTTTCTACTAAATCGAGGACGGGGAATCCGATGGTGGTGATAATTTTCCTTTCAACCCTCAGGAAAGTGGTTTTAGGGGCAGTTTCTCGAGCTGGGTGACAGTTACTGTCAAACTGACGTCATAAACGGATTCCTCGACCCCAAATTAGTCGAAAACGAGTATAAACACGTTTATTTTTTCTAAAATTCAAAATGGCAGCTTTTCCGCCATTTGCAATTTCCGCCATTTTGGCTCGAGACAGACATATGAAGTTTGTACTCGTTTTCGACTAATTCGGGGTCAGGGAATCCATTTTTCAAGTCAGTTTGTCGATATCTTGCACCCAATTCGAGAAATTTCCATTTTTTTCCCTGAAATAACGGAAAACGAGTATTCGGGCACGTTTTACGAGATTTGTTCGGGGAAAACGTGACCAAAAGCGATAAGGAAAACGTGTCTCACCTCCGATTCCATGTTCGGGCCAAAAAGTGAATTTGTTCAAATTTTCACCGATAGAAACACTGATGATGAACGGGCGTTCGAAACGTCGCAACTTAACCGGTTTGTACACTATTTAGTAGGGTTATTGTGTCGCACACAAAATCCAGCGAGAAACTCGGTGAAAATACCCTTGAAACGTCCTGGGAAAATGGGGGGAGTGGGAGGGGATGAGGGAGGAAAGGGGGCAAAATCAGACACAGGGACGGATTTTGAGTTTGACGCCCTCTAGCGGCCAAACGACCCAACCGATTAAGTTATTTAGCCACATTTTCTGAAAGCTGACACTTTAAACTACATTTTTGCTTCAATGACATTTTGACGTCAACTGTCAAATAAGCGAGTTATTCAAGGTCAAAGCCAATAATGTCAAAATTAGTTTGACGTGCAAACTCTGTTTGGTTTGACGCCCTCTAGCGGCCAAACGACCAAACCGATTAACTTAAGCGGCCATATTTTCTGAAAGCTGATACTTTAGGCTACATTTTTGCTTCAATGACATTTTGACGTCAACTGTCAAATAAGCGAGTTATTCAAGGTCAAAGCCAATAATGTCAAAATTAGTTTGACGTGCAAACTCTGTTTGGTTTGACGCCCTCTAGCGGCCAAACCGTGCAACCGATTAACTTAAGCGGCCATATTTTCTGAAAGCTGACACTTTAAGCTACATTTTTGCTTCAATGACATTTTGACGTCAACTGTCAAATAACCGAGTTATTCAAGGTCAAAGCCAATAATGACAAAATTAGTTTGACGTGCAAACTCTGTTTGGTTTGACGCCCTCTAGCGGCCAAACGACCAAACCGATTAACTTAAGCGGCCATATTTTCTGAAAGCTGACACTTTAAGCTACATTTTTGCTTCAATGACATTTTCACGTCAACCGTCAAATAACCGAGAAAAAAAGAAAAAAAGCGGGAAGTGACAACGTCGCCTCCAGTTATGTGACGTCACACGCGGATCGATTGAACGCCGGCCAATCAGAGCGTCCCATTTAGACGGGCCCCCTCCCCCTCCACAACCGACCACGTGAATTGCGAGTGAAATTTGGCAACGTTGGGGGGTGTGTCGTTCAGGCCAGGGCCGTACTGGGGGGGGGGGAAAACGTTGTGGGGGCCCCCAAAAGTTTCAAAAATTCATATCTCCGGAAATATTGGGAGTACGGTCCTGATTTTTGGGTTGGAGATGGGCAAAGGTCTTGGGAACGTGCACGAAAAAAAATCACCAAAATCCGATCAAAACCAGGGCCGTAATCAGGAAATTTTTGGAAAAAAAAAAAAAAAAATTCAAAAATTTTTTTCTGTCATTTTTTGACTTACCTGACGTTTGTTTTTGACAATTTCTGACAGTTGTGACAGCACACTGTCGCGTCTATGACAAACGGCCATATTCGATGACGCGCACAATGAAAATTAACCAGGTTTTCTCAAATTTGTGAAATAATCTAATTTAATACATTTTTATCAACACACCCACCAAATTAATCGTTATCGATTTATCAGTCATTTGTTACGAAACGACACGGGGAGGGATTCAGGAAATTTGGAAAAAAAAAAAAAAAAAAAAATTCCATAAACTGGGCCCTAAAAAACACACTGGGCCGTACTAAGGTGTGTTTTTTGACACCTGTCTGTTTAACCGCGAATTACTCGCTTATTTGACAGTTGACGTCGAAATGTCATTGAAGCAAAAATGTAGCTTAAAGTGTCAGCTTTCAGAAAATATGGCCGCTTAAGTTAATCGGTTTGGTCGTTTGGCCGCTAGAGGGCGTCAAAGTCAACAGAGTTTTCGCGTCAAACTAATTTTGACATTATTGTCTTTGACCTTGAATAACTCGCTTATTTGACGTCAAAATGTCATTGAAGCAAAAATGTAGCTTAAAGTGTCAGCTTTCAGAAAATATGGCGGCTTAAGTTAATCGGTTTGGTCGTTTGGCCGCTAGAGGGCGTCAAAGTCAACAGAGTTTTCGCGTCAAACTAATTTTGACATTATTGTCTTTGACCTTGAATAACTCGCTTATTTGACAGTTGACGTCAAAATGTCATTGAAGCAAAAATGTAGCTTAAAGTGTCAGCTTTCAGAAAATATGGCCGCTTAAGTTAATCGGTTTGGTCGTTTGGCCGCTAGAGGGCGTCAAAGTCAACAGAGTTTTCGCGTCAAACTAATTTTGACATTATTGTCTTTGACCTTGAATAACTCGCTTATTTGACAGTTGACGTCAAAATGTCATTGAAGCAAAAATGTAGCTTAAAGTGTCAGCTTTCAGAAAATATGGCCGCTTAAATTAATCGGTTTGGTCGTTTGGCCGCTAGAGGGCGTCAAAATCAACGCAGTTTTTACCTCAAACTAATTTTGACATTATTAGCTTTGACCTTGAATAACTCGCTTATTTGACAGTTGACGTCAAAATGTCATTGAAGCAAAAATGTAGCTTAAAGTGTCAGCTTTCAGAAAATATGGCCGCTTAAGTTAATCGGTTTGGTCGTTTGGCCGCTAGAGGGCGTCAAACCAAACAGAGTTTTCGCGTCAAACTAATTTTGACATTATTGTCTTTGACCTTGAATAACTCGCTTATTTGACAGTTGACGTCAAAATGTCATTGAAGCAAAAATGTAGCTTAAAGTGTCAGCTTTCAGAAAATATGGCCGCTTAAGTTAATCGGTTTGGTCGTTTGGCCGCTAGAGGGCGTCAAACCCAACACAGTTTTCACGTCAAACTAATTTTGACACTTTTCACTTTGGCCTTGAATAACTCGCTTATTTGACAGTTGACGTCAAAATGTCATTGAAGCAAAAATGTAGCTCAAAGTGTCAGCTTTCAGAAAATATGGCCGCTTAAGTTAATCGGTTTGGTCGTTTGGCCGCTAGAGGGCGTCAAACCAAACAGAGTTTGCACGTCAAACTAATTTTGACATTATTGTCTTTGACCTTGAATAACTCGCTTATTTGACAGTTGACGTCAAAATGTCATTGAAGCAAAAAGATAGCCCACACTGAGAGCTTTCCAAAAATGTCATTTATCGAGTTGATTGGTTGAGTGGTTTGGCCGCTAGAGGGCGTTAAAGTAACGCGAGTCACTTTGGAGTGGTTTTTTTTTGACACTTTTTGACCCAAAATGGATTTTCTGGAATATCTCCTAAACTAGCGGAGATACGAAAAAAGTGCAAAGAATGAAAATTGCGTAAAACAGGTCAAAGAAACTGAATCCAGGCTTTGAATAGACAATTTCCCTCTAAAACTGCATACAGGGTGACCAAACTCCAACAACTTTCACTTTTTTGGCTCACCCTGTATTTTGGAAGCCTCCAAGGTGATTTTCAAGCACACCATTAGAAAGAGGAGGAAAAATGGGATTTTTTGAGTGGTTCACCGTTTCTGTATCTTGAAAACTGGCCGAGATATTGACAGTCAAAATCAAATTTTGTTTTCCAGTCGCGTGACGTCACGATTTGTTTACGTTATCGCGCAACTCGTTCCTACGTGATAATCGACCGATTCGCTTACGCAGCGAAAATTTCCGAAACACGTACAAGCACGTACGTACCCGAATTCTATTAATAACATTTTTTGTTACGCAGCGTTTCAATTCTCATTATAATTTCACTTTTTCACGGTCGATATTATGGGTTTTTTTCTTTGAATTTGACGTCGATTCGTATGAGGAACCTATCCTGAAAATTTCAGCTTTCTAACTGTAAAAACAACGGAGTTATAGCGCTTAAGATAACTCTCCATTGTAATGGAGAGTAATGGAGAGCTCATAACTCGAGAACCCTTGGGCCGATTTGGCTGAAATTTGGTACACTTATAAAGCTTGATCAGGAGCTTCTTTTCTGAAAATTTCAGCCTTCTCACTACAACACGAACTGAGTTATTTCACTTTAAAATTTAAACATTTTTTTGGTCTCTAAGCACTCTTAAGTCAGTAACCAATGTTTCCTGAAAATTTCAGCTTTGTTACTGTAAAAACAACGGAGTTGTAGCGCTTAAGATAACTCTCCATTACAATGGAGAGTTATCTTAAAGCTCATAACTCGAGAAGCTTTTAGCCGATTTGGCTGAAATTTGGTACACTTATAAAGCTTGATCAGAAGCTTCTTTTCTGAAAATTTCAGCCTTCTCACTACAACACGAACTGAGTTATTTCACTTTAAAATTTAAACATTTTTTTGGTCTCTAAGCATTCTTAAGTCAGTAACCAATGTTTCCTGAAAATTTCAGCTTTGTAACTGTAAAAACAACGGAGTTATAGCGCTTAAGATAACTCTCCATTACAATGGAGAGTAATGGAGAGCTCATAACTCGAGAACCCTTGGGCCGATTTGGCTGAAATTTGGTACACTTATAAAGCTTGATCAGGAGCTTCTTTTCTGAAAATTTCAGCCTTCTCACTACAACACGAACTGAGTTATTTCACTTTAAAATTTAATCATTTTTTTGGTCTCTAAGCATTCTTAAGTCACTATCCAATGTTTCCTGAAAATTTCAGCTTTCTAACTGTAAAAACAACGGAGTTATAGCGCTTAAGATAACTCTCCATTACAATGGAGAGTAATGGAGAGCTCATAACTCGAGAACCTTTCAGTCGATTTGGCTGAAATTTGGTACACTTATAAAGCTTCATCAGGAGCTTCTTTTCTGAAAATTTCAGCCTTCTCACTACAACACGAACTGAGTTATTTCACTTTAAAATTTAAACATTTTTTTGGTCTCTAAGCATTCCTAAGTCACTAACCAATGTTTCCTGAAAATTTCAGCTTTCTAACTGTAAAAACAACGGAGTTATAGCGCTTAAGATAACTCTCCATTGTAATGGAGAGTTATCTTAAAGCTCATAACTCGAGAAGCTTTTAGCCGATTTGGCTGAAATTTGGTACACTTATAAAGCTTCATCAGGAGCTTCTTTACTGAAAATTTCAGCTTTCTAACTGCAACACGAACTGAGTTATTTCACTTTAAAATTTAATAATTTTTTTGGTCTCTAAGCATTCTTAAGTCACTAACCAATGTTTCCTGAAAATTTCAGCTTTCTAACTGTAAAAACAACGGAGTTATAGCGCTTAAGATAACTCTCCATTACAATGGAGAGTAATGGAGAGCTCATAACTCGAGAACCCTTGGGCCGATTTGGCTGAAATTTGGTACACTTATAAAGCTTGATCAGGAGATTATTTTCTGAAAATTTCAGCCTTCTCACTACAACACGAACTGAGTTATTTCACTTTAAAACTTAAACATTTTTTTGGTCTCTAAGCATTCTTAAGTCACTAACCAATGTTTCCTGAAAATTTCAGCTTTCTAACTGTAAAAACAACGGAGTTATAGCGCTTAAGATAACTCTCCATTACAATGGAGAGTAATGGAGAGCTCATAACTCGAGAACCTTTCAGCCGATTTGGCTGAAATTTGGTACGCTTATAAAGCTTGATCAGGAGCTTCTTTTCTGAAAATTTCAGCCTTCTCACTACAACACGAACTGAGTTATTTCACTTTAAAACTTAAACATTTTTTTGGTCTCTAAGCATTCCTAAGTCACTAACCAATGTTTCCTGAAAATTTCAGCTTTCTAACTGTAAAAACAACGGAGTTATAGCGCTTAAGATAACTCTCCATTACAATGGAGAGTAATGGAGAGCTCATAACTCGAGAACCTTTCAGCCGATTTGGCTGAAATTTGGTACACTTATAAAGCTTGATCAGAAGGTTCTTTTCTGAAAATTTCAGCCTTCTCACTACAACACGAACTGAGTTATTTCACTTTAAAACTTAAACATTTTTTTGGTCTCTAAGCATTCTTAAGTCACTAACCAATGTTTCCTGAAAATTTCAGCTTTCTAACTGTAAAAACAACGGAGTTATAGCGCTTAAGATAACTCTCCATTACAATGGAGAGTAATGGAGAGCTCATAACTCGAGAACCTTTCAGCCGATTTGGCTGAAATTTGGTACGCTTATAAAGCTTGATCAGGAGCTTCTTTACTGAAAATTTCAGCCTTCTCACTACAACACGAACTGAGTTATTTCACTTTAAAATTTAAACATTTTTTTGGTCTCTAAGCATTCTTAAGTCACTAACCAATGTTTCCTGAAAATTTCAGCTTTGTAACTGTAAAAACAACGGAGTTGTAGCGCTTAAGATAACTCTCCATTACAATGGAGAGTAATGGAGAGCTCATAACTCGAGAACCCTTGGGCCGATTTGGCTGAAATTTGGTACACTTATAAAGCTTGATCAGGAGCTTCTTTACTGAAAATTTCAGCCTTCTCACTACAACACGAACTGAGTTATTTCACTTTAAAATTTAAACATTTTTTTGGTCTCTAAGCATTCTTAAGTCACTAACCAATGTTTCCTGAAAATTTCAGCTTTGTTACTGTAAAAACAACGGAGTTATAGCGCTTAAGATAACTCTCCATTACAATGGAGAGTAATGGAGAGCTCATAACTCGAGAACCTTTCAGCCGATTTGGCTGAAATTTGGTACACTTATAAAGCTTGATCAGGAGCTTCTTTTCTGAAAATTTCAGCTTTCTAACTGCAACACGAACTGAGTTATTTCACTTTAAAATTTAAACATTTTTTTGATCTCTAAGCATTCTTAAGTCACTAACCAATGTTTCCTGAAAATTTCAGCTTTCTAACTGTAAAAACAACGGAGTTGTAGCGCTTAAGATAACTCTCCATTACAATGGAGAGTAATGGAGAGCTCATAACTCGAGAACCCTTGGGCCGATTTGGCTGAAATTTGGTACACTTATAAAGCTTCATCAGGAGCTTCTTTTCTGAAAATTTTAGCCTTCTAACTGCAACACGAACTGAGTTATTTCACTTTAAAATTTAAACATTTTTTTGATCTCTAAGCATTCTTAAGTCACTAACCAATGTTTCCTGAAAATTTCAGCTTTCTAACTGTAAAAACAACGGAGTTGTAGCGCTTAAGATAACTCTCCATTACAATGGAGAGTAATGGAGAGCTCATAACTCGAGAACCCTTGGGCCGATTTGGCTGAAATTTGGTACACTTATAAAGCTTCATCAGGAGCTTCTTTTCTGAAAATTTTAGCCTTCTAACTGCAACACGAACTGAGTTATTTCACTTTAAAATTTAAACATTTCTTTGGTCCCTAAGCATTCTTAAGTCAGTAACCAATGTTTCCTGAAAATTTCAGCTTTCTAACTGTAAAAACAACGGAGTTATAGCGCTTAAGATAACTCTCCATTACAATGGAGAGTAATGGAGAGCTCATAACTCGAGAACCCTTGGGCCGATTTGGCTGAAATTTGGTACACTTATAAAGCTTCATCAGGAGCTTCTTTTCTGAAAATTTTAGCCTTCTAACTGCAACACGAACTGAGTTATTTCACTTTAAAATTTAAACATTTCTTTGGTCCCTAAGCATTCTTAAGTCAGTAACCAATGTTTCCTGAAAATTTCAGCTTTCTAACTGTAAAAACAACGGAGTTATAGCGCTTAAGATAACTCTCCATTACAATGGAGAGTAATGGAGAGCTCATAACTCGAGAACCCTTGGGCCGATTTGGCTGAAATTTGGTACACTTATAAAGGTCGACCAGTAGTATCTCTCATAAAAATGTAAACCGTCTAACCCTAAAACTAAGAGAGTTATCAAACATTTGCTGACTCACCGATTGCACTTCCCTGCGGGGGGTGGTGGTGAGGTTTTCCGAGGAGTAAATCGGCACGTCCAGGTCGCTGACGCTGGACGATAAGCTGCCCTCCCGATTGTCCCGATTCGGCACCTGGAGCAGTCTCATCGCCTGCTGTTCGGCCACGGTCGGGCTCTTCAGGTAGTGACTTTCGGCCACGTAACCGACGCCATCGTCGTCCTCCATGTCCGCGAACGGAATCGACATCGGAACGTTCCAATCTTCTAGAATATTCTGAAATGAAAATTTAATATTAATTTTTTTTTTCTTTTATTTTAATTTTTTTTAATTTTTTTTTAATTTTTTTTTTATTTTTTTTTTATTTTTTTTTTAATTTTTTTTTATTTTATTTTATTTTATTTTTTTTTTAATTTTTTTTAATTTTTTTTTTTAATTTTTTTTTTTTTAATTTTTTTTTATTTTTTTTTTTTTAATTTTTTTTTTTTTATTTTTTTTTAATTTTTTTTATTTTTTTTTTATTTTTTTTTTATTTATTTTTTAATTTTTTTTTATTTTATTTTATTTTATTTTTTTTTAATTTTATTTTATTTTTATTTTTTTTTAATTTTTTTTATTTTTTTTTTAATTTTTTTTTTATTTATTTTTTAATTTTTTTTTGTTTTATTTTATTTTATTTTTTTTTTTATTTTTTTTAATTTTTTTTTTAATTTTTTTTTTTTTTTTAATTTTTTTTTTATTTTATTTTATTTTATTTATTTTTTTAATTTTTTTTTTAATTTTATTTTATTTTTATTTTTTTTTAATTTTTTTTATTTTTTTTTTATTTTTTTTTTATTTATTTATTTTTTTTTATTTATTCTAAACATCCTAACAACATTCAACGTCTTTTTGAAACCATCTAGAACCTTCTAGGACTACAAAGAACCATCTAGAAGGTTAATAGACTTGATTTATGACTTTCTAGAAGGTTCCAGAATCTTCTAGAACCTTCTAGATCTTTGTAGAACACTGTAGAACCTTCTAAACATCCTAACAATATTCAATGTCTTTTCGAATCCATCTAGAACCTTCTAGGACTACAAAGAACCATCTAGAAGGTTAATAGACTTTATTTATGACTTTCTAGAAGGTTCCAGAATCTTCTAGAACCTTCTAGATCTTTGTAGAACTCTGTAGAACCTTCTAAATATCTTAACATCATTCAATGTCTTTTTGAAACCATCTAGAACCTTTTTTTTAATTTTTTTTTTATTTTTTTATAATTTTTTTTAAATTTTTTTTTAAATTTCTTATTTTTATTTTTTTTTTCTGGTTCTGGAACCTTCTAGAATCGTCTAGAACCTTGTAGAACGTTCTAGAACCTTTTTGTTATTTTTTTTTTTATTTTTACTTTTTTTAAAATTTTTATTTTATTTTTTTTTATTTTTATTTTTTTTTTTTTTCTGGTTCTGGAACCTTCTAGAATCGTCTAGAACCTTGTAGAACGTTCTAGAACCTTTTTGTTAAATTTTTTTTTATTTTTACTTTTTTTAAAATTTTTATTTTTTAATTTTTTATTTTTTTATTTTTTTTTAATTTTTTTTTTCTGGTTCTGGAACCTTCTAGAATCGTCTAGAACCTTGTAGAACGTTCTAGAACCTTTTTGTTAAATTTTTTTTTATTTTTACTTTTTTTAAAATTTTTAATTTTTTATTTTTTTTTTTTTTTTTTTTTTTTTTTTAAATTTTTTTTTCTGGTTCTGGAACCTTCTAGAATCGTCTAGAACCTTGTAGAACGTTCTAGAACCTTTTTGTTAATTTTTTTTTATAATTTTTTTTTAAATTTTTTTTAAATTTCTTATTTTTATTTTATTTTTTTTTTTCTGGTTCTGGAACCTTCTAGAATCGTCTAGAACCTTGTAGAACGTTCTAGAACCTTTTTGTAAAATTTTTTTTTATTTTTACTTTTTTTAAAATTTTTATTTTTAAATTTTTTTTTAATTTTTTATTTTTTTTTTATTTTTACTTTTTTTAAAATTTTTATTTTTTTTTTCTGGTTCTGGAACCTTCTAGAATTGTCTAGAACCTTCTAGAATCGTCTAAAACCTTCTAGAACCATCCAGAACTGTAAAGAACAATTTAGAAGATTCCGGAACGTTTTAGAACGTTCCGGATCGTTCCAGGACGTTCGATAACATTTTGGAATGTTCCAGAGTGTTTGGAAACGTTCTTTTTGGGTCTGAACTGTCAAAATTTTGACATTTGGCTTACCTAGTCAGAAAACGCACATTTTCCGCACGGTTGTGCAACAAACGCGATCACTTTTTTTGTTTTTTTCCGTACACTTTCCACGGCCGACTGCGACAAAAAACAAAAAACAACTGAATGACCCCTCAAAGGCAAAAATCAAGTCGGCGTCGCCGATCTATTTTTGAAAACGACGGTGTGACGTAGTCAACCGACGCTCCCCCAAAAATTATTTTTACGCTCAAACGCACACTTGTTTTTCTCAAAAAAAATATGCGACTTTATGGTGAAGGAACTTTGGCGCCCTCTAGCGGCCAAACGGTATGACAAATCAAGTCGTGGGGGGATATTTTTGGAAAGCTTGAAATCTGCTCTATCTTTTGTTTTCTATGACATTTTGACGTAACTTGTCAAATAAGGGAGTAATTTAGGGTCAAAGCGACGAGTGTCAAAAAATTAGTGATTTTATGGTGAAGGAATTTTGACGCCCTCTAGCGGCCAAACGGTGCGATCAATCAACTCGTGGGGGGATATTTTTGGAAAGCTTGCAATCTGCTCTATCTTTTGTTTTCTATGACATTTTGACGTAAATCGCATAGTTTGGGCGTAAAACGCCAAAAACCCAGACAACCCCCCTTCCTCCGTTTCTTGACAAAAGTGCCCCAGTCCCTTTAACCCTTAATAACTCCCTTATTTGGCAATTTAGGGTGAAAGTCCCAAGAATAGAAAAGATAGAGCAGAAAAAGGACTTTCAGAAAATACCATAAAATAAGTCAATTAGTTGCATGGTTTGGCCGCTAGAGGGCGTTGAAAATTCAATTGTAAATATATACAAAACTAGACGAGTTGGAGGGTTGAAATTTTGTAGGGTGATTAGAGGGTTAAAAAGGCTTGAAATTTGTATTCTTGACATTTTGGCGTAAATCGCTTAGTTTGGCCGCAAAGCGGCAAAAACCCAGACAACCCCCCTTCCCCCGTTTCTTGACAAAAGTGCCCCAGTCCCTTTAACCCTTAATAATTCCCTTATTTGGCAATTTAGGGTGAAAGTCCCAAGAATAGAAAAGATAGAGCAGAGAAAGGGCTTTCAGAAAATACCATAAAATAAGTCGATTAGTTGCACGGTTTGGCCGCTAGAGGGCGTTGAAAATTCAATTGTAAATATCTCCAAAACTAGACGAGTTGGAGGGTTAAAATTTTTAGGGTTGGTTAAAGGGTTAAAAAAGCTTGAAATTTGTATTCTTGACATTTTGGCGTAAATTGCGTAATAAGGGAGTAATTTAGGGTCAAAGCGACGAGTGTTTAAAAATTAGTGATTTTATGGTGAAGGGAACTTTGACGCCGCCTAGCGGCCAAACGGTGCGATCAATCAACTCATGTTATGACATTTTTGGAAAGCTTGAAATCTGCTCTATCTTTTGTTTTCTATGACGTTTTGACGTAACTTGTCAAAAAAGGAAGTAATTTCGGGTCAAAGCAACGAGTGTCAAAAAATATGTGATTTTATGGTGAAGCAACTTTGACGCCCTCTAGCGGCCAAACGGTATAACCAATCAACTCGTGGGGGGATATTTTTGGAAAGCTTGCAATCTGCTCTATCTTTTGTTTTCTATGACGTTTTGACGTAACTTGTCAAAAAAGGAAGTAATTTCGGGTCAAAGCAACGAGTGTCAAAAAATATGTGATTTTATGGTGAAGCAACTTTGACGCCCTCTAGCGGCCAAACGGTATAACCAATCAACTCGTGGGGGGATATTTTTGGAAAGCTTGCAATCTGCTCTATCTTTTGTTTTCTATGACATTTTGACGTATCTTGTCAAATAAGGGAGTAAATTAGGGTCAAAGCGACGAGTGTTTAAAAATTAGTGATTTTATGGTGAAGGAACTTTGACGCCCTCTAGCGGCCAAACGGTGCAATCAATCAACTCGTGGGGGGATATTTTTGGAAAGCTTGCAATCTGCTCTATCTTTTGTTTTCTATGACGTTTTGACGTAACTTGTCAAATAAGAGAGTAAATTAGGTTCAAAGCGACGAGTGTCAAAAAATATGCGATTTTATGGTGAAGGAACTTTGGCGCCCTCTAGCGGCCAAACGGTATAATCAATCAACTCGTGTGGGGATATTTTTGGAAAGCTTGAAATCTGCTCTATCTTTTGTTTTCTATGACATTTTGTCATAATTTGTCAAAAAAGGAAGTAATTTCGGGTCAAAGCAACGAGTGTCAAAAAATATGTGATTTTATGGTGAAGGAACTTTGACGCCCTCTAGCGGCCAAACGGTGCAATCAATCAACTCATGGGGGGATATTTTTGGAAAGCTTGTAATCTGCTCTATCTTTTGTTTTCTATGACATTTTGTCATAATTTGTCAAAAAAGGAAGTAATTTCGGGTCAAAGCAACGAGTGTCAAAAAATATGTGATTTTATGGTGAAGGAACTTTGACGCCCTCTAGCGGCCAAACGGTGCAATCAATCAACTCGTGGGGGGATATTTTTGGAAAGCTTAAAATCTGCTCTATCTTTTGTTTTCTATGACGTTTTGACGTAACTTGTCAAATAAGAGAGTAAATTAGGTTCAAAGCGACGAGTGTCAAAAAATATGCGATTTTATGGTGAAGCAACTTTGACGCCCTCTAGCGGCCAAACGGTATGACTAATCAACTAATGTTATGACATTTTTGGAAAGCTTGAAATCTGCTCTATCTTTTGTTTTCTATGACATTCTGACGTAACTTGTCAAATAAGGGAGTAATTTAGGGTCAAAACAACGTGAGTCAAAAAATATGTGATTTTATGGTGAAGCAACTTTGACGCCCTCTAGCGGCCAAACGGTATGACTAATCAACTAATGTTATGACATTTTTGGAAAGCTTGAAATCTGCTCTATCTTTTGTTTTCTATGACACTTTGACGTAACTTGTCAAATAAGGGAGTAATTTAGGATCAAAGCAAATGGTGAAGGAGATGGACGATTGTGTGTTGAAACAACTTTAACGCCCTCTAGCGGCGCGTTTGACAGTTTAAAATGTCAAAATTTTAATTTTTTAATTCAAAACAATAGAAATCCAGGGGGCGTGGTCGCGGTCGACCAATCAAAATCAAGCGATCGTCTCCTCTTTGCCGCAATAGGTGATCGGATCGAACAAAAATACATTATTGATGGGTACTTCCTTTTGGGACACGCCCTTGATGGCTTCCTGCGCAACGACGCCGCCCAAGACGGCGCAAACCGGTACCACCTCGTCGAAAACGAGTTCGAACAGGTCGTCGTGCAATTTGGCGCGATCGATGCCGTACAAGTCCAACACGTCGTTTCTGATGCGCGCCAACTGCTCCACGTCGTCGTTCTTGCGACGCAGTTCCGGGTTCCGGTCGAAACGGTTCCGGAACTCCAACAGCACTGAAACAAGGATGGTTCCGTGAAGCGAACGACCCTTTGAAACGGGGCGAAAACCACGTTCGAATCGCCCAAACCGTTCTCGAGTTACGAGCGAAAAACTGAAATGGCCGCCAGGTGGCGCTTCCGCACCAAAAATCGAGTTTGTACTCGTTTTCGACTAATTCGGGGACGGGGAACGCGAAAATGACCGAATTTAGCTCGTCACGCGCAACCTAACCTCCAACTGTCATTTTTTTTGACGTTTGACGGTCTGTCACTTTTTGCCAGACCGTAACTCGGTTAGTTTGACAGTTACAGGGACGGGGTTTTCACCACTGGATAGCCTGTCAAATTAGCTTTAAAATCACATTAAACAACCCTAAGAAAGTTTCAGGAAAACTGGGGAAAACAAGCAAAAACCTGTCAAAATACACAGGAACAAAAAATGCATTTAAACCTGTCACTTTTTGACAGACCGTAACTCGGTTAGTTTGACAGTTACAGGGACGGGGTTTTCACTAGTAGATAGCCTGTCAAATTAGCTTTAAAACCACATTAAATAACCCTAAGAAAGTTTCAGGGAAACTGGGGGAAAACAAGCAAAAACCTGTCAAAATATGCATTTAAACCTGTCACTTTTTGCCAGACCGTAACTCGGTTAGTTTGACAGTTACAGGGACGGGGTTTTCACCAGTCGATAGCCTGTCAAATTAGCTTTAAAATCACATTAAACAACCCTAAGAAAGTTTCAGGGAAACTGGGGAAAACAAGCAAAAACCTGACAAAATACAGGAACAAAAAATGCATTTAAACCTGTCACTTTTTGACAGACCGTAACTCGGTTAGTTTGACAGTTACAGGGACGGGGTTTTCACTAGTCGATAGCCTGTCAAATTAGCTTTAAAACCACATCAAACAACCCTAAGAAAGTTTCAGGGAAACTGGGGAAAACAAGCAAAAACCTGACAAAATACAGGAACAAAAAATGCATTTAAACCTGTCACTTTTTGACAGACCGTAACTCGGTTAGTTTGACAGTTACAGAGACGGGGTTTTCACCACTGGATAGCCTGTCAAATTAGCTTTAAAATCACATTAAACAACCCTAAGAAAGTTTCAGGGAAACTGGGGAAAACAAGCAAAAATGTCAAAATGCAGGAACAAAAAATGCACCTAAACCTGTCACTTTTTGACAGACCGTAACTCGGTTAGTTTGACAGTTACAGGGACGGGGTTTTCACCACTGGATAGCCTGTCAAATTAGCTTTAAAACCACATTAAACAACCCTAAGAAAGTTTCAGGGAAACTGGGGAAAACTGGCAAAAACCTGTCAAAGTATGCATTTAAACCTGTCACTTTTTGACAGACCGTAACTCGGTTAGTTTGACAGTTACAGGGACGGGGTTTTCACCAGTCGATAGCCTGTCAAATTAGCTTTAAAACCACATCAAACAACCCTAAGAAAGTTTCAGGGAAACTGAGGAAAACAAGCAAAAACCTGTCAAAATATGCATTTAAACCTGTCACTTTTTGACAGACCGTAACTCGGTTAGTTTGACAGTTAGAAGGACGGGGTTTTCACCAGTCGATAGCCTGTCAAATTAGCTTTAAAACCACATTAAACAACCCTAAGAAAGTTTCAGGGAAACTGGGGAAAACAAGCAAAAACCTGTCAAAATATGCATTTAAACCTGTCACTTTTTGACAGACCGTAACTCGATTAGTTTAACAGTTACAGGGACGGGGTTTTCACCAGTCGATAGCCTGTCAAATTAGCTTTAAAACCACGCCAAAGAACCCTAAGAAAGTTTCAGGGAAATAGGGGGAAAACAAGCAAAAACCTGTCAAAATACAGGAACAAGAAATGCATTTAAACCTGTCACTTTTTGACAGACCGTAACTCGGTTAGTTTGACAGTTACAGGGACGGGGTTTTCACCACTGGATAGCCTGTCAAATTAGCTTTAAAACCACATTAAACAACCCTAAGAAAGTTTCAGGGAGACTGGGGAAAACACGGAAAAACCTGTCAAAATACACAGGAACAAAAAATGCATTTAAACCTGTCACTTTTTGACACAGCGTAACTCGGTTAGTTTGACAGCTAGAAGGACGGGGTTTTCACCAGTAGATAGCCTGTCAAATTACCTTTAAAACCATATCAAACAACCCTAAGAAAGTTTCAGGGAAACTGGGGAAAACAAGCAAAAACCTGTCAAAATACACAGGAACAAAAAATGCATTTAAACCTGTCACTTTTTGACAGACCGTAACTCGGTTAGTTTGACAGCTAGAAGGACGGGGTTTTCACCAGTAGATAGCCTGTCAAATTACCTTTAAAACCATATCAAACAACCCTAAGAAAGTTTCAGGAAAACTGGGGAAAACTGGCAAAAACCTGTCAAAATACAGGAACAAAAAATGCATTTAAACCTGTCACTTTTTGACAGACCGTAACTCGGTTAGTTTGACAGTTAGAGGGACGGGGTTTTCACCAGTCGATAGCCTGTCAAATTAGCTTTAAAACCACATCAAACAACCCTAAGAAAGTTTCAGGAAAACTGGGGAAAACTGGCAAAAACCTGTCAAAATACAGGAACAAAAAATGCATTTAAACCTGTCACTTTTTGACAGACCGTAACTCGGTTAGTTTGACAGTTACAGGGACGGGGTTTTCACTAGTCGATAGCCTGTCAAATTAGCTTGAAAACCACATTAAACAACCCTAAGAAAGTTTCAGGGAAATAGGGGGAAAACTCACCCAACATGAGGAAAAAGTACTCGTTTCGTTTGCGCACTCTCTTGATGTGATCGACGCTCTGTTTGGCGTTGGGCAGAACGATCACTTTGGCCAGTTCCGGATAATTGATTTGCCCGCGAATTTTGACAGTTTCCTTGGGCGGTTTCGTTTCGGTGCCGTCGCGGTGGCGCTTCTTGCCCGCCAATTTCACTTGGTCCCTGAGGAGGCCGGGGAGGATGAGAAAAACAACCGAAACGTCGCAAAATACGTACTCGTAGTAGTCGTGCTGCTGGAAATCGGCCACGGAATACCCGAAGGAACCGAACACGTCACCGAAAATCAGTTTGACGTGCGCAGAACGACAGATTCGGTCCAATTTCAGCACCAGGTCGGATTTGATCCCCGTGGCCACGATTATGGTGAATTGTTCGTAGTAGGCCGCGTCCAAATCGGCTGGATCCGACCCGTCGACGACGATCTTCACCAGGGGATTTAGCGCTTGCGCCTTCGCCAAAACCGCCTCGGCCATCTGCAAAATGTCATCGTCAGAAAGTCACTTAAATGAGTTGGGGGGGCCCCACCGACTTCCCGACGCCGTCCCGGTCGATCAGAAAGTTTCTGCGCTGCTCCTCCTGCGTCACCAGGAGATTATCCACGATCGTCAACGAATTGATGCCGCTCAGCAGAAGGTTTTTGGCAATTTCCGAGCCGAGACCGCGCACCCCAATCAGCAGCACGTTGGACGCCCTTAACCTTAAAAAAAAAACAAACAAAAATTACGTCACGTGACCCGCGAGCCAATCGCGCCGCTTCGTCGACTGTCAAGTTGGCGCCGACGAGCAATATGGCGGCCGTTTCCCAGGCAACTGCGACCTGACAAACGTCAATAGGAAAAAAACAATTGCTTTCGACATGTCACAGGTGTCGTCCATTTTGAAACTGCCAGAAGCCTCTAAACACTACTTAGACCATTTGAGACTGTTGTAATACTGCCAGAAGCCTCTAGGAACCATTTTGAAATTGCCAGAAGCCTCTCGGAGCCATTTTGAAGCTGCCAGAAGCCTCTAACAATCAAATTTAGCTGCCAGAAGCCTCTGAATGGTTCGAGATCTGCCAGAAGCCTCTGGGAGCCATTTTGAAACTGCCAGAAGCCTCTGAATGGTTCGAGATCTGCCAGAAGCCTCTGGGAGCCATTTTGAAACTGCCAGAAGCCTCTAACAATCAAATTTAACTGCCAGATGCCTCTAGAAAGTGATTTTTAGCTGCCAGAAGCCTCTGAATGGCTTAAAACCTGCCAGAAGCCTCTGGTAGCCATCTTGAAACTGCCAGAAGCCTCTAAACACTACTTAGACCATTTCAGACTGTTGTAATACTGCCAGAAGCCTCTAGAAAGTGATTTTTGGCTCCTAAAACAGGCGAAAACACTGAATACTAACCTCTCTTGAGATTCGATGCCCCACAAGCGGATTTGCCGGTCGTACAGTTCCGCCTCGACTTCTGACAGTTTTTCGCCCATTTCGACTCGAAATTCCCACACCCAAACGCCAATTACCCTGCTAATGGTCGAGTGTAGGCGAAATACGGACTATTATCGGTAATTTGGGGCCCTTAAAAGTGGATAAAATCGGGAAAACACCAACTAAACAAAACCTAACCTCAATCTGTCAAAAGTCAAAAATTGACAGCGGCGTTGCCAATTGTCGCTTATTCGTCCGGTAGTTCTGGGCCGCTTCATCTCTCAAACCCCAGCAGTAAGTCGATTAGTTTAATTCATAAAACATTACTAATGATTAATAAAAAGTGTTAATTATAATAATTATAAAGCAAGAGGCCATTGAATGTCTGGGAACAGAAAACGTGACAACGCGCGTGCGGTTTGGCAACGCTGCGGCGGATGAAGGATGACAAGTGACAGTTGTCAGTTGGGTTGTTCAACAAAAAGATTTATTTATTTTGGTATTTTGGTCCTGTTTCTGTTAACTGGGTTATTAATTTAGCAGCGGCGCCCTGAAATGTAACATTTAGGTGGCCCCCCTTACACGGTATTCAGTTTAGTGCGCGAAACTATGGCCCCCTTACCGCTAGAAGGGCTGCAAACGCCGATGGCTAATAACGTGGGCCAGGGGGCGGTCAGCGGGCCCCAAGAAGGCAACCGAGGCGGCATGATGTCTCTGGCGATGCTGATCGATTTCATCATACAACGGACCTACCACGAATTGACCGTTTTGGCTGAACTGTAAGTGGTTTCCCCACCCGTTGGTACAGCTTTTTGCACAAGACATTTTTCCAGTTTACCAAGAAAAACCGACATGGAGAGGAAAATCGAAATCTACAACTTTTCGACCAGAACCAGACAGTTGTTTGTGCGACTTTTGGCTTTGGTTAAGTGGGCCAACAGTGCCTCGAAAGTGGAAAAGTCTGCGGTAAGTACAGCCAGACTAATAAACCCATCAATAACTTGTTGTTCACTCTGATGGTACCTTAAATATGATCATGTGACCTTGGTAACTCAATTTGACAGTTCAAAACAGTCTCTTTAGTTCTTTTAGTGTTCTGAAAGCTTCCAGGGAGTTCTAGAATACTCGGGAAGGTTTTACTTAGTTCGAAATAACTCTAGATCTGTTTATAACGTTAGAGAAGGTTGATTGACAAAGTTCTTAAACATTTAGAAGTTTAAGAAGCTTCTGGAAGGTTCCAGATTTTATTGGAACATTCCTGGAGACTCTAGAATGTTCTGGAAGCTTCTAGATAGTTCCAAAAGGGTCTGGAAGCTTTTTAGAAAATTTGAGAGAGGTTAGATAACTTAAGAAGTGTCTGGAATGGTCCAGATTATAACGAAACATTCCAGAAGGTTCTAGAATGCTTCTGAAATCTTCTAGAACGTCCCAAAAGATTCTATAGTGTTCTGAAAGCTTCTAGGGAGTTGAAAAGCTTAAAAAACAGTTTTAAAGTCAGTTTTAAGCGTTTTTGACCTAAAAATTAATAGAAAACTGAAAAACAGACCCAAAAACCATAAAAATTCAGTTGAAAACTTAAAATTTGTCTTTCAAGTCAATTTTCACACCTTTAAGACCAATTTCAAGACTTCCAGTCCGAATTTTGACTTCAAATCCATGAAAACTGACTTGAAAAGCTTAAAAAACAGTTTTAGGGTCAATTTTCAAGGTTTTTGACCTAAAAATTAATCGAAAACCGAAAAACAGATCCAAAAACCATACAAATTAGCTTGAAAACTTAAAGTTTGTCTCTCAAGTCAAAAAAAATTGTTAATTCCAAAAATGTGCTTAAAACTGTCATTTTCCCACTCCGTGGGTTTTACAGGCAATTTTGTCTCTGACTGTCTTTTCAAACTGTGTTTCTGGCAGTTCAAACTTTGACACTGTTTTTCTCCCTGACTGTACTCAATTTTAAAGTGTTTTTTATGTCATTAGATAGGAAATTTAATGAGGATTCCAAAAATGTGCTTAAAACTGTCATTTTTACACTACAAGTGGGTTTTACAGGCGATTTTGTCCTTGACTGTCCTTTCAAACTGTGTTTCTGTTAGTTCAAACTTTGACACTGTTTTTCTCTCTGACTGTACTCAATTTGGTAGTGTTTTTTTAGGTTAGTGGATAGGAAATTTAATGAGGATTCCAAAAATGTGCTTAAAACTGTCATTTTCCCACTCCAAATGGGTTTTACAGACGATTTTGTCGCTGACTGTCCTTTCAAACTGTGTTTCTAGCAGTTCAAACTTTGACATTGTTTTTCTCTCTGACTGTACTCAATTTGGTAGTGTTTTTTTAGGTTAGTGGATAGGAAATTTAATGAGGATTCCAAAAATGTGCTTAAAACTGTCATTTTCCCACTCCAAATGGGTTTTACAGACGATTTTGTCGCTGACTGTCCTTTCAAACTGTGTTTCTAGCAGTTCAAACTTTGACATTGTTTTTCTCTCTGACTGTACTCGATTTTTTAGTGTTTTTTTAGACTATTGGATAGGAAATTTAGTGAGGATTCCAAAAATGTGCTTAAAACTGTCATTTTCACACTACAAGTGGGTTTTACAGGCGATTTTGTCCTTGACTGTCCTTTCAAACTGTCTTACTGGCAGTTCAAACTTTGACACCACTTTTCTCCCTGACTGTACTCAATTTTAAAGTGTTTTTTATGTCATTAGATAGGAAATTTAATGAGGATTCCAAAAATGTGCTTAAAACTGTCATTTTCCCACTCCAAATGGGTTTTACAGGCGATTTTGTCGCTGACTGTCCTTTCAAACTGTGTTTCTAGCAGTTCAAACTTTGACACTGTTTTTCTCTCTGACTGTACTCAATTTTAAAGTGTTTTTTATGTCATTAGATAGGAAATTTAATGAGGATTCCAAAAATGTGCTTAAAACTGTCATTTTCTCATTTTAAGTGGGTTTTACAGGCGATTTTGTCCTTGACTGTCCTTTCAAACTGTGTTTCTGTTAGTTCAAACTTTGACACTGTTTTTCTCTCTGACTGTACTCAATTTGGTAGTGTTTTTTTAGGTTAGTGGATAGGAAATTTAATGAGGATTCCAAAAATGTGCTTAAAACTGTCATTTTCACACTCCAAGTGGGTTTTACAGGCGATTTTGTCGCTGACTGTCCTTTCAAACTGTGTTTCTGGCAGTTCAAACTTTGACACTGTTTTTCTAACTGACTATACTCGATTTTTTAGTGTTTTTTTAGACTATTGGATAGGAAATTTAGTGAGGATTCCAAAAATGTGCTTAAAACTGTCATTTTCCCACTCCAAGTGGGTTTTACACGTGATTTTGTCCTTGACTGTCCTTTCAAACTGTCTTACTGGCAGTTCAAACTTTGACACCACTTTTCTCCCTGACTGTACTCAGTTTTAAAGTGTTTTTTATGTCATTAGATAGGAAATTTAATGAGGATTCCAAAAATGTGCTTAAAACTGTCATTTTCCCACTCCAAATGGGTTTTACAGGCGATTTTGTCCTTGACTGTCCTTTCAAACTGTCTTTCTAGCAGTTCAAACTTTGACATTGTTTTTTTCTCTGACTGTACTCGATTTTTTAGTGTTTTTTTAGACTATTGGATAGGAAATTTAGTGAGGATTCCAAAAATGTGCTTAAAACTGTCATTTTCACACTGCAAGTGGGTTTTACAGGCGATTTTGTCCTTGACTGTCCTTTCAAACTGTGTTTCTAGCAGTTCAAACTTTGACACTGTTTTTCTCTCTGACTGTACTCGATTTTACAGTGTTTTTTGAGGTTATTAGATAGGAAATTTAATGAGGTACAAAAATGTATACAGAGTGGACCAAATAAGCGAGTTATTTGAGGTTAAATAGGACAGTGCAGGAAATCTTTTGGTCAACTTTGATGCCCTCTAGCGGCCAAACCGTACAAGCGATCAAGCAATGTTGTCATATCGTTAGAAAGCCCTTTCCATTAGCTTTCCAATGAGGTACAAAAGTTAATACAGAGTGGACTAATTAAGCGAGTTATTTGAGATTAAATAGGACAGTGCAGGAAAATTTTGAAAAAAAACATTGGTCAACTTTGATGCCCTCTAGCGGCCAAACCCTTTAACCGATCAACCAAAGTTGTCATATTTTTGGAAAGCTCGTTTCATTAGCTTTCCAATGATGTACAAAACTTGCATCCTTCTCAATCAAATAAGCGAGTTGTTGAGGTTTAGGCAAGAAAGGAAAAGTTGTTTGTCCTCCAAGCGCTAGGCTGCAAATGGCGGCTGGAGGACAAACAACTCGCGCCCGCTTCGCGCTAAATTCGGCATTTTTCCAGCGCATCAACGTGTTTCTGGACAAACAATCGCTGCTGTTCGTGGAAACGGCCGATATGCTGGCGCGGATGGCGCGCGAAACTCTAGTCCAGGCCCGTTTACCGAACTTTCACATTCCGGCGGCCGTCGAGGTGTTGACGACCGGCACGTACGGCCGTTTGCCCGCCTGCATCAAAGAGAAAATCGTCCCGCCCGACCCGATCACCAATCAGGAGCGAAAAGCGACATTGGTGCGGCTCAACCAAATCATCCAGCACCGTTTGGTCACCGGGAACTTGTCGTCGCACATGCGCAACCTCAAAATCGAAAACGGTCGCGTCACTTTCACGGTACGTCACGAATTCCAAGTGTCGCTCACCGTGATGGGGGAGGGTCAGAACGTCCCGTGGCGCCTCCTCGAAATCGACGTCCTCGTGGAGGACAAGGAGACGGGGGAGGGCAAGGCGCTGGTCCATCCGCTCCAAATCCAGTACGTTCATCGATTGGTGCAGGCGCGGTTGGTGGACAATCCGCGCCCTCTCGCGCAAGTCTACGATTGTCTGCACTTTTTCTGTCAATCGCTGCAACTCGAGGTGTTGTACTCGCAAACGTTGCGACTCATGCGCGATCGCCTGGACGACTACGTGCACGTGGACGAGTACGTGCCGGGGCGCAGTCTCACCGTCTCCTACTGGAGGGAGCTGCGCAGCGAATTGGGCTACAAATTGACGGTGCAAGTGGACCAAAACTATCCCGAGCGCCCCCTCGCCGTGCTGCACGTGCCCTCTGTCGGTAACAAGGTAAGTTTGACAGCTCAGCTGTCACTCAGACACACTGAGAGATTTTTGACGTGTTTGACAGCTGTCACACACACACACTGAGATTTTTGACGTTTGACAGCTGTCACTGAGATTTTTGACGTTTGACAGCTGTCACACACACACACTGAAATTTTTGACGTTTGACAGCTGTCACACACACACACTGAGATTTTTGACGTTTTTGATAGCTGTCACACAGACTGAGATTTTTGACGTTTTTGACAGCTGTCACACATACACACTGAGATTTTTGACGTTTGACAGCTGTCACACAGACACACACACACTGAGATTTTTGACGGGTTTGACAGCTGTCACACAGACACACACTGAGATTTTTGACGTTTGATTTGACAGGAATCGGAAATTGCCGACCGAGCCATCCGCAGTGAGGTGCTGTCGATGGAACGGCTGTTGGTGCACACGATCTACGTGAGGACGCGCAGCCGCTTGGACGACATCAAACTGGAGCTGCAGGGCATGTTGAAGGACGTGGAATGTAGGTGGTTTAAAAGCTCGGTTCTCGTGTATCTGGAATTGTAAGGGAGAGTGCGGAATTTAGTGTAATTTTTTTGGGCTATTGGATGGGAAATTTAATGAGGATTCCAAAAATGTGCTTAAAAACTCGATTCGGGCACTCCAAGTGGGTTTTACAGGCGATTTTGTCCTTGACTGTCCTTTCAAACTGCCTTTCTGAGAGTTTGTACTTTAACCTCACTTTTCTCCCTGACTGTACTAAATTTTGTAAGGTTTTTTAGTGTCATTGGATAGGAAATTTAGTGAGGATTCCAAAAATGTGCTTAAAAACGTGATTCAGTCACTCCAAGTGGGTTTTACAAGCGATTTTGTCCTTGACTGTCCTTTCAAACTGTGTTTCTAGCAGTTCAAATTTTGACACTGTTTTTCTCTTTGACTGTACTCAATTTTAAAGTGTTTTTTATGCTACTGGATAGGAAATTTAATGAGGATTCCAAAAATGTGCTTAGAAACGTGATTCGGGCACTCCAAGTGGGTTTTACAAGCGATTTTGTCCCTGACTGTCCTTTCAAACTGCCTTTTTGAGAGTTTGTACTTTAACCTCACTTTTCTCCCTGACTGTACTAAATTTGGTAAGGTTTTTTAGTGTCATTAGATAGGAAATTTAGTGAGGATTCCGAAAATGTGCTTAAAACTGTCATTTTCTCATTCCAAGTGGGTTTTACAGGCGATTTTGTCCTTGACTGTCCTTTCAAACTGTCTTTCTGACAGTTCAAACTTTGACACCACTTTTCTCCCTGACTGTACTGAATTTTAAAGTGTTTTTTGAGGTTATTGGATAGGAAATTTAATGAGGATTCTAAAAATGTGCTTAAAACAGTCATTTTCTCATTCCAAGTGGGTTTTACAGGCGATTTTGTCCCTGACTGTCCTTCCGAGCTGTGTTTCTAGCAGTTCAAATTTTGACACTGTTTTTCTCTCTGACTGTACTCAATTTTAAAGTGTTTTTTATGTCATTAGATAGGAAATTTAATGAGGATTCCGAAAATGTGCTTAAAACTGTCATTTTCCCACCACAAATGGTTTTTACAGGCGATTTTGTCTTTGACTGTCCTTTCAAACTGTCTTTCTGGCAGTTCAAACTTTGACACCACTTTTCTCCCTGACTCTACTCGATTTTTTAATGTTTTCTCATGTCATTGGATAGGAAATTTAATGAGGATTCCAAAAATGTGCTTAAAACTGTCATTTTCTCAGTCCAAGTGAGTTTTACAGGCGATTTTGTCCCTGACTGTCTTTTCAAATTGTGTTTCTGACAGTTCAAACTTTGACACTACTTTTCTCCCTGACTGTACCAAGTTTTAAAGTGGTTTTTGAGGTTATTTGATAGGAAATTTAATGAGGATTCCAAAAATGTGCTTAAAATTGTCATTTTCCCACTCCAAGTGGGTTTTACAGGCGATTTTGTCTCTGACTGTCCTTTCAAACTGTCTTTCTAGCAGTTCAAACTTTGACACTGTTTTTCTCTCCGACTATACTCGCTTTTTAGTGTTTTTTTAGGTTAGTAGATAGGAAATTTAATGAGGATTCCAAAAATGTGCTTAAAACTGTCATTTTCCCACTCCAAGTGGGTTTTACAGGCGATTTTGTCCTTGACTGTCCTTTCAAACTGCCTTTCTGAGAGTTTGTACTTTAACCTCACTTTTCTTCCTGACTGTACTAAATTTTGTAAGGTTTTTTAGTGTCATTAGATAGGAAATTTAACGAGGATTCCAAAAATGTGCTTAAAACTGTCATTTTCCCACTCCAAGTGGGTTTTACAGGCGATTTTGTCCTTGACTGTCCTTTCAAACTGCCTTTCTGAGAGTTTGTACTTTAACCTCACTTTTCTTCCTGACTGTACTAAATTTTGTAAGGTTTTTTAGTGTCATTAGATAGGAAATTTAACGAGGATTCCAAAAATGTGCTTAAAACTGTCATTTTCCCACTCCAAGTGGGTTTTACAGGCGATTTTGTCCTTGACTGTCCTTTCAAACTGCCTTTCTGAGAGTTTGTACTTTAACCTCACTTTTCTTCCTGACTGTACTAAATTTGGTAAGGTTTTTTAGTGTCATTAGATAGGAAATTTAGTGGGGATTCCGAAAATGTGCTTAAAACTGTCATTTTCCCACTACAAATGGGTTTTACAGACGATTTTGTCCTTGACTGTCCTTTCAAACTGTGTTTCTAGCAGTTCAAATTTTGACACTGTTTTTCTCCTTGACTGTACTCAATTTTAAAGTGTTTTTTATGCTACTGGATAGGAAATTTAATGAGGATTCCAAAAATGTGCTTAGAAACGTGATTCGGGCACTCCAAGTGGGTTTTACAAGCGATTTTGTCCCTGACTGTCCTTTCAAACTGCCTTTTTGAGAGTTTGTACTTTAACCTCACTTTTCTCCCTGACTGTACTAAATTTGGTAAGGTTTTTTAGTGTCATTAGATAGGAAATTTAGTGAGGATTCCGAAAATGTGTTTAAAACTGTCATTTTGCCTGTAAAACCCACTTGTAGTGGGTTTTACAGGCGATTTTGTACTTGACTGTCCTTTCAAACTGTCTTTCTGGCAGTTTAAACTTTGACACTGTTTTTCTCTCTGACTATACTCGCTTTTTAGTGTTTTTTTAGGTTAGTAGATAGGAAATTTAATGAGGATTCCAAAAATGTGCTTAAAACTGTCATTTTCTCACTCCAAGTGGGTTTTACAGGCGATTTTGTCCTTGACTGTCCTTTCAAACTGTGTTTCTGTTAGTTCAAACTTTGACACTGTTATTCTAACTGACTATACTCGGTTTTTTAGTGTTTTTTTAAGTTATTGGATAGGAAATTTAATGAGGATTCCAAAAATGTGCTTAAAACTGTCATTTTCACACTCCAAGTGGGTTTTACAGACGATTTTGTCCTTGACTGTCCTTTCAAACTGTGTTTCTGGCAGTTCAAACTTTGACACCACTTTTCTTCCTGACTATTCTCAATTTTTTAGTGTTTTTTTATGTCATTAGATAGGAAATTTAGTGAGGATTCCAAAAATGTGCTTAAAAACGTGATTCAGTCACTCCAAGTGGGTTTTACAAGCGATTTTGTCCTCGACTGTCCTTTCAAACTGTGTTTCTAACAGTTCAAATTTTGACACTGTTTTTCTAACTGACTATACTCGATTTTTTAGTGTTTTTTTAGGTTACTAGATAGGAAATTTAATGAGGATTCCAAAAATGTGCTTAAAACTATCGTTTTCTCACTCCAAGTGAGTTTAACAGACGATTTTGTTCTTGACTGTCTTTTAAAAGTGTCTTTCTGGCAGTTCAAACTTTGACACTGTTTTTCTCTCTGACTGTACTCAATTTGGTAGTGTTTTTTTTAGACTATTGGATAGGAAATTTAATGAGGATTCCAAAAATGTGCTTAAAACTGTCATTTTCACACCACAAATGCGTTTTACAGGCGATTTTATCCTTGACTGTCCTTTCAAACTGTCTTTCTGGCAGTTCAAATTTTGACACCACTTTCCTCCCTGACTGTACTCAATTTTAAAGTGTTTTCTCTGTCATTGGATAGGAAATTTAGTGAGGATTCCAAAAATGTGCTTAAAACTGTCATTTTCCCACTCCAAGTGGGTTTTACACGCGATTTTGTCTTTGACTGTCCTTTCAAACTGTGTTTCTGGCAGTTCAAATTTTGACACCGCTTTTCTCCCTGACTGTACCAAACTTTGTAGTGTTTTTTTATATCGTTAGATAGGAAATTTAATGAGGATTCCAAAAATGTGCTTAAAACTGTCATTTTCTCATTCGCTGATTGGCTGAACGATTTTCCGCTCTCCGCGGATGTTCCGGATTCACGCGAACCGAAAGCTTCATACGGTGGGTTGCGTTGCTCCGGTTGCCTAACATCCCCCCCCCCCCCTCGCTTTGACAGGCACTTTACAGGGATCGCCCGCCATTTTGTCGGTGGCCATTTTGCAACCGTGCCTGCGCGCCGAACAATTGCTCATCACCGTGGACACGCACACTGGGATGTTGCAGTGTCACGTGCCCCAATACGATCCCCCCCTCATACCGGAAATTAATGGCGTCCTGAATGGCAACAGGGCCAAATTGCCCTCGTACATATCGGAATTGCGGTCGGTTGATTTTTTTTTGTTTTTAATAAAAAGTGGGGTTATGTGATTTTAAGTTTAGGTACTGGATCACACAGAGGCGGTGCGAGAAAACGTTGCAACATTTACCGGCCACTGCGCACGAGCGTTTGCCGCTTCTGCACTCGCCCGACCACCCCATCACCAAAATCGGCAAACATCACGTGCACATTCAGTTTCATCGTCACAACAACGTGATTTTGGTGAGTTTTTTTTTTTTTTTTTTTTTTTTTTTTTTTCAGTCAAATTCCTCGAAATGGGTAGGAGATAGCCAAAAAGCGACAGCGGGAATGAATTCCCCGTCCTCGAATTAGTAAAAAACGAGTCCAAGTTGGATTGTGTACCGCAAATTGCGAATTGGCCGTAGGGTCATGACCCAAAGGCCAATTGTAAATTTCGAGACAGACAATCGAGTGAAGGGTCGTTTTCTACTAATTTGGGGGTGGGGAGTACAGCGGTAAAATCAGTTTTTGTCTAAATCGCAGCCAAGTCAAGTTTCTCGAGCTGGGTAAGAGATAGCCAAAAAGCGACAACGGGAATGAATTCCCCGTCCCCGAATTAGTAAAAAACGAGTCCAAGTTGGATTGTCTACCGCAAATTGCGAATTGGCCGTAGGGATGACCCTACGGCCAATTTGCGGCAAACCGTCAACTGTCAGCTAAACAATCGAGAAAAGAGTCATTTTGGACTAAATCGGGGACAAGGAATTCAATGAAATTGTCAGTTTTTGCCTAACTCTCACCCAGAACTGGTTAAGTGCAAGTTTCTTGGCTTGGGTTAGAGCAATCAGAAAAGTAACAACGGGAATGAATTCCTCGTCCCAAAATTAGTCGAAAACGACCCTTTATTGGATTGTGTACGTTAAATTTACCGGTTTGCCGCAAAAGTGACCCTACGGCCAATTTGCGGCAAACGGTCAACTTTTAGCTAAACAAACGAGAAAAGGGTCATTTTGGACTAAATCGGGGACAGGGAATTCAATGAAATTGTCAGTTTTTGCCTAACTCTCACCCAGAACTGGTTAAGTGCAAGTTTCTTGGCTTGGGTTAGAGCAATCAGAAAAGTAACAACGGGAATGAATTCCTCGTCCCAAAATTAGTCGAAAACGACCCTTTATTGGATTGTGTACGTTAAATTTACCGGTTTGCCGCAAAAGTGACCCTACGGCCAATTTGCGGCAAACGGTCAACTTTTAGCTAAACAAACGAGAAAAGGGTCATTTTGGACTAAATCGGGGACAGGGAATTCAATGAAATTGTCAGTTTTTGCCTAACTCTCACCCAGAACTGGTTAAGTGCAAGTTTCTCGGCTTGGGTTAGAGCAATCAGAAAAGTGACAACGGGAATGAATTCCTCGTTCCAAAATTAGTCGAAAACGACCCTTTATTGGATTGTGTAGGTTAAATTTACCGGTTTGCCGCAAAAGTGACCCTACGGCCAATTTGCGGCAAACCGTCAACTTTTAGCTAAACAAACGAGAAAAGGGTCATTTTGGACTAAATCGGGGACAGGGAATTCAATGAAACTGTCAGTTTTTGTCTAACTCTCACCCAGAACTAATTAAGTGCAAGTTTCTTGGTTTGGGTTAGAGCTATCAGAAAAGTGACAACGGGAATGAATTCCTCATCCCAAAATTAGTCGAAAACGACCCTTTATTGGATTGTGTACGTTAAATTTACCGGTTTGCCGCAAAAGTGACCCTACGGCCAATTTGCGGCAAACTGTCAAAGTTTTGCTAAACACTCGAGAAAAGAGTCATTTTGGACTAAATCGGGGACAGGGAATTCAATGAAATTGTCAGTTTTTGCCTAACTCTCACCCAGAACTAATTAAGTGCAAGTTTCTCGGCTTGGGTTAGAGCTATCAGAAAAGTGACAACGGGAATGAATTCCTCGTCCCAAAATTAGTCGAAAACGACCCTTTATTCAAATCTGTACGTTAAATTTACCGGTTTGCCGCAAAAGTGACCCTACGGCCAATTTGCGGCAAACCGTCAACTTTCAGCTAAACAATCGAGAAAAGGGTCATTTTGGACTAAATCGGGGACAAGGAATTCAATGACATTGTCAGTTTTTGCCTAACTCTCACCCAGAACTGGTCAAGTGCAAGTTTCTTGGCTTGGGTTAGAGCTATCAGAAAAGTGACAACGGGAATGAATTCCTCGTCCCAAAATTAGTCGAATGCGACACTTTATTCAAATCTGTACGTTAAATTTACCGGTTTGCCGCAAAAGTGACCCTACGGCCAATTTGCGGCAAACTGTCAAAGTTTTGCTAAACAATCGAGAAAAGAGTCATTTTGGACTAAATCGGGGACAAGGAATTCAATGAAATTGTCAGTTTTTGCCTAACTCTCACCCAGAACTGGTTAAGTGCAAGTTTCTTGGCTTGGGTTAGAGCAATCAGAAAACTGACAACGGGAATGAATTCCTCGTCCCAAAATTAGTCGAAAACGACCCTTTATTGGATTGTGTACGTTAAATTTACCGGTTTGCCGCAAAAGTGACCCTACGGCCAATTTGCGGCAAACCGTCAACTTTCAGCTAAACAAACGAGAAAAGGGCCATTTTGGACTAAATCAGGGACAGGGAATTCAATGAAATTGTCAGTTTTTGCCTAACTCTCACCCAGGACTGGTTAAGTGCAAGTTTCTCGGCTTGGGTTAGAGCTATCAGAAAACCGACAACGGGAATGAATTCCCCGTCCCCGAATTAGTAAAAAACGAGTCCAAGCTCGATTGTCTACCGCAAACTGCGAATTGGCCGTAGGGATGACCCTACGGCCAATTTGCGGCAAACCGTCAACTGTCAGCTAAACAAACGAGAAAAGAGTCATTTTGGACTAAATCAGGGACAAGGAATTCAATGAAATTGTCAGTTTTTGCCTAACTCTCACCCAGAACTAATTAAGTGCAAGTTTCTTGGCTTGGGTTAGAGCAATCAGAAAAGTGACAACGGGAATGAATTCCTCGTTCCAAAATTAGTCGAAAACGACCCTTTATTGGATTGTGTACGTTAAATTTACCGGTTTGCCGCAAAAGTGACCCTACGGCCAATTTGCGGCAAACCGTCAACTTTTAGCTAAACAAACGAGAAAAGGGTCATTTTGGACTAAATCAGGGACAGGGAATTCAATGAAATTGTCAGTTTTTGCCTAACTCTCACCCAGAACTAATTAAGTGCAAGTTTCTTGGTTTGGGTTAGAGCTATCAGAAAAGTGACAACGGGAATGAATTCCTCGTCCCAAAATTAGTCGAAAACGACCCTTTATTGGATTGTGTACGTTAAATTTACCGGTTTGCCGCAAAAGTGACCCTACGGCCAATTTGGGGCAAACCGTCAACTGTCAGCTAAACAAACGAGCGAGGGGTCAATTTGGACTAAATCGGTGACGGGGAATTCAACGGTGACGTTAATTTTCGCGTAACTCGACTCGTTTTGACGGAAAAAATGCCGCAAAACGCCATGGAACGTTCGAATTTTTGCAGATTGTGGAGTTTAAGGAGCGGGAAACGAACCCGTGCGAGATCGACTGTTCGTTTCACATGTGCGTGGTGAAACACGCGAGCATCGAGGACGATCCGAAGGACGAATCGATCGAAACGGACATTCCTAAGGTGTTTCTCAAGGTGCAGACTTTGATCGAGTTTGACACGTTCGCCGCCACCCACGGCCCCTTCACCGCCATCGATGGTAAGTGGCGACGTTGCCAAAAAATCTACTTTTTCCCCGTCAAACCGACTGTCGATCCGGCAGCGCCCATCCCTAGTGGCGGTCATCTTTGCCCCGTCCGTCATTAGTGTCGTTGCGCTGTCAAACGTCGGGAGGAGATTACCTCCGACTAAAGCTTGGTTCGCGCGAATCCGGAATGCGGACGGCGGAAAATCGTTCAGCCAATCGGCGAGTGAGAAAATGACAGTTTTAAGCACATTTTTGGAATCCTCAATAAATTTCCTATCTAATGACATAAAAAACACTAAAAAATTGAGTACAGTCAGTTAGAAAAACATTGTCAAAGTTTGAACTGCCAGAAACACAGTTTGAAAGGACAGTCAAGGATAAAATCGCCTGTAAAACCCACTTGGAGTGGGAAAATGACAGTTTTAAGCACATTTTTGGAATCCTCATTAAATTTCCCATCCAATGACATAAAAAAAATTTACAAAATTGAGTACAGTCAGTTAGAAAAACAGTGTCAAAGTTTGAACTGCCAGAAAGACAGTTTGAAAGGACAGTCAAGGACAAAATCGCCTCTAAAACCCACTTGGAGTGGGAAAATGACAGTTTTAAGCACATTTTTGGAATCCTCATTAAATTTCCTATCCAATAACCTCAAAAAACACTTTAAAATTTGGTATAGTCAGGGAGAAAAGTGGTATCAAAATTTGAACTGCCAGAAAGACAGTTTGTAAGGACAGTCAGGGACAAAATTGCCTGTAAAACCCACTTGGAGTGGGAAAATGACAGTTTTAAGAACATTTTTGGAATCCTCATTAAATTTCCTATCTAATGACATAAAAAACACTAAAAAATTGAGTACAGTCAGTTAGAAAAACAGTGTCAAAGTTTGAACTGCCAGAAAGACAGTTTGAAAGGACAGTCAAGGATAAAATCGCCTGTAAAACCCACTTGGAGTGAGAAAATGACAGTTTTAAGCACATTTTTGGAATCCTCATTAAATTTCCTATCCAGTAGTCTAAAAAACACTTTAAAATTGTGTACAGTCAGGGAGGAAAATGGTGTCAAAGTTTGAACTGCCAGAAACACAGTTTGAAAGGACAGTCAAGGACAAAATCGCCTGTAAAACCCACTTGGAGTGGGAAAATGACAGTTTTAAGCACATTTTTGGAATCCTCATTAAATTTCCTATCTACTAACCTAAAAAACACTAAAAAATTGAGTACAGTCAGGGAGAAAAACAGTGCCAAAGTTTGAACTGCTAGAAACACAGTTTGAAAGGACAGTCAGAGACAAAATCGCCTCTAAAATCCACTTGGAATGAGAAAATGACAGTTTTAAGCACATTTTTGGAATCTTCATTAAATTTCCTATCTACTAACCTAAAAAACACTAAAAAATTGAGTACAGTCAGTTAGAAAAACAGTGTCAAAGTTTGAACTAACAGAAACACAGTTTGAAAGGACAGTCAAGGACAAAATCGCCTGTAAAACCCACTTGTAGTGTGAAAATGACAGTTTTAAGCACATTTTTGGAATCCTCATTAAATTTCCTATCTAATGGCATAAAAAACACTAAAAAATCGAATACAGTCAGGGAGAAAAACAGTGTCAAAATTTGAACTGCTAGAAAGACAGTTTGAAAGGACAGTCAAGGACAAAATCGCCTGTAAAATCCACTTGGAATGAGAAAATGACAGTTTTAAGCACATTTTTGGAATCCTCACTAAATTTCCTATCTAATGGCATAAAAAATACTAAAAAATCGAATACAGTCAAGGAGAAAAACAGTGTCAAAATTTGAACTGCTAGAAAGACAGTTTGAAAGGACAGTCAAGGACAAAATCGCCTGTAAAACCCACTTGGAATGAGAAAATGACAGTTTTAAGCACATTTTTGGAATCCTCATTAAATTTCCTATCTACTAACCTAAAAAACACTAAAAAATTGAGTACAGTCAGTTAGAAAAACAGTGTCAAAATTTGAACTGCCAGAAAGACAGTTTGAAAGGACAGTCAAGGATAAAATCGCCTGTAAAACCCACTTGGAGTGGGAAAATGACAGTTTTAAGCACATTTTTGGAATCCTCATTAAATTTCCTATCCAATGACATAAAAAACACTTTAAAATCGAGTACAGTCAGAGAGAAAAACAGTGTCAAAATTTGAATTGTGAACGTGAACGACAAGGAGTTTTCCGTGCGTAAAAAGCATTCATTCCGCACGTTCCGTTATAATTCCGGATACACGAGAACCGAGCTTAATTTTCCCTCGAAAAAGGCTTCTAGAGGCCTCTGGTGGCTCTACATGGTTTCTAGAAGCTTCTGGCAGTTTAAATCGCTTCTAGAAGTCTCTGGTAACTATAAATGGCTTCTACAGGCTTCTGGCAATTTTACATGATTTCTAGAAGCTTCTGGTAGCTTTAAATGTCTTTTGGTTGAACAAAATGGCTTCTAGAAACTTTACACGGTTTTTAGAAGCTTCTGGTATCTTTAAAAGGGTTTTAGAAGCTTCCGGCTAAACAAAACAACTTCTAGAAGCTTCCGGTAGCTTTAAAAGGCTTCTAGAAGCTTCCGGCTAAACAAAATGGCTTCTAGAAGCTTCCGGTAGCTTTAAAAGGCTTCTGGCTAAACAAAACAACTTCTAGAAGCTTCTGGTAGCTTTAAAAGGGTTTTAGAAGCTTCCGGCTAAACAAAATAGCATCGAGAAGCTTCTGGTAGCTTTAAAAGGCTTCTGGCTAAACAAAACAACTTCTAGAAGCTTCCGGTAGCTTTAAAAGACTTCTAGAAGCTTCCGGCTAAACAAAATGGCTTCTAGAAGCTTCCGGTAGCTTTAAAAGGCTTCTAGAAGCTTCCGGCTAAACAAAATAGCTTCGAGACGCTTCCGGTAGCTTTAAAAGGCTTCTAGAAGCTTCCGGCTAAACAAAATAACTTCTAGAAGCTTCTGGTAGCTTTAAAAGACTTCTAGAAGCTTCCGGCTAAACAAAATAACTTCTAGAAGCTTCTGGTAGCTTTAAAAGGGTTTTAGAAGCTTCCGGCTAAACAAAATAACTTCTAGAAGCTTCTGGTAGCTTTAAAAGGCTTCTGGCTAAACAAAACAACTTCTAGAAGCTTCCGGTAGCTTTAAAAGGCTTCTAGAAGCTTCCGGCTAAACAAAATGGCTTCTAGAAGCTTCCGGTAGCTTTAAAAGGCTTCTAGAAGCTTCCGGCTAAACAAAATAGCTTCGAGACGCTTCCGGTAGCTTTAAAAGGCTTCTAGAAGCTTCCGGCTAAACAAAATAACTTCTAGAAGCTTCTGGTAGCTTTAAAAGGCTTCTGGCTAAACAAAACAACTTCTAGAAGCTTCTGGTAGCTTTAAAAGGGTTTTAGAAGCTTCCGGCTAAACAAAATGGCTTCTAGAAGCTTCCGGTAGCTTTAAAAGGCTTCTAGAAGCTTCCGGCTAAACAAAATAGCTTCGAGACGCTTCCGGTAGCTTTAAAAGGCTTCTAGAAGCTTCCGGCTAAACAAAATAACTTCTAGAAGCTTCTGGTAGCTTTAAAAGACTTCTAGAAGCTTCCGGCTAAACAAAATAACTTCTAGAAGCTTCTGGTAGCTTTAAAAGGGTTTTAGAAGCTTCCGGCTAAACAAAATAACTTCTAGAAGCTTCCGGTAGCTTTAAAAGGCTTCTAGAAGCTTCCGGCTAAACAAAATGGCTTCTAGAAGCTTCCGGTAGCTTTAAAAGGCTTCTAGAAGCTTCCGGCTAAACAAAATAGCTTCGAGACGCTTCCGGTAGCTTTAAAAGGCTTCTAGAAGCTTCCGGCTAAACAAAATAACTTCTAGAAGCTTCTGGTAGCTTTAAAAGACTTCTAGAAGCTTCCGGCTAAACAAAATAACTTCTAGAAGCTTCTGGTAGCTTTAAAAGGCTTCTGGCTAAACAAAACAACTTCTAGAAGCTTCTGGTAGCTTTAAAAGGCTTCTGGCTAAACAAAACAACTTCTAGAAGCTTCCGGTAGCTTTAAAAGGCTTCTAGAAGCTTCCGGCTAAACAAAATGGCTTCTAGAAGCTTCCGGTAGCTTTAAAAGGCTTCTAGAAGCTTCCGGCTAAACAAAATAGCTTCGAGACGCTTCCGGTAGCTTTAAAAGGCTTCTAGAAGCTTCCGGCTAAACAAAATAACTTCTAGAAGCTTCTGGTAGCTTTAAAAGGCTTCTGGCTAAACAAAACAACTTCTAGAAGCTTCTGGTAGCTTTAAAAGGGTTTTAGAAGCTTCCGGCTAAACAAAACAACTTCTAGAAGCTTCCGGTAGCTTTAAAAGGCTTCTAGAAGCTTCCGGCTAAACAAAATGGCTTCTAGAAGCTTCCGGTAGCTTTAAAAGGCTTCTAGAAGCTTCCGGCTAAACAAAATAGCTTCGAGAAGCTTCTGGTAGCTTTAAAAGGCTTCTGGCTAAACAAAACAACTTCTAGAAGCTTCCGGTAGCTTTAAAAGGCTTCTAGAAGCTTCCGGCTAAACAAAATGGCTTCTAGAAGCTTCCGGTAGCTTTAAAAGACTTCTAGAAGCTTCCGGCTAAACAAAATGGCTTCTAGAAGCTTCCGGTAGCTTTAAAAGGGTTTTAGAAGCTTCCGGCTAAACAAAATAGCTTCGAGAAGCTTCTGGTAGCTTTAAAAGGCTTCTGGCTAAACAAAACAACTTCTAGAAGCTTCCGGTAGCTTTAAAAGGTTTCTAGAAGCTTCCGGCTAAACAAAACAACTTCTAGAAGCTTCCGGTAGCTTTAAAAGACTTCTAGAAGCTTCCGGCTAAACAAAATAACTTCTAGAAGCTTCTGGTAGCTTTAAAAGGCTTCTAGAAGCTTCCGGCTAAACAAAATAGCTTCGAGAAGCTTCTGGTAGCTTTAAAAGGCTTCTGGCTAAACAAAACAACTTCTATAAGCCTCCGGTAGCTTTAAAAGGCTTCTAGAAGCTTCCGGCTAAACAAAATGGCTTCTAGAAGCTTCCGGTAGCTTTAAAAGGCTTCTAGAAGCTTCCGGCTAAACAAAATAGCTTCGAGAAGCTTCTGGTAGCTTTAAAAGGGTTTTAGAAGCTTCCGGCTAAACAAAATGGCTTCTAGAAGCTTCTGGTAGCTTTAAAAGGCTTCTGGCTAAACAAAACAACTTCTAGAAGCTTCCGGTAGCTTTAAAAGGCTTCTAGAAGCTTCCGGTAGCTTTAAAAGACTTCTAGAAGCTTCCGGCTAAACAAAATGACTTCTAGAAGCTTCCGGTAGCTTTAAAAGGGTTTTAGAAGCTTCCGGCTAAACAAAATAGCTTCGAGAAGCTTCTGGTAGCTTTAAAAGGCTTCTGGCTAAACAAAACAACTTCTAGAAGCTTCCGGTAGCTTTAAAAGGTTTCTAGAAGCTTCCGGCTAAACAAAACAACTTCTAGAAGCTTCCGGTAGCTTTAAAAGACTTCTAGAAGCTTCCGGCTAAACAAAATAACTTCTAGAAGCTTCTGGTAGCTTTAAAAGGCTTCTAGAAGCTTCCGGCTAAACAAAATAGCTTCGAGAAGCTTCTGGTAGCTTTAAAAGGCTTCTGGCTAAACAAAACAACTTCTAGAAGCTTCCGGTAGCTTTAAAAGACTTCTAGAAGCTTCCGGCTAAACAAAATAACTTCTAGAAGCTTCTGGTAGCTTTAAAAGGCTTCTAGAAGCTTCCGGCTAAACAAAATAGCTTCGAGAAGCTTCTGGTAGCTTTAAAAGGCTTCTGGCTAAACAAAACAACTTCTATAAGCCTCCGGTAGCTTTAAAAGGCTTCTAGAAGCTTCCGGCTAAACAAAATGGCTTCTAGAAGCTTCCGGTAGCTTTAAAAGGCTTCTAGAAGCTTCCGGCTAAACAAAATAGCTTCGAGAAGCTTCTGGTAGCTTTAAAAGGGTTTTAGAAGCTTCCGGCTAAACAAAATGGCTTCTAGAAGCTTCTGGTAGCTTTAAAAGGCTTCTGGCTAAACAAAACAACTTCTAGAAGCTTCCGGTAGCTTTAAAAGGCTTCTAGAAGCTTCCGGTAGCTTTAAAAGACTTCTAGAAGCTTCCGGCTAAACAAAATGACTTCTAGAAGCTTCCGGTAGCTTTAAAAGGGTTTTAGAAGCTTCCGGCTAAACAAAATAGCTTCGAGAAGCTTCTGGTAGCTTTAAAAGGCTTCTGGCTAAACAAAACAACTTCTAGAAGCTTCCGGTAGCTTTAAAAGGTTTCTAGAAGCTTCCGGCTAAACAAAACAACTTCTAGAAGCTTCCGGTAGCTTTAAAAGACTTCTAGAAGCTTCCGGCTAAACAAAATAACTTCTAGAAGCTTCTGGTAGCTTTAAAAGGCTTCTAGAAGCTTCCGGCTAAACAAAATAGCTTCGAGAAGCTTCTGGTAGCTTTAAAAGGCTTCTGGCTAAACAAAACAACTTCTAGAAGCTTCCGGTAGCTTTAAAAGGCTTCTAGAAGCTTCCGGCTAAACAAAATGGCTTCGAGAAGCTTCTAGCAACGTTACGCGACCGTTTTGACAGCGTTGCCGCAACTCGCGCGCTTTTTTGTTCGCAGGCAGCCCGGACGCGGACCACCCCGAACCCAACAGTTTGAAGCGCAAAGCGGGCGCGAAGCCGCCCCACGAAACGGCAACGCGGCGCGCCAAACAACCCGCCTACTTCGTGGCCGAGCTGGCGCACGTGGTCGCCATGTGCGACGAACGTCTCCCCTACGTCGCGTTGGCCGTGGAACTCACCAAGCGCGACGTCTTCCATCAGGGCTTGCAGGTCGAAGCCAACGCGACCGGTTTGGTGTTGAAATTGATTCAATTACCCCCGCCAAGCGGCGCGATAGCGCGCAGCCCCGCGTGGCGCGCGCTGCTCAAGCGCCTGCTCTCCGCTTCGGTGCGCGTCATCGGGAAGAATAACACGAAAAGCTGGTTGGTCGAGTTGGTTTTTTATGCCACGCCCCTGATTAGTACGCACGCGAAAGAGCAAAGTTCGCGCAGACCCATTTACTTCCAATACGAGCTTAGCGCGGCGCAAAGCGCCCAAACTGTCACGTGTCTACTCAATGATTGGTGGAAAATAGTGCATTTGTACAGTTTAGTGCACGAGCTGAACGAGCAAGCGATCGGGGAATTGTTTACGGTGCGTTCGTTTAATTACGCGAAATTGGTGTTGTGCTACGGGCCCGACAAGGGGGCGCTGGTGCAAGTGGTGTGGGACGCGCAGCTGGGGGTGTTCAAGCTCGCGTTTGGTGCCAGGCACGACTCGCTCAACGCGCACTCCCTGATTGGCCAGCAACTCGAAGCGCACTTAAACGAGACGCGTAACTTGGCGCAGCTGGTGCATCTTTTGTGCGAAACCTACGAACCTCTGGTCTCTTTGGGGAAACTGCCCAGTTTACCCCAGTTGGGGGTGCACAATGTCAGCCACAAAGTCCCCGTGCAAACCTTCACGATAATGCCCCAATCGTGTTTGTTGATTCGCCTAACTTACCAAGGGATGTACTGTTTGGAGATCAGAATTAGGGGAGGGGGTTTGGTTTCTATTAGGGATGGGGCGTACAGTAGGTTTGATATGTGCAACATACTGAGCGTGTTTTTCCCCACCCCCGGGCTGAAAAGCTTTCTGTCCAAGTATAGTGAGTTGGAAAGTGGGACTTTCCGCAGGAGGAGCCAGAGTGAGGATGATAACCCTCCTAGTCCTGTTGAGGTGGATGGTGGGGGGTTTCTAGGGCAACGGGCACCGCAAAGCCCCGCCCCTGGCTTGAGGTTCCACCCTCCTTTAACCCCTCCTTCGAACCCCCACACCCCTGCCTCCCCCCACCCTCACAATTTTGGCTCCAGCCCCTTTAATAACTTAGCCTCCCCCACTTCGATTAACCCCAGCCCGTCAGGACCTATCAACTCCCCTCTTAACCCCCAGCTGGCCAGTCCGGGAGGGTTCAACTCCAGCCCGGTGGGACACTCCCCCTACTCCCTCCCCGGGCACGAGGGCAGTCCCTTCCCTGCGTCGCACAGCCCGGCCGCTTCCAATTGGCCCGGGTCCCCGGGAGGGGCGGGGTTACCACGCCCCTCCCCCGCTAGGTCCTACCTCCACAGCCCGCAAGCGCGCGTCCTGCCTCAGCGCTCCTGGGCAGGCGCTGTACCAACCCTCCTCACCCACGAGGCCTTAGAAACCTTATGCCGCCCAACTCCCCACCCTTTAGCAATCCCCTCTCCCGAAATGAGTCCGTTAGAGCGTTTTTTGGGCTGCGTGTACATGCGCAAACAACTCCAACGCTACGTGCACAACGAAAACTACCTAACAAACCTCCCCACCAACGAACCGGGAGTGATTCACTTTAAAATCAACGAAACCCTGCATTGTCGCGTGGGTTTGAACGCGCAGTACCAGCAGAGTTTGCACGCGAAGCTGACGCACGCGCCCGACAAGGAATTGTACGCGCCCGACGAGCTTCAGACGCTAGAAAGGTTTTTTGAGTTGCGCGTGGCCGCCCCCCCCTTCAAGCCCACGAACGCGTTCACGTTCTGCAGCATCCTGAACAGTCCGCCCAACGTGCTCAAGGATTTCGTGCAAATCATGCGGCTGGACGTGGCGGGGCCGCAGCTCGCGCAACAGCAGGGCATGAAGTGGTCGGTGCAGTGGTTGCTGCGCATCCCGCCCAACGCGGTCCCGATCGTGCCCACCGGCACCCAGGGCGTGATGGGGATCCGGAACAAGATCCTGTTTTTCGTAAGTTTTGATTTTCTCACTTCCGGTGACAGTTATCGTAAAACTAACCTCGCCATTGGATTCCGCGACCCCGAATTAGTCGAAAACGAGTATAATCTCGGTTTTTGAAATTTTGGCCGCCATCTTGGATTTTCTCACTTCCGGTGACAGTTATCGCAAAACTAACCTCGCCATTGGATTCCCCGACCCCAAATTAGTCGAAAACGAGTATAATCTCGGTTTTTGAAATTTTGGCCGCCATCTTGGATTTTCTCCCTTCCGGTGACAGTTATCGCAAAACTAACCTCGCCATTGGATTCCGCGACCCCGAATTAGTCGAAAACGAGTACAAACTCGGAGGGTCCAAGTTGAAAAACAAAAAAGTTGCGTGCGGAAAGTGTCTTTCTCGCACTAAAAACCAACTTTCTTGCTTTTAAAGATAGAACGTCTGTCTAACCGTCATTTTATGCTAAAATTTCCTGGAAAACACGCTGGTCAAGTCGGTTTTTTGATATCTCGAAAACTAACCGAGTTAGAGCTAAACATTCACATTTTAACGATTAATTTGCCAAAAACTCGACTTGGGTGAGCGGTACGTGAATTCTGATTCCAGAACTGAAATCAGCGACCCCAAATTAGTCGAAAACGAGTACAAACTTGATTTTTTTAATTTCGGCCGCCATCTTGGATTTTCTCACTTCCAGTGACAATTAACGTCAAACTGACAGTTTCAGTCAACTCGCCGACCCCAAATTAGTCGAAAACGAGTACAAACTCGGAGGGTCCAAGTTGGAAAACAAAAAAGTTGCGTGCGGAAAGTCTTTCTCGCACTAAAAACCAACTTTCTTGCTTTTAAAGATAGAACGTCTGTCTAACCGTCATTTTATGTTAAAATTTCCTGGAAAACACGCTGGTCAAGTCGGTTTTTTGATATCTCGAAAACTAACCGAGTTAGAGCTAAACATTCACATTTTAATCATCAATTTGTCAGTTACTCGGACTGAGTGATAGATACTGTCAAACTGACTTCGGAAATGAATTCCCCGACCCCAAATTAGTCGAAAACGAGTATAAACTCGGTTTTTGAAATTTTGGCCGCCATCTTGGATTTTCTCACTTCCGGTGACAGTTATCGCAAAACTAACCTCGCCATTGGATTCCCCGACCCCGAATTAGTCGAAAACGAGTACAAACTCGGAGGGTCCAAGTTGAAAAACAAAAAAGTTGCGTGCGGAAAGTGTCTTTCTCGCACTAAAAACCAACTTTTTTGTTTTTCGAGCTAGAACGTCTGTCTAACCGTCATTTTATGCTAAAATTTTCTGGAAAACACGCTGGTCAAGTCGGTTTTTTGATATCTCGAAAACTAACCGAGTTAGAGCTAAACATTCACATTTTAATCATCAATTTGTCAGTTACTCGGACTGAGTGATAGATACTGTCAAACTGACTTCGGAAATGAATTCCCCGACCCCAAATTAGTCGAAAACGAGTATAAACTCGGTTTTTGAAATTTTGGCCGCCATCTTGGATTTTCTCACTTCCGGTGACAGTTATCGCAAAACTAACCTCGCCATTGGATTCCCCGACTCCAAATTAGTCGAAAACGAGTACAAACTCGGAGGGTCCAAGTTGGAAAACAAAAAAGTTGCGTGCGGAAAGTGGGTTTCTCGCACTAAAAACCAACTTTCTTGCTTTTAAAGATAGAACGTCTGTCTAACCGTCATTTTATGCTAAAATTTCCTGGAAAACACGCTGGTTAAGTCGGTTTTTTGATATCTCGAAAACTAACCGAGTTAGAGCTAAATATTCACATTTTAATCGTCAATTTGTCAGTTACTCGAACTGAGTGACAGATACTGTCAAATTAACCTCACCATTGGATTCCCCGACCCCAAATTAGTTGAAAACGAGTATAAACTCGGTTTTTGAAATTTTGGCCGCCATCTTGGATTTTCTCACTTCCGGTGACAGTTATCGCAAAACTAACCTCGCCATTGGATTCCCCGACCCCAAATTAGTCGAAAACGAGTACAAAGTCGAGGGGTGTAAGTTGATCGATATTAAAGTTATGTGCGAAGTGTCTTTTCCACGCTAAAAACCAACTTTCTTGCTTTTAAAGATAGAACGTCTGTCTAACCGTCATTTTATGCTAAAATTTCCTGGAAAACACGCTGGTCAAGTCGGTTTTTTGATATCTCGAAAACTAACCGAGTTAGAGCTAAACATTCACATTTTAACGATTAATTTGCCAAAAACTCGACTTGGGTGAGCGGTACGTGAATTCTGATTCCAGAACTGAAATCAGCGACCCCAAATTAGTCGAAAACGAGTACAAACTTGATTTTTTTAATTTCGGCCGCCATCTTGGATTTTCTCACTTCCAGTGACAATTAACGTCAAACTGACAGTTTCAGTCAACTCGCCGACCCCAAATTAGTCGAAAACGAGTATAATCTCGGTTTTTGAAATTTTGGCCGCCATCTTGGATTTTCTCCTTTCCGGTGACAGTTATCGCAAAACTAACCTCGCCATTGGATTCCGCGACCCCGAATTAGTCGAAAACGAGTATAAACTCGGGGGGTCCAAGTTGCAAAACAAAAAAGTTGCGTGCGGAAAGTCTTTCTCGCACTAAAAACCAACTTTCTTGTTTTTCGAGCTAGAACGTGCGTCTAACCGTCATTTTATGCTAAAATTTCCTGGAAAAGACGCTGGTCAAGTCGGTTTTTTGATATCTCTCAAACTAGCCGAGTTGCACCGGAAAAACATGTTTTTCACTTTGATTTTGCTAGAAAGTTGAAGTGGGTGAAAGTTACGTAAGTTTTTACCGTGGATTTGAAATCAGCGACCCCAAATTAGTCGAAAACGAGTGGTCACTTGGGGGGTCTAAATTAGAAAACAAAAAAGTTGTGTGCGGAAAGTGTTTTGATCGCACTAAAAACCAACTTTGTTGCTTTTTGAGCTAGAAAGTGCGTCTCAACGTCATTTTATGCTAAAATTTTCCGGAAAAGACGCTGGTCAAGTCGGTTTTTGGATATCTCGAAAACTAACCGAGTTAGAGCTAAATATTCACATTTTAATCATCAATTTGTCAGTTACTCGTACTGAGTGACAGATACTGTCAAACTAACCTCACCATTGGATTCCCCGACCCCAAATTAGTCGAAAACGAGTATAAACTTGATTTTTTTAAATTTTGGCCGCCATCTTCGATTTTCTCACTTCCAGTGACAGTTAACGTCAAACTGACAGTTTCAGTCAACTCCCCGACCCTAAATTAGTCGAAAACGAGTATAATCTCGTATTTTTCAATTTTGGCCGCCATCTTGGATTTTCTTGAACTGAGTGACAGATAACGTCAAACTGACGTCAGAAACGAATTCCCCGTCCCCAAATTAGTCGAAAACGAGTACAAACAAGCCCAGGCTAACTCGAACCAAAATGGCGGAAAAACGCAAAATGGCTCCTACAGACGCCATTTTGGGTTTTTCTAAAAAAGTCGAGTTTATAGTCGTTTTCTACTAATTCGAGGACGGGGAATACGATGGTGGCAATAATTTTCCTCTCAACCCTCAGGAAAGTGGTTTCAGGGGCAGTTTCTCGAGCTGGGTGACAGCTACTGTCAAACTGACGTCAGAAACGAATTCCCCGACCCCAAATTAGTCGAAAACGAGTACAAACAAGCCCAGGCTAACTCGAACCAAAATGGCGGAAAAACGCAAAATGGCTCCCACAGACGCCATTTTGAACTCGACTAATTTTGGCCGCCATCTTTGATTTTCCCCCTACCATGTGACATGTGACAGGAGTAATTATTTCTATTTTTTTTTGACAGTTACAAATCACCCGTCTGGGTTATCCGTCCAATGCGGAAGCGCCCTCTATCGTGTTACCGTTGATTTATGACGTGTCGGGCAACATCACGCAGTTGGCCGAGAAACGCGACATTGGATCGCCGCCCGCCATGACGGCCGCCAGTCAAGTGTTACGTCATTTCTGTCAGATGCAGGTCAGTGTCGTTTTTTTGTCAAAATTTGACGTTTGAGTGACGTTGATGTATTTTACTGTCAAAATTTGACGTTTCAGTGACGTTGATGTATTTTACTGTCAAAATGTGACGTTTGAGTGACGTTGATGTATTTTACTGTCAAAATTTGACGTTTGAGTGACGTTGATGTATTTTACTGTCAAAATTTGACGTTCGAGTGACGTTGATGTATTTTACTGTCAAAATTTGACGTTTGAGTGAAGTTGATGTATTTTACTGTCAAAATTTGACGTTTGAGTGACGTTGATGTATTTTACTGTCAAAATTTGACGTTTGAGTGACGTTGATGTATTTTACTGTCAAATTTTGACGTTTGAGTGACGTTGATGTATTTTACTGTCAAAATTTGACGTTTGAGTGACGTTGATGCATTTTACTGTCAAAATTTGACGTTTGAGTGACGTTGATGTATTTTACTGTCAAAATTTGACGTTTGAGTGACGTTGATGTATTTTACTGTCAAATTTTGACGTTTGAGTGACGGTGATGTATTTTACTGTCAAATTTTGACGTTTGAGTGACGTTGATGTATTTTACTGTCAAAATTTGACTTTTGAGTGACGTTGATGTATTTTACTGTCAAAATTTGACGTTGATGTATTTTACTGTCAAAATTTGACGTTTGAGTGACGTTGATGTATTTTACTGTCAAAATTTGACGTTTGACAGGCGGGCACCGTGGAGTGTACGGTTTTTCCGGCGCTACGGGAAATTCTGATGAATTTGACGTTTCCAACGGATGCGCAGCAACAATCGAACCCGCCCCCCGGCAATCCCGGCTATCCTGCGCACATGCAAGTCGCCATGATGACGCCCCAATAAGCCCCGCCCCCCGACGTTTAGACTGGGCGTCAACGCGCCTGCTCAACGTCACAGTCTAAACTGTAATTAATTAACTGAAGTTGCTAATAAATTGATATATAAATTTATGGTTTGGTGTGTTTTATTTTTACTATTTAGTTTACAGTGTTGCCGCATTTTCAAAGAAAAAAAAAGACAGTCTAACCTAACCTAACTGTCAAAATACACGGAATTGTCAGAAAATTAAAAAAAAAACAGTTTACTCAGCGTAACTGTCAAAATTGTCAAAACTGTCAAAAAAAAAGACAGTCTAACCTAACCAGAATTGTGTCAAAACTGTCAAAAAAAAAAACACTCTAACCTAACCTAACTGTCAAAATACTCGGAATTGTCAGAAAATTAAAAAAAAAAACAGTTTATTCAGCGTAACTGTCAAAATTGTAAAAATTGTCAAAACTGTCAAAAAAAAAAAGACAGTCTAACCTAACCAGAATTGTGTCAAAACTGTCAAAAAAAAGACAGTCTAACCTAACCAGAATTGTGTCAAAACTGTCAAAAAAAAGACAGTCTAACCTAACCAGAATTGTGTCAAAACTGTCAAAAAAAAAAAACACTCTAACCTAACCTAACTGTCAAAATACTCGGAATTGTCAGAACATTAAAAAAAAAACCAGTTTACTCAGCGTAACTGTCAAAATTGTCAAAACTGTCAAAAAAAAAAAAAAGAGACAGTCTAACCCAACCTAACTGTCAAAATACTCGGAATTGTCAGAAAATTAAAAAAAAAACCAGTTTACTCAGCGTAACTGTCAAAATTGTAAAAATTGTCAAAACTGTCAAAAAAAAAAAACACTCTAACCTAACCTAACTGTCAAAATACTCGGAATTGTCAAAAAATTAAAAAAAACAGTTTACTTAGCGAAACTGTCAAAAAAAAAACATTCTAACCTAACCTAACCAGAATTGTGTCAAAACTGTCAAAAAAAAACAGTCTAACCTAACCTAACTGTCAAAATACTCGGAATTGTCAGGAAATTAAAAAAAAAAACAGTTTACTTTAGAGTAACTGTCAAAACTGTCAAAAAAATAATTGAAATTTGCTTGAGAGCTGTCAAAATCACGTGACTATTTTCGAACGTCAAATGGACTATTGAAAGTCACGTGACCCTAATTATTAGGATGAAAATCAGTGTGTTGCCCTGTCAAAACTGTCAGAAAGCGGAAAAATGACAGTTTAACCCAACCAAACTGTCAAAGTTGTCAAAACTGTATGCATATGTATTTTGACAGTTAGCGGAAACTTTGACAGCTCGTAACTCGGCTATTTTGACAGCTAGCAAAGTCTAGTTTTGACCATCGTGTAGCCCGGGAAATTCTCTTTAAAAACCTTAATGGAGAGTTACAGCAAAATGGGTCAAATTAGAGAGTTATCGCACGATAAATCCCTCTGACGTATGTCAAACTGTTGTGAAACAACAACTGGAACTTTGACAGCTCGTAACTCGGCTATTTTGACAGTTAGCAAAGTCTAGTTTTGACCATCGCGTAGCCTGGGAAATTCTCTTTAAAAACCTTAATAGAGAGTTGTAGCAAATTGGGTCAAATTAGAGAGTTATCGCACGATAAAACACTCGGACGTATGTCAAACTGTTGTGAAACAACAACTGGAACTTTGACAGCTCGTAACTCGGCTATTTTGACAGTTAGCAAAGTCTAGTTTTGACCATCGCGTAGCCTGGGAAATTCTCTTTAAAAACCTTAATAGAGAGTTGTAGCAAATTGGGTCAAATTAGAGAGTTATCGCACGATAAAACACTCGGACGTCTGTCAAACTGTTGTGAAACAACAACTGGAACTTTGACAGCTCGTAACTCGGCTATTTTGACAGTTAGCAAAGTCTAGTTTTGACCATCGCGTAGCCCGGGAAATTCTCTTTAAAAACCTTAATGGAGAGTTATAGCAAATTGGGTCAAATTAGAGAGTTATCGCACGATAAAACACTGTGACGTATGTCAAACTGTTGTGAAACAACAACTGGAAACTTTGACAGCTCGTAACTCGGCTATTTTGACAGTTAGCAAAGTCTAGTTTTGACCACCGTGTAGCCCGGGAAATTCTCTTTAAAAACCTTAATAGAGAGTTATAGCAAATTGGGTCAAATTAGAGAGTTATCGCACGATAAAACGCTCTGACGTATGTCAAACTGTTGTGAAACAACGACTGGAACTTTGACAGCTCGTAACTCGGCTATTTTGACAGTTAGCAAAGTCTAGTTTTGACCACCGTGTAGCCTGGGAAATTCTCTTTAAAAACCTTAATGGAGAGTTGTAGCAAATTGGGTCAAATTAGAGAGTTATCGCACGATAAAACACTCTGACGTATGTCAAACTGTTGTGAAACAACAACTGGAACTTTGACAGCTCGTAACTCGGCTATTTTGACAGCTAGCAAAGTCTAGTTTTGACCATCGCGTAGCCTGGGAAATTCTCTTTAAAAACCTTAATGGAGAGTTATAGCAAATTGGGTCAAATTAGAGAGTTATCGCACGATAAAACACTCTGACGTATGTCAAACTGTTGTGAAACAACAGCTGGAACTTTGACAGCTCGTAACTCGGCTATTTTGACAGCTAGCAAAGTCTAGTTTTGACCATCGCGTAGCCTGGGAAATTCTCTTTAAAAACCTTAATAGAGAGTTATAGCAAATTGGGTCAAATTAGAGAGTTATCGCACGATAAAACATTCTAATGTTTATCAAACTGTTAAAACAATTAGGGAAACTTTGACAGCTCGTAACTCGGCTATTTTGACAGTTAGCAAAGTCTAGTTTTGACCACCGTGTAGCCCGTGAAATTCTCTTTAAAAACCTTAATGGAGAGTTATAGCAAATTGGGTCAAATTAGAGAGTTATCGCACGATAAAACACTCTGACGTATGTCAAACTGTTGTGAAACAACAACTGGAACTTTGACAGCTCGTAACTCGGCTATTTTGACAGTTAGCAAAGTCTAGTTTTGACCATCGCGTAGCCTGGGAAATTCTCTTTAAAAACCTTAATAGAGAGTTATAGCAAAATGGGTCAAATTAGGGAGTTATCGCACGATAAAACCCTCTGACGTATGTCAAATTGTTGTGAAACAACCACTGGAACTTTGACAGCTCGTAACTCGGCTATTTTGACAGTTAGCAAAGTCTAGTTTTGACCATCGCGTAGCCCGTGAAATTCTCTTTAAAAACCTTAATAGAGAGTTATAGCAAATTGGGTCAAATTAGAGAGTTATCGCACGATAAAACACTCTGACGTATGTCAAACTGTTGTGAAACAACCACTGGAACTTTGACAGCTCGTAACTCGGCTATTTTGACAGCTAGCAAAGTCTAGTTTTGACCATCGCGTAGCCCGGGAAATTCTCTTTAAAAACCTTAATAGAGAGTTATAGCAAATTGGGTCAAATTAGGGAGTTATCGCACGATAAAACACTCGGACGTATGTCAAACTGTTGTGAAACAACAACTGGAACTTTGACAGCTCGTAACTCGGCTATTTTGACAGTTAGCAAAGTCTAGTTTTGACCATCGCGTAGCCCGTGAAATTCTCTTTAAAAACCTTAATGGAGAGTTACAGCAAATTGGGTCAAATTAGAGAGTTATCGCACGATAAAACATTCTAATGTTTATCAAACTGTTAAAACAATTAGGGAAACTTTGACAGCTCGTAACTCGGCTATTTTGACAGCTAGCAAAGTCTAGTTTTGACCACCGTGTAGCCTGGGAAATTCTCTTTAAAAACCTTAATAGAGAGTTGTAGCAAATTGGGTCGAATTAGTGAGTTATCGCACGATAAAACCCTCTGACGTATGTCAAACTGTTGTGAAACAACAACTGGAACTTTGACAGCTCGTAACTCGGCTATTTTGACAGCTAGCAAAGTCTAGTTTTGACCATCGCGTAGCCCGGGAAATTCTCTTTAAAAACCTTAATGGAGAGTTGTAGCAAATTGGGTCAAATTAGTGAGTTATCGCACGATAAAACACTCTGACGTCTGTCAAACTGTTAAAACAATTAGGGAAACTTTGACAGCTCGTAACTCGGCTATTTTGACAGTTAGCAAAGTCTAGTTTTGACCATTGTGTAGCCCGTGAAATTCTCTTTAAAAACCTTAATAGAGAGTTACAGCAAATTGGGTCAAATTAGAGAGTTATCGCACGATAAAACACTCGGACGTATGTCAAACTGTTGTGAAACAACAACTGGAACTTTGACAGCTCGTAACTCGGCTATTTTGACAGTTAGCAAAGTCTAGTTTTGACCATCGCGTAGCCCGTGAAATTCTCTTTAAAAACCTTAATAGAGAGTTATAGCAAATTGGGTCAAATTAGGGAGTTATCGCACGATAAAACACTCGGACGTATGTCAAACTGTTGTGAAACAACAACTGGAACTTTGACAGCTCGTAACTCGGCTATTTTGACAGTTAGTAAAGTCTAGTTTTGACCATCGCGTAGCCCGGGAAATTCTCTTTAAAAACCTTAATAGAGAGTTATAGCAAAATGGGTCAAATTAGAGAGTTATCGCACGATAAAACACTCGGACGTATGTCAAACTGTTGTGAAACAACGACTGGAACTTTGACAGCTCGTAACTCGGCTATTTTGACAGCTAGCAAAGTCTAGTTTTGACCACCGTGTAGCCCGGGAAATTCTCTTTAAAAACCTTAATAGAGAGTTATAGCAAATTGGGTCAAATTAGAGAGTTATCGCACGATAAAACGCTCTGACGTATGTCAAACTGTTGTGAAACAACAACTGGAACTTTGACAGCTCGTAACTCGGCCATTTTGACAGTTAGCAAAGTCTAGTTTTGACCATCGCGTAGCCCGCGAAATTCTCTCTAAAAACCTTAATAGAGAGTTATAGCAAATTGGGTCGAATTAGAGAGTTATCGCACGATAAAACGCTCTGACGTATGTCAAACTGTTGTGAAACAACCACTGGAAACTTTGACAGCTCGTAACTCGGTTATTTTGACAGTTAGCAAAGTCTAGTTTTGACCACCGTGTAGCCCGGGAAATTCTCTTTAAAAACCTTAATAGAGAGTTTTAGCAAATTGGGTCAAATTAGAGAGTTATCGCACGATAAAACACTCGGACGTATGTCAAACTGTTGTGAAACAACAACTGGAACTTTGACAGCTCGTAACTCGGCTATTTTGACAGCTAGGAGAGTCTAGTTTTGACCATCGCGTAGCCCGTGAAATTCTCTTTAAAAACCTTAATAGAGAGTTACAGCAAATTGGGTCAAATTAGAGAGTTATCGCACGATAAAACACTCGGACGTATGTCAAACTGTTGTGAAACAACAACTGGAACTTTGACAGCTCGTAACTCGGCTATTTTGACAGTTAGCAAAGTCTAGTTTTGACCATCGCGTAGCCCGTGAAATTCTCTTTAAAAACCTTAATAGAGAGTTATAGCAAATTGGGTCAAATTAGGGAGTTATCGCACGATAAAACACTCGGACGTATGTCAAACTGTTGTGAAACAACAACTGGAACTTTGACAGCTCGTAACTCGGCTATTTTGACAGTTAGTAAAGTCTAGTTTTGACCATCGCGTAGCCCGGGAAATTCTCTTTAAAAACCTTAATAGAGAGTTATAGCAAAATGGGTCAAATTAGAGAGTTATCGCACGATAAAACACTCGGACGTATGTCAAACTGTTGTGAAACAACGACTGGAACTTTGACAGCTCGTAACTCGGCTATTTTGACAGTTAGCAAAGTCTAGTTTTGACCACCGTGTAGCCCGGGAAATTCTCTTTAAAAACCTTAATAGAGAGTTATAGCAAATTGGGTCAAATTAGAGAGTTATCGCACGATAAAACGCTCTGACGTATGTCAAACTGTTGTGAAACAACAACTGGAACTTTGACAGCTCGTAACTCGGCCATTTTGACAGTTAGCAAAGTCTAGTTTTGACCATCGCGTAGCCCGCGAAATTCTCTTTAAAAACCTTAATGGAGAGTTTTAGCAAATTGGGTCAAATTAGAGAGTTATCGCACGATAAAACATTCTAATGTTTATCAAACTGTTAAAACAATTAGGGAAACTTTGACAGCTCGTAACTCGGCTATTTTGACAGCTAGCAAAGTCTAGTTTTGACCACCGTGTAGCCCGTGAAATTCTCTTTAAAAACCTTAATGGAGAGTTATAGCAAATTGGGTCAAATTAGGGAGTTATCGCACGATAAAACACTCGGACGTATGTCAAACTGTTGTGAAACAACAACTGGAACTTTGACAGCTCGTAACTCGGCTATTTTGACAGTTAGTAAAGTCTAGTTTTGACCATCGCGTAGCCCGGGAAATTCTCTTTAAAAACCTTAATAGAGAGTTATAGCAAAATGGGTCAAATTAGAGAGTTATCGCACGATAAAACACTCGGACGTATGTCAAACTGTTGTGAAACAACGACTGGAACTTTGACAGCTCGTAACTCGGCTATTTTGACAGTTAGCAAAGTCTAGTTTTGACCACCGTGTAGCCCGGGAAATTCTCTTTAAAAACCTTAATAGAGAGTTATAGCAAATTGGGTCAAATTAGAGAGTTATCGCACGATAAAACGCTCTGACGTATGTCAAACTGTTGTGAAACAACAACTGGAACTTTGACAGCTCGTAACTCGGCCATTTTGACAGTTAGCAAAGTCTAGTTTTGACCATCGCGTAGCCCGCGAAATTCTCTTTAAAAACCTTAATGGAGAGTTTTAGCAAATTGGGTCAAATTAGAGAGTTATCGCACGATAAAACATTCTAATGTTTATCAAACTGTTAAAACAATTAGGGAAACTTTGACAGCTCGTAACTCGGCTATTTTGACAGCTAGCAAAGTCTAGTTTTGACCACCGTGTAGCCTGGGAAATTCTCTTTAAAAACCTTAATGGAGAGTTATAGCAAATTGGGTCAAATTAGGGAGTTATCGCACGATAAAACACTCGGACGTATGTCAAACTGTTGTGAAACAACAACTGGAACTTTGACAGCTCGTAACTCGGCTATTTTGACAGTTAGTAAAGTCTAGTTTTGACCATCGCGTAGCCCGGGAAATTCTCTTTAAAAACCTTAATAGAGAGTTATAGCAAAATGGGTCAAATTAGAGAGTTATCGCACGATAAAACACTCGGACGTATGTCAAACTGTTGTGAAACAACGACTGGAACTTTGACAGCTCGTAACTCGGCTATTTTGACAGTTAGCAAAGTCTAGTTTTGACCACCGTGTAGCCCGGGAAATTCTCTTTAAAAACCTTAATAGAGAGTTTTAGCAAATTGGGTCAAATTAGAGAGTTATCGCACGATAAAACACTCGGACGTATGTCAAACTGTTGTGAAACAACAACTGGAACTTTGACAGCTCGTAACTCGGCTATTTTGACAGTTAGCAAAGTCTAGTTTTGACCATTGTGTAGCCCGTGAAATTCTCTTTAAAAACCTTAATAGAGAGTTACAGCAAATTGGGTCAAATTAGAGAGTTATCGCACGATAAAACACTCGGACGTATGTCAAACTGTTGTGAAACAACAACTGGAACTTTGACAGCTCGTAACTCGGCTATTTTGACAGTTAGCAAAGTCTAGTTTTGACCATCGCGTAGCCCGTGAAATTCTCTTTAAAAACCTTAATAGAGAGTTATAGCAAATTGGGTCAAATTAGGGAGTTATCGCACGATAAAACACTCGGACGTATGTCAAACTGTTGTGAAACAACAACTGGAACTTTGACAGCTCGTAACTCGGCTATTTTGACAGTTAGTAAAGTCTAGTTTTGACCATCGCGTAGCCCGGGAAATTCTCTTTAAAAACCTTAATAGAGAGTTATAGCAAAATGGGTCAAATTAGAGAGTTATCGCACGATAAAACACTCGGACGTATGTCAAACTGTTGTGAAACAACGACTGGAACTTTGACAGCTCGTAACTCGGCTATTTTGACAGCTAGCAAAGTCTAGTTTTGACCACCGTGTAGCCCGGGAAATTCTCTTTAAAAACCTTAATAGAGAGTTATAGCAAATTGGGTCAAATTAGAGAGTTATCGCACGATAAAACGCTCTGACGTATGTCAAACTGTTGTGAAACAACAACTGGAACTTTGACAGCTCGTAACTCGGCCATTTTGACAGTTAGCAAAGTCTAGTTTTGACCATCGCGTAGCCCGCGAAATTCTCTCTAAAAACCTTAATAGAGAGTTATAGCAAATTGGGTCGAATTAGAGAGTTATCGCACGATAAAACGCTCTGACGTATGTCAAACTGTTGTGAAACAACCACTGGAAACTTTGACAGCTCGTAACTCGGTTATTTTGACAGTTAGCAAAGTCTAGTTTTGACCACCGTGTAGCCCGGGAAATTCTCTTTAAAAACCTTAATAGAGAGTTTTAGCAAATTGGGTCAAATTAGAGAGTTATCGCACGATAAAACACTCGGACGTATGTCAAACTGTTGTGAAACAACAACTGGAACTTTGACAGCTCGTAACTCGGCTATTTTGACAGCTAGGAGAGTCTAGTTTTGACCATCGCGTAGCCCGTGAAATTCTCTTTAAAAACCTTAATAGAGAGTTACAGCAAATTGGGTCAAATTAGAGAGTTATCGCACGATAAAACACTCGGACGTATGTCAAACTGTTGTGAAACAACAACTGGAACTTTGACAGCTCGTAACTCGGCTATTTTGACAGTTAGCAAAGTCTAGTTTTGACCATCGCGTAGCCCGTGAAATTCTCTTTAAAAACCTTAATAGAGAGTTATAGCAAATTGGGTCAAATTAGGGAGTTATCGCACGATAAAACACTCGGACGTATGTCAAACTGTTGTGAAACAACAACTGGAACTTTGACAGCTCGTAACTCGGCTATTTTGACAGTTAGTAAAGTCTAGTTTTGACCATCGCGTAGCCCGGGAAATTCTCTTTAAAAACCTTAATAGAGAGTTATAGCAAAATGGGTCAAATTAGAGAGTTATCGCACGATAAAACACTCGGACGTATGTCAAACTGTTGTGAAACAACGACTGGAACTTTGACAGCTCGTAACTCGGCTATTTTGACAGTTAGCAAAGTCTAGTTTTGACCACCGTGTAGCCCGGGAAATTCTCTTTAAAAACCTTAATAGAGAGTTATAGCAAATTGGGTCAAATTAGAGAGTTATCGCACGATAAAACGCTCTGACGTATGTCAAACTGTTGTGAAACAACAACTGGAACTTTGACAGCTCGTAACTCGGCCATTTTGACAGTTAGCAAAGTCTAGTTTTGACCATCGCGTAGCCCGCGAAATTCTCTTTAAAAACCTTAATGGAGAGTTTTAGCAAATTGGGTCAAATTAGAGAGTTATCGCACGATAAAACATTCTAATGTTTATCAAACTGTTAAAACAATTAGGGAAACTTTGACAGCTCGTAACTCGGCTATTTTGACAGCTAGCAAAGTCTAGTTTTGACCACCGTGTAGCCTGGGAAATTCTCTTTAAAAACCTTAATGGAGAGTTATAGCAAATTGGGTCAAATTAGGGAGTTATCGCACGATAAAACACTCGGACGTATGTCAAACTGTTGTGAAACAACAACTGGAACTTTGACAGCTCGTAACTCGGCTATTTTGACAGTTAGTAAAGTCTAGTTTTGACCATCGCGTAGCCCGGGAAATTCTCTTTAAAAACCTTAATAGAGAGTTATAGCAAAATGGGTCAAATTAGAGAGTTATCGCACGATAAAACACTCGGACGTATGTCAAACTGTTGTGAAACAACGACTGGAACTTTGACAGCTCGTAACTCGGCTATTTTGACAGTTAGCAAAGTCTAGTTTTGACCACCGTGTAGCCCGGGAAATTCTCTTTAAAAACCTTAATAGAGAGTTATAGCAAATTGGGTCAAATTAGTGAGTTATCGCACGATAAAACACTCTGACGTATGTCAAACTGTTGTGAAACAACAACTGGAACTTTGACAGCTCGTAACTCGGCTATTTTGACAGCTAGCAAAGTCTAGTTTTGACCATCGCGTAGCCCGGGAAATTCTCTTTAAAAACCTTAATGGAGAGTTTTAGCAAATTGGGTCAAATTAGAGAGTTATCGCACGATAAAACATTCTAATGTTTATCAAACTGTTAAAACAATTAGGGAAACTTTGACAGCTCGTAACTCGGCTATTTTGACAGCTAGCAAAGTCTAGTTTTGACCACCGTGTAGCCTGGGAAATTCTCTTTAAAAACCTTAATGGAGAGTTATAGCAAATTGGGTCAAATTAGAGAGTTATCGCACGATAAAACACTCTAACGTCTGAAATGGCAACGGAAACTTTGACGGCTCGTAAGTCGGCCATTTTGGCTCGTTTTTTTTTTCTTTTTTTTTTACAGTGTTGCCGCAGCGTTGCCAAGTGGGGGGGAGGAAAAAAAAACCGAATTTTTCTCAAAAAAATCGATTTATTTAACATTTCCCGATCAGAACCTCGATCAGCCTGAGCCGTCCTTTGATGCGCTTGTAAGCGACGTACAAGTCTTCTGCCGGTTTTTTGTCCTCCTTGGTCAGCATTCTGCCCAAATTGTCTTGCACGGCCCTCTCGAATTCCTTGATTTGCGCGCGCAACGCCCTCTTCTCCTCCTTGACGATGCGCATTTGTTCCAGCAGTTCCGGTTTGCGCAACGTCTGAATGTGATCCGGCGTTGCCGTTTCCTTGTACGGCACGGTCGGCACGGTTGCCGGATCGGTCGGCGCGGTTGCCGATTCGGTCGACGATGACGTCGACGCGACGAAATGCATCGTTTCGTTTTCGTCGATTGTTGCCAATTCGCCACCGTTTACCGCCTGTTGGGGTGGTTTTTTTTTGGTTTTTTCCTCACACACCCCCCTCGCACCCCCCTCCACCTCAAAATGGTCTAACCTATTTGGCAATGTTGTCGTATTTTCTGAAAGCTGATACTTTAAGCTACATTTTTGTTTCAGTGACATTTTCACGTCAACTGTCAAATAAGCGAGTTATTCGAGATTAAGTGAGTTGGTGCACTAAAAATGATCGAATTTTTGTACGGCAACTTTAACGCTCTCTAGCGGCCAAACGGTATAATCAATCGACTCGTGTAATCATATTTTTGGAAAGCTCCGAGTCTGCTCTATCTTTTCTGTTCAGTGAGATTTTAACGTCAGCTGTCAAATAAGCGAGTTTTTTGAGGTTAAGTGAGTTGGTGCACTAAAAATGATCGAACCTCAAACTAATTTTGACACTGATCACTTTGGACTTGAATAACTCGCTTATTTGACAGCTGACGTCAAAATGTCACTGAACAGAAAAAATAGAGCTTCCTCGGAACTTTCCAAAAATATGATTACACGAGTTGATTGGTTATACCGTTTGGCCGCTAGAGAGCGTTAAAGTTTGCCCTACAAAAATTTGATCATTTTTAGTGCACCAACTCACTTAACCTCAAAAAACTCGCTTATTTGACAGTTGACGTCAAAATGTCATGGAATAGAAAAAATAGAGTAAACTGGGAGCTTTCCAAAAATATGATTACACGAGTTGATTGGTTGCACCGTTTGGCCGCTAGAGAGCGTTTAAGTTTGCCCTACAAAAATTCGATCATTTTTAGTGCACCAACTCACTTAACCGCAAAAAACTCGCTTATTTGACAGTTGACGTCAAAATGTCATGGAATAGAAAAAATAGAGTAAACTGGGAGCTTTCCAAAAATATGATTACACGAGTTAATAGGTTTAGTCGTTTGGCCGCTAGACGGCGTCAAAGTCAAAAGAGTTTTTACGTGAACCTAATTTTGACACTGTTTAGTTTAACCTCAAAAAACTCGCTTATTTGACAGCTGACGTCAAAATGTCATGGATTAGAAAAAATAGAGCAAACTCGGAGCTTTCCAAAAATATGATTATACGAGTTGATTGGTTGCACCGTTTGGCCGCTAGAGAGCGTTGAAGTTGCCCTACAAAAATTCGATCATTTTTAGTGCACCAACTCACTTAACCGGAAAAAACTCGCTTATTTGACAGTTGACGTCAAAACGTCACTGAAACAAAAATGTAGCCCATAGTGTCAGCTTTCAGAAAATATGACAACATTGCCAGATAGGTTACGCAATTTAGCCGGTAGAGGGCGTCAAAGTCACTAAATGACTTGCTAAAGCATTTTATAGAAATTTCCTTGAATTCACAAACCCCCTCACCCCCCCCTTCTGAAAGAAGGTTAGGGGGGGGTGTGAGGGGGTTTGTGAATTCTAGACAGAGGGGAAGGTGGTACAAAAATAAGAATTGATTTTGGCTTAACTTTTTGGTGCTACCTTCCCCTACTCGGGTGGAAAAAAAAACTAATTTTTGACACTTTTTACTTTGGCCTTGAATAACTCGCTTATTTGACAGTTGACGTCAAAATGTCACTGAAACAAAAATGTAGCCCATAATGTTAGCTTTCAGAAAATATGGCCGCTTAAGTTAATCGGTTTAGTCGTTTGGCCGCTAGAGGGCGTCAAAATCAACAGAGTTTTTAAGGTGAAACTAATTTTGATTCTACTCACTTTGGCCTTGAATAACTCTGTTATTTGACAGTTGACGTCAAAATGTCACTGAAGCAAAAATGTAGCCCATAATGTCAGCTTTCAGAAAATATGGCCGCTTAAGTTAATCGGTTTAGTCGTTTGGCCGCTAGAGGGCGTCAAAATCAACAGAGTTTTTACCTCAAACTAATTTTGACACTTTTTACTTTGGCCTTGAATAACTCGCTTATTTGACAGTTGACGTCAAAATGTCACTGAAGCAAAAATGTAGCCCGATGTGTCAGCTTTCAGAAAATATGGCCGCTTAAGTTAATCGGTTTGGTCGTTTGGCCGCTAGAGGGCGTCAAAATCAACAGAGTTTTCACCTCAAAAACTAATTTTGACACTGATCACTTTGGCCTTGAATAACTCGCTAATTTGACAGTTGACGTCAAAATGTCACTGAAGCAAAAATGTAGCTCAAAGTGTCAGCTTTCAGAAAATATGGCCGCTTAAGTTAATCGGTTTAGTCGTTTGGCCGCTAGAGGGCGTCAAAATCAACAGAGTTTTCACATCAAACTAATTTTTGACACTTTTCGCTTTGGCCTTGAATAACTCGCTTATTTGACAGTTGACGTCAAAATGTCACTGAAGCAAAAATGTAGCCCATAGTGTCAGCTTTCAGAAAATATGGCCGCTTAAGTTAATCGGTTTGGTCGTTTGGCCGCTAGAGGGCGTCAAAATCAACGCAGTTTTCACCTCAAACTAATTTTGACACTGATCACTTTGGCCTTGAATAACTCGCTTATTTGACAGTTGACGTCAAAATGTCACTGAAGCAAAAATGTAGCCCATAGTGTCAGCTTTCAGAAAATATGGCCGCTTAAGTTAATCACTTTGGTGGTTTGACCGCTAGAGGGCGTCAAACTCAACAGAGTTTGCACGTCAAACTAATTTTAACATTATTAGCTTTGACCTTGAATAACTCGGTTATTTGACAGTTGACGTCGAAATGTCATGGAATAGAAAAAATGGAGCAAACTCGGATCTTTCCAAAAATATGATTACACGAGTTGATTGATTATACCGTTTGGCCGCTAGAGAGCGTTAAAGTTGCAGTACAAAAATTCGATCATTTTTAGTGCAACCAACTCACTTAACCTCAAAAAAACTCGCTTATTTGACAGTTGACGTCAAAACGTCACTGAAACAAAAATGTAGCCCAGAGTGTCGGCTTTCAGAAAATACCATCAAACCACGTGATTGATTGGACGGTTTGGCCGCTAGAGGGCGTCAAACTCCCACTTCTGACCGGGGTGGGGGGGGGGTGTGAGGGGATTTCAGACAGTTGACACTTACGTTGGACATTTTGACGATCGTTTGTTTCAGCAGTCGATAGCGATCGTAAAATGGCCGAACCAGATCGCGATCGTGTTTCGTTTGCGGGCGGCCGTGGACGCTTTCGAGAAACAAAAGCGCTTTCTGCGTGGCAATCTTCTCGTCGATCAGTTGCGCTTCGGTCAGGTGATCCAGGTTCAGGTCACGTGACGCGGTGGCGCGCGTCAATTTCAATCTCTTTTTGACATTTGACATTTGACGTTTGACAGATTGCGGCGTTGCCGTCGTGTTAACGTACTCACCGTTTCGATTTCCTTTACGGTCTCGTCGATTGTCGTCGTTTTCGGTTGGTGGTTCTTTCGTTTGTAGCTGCTCACCGATATTTCCGTCAAATGTTTCTGTTCGCGCCTGAGCCGGTCCAGTTCCGCGTGCAATTTCCGGTTCGTCGCGTCGTTCCGGTTCGCTTTGTTGCTTCCGGTTTTCCGTTCTTCCGCTTCCGTTTCGCGCGCCACGATCTTCTTGCGGCACGCGTCGATCAGGCGCGTCAGCTTTTCGATTCGTTCGTCGATCGGATTGGTCGACATTTTCGCGATGCTCGTCTGCACCTGAGCAAGAATTGTGTCAGAATTGGCAAAGTTGTCACAAAAATTAAAAAACAAAAAACATTCTAACCTAACCTAACCAAGAATTGTGTCAAAATTGTCAAAAAATTTAAAAAAAAATCATTCTAACCTAACCTAACCAGGATTGGTGTCAAAATTGTCAAAAAATTTAAAAAAAAATCATTCTAACCTAACCTAACCAGGATTGGTGTCAAAATTGTCAAAAAATTTTTTTAAAAATCATTTCAACCTAACCTAACCAGGATTGTGTCAAAATTGTCAAAAAAAAAAAATATTTTTAAAAAAATCATTTCAACCTAACCTAACCAGGATTGTGTCAAAATTGTCAAAATTGTCAAAAAAAAAAAAAAAAATAAAAAAAAAATCATTCTAACCTAACCTAACCAGGATTGGTGTCAAAATTGTCAAAAAATTTAAAAAAAAATCATTCTAACCTAACCTAACCAGGATTGGTGTCAAAATTGTCAAAAAATTTTTTTAAAAATCATTTCAACCTAACCTAACCAGGATTGTGTCAAAATTGTCAAAAAAAAAAAATATTTTTAAAAAAATCATTTCAACCTAACCTAACCAGGATTGTGTCAAAATTGTCAAAATTGTCAAAAAAAAAAAAAAAAATAAAAAAAAAATTATTCTAACCTAACCTAACCAGGATTGTGTCAAAATTGTCAAAAAAAAAAAAAATTTAAAAAAAAAATCATTTCAACCTAACCTAACCAGGATTGTGTCAAAATTGTCAAAAAAAAAAAAAAAAAAAAATTAAAAAAAATTATTCTAACCTAACCTAACCAGGATTGTGTCAAAATTGTCAAAAAATTTAAAAAAAATCATTCTAACCTAACCTAACCAGGATTGTGTCAAAATTGTCAAAAAAAAAAAGAAAATTAAAAAAAAAATTATTCTAACCTAACCTAACCAAGAATTGTGTCAAATTGTCAAAATTGTCAAAAAAATTAAAAAAAATTAAAAAAAAACATTCTAACCTAACCTAACCAAGAATGTGTCAAAATTGTCAAAAAAAATTAAAAAAAAAAAAACATTCTAACCTAACCAAGAATTGTGTCAAAAATGTCAAAAAAATTAAAAAAAAAACATTCTAACCTAACCTAACCAAGAATTGTGTCAAAATTGTCAAAAAAAAAAAAAATTATTCTAACCTAACCTAACCAGGATTGTGTCAAAATTGTCAAAAAAAAAAAGAAAATTAAAAAAAAAATTATTCTAACCTAACCTGACCAAGAATTGTGTCAAATTGTCAAAATTTTTAAAAAAAAATTTAAAAAAAACATTCTAACCTAACCTAACCAAGAATGTGTCAAAAAAAAAAAAAAAAAAAACATTCTAACCTAACCTAACCAAGAATATGACAAATTGTCAAAATTGTCAAAAAAAAAAAAAAAAAAAACATTCTAACCCAACCTAACCCAGAATGTGTCAAAATTGTCAAAAAAATTAAAAAAAAAAAAAATTCTAACCTAACCTAACCAAGAATCGTGTCAAATTGTCAAAATTGTCAAAAAAAAAAAAAAAAAACATTCTAACCCAACCTAACCCAGAATGTGTCAAAAATGTCAAAAAAATTAAAAAAAAAACAATCCAACCTAACCTAACCAAGAATGACAAATTGTCAAAAAAAAAAAAAAAAAAACATTCTAACCCAACCTAACCCAGAATGTGTCAAAATTGTCAAAAAAATTTAAAAAAAACAATTCTAACCTAACCTAACCAAGAATTGTGTCAAATTGTCAAAATTGTCAAAAAAAAAAAAAAAACCATTCTAACCCAACCTAACCCAGAATGTGTCAAAATTGTCAAAAAAAAAAAAAAAAAGACAGTCTAACCTAACCAGAATTGTGTCAAAACTGTCAAAAAAAAAACACTCTAACCTAACCTAACTGTCAAAATACACGGAATTGTCAGAAAATTAAAAAAAAAACCAGTTTACTCAGAGTAACTGTCAAAATTGTCAAAACTGTCAAAAAAAAAAAGAGACAGTCTAACCCAACCTAACTGTCAAAATACTCTGAACTGTCAGAAAATTAAAAAAAAAAACAGTTTACTCAGCGTAACTGTCAAAATTGTAAAAATTGTCAAAACTGTCAAAAAAAAAAACACTCTAACCTAACCTAACTGTCAAAATACTCGGAATTGTCAGAAAATTAAAAAAAAAAACAGTTTATTCAGCGTAACTGTCAAAATTGTAAAAATTGTCAAAACTGTCAAAAAAAAAAAAGACAGTCTAACCTAACCAGAATTGTGTCAAAACTGTCAAAAAAAAGACAGTCTAACCTAACCTAACTGTCAAAATACTCGGAATTGTCAGAAAATTAAAAAAAAAAACAGTTTATTCAGCGTAACTGTCAAAATTGTAAAAATTGTCAAAACTGTCAAAAAAAAAAAAAAAAAAAGACAGTCTAACCTAACCAGAATTGTGTCAAAACTGTCAAAAAAAAAAACACTCTAACCTAACCTAACTGTCAAAATACTCGGAATTGTCAGAACATTAAAAAAAAAACCAGTTTACTCAGCGTAACTGTCAAAATTGTCAAAACTGTCAAAAAAAAAAAAAGAGACAGTCTAACCCAACCTATCTGTCAAAATACTCGGAATTGTCAGAAAATTAAAAAAAAAACCAGTTTACTCAGCGTAACTGTCAAAATTGTAAAAATTGTCAAAACTGTCAAAAAAAAAAAACACTCTAACCTAACCTAACTGTCAAAATACTCGGAATTGTCGAAAAATTAAAAAAAACAGTTTACTTAGCGAAACTGTCAAAAAAAAAACATTCTAACCTAACCTAACCAGAATTGTGTCAAAACTGTCAAAAAAAAGACAGTCTAACCTAACCTATCTGTCAAAATACTCGGAATTGTCAGAAAATTAAAAAAAAACCAGTTTACTTTAGAGTAACTGTCAAAACTGTCAAAAAAAAAATAGAAATTTGCGCGAGAGCTGTCAAAATCACGTGACTATTTTCGAACGTCAAATGGACTATTGAAAGTCACGTGACCCTAATTATTAGGATTAAAATCAGTGTGTTGCCCTGTCAAAACTGTCAGAAACAAGCTGAAAAATGACAGTTTAACCCAACCAAACTGTCAAAGTTGTCAAAACTGTATGCATATGTATTTTGACAGTTAGCGGAAACTTTGACAGCTCGTAACTCGGCTATTTTGACAGTTAGCAAAGTCTAGTTTTGACCATCGCGTAGCCCGCGAAATTCTCTTTAAATACCTTAATGGAGAGTTGTAGCAAATTGGGTCAAATTAGAGAGTTATCGCACGATAAAACATTCTAATGTTTGTCAAACTGTTGTGAAACAATTAGGGAAACTTTGACAGCTCGTAACTCGGCTATTTTGACAGCTAGGAGAGTCTAGTTTTGACCATCGTGTAGCCCGCGAAATTCTCTTTAAATACCTTAATGGAGAGTTATAGCAAATTGGGTCAAATTAGAGAGTTATCGCACGATAAAACATTCTAATGTTTGTCAAACTGTTAAAACAATTAGGGAAACTTTGACAGCTCGTAACTCGGCTATTTTGACAGCTAGCAAAGTCTAGTTTTGACCACTGTGTAGCCCGTGAAATTCTCTTTAAATACCTTAATGGAGAGTTATAGCAAATTGGGTCAAATTAGTGAGTTATCGCACGATAAAACACTTTGACGTATGTCAAACTGTTGTGAAACAACAACTGGAACTTTGACAGCTCGTAACTCGGCTATTTTGACAGTTAGCAAAGTCTAGTTTTGACCATCGCGTAGCCCGCGAAATTCTCTTTAAAAACCTTAATGGAGAGTTACAGCAAATTGGGTCAAATTAGAGAGTTATCGCACTCTGATGGTCACACCTACCTGGGGTACGTTCGGGTCCAAGTAAATTCGTCTGGTCGCTATGATCGAGTTGCGGGGCGACGACGCCATCTTGTTGGACGCGATCAATTGCCCCGGCATCGTTTCCATGTCGTCGGTCACGTGACTGACCGGCTGGGACACGATTGGTTCCGTGGTGTCCAGCTGATCGTACAAACTGGAAAAATCCAAATTTGGCGATGAAGTTGCGCGCGTCGGACTGGGCGATCGGTCGTCCTGCAACGGGCTCAAGTCCAGGAACCTCAACGAGGCGGTACCTTCGGGTTCCGTGCTCGTATTTTCTGACAAAAGCGAAAAAATTATTCGATTAACTTTGACGCCCTCTAGCGGCCAAACGGCGTAACTAATCCACCTAAGCGACCATGTTTTTGGAAAGGTGACACTTTGGGCTACATTTTTGCTTCAGTGACATTTCGACGTCAGCTGTCAAATAAGCGAGTTTTTTGAGGTTAAGTGAGTTGGTGCACTAAAAATGATCGAATTTTTGTAGGGCAACTTAAACGCTCTCTAGCGGCCAAACGGCATAATCAATCGACTCGTGTAATCATATTTTTGGAAAGCTCCGAGTTTGCTTTATCTTTTCTGTTCAGTGACATTTTGACGTCAACTGTCAAATTAGCGCGTTATTTGCGGTTAAATAAGTTGGTGCACTTGAAATTTTAGGAAAGTTGATAGTGCAACTTTGACGCCCTCTAGCGGCCAAACTGTCGAACCAATCAACTCGTGTAGCCATATCGTTGGAAAGCCCATGAAATGGGCTTTCCATTGACGTATAAAACTTTATACAAAGTGACACAAATAAGTGACTAAATGACAGTTGAATGAAAGAGTGCACTAAAAAATGACTAAATTTTTTAAGTCAACTTTGACGCCCTCTAGCGGCCAAACTGTCCAACCAATCAACTCGTGTAGCCATATCGTTGGAAAGCCCATGAAATGGGCTTTCCATTGACGTATAAAACTTTATACAAAGTGACACAAATAAGTGACTAAATGACAGTTGAATGAAAGAGTGCACTAAAAAATGACTAAATTTTTTAAGTCAACTTTGACGCCCTCTAGCGGCCAAACTGTCCAACCAATCAACTCGTGTAGCCATATCGTTGGAAAGCCCATGAAATGGGCTTTCCATTGACGTATAAAACTTTATACAAAGTGACACAAATAAGTGACTAAATGACAGTTGAATGAAAGAGTGCACTAAAAAATGACTAAATTTTTTAAGTCAACTTTGACGCCCTCTAGCGGCCAAACTGTCGAACCAATCAACTCGTGTAGCCATATCGTTGGAAAGCCCATGAAATGGGCTTTCCATTGACGTATAAAACTTTATACAAAGTGACACAAATAAGTGACTAAATGACAGTTGAATGAAAGAGTGCACTAAAAAATGACTAAATTTTTTAAGTCAACTTTGACGCCCTCTAGCGGCCAAACTGTCCAACCAATCAACTCGTGTAGCCATATCGTTGGAAAGCCCATGAAATGGGCTTTCCATTGACGTATAAAACTTTATACAAAGTGACACAAATAAGTGACTAAATGACAGTTGAATGAAAGAGTGCACTAAAAAATGACTAAATTTTTTAAGTCAACTTTGACGCCCTCTAGCGGCCAAACTGTCCAACCAATCAACTCGTGTAGCCATATCGTTGGAAAGCCCATGAAATGGGCTTTCCATTGACGTATAAAACTTTATACAAACTGACACAAGTAAGTGAGTAAATGACAGTTGAATGAAAGAGTGCACTAAAAAATGTCTAAATTTGTTAAGTCAACTTTGACGCCCTCTAGCAGCCAAACTGTCCAACCAATCAACTCGTGTAGCCATATCGTTGGAAAGGCTATTTCATTAGCTATCCATTGACGTATAAAACTTTATACAAACTGACACAAGTAAGTGAGTAAATGACAGTTGAATGAAAGAGTGCACTAAAAAATGTCTAAATTTGTTAAGTCAACTTTGACGCCCTCTAGCGGCCAAACTGTCCAACCAATCAAGTCGTGTAGCCATATCGTTGGAAAGCCCATTTCATTGGCTTTCCATTGACATATAAAACTTTATACAAAGTGTCCCAAATAAGCGAGTTATTCAACATCGAAAGAATCGATTACCTGGTGCCAGTTGGTCGATTCCATTGTTGTTCTTCTTGCTCAAACTGTCCGATTTGGTTGGTTTTGACGGTACCCGTCCTTTGTACCGTTTCGGGTACTTTTTCGGTACCCTCGATTGGTGGTGCGGCTTCGCAAACCTCTCAAACGACCTCGTTTTGTCGTAATCCTCGTACCTCGATGGTTCGTTGGTTTTCAACGGTTCCTCGCCGCCATTTTGCGGAAAGTCCCCCGAACTGGACACTCTGCGCATGCCATTGTCCTCGATCCGGTACGGCGGACGCTCCTCCGAATTGGACCTGTCATTCGTCCCAAAAAAAAAAAATTTAAAAAAAAAATAAAAAAAAAAAAAAAAAATAAATAAAAAAATAAAAAAATAATAAAAATTATAAAATTAATAAAAAAAAAAAAAAAAAAATAATAATAAAAAAAAAATAAATAAAAAAATAAAAAATAATAAGAATAAAAAAATAAAATAAAAAAAATAAAAAAAAATATTAAAAAAAAATAAAAATAAAAAATAAAAAAATAATAAAAATAAAAAAAATAAAAATATAAAAAATAATAATAGTAAAAAAATAATAAAAATAAAAATTAAAAAAAAAAAAATGATAAAAATAAAAAAAATTTTTGATTTGATATTGTACCTGATGATGACTTTCTTGTCCTGATTGACAGAATTGACGCTTTCTTGACGTTCCTTGCGTTTGCGCAATTTGACAGTCGCCTTGGCCTGTTCGAACAGTTTCGAACCGGTTTGGGCCGGTTTCTTTGACGTTTTGCCCGATGGTTCGCCCTGTTGCCACTTGGCGCCACTTTTCATTTTTCCCCCTCCAAAGCCCGCGGGGGCGTGCCCCTAAAACAGTCCCACCCTGTATACGGTTTGCACGCGGCGTTGCCGTATTTCCCATCAAAAAAAAATACCCAGGGTGTCCGGGCTAAAAGTAACTTTGTACGCCTCTTATACTCGATTTAGTTGTAAAAAGTGTTTTTTTTTTTTTTTTTTAATCCGGTCCTGGATCGAGTTACGTGAAAACTAACCCCACCATCGTGTTCCCCGTCCTCGATTTAGTAGAAAACGAGTACTCACTTGATTTTTTTAGAAAAGTTCAAAATGGCGTCCGTGGGAGCCATTTTGCGTTTTTCCGCCATTTTGGTTTGAGTTAGCCTGGGCTTGTTTGTACTCGTTTTCGACTAATTTGGGGTCAAGGAATCCATTTCTGATATTTGTTTGCACGTGACTTTTACCCAGTTCGAGAAACTTACCGTAAATCGAGTGGGTGAAGAGTTAGAGGAAAACGGACTTGACCATCGTATTCCCCGTCCTCGATTTAGTAGAAAACGAGTATAAACTTGACTTTTTAGGAAAAATTCAAAATGGCGGTCGTGGGACGCCATTTTGAATTTTTCGCCATTTTGAATTGAGATAGCCTGGGCTTGTTTGTACTCGTTTTCGACTAATTTGGGGTCAGGGAATCTATTTTTGATATTTGTTTGCACGTGACTTTCACCCAGTTCGAGAAACTTACCGTAAATCGAGTGGGTGAAGAGTTAGAGGAAAACGGACTCGACCATCGTATTCCCCGTCCTCGATTTAGTAGAAAATGAGTATAAACTTGATTTTTTAGGAAAATTCAAAATGGCGGTTGTGGGACGCCATTTTGAATTTTCCGCCATTTTAAATTGCAAAAAACCTTGATTATACTCGTTTTCGACTAATTTGGGGTCAAGGAATCCATTTCTGATATTTGTTTGCACGTGACTTTCACCCAGTTCGAGAAACTTACCATAAATCGAGTGCGTGAAGAGTTAGAGGAAAACGGACTTGACCATCGTATTCCCCGTCCTCGATTTAGTAGAAAACGAGTATAATCTTGACTTTTTAGAAAAAATTCAAAATGGCGGTTGTGGGACGCCATTTTGAATTTTCCGCCATTTTAAATTGCAAAAAACCTTGATTATACTCGTTTTCGACTAATTTGGGGTCGGGGAATCCGAATTTAAGGTCATTTTGACAGTAGCTGTCACCCAGTTCGAGAAACTTACCATAAATCGAGTGGGTGAAGAGTTAGAGGAAAACAAACTTGACCATCGTATTCCCCGTCCTCGATTTAGTAGAAAACGAGTATAAACTTGACTTTTTAGGAAAAATTCAAAATGGCGCCCGTGGGAGCCATTTTGTGTTTTTCCGCCATTTTGGTTTGAGTTAGCCCGGGCTTGTTTGTACTCGTTTTCGACTAATTTGGGGTCAGGGAATCCATTTTTGATATTTGTTTGCACGTGACTTTCACCCAGTTCGAGAAACTTACCGTAAATCGAGTGGGTGAAGAGTTAGAGGAAAACGGACTTGACCATCGTATTCCCCGTCCTCGATTTAGTAGAAAACGAGTATAAACTTGATTTTTTAGGAAAATTCAAAATGGCGGTCGTGGGACGCCATTTTGAATTTTTCGCCATTTTGAATTGAGATAGCCTGGGCTTGTTTGTACTCGTTTTCGACTAATTTGGGGTCAGGGAATCCATTTTTGATATTTGTTTGCACGTGACTTTCACCCAGTTCGAGAAACTTACCATAAATCGAGTGGGTGAAGAGTTAGAGAAAAACGGACCTGACCATCGTATTCCCCGTCCTCGATTTAGTAGAAAACGAGTATAATCTTGACTTTTTAGGAAAAATTCAAAATGGCGGTTGTGGGACGCCATTTTGAATTTTCCGCCATTTTAAATTGCAAAAAACCTTGATTATACTCGTTTTCGACTAATTTGGGGTCGGGGAATCCGAATTTAAGGTCATTTTGACAGTAGCTGTCACCCAGTTCGAGAAACTTACCATAAATCGAGTGGGTGAAGAGTTAGAGGAAAACAAACTTGACCATCGTATTCCCCGTCCTCGATTTAGTAGAAAACGAGTATAATCTTGACTTTTTAGGAAAAATTTAAAATGGCGGTTGTGGGACGCCATTTTGAATTTTCCGCCATTTTAAATTGCAAAAAACCTTGTTTGTACTCGTTTCCAACTAATTTGGTACAATGGTACTTTTTCCGACACCCTGTACAATAAAACAGTCATACTTACTCTTTGTGGGAGGTTTTTTGATATTTTTTTTTTAAATACGGTTTTTTAACGGTTTTACTTAAAGACACGACAAACTTAAACGGTAGCCACTCCCATTCATATCTCGGTCACGGCACATGATTGGAATTTACGGTTGTTTGAGGAAATGCGTGGAAACCAGCCGCAATTTTAGCATATGAACGCGCTCCGGTGGCGCCCTCTAACCTCAAACACCGATCGCTCTATAACCGGTCGGAACGTTCCTAAAAACCTGCAAAAAAAAACAGTGTTTGACAGCGAATAACGTCAAAACCCTTTCGATTTCACTGGGCTTCATGGTACTCGTTTTCGACTAATTTGGGGTCGGGGAATCCATTTCTGATGTCAGTTTGACAGTAGCTGTCATCCAGTTCGAGAAACTTTGAAAAATTCAGGTTTGCGCAATAGCTACCGGAAAATGAACGTCACCACTGAATTCCCCATCCTCGAATTAGTAGAAAACCAGCCCAAACTCGATTTTTTTGGAAAATTTCAAAATGGCGCCAAAAGGCGCCATTTGCAATTTTCACCATTTTGAATCGAAATAGCCTAGGCTTGATGGTACTCGTTTTCGACTAATTCGGGGACGGGGAATCCGAATTTGAGCTCAGTTTGACAGTAGCTGTCACCCAGTTCGAGAAACTTACAGTAAATCGAGTGGGTGGGGAGTTAAAGAAAAACTAACCTTACCATTGGATTCCCCGACCTCGGTTTAGTAGAAAACGAGTACAAACTCAATTTTTTCAAAAAAAGCAAAATGGCGTCCAGTGACGCCATTTTGCGTTTTCCGCCATTTTGGCTTGAGATGGCCTGGGCTTGTTTGTACTCGTTTTCGACTAATTTGGGGATAAGGAATCCATTGCAACTGTCAGTTTGACAGTAGCTGTCACCCAGTTCGAGAAACTTACAATAAATCAAGTGGGTGGGTGGTTCGAAGAAATTTACCCCTCCCGCCCCAAAATTATCGAAAAAAACTGTTCCACTTACCGTTCATCATTGAATTCTATTGTTTTCTCTCTCACTTTTCGATTTATTAAACAATTTGTCACGTGACGATCCGGAAAACAATATGGCCACCAGTGAAACGCGCTCGGTTGTGTGTACATTTGGAGGAAACGGGGCGGAGGGGGAAAAGGGGGGGGGGGGTAATCGATAATCGACAAATTGTAATGCGCCAACGCGGAACTACGTCGTATTCAGGACGTTTTGTATACCGGGTGGTCCAAATACGTCCATTTTGTAACGCAAAACGGTTCCATAAAGCTCTAGAAGATATTTTTTGACACTCGTCGCTTTGATCCTAAATTACTCCCTTATTTGACAAGTTACGTCAAAATGTCATAGAAAACAAAAGATAGAGCAGATTTCAAGCTTTCCAAAAATATCCCCCCATGACTTAATTTGTCATATCGTTTGGCCGCTAGAGGGCGTCAAAGTTCCTTCACCATAAAATCACATATTTTTTGACACTCGTCGCTTTGACCCTTAATTACTCTCTTATTTGACAAGTTACGTCAAAATGTCATAGAAAACAAAAGATAGAGCAGATTGCAAACTTTCCAAAAATGTCATAACATGAGTTGATTAGTCATACCGTTTGGCCGCTAGAGGGCGTCAAAGTTGCTTCACCATAAAATCTCATATTTTTTGACACTCGTCGCTTTGACCCTAAATTAGTCCCTTATTTGACAAGTTACGTCAAAATGTCATAGAAAACAAAAGATAGTGCAGATTACAAGCTTTCCAAAAATATCCCCCCATGAGTTGATTGATTATACCGTTTGGCCGCTAGAGGGCGTCAAAGTTGCTTCACCATAAAATGACGTAATTTTTGACACTCGTTGCTTTGACTCTAAATTACTCCCTTATTTGACAAGTTACGTCAAAATGTCATAGAAAACAAAAGATAGAGCAGATTTCAAGCTTTCTAAAAATATCCCCTCATGACTTAATTTGTCATACCGTTTGGCCGCTAGAGGGCGTCAAAGTTCCTTCACCATAAAATCACATATTTTTTGACACTCGTCGCTTTGAACCTAAATTACTCTCTTATTTGACAAGATACGTCAAAATGTCATAGAAAACAAAAGATAGAGCAAATTGCAAGCTTTCCAAAAATATCCCCCCATGAGTTGATTGATTATACCGTTTGGCCGCTAGAGGGCGTCAAAGTTCCTTCACCATAAAATCACATATTTTTTGACACTCGTCGCTTTGAACCTAAATTACTCTCTTATTTGACAAGATACGTCAAAATGTCATAGAAAACAAAAGATAGAGCAGATTACAAGCTTTCCAAAAATATCCCCCCATGAGTTGATTGAGTATACCGTTTGGCCGCTAGAGGGCGTCAAAGTTCCTTTACCATAAAATGACGTAATTTTTGACACTCGTTGCTTTGACTCTAAATTACTCCCTTATTTGACAAGTTACGTCAAAATGTCATAGAAAACAAAAGATAGAGCAGATTACAAGCTTTCCAAAAATATCCCTCCATGAGTTGATTGAGTATACCGTTTGGCCGCTAGAGGGCGTCAAAGTTGCTTCACCATAAAATGACGTAATTTTTGACACTCGTTGCTTTGACTCTAAATTACTCTCTTATTTGACAAGTTACGTCAAAATGTCATAGAAAACAAAAGATAGAGCAGATTTCAAGCTTTCTAAAAATATCCCCCCATGAGTTGATTTATTATACCGTTTGGCCGCTAGAGGGCGTCAAAGTTGCTTCACCATAAAATGACGTAATTTTTGACACTCGTTGCTTTGACTCTAAATTACTCCCTTATTTGACAAGTTACGTCAAAATGTCATAGAAAACAAAAGATAGAGCAGATTTCAAGCTTTCTAAAAATATCCCCCCATGAGTTGATTTATTATACCGTTTGGCCGCTAGAGGGCGTCAAAGTTGCTTCACCATAAAATGACGTAATTTTTGACACTCGTTGCTTTGACTCTAAATTACTCCCTTATTTGACAAGTTACGTCAAAATGTCATAGAAAACAAAAGATAGAGCAGATTTCAAGCTTTCTAAAAATATCCCCCCATGAGTTGATTTATTATACCGTTTGGCCGCTAGAGGGCGTCAAAGTTGCTTCACCATAAAATGACGTAATTTTTGACACTCGTTGCTTTGACTCTAAATTACTCCCTTATTTGACAAGTTACGTCAAAATGTCATAGAAAACAAAAGATAGAGCAGATTTCAAGCTTTCCAAAAATATCCCCCCATGACTTAATTTGTCATACCGTTTGGCCGCTAGAGGGCGTCAAAATTCCTTCACCATAAAATGACATAATTTTTGACACTCGTTGCTTTGACTCTAAATTACTCCCTTATTTGACAAGTTACGTCAAAATGTCATAGAAAACAAAAGATAGAGCAGATTTCAAGCTTTCCAAAAATGTCCCCCCATGACTTAATTTGTCATACCGTTTGGCCGCTAGAGGGCGTCAAAGTTCCTTCACCATAAAATCACATATTTTTTGACACTCGTCGCTTTAACCCTTAATTACTCTCTTATTTGACAAGTTACGTCAAAATGTCATAGAAAACAAAAGATAGAGCAGATTTCAAGCTTTCCAAAAATATCCCCCCATGACTTAATTTGTCATACCGTTTGGCCGCTAGAGGGCGTCAAAGTTCCTTCACCATAAAATCACATATTTTTTGACACTCGTCGCTTTGACCCTAAATTACTCTCTTATTTGACAAGTTACGTCAAAATGTCATAGAAAACAAAAGATAGAGCAGATTACAAGCTTTCCAAAAATATCCCTCCATGAGTTGATTGAGTATACCGTTTGGCCGCTAGAGGGCGTCAAAGTTCCTTCACCATAAAATCACATATTTTTTGACACTCGTCGCTTTGACTCTAAAGTACTCTCTTATTTGACAAGTTACGTCAAAATGTCATAGAAAACAAAAGATAGAGCAGATTTCAAGCTTTCCAAAAATATCCCCTCATGACTTAATTTGTCATATCGTTTGGCCGCTAGAGGGCGTCAAAGTTCCTTCGCCATAAAATCACATATTTTTTGACACTCGTCGCTTTGACCCTAATTTACTCCCTTATTTGACAAGATACGTCAAAATGTCATAGAAAAGAAAAGATAGAGCAGATTGCAAGCTTTCCAAAAATACCCCCCATGAGTTGATTGATTATACCGTTTGGCCGCTAGAGGGCGTCAAAGTTCCTTCACCATAAAATCACATATTTTTTGACACTCGTCGCTTTGAACCTAAATTACTCCCTTATTTGACAAGTTACGTCAAAATGTCATAGAAAACAAAAGATAGAGCAGATTTCAAGCTTTCTAAAAATATCCCCCCATGAGTTGATTGATTATACCGTTTGGCCGCTAGAGGGCGTCAAAGTTCCTTCACCATAAAATCACATATTTTTTGACACTCGTCGCTTTGAACCTAAATTACTCCCTTATTTGACAAGTTACGTCAAAATGTCATAGAAAACAAAAGATAGAGCAGATTTCAAGCTTTCCAAAAATATCCCCCCATGAGTTGATTGATTATACCGTTTGGCCGCTAGAGGGCGTCAAAGTTGCTTCACCATAAAATGACGTAATTTTTGACACTCGTTGCTTTGACTCTAAATTACTCCCTTATTTGACAAGTTACGTCAAAATGTCATAGAAAACAAAAGATAGAGCAGATTTCAAGCTTTCTAAAAATATCCCCTCATGACTTAATTTGTCATACCGTTTGGCCGCTAGAGGGCGTCAAAGTTCCTTCACCATAAAATCACATATTTTTTGACACTCGTCGCTTTGACCCTAATTTACTCCCTTATTTGACAAGATACGTCAAAATGTCATAGAAAAGAAAAGATAGAGCAGATTACAAGCTTTCCAAAAATATCCCCCCATGAGTTGATTGAGTATACCGTTTGGCCGCTAGAGGGCGTCAAAGTTGCTTCACCATAAAATGACGTAATTTTTGACACTCGTTGCTTTGACTCTAAATTACTCTCTTATTTGACAAGTTACGTCAAAATGTCATAGAAAACAAAAGATAGAGCAGATTTCAAGCTTTCTAAAAATATCCCCTCATGACTTAATTTGTCATACCGTTTGGCCGCTAGAGGGCGTCAAAGTTCCTTCACCATAAAATCACATATTTTTTGACACTCGTCGCTTTAACCCTTAATTACTCTCTTATTTGACAAGTTACGTCAAAATGTCATAGAAAACAAAAGATAGAGCAGATTTCAAGCTTTCCAAAAATATCCCCCCAAGACTTAATTTGTCATACCGTTTGGCCGCTAGAGGGCGTCAAAGTTCCTTCACCATAAAATGACGTAATTTTTGACACTCGTTGCTTTGACTCTAAATTACTCCCTTATTTGACAAGTTACGTCAAAATGTCATAGAAAACAAAAGATAGAGCAGATTTCAAGCTTTCTAAAAATATCCCCTCATGACTTAATTTGTCATACCGTTTGGCCGCTAGAGGGCGTCAAAGTTCCTTCACCATAAAATCACATATTTTTTGACACTCGTCGCTTTAACCCTTAATTACTCTCTTATTTGACAAGTTACGTCAAAATGTCATAGAAAAGAAAAGATAGAGCAGATTACAAGCTTTCCAAAAATATCCCCCCATGAGTTGATTGAGTATACCGTTTGGCCGCTAGAGGGCGTCAAAGTTGCTTCACCATAAAATGACGTAATTTTTGACACTCGTTGCTTTGACTCTAAATTACTCTCTTATTTGACAAGTTACGTCAAAATGTCATAGAAAACAAAAGATAGAGCAGATTTCAAGCTTTCTAAAAATATCCCCTCATGACTTAATTTGTCATACCGTTTGGCCGCTAGAGGGCGTCAAAGTTCCTTCACCATAAAATCACATATTTTTTGACACTCGTCGCTTTAACCCTTAATTACTCTCTTATTTGACAAGTTACGTCAAAATGTCATAGAAAACAAAAGATAGAGCAGATTTCAAGCTTTCCAAAAATATCCCCCCAAGACTTAATTTGTCATACCGTTTGGCCGCTAGAGGGCGTCAAAGTTCCTTCACCATAAAATGACGTAATTTTTGACACTCGTTGCTTTGACTCTAAATTACTCCCTTATTTGACAAGTTACGTCAAAATGTCATAGAAAACAAAAGATAGAGCAGATTTCAAGCTTTCTAAAAATATCCCCTCATGACTTAATTTGTCATACCGTTTGGCCGCTAGAGGGCGTCAAAGTTCCTTCACCATAAAATCACATATTTTTTGACACTCGTCGCTTTAACCCTTAATTACTCTCTTATTTGACAAGTTACGTCAAAATGTCATAGAAAACAAAAGATAGAGCAGATTTCAAGCTTTCCAAAAATGTCCCCCCATGACTTAATTTGTCATACCGTTTGGCCGCTAGAGGGCGTCAAAGTTCCTTCACCATAAAATCACATATTTTTTGACACTCGTCGCTTTGAACCTAAATTACTCTCTTATTTGACAAGTTACGTCAAAATGTCATAGAAAACAAAAGATAGAGCAGATTTCAAGCTTTCCAAAAATATCCCCCCACGAGTTGATTGGTTATACCGTTTGGCCGCTAGAGGGCGTCAAAGTTGCTTCACCATAAAATGACGTAATTTTTGACACTCGTTGCTTTGACTCTAAATTACTCCCTTATTTGACAAGTTACGTCAAAATGTCATAGAAAACAAAAGATAGAGCAGATTTCAAGCTTTCCAAAAATATCCCCCCATGAGTTGATTGATTATACCGTTTGGCCGCTAGAGGGCGTCAAAGTTGCTTCACCATAAAATGACGTAATTTTTGACACTCGTTGCTTTGACTCTAAATTACTCCCTTATTTGACAAGTTACGTCAAAATGTCATAGAAAACAAAAGATAGTGCAGATTACAAGCTTTCCAAAAATATCCCCCCATGAGTTGATTGATTATACCGTTTGGCCGCTAGAGGGCGTCAAAGTTGCTTCACCATAAAATCTCATATTTTTTGACACTCGTCGCTTTAACCCTTAATTACTCTCTTATTTGACAAGATACGTCAAAATGTCATAGAAAACAAAAGATAGAGCAGATTTCAAGCTTTCCAAAAATATCCCCCCATGAGTTGATTGAGTATACCGTTTGGCCGCTAGAGGGCGTCAAAGTTGCTTCACCATAAAATGACGTAATTTTTGACACTCGTTGCTTTGACTCTAAATTACTCTCTTATTTGACAAGTTACGTCAAAATGTCATAGAAAACAAAAGATAGAGCAGATTTCAAGCTTTCTAAAAATATCCCCTCATGACTTAATTTGTCATACCGTTTGGCCGCTAGAGGGCGTCAAAGTTCCTTCACCATAAAATGACATAATTTTTGACACTCGTTGCTTTGACTCTAAATTACTCCCTTATTTGACAAGTTACGTCAAAATATCATAGAAAACAAAAGATAGAGCAGATTGCAAGCTTTCCAAAAATATCCCCACACGAGTTGATTGATTATACTGTTTGGCCGCCAGAGAGCGACAAAGTTTTGTTTTGATAAAAATCAAAATGGCGTCTGTGGGATTCATTTGCAATTTCCGCCATTTTGGCTTGAGTTAGCCGGGGCTTGTTTGTACTCGTTTTCGACTAATTTGGGGATGGGGAATCCATTGCAACTGTCAGTTTGACAGTAGCTGTCACCCAGTTCGAGAAACTGTCAAAAAAACTCGTTTTTTTTTCGGGAAAAAATTCAAAAAGTCTAAGCGAGTAATTTTTATTTGTTTTGTCCGAAAACTGACATTATCCACGGAGGCGTTGTTGCCGCACTGTTCAGTAGGCCGAACGTCTAACATTTCCGTTTCCGTTTGGTCTTCTAGACAGAGAAGAATGGTTTGGATTAGTTTTGCGCCGACAGATGGCGTACCCGGCTACTTTGTTGGCCGTCTTCTGGTTGGTGGACGGCAACGCCGCCTGCGGCAGCACAAAATCAACGCCGCTGTCAGTCGCGCAAACTGAAACGTGGCAACGTCGCTTTCGTTTCGTGCGAGTGGGGGAAAAGGAAAAAAAATCACTCACTCGCTTTGTTCAATTCGTCGATCAGATTTTCGATCACCGGGCCCGTGTAGCCTTCCGGCGATTGGTTGAGCGGTCGAAGCGGTTTGGCAACGTTGCACGATTGCTGCGCAAAATCGATGGGACGTTTCGGTCGCGTCGCATGCGCAAACTGCACTTTTTCCTGCTTAAATGCCCCCACCCCTCTTGCCCCTCCCCTCGCCCATCGACCAATCAAATTGCAACTTACCTTGAAGTCGGGTTTTCTCGGACGGGTTCGGAATATTTTCCGACCGCGCACCGACAGGTTCATGCCTAAATAGGGCGGCGTTCTCGGATAGTTTTGCTTGTAAATCAAATCGAACAGTCCGGTGTCGGCGTTTGGATTTTTTCTCCTGTCCACGATCACTGTAAAATTCCGCCATTTTGGCTTGAGTTAAAGGGGTCTTGATGGTACTCGTTTTCGACTAATTTGGGGACGGGGAATCCGAATTTAAGGTTAGTTTGACAGTAGCTGTCACCCAGTTCGAGAAACTACTCGTAAATCGAGTGGGGGGGGAGTTAGAGAAAAATTAACACCACCATCGTGTTCCCCGTCCCCGAATTAGTCGAAAACGACTATAATCTCGATTTTTTTGAAAAAATTCAAAATGGCGTCTGTGGGAGCCATTTTGCGTTTTTTCGCCATTTTGGTTTGAGCTAGCCTGGGCTTGTTTGTACTCGTTTTCGACTAATTTGGGGACGGGGAATCCGTTTTTAAAGTCGGTTTGACAGTAGCTGTCACCCAGTTCGAGAAACTACTTGTAAATCGAGTGGGTGGGGAGTTAGAGAAAAATTAACACCACCATCGTGTTCCCCGTCCCCGAATTAGTCGAAAACGAGTATAATCTCGATTTTTTTGAAAAAATTCAAAATGGCGGTTGTGGGACGCCATTTTGAATTTTCCGCCATTTTAAAATGCAAAAAACCTTGTTTGTACTCGTTTTCGACTAATTTGGGGTCGGGGAATCCGAATTCGAGGTCAGTTTGACAGTATCTGTCACTCAGTTCGAGAAAATCCAAGATGGCGGCCAAAATTAAAAAGTACAACATTATACTCGTTTTCGACTAATTCGGGGTCGGGGAATTCGTTTCTGACGTCAGTTTCACAGTAGCTGTCACCCAGCTCGAGAAACTGCCCGCCGAAACCGCTTTCCTGAGGGTTGAGAGGAAAATTATTGCCACCATCGTATTCCCCGTCCCAGATTTAGCAGAAAACGAGTATAAACAATTTTTTTAGCAAAAATTCAAAATGGCGTCTGTGGGAGCCATTTTGCGTTTTTTCGCCATTTTGGTTTGAGCTAGCCTGGGCTTGTTTGTACTCGTTTTCCACTAATTCTAAAAAATATGTGATTTTATGGTGAAGGAACTTTGACGCCCTCTAGCGGCCAAACGGTATAACCAATCAACTCATGGGGGGATATTTTTGGAAAGCTTGAAATCTGCTCTATCTTTTGTTTTCTATGACATTTTGACGTAACTTGTCAAATAAGGGAGTAATTTAGGATCAAAGCGACGAGTGTCAAAAAAGATGTGATTTTATGGTGAAGGAACTTTGACGCCCTCTAGCGGCCAAACGATATGACAAATTAAGTCATGAGGGGATATTTTTAGAAAGCTTGAAATCTGCTCTATCTTTTGTTTTCTATGACATTTTGACGTAACTTGTCAAATAAGAGAGTAATTTAGGTTCAAAGCGAGGAGTGTCAAAAAATATGTGATTTTATGGTGAAGGAACTTTGACGCCCTCTAGCGGCCAAACGGTATGATAAATTAAGTCATGGGGGGATATTTTTGGAAAGCTTGAAATCTGCTCTATCTTTTGTTTTCTATGACATTTTGACGTAACTTGTCAAATAAGAGAGTAATTTAGAGTCAAAGCAACGAGTGTCAAAAATTACGTCATTTTATGGTAAAGGAACTTTGACGCCCTCTAGCGGCCAAACGGTATGACCAATCAACTCATGAGGGAATATTTTTGGAAAGCTTGTAATCTGCTCTATCTTTTGTTTTCTATGACATTTTGACGTAACTTGTCAAATAAGAGAGTAATTTAGGTTCAAAGTGACGAGTGTCAAAAAATATGTGATTATATGGTGAAGGAACTTTGACGCCCTCTAGCGGCCAAACGGTGCGATCAATCATCGTCCTACGACCGCCATTTTGAATTGTTTCGTAAAAAATCGAGTTTATACTCATTTTCGACCAATTCGGGGACGGGGAACACGATGGTGGTGTTAATTTTCCTCTAACTCCTCACCCACTCGATTTAATGACAGTTTCTCGAACTGGTTGACAGCTAGTGTCTAATTGACATCAGAAATGGATTCCCCGACCCCGAATTAGTCGAAAACGAGTACAAACAAGGTTTTTTGCTATTCAAAATGGCGGAAAATTCAAAATGGCGTCTCACGACCGCCATTTTGAATTTTTTCCTAAAAAATCGAGATTATACTCGTTTTCTACTAATTCGGGGACGGGGAACACGATGGTGGGGTTAATTTTTTTCTAACTCCCCACCCACTCGATTTACGATTAGTTTCTCGAACTGGGTGACAGCTACTGTCAAACTGACCTTAAATTCGGATTCCCCGACCCCAAATTAGTCGAAAACGAGTACAAACAAGCCCAGGCTAGCTCAAACCAAAATGGCGAAAAAACGCAAAATGGCTCCCACAGACGCCATTTTGAACTTTTCCTAAAAAATCGAGATTATACTCGTTTTCGACTAATTCGGGGACGGGGAACACGATGGTGGTGTTAATTTTCCTCCAACTCCCCCCCCACTCGACTTGTAGTAAGTTTCTCGAACTGGGTGACAGCTACTGTCAAACCGACTGGAAAAACGGATTCCCCGTCCCCAAGTTAGTCGAAAACGAGTACCCACAAGCCCAGGCTATTTCAATCGAAAATCGGCAGGAAACGTCAAAATTTGACGCGCGCTCACCTTTAACAATGTCCTCCATGCACTGCGGACACAGCCTACTAGTCACCGACGTGGAAAACGACAGGTCCGGACTGCAATTAATTTCGAGCAGCCACGGTCGGAAATCCTCGGACAACATGAAATCGGCCCCGTAAATCTCGAACGTGTTCGGTCTACGATCCATCGTGTCCTGACTGGCCAACATTGCGCACACGATACTCTGTCTCATACCCGGAAAAATAACCTAGAAAAACCGCCATTTTGTTTTTTTTTTAATAAAAAAAAAAAAAAAAAAAAATCAAAAAAAAAATATATAAAATCCTAACCTAACCTGAAAAAACCGCCATTAAAAATAAAAAATAAAAAAATAAAAAAAAAATAAAAAAAATAATAAAAAAAATATATGAAATCCTAACTTAACCTAACCTAACTTAACCTGAAAAAACCGCCATTTTGTTTTTTTTTATTTAAAAAATAAAAAAATAAAAAAAATAAATAAAAAAAAAATAATAAAAAAATATAAAATCCTAACCTAACCTAACTTACCCTGAAAAAACCGCCATTTTGAATTTTTTTAATTAAAAAAAAAAAAAATAAATAAAAAAAAAATATATATAAAATCCTAACCTAACCTAACCTAACCTGACCTGAAAAAACCGCCATTAAAAATAAAAAATAAAAAAAGAAAAAAAATAATAAAAAAAATAAAAAAAATATATAAAATCCTAACCTAACCTAACCTAACTTAACCTGAAAAAACCGCCATTTTGTTTTTTTTTAATTAAAAAATGAAAAAAATAAAAATAATAAAAAAAAAATAAAAAAAAAAAAATATATAAAATCCTAACCTAACCTAACCTAACTTAACCTGAAAAAACCGCCATTTTGTTTTTTTTTTATTTAAAAAAAAATAAATTAAAAAAAAAAATAAAAAAAAATAAAAAAAAATAAAAAAAATATATAAAATCCTAACCTAACCTAACCTAACTTACCCTGAAAAAACCGCCATTTTGTTTTTTTTTAATTAAAAAAAAATTTAAAAAAAAAAAAAAAAAAAATATATATAAAATCCTAACCTAACCTAACCTGACCTGAAAAAACCGCCATTAAAAATAAAAAATAAAAAAAGAAAAAAAAATAATAAAAAAATATAAAATCCTAACCTAACCTAACCTAACTTAACCTGAAAAAACCGCCATTTTGTTTTTTTTTTTATAAAAAAAAAATATATATATTTACAAAAAAAAAAAAAATTAATAAAAAAAAAACCAAAAAAAAATATATTAATTTAGATTTAGATTTAGATTTAGATTTTGCCATTTCGCCATTTTGTTTAAAAAAAAAAAAAAATCCAAACAAAAAAAAAAAAAAAAAAAAATCCAAACAAAAAAAAAAAAAAAAAAAACAAAAAAATTAAAAACCTGATTCCATTTGTCCAGACGACCGATCTGTTTCAAGTAGGCCTTGAACGAGTGACAGTCCCACATGTTGTCGTCGGGCAACGCCCTGTCACGTGACTGGCCAATGGCGTAACGGCACTGGACCGCGTGATTGGTCAGATGGAGGCTCTCGTGGAAATTGTCCAAACTGAAATTTTGACCGCTGAAGCGCAGATAGCTGTCCCTGTCAAAATTTGACGTTTGACACTTCTGACATTTGACAGCTGACAGTCCCCCCTGGTCACGGTTACCTGTACATCCATATCGTGAGCGGATGCGCATTGGTCACCATAAACCACTGGCGAATGTCAAATTTCGTTTTGTAGATGATGAGCGGTTTCTCTGTCAAAAACGTGTCATTTAAATGTCAAACAAAAATGTGACATTTGACAGCCCAACCTATATACTTTTGCACGACGTACTTGACCTTTTGATTGGTCATCACTTTTTCCACTTCGTCCGCCGTTTTGATCAATTGAATGCCTCTGCCGCGACATCTGTTGCCCGGTTTCAGTATCCAAATGTTGCGCATGCCGTCCGGTTCGTATTGCGGCCACCAGATGGCGATTTCGTTCAGGCGCACTTTGGCCTGCGCGTAACTGTTCACCAATTTGTCCTGGAAAAAAAGGACGCGTCAAAACGTTTGACGCCCTCTAGCGGCCAAACTGTCCAACCAATCAACTCGTGTAGCCATATCGTTGGAAAGGCCATTTCATTGGCTATCCATTGACGTAAAAATGTTTATACAAAGTGTCCCAAATTAGGGAGTTATTGAGGTTTGAATGAAAGAGTGCACTGAAAATTTTCAATTTTTGGTAGCTTAAGTTTGACGCCCCCTAGCGGCTAAACTGTTTAATCAATCAAGTCGTGTAGCCGTATCGTTGGAAAGCCAATTTCATTGGCTATCCATTGACATATAAAAATATATACAAAGTGTCCTAAATAAGGGAGTTTTTTGAGGTTAAGTGAGTTGGTGCACTGAAAATTTGAGTAAAGTTGTAGGTCAACTTTAACGCCCTCTAGCGGCCAAACTGTCCAACCAATCAACTCGTGTAGCCATATCGTTGGAAAGGCTATTTCATTGGCTATCCATTAACGTATAAAACTTTATATAAACTGACACAAATAAGTGACTAAATGACAGTTGAATGAAAGAGTGCACTAAAAAATGACTAAATTTTTTAAGTCAACTTTGACGCCCTCTAGCGGCCAAACTGTCCAACCAATCAGCTCGTGTAGCCATATCGTTGGAAAGCCCATTTCATTGGCTATCCAATGACGTACGCGACAAACTGTCAATTTGACGTCTGGGTACCTTAAAATCGAAAAAAACGTCACCGTGATGCACCACGGCGTAGAAAAAGCCCAAAAACTGTTCCCATTCGTGGTCCCACACCCGATTGAACTCCTTGTCGATGTCCTGGTGCTTCTGTTTTGCCACGTACTCTCCGCACCTGCGCGTTAAAAAATTAATAAAAAATTTAAAAAAAAAAAAAAAAAAAAATTAAAAAAAAATTTATTAAATTTAATTTTTTTTTTTTAAATTTTTTTTTTATTTTTTTTTATTAAATTTAATTGAAAAAATTAATATTAATTATTTTTTTTTTAATTTAATTTAATTAAATTTTTTACCGATCCATGGCAAAATTCAAAGCGGAATGCGGAACGGTTCCTTCGATCGAATGAACAGTTTGTTTGGTCTCGTAACGTTCCACCAGCCATTTCAGCAGTCCCATGCAGGCGGTGATGCGAAAATCGTCGAGAAACATGTTGTAGTGATCGGGGAAGCCCAGCACGTAGCAGCGCGGAAAGTTAACCTAAATTGTTCGAATCCAGTGAGAGATACGTCAAAACTGACAGTTCCAATGGATTCCCCGACCCCGAATTAGTCGAAAACGAGTATAATCTTGGATTTTTTAATTTTGGCCGCCATCTTGGATTTTCTCGAACTGAGTGACAGATAACGTCAAACTGACGTCAGAAACGAGTTCCCCGTCCCCGAATTAGTCGAAAACGAGTACAAACAAGCCCAGGCTAACTCGAACCAAAATGGCGGAAAACGCAAAATGGCTCCTACAGACGCCATTTTGAACTTTTCCTAAAAAATCGAGATTATACTCGTTTTCGACTAATTCGGGGACGGGGAATACGATGGTGGCAATAATTTTTCTCTCAACCCTCAGGAAAGTGGTTTCGGGGGCAGTTTCTCGAGCTGGGTGACAGCTACTGTCAAACTGACGTCAAAAACGAATTCCCCGTCCCCGAATTAGTCGAAAACGAGTACAAACAAGCCCAGGCTAGCTCAAACCAAAATGGCGAAAAAACGCAAAATGGCTCCGACAGACGCCATTTTGAGTTTTTCAAAAAAATCGAGTTTATACTCGTTTTCTACTAATTCGGGGACGGGGAATACGATGGTGGTGTTCATTTTCCTCTCAATCCTCAGGAAAGTGGTTTTAGGGGCAGTTTCTCGAGCTGGGTGACAGCTACTGTCAAACTGACAGTTGCAATGAATTCCCCGTCCCCAAATTAGTCGAAAACGAGTACAAACAAGCCCAGGCTAACTCAAACCAAAATGGCGAAAAAACGCAAAATGGCTCCGACAGACGCCATTTTGAGTTTTTCAAAAAAATCGAGTTTATACTCGTTTTCTACTAATTCGGGGACGGGGAATACGATGGTGGTGTTCATTTTCCTCTCAATCCTCAGGAAAGTGGTTTTAGGGGCAGTTTCTCGAGCTGGGTGACAGCTACTGTCAAACTGACAGTTGCAATGGATTCCCCGTCCCCAAATTAGTCGAAAACGAGTACAAACAAGCCCAGGCTAGCTCAAACCAAAATGGCGGAAAAACGCAAAATGGCTCCCACGGACGCCATTTTGAACTTTTCTAAAAAAATCGAGATTATACTCGTTTTCGACTAATTCGGGGACGGGGAACACGATGGTGGTGTTAATTTTTGCGTTCGATTTTCCGTACTCACGTTAGCGACGTTTTCCTCGGAATACCAGTAGGACTGTTGCAGCAACAAGGCGAGGCCCTCTTTCGACGAAAACAACGATCTGCTGAATCGATTGATCAGTTTGTAGGCGTTGCCGCGATGCTGTAAATCGGCCGGTTCCTTTCGCATCGACCAATAGAGGTCGCAATCGTACGCGGACAACATCCGGGACATTACTGCGCAAAACTGTCGGTTAATTTTAACCGGAAGCCTGCGCAATCGGGCCCTTAAAATCGTACCGGTTCGTTCGCATTTTTCCGCGTAGTTGGCGGTGGTTTCCCAGTCTTGGCGCGCAGGTAGATTGCTGGTGACGTCATCCGCTTGATTCGATCGTTGTTTGCTCTGCTCGTACTTTTCGATCCAATTTCGTTTGATCAGTTCTTTCCTGATCACCGCCCAATTTCCTGTACAATTTTCGTGATTTTGTGAATTTTTTGACGTGGGAACGAGTTAGGAAAAAACTGACTGCACCATCGGATTCCCCGACCCCGAATTAGTCGAAAACGAGTATAATGTCGTATTTTTTAATTTTGGCCGCCATCTTGGATTTTCTCGAACTGAGTGACAGATAACGTCAAACTGACGTCGGAAATGGATTCCCCGTCCCCGAATTAGTCGAAAACGAGTACAAACAAGCCCAGGCTAGCTCAAACCAAAATGGCGGGAAAACGCAAAATGGCTTCCACAGACGCCATTTTGAATTTTTTCCTAAAAAATCAAGATTATACTCGTTTTCTACTAAATCGAGGACGGGGAATACGATGGTCAAGTCCGTTTTCCTCTAACTCTTCACCCACTCGATTTACGGTAAGTTTCTCGAACTGGGTGAAAGTCACGTGCAAACAAATATTAAAAATGGATTCCCCGACCCCAAATTAATCGAAAACGAGTACAAACAAGGTTTTTTTGCGTTTCAAAATGGCGGAAAATACAAAATGGCGTCCCACAACCGCCATTTTGAATTTTTTCCTAAAAAATCAAGATTATACTCGTTTTCTACTAAATCGAGGACGGGGAATACGATGGTCAAGTCCGTTTTCCTCTAACTCCCCCCCCACTCGATTTACGGTAAGTTTCTCGAACTGGGTGACAGCTACTGTCAAACTGACCTTAAATTCGGATTCCCCGACCCCAAATTAGTCGAAAACGAGTACAAACAAGGTTTTTTGCGTTTCAAAATGGCGGAAAATACAAAATGGCGTCCCACAACCGCCATTTTGAATTTTTTCCTAAAAAATCAAGATTATACTCGTTTTCTACTAAATCGAGGACGGGGAATACGATGGTCAAGTCCGTTTTCCTCTAACTCTTCACCCACTCGATTTACGGTAAGTTTCTCGAACTGGGTGAAAGTCACGTGAAAACAAATATTAAAAATGGATTCCCCGACCCCAAATTAGTAGAAAACAAGTACAAACAAGGTTTTTTGCAATTTAAAATGGCGGAAAATTCAAAATGGCGTCCCACAACCGCCATTTTGAATTTTTCCTAAAAAATCAAGTTTATACTCGTTTTCTACTAAATCGAGGACGGGGAATACGATGGTCAAGTCCGTTTTCCTCTAACTCTTCACCCACTCGATTTACGGTAAGTTTCTCGAACTGGGTGAAAGTCACGTGCAAACAAATATTAAAAATGGATTCCCCGACCCCAAATTAGTAGAAAACGAATACAAACAAGGTTTTTTTGCGTTTCAAAATGGCGGAAAATACAAAATGGCGTCCCACAACCGCCATTTTGAATTTTTTCCTAAAAAATCAAGATTATACTCGTTTTCTACTAAATCGAGGACGGGGAATACGATGGTCAAGTCCGTTTTTCTCTAACTCTTCACCCACTCGATTTACGGTAAATTTCTCGAACTGGGTGAAAGTCACGTGCAAACAAATATTAAAAATGGATTCCCCGACCCCAAATTAGTAGAAAACGAGTACAAACAAGGTTTTTTGCAATTTAAAATGGCGGAATATTCAAAATGGCGTCCCACAACCGCCATTTTGAATTTTTCCTAAAAAATCAAGATTATACTCGTTTTCTACTAAATCGAGGACGGGGAATACGATGGTCAAGTCCGTTTTTCTCTAACTCTTCACCCACTCGATTTACAGTAAGTTTCTCGAACTGGGTGACAGCTACTGTCAAACTGACCTTAAATTCGGATTCCCCGACCCCAAATTAGTCGAAATCGAGTATAAACAGGGTTTTTTGCTATACAAAATGGCGGAAAATACAAAATGGCGTCCCAGAACCGCCATTTTGAATTTTTTCCTAAAAAGTCAAGATTATACTCGTTTTCTACTAAATCGAGGACGGGGAATACGATGGTCAAGTCCGTTTTTCTCTAACTCTTCACCCACTCGATTTACGGTAAGTTTCTCGAACTGGGTGACAGCTACTGTCAAACTGACCTTAAATTCGGATTCCCCATCCCCAAATTAGTCGAAAACGAGTATAATCAAGGTTTTTTGCTATACAAAATGGCGGAAAATACAAAATGGCGTTCTACGACCGCCATTTTGAATTTTTTCCTAAAAAACCGATATTATACTCGTTTTCGACTAATTCGGGGACGGGGAACACGATGGTGACGTTCGTTTTTCCGTACCTTTCCCCCCTAACTAGTTACAAGCAAAAAAACTGACCTTTGATGGTGAAAATTCGATGTTCCCGCACTGCGCACTCGACGTTTTTCTTCAGCTGCGCCAATCGGTCGCTGGTGATGACGTATCGCATTTTCCCCCCCTCGAGGCAGGATTTCGATCGACGCGCGCATCGATCGATCGGATCGCGCGTCGATAGTTTCGGCGTGGAGGGGGCGCTGCTGGTCAGCAAACGCGTCACGTGATTGGTCGACGGTCCGTTGGATTGGTGCGTCATTTTTTTTTTTTGAAATTTTTTTCCAAATTTTTGCTGTTTTTTGTCGCGCGCGCACTTTGACGTCTCTGTCACTTTGACAGCTGATGGATCAGGTGACCAAATCCAAAATGGCCGTTCCAATGGAGAACCGGTTATCGACTACGGGGCAATTTCGCTTTGAAATCGTATTTTATAGCGTCGAAATGGGGTATTTGGGACGGTTGTGTCTAGCGCTGCGAGGCACCAAGGAAACGCCACAATTGGCTCTGTTGCGGTGAGTTCGAGGTTAAATTGTGTGGAAAGTTTGCCCCATTTCCGTTGGCAACCTTGATTATCGGATGGGAAATTTAACGAGGATTCCAAAAATGTGCTTAAAAACGCGATTCGGGCACTCCAAGTGGGTTTTACGGGCGATTTTGTGCTTGAGTGTCCTTTCAAACTGTCTTTCTGGCAGTTTAAATTTTGACGTCACTTTTCTCCCTGACTGTACCAAATTTTAAAGCGTTTTTTTATGTCATTGGATCGGAAATTTAATGAGGATTCCAAAAATGTGCTTAAAACTGTCATTTTCCCACTCCAAGTGGGTTTTACAGGCGATTTTGTCCTTGCCTGTCTTTTAAAACTGTCTTTCTGGCAGTTTAAACTTTGACGTCACTTTTCTCCCTGACTGTACCTAATTTTTGAGTGTTTTTTACTGTCATTTGATAGGAAATTTAATGAGGATTCCAAAAATGTGCTTAAAACTGTCATTTTCCCACTCCAAGTGGGTTTTACAGGCGATTTTGTACTCGACTGTCCTTTCAAACTGTCTTTCTGACAGTTCAAACTTTGACACTATTTTTGTCCCTGACTGTAGCAAATTTTAAAGTGTTTTTTTATGTCATTAGATAGGAAATTTAATGAGGATTCCAAAAATGTGCTTAAAAACGTGATTAGGGCACTCCAAGTGTGTTTTACACGCAATTTTGTACTTGCCTGTCTTTTAAAACTGTCTTTCTGGCAGTTTAAACTTTGACGTCACTTTTCTCCCTGACTGTACCTAATTTTTGAGTGTTTTTTACTGTCATTTGATAGGAAATTTAATGAGGATTCCAAAAATGTGCTTAAAACTGTCATTTTCCCACTCCAAGTGGGTTTTACAGGCGATTTTGTACTCGACTGTCCTTTCAAACTGTCTTTCTGACAGTTCAAACTTTGACACTATTTTTGTCCCTGACTGTAGCAAATTTTAAAGTGTTTTTTTATGTCATTAGATAGGAAATTTAATGAGGATTCCAAAAATGTGCTTAAAAACGTGATTAGGGCACTCCAAGTGTGTTTTACACGCAATTTTGTACTTGCCTGTCTTTTAAAACTGTCTTTCTGGCAGTTTAAACTTTGACGTCACTTTTCTCCCTGACTGTACCTAATTTTTGAGTGTTTTTTACTGTCATTTGATAGGAAATTTAATGAGGATTCCAAAAATGTGCTTAAAACTGTCATTTTCCCACTCCAAGTGGGTTTTACAGGCGATTTTGTACTTGACTGTCCTTTCAAACTGTCTTTCTGGCAGTTTAAACTTTGACGTCACTTTTCTCCCTGACTGTACCTAATTTTTGAGTGTTTTTTACTGTCATTTGATAGGAAATTTAATGAGGATTCCAAAAATGTGCTTAAAACTGTCATTTTCCCACTCCAAGTGGGTTTTACAGGCGATTTTGTACTTGACTGTCCTTTCAAACTGTCTTTCTGGCAGTTTAAACTTTGACGTCACTTTTCTCCCTGACTGTACCTAATTTTTGAGTGTTTTTTACTGTCATTTGATAGGAAATTTAATGAGGATTCCAAAAATGTGCTTAAAACTGTCATTTTCCCACTCCAAGTGGGTTTTACAGGCGATTTTGTACTTGACTGTCCTTTCAAACTGTCTTTCTGGCAGTTTAAACTTTGACGTCACTTTTCTCCCTGACTGTACCTAATTTTTGAGTGTTTTTTACTGTCATTTGATAGGAAATTTAATGAGGATTCCAAAAATGTGCTTAAAACTGTCATTTTCCCACTCCAAGTGGGTTTTACAGGCGATTTTGTACTTGACTGTCCTTTCAAACTGTCTTTCTGGCAGTTTAAACTTTGACGTCACTTTTCTCCCTGACTGTACCTAATTTTTGAGTGTTTTTTACTGTCATTTGATAGGAAATTTAATGAGGATTCCAAAAATGTGCTTAAAACTGTCATTTTCCCACTCCAAGTGGGTTTTGCAAGCGATTTTGTGCTTGACTGTCCTTTCAAACTGTCTTTATGGCAGTTTAAATTTTGACGTCATTTTTCTCCCTGACTGTACTAGATTTTTTAATGTTTTTTTATGTCATTAGATGGGAAATTTAATGAGGATTCCAAAAATGTACTTAAAAACGTGATTCGGTCACTCCAAATGGGTTTTACAAGCGATTTTGTGCTTGAGTGTCCTTTCAAACTGTCTTTCTGGCAGTTTAAACTTTGACACTGTTTTTCTCCCTGACTGTACCCAATTTTAAAGTGTTTTTTGAGGTGGTTGGATAGGAAATTTAATGAGGATTCCAAAAATGTGCTTAAAACTGTCATTTTGTCACTCCAAGTGGGTTTTACAGGCGATTTTGTCCTTGACTGTCTTTACAAACTGTGTTTCTGGCAGTTCAAACTTTGACGTCACTTTTCTCCCTGACTGTGCTCGATTTTTTAACGTTTTCTTATGTCATTGGATAGGAAATTTAATGAGGATTCCAAAAATGTACTTAAAAACGTGATTCGGTCACTCCAAATGGGTTTTACAAGCGATTTTGTGCTTGAGTGTCCTTTCAAACTGTCTTTCTGACAGTTCAAACTTTGACACTGTTTTTCTCCCTGACTGTACCAAATTTTAAAGTGTTTTTTTATGTCATTAGATAGGAAATTTAATGAGGATTCCAAAAATGTGCTTAAAAACGTGATTCGGGCACTCCAAGTGGCTTTCACAGGCAATTTTGTCCTTGACTGTAGTTTCAAACTGTCTTTCTGACAGTTCAAACTTTGACACTGTTTTTCTCCTTGACTATTCTCCATTTTTTAGTGTTTTTTTATGTCATTAGATAGGAAATTTAATGAGGATTCCAAAAATGTCCTTAAAAACGCGATTCGGGCACTCCAAATGGGTTTTACAGGCGATTTTGTACTTGACTGTCCTTTCAAACTGTCTTTCTGGCAGTTCAAATTTTGACACAGTTTTTAACCAACCAACTCGATTTCAATTGAGCGTAGCTCCGTTATTTGACGAGCTACGAAAAAACCGCAAATAAGTAAAGTTGTGGCAAATTTCATTCTCTACAAGATTGTATTCGGGCGTTTCCGCCCTGAAGGGCCTCCTCAGCGAGTTACAGGGCTTAAAAACTGACCAAACGCAGTTGTAATCAATTTTTTTTTTTTTTTTTGATACAGGGTGGTCAAAATTTCCCTCTAATTTTACGCCATACGGCAACCGTGGTGAAAGTAGAAATCTGCAACATTTGCACACATTCACCGGTAAAATGCAGCAATAATTATTTTTAAATAATCACTCAGTTTCCCCTACCTTCCCCTACATGTAGGGGACTATTTTCTACGTGTAGGGGAAGGTAGGGGAAAAAGGTGGGAGAGAAATACAGTTCACTAGCACGCCACTGTACAGTGGCAGTCAAAACGAGTTCGTTTGAACGGTTCTAGTGGGAAAAATGAGGTTAATTCCACTTTTTTGGTTATTTTTCGTTGACTTTGACAGGACCGGAAGTGTCAAATGTGGCCATTGCACGCCACTGGTAACCACCGGAAGTGGCCCCTTGCGCGGCAAACTGTTGAAAAGCAGGGCCGGACGCGACATTTACTCGTTTTTAGGGATACCGTACGCCCTGCCGCCCTTACGGGAATTACGATTTAAGGTGAGTGACTTTGACGCCCTCTAGCGGCCAAACGGTATAACCAATCGACTCGTGTAGTCATATTTTTGGAAAGCCCCGAGTTTGCTCTATCTTTTCTCTTCAATGACATTTTGACGTCAGCTGTCAAATAAGCGAGTTTTTTGAGGTTAAGTGAGTTGGTGCACTAAAAATGATCGAATTTTTGTAGGGCAATTTAAACGCTCTCTAGCGGCCAAACGGTATAATCAATCAACTCGTGTAATCATATTTTTGGAAAGCTCCGAGTTTGCTCTATCTTTTCTGTTCAGTGACATTTTGACGTCAGCTGTCAAATAAGCGAGTTTTTTGAGGTTAAGCGAGTTGGTGCACTAAAAATGATCGAATTTTTGTAGGGCAAATTAAACGCTCTCTAGCGGCCAAACGGTATAACCAATTAACTCGTGTAATCATATTTTTGGAAAGCTCCGAGTTTGCTCTATCGTTTCTGTTCAGTGACATTTTGACGTCAGCTGTCAAATAAGCGAGTTTTTTGAGGTTAAGTGAGTTGGTGCACTAAAAATAATCGAATTTTTGTAGGGAAACTTAAACGCTCTCTAGCGGCCAAACAGAATAATCAATCAACTCGTGTAATCATATTTTTGGAAAGCTCCGAGTCTGCTCTATCTTTTCTGTTCAGTGACATTTTAACGTCAGCTGTCAAATAAGCGAGTTTTTTGAGGTTAAGCAAGTTGGTGCACTAAAAATGATCGAATTTTTGTAGGGCAACTTAAACGCTCTCTAGCGGCCAAACAGAATAATCAATCAACTCGTGTAATCATATTTTTGGAAAGCTCCGAGTTTGCTCTATCTTTTCTGTTCAGTGACATTTTGACGTCAGCTGTCAAATAAGCGAGTTTTTTGAGATTAAGTGAGTTGGTGCACTAAAAATGATCGAATTTTTGTAGGGCAACTTTAACGCTCTCTAGCGGCCAAACGGTATAACCAATCAACTCGTGTAATCATATTTTTGGAAAGCTTAGAATGTGCTCTATCTTTTCTGTTCAGTGACATTTTGACGTCAGCTGTCAAATAAGCGAGTTTTTTGAGGTTAAGCGAGTTGGTGCACTAAAAATGATCGAATTTTTGTAGGGCAACTTAAACGCTCTCTAGCGGCCAAACGACTAAACCTATTAACTCGTGTAATCATATTTTTGGAAAGCTCCGAGTCTGCTCTATCTTTTCTGTTCAGTGACATTTTGACGTCAGCTGTCAAATAAGCGAGTTTTTTGACATTAAGTGAGTTGGTGCACTAAAAATGATCGAATTTTTGTAGGGCAATTTAAACGCTCTCTAGCGGCCAAACGGTATAACCAATCAACTCGTGTAATCATATTTTTGGAAAGCTTAGAATGTGCTCTATCGTTTCTGTTCAGTGACATTTTAACGTCAGCTGTCAAATAAGCGAGTTTTTTGAGGTTAAGCGAGTTGGTGCACTAAAAATGATCGAATTTTTGTAGGGCAACTTAAACGCTCTCTAGCGGCCAAACGGTATACCCAATCGACTCGTGTAATCATATTTTTGGAAAGCTCCGAGTCTGCTCTATCTTTTCTGTTCAGTGACATTTTAACGTCAGCTGTCAAATAAGCGAGTTTTTTGAGGTTAAGCGAGTTGGTGCACTAAAATTGATCGAATTTTTGTAGGGCAACTTAAACGCACTCTGGCGGCCAAACGGCATAATCAATCAACTCGTGTAATCATATTTTTGGAAAGCTTAGAATGTGCTCTATCTTTTCTGTTCAGTGACATTTTAACGTCAGCTGTCAAATAAGCGAGTTTTTTGGGGTTGAGTGAGTTGGTGCACTAAAAATGATCGAATTTTTGTAGGGCAACTTAAACGCTCTCTAGCGGCCAAACAGAATAATCAATCAACTCGTGTAATCATATTTTTGGAAAGCTCCGAGTCTGCTCTATCTTTTCTGTTCAGTGATATTTTGACGTCAGCTGTCAAATAAGCGTGTTTTTTGAGGTTAAGTGAGTTGGTGCACTAAAAATGATCGAATTTTTGCAGGGCAACTTAAACGCTCTCTAGCGGTCAAACGGTATAACCAATCAACTCGTGTAATCATATTTTTGGAAAGTTCCAAGTTTGCTCTATCGTTTCTGTTCAGTGACATTTTGACGTCAGCTGTCAAATAAGCGAGTTTTTTGAGGTTAAGCGAGTTGGTGCACTAAAAATGATCGAATTTTTGTAGGGCAACTTAAACGCTCTCTAGCGGCCAAACGACTAAACCTATTAACTCGTGTAATCATATTTTTGGAAAGCTCCGAGTTTGCTCTATCTTTTCTGTTCAGTGACATTTTGACGTCAGCTGTCAAATAAGCGAGTTTTTTGAGGTTAAGCGAGTTAATTTTTTTACAGGCGCCTTCACCATTTGGTCAATGGACCGGTACTCTAAACGCCACAAAAATCCACCCTGTATGCCCTCAAAGGGACATTTACCGCCGTTCCACCTCGTTTGAGGGTGAGGAGGACTGCCTCTACCTCAACGTTTACTCGCCTAAGGTAAGTTTGCACTTCCGGTGGTTAAATTTAACCGAGAGTTATGCAACCAGCCATTACATTTACATTGCATTGTTGCCACATTAATTAGCGGTTTAATTGTCGGTTTATTAATGCAAATGCGACTATTTCCCATGGAGGTATTCAATTATTATTAATTAATCAAACCACCATTAACATATCAAGATACAACCTTGTCAAGATTGTTTTTCAAACTTTGACGCCCTCTAGCGGTCAAACCGTTCAACCAATCAACTCGTGTAGCCATATCATTGGAAAGCCCGTTTAATTAGCTATCCATCGACATATAAATGTTTATACAAAGTGTCTCAAATAATGGAGTAATTATCGATTGAATGAAAGAGTGCATTGAAAAAATTGAAAATTTCTTAGGTCAACTTTGACGCCCTCTAGCGGCCAAACCGTTCAACCAATCAACTCATGAAGCCATATCATTGGAAAGCCCGTTTAATTAGCTATCCATCGACATATAAATGTTTAAACAAAGTGTCCCAAATTAGGGAGTTATTGAGGTTTGAATGAAAGAGTGCATTGAAAAAATTGAAAATTTCTTAGATCAACTTTGACGCCCTCTAGCGGCCAAACCGTTCAACCAATCAACTCATGAAGCCATATCATTGGAAAGCCCGTTTAATTAGCTATCCATCGACATATAAATGTTTAAACAAAGTGTCCCAAATTAGGGAGTTATTGAGGTTTGAATGAAAGAGTGCATTGAAAAAATTGAAAATTTCTTAGATCAACTTTGACGCCCTCTAGCGGCCAAACCGTTCAACCAATCAACTCATGAAGCCATATCATTGGAAAGCCCGTTTAATTAGCTATCCATCGACATATAAATGTTTAAACAAAGTGTCCCAAATTAGGGAGTTATTGAGGTTTGAATGAAAGAGTGCATTGAAAAAATTGAAAATTTCTTAGATCAACTTTGACGCCCTCTAGCGGCCAAACCGTTCAACCAATCAACTCATGAAGCCATATCATTGGAAAGCCCGTTTAATTAGCTATCCATTGACGTATAAATTTATATACAAAGTGTCCCAAATAATGGAGTAATTAACGATTGAATGCAAGAGTGCATTGAAAAAATTGAAAATTTCTTAGATCAACTTTGACGCCCTCTAGCGGCCAAACCGTCCCACTAATCCAACAACATTTATATGTCAATGGAAAGCCCATTTCATTGGCTATCCATTGACGTATAAATTCATATACAAAGTGTCCCAAATATGGGAGTTATTCACGTTTGAATGACAGAGTGCACATTCAAACCAAACCTAACCTAACAAATTGCTTTTGCAGCTGTCCGCCAAAAATGACAGTGACTTTTTACCCGTCATGGTGTTCTTCCACGGTGGTGGATGGTTGTGTGGTGGGGGGAACACCCATTGGTACGGTCCAGACGTTTTACTGGACGAGAACGTTGTTTTGGTGGTTGCCAACTATCGACTCGGTAAGTGGGCTGTCAAATTGACAGTTTCAAGGTTACGGCCTTGATTTTTTTACTCGAGGTAGCCGTGACCTTGACGGTCACGTGGTATTTTTTAAAAAATTTTTAGCTCCTCCCCTTTCGGAGATATTGACCCATAATCACGTGACCAGTTTACCGGTCAAACGTGACATTCAAAATGGCGCCAAAGTGACTTCTGAGCGATTTTTTCGACTGTTTCAGGTGCGCTGGGGTTTCTGAGCACCGGCGATCACGTGGTACCCGGCAACAACGGCCTCAAGGATCAGAATTTGGCGCTGAAATGGGTTCGGAGCAACGTCGGAGCGTTTGGGGGCGATCCGGGCAGCGTCACCATTTTTGGGGAGTCGGCAGGGGGCGCCAGCGTCCACTATCACATGCTGTCACCGATCAGTGCCGGTAAGCTCACACTCTGGGCTATCTTTTTGCTTCAATGACTTTTTGCCGTCAACTGTCAAATAACTGAGTTATTCAAGATCAAAGGGAGCAATGTCAAAAAATTTGTTTGACTTAAAAACTCTGTTGACTTTGATGCCCTCTAGCGGCCAAACGACTAAACCGATTAACTTAAGCGGCCATATTTTCTGAAAGCTGACACTATGGGCTACATTTTTGCTTCAGTAACATTTTGACGTCAACTGTCAAATAAGCGAGTTATTCAAGGCCAAAGTGAGCAGTGTCAAAAAATTAGTTTGACTTAAAAACTCTGTTGACTTTGATGCCCTCTAGCGGCCAAACGAATAAACCGATTAACTTAAGCGGCCATATTTTCTGAAAGCTGACTCTATGGGCTACATTTTTGCTTCAGTGACATTTTGACGTCAACTGTCAAATAAGCGAGTTATTCAAGGCCAAAATGAGCAGTGTCAAAAAATAAGTTTGACTTAAAAACTCTGTTGACTTTGATGCCCTCTAGTGGCCAAACGACTAAACCGATTAACTTAAGCGGCCATATTTTCTGAAAGCTGACACTATGGGCTACATTTTTGCTTCAGTGACATTTTGACGTCAACTGTCAAATAAGCGAGTTATTCAAGGCCAAAGTGAAAAGTGTCAAAAATTAGTTTGATGTGAAAACCTGGTTGATTTTGACGCCCTCTAGCGGCCAAACGAATAAACCGATTAACTTAAGCGGCCATATTTTCTGAAAGCTGACACTATGGGCTACATTTTTGCTTCAGTAACATTTTGACGTCAACTGTCAAATAAGCGAGTTATTCAAGGCCAAAGTGAAAAGTGTCAAAAATTAGTTTGATGTAAAAACTCTGTTGAATTTAACGCCCTCTAGCGGCCAAACGACTAAACCGATTAACTTAAGCGGCCATATTTTCTGAAAGCTGACACTCTAAGCTACATTTTTGCTTCAGTAACATTTTGACGTCAACTGTCAAATAACAAAGTTATTCAAGATCAAAGTGAGCAGTGTCAAAATTGTTGATCAGTAACATTCTACTAACTTTGACGCCCTCTAGCGGCCAAACTGTGCAACCAATCAACTCGTGTAGCCATATTGTTGGAAAGCCCATTTCATTGGCTATCCACTGACATATAAATGTCACTACAAAATGTTACAAATAAGCGAGTAATTTAGGATTGAACGAAACAGTGCACCGAATCGCTCAAGTCAACTTTGGCGCCCTCTAGCGCCCAAACCCCCCCACCAATCATACCAAAAATTAATATCATTGGAAAGCCCATTTAATTAGCTATCCATCGACGTATAAAAGTCTATAAAAAGTATTGCAAATAAGCGAGTTATTAAGGATTTTTTAGACTAATCTATGTTAATCCTCTGGTAGCCTCACACACAGACAATTTGCATGTGCAATCAAGGTTTGTTTGCACAAAAAAATTGAAATATATATCAAATTAACCTTGAATTTTTACGCTTGATCTATCGCAAAACCCATTTAAAACACACATTAGGTTAATTGTTGTATGGTTACGGTAATTAACATTCTAAACACTTATCTACTGATTTTTGCAAGGTTATGTCTACATTAATTCCTGCATAACTCGCTTATTTGCAACACTTTGTATAAACATTTATATGTCAATGGATAGCTGATGAAATGGGCTTTCGAACGATATAAACTTGTAGTGTGTTTGGTTGGACGGTTCGGGCGCTAGAGGGCGTTAAAGTTCACTTAACTGATTTGGTGCACTCTTTCGTTCAATCCTTAATAACTCCCTTATTTGAAACACTTTGTATATAGTTTTCTATATCAATGGATAGCCAGTGAAACGAGCTTTCCATTGATGTATAATAGTTGATGGGTTTGTGGCACCGTTTGGCCTCTAGAGGCCGTCAAAGTTTACCTAGTTTTTTCATACTATTTTGGTACATCCAGTCTGAGTGAATTTTCTCGAACTGGGTGACAGCTACTGTCATTTTGACAGCTGGAATGGATTCCCCGTCCCCGAGTTAGTCGAAAAGGAGTACCATCAAGCGGGGGGTATTTTGACAGATGTCACTAGCTGTCAGCTGTCAAAAACCTTATTTCCCTCATATCTCCGCTGTTTTTAGTGGGATTTGAGTGCTGTTTTGACAGGTCGATTCAGGCCCTCGCGGGGATCAATTAGACCCAAGTTTGACACCCCCACCCCCAAAACTAAGGGTGGGGGGTAAAAAAAAAAAATCGCGGTTATACTCGTTTTTGACTAATTCGGGGACGGGGAATCCAGTGGTCCGGTCATTTTTCCCATATCTGCTCAAATAACCGAGCTGCTAGAGTTTTCTCGAACTGGGTGACAGGTACCGTCAAACTGACTTTAGAAATGGATTCCCCGTCCCCGATTTAGTCGAAAAGGAGTACCATGAAGGGGGGGTATTTTGACAGATGTCACTAGCTGTCAGCTGTCAAAAACCTTATTTCCCTCATATCTCCGCTGTTTTGAGTGGGATTTGAGTGCTGTTTTGACAGGTCGTTTCAGATCCTCACGGGGATCAATTAGACCCAAGTTTGACACCCCCACCCCCAAAACTAAGGGTGGGGGGTAAAAAAATAAAAATCGAGGTTATACTCGTTTTTGACTAATTCGGGGACGGGGAATCCAGTGGTCCGGTCATTTTTCCCATATCTGCTCAAATAACCGAGCTGGCAGAGTTTTCTCGAACTGGGTGACAGGTACCGTCAAACTGACTTTGGAAATGGATTCCCCGTCCCCGATTTAGTCGAAAAGGAGTACCATCAAGCGGGGGGTATTTGACAACTGTCACTAGCTGTCAGCTGTCAAAAACTTTATTTCCCCCATATCTCGGCTGTTTTGAGTGGGATTTGAGTGCTGTTTTGACAGGTCGATTCAGACCCTCACGGGGATCAATTAGACCCTAGTTTGACACCCCTACCCCCAAAACTAAGGGTGGGGGGTAAAAAAATAAAAATCGTGGTTATACTCGTTTTTGACTAATTTGGGGACGGGGAATCCAGTGGTCCGGTCATTTTTCCCATATCTGCTCAAATAACCGAGCTGCTAGAGTTTTCTCGAACTGGGTGACAGGTACCGTCAAACTGACTTTGGAAATGGATTCCCCGTCCCCGAGTTAGTCGAAAAGGAGTACCATGAAGGGGGGGTTATTTTGACAGATGTCACTAGCTGTCAGCTGTCAAAAACCTTATTTCCCTCATATCTCGGCTGTTTTGAGTGGGATTTGAGTGCTGATTTGACAGGTCGATTCAGATCCTCACGGGGATCAATTAGACCCAAGTTTGACACCCCCACCCCCAAAACTAAGGGTGGGGGGTAAAAAAAAAAAATCGAGGTTATACTCGTTTTTGACTAATTCGGGGACGGGGAATCCAGTGGTCTGGTCATTTTTCCCATATCTGCTCAAATAACCGAGCTGGCAGAGTTTTCTCGAACTGGGTGACAGGTACCGTCAAACTGATTTTGGAAATGGATTCCCCGTCCCCGAGTTAGTCGAAAAGGAGTACCATCAAGCGGGGGGTTATTTGACAACTGTCACTAGCTGTCAGCTGTCAAAAACCTTATTTCCCTCATATCTCGGCTGTTTTGAGTGGGATTTGAGTGCTGTTTTGACAGGTCGATTCAGGCCCTCGCGGGGATCAATTAGACCCAAGTTTGACACCCCCACCCCCAAAACTAAGGGTGGGGGTAAAAAAAAAAAAAAATCGAGGTTATACTCGTTTTTGACTAATTCGGGGACGGGGAATCCAGTGGTCCGGTCATTTTTCCCATATCTGCTCAAATAACCGAGCTGGCAGAGTTTTCTCGAACTGGGTGACAGGTACCGTCAAACTGACTTTAGAAATGGATTCCCCGTCCCCGAGTTAGTCGAAAAGGAGTACCATGAAGGGGGGGTATTTTGACAGATGTCACTAGCTGTCAGCTGTCAAAAACCTTATTTCCCCCATATCTCGGCTGTTTTGAGTGGGATTTGAGTGCTGATTTGACAGGTCGATTCAGACACTCACGGGAATTAATTAGACCCAAGTTTGACACCCCCACCCCCAAAACTAAGGGTGGGGTAAAGAAAAAATAAAAATCGAGGTTATACTCGTTTTTGACTAATTCGGGGACGGGGAATCCAGTGGTCCGGTCATTTTTCCGATATCTGCTCAAATAACCGAGCTGCTATAGTTTTCTCGAACTGGGTGACAGGTACCGTCAAACTGACTTTGGAAATGGATTCCCCGTCCGCGATTTAGTCGAAAAGGAGTACCATAAAGGGGGGGTATTTTGACAGATGTCACTAGCTGTCAGCTGTCAAAAACCTTATTTCCCTCATATCTCCGCTGTTTTTAGTGGGATTTGAGTGCTGTTTTGACAGGTCGATTCAGACCCTCACGGGGATCAATTAGACCCTAGTTTGACACCCCCACCACCAAAACTAAGGGTGGGGGGGGTAAAAAAAAAAAATCGAGGTTATACTCGTTTTTGACTAATTCGGGGACGGGGAATCTAGTGGTCCGGTCATTTTTCCCATATCTGCTCAAATAACCGAGCTGCTAGAGTTTTCTCGAACTGGGTGACAGGTACCGTCAAACTGACTTTGGAAATGGATTCCCCGTCCGCGAGTTAGTCGAAAAGGAGTACCATGAAGGGGGGGTATTTTGACAGATGTCACTAGCTGTCAGCTGTCAAAAACCTTATTTCCCCCATATCTCGGCTGTTTTGAGTGGGATTTGAGTGCTGTTTTGACAGGTCGATTCAGGCCCTCGCTGGGATCAATTAGACCCAAGTTTGACACCCCCACCCCCAAAACTAAGGGTGGGGGGTAAAAAAATAAAAATCGAGGTTATACTCGTTTTTGACTAATTCGGGGACGGGGAATCCAGTGGTCCGGTCATTTTTCCCATATCTGCTCAAATAACCGAGCTGCTAGAGTTTTCTCGAACTGGGTGACAGGTACCGTCAAACTGACTTTGGAAATGGATTCCCCGTCCCCGAGTTAGTCGAAAAGGAGTACCATGAAGGAGGGTTATTTTGACAGATGTCACTAGCTGTCAACTGTCAAAAACCTTATTTCCCTCATATCTCGGCTGTTTTGAGTGGGATTTGAGTGCTGATTTGACAGGTCGATTCAGGCCCTCGCGGGGATCAATTAGACCCAAGTTTGACACCCCCACCCCCAAAACTAAGGGTGGGGGTAAAAAAAAAAAAAATCGAGGTTATACTCGTTTTTGACTAATTCGGGGACGGGGAATCCAGTGGTCCGGTCATTTTTCCCATATCTGCTCAAATAACCGAGCTGCTAGAGTTTTCTCGAACTGGGTGACAGGTACCGTCAAACTGACTTTAGAAATGGATTCCCCGTCCCCGAGTTAGTCGAAAAGGAGTACCATGAAGGGGGGGGTTGCAGGTTTGTTTCACCGGGCGATCGCGATGAGCGGCACCGCTTTGTGCGTGTGGGCGCACGCGCCCCCCAACGAACCGCTGGAAAACGCCCGAAAACTGGCCGAGAGCGTCAATTGTCCCACTGGGACCGCCCACCAAATGGTGGAGTGTCTGAGGACGGTGGACGCCATGGAAATCGTGAAAAGCGACGTTGCCTTTATGGTTTGTTGGTGCGGGGGCGTGGCAACGCTGTAATTTAGTGTTTTTTTCCCTCAGAAATGGGATTTTGACCCGATGATTCCGTTTAAGCCCACCGTGGAACCGGATTTACCGGGTGCCTTTCTTACCAAACACCCTGTACAAATTATACAGGGTGGCCTAACTAATCCAGTACCTCTGATCACCGGTATAACAAAGGAAGATGGCGCTTTAAGGGCAGCAGGTAATTGCGCATATTTTCTGAGTTGAGTTTCGAAAAATTTTTCTGAGCTCGCAGCAATTCTGAACCGAGCCGATCTTCTGAGCGATCTGAACCGCGACTTTGATCGTCTGATCCCGCTCAGTCTGATGTACGACAAGACGGCGCGGAACGTCGCAAACGTCACGGCGCGCATCAGAAAATTTTACTTTGCGCAGCAGGTCACGCGGTCCAGCCTCGTTGACGTAAGTGGGGCGGTCACGTGACCGAAAGGGACGGCACACGACTAACTGGTCCAAATTCTAGTTGTACACGGACGCGTGGTTTTTGAATTGCGCAGACGCCACCGTCGAGCTGCACCGTCCCCACGCCAGTCCAGTTTACTTGTACCTGTTTGCGCATCGCGGCCAAAATAGTTTTACGGAAATTTTTGGCGGCGGATCGACCGATTACGGTAAAATGACAGTTGCGCACGTCAAACTGTCAACTGTCAAAAAAAAAATGACGTTTCCAGGCGTGTGTCACGCGGACGATCTTCAATACTTGTTTCCGGTGGGCGATGGATTGTTTCCCGCCCAACCGCCCAACGCCACCGACCTGGAAATGGTGAAAATGTTTGCGGGCGCCTTCGCCAATTTCGCCCGAACCGGGTGAGTCGAATTAAAATGGCGGAAAATTCAAAATGGCGTCGTGGGACGCCATTTTGAATTTTCCTAAAAAGTCAAGTTTATACTCGTTTTCTACTAAATCGAGGACGGGGAATACGATGGTCGAGTCCGTTTTCCTCTAACTCTTCGCCCACTCGATTTGTGGTAAGTTTCTCGAACTGGGTGAAAGTCACGTGCAAACAAATATCAAAAATGGATTCCGCGACCCCGAATTAGTCGAAAACGAGTACCATCAAGCCTGGGCTAACTCAAACCAAAATGGCGGAAATTGCAAAATGGCGCCCAAAACCGCCATTTTGGTTTTTTCCTAAAAAATCAAGATTATACTCGTTTTCTACTAAATCGAGGACGGGGAATACGATGGTCGAGTCCGTTTTTCTCTAACTCGTCACCCACTCGATTTATGGTAAGTTTCTCGAACTGGGTGACAGCTACTGTCAAACTGACCTTAAATTCGGATTCCCCGACCCCAAATTAGTCGAAAACGAGTATAATCAAGGTTTTTTGCAATTCAAAATGGCGGAAAATACAAAATGGCTTCCCACGACCGCCATTTTGATTTTTTTCGTAAAAAATCGAGATTATACTCGTTTTCTACTAAATCGAGGACGGGGAATACGATGGTCAAGTCCGTTTTCCTCTAACTCATCACCCACTCGATTTATGGTAAGTTTCTCAAACTGAGTGACAGCTACTGTCAAACTGACCTTAAATTCGGATTCCCCGACCCCAAATTAGTCGAAAACGAGTATAATCAAGGTTTTTTGCAATTTAAAATGGCGGAAAATTCAAAATGGCGTCCCACGACCGCCATTTTGGTTTTTTCCTAAAAAATCAAGATTATACTCGTTTTCTACTAAATCGAGGACGGGGAATACGATGGTAAAGTCCGTTTTCCTCTAACTCATCACCCACTCGATTTATGGTAAGTTTCTCGAACTGGGTGACAGCTACTGTCAAACTGACCTTAAATTCGGATTCCCCGACCCCAAATTAGTCGAAAACGAGTATAATCAAGGTTTTTTGCAATTTAAAATGGCGGAAAATTCAAAATGGCGTCCCACGACCGCCATTTTGAATTTTTCCTAAAAAATCAAGATTATACTCGTTTTCTACTAAACCGAGGACGGGAAATACGATGGTGAAGTCCGTTTTCCTCTAACTCTTCACCCACTCGATTTATGGTAAGTTTCTCGAACTGGGTGACAGCTACTGTCAAACTGACCTTAAATTCGGATTCCCCGACCCCAAATTAGTCGAAAACGAGTACAAACAAGCCCAGGCTATCTCAATTCAAAATGGCGGAAAATTCAAAATGGCGTCCCACGACCGCCATTTTGAATTTTTCCTAAAAAATCAAGATTATACTCGTTTTCTACTAAATCGAGGACGGGGAATCCGATGGTGGGGTTAGTTTTCACGTAACTCGTCACCAACCTGTCAAATTGACACATTTTTCAGCGACCCCACACCGAGCCAGGCACCCAAATGGTTCCCGGTCACGTCCGACGCCTCCGAATACTACCGATTCGACCGAAAATCACCGGGGATGGAGTCTGGCCTGTTTGCGGAGCGTGCGCAGTTTTGGCGCAGTCTGGATTGGATGGCGCCGCCCCCAAAATCCGCACCAATCAGAGACGAATTGTAGCAGAAAAAAAGTTTAATGTTTTTTTGGTTTTTTTTTGGTTGGCGCCTGCGCGGTAAAGGTGGGGGCGGGCGGGGGCGGCACCGCCCCCCCCTGCACGTTGCACGCGTAATTTCCCGCCCCCGGATCGCAGAAAACGAGCCCGCCCTTCTTGTCCTGCCACTTGGTGTACTCGTACTCGTACAGCACCTGCGCGGAAAAAGTGACGTCACAATGACAGTTTTCAGGTTACGACCTTGATTTTTTCGACCGCAGATAGCCATGACCTTGACAGATGTGTCAGTGTTTTTTCCAGAAATTTATCTCTTGTCGTTTCGGAGATATTGACACAAAATGCCCACACTAATGAAATTTTGATTTGGCTTGACAACCAAACATTCAAAATGGCGCCAAATTGACACTTTTACGGTGACAACCTTGATTTTTCTGCCACAAGTAGTCATGACCTTGACAGATATGTCAGTGTTTTTTCCAGAAATTTATCTCTTGTCGTTTCGGAGATATTCACACAAAATGGCGGCACTAATGCAATTTTCATTTGGCTTGACAATCAAACATTCAAAATGGCGCCAAATTGACACTTTTACGGTGACAACCTTGATTTTTCTACCACGAGTAGCCATGACCTTGACAGATATGTCAGTGTTTTTTCCAGAAATTTATCTCTTGTCGTTTCGGAGATATTGACACAAAATGCCCACACTAATGAAATTTTGATTTGGCTTGACAACCAAACATTCAAAATGGCGCCAAATTGACACTTTTACGGTGACAACCTTGATTTTTCTACCACAAGTAGCCATGACCTTGACAGATATGTCAGTGTTTTTTTCAAAAAATTATCTCTTGTCGTTTCGGAGATATTGACACAAAATGGCGGCACTAATGCAATTTTGATTTGGCTTGACAACCAAACATTCAAAATGGCGCCAAATTGACACTTTTACGGTGACAACCTTGATTTTTTTACCACAAGTAGCCATGACCTTGACAGATATGTCAGTGTTTTTTTCAAAATTTTATCTCTTGTCGTTTCGGAGATATTGACACAAAATGGCGGCACTAATGCAATTTCGATTTGGCTTGACAACCAAACATTCAAAATGGCGCCAAATTGACACTTTTACAGTGACAACCTTGATTTTTCTACCACGAGTAGCCATGACCTTGACAGATATGTCAGTGTTTTTTTCAAAATTCTATCTCTTACCGTTTCGGAGATATTGACACAAAATGGCGGCACTAATGCAATTTTGATTTGGCTTGACAACGGAACATTCAAAATGGCGCCAAATTGACACTTTTACGGTGACAACCTTGATTTTTCTACCACAAGTAGCCATGACCTTGACAGATATGTCAGTGTTTTTTTCAAAAAATTATCTCTTGTCGTTTCGGAGATATTGACACAAAATGGCGGCACTAATGCAACTTTCATTTGGCTTGACAACCAAACATTCAAAATGGCGCCAAATTGACACTTTTACGGTGACAACCTTGATTTTTCTACCACAAGTAGCCATGACCTTGACAGATATGTCAGTGTTTTTTTCAAAAATTTATCTCTTACCGTTTCGGAGATATTGACACAAAATGGCGGCACTAATGCAATTTTGATTTGGCTTGACAACGGAACATTCAAAATGGCGCCAAATTGACACTTTTACGGTGACAACCTTGATTTTTCTACCACAAGTAGCCATGACCTTGACAGATATGTCAGTGTTTTTTTCAAAAAATTATCTCTTACCGTTTCGGAGATATTGACACAAAATGGCGGCACTAATGCAATTTTCATTTGGCTTGACAACGGAACATTCAAAATGGCGCCAAATTGACACTTTTACGGTGACAACCTTGATTTTTCTACCACAAGTAGCCATGACCTTGACAGATATGTCAGTGTTTTTTTCAAAAATTTATCTCTTCCCGTTTCGGAGATATTGACACAAAATGGCGGCACTAATGCAACTGTCATTTGGCTTGACAACAAAAAAAAAAAAAAAAAAAAAAAAATTCAATTTCAATTTGGCTTGATTTTTCAGTCAATTTGGCCATGACCTTGACGGTTTTTTTTTTTTTTTTTTTTTCAATTTTTTTCAAAATTTTCATTCTACCAATTCTACTAAAAATCAGGCTACCCCCGCCCTGATTTGGGGGAATAACTCGGTTGGGGGTCCTCGGAGGATAAAAACCCATAGAACGACTTTTGTAGAGAATTAAATTTGCTACAACATTGCTTATTAGCACTTTTGCGCTAACTGCTCGAATAACGGAGCCACGCTCACCTGATCCATGCCGATCCTCTTGGCCTTGTTCTGCACGCGATAGTTGGTGAAAACGCCCACAATCGCCGGAAATTTCAAATGTCTGGCAACGTCGCACCCCACCATCATCATGTGCAAACCTAGGGCTAAAGTTAACCGTCAGTTAACCACCAGAAAATGGGTTAAAGAGCCCTTAAAATACCGTTTCCCCGGTAATCCGGATGGATGCAGAGGAGGTAGTACTGAAGATACCGGTCGCAGCCGAAACGTTCGAAAACGTCCACTTTCCTGGTGACGTAATTGATGAATTCCTGGTAACTTTGGTAGGCCTCGCCCTGTATTAGCTTGGTACGGCTGTAAACGCGACCAAAATCGCATTTCTGAACCGGTTTCAGGATCAGAACGCCCGCCATCTGATTCTCGCGTTCTGAGCCAGAAAAATCGGTTTTTTTGAGTCATCCTGTATACAGTGTACTTCTGAGTATACAGGGTGGCCCATTTTCGCACAAACCTTGATCAATTGCGGCAATGGAGGCGCGATCTCTGAGCTTAAACATCAGACGATCGCTGAAACTCTTCTGAGACGCCGGATCGTCTCTGATCCGCGTGTTTCGGAACAGCACGTCCTCCTTCAGGAAGTGGGTCTGAAAATCAGTTAGGCCACTTCATTACCTATCCATTGATGTATAATAGTCTATGGAATGGGTTGGAAACCATCGAGCTATACCGGTTTGAGTGAGTTGGTGCAGTGAAAATTTGAGCAAAGTTGTAGGTCAACTTTGACGCCCTCTAGCGGCCAAACTGTCCCACCAATCAACTCGTGTAGCCATATTTTTGAAAAGCCCATTTCATTGGCTATCCATTGACATATAAAAATATATACAAAGTGTCCTAAATAAGGGAGTTTTTTGAGGTTAAGTAAGTTGGTGCACTGAAAATTTGAGCAAAGTTGTAGTTCAACTTTGACGCCCTCTAGCGGCCAAACGGTCCAACCAATCAACTCGTGTAGCCATATTTTTGGAAAGCCCATTTCATTGGCTATCCATTGACATATAAAAGTTTATACTGAGTGTCCTAAATAAGGGAGTTTTTTGAGGTTAAGTGAGTTGGTGCACTGAAAATTTGAGCAAAATTGTAGGTCAACTTTGACGCCCTCTAGCGGCCAAACTGTCCCACCAATCAACTCGTGTAGCCATATTTTTGGAAAGCCCATTTCATTGGCTATCCATTGACATATAAAAGTTTATACTGAGTGTCCTAAATAAGGGAGTTTTTTGAGGTTAAGTGACTTGGTGCACTGAAAATTTGAGCAAAATTGTAGGTCAACTTTGACGCCCCCTAGCGGCCAAACCGTTCAACCAATCAACTCGTGTAGCCATATTTTTGGAAAGCCCATTTCATTGGCTATCCATTGACATATAAAAGTTTATACTGAGTGTCCTAAATAAGGGAGTTTTTTGAGGTTAAGTGAGTTGGTGCACTGAAAATTTGAACAAAGTTGTAGGTCAACTTTGACGCCCTCTAGCGGTCAAACTGTCCCACCAATCGACTCGTGTAGCATATCGTTGGAAAGCCCATTTCATTGGCTATCCATTGACATATAAAAGTTTATACTGAGTGTCCTAAATAAGGGAGTTTTTTGAGGTTAAGTGACTTGGTGCACTGAAAATTTGAGCAAAATTGTAGGTCAACTTTGACGCCCCCTAGCGGCCAAACCGTTCAACCAATCAACTCGTGTAGCCATATTTTTGGAAAGCCCATTTCATTGGCTATCCATTGACATATAAAAGTTTATACTGAGTGTCCTAAATAAGGGAGTTTTTTGAGGTTAAGTGAGTTGGTGCACTGAAAATTTGAGCAAAATTGTAGGTCAACTTTGACGCCCCCTAGCGGCCAAACCGTTCAACCAATCAACTCGTGTAGCCATATTTTTGGAAAGCCCATTTCATTGGCTATCCAATGACATATAAAAGTTTATACTGAGTGTCCTAAATAAGGGAGTTTTTTGAGGTTAAGTGAGTTAATGCACTGAAAATTTGAGCAAAATTGTAGGTCAACTTTGACGCCCTCTAGCGGCCAAACCATGTCCCCAACCTATCAACTTTTTTATATCAATGGAAAGCCCATTTCATTGGCTATCCAGTGACGTATAAAAATATATACAAAGTGTCCCAAATAAGGGAGTTTTTTAGAGCGCAAAATACCCCAGTCCTGTCCTGGGTGTAAAATAGGAAAATGCATTGGAAAATCATTTCCCCGTGCATTCTTAACCCGAAATCGAAGCAGGCGTTGCCTGAGGCGTGGCAACGTTGCCACATCCCCTCCCATCACTCACAGGGTGCAGGAAATAACCAGTTTGGCAACGCCGCACCCAGTCCATTCCCCTTTATGCGCGCCTGCGAGCAACACGGAAACTTGGCAACACCGTAAATTGATGCGGCAACGTCGCAATTGGCACGAAACAACGGGATGGTGGCCGGCTACGTCACACAGTTGGTCGTAGTGGGCCGTGGAGTGGTGTTGTCACGTTTGGTATGCGGCGGTGTTGCCGGATCGCTTGAATCGTGCCCCAGTGTGTTTCTAAGCAGGAGATTTTGCATGTATTACACCAACGGTCAGGGAGTGTACCAGGTAAATTGCCCCTAATTCCGTCCCTGTTTGAGTTAGGTGAAAGTTTACTAGTGCGTTTTGTAGGGAATTTAATTCCCTACAAAAAAGCTTCAGAGCAATTTTGCCCTAAACCGGCCCTGGAACGAGTTATTTACCCTTGAAACCAACCACCCTCACCGATTAACCCCTCGAAGAAAAAACTCCCCTAACTCCGTCCCTGTTGAAGTAGTTTTAAAGTTTAGTAGTGCGTTTTGTAGGGAATTTAATTCCCTACAAGAATGTTTTAGAGCAATTTTGCCCTAAACCGGCCCTGGACAGAGATATTCGCCCTTAAACCTAACCTAACCTAACAAAATGGCACTAAAACCTCCTCAGCTGTGTTCAGTCACTTTACATTTCTATGGAGCGTCGTTTCGACAGTTGACACTTTGACAGATGACAGTTTGACAGTTTGACAGTTTGACAGTTGACACTTGACAGTTTCAGCCACAAACCGGTATCCATGGAGGTGTAAAAAACCGGTTTCAGTGACTTGACAGTTGTGTATCGCTTTATAGCTTGATGGATCGCAAATTGTATAATTACGGTCAGATAATCGACTAATTAATGTGCCGACAGTGTTGCCGACGCAAAAAAATGGCGCTAATTGGCGGCCATTTTGTTTTTTTCCCACATTTTCATTGAACAATTAATTGGTGCGATAAGAATTTTCAGTGCACCAACTTACTTAACCTCAAATAAGTTTCTTATTTAGGACACTTTGTGTATGTTTTTATACGTCAATGGATAGCCAATGAAATGGGCTTTCCAAAAATATGGCTACACGAGTTGATTGGTTGGACAGTTTGGCCGCTAGAGGGCGTCAAAGTTGACCTACAACTTTGCTCAAGTTTTCAGTGCACCAACTCACTTAACCTCAAAAAACTCCCTTATTTAGGACACTTTGTATATATTTTTATATGTCAATGGATAGCCAATGAAATGGGCTTTCCAAAAATATGGCTACACGAGTTGATTGGTTGGACAGTTTGGCCGCTAGAGGGCATCAAAATTGACCTACAATTTTGCTCAAATTTTCAGTGCACCATCTTACTTAACCTCAAAAAACTCCCCTATTTAGAACACTTTGTATATATTTTTATACGTCAAAGGATAGCCAATGAAATGGGCTTTCCAAAAATATGGCTACACGAGTTGATTGGTTGGACAGTTTGGCCGCTAGAGGGCGTCAAAGTTGACCTACAATTTTGCTCAAATTTTCAGTGCACCATCTTACTTAACCTCAAAAAACTCTCTTATTTAGGACACTTTGTGTATGTTTTTATACGTCAATGGATAGCCAATGAAATGGGCTTTCCAACGATATGGCTACACGAGTTGATTGGTTGGACAGTTTGGCCGCTAGAGGGCGTCAAAGTTGACCTACAACTTTGCTCAAGTTTTCAGTGCACCAACTCACTTAACCTCAAAAAACTCCCTTATTTAGGACACTTTGTATATATTTTAATACGTCACTGGATAGCCAATAAAATGGGCTTTCCAAAAATATGGCTACACGAGTTGATTGGTTGGACAGTTTGGCCGCTAGAGGGCGTCAAAATTGACCTACAATTTTGCTCAAATTTTCAGTGCACCATCTTACTTAACCTCAAAAAACTCCCCTATTTAGAACACTTTGTATATATTTTTATATGTCAATGGATAGCCAATGAAATGGGCTTTCCAACAATATGGCTACACGAGTTGATTGGTTGGACAGTTTGGCCGCTAGAGGGCGTCAAAGTTGACCTATAACTTTGCTCAAATTTTCAGTGCACCAACTCACTTAACCTCAAAAAACTCCCTTATTTAGGACACTTTGTATATATTTTTATATGTCAATGGATAGCCAATGAAATGGGCTTTCCAACAATATGGCTACACGAGTTGATTGGTTGGACAGTTTGGCCGCTAGAGGGCGTCAAAGTTGACCTACAACTTTGCTCAAATTTTCAGTGCACCAACTCACTTAACCTCAAAAAACTCCCTTATTTAGGACACTCAGTATAAACTTTTATACGTCAAAGGATAGCCAATGAAATGGGCTTTCCAAAAATATGGCTACACGAGTTGATTGGTTGGACAGTTTGGCCGCTAGAGGGCGTTAAAGTTGACCTACAACTTTGCTCAAATTTTCAGTGCACCAACTCACTTAACCTCAAAAAACTCCCTTATTTAGGACACTTTGTATATATTTTTATACGTCACTGGATAGCCAATGAAATGGGCTTTCCAAAAATATGGCTACAAGAGTTGATTGGTTGGACAGTTTGGCCGCTAGAGGGCGTCAAAGTTGACCTACAACTTTGCTCAAGTTTTCAGTGCACCAACTCACTTAACCTCAAAAAACTCCCTTATTTAGAACACCCAGTATAAACTTTTATATGTCAATGGATAGCCAATAAAATGGGCTTTCCAAAAATATGGCTACACGAGTTGATTGGTTGGACAGTTTGGCCGCTAGAGGGCGTCAAAGTTGACCTACAACTTTGCTCAAATTTTCAGTGCACCAACTCACTTAACCTCAAAAAACTCCCTTATTTCGGACACTTTGTCTATATTTTTATACGTCAATGGATAGCCAATGAAATGGGCTTTCCAAAAATATGGCTACAAGAGTTGATTGGTGGGACAGTTTGGCCGCTAGAGGGCGTCAAAGTTGCCCAATCACATTCTTCCATTTTAACCACCCCAATTTGCTTAAAGGATTTTGAACGAAATAGAGCAGGTACGCCCCTGATTTTTCTGCACAGACCTAACCTGTAATAATGGCAAAATCCAGGGCCGTAGTAAAAATGTTGAATAGCTAAATTTTGACAGCTGTCACTTGTCATCAACTGTCAAATCATCTAGCACTAACGCAAAAATACTATATATTTGACCACCCTGTATATGTTATGTTTTTTTTTTTTTTTTTTTTTCTAGATGAACCGGCTGAGTGACGTCAGCGACGGCCAAGATGGCGGCGAATCCGACTCGGAAGACCCGGAACAGTTGCTGAACGACATTTTGGGCGAGCTGGACAGTTTGACCGGGGTGAGTCAATTTTTCCGAGAAAACGGTGCGTTTTACGCGAAAACGTCAAGAATCGTAAAATGTCGGCCACGAACGGTGCTACTCGCGGTAAAAATTTCAGCTCGACAGCTCTAACCGTTTTCGAGATACGCCCCAAGATGTGGTTTAAGACCACCCCCCCCAAAAATCACCCCCCACACCCCGTCAGGGTGGTCCAGTCGCATTTTGCCGCACACCACTGGAAAGCTGAGTGAAAACCGGTTAATTTGAGTGGTCGTAGCACCCTGTAACTAAAAAAATAACCAAGTTAATGCTAATTAAACTTTTACCCCCCCTGGAAGGGATTTTTCGAAACTTCTCAATTAGGAGGTTTGTCAGTGCAGCGTTTGCTTTGATCGCAAATAACTCCCTTCGGGGGCCCCGCAGGGCAAATTGTCTAGATACACAAGTTAAAGAGAATGAAACGGGCTTTCGATTGAGCTGTCAAAGTTTGCGCTAGCTGTCAAAATAACGAAGTTACGGCCTGTCAAAGTTGAACAACTTTCATTCCCTTTTAAAGCAATTTTCAAAGTTGTGAGTCGCTTTCGGCCATTTTTGGCCGCCATCTTGAATTTTACCCAGTTATTCGAAAAGGGCTTGAAAAGACCTTCAAAACGATGTGCTACTCTTTGCTTAACGAAAAATCCAAGATGGCGGCCCTAAAATGGCCGCCATTTTTAGTTTCACCCATCCAGTGGTGGAGAGCGTGAAATCGCCTTTAAAACGAGCTGTCGCACGCATGGTTGTCAAAAAAAACAAAATGGCCGACTATTTTTGTGGGTTAAAAACAAAATGGCGGTCATTTTACTTGAAAAACTTTCTAGTTTAAATTTTCAGTGCACCAACTCAGTTAACCTCCAATAACTCTCTTATTTGAGACATTTTGTATAAACTTTTATACGTCAATGGATAGCCAATGAAATGGGCTTTCCAACGATATGGCTACACGAGTTGATCGGTTGGACAGTTTGGCCGCTAGAGGGCGTCAAAGTTGACCTACAACTTTGCTCAAATTTTTAGTGCACCAACTCACTCAACCTCAAAAAACTCCCTTATTTGGGACACTTTGTATATATTTTTATACGTCAATGGATAGCCAATGAAATGGGCTTTCCAACGATATGGCTACACGAGTTGATCGGTTGGACAGTTTGGCCGCTAGAGGGCGTCAAAGTTGACCTACAACTTTGCTCAAATTTTCAGTGCACCAACTCACTCAACCTCAAAAAACTCCCTTATTTGGGACACTTTGTATATATTTTTATATGTCAATGGATAGCCAATGAAATGGGCTTTCCAACGATATGGCTACACGAGTTAATTGGTTGGACAGTTTGGCCGCTAGAGGGCGTCAAAGTTGACCTACAACTTTGCTCAAATTTTCAGTGCACCAACTCACTTAACCTCAAAAAACTCCCTTATTTAGGACACTCAGTATAAACTTTTATACGTCACTGGATAGCCAATGAAATGGGCTTTCCAACGATATGGCTACACGAGTTGATCGGTTGAACAGTTTGGCCGCTAGAGGGCGTCAAAGTTGACCTACAACTTTGCTCAAATTTTCAGTGCACCAACTCACTTAACCTCAAAAAACTCCCTTATTTAGGACACTCAGTATAAACTTTTATATGTCAATGGATAGCCAATGAAATGGGCTTTCCAACGATATGCCTACACGAGTTGATTGGTTGGACAGTTTGGCCGCTAGAGGGCGTCAAAGTTGACCTACAACTTTGCTCAAATTTTCAGTGCACCAACTCACTTAACCTCAAAAAACTCCCTTATTTAGGACACTCAGTATAAACTTTTATACGTCACTGGATAGCCAATGAAATGGGCTTTCCAACGATATGGCTACACGAGTTGATCGGTTGAACAGTTTGGCCGCTAGAGGGCGTCAAAGTTGACCTACAACTTTGCTCAAATTTTCAGTGCACCAACTCACTTAACCTCAAAAAACTCCCTTATTTAGGACACTCAGTATAAACTTTTATACGTCACTGGATAGCCAATGAAATGGGCTTTCCAACGATATGGCTACACGAGTTGATCGGTTGAACAGTTTGGCCGCTAGAGGGCGTCAAAGTTGACCTACAACTTTGCTCAAATTTTCAGTGCACCAACTCACTTAACCTCAAAAAACTCCCTTATTTAGGACACTCAGTATAAACTTTTATACGTCACTGGATAGCCAATGAAATGGGCTTTCCAACGATATGGCTACACGAGTTGATCGGTTGAACAGTTTGGCCGCTAGAGGGCGTCAAAGTTGACCTACAACTTTGCTCAAATTTTCAGTGCACCAACTCACTTAACCTCAAAAAACTCCCTTATTTAGGACACTCAGTATAAACTTTTATACGTCACTGGATAGCCAATGAAATGGGCTTTCCAACGATATGGCTACACGAGTTGATCGGTTGAACAGTTTGGCCGCTAGAGGGCGTCAAAGTTGACCTACAACTTTGCTCAAATTTTCAGTGCACCAACTCACTTAACCTCAAAAAACTCCCTTATTTAGGACACTCAGTATAAACTTTTATATGTCAATGGATAGCCAATGAAATGGGCTTTCCAACAATATGGCTACACGAGTTAATTGGTTGAACAGTTTGGCCGCTAGAGGGCGTCAAAGTTGACCTACAACTTTGCTCAAATTTTCAGTGCACCAACTCACTTAACCTCAAAAAACTCCCTTATTTAAGACACTCAGTATAAACTTTTATATGTCAATGGATAGCCAATGAAATGGGCTTTCCAACAATATGGCTACACGAGTTGATTGGTGGGACAGTTTGGCCGCTAGGGGGCGTCAAATTTGACCTACAACTTTGCTCAAATTTTCAGTGCACCAACTCACTTAACCTCAAAAAACTCCCTTATTTAGGACACTTTGTATAAACTTTTATATGTCAATGGATAGCCAATGAAATGGGCTTTCCAACGATATGGCTACACGAATTAATTGGTTGGACAGTTTGGCCGCTAGAGGGCGTCAAAGTTGACCTACAACTTTGCTCAAATTTTTAGTGCACCAACTCACTCAACCTCAAAAAACTCCCTTATTTGGGACACTTTGTATATATTTTTATATGTCAATGGATAGCCAATGAAATGGGCTTTCCAACGATATGCCTACACGAGTTGATTGGTTGGACAGTTTGGCCGCTAGAGGGCGTCAAAGTTGCAGAAAGCTTTCGCTTGCATAGCAAATTAAACCGGCAGGTGTCAAAAGTTTTTGGTGGGCGTGGCCGATCAAAGGCAGCTGTGATTTCGACCTTTTTGGAACCGCTTTAATTATCCGTTTTTTTTTTGTAGTTAATTACGATTTTCTGTTTTTTTTTTTCTGGTCAGTATCTCAAAAACAGGTGGTTCCAAGCATTTTCACGACAAATAACCAATTTGGTACCATTTCTGGGTGCTTACGGGCGGATTAGATGGTACCCGGTCTAGGTACAGTACCGTCCATTGTTACCGTGTTGATTTTGTAGCGAAATGTCAACAGTACCGGGCGTTTTTCACACTGAATGTACTTCGAGGAATTATTGTGTCAATACAGTACCATCGGTTTTGTTGGGTTTACGAGGTGTTCGAGCTGAATTTTAGGGTATTGTTGTATACCGTTAGAAAGCCCTTGAAAAGGGCTTTCTAACGGTATAAAAACTTTTGTTTTTGTAAGTCACCGTTTGGTCGCCAGAGGGCGTCAAAGTTGGCTGCAACTTTTTCGGTGCATCCTTTCGTTCAAATCTAAATTACACACTTATTTGCGACGCCCTGTATAAACTTTTATACGTCAATAGATAGCTAACGAAATGGGCTTTCCAACGATATGGCCGCATGAGTTGATTGGTTGAACGGTTTGGCCGCTAGAGGGCGTCAAAGTTGACTTACAACTTTGCTCAAATTTTCAGTGCACCAACTCACTTAACCGCAAATAACTCCCTTATTTGGGACCCTTTGTATAAACATTTATACGTCAATGGATAGCTAATTAAACGGGCTTTCCAACGATGTGGCTTTATGGGTTGATTGGTTGCACGGTTTGGCCGCTAGGGGGCGTCAAAGTTAACTCAAAAATTTCTGCTGCATAATCTCCACGTGTCCGGTCCATATGGCGTTTTGCGGTACAGCTGCTGCACGTGCGGGCCCGTGGGCGGGGGGGGTGCAACCCGGGGGGGGAGGGGTAGGCAGGTGGTGCACGTGCCCAATCAACCCGAAAATCGGTTACACCATTTGGCCGCTAGAGTGCGTCAAAGTCTACAGGGTTTTTAAGGTGAAACTAATTTTGACCTTGAATAACTCGCTTATTTGACAGCTGACGTCAAAATGTCACTGAAGCAAAAATGTAGCCCGAGGTGTCAGCTTTCAGAAAATATGGCTGCTTAAGTTAATCGGTTTGGTCGTTTGGCCGCTAGAGGGCGTCAAAGTCTACAGAGTTTTTAAAGTGAAACTAATTTTGACTCTACTCACTTTGGCCTTGAATAACTCGCTTATTTGACAGTTGACGTCAAAATGTCACTGAAGCAAAAGTGTAGCCCATAGTGTCAGCTTTCAGAAAATATGGCCGCTTAAGTTAATCGGTTTAGTCGTTTTGCCGCTAGAGGGCGTCAAAGTCGCTAAATAAAAAAAAACACTGATTTTTTGACACTTGTCGCTTTGGCCTTGAATAACTCGCTTATTTGACAGTTGACGTGAAAATGTCACTGAAGCAAAAATGTAGCCTGAAATGTCAGCTTTCAGAAAATATGGCCGCTTAAGTTAATCGGTTTAGTCGTTTGGCCGCTAGAGGGCGTCAAAGTCTACAGAGTTTTTAAAGTGAAACTAATTTTGACTCTACTCACTTTGACCTTGAATAACTCGCTTATTTGACAGCTGACGTAAAAATGTCACTGAAGCAAAAATGTAGCCTGAAATGTCAGCTTTCAGAAAATATGGCCGCTTAAGTTAATCGGTTTAGTCGTTTTGCCGCTAGAGGGCGTCAAAGTCGCTAAATAAAAAAAAACACTGATTTTTTGACACTTGTCGCTTTGGCCTTGAATAACTCGCTTATTTGACAGTTGACGTGAAAATGTCACTGAAGCAAAAATGTAGCCTGAAATGTCAGCTTTCAGAAAATATGGCCGCTTAAGTTAATCGGTTTAGTCGTTTTGCCGCTAGAGGGCGTCAAAGTCGCTAAATAAAAAAAAACACTGATTTTTTGACACTTGTCGCTTTGGCCTTGAATAACTCGCTTATTTGACAGTTGACGTCAAAATGTCACTGAAGCAAAAATGTAGCCTGAAATGTCAGCTTTCAGAAAATATGGTCGCTTAAGTTAATCGGTTTAGCCGTTTGGCCGCTAGAGGGCGTCAAAGTCAACAAGGTTTTCACCTCAAACTGATTTTGACACTTTTCACTTTGGCCTTGAATAACTCGCTTATTTGACAGCTGACGTCAAAATGTCACTGAAGCAAAAATGTAGCCCATAGTGTCAGCTTTCAGAAAATATGGCCGCTTAAGTTAATCGGTTTAGTCGTTTGGCCGCTAGAGGGCGTCAAAGTCTACAGAGTTTTTAAAGTGAAACTAATTTTGACTCTACTCACTTTGACCTTGAATAACTCGCTTATTTGACAGCTGACGTAAAAATGTCACTGAAGCAAAAATGTAGCCTGAAATGTCAGCTTTCAGAAAATATGGTCGCTTAAGTTAATCGGTTTAGTCGTTTTGCCGCTAGAGGGCGTCAAAGTCGCTAAATAAAAAAAAACACTGATTTTTTGACACTTGTCGCTTTGACCTCGAATAACTCGCTTATTTGACAGCTGACGTAAAAATGTCACTGAAGCAAAAATGTAGCCTGAAATGTCAGCTTTCAGAAAATATGGCCGCTCAAGTTAATCGGTTTAGTCGTTTGGCCGCTAGAGGGCGTCAAAATCAACAAGGTTTTCACCTCAAACTAATTTTGACACTTTTCACTTTGGCATTGAATAACTCGCTTATTTGACAGTTGACGTCAAAATGTCACTGAAACAAAAAGATAGCCCATAGTGTCAGCTTTCAGAAAATATGGCCGCTCAAATTAATCGGTTACACCGTTAGGCCGCTAGAGGGCGTCAAAGTCTACAGAGTTTTTAAAGTGAAACTAATTTTGACTCTACTCACTTTGGCCTTGAATAACTCGCTTATTTGACAGTTGACGTCAAAATGTCACTGAAGCAAAAGTGTAGCCCATAGTGTCAGCTTTCAGAAAATATGGCCGCTTAAGTTAATCGGTTTAGTCGTTTTGCCGCTAGAGGGCGTCAAAGTCGCTAAATAAAAAAAAACACTGATTTTTTGACACTTGTCGCTTTGGCCTTGAATAACTCGCTTATTTGACAGTTGACGTGAAAATGTCACTGAAGCAAAAATGTAGCCTGAAATGTCAGCTTTCAGAAAATATGGCCGCTTAAGTTAATCGGTTTAGTCGTTTGGCCGCTAGAGGGCGTCAAAGTCTACAGAGTTTTTAAAGTGAAACTAATTTTGACTCTACTCACTTTGACCTTGAATAACTCGCTTATTTGACAGCTGACGTAAAAATGTCACTGAAGCAAAAATGTAGCCTGAAATGTCAGCTTTCAGAAAATATGGCCGCTTAAGTTAATCGGTTTAGTCGTTTTGCCGCTAGAGGGCGTCAAAGTCGCTAAATAAAAAAAAACACTGATTTTTTGACACTTGTCGCTTTGGCCTTGAATAACTCGCTTATTTGACAGTTGACGTGAAAATGTCACTGAAGCAAAAATGTAGCCTGAAATGTCAGCTTTCAGAAAATATGGCCGCTTAAGTTAATCGGTTTAGTCGTTTTGCCGCTAGAGGGCGTCAAAGTCGCTAAATAAAAAAAAACACTGATTTTTTGACACTTGTCGCTTTGGCCTTGAATAACTCGCTTATTTGACAGTTGACGTCAAAATGTCACTGAAGCAAAAATGTAGCCTGAAATGTCAGCTTTCAGAAAATATGGTCGCTTAAGTTAATCGGTTTAGCCGTTTGGCCGCTAGAGGGCGTCAAAGTCAACAAGGTTTTCACCTCAAACTGATTTTGACACTTTTCACTTTGGCCTTGAATAACTCGCTTATTTGACAGCTGACGTCAAAATGTCACTGAAGCAAAAATGTAGCCCATAGTGTCAGCTTTCAGAAAATATGGCCGCTTAAGTTAATCGGTTTAGTCGTTTGGCCGCTAGAGGGCGTCAAAGTCTACAGAGTTTTTAAAGTGAAACTAATTTTGACTCTACTCACTTTGACCTTGAATAACTCGCTTATTTGACAGCTGACGTAAAAATGTCACTGAAGCAAAAATGTAGCCTGAAATGTCAGCTTTCAGAAAATATGGTCGCTTAAGTTAATCGGTTTAGTCGTTTTGCCGCTAGAGGGCGTCAAAGTCGCTAAATAAAAAAAAACACTGATTTTTTGACACTTGTCGCTTTGACCTCGAATAACTCGCTTATTTGACAGCTGACGTAAAAATGTCACTGAAGCAAAAATGTAGCCTGAAATGTCAGCTTTCAGAAAATATGGCCGCTCAAGTTAATCGGTTTAGTCGTTTGGCCGCTAGAGGGCGTCAAAATCAACAAGGTTTTCACCTCAAACTAATTTTTGACACTTTTCACTTTGGCCTTGAATAACTCGCTTATTTGACAGTTGACGTGAAAATGTCACTGAAACAAAAAGATAGCCCATAGTGTCAGCTTTCAGAAAATATGGCCGCTCAAATTAATCGGTTACACCGTTAGGCCGCTAGAGGGCGTCAAAGTGGCAACCAACCACGTCAAGTCACTCGTCCAATCAAACGCGAATAACTCGCTCGTTTGCGACACCCGGTATAGACATTTTTACATCAAACGAAAGCCAATCAAATGGCCGATACGCCCGTAACACTCACCACCCTGTATATACGGTCAATTTCCGGCTAATTTGACTTCCGTTTGACGGGGAATTGGTATGCAAGCCAGCCGGCCCGAATACGGGCCTGGATTTCGTAATTTGTGGGGGGCGCTCAAGTTTTTTTCCTGCCAGGGGCGTACTCGAGTTTTTCACACCATTCCAGCCGGAAAAATGCAAATTTTCCCCCAAAAAACCCTCAATTTGATGACGTCACACGCAAATTACTCACGAACGTACTATACATTGCCCTGGGGGGGGGGGGAAAGGGATTTGACCGTCTTTTGTTTGCTTGGGTACGCCCCTGGTACACACAATCCAAGTGTGCTGTGGCGAGGAGTTGTTCGGTCGCAGTCGGCCGTGGACGTTCGAGAACAAAAGACAGTCGGGGCCCCCCCGAAAGAAAAACATGTGCGCGCATTTCCGTTTCCGGTCACGTGGTTCCCAGTGATTTTCTCGCGAGTTTTCCACGTGACTGATGACGTCACGCCAGTGCGGCAACACCGCCATATCGCACGACCCCAAATCCGGTCCAGGGAACTTTGGTCTGGTTAGTACAGTGGCGGCCATTTTTGTTTTTACTGGGCACGTTTACACCGTTACGGTGACGATCGCCGTTTTTCCGCGATAACTCCCTAACCGGGCACTTTTCGCCACAACGCTCCCTCACGGAAATTGTAGGGGACAGTCAGGGCTACATTTTTGCTTCAGTAACATTTTGACGTATCTGTCAAACTAAGCGAGTTATTGGGTGTCAAAGTGACCGGAATTCCAACGTGACACAATCGAGTGCATTAAAAGTTTCCACGCGCAAAAACTCGCTTATTTGACACTTTTCTGACAAACAGGTAATCTAACAAGTTGTAGGGGACAATCAGGGCTACATTTTTGCTTCAGTAACATTTTGACGTATCTGTCATAATAACCGAGTTATTGGGTGTCAAAGTGACCGGAATTCCAATGTGACACAATCGAGTGCATTGAAAGTTTCCACGCGCAAAAACTCGCCTATTTGACACTTTTCTGACAAACACGTAATCTGACAAGTTGTAGGGGACAGTCAGGGCTACAAATTCAGTTAAGTGACATTTTGACGTATCTGTCAAAATAACTGGGTTAAAGCAGGTCAAACTGACAGAAAGTACAATTTGTGCAAAAACTCGCTTATTTGACACTTTTCTGACAAACACGTAATCTGACAAGTTGTAGGGGACAGTCAGGGCTACAAATTCAGTTAAGTGACATTTTGACGTATCTGTCAAAATAACCGAGTTAAAGCAGGTCAAACTGACGGGAATTACAATTTGACAGAATCAAGCGCATTGAAAGTTTCCACGCGCAAAAACTCGCTTATTTGACACTTTTCTGACAAACACGTAATCTGACAAGTTGTAGGGGACAGTCAGGGCTACAAATTCGGTTAAGTGACATTTTGACGTATCTGTCATAATAACTGAGTTAAAGCAGGTCAAACTGACAGGAAGTACAATTTGTGCAAAAACTCGCTTATTTGACACTTTTCTGACAAACACGTAATCTGACAAGTTGTAGGGGACAATCAGGGCTACATTTTTGCTTCAGTAACATTTTGACGTATCTGTCATAATAACCGAGTTATTGGGTGTCAAAGTGACCGGAAATTCCAATGTGACACAATCGAGTGCATTGAAAGTTTCCACCCGCAATAACTCGCCTATTTGACACTTTTCTGACAAACACGTAATCTGACAAGTTGTCGAGAATAGTCAGGGCTACAAATTCATTTAAGTGACATTTTGACGTATCTGTCATAATAACTGAGTTAAAGCAGGTCAAACCGACGGGAAGTACAATTTGTGCAAAAACTCGCTTATTTGACACTTTTCTGACAAACACGTAATCTGACAAGTTGTAGGGGACAGTCAGGGCTACAAATTCAGTTAAGTGACATTTTGACGTATCTGTCAAACTAACCGAGTTATTGGGTGTCAAAGTGACCGGACATCCAACGTGACACAATCGAGTGCATGGAAAGTTTCCACGCGCAAAAACTCGCTTATTTGACACTTTTCTGACAAACGCGTAATCTGACAAGTTGTAGCGTACAGTCAGGGCTACAAATTCAGTTAAGTGACATTTTGACGTATCTGTCAAACTAACCGAGTTATCGGGTGTCAAATTCGATGTTGTGTTTGTGTCAGTTTAACGTCATTTTCCGGCCAAACTAGAGGTTCTACGAAAAAATGTTATTCTTGACAAAAGTTGCCTTTTGATTTGCTTGAGCCACCCTGTAAATTTCAGCCCGCTCACTCTAACCGTTTTGGAGATATGGACTATTTCAGGCGGGCCTAATCTGGTTTAAGTACCCAGACCACCCACGTGACCGTTTCTAGCCACTCAGCCCACAGAAAATCTGGTTTTTTCACTTCCCACACAACTCAAGTGCCTTATGGCTTTTTTCCCACTTAAAACGGTCGAGAAATGCAAAAAGTACGGTTAGAAACTTACGGTACACTCTGTTGCAAAATTTTCCAGCTGTCAAACGTCACTCTGTGACGTTTCAACCCCTGCAGCTCGGTCGGGAGGGGGAATTTGGCGAAAAGCGTAGAAATAAAAGTTGTAGAGGGTGTCGCCCTCTATCGAAAGTGTTTCGAGGTGTTTTTGCGTGCAGCGCCTCCTAACGGAGTTATCGGACAAAAAGTGTGCGCACGCACCCCTTGTAAAGGTGCAAAGTAATGACGCATTTTAACGCCCTCTAGCGGTCAAACCGTTTCACTTAAAATGCAATGTTGCCATATCTTTGGAAAGCCCTTTTAATTAGCTATCCATTGGTGTATAAAAATATATACCGAGTGGACCAAATATGGAAGTTATACAGGGTTGAATGCAACACTGCACTAAAAAAGTGACAAAAAGCTGGGTTGACTTTAACTCCCTCTAGCGGTCAAACCGTTTGACTTAAAATGCAATGTTGCCATATCTTTGGAAAGCCCTTTTCATTAGCTATCTATTGGTGTACAAAAATATATACCGAGTGGACCAAATAAGCGAGTTATTCAGGGTTGAATGCAACACTGCACTAAAAAAGTGACAAAGAGCTGGGTTGACTTTAACTCCCTCTAGCGGTCACACCGTTTGACTTAAAATGCAATGTTGCCATATCTTTGGAAAGCCCTTTTCATTAGCTATCCATTGGTGTACAAAAATATATACCGAGTGGACCAAATATGGAAGTTATTCAGGATTGAATGCAACACTGCACTAAAAAAGTGACAAAAAGTTGGGTTGACTTTAACTCCCTCTAGCGGTCACACCGTTTGACTTAAAATGCAATGTTGCCATATCTTTGGAAAGCCCTTTTCATTAGCTATCCATTGGTGTATAAAAATATATACCGAGTGGACCAAATATGGAAGTTATTCAGGATTGAATGCAACACTGCACTAAAAAAGTGACAAAAAGCTGGGTTGACTTTAACTCCCTCTAGCGGCCAAACCGTTTGACTTAAAATGCAATGTTGCCATATTTTTGGAAAGCCCTTTTCATTAGCTATCCATTGGTGTATAAAAATATATACCGAGTGGACCAAATATGGAAGTTATTCAGGGTTGAATGCAACACTGCACTAAAAAAGTGACAAAAAGCTGGGTTGACTTTAACTCCCTCTAGCGGTCAAACCGTTTGACTTAAAATGCAATGTTGCCATATTTTTGGAAAGCCCTTTTCATTAGCTATCCATTGGTGTACAAAAATATATACCGAGTGGACCAAATATGGAAGTTATACAGGGTTGAATGCAACACTGCACTAAAAAAGTGACAAAAAGCTGGGTTGACTTTAACTCCCTCTAGCGGTCAAACCGTTTGACTTAAAATGCAATGTTGCCATATTTTTGGAAAGCCCTTTTCATTAGCTATCCATTGGTGTACAAAAATATATACCGAGTGGACCAAATATGGAAGTTATACAGGGTTGAATGCAACACTGCACTAAAAAAGTGACAAAAAGCTGGGTTGACTTTAACTCCCTCTAGCGGTCAAACCGTTTGACTTAAAATGCAATGTTGCCATATCTTTGGAAAGCCCTTTTCATTAGCTATCCATTGGTGTATAAAAATATATACCGAGTGGACCAAATATGGAAGTTATTCAGGGTTGAATGCAACACTGCACTAAAAAAGTGACAAAAAGCTGGGTTGACTTTAACTCCCTCTAGCGGTCAAACCGTTTCACTTAAAATGCAATGTTGCCATATCTTTGGAAAGCCCTTTTCATTAGCTATCGATTGATGTATAAAAATATATACCGAGTGGACCAAATAAGCGAGTTATTCACGTTTGAACCAATCAGTGTACAGAAAGGGTGCAACAAACTTTGACGCCCCCTGGCGGCCAAACGATGCAATTTTCGGGGAGTTTTCGCGCGGATTACGCTAATTAAACGGCAACGTGGCAACAGCGCACTAGAATATTGTTTTTTGTATCGGTTCCCAGGCCGTTTTGCCCGTACAAAGCGTAGGTGGCCAACATCTGTTGGCCTTTTGTGTGCCCGAGAGACTTTGAGAATTTTTCCTGGCCGAACCGTTCGAGCTTTGGTCACGATTTTTACGGTGCAGAGTGCCCGAAGCCTGTCCTGTGCACTGTAAAAATTTCGGCGAATTTCGCTGAAAAACAGGGACGTAGCGAGGAAAAAACCGGATCGGTGTCTTGAGGGGCTGATTTTTTGAAATTTTTTTTGACAGGTGACAGTTGTGACATTGACAGGTCGGTAGGATTGAAGGGGACACCCGAAAGATTGTGTGTGATTTTTTTTGGATTTTTTGCTTGCCCCGTTTGGTCGCCAGAGGGCTTTCGAAGCGTTACTGTCATTATTTTGGCAAGTTTCTCGAACTGGGTGACAGCTACTGTCAAACTGACAGTTCCAGTGGATTCCCCGTCCCCGATTTAGTCGAAAACGAGTACCATAAAGCCTGCGTTATTTTAATCCAAAATGGCCGAAATTGCAAATGGCGTCCCCAAGCCGCCATTTTGATTTTTTCGTAAAAATTCGAGTTTGGGCTCGTTTTCTACTAAATCGAGGACGGGGAATACGATGGTGGGATTAGTTTTCCTCTATCACCTCAGACAGCACGAGAAACTGCCAATTTTCGGGTTGTTTGATGAGATATCGTAAAACTGACTGCACCACTAGATTGGACATCACCGAATTAGTCAAAAACCACCTTTCACTCGTAACGTTCCGTTAGAAACTAACAAAGTTACTTTAAACCTGTCACTTTTGACAGCCAGAAACGTCGAAACCCTTCCGATTTCACTAGGCTTCATGGTACTCGTTTTCGACTAATTTGGGGACGGGGAATCTATTCCAGCTGTCAAAATGACAGTAACTGTCACCCAGTTCGAGAAACTGGCGATTTCCGGGTTGTTTGAAGAGATATCCAAAAAGTGACTTCACCAATGGATTGGGCGTCCCAAAATTAGTCAAAAACCACCCTTCACTCGTTTTGTTAAAAAAACGCTTAAGATGCTTTATTGTTAATCTGTCACTTTGACAGCTAATAACGTCAAAACCAGTCCGATTTCACCAGGCTTCATGGTACTCGTTTTCGACTAACTCGGGGACGGGGAATCCATTCCAGCTGTCAAAATGACAGTAGCTGTCACCCAGTTCGAGAAACTGGCAATTTCCGGGTTGTTTGTGGAGATATCCAAAAAGTGACTTCACCAATGGATTGGGCGCCCCAAAATTAGTCTCAACGTTCAAGGGATTAGTTTTTTCCCTCACTCGTAAGTTGCGCCGAGCTGCTCCGCTCTATACTTTCGGAACTGTTCGGAAAACGTCCCGAATTTGCCCGATCGCACAGGAAACGCCGAGCGGGACGGATCCCGGGCAGTGTGACGTCACACGGCGTGTCATTCTCATCCCGCGTTCCGTCCCGTTCCGTTCGTAAATTCCGTCCCGTTCCGGGTCAATTCGGGGCGTTCCGAACGGTCCAAAGTGCCAATTTAATGTGTTCCACCGTTCCATTAGTGTTCCATAAGTGTTCCGCCATGTTTTAGAGGGTTTTAGTATGTTTAAAGGCTGGAAATTCGGCAGCAAACAGGTAGGGAAAGCCGGGGGCGCATTTCCCGGTTTTACGAGGGGATGAAGGGGGTAGTGTGCGGAAGGTCGTTGTTTCACCCCCTCACCCCTTTCATCCCGCACACATTTAACGTGGAATCGATTGTGCGGTCGCGAAAACTAGATTTTGCGGGCGGAAAGTGACGTTACTCGCACTGGGTGACAGTTACTGTCATTTTGACAGTTGCAATCGATTCCCCGTCCCCGAGTTAGTCGAAAACGAGTACCATGAAGCCCAGTGAAATCGGACTGGTTTTGACGTTATTAGCTGTCAAAGTGACAGATTAACAATAATGCATCTCAAGCGTTTTTTTTAACAAAACGAGTGAAGGGTGGTTTTTGACTAATTTTGGGGCGCCCAATCCATTGGTGAAATCACTTTTTTGATATCTCCACAAACAACCCGGAAATCGCCAGTTTCTCGAACTGGGTGACAGTTACTGTCATTTTGACAGCTGGAATGGATTCCCCGTCCCCAAATTAGTCGAAAACGAGTACCATCAAGCCTAGTGAAATCGGACTGGTTTTGACGTTATTAGCTGTCAAAGTGACAGATTAACAATAATGCATCTCAAGCGTTTTTTTTAACAAAACGAGTGAAGGGTGGTTTTTGACTAATTTTGGGGCGCCCAATCCATTAGTGAAATCACTTTTTTGATATCTCCACAAACAACCCGGAAATCGCCAGTTTCTCGAACTGGGTGACAGTTACTGTCTTTTTGACAGCTGGAATGGATTCCCCGTCCCCGAGTTAGTCGAAAACGAGTACCATGAAGCCTGGTGAAATCGGACTGGTTTTGACGTTATCAGCTGTCAAAGTGACAGATTAACAATAATGCATCTCAAGCGTTTTTTAAACAAAACGAGTGAAGGGTGGTTTTTGACTAATTTTGGGGCGCCCAATCCATTGGTGAAATCACTTTTTTGATATCTCCACAAACAACCCGGAAATCGCCAGTTTTTCGAACTGGGTGACAGTTACTGTCATTTTGATAGTTGCAATCGATTCCCCGTCCCCAAATTAGTCGAAAACGAGTACCATAAAGTCTAGTGAAATCAGAAGGGTTTTGACGTTTCTGGCTGTCAAAAGTGACAGGTTTAAAGTAACTTTGTTAGTTTCTAACGGAACGTTACGAGTGAAGAGTGGTTTTTGACTAATTCGGGGATGTCCAATCTAGTGGTGCAGTCACTTTTACGATATCTCATCAAACAACCCGAAAATTGGCAGTTTCTCGTGCTGTCTGAGGTGCTAGAGAAAAACTAACCCCACCATCGTAATCCCCGTCCTCGATTTAGTAGAAAACGAGCCCAAACTCGATTTTTTAGGAAAAAATCAAAATGGCGGCTCGGGGACGCCATTTGCAATTTCGGCCATTTTGGATTGAGATAACGCAGGCTTGATGGTACTCGTTTTCGACTAAATCGTGGTCGGGGAATCCACTGGAACTGTCAGTTTGACAATAGCTGTCACCCAGTTCGAGAAACGTCACTTTACCTGTCAAAAATTACGTTTAAAGGCCTGTAACTTGTCAATCAGGGCGCGCACGCGCACAACTATAGAAACCTTTTTTGTAGAGAATTTAATTCCCTACAATTTGGCGTAAAAAAAGTGTCACATTTTTCTACAGGGTGAGCAAATTTTTGACTGAAATTTTGGTTTTTTTTTCAGGGTCTCGACCCTACCGCCCACATGAAACCGTTGACCACGGAAATTGCCGCCCCCCGCATTGACAGCTATCGATTTTCCATGGCCAACTTGGAGGACTCGCAGGACGTCGATTTGGACGCCATTTTGGGCGAATTGTGCGCGCTGGAAACGGTCTGCGACCAGGAAATTGGACGGGCGCGCGAAAAACGATTTTCCGGTAAGTCGACTGAACTTTGATTGCCCGTAACTCGGTTAGTTTTGGGGTTAGGAGAAAAATTAAAAAACCGTTTTGTGGGGAATTTGATTCTCTACAAAACTGGTAGAGGGCGTTTTGGCGCTACGGCGTTGAATAACGGAGATACGGGATGAAAACTGTGCCGGGGCACTTTTCTGACACCTGTCACTTTAACTTTGAATAACTCGCTTATTTGACAGTTGACGTCAAAATGTCACTGAAGCAAAAAGATAGCCCAGAGTGTGAGCTTTCAGAAAATATGGCCGCTTAAGTTAATCGGTTTAGTCGTTTGGCCGCTAGAGGGCGTCAAAAAGTAATTTTGACATCTCGCACTTTGACTTGGAATAACTCGCTTATTTGACAATTGACGTCAAAATGTCATTGAAGCAAAAATGTAGCCCAGAGTGTGAGCTTTCAGAAAATATGGCCGCTTAAGTTAATCGGTTTAGTCGTTTGGCCGCTAGAGGGCGTCAAAATCAACAGAGTTTTCACGTCAAACTAATTTTGACACTTTTCACTTTGGCCTTGAATAACTCGCTTATTTGACAGTTGACGTCAAAATGTCACTGAAGCAAAAAGATAGCCCAGAGTGTGAGCTTTCAGAAAATATGGCCGCTTAAGTTAATCGGTTTAGTCGTTTGGCCGCTAGAGGGCGTCAAAATCAACAGGGTTTTCACGTCAAACAAATTTTGACACTTTTCACTTTGGCCTTGAATAACTCGCTTATTTGACAGTTGACGTCAAAATGTCATTGAAGCAAAAATGTAGCTTAAAGTGTCAGCTTTCAGAAAATATGGTCGCTTAAGTTAATCGGTTTAGTCGTTTAGCCGCTAGAGGGCGTCAAAATCAACAGGGTTTTCACGTCAAACTAATTTTGACACTTTTCACTTTGGCATTCAATAACTGGCTTATTTGACAGTTGACGTCAAAATGTCACTGAAGCAAAAATGTAGCCTGAAATGTCAGCTTTCAGAAAATATGGCCGCTTAAGTTAATCGGTTTAGTCGTTTGGCCGCTAGAGGGCGTCAAAATCAACAGGGTTTTCACGTCAAACAAATTTTGACACTTTTCACTTTGGCCTTGAATAACTCGCTTATTTGACGTTTGACGGCAAAATGTCACTGAAGCAAAAAGTTTGGCCAGACCGAGAACTATCCGAAAACAATTTTTCTACCGGGAAAAACCAATTCTCTCCAGCCAATTCTGGACGATTCCTTCGGGGAAACCAGAAATAACACCGAGTCACGTGACTTTCGCCGGTATTTCGCCATCGGCGCATAAAAGAGGAAAAAGCTATTTTTGGGGTCGTCGTGCACTTGGGGCTCTCGTTCGTTTCGTCCAGGATCTTGAACTTAAAACACTTTTAATAAATACGCTCTTCTGGTCGAAGAGGAATTTTCAAAAAATTCCCACTCCAAAACCACGTGACCTATTGTCAAGATTTGTTTTGCATCGACTAGCCGCAGATGTGGGCAACGTGTGGTAAAAATTTCGTTTCAATCGGTGGGAAAACAGGGTCGTACTGGCCCAAATAGTGAATCACTGTCGTGGTGCGATTTTGACGCCCTCTAGCGGCCAAACGGTGTAACCGATCAACTTAAGCGACCATATTTTCTGAAAGCCCACACTCTGGGCTATCTTTTTGCTTCAGTGACATTTTGACGTCAACTGTCAAATAAGCGAGTTATTCAAGGCCAAAGGGAAAAGTGTCAAAATTATTTTAAGGTAAAAACACTGTTGACTTTGACGACCTCTAGCGGCCAAACGACTAAACCGATTAACTTAAGCGGCCATATTTTCTGAAAGCCCACACTCTGGGCTACATTTTTGCTTCAGTGACATTTTGACGTCAACTGTCAAATAAGCGAGTTATTCAAGGCCAAAGTGAAAAGTGTCAAAATTAGTTTAAGGTAAAAACTCTGTTGACTTTGACGACCTCTAGCGGCCAAACGACTAAACCGATCAACTTAAGCGGCCATATTTTCTGAAAGCTCACACTCTGGGCTACATTTTTGCTTCAGTGACATTTTGACGTCAACTGTCAAATAAGCGAGTTATTCAAGGCCAAAGTGAGAAGTGTCAAAATTAGTTTCACCTTAAAAACTCTGTGGACTTTGACGTCCTCTAGCGGCCAAACGACTAAACCGATCAACTTAAGCGGCCATATTTTCTGAAAGCTCACACTCTGGGCTACATTTTTGCTTCAGTGACATTTTGACGTCAACTGTCAAATAAGCGAGTTATTCAAGGCCAAAGTGAAAAGTGTCAAAATTAGTTTGAGGTCAAAACCCTGTTGACTTTGACGCCCTCTAGCGGCCAAACGACTAAACCGATTAACTTAAGCGACCATATTTTCTGAAAGCCCACACTCTGGGCTACATTTTTGCTTCAGTGACATTTTGACGTCAACTGTCAAATAAGCGAGTTATTCAAGGCCAAAGTGAAAAGTGTCAAAATTAGTTTAAGGTAAAAACTCTGTTGACTTTGACGACCTCTAGCGGCCAAACGACTAAACCGATTAACTTAAGTGGCCATATTTTCTGAAAGCTCACACTCTGGGCTACATTTTTGCTTCAGTGACATTTTGACGTCAACTGTCAAATAAGCGAGTTATTCAAGGCCAAAGTGAAAAGTGTCAAAATTAGTTTAAGGTAAAAACTCTGTTGACTTTGACGACCTCTAGCGGCCAAACGACTAAACCGATCAACTTAAGCGGCCATATTTTCTGAAAGCTCACACTCTGGGCTACATTTTTGCTTCAGTGACATTTTGACGTCAACTGTCAAATAAGCGAGTTATTCAAGGCCAAAGTGAAAAGTGTCAAAATTAGTTTAAGGTAAAAACTCTGTTGACTTTGACGACCTCTAGCGGCCAAACGACTAAACCGATCAACTTAAGCGGCCATATTTTCTGAAAGCTCACACTCTGGGCTACATTTTTGCTTCAGTGACATTTTGACGTCAACTGTCAAATAAGCGAGTTATTCAAGGCCAAAGTGAAAAGTGTCAAAATTAGTTTGAGGTGAAAACCCTGTTGACTTTGACGCCCTCTAGCGGCCAAACGACTAAACCGATTAACTTAAGCGGCCATATTTTCTGAAAGCTCACACTCTGGGCTACATTTTTGCTTCAGTGACATTTTGACGTCAACTGTCAAATAAGCGAGTTATTCAAGGCCAAAGTGAAAAGTGTCACAGTGGTTGTTGCTGCAACCTGTCACTTTGACAGCAAATAACGTCAAAACCCTTCCGATTTCGCTGGGCTTTATGGTACTCGTTTTCGACTAACTTGGGGACGGGGAATCCATTTCTGATGTCATTTTGACAGTAACTGTCACCCAGTTCGAGAAACGTCATTTTTTGCAGATGTTCAAAAACTTTCCCACCACGACTCGCGCACTCACAGTCGTTCCTCCTCCGAGGCTTCGAGGGGATTGAGTGACGACTCAATTTTGAGTCTCAAAATTGAGGGAGGCAGGACAGAGTCCCCGGACAACGACTCGGCCTTCAGTGATACCGTTTCGATGCTGTCCAGCGAGTCGTCGGCGAGTAGTGGGGGAAGTGGGGCCAAACCTCAATCTTTGAGGTTACCGCCCACTCATCAGGTTTGAGGGATTTTTGAGGGATTTTTTCGATAACTTTTTGGAGAAATTCCAGGACGACGCGTCCCGTATCAAAGCGGAAAAAATCAGGATGGCCATGGAGAAGATCAAGGAGGCCAACATACAGAAACTGTTCGTCAAAGTGTTTACCAGCGATGGATCGGCCAAATCGTTATTGGTCGACGAGAAAATGTTGTGCTCGTACGTCACCAGACTGTTGGCTGATAAAAATCACGTGAAAATGGACCCGAAATGGGCGATTGTAGAACATTTGCCCGACCTTTACATGGGTGAGTAGCCATTTTGGATCGAACTAGCCCAGGCTTGATGGTACTCGTTTTCGACTAAATTGGGGTCAGGGAATCCATTTTTGACGTCAGTTTGACAGTAGCTGTCACCCAGTTCAAGAAACTTGAAAAAAATCGAGTGGGTGAGGAGTTACATAAAAACCAGCTCCACCATTGAATTCCCCGTCCTCGATTTAGTAGAAAACGAGTATAATCTCGATTTTTTCAAAAAAATCAAAATGGCGGCCAATAGCATAATTTTGCAATTTCCGCCATTTTGAAACGAAATAGCCCAGTCTTGATGGTACTCCTTTTCGACTAATTTGGGGATGGGGAATCCATTGCAACTGTCAGTTTGACAGTAGCTGTCACCCAGTTCGAGAAACTGCCCCTAAAACCACTTTCCTGGAGGTTGAAAAGAAAATTATCACCACCATCGGATTCCCCGTCCCCGATTTAGTAGAAAACGACTACAAACTCGATTTTTTTGAAAAAATTCAAAATGGCGTCTGTGGGAGCCATTTGCAATTTCCGCCATTTTGGCTTGAGATAAAGGGGTCTTGATGGTACTCGTTTTCGACTAATTTGGGGATGGGGAATCCATTGCAACTGTCAGTTTGACAGTAGCTGTCACCCAGTTCGAGAAACTGCCCCTAAAACCACTTTCCTGGAGGTTGAAAAGAAAATTATCACCACCATCGGATTCCCCGTCCTCGTTTTAGTAGAAAACGACTACAAACTCGATTTTTTTGAAAAAAATCAAAATGGCGTCTGTGGGAGCCATTTGCAATTTCCGCCATTTTGGCTTGAGATAAAGGGGTCTTGATGGTACTCCTTTTCGACTAATTTGGGGTCAGGGAATCCATTTCTGACGTCAGTTTGACAGTAGCTGTCATCCAGTTGGAGAAACTTCAAAATTGTTGGCATTTTAGAGCGTTTCTACGAGGACCACGAGCTCCTGGTGGACAATCTGCTGCTCTGGACCAGGGAATCGAAGAACAAGATCTATTTCGCGGAGCGGAACGACAAAATCAGACTGTTCACGCAGCCGGAACAGTTCCTGTTGCCCTGCTTGGATCGCAGCGCCCCCTCCAGCGATTACGACGAACATTCCAGGAATATGCTGCTCGAGGACTTTTTTTCCTCGTCCAATGGCAGTCTGCCTGAGGTTGGTTTTTGGCAAAAATTCAAATTAACCTCAAAATTGACCTGAAAAACTTTTCAGGTGGAAGGTCCGTTGTACCTCAAGGCCGACTCGAAAAAAGGATGGAAAAAGTACCATTTCGTATTGAGGGCGTCTGGACTGTACTACTTTCCCAAAGAGAAAATCAAGAGCGCCAAGGATTTGGTGTGTCTGGCCACTTTCGACAATAATCACGTGAGTATCGGCTGATCCTGGGGAGTTGGAGGAAAATTAACACCACCATCGTATTCCCCGTCCTCGATTTAGTAGAAAACGAGTATAATATCGATTTTTTAGAAAAAAATCAAAATGGCGGTTTTGGGCGCCATTTTGCAATTTCCGCCATTTTGGTTTGAGCTAGCCCAGGCTTCATGGTACTCGTTTTCGACTAATTCGGGGTCGGGGAATCCATTTTTCCAGTCAGTTTGACAGTAGCTGTCACCCAGTTCGAGAAACTTACTACAAATCGAGTGGGTGAGGAGTTAGAGGAAAATTAACACCACCATCGTATTCCCCGTCCTCGATTTAGTAGAAAACGAGTACCATCTCGATTTTTTAGAAAAAAATCAAAATGGCGGTTTTGGGCGCCATTTTGCAATTTCCGCCATTTTGGTTTGAGCTAGCCCAGGCTTTATGGTACTCGTTTTCGACTAATTCGGGGTCGGGGAATCCATTTTTCAAGTCAATTTGACAGTAGCTGTCACCCAGTTCGAGAAACTTACTATAAATCGAGTGGGTGAAGAGTTAGAGGAAAATGGACTTGACCATCGTATTCCCCGTCCTCGATTTAGTAGAAAACGAGTATAATATCGATTTTTTAGAAAAAAATCAAAATGGCGGTTTTGGGCGCCATTTTGCAATTTCCGCCATTTTGGTTTGAGCTAGCCCAGGCTTGATGGTACTCGTTTTCGACTAATTTGGGGATGGGGAATCCATTTTTCCAGTCAGTTTGACAGTAGCTGTCACCCAGTTCGAGAAACTTACTATAAATCGAGTGGGTGAGGAGTTAGAGGAAAATTAACACCACCATCGTATTCCCCGTCCTCGATTTAGTAGAAAACGAGTATAATATCGATTTTTTAGAAAAAAATCAAAATGGCGGTTTTGGGCGCCATTTTGCAATTTCCGCCATTTTGGTTTGAGCTAGCCCAGGCTTTATGGTACTCGTTTTCGACTAATTCGGGGTCGAGGAATCCATTTTTCAAGTCAGTTTGACAGTAGCTGTCATGCAGTTCGAGTGACCTGTCATTTTTACGCGCAGATTTACTACGGCGTGGGCTGGAGGAAGAAATTCAAGGCGCCCACCGACTGGTGTTTTGCCATCAAACACCCCAGACTGCAGGAACCGAAATCGACGAAATTCATCAAGTATTTGTGCGCAGACGATCAATCGACGCTCGCGCAGTGGATGGTGGGCATGCGCATCGCTAAATTCGGCAAACAATTGATGTACAATTATCGGTGAGTTGGTGGGGGGGTGGGGGGGGTTTGAGTCACGTGGTTTTGTAGGGAATTTCACGCTCTACCAGAATGGTGATGACAGTTTTTGCTGTAAAACGTCAAATAAGGGAGTTACAGGCAAAAAACTGAGCTATACCGGCCCTGGAAGGTTTTGACTTCTGTCAAACTTTGACAGCTCATAACTCGGTTACTATGACAGTTAGGCGGGTCGTTTAAACGTCAAAATGTTTGACAGGACCTTAACTTTCTTTTGTTTTCTTAGAAATTTTTTGAAAAATTCCCAAATAACTGAGATACCGGCCCTGGAAGGTTTTGATTGCTGTCAAACTTTGACAGCTCATTACTCGGCTACTATGACAGTTAGGCGGGTCGGTTAAACGTCAAAATGTTTGACAGGACCTTAACTTTCTTTTGTTTTCTTGGAAATTTTTTGAAAAATTCCCAAATAACTGAGATACCGGCCCTGGAAGGTTTTGATTGCTGTCAAACTTTGACAGCTCATTACTCGGTTACTATGACAGTTAGGCGAGTCGTTTAAACGTCAAAATGTTTGACAGGACCTTAACTTTCTTTTGTTTTCTTAGAAATTTTTAGAAAAATTCCCAAATAACTGAGATACCGGCCCTGGAAGGTTTTGATTGCTGTCAAACTTTGACAGCTCATAACTCGGTTACTATGACAGTTAGGCGAGTCGTTTAAACGTCAAAATGTTTGACAGGACCTTAACTTTCTTTTGTTTTCTTGGAAATTTTTTGAAAAATTCCCAAATAACTGAGATACCGGCCCTGGAAGGTTTTGATTGCTGTCAAACTTTGACAGATCATAACTCGGTTACTATGACAGTTAGGCGGGTCGTTTAAACGTCAAAATGTTTGACAGAACATTAACTTTCTTTTGTTTTCTTGGAAATTTTTTGAAAAATTCCCAAATAACTGAGATACCGGCTCTGGAAGGTTTTGACTTCTGTCAAATTTTGACAGCTCATAACTCGGCTACTATGACAGTTAGGCGAGTCATTTAAACGTCAAAATGTTTGACAGGACCTTAACTTTCTTTTGTTTTCTTTGAAATTTTTAGAAAAATTCCCAAATAACTGAGATACCGGCCCTGGAAGGTTTTGATTGCTGTCAAACTTTGACAGCTCATAATTCGCTTACTATGACAGTTAGGCGGGTCGTTGAAACGTCAAAATGTTTGACAGAACCTTAACTTTCTTTTGTTTTCTTGGAAATTTTTTGAAAAATTCCCAAATAACTGAGATACCGGCCCTGGAAGGTTTTGATTGCTGTCAAACTTTGACAGCTCATTACTCGGCTACTATGACAGTTAGGCGGGTCGTTTAAACGTCAAAATGTTTGACAGGACCTTAGCTTTCTTTTGTTTTCTTAGAAATTTTTTCAAAAATTCCCAAATAACTGAGATACCGGCCCTGGAAGGTTTTGATTGCTGTCAAACTTTGACAGCTCATAACTCGGTTACTATGACAGTTAGGCGAGTCGTTTAAACGTCAAAATGTTTGACAGAACCTTAACTTTCTTTTGTTTTCTTGGAAATTTTTTGAAAAATTCCCAAATAACTGAGATACCGGCCCTGGAAGGTTTTGATTGCTGTCAAACTTTGACAGCTCATTACTCGGCTACTATGACAGTTAGGCGGGTCGTTTAAACGTCAAAATGTTTGACAGGACCTTAGCTTTCTTTTGTTTTCTTAGAAATTTTTTCAAAAATTCCCAAATAACTGAGATACCGGCCCTGGAAGGTTTTGATTGCTGTCAAACTTTGACAGCTCATAACTCGGTTACTATGACAGTTAGGCGAGTCGTTTAAACGTCAAAATGTTTGACAGAACCTTAACTTTCTTTTGTTTTCTTTGAAATTTTTTGAAAAATTCCCAAATAACTGAGATACCGGCCCTGGAAGGTTTTGATTGCTGTCAAACTTTGACAGCTCATAACTCGGTTACTATGACAGTTAGGCGAGTCGTTTAAACGTCAAAATGTTTGACAGGACCTTAACTTTCTTTTGTTTTCTTGGAAATTTTTTGAAAAATTCCCAAATAACTGAGATACCGGCCCTGGAAGGTTTTGATTGCTGTCAAACTTTGACAGCTCATTACTCGGTTACTATGACAGTTAGGCGAGTCGTTTAAACGTCAAAATGTTTGACAGAACCTTAACTTTATTTTGTTTTCTTAGAAATTTTTTGAAAAATTCCCAAATAACTGAGATACCGGCCCTGGAAGGTTTTGATTGCTGTCAAACTTTGACAGCTCATAACTCGGCTACTGTGACAGTTAGGCGGGTCGTTTAAACGTCAAAATGTTTGACAGGACCTTAACTTTCTTTTGTTTTCTTGGAAATTTTTTGAAAAATTCCCAAATAACTGAGATACCGGCCCTGGAAGGTTTTGATTGCTGTCAAACTTTGACAGCTCATAACTCGGCTACTGTGACAGTTAGGCGAGTCGTTTAAACGTCAAAATGTTTGACAGAACCTTAACTTTCTTTTGTTTTCTTTGAAATTTTTTGAAAAATTCCCAAATAACTGAGATACCGGCCCTGGAAGGTTTTGACTGCTGTCAAACTTTGACAAAAAAAAAAAAACAAAAAAAAAAACAAATTAACACCACCATCGTATTCCCCGTCCTCGATTTAGTAGAAAACGAGTATAATATCGATTTTTTAGAAAAAAATCAAAATGGCGGTTTTGGGCGCCATTTTGCAATTTCCGCCATTTTGGTTTGAGTTAGCCCAGGCTTGATGGTACTCGTTTTCGACTAATTTGGGGTCAAGGAATCCATTGCAACTGTCAGTTTGACAGTAGCTGTCACCCAGTTCGAGTAACCTGTCATTTTTTGTGGTTTAAAGGGCAAAATGCCGGATAACTCGCTTATTTGACGTTTTTCGGTAAAAATCTCAAGAAGCTCATTTGTAGAGAATGAAATTCTCTACAACTTTTATTCTTAACGTTTTTTCGCTAAACCATCAAATAGCAAAATTGTGGGTGATAGTGAATTTCTAGGGTCAGTTTAGTGACTGTCTGTGTTTTTGCCGGATAACTCGCTTATTTGACGTTTTTCGGTAAAATCCTTAAGAAGCTAATTTGTAGAGAATTTCATTCTCTACAACTTTTATTCTTAACGTTTTTTTGATAATCCCTCGAATAACGGAGTTGTGGGCATTTTTCCCAACTTTAGGTCGCTGATGGACGAGCTGGCGCAGGAGGAGATGGACATTTTGGCGAATGCGCGCAGCTGTTCGGTTCAGTCGATTGCCGCGCAATCGAGCAGCACCACGCCCACGGCCTACTCGGGCAGCGAGGCCGGATACGGAACCGCTTCCGGTAGCGACATCTACACGACGAGTGACGTAAGCACCGTTTCCGGTCGGCGCAGTCGCGGCAGCAGCTCTAGTTCGAGCGGTTGCCTGTCAGATGGCGCTTCGTCCTGCGAAAACGCTTTCGATTGCGAATTCTCCATGGGTGAGTTGAAATTCAAAATGGAAAATATTTTTTGACAATTTTTAGGGCGTGGCCCCCGTAAAAAATGACATTTTGACAGATGGGAGATGAAAGAGCGTTTAAAAACGAACATTTTAAGCTTTTTACGGTCGTCGTAGCTTGAAAACTAAGCGAGTTATGGTATTTTGAAAATTTGGGTGCAATTTTCCCAAAAAAAAGTCAAAAACTGCACTTTTGCCTCAAAAAAGTTGAATATCTCGGAAACGGTTAGAGTTACGGAAATTTTGCAAAGAAACAAAAATGAAGAGCGGTTTGAGGGGAATATTTTGAGTTTTTTTCGGTTGCTGAAATCCAAAAAATAAGCGAGATACAGAATTTTCAAAATTTTCAAAAAAAAGTCAAATATCTCAGGAACGGTTTGAGTTACGGAAATTTTGCAAGAGACTAAAAATGTTTAGAATGCTTTCTTGCATCTAAAACCGATAAAAAAAAGCAACAAAAATACAAAATTTTGAAAAATGTTTATTAAAGTTTGAAAAAAAAAATAAAAATTTAATATCTCGGAAACGGTTAGAGTTACGGAAATTTTACAAGAAAACAAAAATTAAGAGCAATTTAAGAGAAATATTTTGAGTTTTTTCTGGTCGCTGAAATCCAAAAAATAACCGAGATACTGAATTTTAAAAATTGCAATGCAATTTGAACACCCTGTATATGTTTAATTGTAGTGCCCTTTGCGGGAGATGAAAGAGCGTTTAAAAACGAACATTTTCAGCTTTTTACGGTCGTCGTAGCTTGAAAACTAAGCGAGTTATGGAATTTTGAAAATTTGGGTGCAATTTTCCAAAAAAAAGTCAAAAACTGAAATTTCGCCTCAAAAAAGTTGAATATCTCGGAAACGGTTAGAGTTACGGAAATTTTGCAAAGAAACAAAAATAAAGAGCGGTTTGAGGGGAATATTTTGAGTTTTTTTCGGTTGCTGAAATCCAAAAAATAAGCGAGATACAGAATTTTCAAAATTTTCAAAAAAAAGTCTAATATCTCGGGAACGGTTCGAGTTACGGAAATTTTGCAACAGACCGAAAATGTTTAGAATGCTTTCTTGCATCTAAAACCGATAAAAAAAAGCAACAAAAATACAAAATTTTGAAAAATGTTTATTAAAGTTTTTTTAAAAAAAAAAAAAATTAATATCTCGGAAACGGTTAGAGTTACGGAAATTTTACAAGAAAACAAAAATAAAGAGTAATTTAAGAGAAATTATTTGAGTTTTTTCTGGTCGCTGAAATCCTAAAAATAACCGAGATACAGAATTTTAAAAATTGCAATGCAATTTGGACACCCTGTATATGTTTAATTGCGGTGCACTTTGCGGGAGGTGAAAGAGCGTTTAAAGACGAACATTTTAAGCTTTTTACGGTCGTCGTAGCTTGAAAACTAAGCGAGTTATGGTATTTTGAAAATTTGGGTGCAATTTTCCCAAAAAAAAGTCAAAAACTGCACTTTTGCCTCAAAAAAGTTGAATATCTCGGAAACGGTTAGAGTTACGGAAATTTTGCAAAGAAACAAAAATAAAGAGCGGTTTGAGGGGAATATTTTGAGTTTTTTTCGGTTGCTGAAATCCAAAAAATAACCGAGATACTGAATTTCCAAAATTTTCAAAAAAAAGTCAAATATCTCAGGAACGGTTTGAGTTACGGAAATTTTGCAAGAGACCAAAAATGTTTAGAATGTGTTTTTGTATCTGAAACCAATAAAAAAAAGCAACAAAAATACAAAATTAAAAAAAAAAAAAAAAGTAAAAAAAAAATTAAGTTTCAAAAAAAATTGAGACCTTGAATGTCACGTGGTAATTTTTTTCAAAATGGCGGCCTTAGCCAAAATTTTTATTAAAAAGAAAAAATAAATAAAAAAAAAATTAAAAAAATTAAAAGTAATTTTTTTTTTTTTTTAAATTTTTTTGACAGGTTTGACGTTTTCGCGGTATAACTCGCTTATTTGACGTTTTACGACAAAACCGGTCATAATCGATTTTGTAGAGAATTCAATTCTCTACAACTTTCTTTTTTAAAGTTTCCTTCTAATCCCTCAAATAACCGAGTTATTCAGGATCGAAGTTGTGCTGTCACTTTTTGACAGTTTTGAAAATTTTGACAGTTTTGTCAATTTTGACAGATTTCATATTATTCGCAGGCACCATCAAACGAAAACCGTCGATGAAACCGAATTTACCCCTCACCAACATGACCAGACAATTGAAGGAGGTGGGGGAAACGAGGGAGGAGGGCGGGGCCCTCCCCTCCCCCACCCTCACCTACACCAATAGCGGCACGTTGACGCGACGTCACAGCAGGTGGGCGTGGCCTATTCCCCCTCCCCCCCTCCCTTCCTTCACGCCCCTAACTGGTCAAAATGACGTCATTTTTCAGGCGGAAATCCACGAACGACGATTCGTCCAATAGCGGCACGCTAAAGCGCCAGTACAAGTCACGTGGGTCGGTCGAGTCGATGGGAGGGCGGAGCGGAGGCTCCACCCCTTTGGCGGGGACTCCGGTGAGGGAACGCCCCGCCCCACTCAGTCCCAGCATGGTGAGTAGCTGTTGTTTTAACACCCTGTAACTTTGTTATTTGGCCACTGAGCCAAAAAATGTAGAGAAGGTAAGTTGTAGAGAATTAAATTCTCTACAATTTTGCTTCTGAAGGTTTTTTCGATTGGTGGGCTAATAACTGAGCTGGAAGGGTTTGAAGTTGCACGGTCGCTTGAAGCACTTTAGTGCACCCATTTCCATGTTTTTCCGGTGCAACTCGGCTAGTTTGAGAGATACGACAAAACCGACTTTACCAGCGTCTTTTCCGGGAAATTTTAGCATAAAATGACATTGAGATGGACTCTCTAGCTCAAAAAGCAACAAAGTTGGGATTTAGTGCGGGCAAAACACTTTCCGCACACAACTTTTTTGTTTTCTAATTTAGACCCCCCAAGTGACCACTCGTTTTCGACTAATTTGGGGTCGCTGATTTCAAATCCGTGGTCAGAATTTACGTAACTTTCACCCACTTCGACTTTCCAGCAAAATCAAAGTGAAAAACATGTTTTTTCGGTGCAACTCGGTTAGTTTGAGAGATATAACAAAACCGACTTTACCAGCGTCTTTTCCGGGAAATTTTAGCATAAAATGACATTGAGATGGACTCTCTAGCTCAAAAAGCAACAAAGTTGGGTTTTAGTGCGAGCAAAACACTTTCCGCACACAACTTTTTTGTTTTCTAATTTAGACCCCCCAAGTGACCACTCGTTTTCGACTAATTTGGGGTCGCTGATTTCAAATCCGTGGTCAGAATTTATGTAACTTTCACCCAGAGCGACTTTCCAGCAAAATCAAAGTGAAAAACATGTTTTTCCGGTGCAACTCGGTTAGTTTGAGAGATATAACAAAACCGACTTTACCAGCGTCTTTTCCGGGAAATTTTAGCATAAAATGACATTGAGATGGACTCTCTAGCTCAAAGAGCAACAAAGTTGGGTTTTAGTGCGAGCAAAACACTTTCCGCACACAACTTTTTTGTTTTCTACTTTAGACCCCCCAAGTGACCACTCGTTTTCGACTAATTTGGGGTCGCTGATTTCAAATCTGCGGTCGGAATTTACGTAACTTTCACCCAGTTCGACTTTCCAGCAAAATCAAAGTGAAAAACATGTTTTTCCGGTGCAACTCGGTTAGTTTGAGAGATATAACAAAACCGACTTTACCAGCGTCTTTTCCGGGAAATTTTAGCATAAAATGACATTGAGATGGACTCTCTAGCTCAAAAAGCAACAAAGTTGGGTTTTAGTGCGAGCAAAACACTTTCCGCACACAACTTTTTTGTTTTCTAATTTAGACCCCCCAAGTGACCACTCGTTTTCGACTAATTTGGGGTCGCTGATTTCAAATCCGCGGTCAGAATTTACGTAACTTTTACCCAGTTCGACTTTCTAGCAAAATCACTCCTTTACCGTGCTAGTTAGGGAGGAAACTCATTGAAGAATTTTTGTGGAGCGTTAAAATTTGTTGCAGACCGAATCGATGACGTCACTGCCGCCCCCACCCGAATCGCACGGTGACGTCATCAACGATCCGCCCAGTTATCAGCTGCCGCCTCCGCCGCCCGAACTGTACCACTCCACGTTGTCTTTGGATAGTTTGCCGCCCCCGCCCCACCCCGGGGACTTGCCGCCCCTCACCGACGACCTGAGCGGTAGCCAGCTGAGTTTAATGTCCCTCCCCCCGCCCCCCGAGGAGAAATCCCCTCCCGAAGGGGGCGTGTCTCCTGACAGAACCCCCACTCAGTCCAGACTGACCACTCCCACCGCAACCCCGCCCACCTCGCCCAACCAATCGGGACAGAATCACGACAGACAAGCCCCGCCTCCTTACGTCCATCCCCCCCACTATTCCCTCCCCAATTTCGGACGCGCAGACATCCTCAGATCCTCGATTCGTCCGCCTCGTCCCGCCTCCTCACCCGACAAGAAGAAAATCACGTTCAATCTGCCGCAAGAGGTGCCGCCCCTTCCGCGCAAACCGCCCCCGCCCAAACGGGCGGAATCCACCAAACTGTCCAGCCCGAAAAAATTGGCGGAACCGCCACGTGACTTTTTGCGCGACCTCCAACGGGTCATGCGCAAAAAGTGGCAGGTGGCGCAAAAATGCAAATTGGAACCGGAGACCACGCCCCACGAGGTTCTGGGGTTCCGCGACCCGCCCCCCCCCCTTCCCGACTACAAGGAGCACAACGTGTCCAATTGGGTGCAGGAGCACTACGGCACCAATAATCTGTACGAGAACGTGTACAGGGACGAGGGCGTCGCGGCGCAGCCGCCAATCAGGAGCCAGAAACGCCCGCCGCCCCCTCCGCCCAAACGGAGCGACAGCACTCACCTGACCACGCCCAAAACTCACTAAACCTTTTGCGAGGTTGAAATAGCGCTCAAAAAATAACCCACCCCGCTCCAATCCATTATAACCGAGTTGTACACAGCCAAAACTACCCTCAAAAACCGTTTTTCGCCCCCTTAGGGTAAGAGATAAGGGGGTCTTCATGGTACTCCTTTTCGACTAACTTGGGGATGGGGAATCCATTGCAACTGTCAGTTTGACAGTAGCTGTCACCCAGTTCGAGAAACTGCCCCTAAAACCACTTTCCTGAGGGTTGAGAAGAAAACTAACCCCACCATCGGATTCCCCGTCCCCAAATTAGTAGAAAACGAGTACCAACTCGATTTTTTTGAAAAAATTCAAAATGGCGTCTGTGGGAGCCATTTGCAATTTCCGCCATTTTGGCTTGAGATAAAGGGGTCTTGATGGTACTCGTTTTCGACTAACTTGGGGATGGGGAATCCATTGCAACTGTCAGTTTGACAGTAGCTGTCACCCAGTTCGAGAAACTGCCCCTAAAACCACCTTCCGGGGGGTTGAAAAGAAATTTATCACCACCATCGGATTCCCCGTCCTCGATTTAGTAGAAAACCACTACAAACTCGATTTTTTTGAAAAAATTCAAAATGGCGTCTGTGGGAGGCATTTGCAATTTCCGCCATTTTGGCTTGAGATAAAGGGGTCTTGATGGTACTCGTTTTCGGCTAACTTGGGGATGGGGAATCCATTGCAACTGTCAGTTTGACAGTAGCTGTCACCCAGTTCGAGAAACTGACCCTAAAACCACTTTCCTGGGGGTTGAGAAGAAAATTATCACCACCATCGGATTCCCCGTCCTCGATTTAGTAGAAAACGACTACAAACTCGATTTTTTTGAAAAAATTCAAAATGGCGTCTGTGGGAGCCATTTGCAATTTCCGCCATTTTGGCTTGAGATAAAGGGGTCTTGATGGTACTCGTTTTCGACTAACTTGGGGATGGGGAATCCATTGCAACTGTCAGTTTGACAGTAGCTGTCACCCAGTTCGAGAAACTGACCCTAAAACCACTTTCCTGAGGGTTGAGAAGAAAACTAACCCCACCATCGGATTCCCCGTCCTCGATTTAGTGGAAAACCACTACAAACTCGATTTTTTTGAAAAAATTCAAAATGGCGTCTGTGGGAGCCATTTGCAATTTCCGCCATTTTGGCTTGAAATAAAGGGGTCTTGATGGTACTCGTTTTCGACTAATTTGAGGATGGGGAATCCATTTCCGACGCCATTTTGTCCGTATCTCCCACCCAACCACCACACCCAACTATTTTAACCTCGAAAACTAAAAAATTGTATTTTTTAATAAAAAAAAAACTGCTGCCTAAACTGCCAAGGCGTTGTGATTTTTTAAAATAATAAAAATAATTAATTAGTGCCATTATTAATTAATTAAGTTATATAGTTAATTAGCGGCGAAATTAGGTTAATTTTTTTACTGAAATGTACATGATTTAAGGAAAAAAACACGTTTTTATGGTGCTTTTAGGGTATGTAAATTTTCTAGTTGTAAGTGTAGGGTAAGGGGGGGGGGGGAGGACAAAACCTAACCCCCAAAAAATTCACTTTGATAACTCTAACCGTTCCCGAGATATGGCAAAGTGTAACTTTGACGCCCTCTAGCGGGCTTATCGGTCAACTTAGCCGGTTCGTTCAAACGTCATTCGTTAGCCCTGACAGTACTCTACGAATTTCCTTCTCGCGTATTTTCACTTAAAGTGTGATACAACAGAGTTATTTACGAATTACCCGAACGGTGCCCACATATATGGTCCTTCGAGCCGAACGAAAAGGTTTTTCAATTTTTCCGGCTAAACGCGCCACCCTACGGCCAAAGCTGCAAGAAGGTCAAAGTTGCGTTCTGTCACGGCCTATCTAACCTCAAAAAATTCGGCTCGATCGCTCCAACCGTTTTCGAGATATGGGCGAAAGAGTGGAACTGTCAAAATTGACATTTAACCTAACCTAACCCCTAAATTCACCCCCGTTGGGGTTAAGATAAAGGGGTCTTGATGGTACTCGTTTTCGACTAATTTGGGGATGGGGAATCCATTGCAACTGTCAGTTTGACAGTAGCTGTCACCCAGTTCGAGAAACTGCCCCTAAAACCACCTTCCTGAGGGTTGAGAAGAAAACTAACCCCACCATCGGATTCCCCGTCCCCAAATTAGTAGAAAACGACTATAAACTCGATTTTTTTGAAAAAATTCAAAATGGCGCCTGTGGGAGCCATTTGCAATTTCCGCCATTTTGGTTTGAGATAAAGGGGTCTTGATGGTACTCGTTTTCGACTAATTTGGGGATGGGGAATCCATTGCAACTGTCAGTTTGACAGTAGCTGTCACCCAGTTCGAGAAACTGCCCCTAAAACCACTTTCCTGAGGGTTGAGAAGAAAACTAACCCCACCATCGGATTCCCCGTCCCCAAATTAGTAGAAAACGACTATAAACTCGATTTTTTTGAAAAAATTCAAAATGGCGCCTGTGGGAGCCATTTGCAATTTCCGCCATTTTGGTTTGAGATAAAGGGGTCTTGATGGTACTCGTTTTCGACTAATTTGGGGTCGGGGAATCCATTTCTGACGTCAGTTTGACAGTAGCTGTCATTCGGTTGTCAAAACCCCCCCCCCTTTCGTATTTTTTTGGTTTTTTTTGATACACATTTTTGTAAATAACTAGTTTTTTACGATTTTTCCTATTATTGTATAGTTTTTTTTTTGTTTTTTGCAAAAACTGGAAGATCTCTTATATTGCCATTGCATTTTCTCTGACTATACATTATATATGGTGCTTATTTTGTAATAAACACTTTGTATACTTGTCTACTACTATTTATACTATTATACATAAAAAAAAAATTATATATTATTGATATACTAACTGTTACGTAATAAAAACGACATTAATATATATTGAATTGTGTGATTGCCTTCAAACCCTCCAAACTCGCTTATTTGTTCACCAAACAAAAAAATGTTAAGAAGTAAAGTTGTAGGGAATTTTCCGCTCTACAACTTTGATTCTTAGAGTTTTTTCCCTAGGTGGTACCGTAAGTGAGTTAGTGGTACCGTAAGGGAATTATTCCCGAGAAACCACAACTTTAAAGACCCCACCAACTTTAAACCCTCCAAACTCGCTTATTTGTTCACCAAACAAAAAAAATGTTCAGAAGTAAAGTTGTAGGGAATTTTCCGCTCTACAACTTTGATTCTTAGAGTTTTTTCCCTAGGTGGTACCGTAAGGGAGTTATTTCCTAAAAACCACAACTTTAAAGACCCCACCAACTTCAAACCCTCCAAACTCGCTTATTTGTTCACCAAACAAAAAAAATGTTAAGAAGTAAAGTTGTAGGGAATTTTCCGCTCTACAACTTTGCTTTTAAGACGTTTCATCCTTGGTGGCCTCCACAGGGAGTTAACGAGGAAAAAGTGAGAGAGTCGACCAAACTGGAGAGTTTGTTGACTTTATGGCGGATGCGCCTCGTATTCTTTTTACACACGATTTACTGCCAGAATTTGTTTTTATTTTGTTTAGAGGGCGCATCCGCCACACTGTCAACTGTCTGATTTTGTCAACACTGGTTTTATGGTGAAGGAACTTTGACGCCCTCTAGCGGCCAAACGGTATAACCGATCAACTCATGCGGGGATATTTTTGGAAAGCTTGCAATCTGCTCTATCTTTTGTTTTCTATGACATTTTGACGTAACTTGTCAAATAAGTGAGTAATTTAGAGTCAAAGCAACGAGTGTCAAAAAATATGCGATTTTAAGGTGAAGCAACTTTGACGCCCTCTAGCGGCCAAACGGTATAACCAATCAACTCGTGGGGGAATATTTTTGGAAAGCTTGAAATCTGCTCTATCTTTTGTTTTCTATGACATTTTGACGTAACTTGTCAAATAAGAGAGTAATTTGGAGTCAAAGCAACGAGTGTCAAAAATTACGTCATTTTATGGTGAAGCAACTTTGACGCCCTCTAGCGGCCAAACGGTATAACCAATCAACTCGTGGGGGGATATTTTTGGAAAGCTTGCAATCTGCTCTATCTTTTGTTTTCTATGACATTTTGACGTAACTTGTCAAATAAGTGAGTAATTTAGGGTCAAAGCGACGAGTGTTAAAAAATATGTAATTTAATGGGGAAGGAACTTTGACGCCCTCTAGCGGCCAAACGGTATAACCAATCAACTCATGGGGGGACATTTTTGGAAAGCTTGTAATCTGCTCTATCTTTTGTTTTCTATGACATTTTGACGTAACTTGTCAAATAAGGGGGAGTAATTTAGGGTGAAAGCGACGAGTGTCAAAAAATATGCGATTTTAAGGTGAAGCAACTTTGACGCCCTCTAGCGGCCAAACGGTATAACCAATCAACTCGTGTGGGGATATTTTTGGAAAGCTTGCAATCTGCTCTATCTTTTGTTTTCTATGACATTTTGACGTAACTTGTCAAATAAGTGAGTAATTTAGAGTCAAAGCAACGAGTGTCAACGAGTTTATGGTAAAGGAACTTTGACGCCCTCTAGCGGCCAAACGGTATAACCAATCAACTCGTGTGGGGATATTTTTGGAAAGCTTGTAATCTGCTCTATCTTTTGTTTTCTATGACATTTTGACGTAACTTGTCAAATAAGCGAGTAATTTAGGGTTAAAGCAACGAGTGTCAAAAAATTAGTGATTTTATGGCGCATCCGCCACACTGTCAAGCTTTTTTTCCCCCACGTTCTATCTCGGTTAATTGCCAAGTGAGACGAAAACTTTAAATAGGAAAGTTGTAGACAATTTGGCGCTCTACAAAAAAGCTTCTTAGGGTTTTGGCGGAAAAACGTCAAATAAGCGAGTTAACCAGCAAAAAGTGTGTTGGAAGCACAAAAATGCTTAAGCAGTGATCCGACAACTTCAATCCTCGATAATTCGGTTATTTGTAGGGTTGGAAAAAAAGTGATAAGAAGGAAAGTTGTAGCAAATTTCACGCTCTACAAAAAAGCTTCTTAGGGTTTTTGACAGAAAACGTCAAATAAGCGAGTTAACCGGAAATAAGTGGGTTGGAAGCACAAAATGCTTAAGCAGCGACCCGACAACTTCAATCCTCGATAATTCGATTATTTGTAGGGTTGGAGAGAAAGTGATAAGAAGGAAAGTTGTAGCAAATTTCCCGCTCTACCAGAATGCTTCTGTGGGTTTTTGACAGAAAACGTCAAATAAAAAAGTTACAGGCAAAAAACTGCGCAAGCAAGAATCATCCCTTATGGGCCAGTTTTGGCCCCATTTTGGCCCCATTTTCACCCCAAAAACGATAAATTTAACTGTTTTAACTGTAAAATCAATTTTGCAAAGAAACAAAAATGAAGAGCGGTCTGAGGGGAATATTTTGAGTTTTTTTCGGTTGCTGAAATCCAAAAAATAACCGAGATACAGAATGTTCAAAATTTTCAAAAAAAAGTCAAATATCTCGGAAACGGTTAGAGTTACGGAAATTTTGCAAGAGACCAAAAATGTTTACAATGCCTTTTTGTATCTGAAACCAATAAAAAAAAAGCAACAAAAATTCAAAACTTTAAAAAATGTTTTTATTTTGTTTAGAGGGCGCATCCGCCATACTGTCAAGCTTTTTTTCTCCCACGTTCCATCTCTGTTAATTGCCAAGTGAGACGAAAACTTTAAATAGGAAAGTTGTAGACAATTTGGCGCTCTACAAAAAAGCTTCTTAGGGTTTTTGACAGAAAACGTCAAATAAGCGAGTTAACCAGCAAAAAGTGTGTTGGAAGTACAAAAATGCTTAAGCAGTGACCCCGACAACTTCAATCCTCAATAATTCGGTTATTTGTAGGGTTGGAGAGAAAGTGATAAGAAGGAAAGTTGTAGGGAATTTCCCGCTCTACAAAAAAGCTTCTTAGGGTTTTTGACAGAAAACGTCAAATAAGCGAGTTAACCGGCAAAAAGTGTGTCGAAGCACAAAAAATGCTTAAGCAGTGACCCGACAACTTCAATCCTCGATAACTCGGTTATTTGTAGGGTTGGAGAAAAAGTGATAAGAAGGAAAGTTGTAGCAAATTCCACGCTCTACCAGAATGCTTCTGTGGGTTTTTGACAGAAAACGTCAAATAAAAAAGTTACAGGCAAAAAACTGCGCGACCAAGAATCATCCCTTATGGGCCAGTTTTGGCCCCATTTTCACCCCAAAAACGATAAATTTAACTGTTTTAACTGTAAAATCAATTTTGCAAAGAAACAAAAATGAAGAGCGGTTTGAGGGGAATATTTTCAGTTTTTTTCGGTTGCTGAAATCCAAAAAATAACCGAGATACAGAATGTTCAAAATTTTCAAAAAAAAGTCAAATATCTCGGAAACGGTTAGAGTTACGGAAATTTTTCAAGAGACCAAAAATGTTTAGAATGCCTTTTTGTATCTGAAACCAATAAAAAAAAAGCAACAAAAATTCAAAACTTTAAAAAATGTTTTTATTTTGTTTAGAGGGCGCATCCGCCATACTGTCAAGCTTTTTTTCCCCCACGTTCCATCTCGGTTAATTGCCAAGTGAGACGAAAACTTTAAATAGGAAAGTTGTAGACAATTTGGTGCTCTACAAAAAAGCTTCTTAGGGTTTTTGACAGAAAACGTCAAATAAGCGAGTTAACCAGCAAAAAGTGTGTTGGAAGTACAAAAATGCTTAAGCAGTGACCCCGACAACTTCAATCCTCAATAATTCGGTTATTTGTAGGGTTGGAGAGAAAGTGATAAGAAGGAAAGTTGTAGGGAATTTCCCGCTCTACAAAAAAGCTTCTTAGGGTTTTTGACAGAAAACGTCAAATAAGCGAGTTAACCGGCAAAAAGTGTGTCGAAGCACAAAAAATGCTTAAGCAGTGACCCGACAACTTCAATCCTCGATAACTCGGTTATTTGTAGGGTTGGAAAAAAAGTGATAAGAAGGAAAGTTGTAGCAAATTCTACGCTCTACCAGAATGCTTCTGTGGGTTTTTGACAGAAAACGTCAAATAAAAAAGTTACAGACAAAAAACTGCGCGACCAAGAATCATCCCTTATGGGCCAGTTTTGGCCCCATTTTCACCCCCAAAAACGATAAATTTAACTGTTTTAACTGTAAAATCAATTTTGCAAAGAAACAAAAATGAAGAGCGGTTTAAGGGGAATATTTTGAGTTTTTTTCGGTTGCTGAAATCCAAAAAATAACCGAGATACAGAATGTTCAAAATTTTCAAAAAAAAGTCAAATATCTCGGAAACGGTTAGAGTTACGGAAATTTTGCAAGAGACCAAAAATGTTTAGAATGCCTTTTTGTATCTGAAACCAATAAAAAAAAGCAACAAAAATTCAAAACTTTAAAAAATGTTTTTATTTTGTTTAGAGGGCGCATCCGCCATACTGTCAAGCTTTTTTTTCCCCCACGTTCCATCTCCGTTAATTGCCAAGTGAGACGAAAACTTTAAATAGGAAAGTTGTAGACAATTTGGCGCTCTACAAAAAAGCTTCTTAGGGTTTTTGACGGAAAACGTCAAATAAGCGAGTTAACCGGCAAAAAGTGTGTCGAAGCACAAAAAATGCTTAAGCAGTGACCCGACAACTTCAATCCTCGATAACTCGGTTATTTGTAGGGTTGGAAAAAAAGTGATAAGAAGGAAAGTTGTAGCAAATTCTACGCTCTACCAGAATGCTTCTGTGGGTTTTTGACAGAAAACGTCAAATAAAAAAGTTACAGACAAAAAACTGCGCGACCAAGAATCATCCCTTATGGGCCAGTTTTGGGCCAGTTTTGGCCCCATTTTCACCCCAAAAACGATAAATTTAACTGTTTTGCAACCATCCATTCATCAGTTAATTACGTTTAAGCGATTTCTCATTTAACCAAGTCGAAACGCTTATTCGGGAACTTGAGATCTTATTGCCAAGATAAATTAACTTGAAACTCTCCGGTTTGGTCATCCGTAAGAAAACGTGACAATGGCCGAGGCCAGGAGGCATAAATTTAACTAAAACGGCGGTGGACAGACCAGATAAGACCGCCCCCACGTCCATATATCAGTCGGAAGGGGGTTGGTTTCATGGAAATCCACCCCCCCGCACCCCTCCAACTTGGGGGCGCCGTAAAACGCACTTGGAGTGCCCGAATCGCGTTTTTGAGCACGTTTTTGGAATCCTCGTGAAATTTCCTATCCAATAACCCCAAAATAGTCGAAAAAATTTGGTACAGTCAGCGAGAAAAACGGTGTTAAAGTTTAGTTGCAAAAAATTGCAACCAGAGGGAAATAGCTCCGTAAAAGCCACTTGGAGTGCCCGAATTGAGTTTTTAAGCACATTTTTGGAATCCTCGTGAAATTTCCTATCCAATAACCCTAAAAAACACTAAAAAATTTGGTACAGTCAGGGAGAAAAACGCTGTCAAAGTTTGAACTTCCAGAAACACATTTTAAAAGGCAGTCCGGGACAAAATCGCGCGTAAAACCCACTTGGAGTGCCCAAATCACGTTTTTAAGCACATTTTTGGAATCCTCGTGAAATTTCCTATCCAATAACCCCAAAATAGTCGAAAAAATTTGGTACAGTCAGCGAGAAAAACGGTGTGAAAGTTTAGTTGCAAAAAATTGCAACCAGAAGAAAATAGCTCCGTAAAACCCACTTGGAGTGCCCAAATCACGTTTTTAAGCACATTTTTGGAATCCTCGTGAAATTTCCTATCCAATAACCCTAAAAAACACTAAAAAATTTGGTACAGTCAGGGAGAAAAACGCTGTAAAAGTTTAGTTTCAAAAAGTTGCAACCAGAGGAAAAAAGCTCCGTAAAACCCACTTGGAGTGCCCAAATCACGTTTTTAAGCACATTTTTGGAATCCTCGTGAAATTTCCAATCCAATAACCGCAAAATACTCGAAAAAATTTGGTACAGTCAGGGAGAAAAACGCTGTTAAAATTTAGTTGCAAAAAATTGCAACAAGAGGAAAAAAGCTCCGTAAATCCCACTTGGAGTGCCCAAATCACGTTTTTAGGCACATTTTTGGAATCCTCTTGAAATTTCCTTTCCAATAACCCCAAAATATACTGAAAAATTTGGTACAGTCAGGGAGAAAAACGCTGTCAAAGTTTGAACTTCCAAAAACACATTTTAAAAGACAGTCCGGGACAAAATCGTGCGTAAAACGCACTTGGAGTGTCCGAATCGCGTTTTTAAGCACATTTTTGGAATCCTCGTGAAATTTCCTATCCAATAACCCCAAAAAACACTAAAAAATTCGGTACAGTCAGGGAGAAAAACGCTGTCAAAGTTTGAACATCCAGAAACACATTTTAAAAGACAGTCCGGGACAAAATCGTGCGTAAAACGCACTTGGAGTGTCCGAATCGCGTTTTTAAGCACATTTTTGGAATCCTCGTAAAATTTCCTATCCAATAACCTCAAAATACTCGAAAAAATTGGATACAGTCAGGGAGAAAAATGCTGTGAAAGTTTAGTTGCAAAAAACTGCAACCAGAAGAAAAAAGCTCCGTAAAACCCACTTGGAGTGCCCAAATCACGTTTTTAAGCACATTTTTGGAATCCTCGTAAAATTTCCTATCCAATAACCTTAAAAAACACTAAAAAATTTGGTACAGTCAGGGAGAAAAACGCTGTCAAAGTTTGAACTTACAGAAACACATTTTTAAAGACAGTCCGGGACAAAATTGCGCGTAAAACCCACTTGGAGTGCCCAAATCACGTTTTTAAGCACATTTTTGGAATCCTCTTGAAATTTCCTATCCAATAACCCCAAAAAACACTAAAAAATTTGGTACAGTCAGGGAGAAAAACGCTGTCAAAGTTTGAACATCCAGAAACACATTTTAAAAGACAGTCCGGGACAAAATCGTGCGTAAAACGCACTTGGAGTGTCCGAATCGCGTTTTTAAGCACATTTTTGGAATCCTCGTAAAATTTCCTATCCAATAACCTCAAAATACTCGAAAAAATTGGATACAGTCAGGGAGAAAAATGCTGTGAAAGTTTAGTTGCAAAAAACTGCAACCAGAAGAAAAAAGCTCCGTAAAACCCACTTGGAGTGCCCGAATCGAGTTTTTAAGCACATTTTTGAAATCCTCGTGAAATTTCCTGTCCAATAACCCCAAAATGCTCTAAAAAATTTGGTACAGTCAGGGAGAAAAACGCTGTCAAAGTTTGAACATCCAGAAACACATTTTAAAAGACAGTCCGGGACAAAATCGTGCGTAAAACGCACTTGGAGTGTCCGAATCGCGTTTTTAAGCACATTTTTGGAATCCTCGTGAAATTTCCTATCCAATAACCCCAAAATACTCGAAAAAATTTGGTACAGTCAGCGAGAAAAACGCTGTGAAAATTTAGTTGCAAAAAATTGCAACCAGAAGAAAATAGCTCCGTAAAAGCCGCTTGGAGTGCCCGAATCGAGTTTTTAAGCACATTTTTGGAATCCTCGTGAAATTTCCTATCCAATAACCCCAAAAAACACAGAAAAATTTGGTACAGTCAGGGAGAAAAACGCTGTCAAAGTTTGAACATCCAGAAACACATTTTAAAAGACAGTCCGGGACAAAATCGTGCGTAAAACGCACTTGGAGTGTCCGAATCGCGTTTTTAAGCACATTTTTGGAATCCTCGTGAAATTTCCTATCCAATAACCCCAAAATACTCGAAAAAATTTGGTACAGTCAGCGAGAAAAACGCTGTGAAAATTTAGTTGCAAAAAATTGCAACCAGAAGAAAATAGCTCCGTAAAAGCCGCTTGGAGTGCCCGAATCGAGTTTTTAAGCACATTTTTGGAATCCTCGTGAAATTTCCTATCCAATAACCCCAAAAAACACAGAAAAATTTGGTACAGTCAGGGAGAAAAACGCTGTCAAAGTTTGAACATCCAGAAACACATTTTAAAAGACAGTCCGGGACAAAATTGCGCGTAAAACCCACTTGGAGTGCCCGAATCGAGTTTTTAAGCACATTTTTGAAATCCTCGTGAAATTTCCTATCCAATAACCCTAAAAAACACTAAAAAATTGCGTACAGTCAGGGAGAAAAACGCTGTGAAAGTTTAGTTGCAAAAAATTGCAACCAGAGGAAAAAAGCTCCGTAAAACCCACTTGGAGTGCCCGAATCGAGTTTTTAAGCACATTTTTGGAATCCTCGTGAAATTTCCTATCCAATAACCCCAAAAAACACTAAAAAATTGGATACAGTCAGGGAGAAAAACGCTGTCAAAGTTTGAACTTTCAGAAACACATTTTAAAAAACAGTCCGGGACAAAATCGCGCGTAAAACCCACTTGGAGTGCCCAAATCACGTTTTTAAGCACATTTTTGGAATTCTCGTGAAATTTCCTATCCAATAACCCCAAAATACTCGAAAAAATTTGGTACAGTCAGGGAGAAAAACACTGTCAAAATTTGAACTACCAGAAACACATTTTAATAGACAGTCCGGGACAAAATCGCGCGTAAAACCCACTTGGAGTGCCCGAATCACGTTTTTAAGCACATTTTTGGAATCCTCGTGAAATTTCCTATCCAATAACCCCAAAATACTCGAAAAAATTTGGTACAGTCAGCGAGAAAAACGCTGTGAAAATTTAGTTGCAAAAAACTGCAATCAGAAGAAAAAAGCTCCGTAAAACACACTTGGAGTGCCCAAATCACGTTTTTAGGCACATTTTTGGAATCCTCGTGAAATTTCCTATCCAATAACCCCAAAATACACTAAAAAATTGCGTACAGTCAGGAAGAAAAACGCTGTCAAAGTTTGAACTACCAGAAACACATTTTAAAAGACAGTCCGGGACAAAATCGCGCGTAAAACCCTTTTGGAGTGCCCTAATCGAGTTTTTAAGCACATTTTTGGAATCCTCGTGAAATTTCCTATCCAATAACCCCAAAATACTCTAAAAAATTGCGTACAGTCAGGGAGAAAAACGCTGTCAAAGTTTGAACTTCCAGAAACACATTTTAAAAGACAGTCCGGGACAAAATCGTGCGTAAAACGCACTTGGAGTGTCCGAATCGCGTTTTTAAGCACATTTTTGGAATCCTCGTGAAATTTCCTATCCAATAACCCCAAAAAACACTAAAAAATTGGATACAGTCAGGGAGAAAAACGCTGTCAAAGTTTGAACTTCCAGAAACACATTTTAAAAGACAGTCCGGGACAAAATCGTGCGTAAAACGCACTTGGAGTGCCCCAATCACGTTTTTAACCACATTTTTGGAATCCTCGTGAAATTTCCTATCCAATAACCCCAAAATAGTCGAAAAAATTTGGTACAGTCAGCGAGAAAAACGGTGTGAAAGTTTAGTTGCAAAAAATTGCAACCAGAGGGAAAAAGCTCCGTAAAACCCACTTGGAGTGCCCGAATCGAGTTTTTAAGCACATTTTTGGAATCCCCGTAAAATTTCCTATCCAATAACCCCAAAAAACACAGAAAAATTTGGTACAGTCAGGGAGAAAAACGCTGTCAAAATTTGAACTTACAGAAACACATTTTTAAAGACAGTCCGGGACAAAATCGCGCGTAAAACCCACTTGGAGTGCCCAAATCGAGTTTTTAAGCACATTTTTGGAATCCTCGTGAAATTTCCTATCCAATAACCCTAAAATACTCTAAAAAATTTGGTACAGTCAGGGAGAAAAACGCTGTAAAAGTTTAGTTTCAAAAAGTTGCAACCAGAGGAAAAAAGCTCCGTAAAACCCACTTGGAGTGCCCAAATCACGTTTTTAAGCACATTTTTGGAATCCTCGTAAAATTTCCTATCCAATAACCCCAAAAAACACTAAAAAATTCGGTACAGTCAGGGAGAAAAACGCTGTCAAAGTTTGAACTTTCAGAAACACATTTTAAAAAACAGTCCGGGACAAAATTGCGCGTAAAACCCACTTGTAGTGCCCGAATCGAGTTTTTAAGCACATTTTTGGAATCCTCGTGAAATTTCCTATCCAATAACCCCAAAATAGTTTAAAAAATTTGGTACAGTCAGCGAGAAAAACGCTGTGAAAGTTTAGTTGCAAAAAATTGCAATCAAAGGAAAAAAGCTCCGTAAAACCCACTTGGAGTGCCCAAATCGCGTTTTTAAGCACATTTTTGGAATCCTCGTAAAATTTCCTATCCAATAACCCCAAAAAACACTAAAAAATTTGGTACAGTCAGGGAGAAAAATGCTGTCAAAGTTTGAACTTACAGAAACACATTTTTAAAGACAGTCCGGGACAAAATCGCGCGTAAAACCCACTTGGAGTGCCCAAATCGAGTTTTTAAGCACATTTTTGGAATCCTCGTGAAATTTCCTATCCAATAACCCTAAAATACTCTAAAAAATTTGGTACAGTCAGGGAGAAAAACGCTGTAAAAGTTTAGTTTCAAAAAGTTGCAACCAGAGGAAAAAAGCTCCGTAAAACCCACTTGGAGTGCCCAAATCACGTTTTTAAGCACATTTTTGGAATCCTCGTAAAATTTCCTATCCAATAACCCCAAAAAACACTAAAAAATTCGGTACAGTCAGGGAGAAAAACGCTGTCAAAGTTTGAACTTTCAGAAACACATTTTAAAAAACAGTCCGGGACAAAATTGCGCGTAAAACCCACTTGTAGTGCCCGAATCGAGTTTTTAAGCACATTTTTGGAATCCTCGTGAAATTTCCTATCCAATAACCCCAAAATAGTTTAAAAAATTTGGTACAGTCAGCGAGAAAAACGCTGTGAAAGTTTAGTTGCAAAAAATTGCAATCAAAGGAAAAAAGCTCCGTAAAACCCACTTGGAGTGCCCAAATCGCGTTTTTAAGCACATTTTTGGAATCCTCGTAAAATTTCCTATCCAATAACCCCAAAAAACACTAAAAAATTTGGTACAGTCAGGGAGAAAAATGCTGTCAAAGTTTGAACTTACAGAAACACATTTTTAAAGACAGTCCGGGACAAAATCGCGCGTAAAACCCACTTGGAGTGCCCAAATCGAGTTTTTAAGCACATTTTTGGAATCCCCGTGAAATTTCCTATCCAATAACCCCAAAATATACTAAAAAATTTGGTAAAGTCAGCTAGAAAAACGCTGTAAAAGTTTAGTTGCAAAAAACTGCAATCACCAGAAGAAAGCTCCGTAAAACCCACTTGGAGTGCCCAAATCGCGTTTTTAAGCACATTTTTGGAATCCTCGTGAAATTTCCTATCCAATAACCCCAAAAAACACTAAAAAATTTGGTACAGTCAGGTAGAAAAACCCTGTCAAAGTTTGAACTTTCAGAAACACATTTTAAAAAACAGTCCGGGACAAAATTGCGCGTAAAACCCACTTGTAGTGCCCGAATCGAGTTTTTAAGCACATTTTTGGAATCCTCGTGAAATTTCCTATCCAATAACCCCAAAAAACACTAAAAAATTTGGTACAGTCAGGAAGAAAAACACTGTGAAAATTTGAACTACCAGAAACACATTTTAAAAGACAGTCCGTTACCCTAACAGTGCACTCTTACGTTCAATCCTTAATAACTCGCTTATTTGGGACACTTTGTATGAACTTTTATACATCAATGGATAGCTAATTAAATGGGCTTTCCAACGATATGGCTACACGAGTTGATTGATTGGACCGTTTGGCCGCTAGAGGGCGTCAAAGTTGCACCAAACACTTTCGGTGCACCAACTCCTCTAACCTGGAATAACTCGCTTATTTCAAACTTTCCGCATGGGGGCGTGAGGAGTCGAATTCAAGGTCTGAGGATGGGCTAGAAGAGGGTCGAAACCGGGGATCGATATCTCGTATAATAAGCGAGTTACGGGCTGTCAAAGTGACCGATGAAATGTTAACGTGAGCGCCCGCACTATTAAGACCAAGTAGGCGCTGGAGAAGTAAGTGAAGAGGGGTGGGGGGGAGAGGGGAATGCGAAGGGGGAAAATGTAAAGTAGGCTGGTGGACCCAGGTCCAGCGAAGCTGCCCTAAGGTATTGATCTGAAGGCCTAAAATGGGGTGGTGGAGGGGGTCAGGGGGGGGGGGAAGGGGGACAAATGTGTGCTGACACGCATTTCCCCCCCTTCCCCCACCCCCCTCCTTGCCCCGTGTCCGCTTTAAATTTAAGGGGAAGCGAGTGTAATGTAATCTTACTTGTTTCAACCCCCCCTTTCCCCTCCTGCCCCTTTAAAAGGGGCAGGAGGGGAAATAAAGGGTTACGACTACTTCCTAAGCTACTATAACACAAAAAACAGTCCACGCCCACTAACCAATCAAAATCAAGCCACGCCCCTCCAGGCACCCCACCAATCAGATTCGTTTTTTTTTAACCACGCCCCCTATGGGGCCGCGGACCAATCAAACGGCTCACAGTTCAAGCCACGCCCCTGGTCACACCCTGGACTGTCTTTTAAAATGGGTTTCTGGAAGTTCAAACTTTGACAGCGTTTTTCTCCCTGACTGTACCTAATTTTTTAGAGTATTTTGGGGTTATTGGATAGGAAATTTCACGAGGATTCCAAAAATGTGCTTAAAAACTCGATTCGGGCACTCCAAGTGGGTTTTACGCGCAATTTTGTCCCGGAGTGTCTTTTAAAATGTGTTTCTGGATGTTCAAATTTTGACAGCGTTTTTCTCCCTGACTTTACCAAATTTTTGTGTGTTTTTTGGTATTATTGGATAGGAAATTTTACGAGGATTCCAAAAATGTGCTTAAAAACGTGATTTGGGCACTCCAAGTGGGTTTTACGCGCAATTTTGTCCCGGAGTGTCTTTTAAAATGTGTTTCTGGATGTTCAAATTTTGACAGCGTTTTTCTCCCTGACTTTACCAAATTTTTGTGTGTTTTTTGGTATTATTGGATAGGAAATTTTACGAGGATTCCAAAAATGTGCTTAAAAACGTGATTTGGGCACTCCAAGTGTGTTTTACGCGCAATTTTGTCCCGGACTGTCTTTTAAAATGTGTTTCTGGAAGTTCAAACTTTGACAGCGTTTTTCTCCCTGACTGTACGAAATTTTTTAGTGTTTTTTGTGGTTATTGGATAGGGAATTTTACGAGGATTCCAAAAATGTGCTTAAAAACGTGATTTGGGCACTCCAAGTGGGTTTTACAGAGCTTTTTTCCTCTGGTTGCAATTTTTTGAAACTAAACTTTTACAGCGTTTTTCTCCCTGACTGTATCCAACTTTTTAGAGTATTTTGGGGTTATTGGATAGGAAATTTCACGAGGATTCCAAAAATGTGCTTAAAAACTCGATTCGGGCACTCCAAGTGGGTTTTACGGAGCTTTTTTCCTCTGGTTGCAATTTTTTGCAACTAAACTTTCACAGCGTTTTTCTCCCTTACTGTACATGTACAAATTACATATAAGGAAAGTTGTAGCAAATTTCCTGCTCTATAAGACTGCTTCTAAGCATTTTTGCTCTAAAGGGCCCTTTAAGGGAGTTACAAGCCAAAAACTGCCTGCAATCCAATCAAATGCTTCAATAACTCCAAGGTGTAACTTCAACAGAGTATAACTCCGTTATTTAAGGAGCTACAGCAAAAGTGTAAATAAGGAGAGTTGTAGGGAATTTCACACTCTACAAGATTGCTTCTAAGCATTTTTGCCCTAAAGGGCCGTTTAAAGGAGTTACAAGCCAAAAACTGTCTTAACACCCTGAAGTGTCTCTCATTTAAGGGCCGAACTTTAACCCTAAATATCTCAAAAACTACAAGCATTTTTTAGGGGGTATATTAAGTCAAAATAAAGCCCTTTTCATCCCTTATCCAATGCTTATTTAAGATTCCGGCTAACGGCGAAAATAATCAATTTTTCACCGTTTCAAACTGATCAACTCCCCCTTCAGGCTGAATAATTCACACCCCCTTCACCCCCTTAATAAATAATGCCGATTTGACAGTACAAGACGTGTCCATTACTGTCCAGGGTTGTAAAGATGATACAACGGATCCATTATCAAATCCAACCCCCCCTTCCACCCCCCCAACCACCCCTTTTCCCCCCCTTTCTTGTCCCCTTGGCAACACTACGTAGGCCGTGTTAAAATAAGGGGGGTGGGGGGTGTAAAGGGGGTAAAATGGGCAAGAAGGGGATGAAGGGGGGTTGGATAATCGCGGGGGAATCGCCAAATGTCCGCTCCTGGGCATCTCACACGTTTCACATACTAAACAGGGCCTAAGAAGCAGCGAGGAGAAGGGGTAAGGGGGTACTAGCCATCCTTCTCGATCGAATATCTCCGGAACGGCACGAGCTAGAGGAGTGAATTTTTTGTGGGTTGGTAGTACTGGTTTAGAGCTACATTTTTGCTTCTCTTCATTTTTGTCGTGCGACTTACCGTTTGGCCGCTAGAGGGCCGTCAATGTTTCTGCCCCACTGGTGTGTCATTACTCACTTTGACTTTGAATAACTCGGTTATTTGACAGTTGACGTCAAAATGTCACTGAATCAAAAATGTAGCCCAAAGTGTCAGCTTTCAGAAAATATGGCCGCTTGAGTAAATTGGTTGAGTCGTTTGGCCCCCAGAGGGCGTTAAAGTCAACAGAGTTTTCACCTCAAACTAATTTTGACACTAATCACTTTGACCTTGAATAACTTTGTTATTTGACAGTTGACGTCAAAATGTCATAGAAAAGAAAAGATAGCCCAGAATGTGGGCTTTCCAAAAATATCCCCGCTTAAGTTAATTGGTTGAGTAGTTTGGCCACTAGAGGGCGTCAAAGTCAACAGGGGTTTAACGTCAAACTAATTTTGACACTGATCGCTTTGACCTTGAATAACTTTGTTATTTGACAGTTGACGTCAAAATGTCACTGAAGCAAAAATGTAGCCCAAAGTGTGAGCTTTCAGAAAATATGGCCGCTTGAGTAAATTGGTTGAGTAGTTTGGCCACTAGAGGGCGTCAAAGTCAACAGAGTTTTCACGTCAAACTAATTTTGACACTAATCACTTTGACCTTGAATAACTTTGTTATTTGACAGTTGCCGTCAAAATGTCACTGAAGCAAAAATGTAGCCCAAAGTGTGAGCTTTCAGAAAATATGGCCGCTTGAGTAAATTGGTTGAGTAGTTTGGCCACTAGAGGGCGTCAAAGTCAACAGAGTTTTCACGTCAAACTAATTTTGACACTAATCACTTTGACCTTGAATAACTTTGTAATTTGACAGTTGACGTCAAAATGTCATTCCAGTGAAAAGATAGTCCAGAATGTGGGCTTTCCAAAAATATCACCACTTGAGTAAATTGGTTGAGTAGTTTGGCCACTAGAGGGTGTAAAAGTCAACAGAGTTTTCACCTCAAACTAATTTTGACACTAATCACTTTGACCTTGAATAACTTTGTTATTTGACAGTTGACGTCAAAATGTCATAGAAAAGAAAAGATAGCCCAGAATGTGGGCTTTCCAAAAATATCACCTTTTGACTTGATTAGTTGCCCGGTTTGGCCGCTAGAGGGCGTCAAAGTTGACCACAACCAATTTGAGTAAAAACCTCCCCCTTTCCCCTTGTAAAACGGTTCCACCCTGTATAAATTAATTAATTTATTTGGTCCACCCAGAGTAAATCGCATTATTTGAGCCACCCGGGTAAATCCAGTGACCGGAAAAAAAAAAACAATCGAAAGTTGCTTGATTAAGGGCCAGAAAGGGGGGAAGGGGGGGTAAAAGACCTGTTCAAAGGGGTTTGAGGGGAAGGGGGGGCAGTGCGTAGTTGTCACACGAACAGTGACTGGAATATTCGATGAAATCAGCCCTTCGAAGGGCTTTTAAGGGACATCAAAGTAGTTTCGTCCCTTTTTCGGGCGTATGTGACCAACATACCAAAAAACCCCCTAACTCCCTTATTTAAAATTTTATCGCAAAATGTATAAGAAGCTTTTTTATAGAGAATTACATTTCCTACAACTTTTATTCTGTACAGTTTTTGTCTAAATTGGAAAATAACCGAGTTGGGGGTGATTGAATTAAGGGGGGTCTCCTCCTTAGCAATTTTGTGCTTCAACTCAGTTTTACCGGTAATAACTCGCTTATTTGATGTTTTACGGCAAAAAACTTGAGAAGCTTTTTTGTAGAGCGGAAAATTCCCTACAACTTGACTGGTTAGGACTTTTTTGCTAACTAGTCAAATAACGAAGATAGAGTGGTTGGAAAAAATTCCTCCAGTCTCACACCTACAGACCTTCAAAAAAAAAACACTTTACACGCATTTAATTGGCAACGTTGCAAGTTTAGACAAAAACTGTACAGAATAAAAGTTGTAGGAAATGTAATTCTCTATAAAAAAGTTTCTTATAATTTTTGCGATAATATTTTTAATAAGGGAGTTAGAGGAAAAAAACTGTTTTTTGTTTGAAAATTTGTTGCACCAAACCAGTTTTGGTTAAATAACTCGAAAACGGTGAGAGTTACGAAAATTTTGAAAAGAAACAAAAATGTTCCTAACGGACTCTTTAATCCAGCACCGTAACTTTGCAGCACCTTAATTGCTTCCAGTATACAGGGTGTGCAAGAAAAGGATGGTGGTTTCGGTTTTTTGGTCACCCTGTACATATTTTTTCGGATAAAATTTTTTGGTTAGCACCACTGAAAAGAGGAGCTCAAGACGGTTAATTTGAGTGGTTGAACCACTCTGTAGTCCAAAAAATAACCGAGTTACAGGGTGATCAAGTTTTAAATCACAAATTGAAAATTTGTTGCACCAAACCAGTTTTTCTTAAATAACTCAAAAACGGTTAGAGTTACGAAATTTTTGAAAGAAATCAAAAATGTTCCTAACGGGCTCCTTAATCCAGCACCGTAACTTTGCAGCACCTTAATTGCTTCCAGTATACAGGGTGTGCAAGAAAAGGATGGTGGTTTCGGTTTTTTGGTCACCCTGTACACATTTTTCCCGATAGAATTTTTTGGTTAGCACCACTGAAAAGAGCAGTTCAAGACGGTTAATTTGAGCGGTTGAACCACCCTGTACGTTAAGAAATAACGGAGATACAGGGTGTGCAAATTTCAGACAATTTTTGGGGTGCCCCAAACAAGTTTTTGTCAAATAACTCGAAAACGGTGAGAGTTACGAAAATTTTGAAAAGAAACAAAAATGTTCCTAACGGACTCCTTAATCCAGCACCGTAACTTTGCAGCACCTTAATTGCTTCCAGTATACAGGGTGTGACAAAACATTATCACGTAGATTGTCTAGCAGTTTGATCGTTAAACAATCAGTGGTTTCCGTAGTGTAGTGGTTATCACGTGTGCTTCACACGCACAAGGTCCCCGGTTCGATCCCGGGCGGAAACAAACTTTTTTATTTTTTTTTTTGCAATTTTTAATTAAAAAAATTAATTAAAATAATTATAATTAAATTATACACGGTGGATTGTAATTAAATAAAACCCCCTTATACAGGGTGTTCCAACAAATTAAGTTGACACAACTTTGGTTTTTCAACCAAATTAAGTGAAATATTTTTTTTACTGACTCACTAAGACATTTCTATGGGTTTTCAGGCTTTTTGCACTGTTTTATTCGATTTAAACATTTTTAGTAGGTTTATTCGGTTCACTCTGTATAATAGCAAAATTTCCCCGATTATACTCTACTAGGTTTGTCGTTTTTCTAGTGTGGTTTCCGTAGTGTAGTGGTTATCACGTGTGCTTCACACGCACAAGGTCCCCGGTTCGATCCCGGGCGGAAACAACCTTTTTTATTTTTTTTTATTGCTTAAAAATTATTTACAAGGGTCGTAAATTCTTGTTTCATCCCTCTCGAAGTATTTTTATGGAGAAATAAAAATTTTACAACCCTAATGACGTCACGTTTCTTGAAATACCCTTCGTAAGGGTCGTAAATACCAAACGGCAAGTCTGAGGAGTCAAAGGCGGCCGAAACGCGGCAAATCCACGGCCGTCTCGATTGAATTTCGTCTCTCGCCGTCACCTTGAACCTTACGTTTCGTTTTTGTTTTTTTTTTTTGCGTTTCGTTTGTTGTTTTAGCCATCATCAGAGCGCGTCGTTTGTTTTGTTTTTTTTTTTGAAGTCTGGGTGTGCCATTTTTACGCCCCGAAACGAACGGAAAAAATTCAAGGTTAATCTGCAAGGTCAGGGCTGCGCGTGACCGAAATTTCAAGGTCGCAACCTTGAAACTGTCAATTTGGTGGCCTTGGGAAGGTCAAAGTTGGGACGGTGATTCTTCGAGTCGTTTTGACACTGATCACTTTGGAGTTGAATAACTCGCTTATTTGACAGTTGACGTGAAAATGTTACTGAAGCAAAAATGTAGCCCAGAGTGTGAGCTTTCAGAAAATATGGCCGCTTAAGTTAATCGGTTTAGTCGTTTGGCCGCTAGAGGCCGTCAAAGTCTACAGAGTTTTTAAGGTGAAACTAATTTTGACACTTTTCACTTTGACCTTGAATAACTCGCTTATTTGACAGTTGACGTCAAAATGTTACTGAAGTAAAAATGTAGCCTAGAGTGTGAGCTTTCAGAAAATATGGCCGCTTAAGTTAATCGGTTTAGTCGTTTGGCCGCTAGAGGCCGTCAAAATCAACGCAGTTTTTACCTCAAACTAATTTTGACACTTTTCACTTTGGAGTTGAATAACTCGCTTATTTGACAGTTGACGTCAAAATGTTACTGAAGCAAAAATGTAGCCTAGAGTGTGAGCTTTCAGAAAATATGGCCGCTTAAGTTAATCGGTTTAGTCGTTTGGCCGCTAGAGGCCGTCAAAGTCTACAGAGTTTTTAAGGTGAAACTAATTTTGACACTTTTCACTTTGACCTTGAATAACTCGCTTATTTGACAGTTGACGTGAAAATGTTACTGAAGCAAAAATGTAGCCTAGAGTGTGAGCTTTCAGAAAATATGGCCGCTTAAGTTAATCGGTTTAGTCGTTTGGCCGCTAGAGGCCGTCAAAATCAACGCAGTTTTTACCTCAAACTAATTTTGACACTTTTCACTTTGGAGTTGAATAACTCGCTTATTTGACAGTTGACGTCAAAATGTTACTGAAGCAAAAATGTAGCCTAGAGTGTGAGCTTTCAGAAAATATGGCCGCTTAAGTTAATCGGTTTAGTCGTTTGGCCGCTAGAGGCCGTCAAAATCAACGCAGTTTTTACCTCAAACTAATTTTGACACTTTTCACTTTGGAGTTGAATAACTCGCTTATTTGACAGTTGACGTCAAAATGTCACTGAAGCAAAAATGTAGCTTAAAGTGTGGGCTTTCAGAAAATATGGCCGCTTAAGTTAATCGGTTTAGTCGTTTGGCCGCTAGAGCCGTCAAAGTCTACAGAGTTTTTAAGGTGAAACTAATTTTGACACTTTTCACTTTAACCTTGAATAACTCGCTTATTTGACAGTTGACGTCAAAATGTTACTGAAGCAAAAATGTAGCTTAAAGTGTGGGCTTTCAGAAAATATGGCCGCTTACGTTAATCGGTTTAGTCGTTTGGCCGCTAGAGGCCGTCAAATACAACAGGCTTTTCACGTCAAAGTAATTTTGACACTGATCACTTTGACCTTGAATAACTCGCTTATTTGACAGTTGACGTCAAAATGTTACTGAAGTAAAAATGTAGCCCAGAGTGTGGGATTTCAGAAAATATGGCCGCTTAAGTTAATCGGTTTAGTCGTTTGGCCGCTAGAGGCCGTCAAAGTCTACAGAGTTTTTAAGGTGAAACTAATTTTGACACTTTTCACTTTGACCTTGAATAACTCGCTTATTTGACAGTTGACGTCAAAATGTCATTGAAGCAAAAATGTAGCCTGAAATGTCAGCTTTCAGAAAATATGGCCGCTTAAGTTAATCGGTTTAGTCGTTTGGCCGCTAGAGGCCGTCAAAAACAAAGCAGTTTTCACCTCAAACTAATTTTGACACTGATCACTTTGGTCTTGAATAACTCGCTTATTTGACAGTTGACGTCAAAATGTCACTGAAGCAAAAATGTAGCCCAGAGTGTGAGCTTTCAGAAAATATGGCCGCTTAAGTTAATCGGTTTAGTCGTTTGGCCGCTAGAGGCCGTCAAAGTCTACAGAGTTTTTAAGGTGAAACTAATTTTGACACTTTTCACTTTGACCTTGAATAACTCGCTTATTTGACAGTTGACGTCAAAATGTTACTGAAGTAAAAATGTAGCCCAGAGTGTGAGCTTTCAGAAAATATGGCCGCTTAAGTTAATCGGTTGCACCGTTAGGCCGCTAGAGGGCGTCAAAATCAACAGGGTTTTCACCTCAAACTAATTTTGACACTGATCACTTTGGCCTTGAATAACTCGCTTATTTGACAGTTGACGTCAAAATGTCACTGAAACAAAAATGTAGCTTAAAGTGTGGGCTTTCAGAAAATATGGCCGCTTAAGGTAATCGGTTGCACCGTTAGGCCGCTAGAGGGCGTCAAAATCAACGCAGTTTTCACCTCAAACTAATTTTGACACTTTTCACTTTGGAGTTGAATAACTCGCTTATTTGACAGTTGACGTCAAAATGTCATTGAAGCAAAAAGATAGCCCAGAGTGCGAGCTTTCAGAAAATACCACCACACAAAGTGATAACCCACACCGTTTGCCCGCTAGAGGGCGTCAAAGTCACACCACCAAAAAAACCAACCAGACGGACTGGCCCATTTGCCCCCGCGAAAAAAACAATTTAGATACGTAATTAAAACGGATATTAAAAATATCGGCCAGAAATACGAAAAAAAAAAAAAAAAACAAACTTAGCGCAGCTTTAACTCGCCCGGGGAGTTTTCGCACGCACTCCCTTAATCCCTGTCTGTCACCTGTCAAAAAATTTTCAAATCATCATCACTGTCACTGTCACTATGACAGCACCCAATCAAGTTTGTACACGTCAGAAATACGGTTTTTTTGGCATTTTTACTATTACTAACCTAACTTTTTAAAAAAAAAAAAAAGTTTTTTAAAAAGTTAGGTTAGATTGAAATTTGGGTTGAATTAGGTTAGTTTCGGTTAGGCGAGACGTTTTCGCACGGTTCGAGCGCAAAATGGGCATTTTCCGCCCGATCGTACGGTAAAATAGCGCGAACGCCACGAAAACTCTCCCTTAAACCGTATGCAAAAGCGGTCCAGTGCAATTTTTGGCGGTTTGCAAGGACAAAAGTACGTTTACCTCGTGCGAGCATCTCGGTTAGACGGCTCGTAATTAATAACAACCATTCTTTGTTAGGTTAGTTGGCGAAAAAGTGAGGTTCAAGGGCGTTTTCGGTCGTTGTGCGAAAACTCCCCCAGTGCATCGTTGCGTTCAAAGTGCCGTCAAAATTACAGTTTTCAGGTTAGAAGGGTGAAACTCGGGTCAATTGACTAGCACCCTTTTGCGCTCCTAACCTCAAAATTTCAGAATTTTAGCTCGTAAATTGACCGAGTTACGGCCCTTTAAACTCACCACTCCACTAAACTCGCCACAACCTAACCTGACCTAACCTCAAAATTGCATTGTTTTACGATTACGCATTTGAAACTTGGACGAGTTGACTGGCACCCTTTTGGGGTTATTGACAAATTTTTTTTCACACTTTTACCTGTCAAATTGACAGTTTTACGGCCGTTTAAGCGATGTACAGTCGAAACTAAGTTTAAAGGCTGTGACGTCAGTGGCACTTTCGTTCAAACCTCAATAACTCTCTTATTTGGGACACTTTGTATATATTTTTATATGTCAATGGATAGCCAATGAAATGGGCTTTCCAACGATATGGCTACACGAGTTGATTGATTGGTCAGTTTGGCCGTTAGAGGGCGTTAAAGTTGACCTACAACTTTACTCAAATTTTCAGTGCACCTACTCATTTAACCTCAAAAAACTCCCTTATTTAGGACACTTTGTATATATTTTTATATGTCAATGGATAGCCAATGAAATGGGCTTTCCAACGATATGGCTACACGACTTGATTGGTTGGATAGTTTGGTCGCTAGAGGGCGTTAAACTTGACCTACAAATTTAATCAAATTTTCAGTGCATCAACTTACTTAACCTCAAAAAACTCCCTTATTTAGGACACTTTGTATATATTTTTATATGTCAATGGATAGCTAATGAAATGGGCTTTCCAACGATATGGCTACACGAGTTGATTGATTGGTCAGTTTGGCCGTTAGAGGGCGTTAAAGTTGACCTACAACTTTACTCAAATTTTCAGTGCACCAACTCACTTAACCTCAAAAAACTCCCTTATTTAGGACACTTTGTATATATTTTTATATGTCAATGGATAGCCAATGAAATGGGCTTTCCAACGATATGGCTACACGACTTGATTGATTGGTCAGTTTGGCCGTTAGAGGGCGTTAAAGTTGACCTACAACTTTACTCAAATTTTCAGTGCACCTACTCACTTAACCTCAAAAAACTCCCTTATTTAGGACACTTTGTATATATTTTTATATGTCAATGGATAGCCAATGAAATGGGCTTTCCAACGATATGGCTACACGACTTGATTGATTGGTCAGTTTGTCCGTTAGAGGGCGTTAAAGTTGACCTACAACTTTACTCAAATTTTCAGTGCACCTACTCACTTAACCTCAAAAAACTCCCTTATTTAGGACACTTTGTATATATTTTTATACGTCAATGGATAGCTAATGAAATGGGCTTTTTAATGATATGGCTACACGAGTTGATTGGTTAGACAGTTTGGCCACTAGAGGGCGTCAAATTTCAGTTACCAAAAATTGAAAATTTTCAGTGCACTCTGTCATTCAAACTTCATTAACTGTGTTATTTAGGACACTTTGTATAAACTTTTATATGTCAATGGATAGCTAATGAAATGGGCTTTCCAACGATATGGCTACACGACTTGATTGGTTGGACAGTTTAGCCGCTAGAGGGCGTCTAAATTGAGCTATCAAGAATTGAAAATTTTTGGTACACTCTGTCATTCAAATCTTAATAATTTTGTCATTTGGGACACTTTGTATAAACTTTTATATATAAATGGATAGCTAATGAAATGGGCTTTCCAACGATATGGCTACACGACTTGATTGATTGGTCAGTTTGGTCGTTAGAGGGCGTTAAAGTTGACCTACAAATTTACTCAAATTTTCAGAGCATCAACTTACTTAACCTCAAAAAACTCCCTTATTTAGGACACTTTGTATATATTTTTATATGTCAATGGATAGCCAATGAAATGGGCTTTCCAACGATATGGCTACACGACTTGATTGATTAGACAGTTTGGCTGCTAGAGGGCGTCAAAGTTGAGTTACCAAAAATTAAAAATTTTCATTGCACTCTTTCATTCAAATCTCAATAACTCTCATATTTGGGACACCTTGTATAAACATTTTTATGTCAATAGATAGCCAATGAAATGGGCTTTCCAACGATATGGCTACACGACTTGATTGGTTGGATAGTTTGGTCGCTAGAGGGCGTTAAACTTGACTTACAAATTTACTCAAATTTTCAGAGCATCAACTTACTTAACCTCAAAAAACTCCCTTATTTAGGACACTTTGTATATATTTTTATATGTCAATGGATAGCCAATGAAATGGGCTTTCCAACGATATGGCTACACGACTTGATTGATTAGACAGTTTGGCTGCTAGAGGGCGTCAAAGTTGAGTTACCAAAAATTAAAAATTTTCATTGCACTCTTTCATTCAAATCTCAATAACTCTCATATTTGGGACACCTTGTATAAACATTTTTATGTCAATAGATAGCCAATGAAATGGGCTTTCCAATGATATGGCTACATGACTTGATTGATTAGACAGTTTGGCCGCTAGAGGGCGTCAAACTTAAGTTACCAAAAATTAAAATTTTTTAGTGCACTCGTTCATTCAAACTTCAATAACTATCTTATTTGGGACACTTTGTATAAATTTTTATATGTCAATGGAAAGCTAATAAAACGGACTTTCCCCTCACCTGAAAGCGAATTTCCTTAAAAAAAAACAAAAAAAAATTAATTTTTTTAAGGGCGAAATTTGCTTGAAATTTTTGCGTTTCCCAATGGATTTTTCAGTTAATTTGATCGATTAACGCGAGCAAAAATCGACCTTAAGGATTTTTTGTTTTTTTTTTTTTTTGGTTCTAATTCGCAAAATTCCTTAAAAAAAAAAAAAAAAAAATTATTAATTTTTTTAAGGGCGAAATTTGTTTGAAATTTTTGCGTTTCCTAATGGATTTTTCCGTTAAATTGACCGATTAACGCGAGCAAAAATCGACCTTAAGAATTTTTTGTTTGTTTTTTTGCTTGTAATTCACAAACCCCCTCACCCCCCCCTTCTGCAAGAAGGTCGGGGGGGGGGGGTGTGAGGGGGTTCGTGAATTCCTCTGATATTTTTGGTAAAATAGTGCAAAACCCCCTCCCACCCCTTAACACACCGGACCGGTCCCCCATTGGGCCAAACTCTCCCCGTACATAACACACGCATTTCCAACCCCCCCCCCACCACCCCTACCAACCCCCCCCACCCTAAATCTCGTCTTCAAAGAGTGGACCAAGGCAGCCAAGTTTCAGTTTCAGTCCGACAACGGTCCGGTTCGGACGCGCACAAGAGCGACAAAGACACAAACGGTACACGCGCACGAGAAGAAAAGAGATGGGCTAAGCACGTGCTTTACCCTTCGCAGACACCAAAAAACCCCCCTAGTTTCGATCCGGTGCACTTTCATCATCGGGGATGAGTTGAGATTTTGTTTTTTCGCGCAATTTTTTTGTTTTTTTTTTTCCCCAAAAATGGATTATCAACAAATCATCAAGTGCAAAGAGTGCGGTTTGGTGCTCAACTCGCTCGAATCCCTCGAAGTGCACCGCCAGTACCACGAAGGGCGTCTGATGCAACAATGGACCCAGCTGGAGGAAAAAAACAACAACCAGAGCAAGGAGCAGGCTCAGAACAGCCCCGAGTACGCTCAGGAGGGTCTCTACCCTCATCCCCCAACTCCACAGAGCTTCCAGAGCTCCTCCAGCCCCTACCAACTCCAAGAGTACTCGAGTTTTGCTAGTTTTACTCCGGCAAGTCAAGACTATTTGGGCTTTTACCAGCAGGAAGCTCCTTTAGTGGCCTACCAGGCTCAGAATAACAAGTATCCCAGCAGGTACAATCCCTACAGTAGGCCAGTGTATTACCCTCCACAGCCCACCCCATCTCCAAGCCCTAAGCAGTGCGATAAGTGCGGTTTGGTGTGCGAAAGTGCTGCCCTACTAATCGAGCACAATAACTTGAGTCATCCGTATTTTTATGAAGCTCCTCAGGAGGAGAGCCAGAGCGAGATTCTGGATTTGGACAGCCAGAAGGTGGTGAGTTGGGAGAAGGAAAAGGTGGAACAAATCCAGCCCAGCTGGAGCCAGTTTACCGACGGTGGGTCTTCTAGCGAAGGTTTTGGGGGTTTTAGCGAAGTTGCCCCTGCTCCTCCTCCTGTTGCTCCTCCTCCAACCAAGAGCACCAATTGGAAGAGCAACGAGGCACGCAGACCGAAAACTTATAATTGCACCGCGTGTAATAAGTGGTTTACCTCCTCCGGGCATCTAAAAAGACATTACAACACCACTTTGCACAAGAATGCGGTAAAGTCGAGTGGATTGCCTGATCCGGCTACCATGCCAATTAGTGCGCACCACCATCCAGCTAGAGACTCTTCAGCGAGTAAGGATAACGGGCTGGAGGACTCGCGTAGTGGGGATGGCGTGGTGGATGTGGTGAATACCATGCAGGAGCAGTACCCAAACGAGTTGGCCCCCCACGTTACGCAGGCTACCCCCACCAGCAGTTCTACTGGTGAGCAGGTGGTTTTGGAGCCTTTGCCCAGTTTTGCGCAGATCCAGGCGCAACTGCACGGCTACGCGAACGTGGGGGGTGCGGGGCAGTACCCCTACTGTCCTCAGGATTACCCAAGTCGTCCAGTCTTGATGGACACCACCAACTTGGTTGCTGCGCAACCCCCTCACTTCCTGGAGGAGGAACAAAAGGAGAATCCTGCCCCTGCTCCTCCTCCTCCTCCTCCGACGAACAATGGACCTCCGAAGGAGGAGGAGGAGGCAAAAACGAAGTGTTACGACTGTGATAAGGTGTTCAATCGTCCCTGTTACCTCACGCAGCACAACAAAACCTTCCACAACGGCGATAAGCCGTTCAAGTGTTCGCGGTGCGGCAAACGGTTTCCTGATGACGAAACGTACAGGAGGCATGCAAAGAAGCATGCAGGAGATAAGCCGCACAAGTGCGATATGTGCCCGAAGATGTTCAATCACAAGACGGATTTGCGGAGGCACTTGTGCTGTCACACGGGCAGGAAGCCGTACGCGTGCGAAATCTGCGGCAAGGGCTTCATCAGGAAGGATCACATGATCAAGCACGTGGACACGCACACCAGGAAGCGGGAGAAGATGGCCGCCATCCGGAGTTAAGTTTGTTTTGTTGGGGGGGGGGGGTTGGTATACTCTTTTTTTTTGTTCTGGTTCGCTCTGTATATTGTTTTGTAAGTTTTTGTGTAGTTTTGTTTTTTAGGGGGTTTTGTCGACTTTGCGCTTTTTTTGGACACTTTTTAGGACGTTTTCTGGACAATTTTTGCCCCCAAAAGTGTGTTCGAAAATCCCCTCACGTCCCCCCTAACCTTCTTTCAGAAGGGGGGAGTGAGGGAATTTTTGAACACAAAATTGTTTTTTTTTTGGACATCACCCTAACCTTACAAATTTAGGGCGTTTTCTTCTAATATTTTTTTTTTTTGGACACTAACCTAACCTAGAATTTTTTAGGACACTTTTTGACATTTTTTGGACAATTTTTGGGTTTTTTTCCTAAAGTGTTCAAAAATCCCCTCACATCCCCCCTAACCTTCTTTCAGAAGGGGGGAGTGAGGGAATTTTTGAACACAAAATTTAAAAAAAAAAAATTGTTTTTTTGGACATCACCCTAACCTTACAAATTTAGGGCGTTTTTTACTAATATTTTTTTTTTTTTGGACACTAACCTAACCTAGAATTTTTTAGGACATTTTTAGGTACTTTTTGATTGAATAGACACTTTTGGACAAAAATTTAAAAATAGCGTTTTTTCTAAAAATTTACTTCTTTTAGGACATTTTTTGGACAATTTTTGAACACAAAATTTTAAAAAAAAATTGTTTTTTTTGGACATCACCCTAACCTTACAAATTTAGGGCGTTTTTTACTAATAATTTACTTTTTTTGGACACTAACCTAACCTAGAATTTTTTAAGACACTTTTTGACATTTTTTTTTTAGGACATTTTTTTGGACAATTTTGTGTTTTGTCCAAAAGTGTTCAAAAATCCCCTCACATCCCCCCTAACCTTCTTTCAGAAGGGGGGAGTGAGGGAATTTTTGAACACAAAATTTAAAAAAAAAATTGTTTTTTTTGGACATCACCCTAATCTTACAAATTTAGGGCGTTTTTTACTAATATTTTTTTTTTTTTGGACACTAACCTAACCTAGAATTTTTTAGGACACTTTTTGACATATTTTAGGACATTTTTAGATACTTTTTGGTTGAAGAGACACTTTTGGACAAAAAAAAAAATAGCGTTTTTTCTAAAAATTTACTTTTTTTAGGACATTTTTTGGACAATTTTTGTGTTTTGTCCAAGTGTTCAAAAATCCCCTCACATCCCCCCTAACCTTCTTTCAGAAGGGGGGAGTGAGGGAATTTTTGAACACAAAATTTAAAAAAAAAAATTGTTTTTTTTGGACATCACCCTAACTTTACAATTTTAGGGCGTTTTTTTACTTATTACTAATAGTTTTTTTTTTTTTTTTTTGGACACTAACCTAACCTAAAATTATTTAGGACACTTTTTGACATATTTTAGGACATTTTTAGATACTTTTTGGTTGAATAGACACTTTTGGACAAAAATTAAAAAAAAAATTTTTTTTTTTGGACACCACCCTAACCTTACAATTTTAGGGTGTTTTTTTTTATAAAAATTTACTTTTTTTGGACACTAACCTAACCTAAAATTTTTTAGGACACTTTTTGACATTTTTAGACAATTTTTGATTGAATGAATAATTTTATGTTTTTTTCCAAAAATTTGTGAAATTTTAAAAAATATATATTTTTTTTTTTGAACACTAACCTAACTATTTGTGAACAAAAATTAAAAAAAAATGTTTTTTGGACATCACCCTAACCTTCCAGTTTTAGGGCGTTTTTTTTCTAATAATTTACTTTTTTTTGGACATTAACCTAACCTAGAAATTTTTTGGACACTTTTTTTGGACACCTAACTATTTATGAACAAAAATTTAAAAAAAAAAATTGTTTTTTGGACACCACCCTAACCATACAATTTTAGAGTGTTTTTTTACTAATATTTTTTTTTTTTTTTGGACACTAACCTAACCTAGAATTTTTTAGGACACTTTTTGACATTTTTTTTTATTCAGTGTGTTTTCTGGACAATTTTGGGTTTTGTCCAAAAGTGTTCAAAAATCCCCTCACATCCCCCCTAACCTTCTTTCAGAAGGGGGGAATGAGGGGATTTTTGAACACTTTTAGACAAAAATTTAAACAATTTTTTTTTTTTGGACACCACCCTAACCTAACAATTTTAGGGTGTTTTTTTCTAAAAATTTACTTTTTTGGACACTTTTTGACATTTTTTGGACACTTTTTGACATTTTTTGGACAATTTTGGGTTTTGTCCAAAAGTGTTTTTACAAATCAATGTTCAAAATCCCCTCACTCCCCCTTCTGAAAGAAGGTTAGGGGGGATGTGAGGGGATTTTTGAACATTTTTTGACAAAAATTTAAAAAAAAATTGTTTTTTGGACACCACCCTAACCTAACAATTTTAGGGTGTTTTTTCTAAAAATTTACTTTTTTGGACACTTTTTGACATTTTTTGGGTTTTGTCCAAAAGTGTTCACAAATCAATGTTCAAAAATCCCCTCACTCCCCCCTTCTGAAAGAAGGTTAGGGGGGATGTGAGGGGATTTTTGAACATTTTTTGACAAAAATTTAAAAAAAATTGTTTTTTGGACACCACCCTAACCTTACAATTTTAGGGCGTTTTTTTTTCTAAAAATTTACTTTTTTTTTTGGACACTTAACATTACATTTGTTGACATTTTTTTTAAAGACATTTTTAGACACTTTTTTCATTCTAGTGCGTTTTCTGAACAATTGTGGACAATTAAAAAAATATTTTTTTTTTTTTGGACACTAATTTTTTTAAACCCTTTTTTTTCAAACAAAAAAAAAAATTTGTCCAAAAAATTTTTTTCCCCATTTTTCAACACTCTGTACATTTTCATACATTTGTCCAAAAATTATGACTTGTGAACGCTTGTAAGAAAAAATTTTTTTTTTGGACACTAATTATTTGTTAATTGGGACACAAAGTTAATTAAAAAAAAATTTGTACAAAAATTTGTCCAAAATTTTTTTTTTCATTTTTCAACACATTGTACATTTTCACATATTTGTCCAAAAATGATAATTTGGGGACACTTTTCAAAAAAAAAAAATTTTTTTTTTTTGGACACTAATTTTTTTGAACCCTTTTTTTTTCAAAAAAAAAAAATTTGTCCAAAAAAATTTTTTTCTACCATTTTTGAACACTCTGTACATTTTCATATATTTGTCCAAAAATTATGATTTGTGAACACTTGTAAAAAAAAAATTTTTTTTTTTTTGGACACTAATTTTTTTAATTTGTTAATTGTGACACAAAGTTTGTCCAAAAAATTTTTTTTTTCATTTTTCAACACCTCGTACATTTTCATATATTTGTCCAAAAAAAAAATTTTTTTTTTTGAACACTAATTTTTTGAACACTCTTTTTTTTAAATTAAATTACCGTCCTTATTAATGGGACGATTTCGATGAAATTTTCACCCAACCTAGGCAACACCGCAACCAATAAATTGGCGCGAAAAAACCAGACAAAACCCCCCCTCCACCCCCCCCCAGCAAGGGGGGGGGGGGGAAATTTGCTCAAAAAAAAAAACCAATTGCTTCGACTTAAAAAATAACTCAACAACAGCAATACCTCGAATATCTCAGTTAACAGTAAGAGAAATTATTATTATTATATAAATATATATATAAATAAATAAAAAAAAAATAAAACACTTTATACACCACACTATTAATAAATAAAATAAAATAAAATAAATGGAAACGATGTGTACAAAAAAAGCAGTGTTGTCAAACGTTTTTTTCTCGTGGTAGTTTTTAAGGATTTTTAACTCGCAATAAACGGCAACAACGCATTATAACATCACTCTGTACATATTTCCTGTTCTAATTAATTAATTAATTAGGTAAATTTGTTAAGTGAATTTTAGACGTGTAAACGAAACTACCTCAGTTGAATTGTGCCAATTTTGTTTCCCATTTGAACCACCCTGTATATATTTTTTTGTGTGTGAAAAAATTTTTCTCTCTCATTCTTCTTAATTGTATCATTTAATTAATTAGTGCAATTTGTATTGTCTTTTTTTCTCTCTCTCTCTCTCTATTTTTTTTAAGTGTACATATTGTTTATGACCCAATTTTGAGGTTAGTTTTTACCTACATTCCAATATTATTTTATTTCGTTGGCGGTTACTCACTTATTATTATAATATTATTATAGTACATAAGCTACGTTCCTGTATTATGTTTTTTTTTTTTCGTCCCACGTTGTTAACCGACTAGTTACTTTTGGGGCATCTTTTGAAATAATAAAGACGATTTCATTATTTTTTTTGTTTTTTTTTTTTTTTTTTCCCCCAGCCAACTCGGTTAGTTTTTGAGATATCAAAAAACCCACTGCACCAGCGTGTTTTTCCGGGAAATTTTAGCATAAAACGACACCGAGTAGGTCACTCTAGCTGGACAAATAACAAAGTTAGCTTTCCTGGCTGAATTGCTCGAGAAAAGTAGGTGTGACACTTGCACACCCGGTAACTCGGTTATTTTTTGGGCTAAACAGGTGGTCCGACCACTCAAATTAACCGTCTTGAACTCCTCTTTTCTGTGGTGCCAACCAAAAAATTTTATCAAAAAAATGTGTACAGGGTGACCAAAAAACCGAAACCACCATTCTTTTCTTGCACACCCTGTATACTGGAAGCAAAAAAAGTCCTGCAAAGTTACGGTGCTGGATTAAAAGTCCGTTAGGAACATTTTTGTTTCTTTTCAAAATTTTCGTAACTCTCACCGTTTTCGAGTTATTTGACAAAAACTTGTTTGGGACACCCCAAAAATTGTCTGAAATTTGCACACCCTGTATCTCCGTTATTTCTTAACGTACAGGGTGGTTCAACCACTCAAATGAATCGTCTTGAACTGCTCTTTTCAGTGGTGCTAAGCAAAAAATTCTATCAAAAAAAATGTGTACAGGGTGACCAAAAAACCGAAACCACCATACTTTTCATGCACACCCTGTATACTGGAAGCTATTAAGGTGCTGCAAAGTTACGGTGCTGGATTAAGAATTCCATTAGGAACATTTTTGTTTCTTTTCAAAATTTTCGTAACTCTCACCGTTTTGAGTTATTTAAAAAAACTGGTTTGGTGCAACAAATTTTCAATTTGTGGTTTAAAACTTGATCACCCTGTAACTCGGTTATTTTCTGGACTACAGAGTGGTTCAACCACTCAAATTAACCGTCTTGAGCTCCTCTTTTCAGTGGTGCTAAGCAAAAAATTCTATCAAAAAAATGTGTACAGGGTGACCAAAAAACCGAAAACACCATCCTTTTCTTGCACACCCTGTATACTGGAAGCTATTAAGGTGCTGCAAAGTTACGGTGCTGGATTAAGAATTCCATTAGGAACATTTTTGTTTCTTTTCAAAATTTTCGTAACTCTCACCGTTTTTGAGTTATTTAAGAAAAACTGGTTTGGTGCAACAAATTTTCAATTTGAGGTTTAAAACTTGATCACCCTGTATCTTCGTTATTTTTTGGACTACAGAGTGGTTCAACCACTCAAATTAACCGTCTTGAACTGCTCTTTTCTGTGGTGCTAAGCAAAAAATTTTATCGCGAAAAATGTGTACAGGGTGACCAAAAAACCGAAAACACCCTACTTTTCATGCACACCCTGTATAGTGGAAGCAAAAAAGGTCCTGCAAAGTTACGGTGCTGGATTAAAGAGTCCGTTAGGAACATTTTTGTTTCTTTTCAAAATTTTCATAACTCTCACCGTTTTTGAGTTATTTAAGAAAACTGGTTTGGTGCAACAAATTTTCAATTTGTGGTTTAAATTTGATCACCCTGTAACTCGGTTATTTTTTGGATTACAGAGTGGTTCAACCACTCAAATTAACCGTCTTGAGCTCCTCTTTTCAGTGGTGCCAACCAAAAAATTCTATCAAAAAAAATGTGTACAGGGTGACCAAAAAACCGAAACCACCCTCCTTTTCATGCACACCCTGTATACTGGAAGCTATTAAGGTGCTGCAAAGTTACGGTGCTGGATTAAGGAGTCCATTAGGAACATTTTTGTTTCTTTTCAAAATTCTCGTAACTCTCACCGTTTTTGAGTTATTTAAAAAAAACTGGTTTGGTGCAACAAATTTTCAATTTGTGGTTTAAAACTTGATCACCCTGTATCTTCGTTATTTTTTGGACTACAGAGTGGTTCAACCACTCAAATGAATCGTCTTGAGCTCCTCTTTTCTGTGATGCTAAGCAAAAAATTCTATCAAAAAAATGTGTACAGGGTGACCAAAAAACCGAAACCACCCTACTTTTCATGCACACCCTGTATAGTGGAAGCAAAAAAGGTCCTGCAAAGTTACGGTGCTGGATTAAAGAGTCCGTTAGGAACATTTTTGTTTCTTTTCAAAATTTTCGTAACTCTCACCGTTTTCGAGTTATTTGACCAAAACTTGTTTGGGACACCCCAAAAATTGTCTGAAATTTGCACACCCTGTATCTCCGTTATTTCTTCACGTACAGGGTGGTTCAACCACTCAAATTAACCGTCTTGAACTCCTCTTTTCAGTGGTGCTAAGCAAAAAATTCTATCAAAAAAATGTGTACAGGGTGACCAAAAAACCGAAACCACCATCCTTTTCATGCACACCCTGTATAGTGGAAGCAAAAAAGGTCCGGCAAAGTTACGGTGCTGGATTAAAGAGTCCGTTAGGAACATTTTTGTTTCTTTTCAAAAATTTCGTAACTCTCACCGTTTTTGAGTTATTTAAGAAAAACTGGTTTGGTGCAACAAATTTTCAATTTGTGGTTTAAAATTTGATCACCCTGTAACTCGGTTATTTTTTGGACTACAGAGTGGTTCAACCACTCAAATTAACCGTCTTGAACTGCTCTTTTCTGTGGTGCTAAGCAAAAAATTTTATCGCGAAAAATGTGTACAGGGTGACCAAAAAACCGAAACCACCCTCCTTTTCATGCACACCCTGTATACTGGAAGCAATTAAGGTGCTGCAAAGTTACGGTGCTGGATTAAGGAGTCCATTAGGAACCTTTTTGTTTCTTTTCAAAATTTTCATAACTCTCACCGTTTTTGAGTTATTTGACCAAAACTTGTTTGGGACACCCCAAAAATTGTCTGAAATTTGCACACCCTGTATCTCCGTTATTTCTTCACGTACAGGGTGGTTTAACCGCTCAAATTAACCGTCTTGAGCTCCTCTTTTCAGTGGTGTAGAGCAAAAAATTCTATCGGAAAAAATGTGTACAGGGTGACCAAAAAACCGAAACCACCCTACTTTTCATGCACACCCTGTATACTGGAAGCAAAAAAAGTCCTGCAAAGTTACAGTGCTGGATTAAGAATTCCATTAGGAACATTTTTGTTTCTTTTCAAAATTTTCGTAACTCTCACCGTTTTTGAGTTATTTAAAAAAACTGGTTTGGTGCAACAAATTTTCAATTTGTGGTTTAAAATTTGATCACCCTGTAACTCGGTTATTTTCTGGACTACAGAGTGGTTCAACCACTCAAATTAACCGTCTTGAGTTCCTCTTTTCAGTGGTGCTAAGCAAAAAATTCTATCAAAAAAAATGTGTACAGGGTGACCAAAAAACCGAAACCACCATCCTTTTCATGCACACCCTGTATAGTGGAAGCAAAAAAGGTCCTGCAAAGTTACAGTGCTGGATTAAGGAGTCCGTTAGGAACATTTTTGTTTCTTTTCAAATTTTCGTAACTCTCACCGTTTTCGAGTTATTTAACTAAAACTGGTTTGGTGCAACAAATTTTCAATTTGTGGTTTAAAACTTGATCACCCTGTATCTTCGTTATTTCTTAACGTACAGGGTGGTTCAACCACTCAAATTAACCGTCTTGAGCTCCTCTTTTCAGTGGTGTAAAGCAAAAAATTCTAACTAAATACAGGGTGGCTCAAAAACCAATTTTTTTCTCGACTAAACAAAAGCCTGAGGCCCTTAAGGGCTGATCAGAGTGCATCCCTTTGAAATTCGCCTCGAAGGGTTGTCAGCATCTGTCCCTTACGTGACTTGCCATTAATACCATCTCGAGTTGATGAATCGTGGAATTTTTCACTTTCAAGGGCTCGAAGGGCCTAAACCACTTGTTTTGGGTGTGAGAACATTTTCAAGGCCACCAAACTCGCTTATTTTCAGTGATCACCCTGTATATTATTATATCAATCGATTCAGCGTTTCAAGAGCTACACGGTGACCCAAACATTGCCATATAAAATATTTTTAGTTCCCGAGATATTTAGGGTTAAAGGTGCCTTTAGCATAGTCAGGAAATTGCATTAAAGTGTAGTCGGTGCGTTTTAAAGCCCCAAAACTTCACTATTTTAAGTGACCACCCTGTAATATTATTATATCAGTCGATTCAGCATTTCAAGAGCTACACGGTGACTCAAACATTGCAATATAAAATGTTTTTAGTTCCCGAGATATTTAGGGTTAAAGGTGCCTTTAGCATAGTCAGGAAATTGCATTAAAAGTGTAGTCGGTGCGTTTAAAGCCCCAAAACTTCACTATTTTAAGTGACCACCCTGTAATATTATTATATCAATCGATTCAGCGTTTCAAGGGCTACACGGTGACCCAAACATTGCAATATAAAATGTTTTTAGTTTCCGAGATATTTAGGATTAAAGGTGCCTTTAGCATAGTCAGGAAATTGCATTAAAGTGTAGTCGGTGCGTTTAAAGCCCCAAAACTTCACTATTTTAAGTGACCACCCTGTAATATTATTATATCAATCGATTCAGCGTTTCAAGAGCTACACGGTGACCCAAACATTGCAATATAAAATATTTTTAGTTTCCGAGATATTCAGGGTTAAAGGTGCCTTTAGCATGGTCAGGAAATTGCATTAAAAGTGTAGTCGGTGCGTTTTAAAGCCCCAAAACTTCACTATTTTAAGTGACCACCCTGTAATATTATTATATCAATCGATTCAGCGTTTCAAGAGCTACACGGTGACCCAAACATTGCAATATAAATATTTTTAGTTCCGAGATATTTAGGGTTAAAGGTGCCTTTAGCATAGTCAGGAAATTGCATTAAAAGTGTAGTCGGGGCGTTTAAAGCCCCAAAACTTCACTATTTTAAGTGACCACCCTGTAATATTATTATATCAGTCGATTCAGCGTTTCAAGAGCTACACGGTGACCCAAATATTGCAATATAAATATTTTTAGTTTCCGAGATATTCAGGGTTAAAGGTGCCTTTAGCATGGTCAGGAAATTGCATTAAAAGTGTAGTCGGGGCGTTTAAAGCCCCAAAACTTCACTATTTTAAGTGACCACCCTGTAATATTATTATATCAATCGATTCAGCGTTTCAAGAGCTACACGGTGACCCAAACATTGCAATATAAATATTTTTAGTTTCCGAGATATTCAGGATTAAAGGTGCCTTTAGCATAGTCAGGAAATTGCATTAAAAGTGTATTCGGGGCGTTCAAAGCCTCAAAACTTCACTATTTTAAGTGACCACCCTGTAATATTATTATATCAGTCGATTCAGCGTTTCAAGAGCTACACGGTGACCCAAACATTGCCATATAAAATGTTTTTAGTTTCCGAGATATTTACGATCAAACTATCCGCAACGAGTGGGAGTGTAAGTGTATAGGCCGCGTTCGAACCCCCTTAACTCTGTTATTTTAAATAAGACACCCGGTATATTTTTACACCGTTCGATTGGAAATTAAACGGGCTACAAAATATGTTATATAGGGTGTCCACGAAATCGTACCGTTTCGGAGATATTTACGTTTCAAATTGGTTGGGTGCAACAAAGATGAAATTACCGGTCCATTGTTGTTTCTGAAGACAAAGAAGACTCCAGGTGGGTCCCCTAAATCTTCGTTCGTTGCTTCCCTATACGCTTCACTGAATGCGAAGATCTTTTGTGCGATTTTTGGGGTCTTCTTTGCATTCTGTCACTCTCTATTCATCCATTGAAATAATTAGTTTTTTTTTTCCCCGGTTAGCGGCCTCTAGCGGCCGAACGGTGCAACCGATTAACTCGTGTAGGGATATTTTTGGAAAGCTTAGAATGCGCTCTATCTTTTCTTTTCTATGACATTTTGACGTCAGTTGTCAAATAACCGACTTATTTGAGGTCAAAACAACCCGCGTCAAAAAAAGTGACATTTTTGTCAGGGGTAACTTTAACGGCCTCTAACGGCCAAACGGTGCAACCAACTAACTCGTGTAGGGATATTTTGGAAAGCTTAGAATGTGCTCTATCGTTTCTTTTCTATGACATTTTGAGGTCAGTTGTCAAATAACCGACTTATTGGAGGTCAAAACAACTCGTGTCAAAAAAGTGACATTTTTGTCAGGGGTAACTTTAACGGCCTCTGGCGGCCCAAACGGTGCAACCAATCAACTCGTGTAGGGATATTTTTGGAAAGCTTAGAATGTGCTCTATCTTTTCTTTTCTATGACATTTTGACGTCAGTTGTCAAATAACCGACTAATTGGAGGTCAAAACAACCCGTGTCAAAAAAGTGACATTTTTGTCAGGGGTAACTTTAACGGCCTCTGGCGGCCAAACGGTGCAACCAACTAACTCGTGTAGGGATATTTTTGGAAAGCTTAGAATGTGCTCTATCTTTTCTTTTCTATGACATTTTGACGTCAGCTGTCAAATAACAGAGTTATTCAAGGTGACAGTGTCAGTACCATTAATGGTCGGTTGACACCTTACTGAGTACCATAATTAGCCCAGAAAAATCCGTTGACCTGCCGGAATGGTTGGTTTGGGGTGGACACGTGCCCCAACAGGTAAATGACGTAAACCCATAACATTTTGGGGGCACGTGCCAAAAAAAACCCATAAGGACGGGTTACCATGGTTATGGTCAATTTCAATGGTTTTTGGCGCCTAAATACCATCGGGCAGGTATGCAAACCTTTTTCTCACCCAAAACCACGCTGGGTCTACGTCGTACCATTTAAATCTGGTAAAAGTGAGGTTAATTGGGTTTTGATGGGTTTTGATGGGTTTTTTCCACTAAAAACGGTGTAAACGTGGTCGTTTCAAAAAGTTTTTTTGTTTTTTTGGAAAAAGTTGAAAATTAACAGTCTGCTTGACATTTTGACGTTTGAACGACCCGCCTATCTGTCAAAATAATCACGTGACAACCTGTCAAAGTTTGACGTGCAGTGTTGCCTTTTCATTCGTTTTTTCCAGCTTATCAGTGATTTTATCGAAAAACTTGTAATCACACAAAATAAAGCTTAAAGTCTGATTGACATTTTGACGTTTGAACGACCCGCCTATCTGTCAAACTAACCACGTGACAGCCCGTCAAATTTCCCATAGTAAATGCACTTGAGCGAGTGACGTCATCAAAAAGGGCCTACCTGACCCTTGCGAAGGGTCAAAGGGCTATCTGTGGTCAGTTTGAAGGGTCAGGTGCAAAAAAAGGGTGTTTTTTTCCCCGCCCTAAATGACCGGAAGTTGTGCCTTTCGGCCCTTTAATCGGTTCCGGGTGGAAAGTGATTTTGCACTTTGACGCCCTCTAGCGGCCTAACGGTGTCACCTATTGAGCAATGTTGTCATATTTTCTGAAAGTAGACACTTTGGCCTACATTTTTGATTCAGTGACATTTTTCTGTCAGCTGTCAAATAAGCGAGTTATTCAAGGTCAAAGTGAAAGATGTCAAAATAATTTGACATGAAAACTCTGTTTAATTTGACGCCCTCTAGTGGCCAAACGGTGCAACCGATTAACTTAAGCGGTCATATTTTCTGAAAGCCTACATTTTGGCCTACATTTTTGCTTCAATGACATTTTTCTGTCAGCTGTCAAATAAGCGAGTTATTCAAGGTCAAAGTGAAAGATGTCAAAATGATTTGACATGAAAACTCTGTGCTAACTTTGACGCTCTCTAGCGGCCAAACGGTGCAACCGATTAACTTAAGCGGCCATATTTTCTGAAAGCTCGCACTTTGGACTATCTTTTGATTCAGTGACATTTTTCTGTCAGCTGTCAAATAAGCGAGTTATTCAAGGTCAAAGTGAAAGATGTCAAAATGATTTGACATGAAAACTCTGTGCTAACTTTGACGCTCTCTAGCGGCCAAACGGTGCAACCGATTAACTTAAGCGGCCATATTTTCTGAAAGCTCGCACTTTGGACTATCTTTTTGATTCAGTGACATTTTTCTGTCAGCTGTCAAATAAGCGAGTTATTTAAGGTCAAAGTGAAAGATGTCAATTTTCCAAAGTACAGGGTGGGCAAACTTAAGTCATGGCAATTTGCCACATCTGGGTCGTATTTGATGGGTAATCCAGCGATTCGTTGGTTGGGCACGTTGAATAAACCTAAACAGTTGCATTAACCCTTTTTTGTGCGTCAAAAACCCATTGAAATCAACGAAAAAACCGCCCCTTCACCCCCCCCTCACCCTCAATACATAGAAAACCAGATGTTGGGGGTATTTTCAATTAAATGAGGTTATGTATTATGGTGTTTTGTGGTCGATACAATGCGGTCGACTTGATTTGGTATTTGAACGAAAAAATGGGCGAAAAAACCGTTTTTTAAGGGTGGTTTTTTGGGGTGGTTAATTGGCCCAAAACAAACCGAAATAATTGCTCGAATTTGACGCCCTCTAGCGGCCAAACCATACCACTAACTCAGCAATTTTTTCACACCAATAGAAAGCCCGTTTCATTACCTATCCATAGAGGTATAAAAGTCTATATAAAATGTGACAAATAAGGGAGTAATTCAAGGTCAAAGGGACAGGTGTCAAAATGGTCGGTTGGGACTTTGGCGACCTCTAGCGGCCCAACCACTAAACCGATTAACTTAAGCGGCCATATTTTCTGAAAGCTGACACTTTGGGCTACATTTTTGTTTCAGTGACATTTTGACGTCAACTGTCAAATAAGGGAGTTATTCAAGGTCAAAGTTGCGTTGGAAAAATTCGGAAAAAGCAGCAACAAGGTGTCAGTGCAGAAAGTTTGACGCCCTCTAGCGGACAAACTCTGTCACCAACCTGTCAACTTTAATATGTCAATGGAAAGCTTGTTTCATTGGCTATCCATGGAGGTATAAATATCGTAATAAAATGTGACAAATAAGGGAGTAATTCAAGGTCAAAGCGACAGGTGTCAAAATGGTCGGTTGGGACTTTGGCGACCTCTAGCGGCCCAACCACTAAACCGATTAGCTTAAGCGGCCATATTTTCTGAAAGCTGACACTTTGGGCTACATTTTTGTTTCAGTGACATTTTGACGTAAACTGTCAAATAACGAAGTTATTCAAGGTCAAAGTTGCGTTGGAAAAATTCGGAAAAAAACAGCATCAAAGTGTCAGTGCAGAAACTTTGACGCCCTCTAGCGGGCAAACTCTGTCACCAACCTATCAACTTTAATATGTCAATGGAAAGCTTGTTTCATTACCTATCCATAGAGGTATAAAAGTCTATATAAAGTGTCCCAAATAAGGAAGTTATTAAGGGTTTAATGACCGAGTGCACCCGAACAGGGGGAGGGGGGGGGGAAAAGATCACTTTCGCCCCCATTTCCCCTTCTCTGACGTCATCAAACCACCGGGAAAAACAAGGACAATCCCCGACCTACCCCACGGAAAAAAGGAATCATTTTTATATTATACAACTTCGGTCAGGGGGGGGGGGGGGTAAAACAACCCCCCCCCCATTTTACCCCTCTCTTCCCCACCCCCGCAACCTTTTATCCCCCCCAAACTTTGAAAAGGGTCGGGAAGTCGGTCCTTAATGTGCTGAATGAGGTTATGTGTGATTTCTGTTATTTTCCCCCCTAAAAAACCGGTCAACCCCCCCCCCCGGGGGGGGGGGGGGAAGTGGACGGTACAATGTGTTTTTAGCTGTCAAATTTGACAGGTTTGACCGATGACCTTGAAACTTGGCACACTTAATTGGGACACCCTGTAGAATATTAAGGGATTTTTTCAGATTTTTTCCTAGCACCGTTCGGCCGCCAGAGGGCGCGAAATGTCAATCTGACATGAAACTCTAAACATACCATTTTCTACCCAACCATGACCGGAAATGGGGTTATCCGACACCAACTTGCTGCTAAAACCCATTGGGACAATGGTAAATACCCAGCAAAAAACGATTCGCACCATATTGTACAGGGTGGGGCAAATTACAGCGTCCAAAGGACTTCCTGTGAGGAAGAATAGGACAAAAAAACCACCGAAAAGCCACTGTACAATACAAATATGCTTAAACAGGTTCAATTCTGATTGAATCGGAGTGTTTGAGGGTGTATTGGGTAGTTTACAGGGTTGCCAACTCAATTTTGCGAACAGAAAGTGAGGTTAACTGCACCCAAAGTCTACAGAGTGAGTGAAGCAAATTGCTTGACCCAAACTTTGACGCCCTCTAGCGGCCAAACCGTTAGGTCAACTAGATGATTTTTATACCTCAATGGAAAGCTTGTTTCATTGGCTATCCATTGACGTATAAAAGTCCTGAAAAAGTGTTGTAAATAAGCGAGTTATTTGAGGTTAAACAAGTTGGTGCAGTGGAGGTTTGAGGCTCAAAAATAATCAGAAAGCTTGTTTAACTTTGACGCCCTCTAGTGGCCAAACGTTACCACTTATCCACCAAGTGTTATATCAGATACAAAAAGACATTCTAAACATTTTTGGTCTCTTGCAAAATTTCCGTAACTCTAACCGTTCCCGAGATATTTGACTTTTTTTTGAAAATTTTGAAAATTCTGTATCTCGCTTATTTTTTGGATTTCAGCAACCGAATAAAACTCAAAATATTCCCCTCAAACCGCTCTTTATTTTTGTTTCTTTGCAAAATTTCCGTAACTTTAACCGTTTCCGAGATATTCAGCTTTTTTGAGGCGAAATTGCAGTTTTTTACTTTTTTTTGGAAAATTGCACCCAAATTTTCAAAATTCCATAACTCGCTTAGTTTTCAAGCTACGACGACCGTAAAAAGCTGAAAATGTTCGTTTTTAAACGCTCTTTCATCTCCCGCAAAGCGCACTACAATTAAACATATACAGGGTGTTCAAATTGCATTGCAATTTTTTAAATTCTGTATCTCGGTTATTTTTGGGATTTCAGCGACCAGAAAAAACTCAAAATATTTCTCTTAAATTGCTCTTATTTTTGCTTTCTTGTCAAATTTCCGTAACTCTAACCGTTTCCGAAATATGCAACTTTTTTGACTTTTTTTTTTTGAAACTTTTATAAACATTTTTAAAAAATTTGTATTTTTGTTGCTTTTTTTTTATCGGTTTTAGATGCAAGAAAGCATTCTAAACATTTTTGGTCTCTTGCAAAATTTCCGTAACTCTAACCGTTTCCGAGATATTTGACTTTTTTTTGAAAATTTTGAAAATTCTGTATCTCGCTTATTTTTTGGATTTCAGCAACCGAATAAAACTCAAATATTCCCCTCAAACCGCTCTTTATTTTTGTTTCTTTGCAAAATTTCCGTAACTCTAACCGTTTCCGAGATATTCAACTTTTTTGAGGCGAAATTGCAATTTTTGATTTTTTTTTGGAAAATTGCACCCATATTTTCAAAATTCCATAACTTGCTTAGTTTTCAAGCTACGACGACCGTAAAAAGCTGAAAATGTTCGTTTTTAAACGCTCTTTCACCTCCCGCAAAGCGCACCACAATTAAACATATACAGGGTGTCCAAATTGCATTGCAATTTTTAAAATTCTGCATCTCGGTTATTTTTGGGATTTCAGCGACCAGAAAAAACTCAAAATATTTCTCTTAAATTGCTCTTTATTTTTGCTTTCTTGTAAAATTTCCGTAACTCTAACCGTTTCCGAGATATGCAACTTTTTTGACTTTTTTTTTTTTTTGAAACTTTTATAAACATTTTTAAAAATTTTGAATTTTTGTTGTTTTTTTTTTTATCGGTTTCAGATACAAAAGACATTCTAAACATTTTTGGTCTCTTGCAAAATTTCCGTAACTCTAACCGTTCCTGAGATATTTGACTTTTTTTTAAAAATTTTGAAAATTCTGTATCTCGGTTATTTTTTGGATTTCAGCAACCGAAAAAAACTCAAAATATTCCCCTCGAACCGCTCTTTATTTTTGTTTCTTTGCAAAATTTCCGTAACTCTAACCATTTCCGAGATATTCAACTTTTTTGAGGCGAAATTGCAATTTTTGATTTTTTTTTTGGAAAATTGCACCCATATTTTCAAAATTCCATAACTCGCTTAGTTTTCAAGCTACGACGACCGTAAAAAGCTGAAAATGTTCGTTTTTAAACGCTCTTTCACCTCCCGCGCCCAAAGCGCACCACAATTAAACATATACAGGGTGTTCAAATTGCATTGCAATTTTTTAAATTCTGTATCTCGGTTATTTTTGGGATTTCAGCGACCAGAAAAAACTCAAAATATTTCTCTTAAATTGCTCTTTATTTTTGCTTTCTTGTAAAATTTCCGTAACTCTAACCGTTTCCGAGATATGCAACTTTTTTGACTTTTTTTTTTTGAAACTTTATAAACATTTTTAAAAATTTTGAATTTTTGTTGTTTTTTTTTTATCGGTTTCAGATACAAAAAGACATTCTAAACATTTTTGGTCTCTTGCAAAATTTCCGTAACTCTAACCGTTCCCGAGATATTTGACTTTTTTTTGAAATTTTGAAAATTCTGTATCTCGGTTATTTTTTGGATTTTAGCAACCGAAAAAAAACTCGAAATATTCCCCTCAGACTGCTCTTCATTTTTGTTTCTTTGCAAAATTTCCGTAACTCTAACCGTTTCCGAGATATTCAGCTTTTTTGAGGCGAAATTGCAGTTTTTGACTTTTTTTTGGAAAATTGCACCCATATTTTCAAAATACCATAACTCGCTTAGTTTTCAAGCTACGACGACCGTAAAAACTTAAAATGTTCGTTTTTAAACGCTCTTTCACCTCCCGCAAAGCGCACTACAATTAAACATATACAGGGTGTTCAAATTGCATTGCAATTTTTAAAATTCTGCATCTCGGTTATTTTTGGGATTTCAGCGACCAGAAAAAACCCAAAATATTTCTCTTAAATTACTCTTTATTTTTGTTTCTTTGCAAAATTTCCGTAACTCTAACCGTTTCCGAGATATTCAACTTTTTTGACTTTTTTTTTTTTGAAACTTTTATAAACATTTTTAAAAATTTTGAATATGTGTTGTTTTTTTTTATCGGTTTCAGATACAAAAAGACATTCTAAACATTTTTGGTCTCTTGCAAAATTTCCGTAACTCTAACCGTTTCCGAGATATTTGACTTTTTTTTGAAAATTTTGAAAATTCTGTATCTCGCTTATTTTTTGGATTTCAGCAACCGAATAAAACTCAAAATATTCCCCTCAAACCGCTCTTTATTTTTGTTTCTTTGCAAAATTTCCGTAACTTTAACCGTTTCCGAGATATTCAGCTTTTTTTGAGGCGAAATTGCAGTTTTTTACTTTTTTTTGGAAAATTGCACCCAAATTTTCAAAATTCCATAACTCGCTTAGTTTTCAAGCTACGACGACCGTTAAAAAGCTGAAAATGTTCGTTTTTAAACGCTCTTTCATCTCCCGCAAAGCGCACTACAATTAAACATATACAGGGTGTTCAAATTGCATTGCAATTTTTTAAATTCTGTATCTCGGTTATTTTTGGGATTTCAGCGACCAGAAAAAACTCAAAATATTTCTCTTAAATTGCTCTTTATTTTTGCTTTCTTGTCAAATTTCCGTAACTCTAACCGTTTCCGAAATATGCAACTTTTTTGACTTTTTTTTTTTGAAACTTTTATAAACATTTTTAAAAAATTTGTATTTTTGTTGCTTTTTTTTATCGGTTTTAGATGCAAGAAAGCATTCTAAACATTTTTGGTCTCTTGCAAAATTTCCGTAACTCTAACCGTTTCCGAGATATTTGACTTTTTTTTAAAAATTTTGAAAATTCTGTATCTCGCTTATTTTTTGGATTTCAGCAACCGAAAAAAAACTCAAAATATTCCCCTCAAACCGCTCTTTATTTTTGTTTCTTTGCAAAATTTCCGTAACTCTAACCGTTCCGAGATATTCAGCTTTTTTGAGGCGAAATTGCAGTTTTTGACTTTTTTTTGGAAAATTGCACCCAAATTTTCAAAATTCCATAACTCGCTTAGTTTTCAAGCTACGACGACCGTAAAAAGCTGAAAATGTTCGTTTTTAAACGCTCTTTCACCTCCCGCAAAGCGCACCACAATTAAACATATACAGGGTGTTCAAATTGCATTGCAATTTTTTAAATTCTGTATCTCGGTTATTTTTGGGATTTCAGCGACCAGAAAAACTCAAAATATTTCTCTTAAATTGCTCTTTATTTTTGCTTTCTTGTCAAATTTCCGTAACTCTAACCGTTTCCGAGATATGCAACTTTTTCGACTTTTTTTTTTTTGAAACTTTTATAAACATTTTTAAAAATTTTGAATTTTTGTTGTTTTTTTTTATCGGTTTCAGATACAAAAAGACATTCTAAACATTTTTGGTCTCTTGCAAAATTTCCGTAACTCTAACCGTTTCCGAGATATTTGACTTTTTTTTGAAAATTTTGAAAATTCTGTATCTCGCTTATTTTTTTGGATTTCAGCAACCGAATAAAACTCAAAATATTCCGCTCAGACTGCTCTTCATTTTTGTATCTTTGCAAAATTTCCGTAACTCTAACCGTTTCCGAGATATTCAACTTTTTTGAGGCGAAATTGCAATTTTTGACTTTTTTTTGGAAAATTGCACCCATATTTTCAAAATACCATAACTCGCTTAGTTTTCCAGCTACGACGACCGTAAAAAACTTAAAATGTTCGTCTTTAAACGCTCTTTCACCTCCCGCAAAGCGCACCACAATTAAACATATACAGGGTGTTCAAATTGCATTTCAATTTTTTAAATTCTGTATCTCGGTTATTTTTGGGATTTCAGCGACCAGAAAAAACTCAAAATATTTCTCTTAAATTGCTCTTTATTTTTGCTTTCTTGTCAAATTTCCGTAACTCTAACCGTTTCCGAGATATGCAACTTTTTTGACTTTTTTTTTTTTGAAACTTTTATAAACAATCAGAAAGCTTGTTTAACTTTGACGCCCTCTAGTGGCCAAACGGTACCACTTATCCACCAAGTGTTATATATCGATGGAAAGCTCGTTTCATTGGCTATCCATTGACATATAAAACTCCATCAAAAGTGTCATAAATAAGCAAGTTATTCAAGGTCAAAGCAAGCTATGTCAAAATTTTTGGGAAAAAAAAAACGAAAATTTTTTTTGGTCCACCCTGTATAATTGGTAAAGATGATGCGGAAGATGCAGCTGCCTTAATCTATTTGCTTGCATCGGGAGCGAACCCTTAAAGCCGGTTTCCCACGATTCTCAACCCTATTAACCCCCTTTTCACCCCATCCCCCTCAACCCCCTGCCCCTACCCCTCTCAGTCAATAGAGAATACACCTTTACCGGATTCTTTCCGCAACTATCTTCCGCGTTTTACGCCACCTTTCATCGCAATGCAGGTGGGGTGCGAAAGGGGGATGAATTGACAATGCGTGAGAATTGCCCGAAGGGGATGAAAACAGTCGGTGGAACTGATGATGGCTGTGGCGCCGAAACGGTGCCTCGGATCGGTTTGATTTTCAGTTTTCTGGAAAGACTAGAGTCTGCGCAATCTTTTTGCTTCTATGTCATTTTGACGTAACTTGTCAAATGAGGGAGTTAATTGAGGTTAAGTGAGTTGGGGCACTGAAATTTTTAGGAAAGTCGATGGTGCAATTTTGACGCTCTCTAGCGGCCAAACGGTGCAACCGATTGACTTAAGCGGCCATATTTTCTGAAAGGTGACACTTTGGGCTACATTTTTGCTTCAATGACATTTTCCTGTCAACTGTCAAATAAGCGAGTTATTCAAGGCCAAAGCAAAAATTGTCCAAAAATGTTGGTTTGGAAAGTTTCGGTCAACTTTGACGCTCTCTAGCGGCCAAACCGTGTAACCGATTAACTTAAGCGGCCATATTTTCTGAAAGCTGACACTATGGACTGTCTTTTTCCTTCAATGACATTTTCCTGTCAACTGTCAAATAAGCGTCAATTCACGGTCAAAGCAAAAATTGCCCAAAAATGTTGGTTTGGAAAGTTTCGGTCAACTTTGACGCCCTCTAGCGGCCAACCACTGAACCGATTAACTTAAGCGGCCATATTTTCTGAAAGCTGACACTTTGGGCTACATTTTTGCTTCAATGACATTTTCCTGTCAACTGTCAAATAAGCGAGTTATTCAAGGTCAAAGCAGAAATTGCCCAAAATGTTGGTCTGGAAAGTTTCGGTCAACTTTGACGCCCTCTAGCGGCCAAACCACTGAACCGATTAACTTAAGCGGCCATATTTTCTGAAAGCTGACACTATGGACTGTCTTTTTCCTTCAATGACATTTTCCTGTCAACTGTCAAATAAGCGAGTTATTCAAGGTCAAAGCAAAAATTGCCCAAAAATGTTGGTCTGGAAAGTTTCGGTCAACTTTGACGCCCTCTAGCGGCCAAACGGTGCAACCGATTAACTTAAGCGGCCATATTTTCTGAAAGCTGACACTTTGGGCTACATTTTTGCTTCAATGACATTTTCCTGTCAACTGTCAAATAAGCGAGTTATTCAAGGTCAAAGCAGAAATTGCCCAAAAATGTTGGTCTGGAAAGTTTCGGTCAACTTTGACGCTCTCTAGCGGCCAAACGGTGCAAACGATTAACTTAAGCGGCCATATTTTCTGAAAGCTGACACTTTGGGCTACATTTTTGCTTCAATGACATTTTGCTGTCAACTGTCAAATAAGCGAGTTATTCACGGTCAAAGCAAAAATTGCCCAAAAATGTTGGTCTGGAAAGTTTCGGTCAACTTTGACGCTCTCTAGCGGCCAAACCGTGTAACCGATTAACTTAAGCGGCCATATTTTCTGAAAGCTGACACTATGGACTGTCTTTTTCCTTCAATGACATTTTCCTGTCAACTGTCAAATAAGCGAGTTATTCAAGGTCAAAGCAAAAATTGTCCAAAAATGTTGGTCTGGAATGTTTCGGTCAACTTTGACGCTCTCTAGCGGCCAAACGGTGCAACCGATTAACTTAAGCGGCCATATTTTCTGAAAGCTGACACTATGGACTGTCTTTTCGCTTCAATGACATTTTCCTGTCAACTGTCAAATAAGCGAGTATTCAAGGTCAAAGCAAAAATTGCCCAAAAATGTTGGTTTGGAAAGTTTCGGTCAACTTTGACGCTCTCTAGCGGCCAAACGGTGCAACCGATTAACTTAAGCGGCCATATTTTCTGAAAGCTGACACTTTGGGCTACATTTTTGCTTCAATGACATTTTCCTGTCAACTGTCAAATAAGCGAGTTATGAACGAAACAAAAAGAAAAAAGAAAACATTTCAATAAGGTGCAAATTGGCTTGAAACCCACCGATCGCCCTAACGGAAATTCCCCTTAAATGGGTTAATTGCGACAGGCAAAAATCGCCCTTAAGTGCAAAGGGAAGGCGATTCGTTACGGGGGTAATAAAGCACCTTTTCTGCACGTTTTGCCGGTACCAGTACCATCCGGTACCATCAAGTTTTATTGCTTTATTAGGGCCGGCACCACCTAAAGTACCCGATTGCTTTCGAACCCAAATTTCGCAGAAGAAACAGTACATTTTCTGTATGGCACTTTTTCGGTCATCGAGTTGGCTTTGGAATGCCGCAAAAATATACAGGGTGTCCCATTTAAAATTACCGAGTTTCAAGCGCTTTTATGGGGTGTTAAATATATTTTTTTTTTAAGCCACCCTGTATGCGATTTTAGTGGGAATTTGTCGGTTCAAAGCTTGGATTCGGTTTTTTTTCATGTTTTTTACGCACTTTTTGGTTTTTGCACTTTTTTCCTATCTCTGCTCGTTTCGGAGATATTCCAGAAAATCCACTTTGTTGGTGAAAAAGTGTCACAACCAACCAGATTTTGACAGCAGTTGCTTTGACCTTGAATAACTCTCTTATTTGACACATTTTTTCAGGACTTTTATATGTCAATGGATAGCTAAAGAAACGAGCTTTCTATTGATGTATAAAATTGCATGGTTGATTACACGGTTTGGACGCTAGAGGGCGTCAAAGTTAAGCTAGTGGTCTAGGTTAACAATTTTGACAGCAGTTGCTTTGACCTTGAATAACTCTCTTATTTGACACATTTTTTCAGGACTTTTATATGTCAATGGATAGCTGAAAAAATGGCTTTCCATTGATGTATAAAAATTGCATGGTTGATTACACGGTTGGGCGCTAGAGGGCGTCAAAGTTAAGCTAGTTGTCAAGATTATCAATTTTGACAGCAGTTGCTTTAACCTTGAATAACTCTCTTATTTGACACATTTTTCCAGGACTTTTATATGTCAATGGATAGCTGAAAAAATGGGCTTTCCATTGATGTACAAAAATTGCATGGTTGATGACACGGTTTGGACGCTAGAGGGCGTCAAAGTTAAGCTAGTCGTCAAGGTTATCAATTTTGACAGCAGTTGCTTTAACCTTGAATAACTCTCTTATTTGACACATTTTTCCAGGACTTTTATATGTCAATGGATAGCTGAAAAAATGGGCTTTCCATTGATGTATAAAAATTGCATGGTTGATTACACGGTTTGGGCGCTAGAGGGCGTCAAAGTCAAGCAACTTAATTCCCCCCCGCCCCCCCTTTCCTCTCAAAATTAAATTAGTTCCCATGATCGTCACCCTCACGGGCGCCACCTGTTCCCCATTAATTTACTTCCGGTGATAAATCAGAGTCGCCCACGATATGTTTTTAATTAAAAATCATTTTTTCTGTGGAACCAGAGGGGGGTGGGGGGGTGGTAAACGAGCAATAATTGGCTGGACGATTAATCTACTGACGTCACGCATTTTGGGTGAACGTTTCGAAATTCCGAAAAATTACCAAGAAACGAACAAAAGAACGACGAAACCATCGAAAGATAATGGGTTTCTGGGACTGCACGTGGTGTAACTACAATCGACCAGACCAACAATGGGCTAGACAAGAAAACGCGACTCGGAGTGTTTGTGCTGGTCGACTGGGGTGATTTTAGGGGTGGATTTGGCCTTGGCACCCCTGAAGATGCCGATGCACTTTTTGAACGAAGAATATCTCTCGTTTTTGCGCTTGGTAACCGCACAACTCTAGGAGATAATTACTTCGGAATTTGAAAGTTTGACTCCCTCTAGCGGCCAAACGACTGAACCGATTAACTTAAGCGACCATATTTTCTGAAAGCTCACACTCTGGGCTACAATTTTGCTTCAGTAACATTTTGACGTCAACTGTCAAATAAGCGAGTTATTCAAGGCCAAAGTGATCAGTGTCAAAATTAGTTCTAAAAAACTCTGTAGACTTTGACGCACTCTAGCGGCCAAACGGTGTAACCAATTAACTTAAGCGGCCATATTTTCTGAAAGCTGACACTTTGCGCTACATTTTTGATTCAATGACATTTTCCTGTCAACTGTCAAATAAGCGAGTTATTCAAGGTCAAAGCAAAAATTGTCCAAAAATGTTGGTCTGGAAAGTTTCGGTCAACTTTGACGCTCTCTAGCGGCCAAACCGTGTAACCGATTAACTTAAGCGGCCATATTTTCTGAAAGCTGACACTTTGGGCTACATTTTTGCTTCAGTGACATTTTCCCGTCAACTGTCAAATAACGGAGTTATTTAAGGTCAAAGTTGCGTTGGAAAAATTCCGAAATTCGGGGCGGGGGGGGGGAAGAAAAGTTGTTGGGGCAACTTGAACGCCCTCTGGCGGCCAAACCGACCAACCAATCACATGATTCGATCATATATTCTGAAAGCTGACACTTTGGCCTACATTTTTGCTTCAATCACATTTTCCCGTCAACTGTCAAATAAGCAAGTTATTCAAGGTCAAAGTGGGCAGGACGAAAAATCACAACACAAAAACTCTGGTGACTTTGACGCCCTCTAGCGGCCAAACCACTGAACCGATTAACTTAAGCGGCCATATTTTCTGAAAGCCCACACTTTAAGCTACATTTTTGCTTCAGTAACATTTTGACGTCAGCTGTCAAATAAGCGACTTATTTGCGGTTAAACAAGTCGATGCACCAAAACTAAACAACAAGTTGCAACAGCGCAATTTTCCAGTCACTAGACCACAAATCTGGCCGAAACGAAGGTCAAAACTGAACATTTCGAAGAAATCGGGCCAATCTAATTAGAATACCAGTTTCGGCACGTTAAAAAGGCATCATCAGGATGTGCGGAATCGATTCAAATGATTAATTATCAGGTTTTGCAAAAAACATTCCCGATGATGACCAATTCGCCGAAACTGTCGTTAATTACGTTTTGCGGTTAGTGCCACCCTGTATGCGTTATATGGCAAGTATTTTGGCTGGTAAACAATTTTTAATTATATAGCGGTGCCCTTCAAGCAATTCTACTGAATTTGGGTTTTGCGTGCGTTCAAACTTAAATAACTCCCACATTTTGGACACTTTGTGTACAAATTTATATGTCAATCGATAGCCAATGAAAAGGGCTTTCCAACGATATGACAACTTGGTACAAAATGTTTTACCGTTTGGCCGCTAGAGGACCTCAAAGTTTACCCTATTTTTTTGCAGTTTTTTCGTACACTGAGACTTTCAAACCGGAATTACTCGCTTATTTGAGACACTTTGTATATAAATTTATATATCAATGGAAAGCTGATTAAAAGTGCTTTCCAACGATATGGCAACATTGCTTTATAGCTTTTTAAGTTTGCCCGCTAGAGGGCCTCAAAGTTTCCCTAATTTTTTTTGCAAATTTTTCCTACACTGAGACATTCAAACCGGAATTACTCGCTTATTTGAGACACTTTGTATATACATTTATATATCAATGGATAGCTGATGAAAAGGGCTTTCTAACGATATGGCAACATTGCTTTATAGCTTATATGGTTTGCCCGCTAGAGGGCCTCAAAGTTTCCCTCATTTTTTTTGCAAATTTTTCGTACACTGAGACTTTCAAACCGGAATTACTCGCTTATTTGAGACACTTTGTATACTAATTTGTACATCAATGGAAAGCTGATGAAAAGGGCTTTCCAACGATATGGCAACATTGCTTTATAGCTTATATGGTTTGCCCGCTAGAGGGCCTCAAAATTTCCCTAATTTTTTTTGCAAATTTTTCGTACATTGAGACCTTCAAACCGGAATTACTCGCTTATTTGAGACACTTTGTATATTAATTTATACATCATTGGAAAGCTGATTAAAAGGGCTTTCCAACGATATGGCAACATTGCTTTATAGCTTTTATGGTTTGGCCGCTAGAGGGCCTCAAAGTTTCCCTCATTTTTTTTGCAAATTTTTCGTACACTGAGACATTCAAACCGGAATTACTCGCTTATTTGAGACACTTTGTATATTAATTTGTACATCAATGGATAGCTGATGAAAAGGGCTTTCTAACGATATGGCAACATTGCTTTATAGCTTTTATGGTTTGGCCGCTAGAGGGCCTCAAAGTTTCCCTCATTTTTTTGCAAATTTTTCGTACACTGAGACATTCAAACCGGATTTACTCGCTTATTCGAGACACTTTGTATATTAATTTATATATAAATGGAAAGCTGATGAAAAGGGCTTTCTGAAAATGTGGCAACATTGCTTTATAGCTTTTATGGTTTGGCCGCTAGAGGGCCTCAAAGTTTCCCTAATTTTTTATGCAAATTTTTCGTACACTGAGACATTCAAACTGGAATTACTCGCTTATTTGAGACACTTTGTATATTAATTTGTACATCAATGGAAAGCTGATGAAAAGGGCTTTCCAACGATATGGCAACATTGCTTTATAGCTTATATGGTTTGCCCGCTAGAGGGCCTCAAAGTTTCCCTAATTTTTTATGCAAATTTTTCGTACACTGAGACATTCAAACTGGAATTACTCGCTTATTTGAGACACTTTGTATATTAATTTGTACATCAATGGAAAGCTGATGAAAAGGGCTTTCCAACGATATGGCAACATTGCTTTATAGCTTATATGGTTTGCCCGCTAGAGGGCCTCAAAATTTCCCTCATTTTTTTTGCAAATTTTTCGTACACTGAGACATTCAAACCGGAATTACTCGCTTATTTGAGACACTTTGTATATAAATTTATATATAAATGGAAAGCTGATGAAAAGGGCTTTCTGAAAATGTGGCAACATTGCTTTATAGCTTTTATGGTTTGGCCGCTAGAGGGCCTCAAAATTTCCCTCATTTTTTTTGCAAATTTTTCGTACACTGAGACATTCAAACCGAAATTACTCGCTTATTTGAGACACTTTGTATATTAATTTATACATCATTGGAAAGCTGATTAAAAGGGCTTTCTAACGATATGGCAACATTGCTTTATAGCTTTTATAGTTTGGCCGCTAGAGGGCCTCAAAGTTTCCCTCATTTTTTTTTGCAAATTTTTCGTACACTGAGACTTTCAAACCGGAATTACTCGCTTATTTAAGACACTTTGTATATAAATTTATATATAAATGTAAAGCTGATGAAAAGGGCTTTCTAAAAATGTGGCAACATTGCTTTATAGCTTTTATGGTTTGCCCGCTAGAGGGCCTCAAAGTTTCCCTAATTTTTTATGCAAATTTTTCGTACACTGAGACATTCAAACTGGAATTACTCGCTTATTTGAGACACTTTGTATATTAATTTGTACATCAATGGAAAGCTGATGAAAAGGGCTTTCCAACGATATGGCAACATTGCTTTATAGCTTATATGGTTTGCCCGCTAGAGGGCCTCAAAATTTCCCTAATTTTTTTTGCAAATTTTTCGTACATTGAGACCTTCAAACCGGAATTACTCGCTTATTTGAGACACTTTGTATATTAATTTATACATCATTGGAAAGCTGATTAAAAGGGCTTTCCAACGATATGGCAACATTGCTTTATAGCTTTTATGGTTTGGCCGCTAGAGGGCCTCAAAGTTTCCCTCATTTTTTTTGCAAATTTTTCGTACACTGAGACATTCAAACCGGAATTACTCGCTTATTTGAGACACTTTGTATATTAATTTGTACATCAATGGATAGCTGATGAAAAGGGCTTTCTAACGATATGGCAACATTGCTTTATAGCTTTTATGGTTTGGCCGCTAGAGGGCCTCAAAGTTTCCCTCATTTTTTTTGCAAATTTTTCGTACACTGAGACATTCAAACCGGATTTACTCGCTTATTCGAGACACTTTGTATATTAATTTATATATAAATGGAAAGCTGATGAAAAGGGCTTTCTGAAAATGTGGCAACATTGCTTTATAGCTTTTTATGGTTTGGCCGCTAGAGGGCCTCAAAGTTTCCCTAATTTTTTATGCAAATTTTTCGTACACTGAGACATTCAAACTGGAATTACTCGCTTATTTGAGACACTTTGTATATTAATTTGTACATCAATGGAAAGCTGATGAAAAGGGCTTTCCAACGATATGGCAACATTGCTTTATAGCTTATATGGTTTGCCCGCTAGAGGGCCTCAAAGTTTCCCTAATTTTTTATGCAAATTTTTCGTACACTGAGACATTCAAACTGGAATTACTCGCTTATTTGAGACACTTTGTATATTAATTTGTACATCAATGGAAAGCTGATGAAAAGGGCTTTCCAACGATATGGCAACATTGCTTTATAGCTTATATGGTTTGCCCGCTAGAGGGCCTCAAAATTTCCCTCATTTTTTTTGCAAATTTTTCGTACACTGAGACATTCAAACCGGAATTACTCGCTTATTTGAGACACTTTGTATATAAATTTATATATAAATGGAAAGCTGATGAAAAGGGCTTTCTGAAAATGTGGCAACATTGCTTTATAGCTTTTATGGTTTGGCCGCTAGAGGGCCTCAAAATTTCCCTCATTTTTTTTGCAAATTTTTCGTACACTGAGACATTCAAACCGAAATTACTCGCTTATTTGAGACACTTTGTATATTAATTTATACATCATTGGAAAGCTGATTAAAAGGGCTTTCTAACGATATGGCAACATTGCTTTATAGCTTTTATAGTTTGGCCGCTAGAGGGCCTCAAAGTTTCCCTCATTTTTTTTTGCAAATTTTTCGTACACTGAGACTTTCAAACCGGAATTACTCGCTTATTTAAGACACTTTGTATATAAATTTATATATAAATGTAAAGCTGATGAAAAGGGCTTTCTAAAAATGTGGCAACATTGCTTTATAGCTTTTATGGTTTGCCCGCTAGAGGGCCTCAAAGTTTCCCTAATTTTTTATGCAAATTTTTCGTACACTGAGACATTCAAACTGGAATTACTCGCTTATTTGAGACACTTTGTATATTAATTTGTACATCAATGGAAAGCTGATGAAAAGGGCTTTCCAACGATATGGCAACATTGCTTTATAGCTTATATGGTTTGCCCGCTAGAGGGCCTCAAAGTTTTCCTAATTTTTTTTTGCAAATTTTTCGTACACTGAGACATTCAAACCGGAATTACTCGCTTATTTGAGACACTTTGTATACTAATTTATATATAAATGGAAAGCTGATGAAAAGGGCTTTCTAAAAATGTGGCAACATTGCTTTATAGCTTTTATGGTTTGGCCGCTAGAGGGCCTCAAAATTTCCCTCATTTTTTTTGCAAATTTTTCGTACACTGAGACATTCAAACCGAAATTACTCGCTTATTTGAGACACTTTGTATATTAATTTATACATCATTGGAAAGCTGATTAAAAGGGCTTTCTAACGATATGGCAACATTGCTTTATAGCTTTTATAGTTTGGCCGCTAGAGGGCCTCAAAGTTTCCCTCACTTTTTTTTGCAAATTTTTCGTACACTGAGACCTTCAAACCGGAATTACTCGCTTATTTGAGACACTTTGTGTATTAATTTATACATCATTGGATAGCTGATGAAAAGGGCTTTCCAACGATATGGCAACTTGGTACAAAATGTTTTACCGTTTGGCCGCTAGAGGACCTCAAAGTTTCCCCTATTTTTTTGCAAATTTTTCCTACACTGAGACATTCAAACCGGAATTACTCGCTTATTTGAGACACTTTGTATATTAATTTATACATCAATGGAAAGCTGATGAAAAGGGCTTTCTAACGATATGGCAACATTGCTTTAAATCATGTATAGTTTGGCCGCTAGAGGGCCTCAAAGTTTCCCTAATTTTTTTTGCAAATTTTTCCTACACTGAACCATTCAAACGGGAATTACTCGCTTATTTGAAACACTTTGTATATAAATTTGTACATCAGTGGAAAGCTGATGAAAAGGGCTTTCCAACGATATGGCAACATTGCTTTATAGCTTTTATGGTTTGTCCGCTAGAGGGCCTCAAAGTTTCCCTCATTTTTTTTGCAAATTTTTCGTACACTGAGACATTCAAACCGGAATTACTCGCTTATTTGAGACACTTTGTATATTAATTTGTACATCAATGGAAAGCTGATGAAAAGGGCTTTCTGAAAATGTGGCAACATTGCTTTATAGCTTTTATGGTTTGGCCGCTAGAGGGCCTCAAAGTTTCCCTAATTTTTTTTGCAAATTTTTCGTACACTGAGACATTCAAACCGGAATTACTCGCTTATTTGAGACACTTTGTATACTAATTTATATATAAATGGAAAGCTGATGAAAAGGGCTTTCTGAAAATGTGGCAACATTGCTTTCTAGCTTTTATAGTTTGGCCGCTAGAGGGCCCCAAAGTTTCCCTCATTTTTTTTGCAAATTTTTCGTACACTGAGACATTCAAACCGGATTTACTCGCTTATTTGAGACACTTGGTATATAAATTTTTATATCAGAAGAAAGCCAATGAAAAGTGCTTTCTAGAGATGTGGCAACGTTGCACGTAACTGGCACCACAAAGCAACGAAAAATCATCAAAACATGGTACAGTGAAAACATCCTTTGAAATGCAATAGCACCGCAACGTTGCCACGTTTCCCTTTATTATGCAGGGAAAATTGTTTTTTTTTATTTTTTTTCATGTTTTTTTTTTGGGGTTTTCCGGCCTTTTTCCACCCCCTCCCCCCCCCTGGATTGGGTGGCACTGTTGCCAAACTGCTCAAAACTACTTAAGTTGCAGTGGGGGGCGGAAGTGTGGCAACACCGCCCCCGTTCAGCCTGAAAAGTACCAGAAGATGGCACACAAAAGAGCTCAAGGTGGTGCAACCACCCCCCTCCACCCCCTCCAACCCCTAAAATTATCGGAAAATCCAGGGGCGTACCGATTTTTTTTCGATTTTTTTCTCCTAATTGGGGCGGTACGCCCCTGATTTTCGGTACCACCGCATTCCACCAGTACCCGACGTTTTCACTTTGGGTAGTACCAACCCTCGTCATCCCCTGCGGGTGACCTTGACGGTACCATTTAAGGGTTCTAATGCAACAGAGAGAGACAGCGATAGTACCACCTGGTAGAGTGAGACAAGGATGGGGCGGGTACCAACAATTTGGTGCTTTTCAAAGCCGTCTTGATCGGTCGGTTTGTTTGCAATACAAAATGTTTTTAGTTTTTTTGTGATATTTTAGGTTAAAACTGCTCTTATCAATATTATCAATGCGTACACAGTTTTTGGTCTGTAACTCCCTTAAATGACAGTTTAGAGCAAAAATTCTAAGAAGCAATCTTGTAGAGCGTGAAATTCCCTACAACTCTCCTTATTTACACTTTTGCTGTAACTCCTCAAATAACGGAGTTATACTCTATTGAAGTTACAGTTTGAAGTTATTAAAGCCTTTGAGTGCTTTGCAGGCAGTTTTTGGCTTGTAACTCCCTTAAACGGCCCTTTAGGGCAAAAACCCTAAGAAGCTATCTTGTAGAGCGTGAAATTCCTTACAACTCTCCTTATTTACACTTTTGCTTTAACTCCTCAAATAACGGAGCTACGCTCTGTTGAACCTCCATGTTGGAGTTTTGGCCTGTAACTCCCTTAAATCGCCCTTTAGGGCAAAAATGCTTAGAAGCAATCTTGTAGAACGTAAAATTCCCTACAACTCTCCTCATTTACACTTTTGCTCTAACTCCTTAAATAACGGAGCTATGCTCCTTTGAAATTAGACTTTAGAGTTATTAAATCATTTTAAAGCATCACAGACAGTTTTTGGCCTGTAACTCCCTTAAACGGCCCTTTAGGGCAAAAATGCTTAGAAGTAGTCTTGTAGAGCGTGAAATTCCCTACAACTCTCCTTATTTACACTTTTGCTGTAACTCCTCAAATAACGGAGCTACGCACTGTTGAACTTCCACTTTGGAGTTTTGACCTGTAACTCCCTTAAATGACAGTTTAGAGCAAAAATTCTAAGAAGCAATCTTGTAGAGCGTGAAATTCCCTACAACTCTCCTTATTCACACTTTTGCTGTAACTCCTCAAATAACGGAGTTATACTCTATTGAAGTTACAGTTTGAAGTTATTAAAGCCTTTTAGTGCTTTGAGTGCTTTGCAGGCAGTTTTCGATCTGTAACTCCCTTAAACGGCCCTTTAGGGCAAAAATTCTAAGAAGTAATCTTGTAGAGCGTGAAATTCCCTACAACTCTCCTTATTTACACTTTTGCCCTTACTCCTCAAATAACGGAGTTATACTCTATTGAAGTTACAGTTTGAAGTTATTAAAGCCTTTGAGTGCTTTGCAGGCAGTTTTTGGCTTGTAACTCCCTTAAACGGCCCTTTAGGGCAAAAATTCTAAGAAGCAATCTTGTAGAACGTAAAATTCCCTACAACTCTCCTTATTTACAATTTTGCTGTAGCTCCTTAAATAACGGAGTTATACTCTGTTGAAGTTACAGTTTGAAGTTATTAAAGCCTTTTAGTGCTTTGATTTTTTTTGCAGGCAGTTTCCGGTCTGTAACTCCCTTAAACGGCCCTTAAGGGCAAACATGCTAAGAAGCAATCTTGTAGAGCGTGAAATTCCCTACAACTCTCCTTATTTACACTTTTGCTGCAACTCCCATCCTAACGGAGTTACGCTCTCTAGAACCGATATTTTGAAGTTTTAGACCTGTAACTCCTTTAAATGACCTTTTAGAACAAAAATGCTTAGAATTAATCTTGTAGAGAATGTAATTCCCTACAACTCTCCTTATTTACACTTTTGCTTTAACTCCTTAAATAACGGAGTTATACTCTGTTGAAGTTACACCTTGGAGTTACTGAGAAGCATTTGATTGGATTGCAGGCAGTTTTTGGCTTGTAACTCCCTTAAACGGCCCTTAAGGGCAAAAATGCTAAGAAGCTATTTTGTAGAGCGTGAAATTCCCTACAACTCTCCTTATTTACACTTTTGCTGCAACTCCCATCCTAACGGAGTTACGCTCTCTAGAACCGATATTTTGAAGTTTTAGACCTGTAACTCCCTTAAATGACCTTTTAGAACAAAAACGCTAAGAAGCAATCTTGTAGAGCGTGAAATTCCCTACAACTCTCCTTATTTACACTTTTGCTGTAACTCCTCAAATAACGGAGTTATACTCTGTTGAAGTTACAGTTTGAAGTTATTAAAGCCTTTGAGTGCTTTGCAGGCAGTTTTCGGCTTGTAACTCCCTTAAACGGCCCTTAAGGGCAAAAACGCTAAGAAGCTATCTGGTAGAGCGTGAAATTCCCTACAACTTTCCTTATTTACACTTTTTCCGTAACTCCTCACAGTTGGGAGATATGCGCGATTGAATCCCCCAGGACACTGTCCCGGTTTTCGGGCCGGTACGGCCCTGTTTTTTATCCGATTTAAATGATTTTTTTACCGAATTACAGCCCACATTCTGGACAATGTGTGACAAAAATTTCCCTCCAATCGGCCAAGCGGTTTAGCCAGGAAACTTGTTTAAAGTTTCAACACTGGCTGGGTACCACCAGAACCACAATAATTGCACCCAAAACGGGTTCCTTATATTATTTAAATGCTGCCGGTACCGAATATTCAGTTTTTTTCTCTCTTTCTAAGCCCGACAACAGCGAGATTCCATTGATCAGGTTTACAGGCTCGAAAGAATGGTGAATCACGTACCCAGAGTGGTTCTAAGCGGTGTTGCCACGTTTTGCAGGCTCACCAAACGGCACCCAAATGGGTGCCGTTTGGGCGTAGGCGGCCTTGGAACAAAAATCACGCTCGTAACCCTTCAACTGTCAATTTGACGCCATTTTGAATGCGTTGTTGCCACTGTTGCAAATTCCGCAGTGTTTCGCCGCATAATTTGGCCTAACCAGGATTTAGGCGATGACGTGGCAACGTGGCCAGTCTACGTGGCCCGAGGCTGTGGGCCAAAAGTGACCTTGAAAAACACAACAGCGCTCTGAGAGGAGAAAAAAAACAAAAGAATTCACACACAGAAAATGTGAGTTGCAGTGGAAAGACAAGGATGGAAAACTGGTAAACCAATGAGCGCGAGTGAGACAGAGAATGCACTGCACAATGACTTTTTAATGATGATTTGGCAAGTCTGCGTTTTTTTCCGCCGACTTGACAACAAGTAATTTATTAGATGACTGATGATGCCCTAAGTGCCGTAACGTTTGCACTGGGGGGGGAGGGAGGAATTTTCCGGTGCACTCTTTCCTTCAAACCTCCATAACTCTCTTATTTGGGACACTTTGTGTATGTTTTTATACGTCAATGGATAGCCAATGAAATGGGCTTTCCAACGATATGGCTACATGAGTTGATTGGTTGGACAGTTTGGCCGCTAGAGGGCGTCAAAGTTGACCTACAACTTTACTCAAATTTTCAATGCACCAACTCACTTAACCTCAAAAAACTCCCTTATTTAGGACACTTTGTATATATTTTTATATGTCAATGGATAGCCAATGGAATGGGCTTTCCAACGATATGACTACACGACTTGATTGGTTGGTGAGTTTGGCCGCTAGGGGGCGTCAAAGTTGAACTAGCAAAAATTGAAAATTTTCAGTGCACTCTTTCATTCAAACCTCAATAACTCTCATATTGGGACACTTTGTATAAACATTTTTACGTCAATGGATAGCCAATGAAATAGCCTTTCCAACGATATGGCTACACGACTTAATTGGTTGGATAGTTTGGCCGCTAGAGGGCGTTAAAGTTGACCTACAACTTTACTCAAATTTTCAGTGCACCAACTCACTTAACCTCAAAAAACTCCCTTATTTAGGACACTTTGTATATATTTTTATACGTCAATGGATAGCCAATAAAATGGGCTTTCCAACGATATGGCTACACGAGTTGATTGGTTGGACAGTTTGCCCGCTAGAGGGCGTCAAAGTTGACCTACAACTTTGCTCAAATTTTCAGTGCACCAACTCACTTAACCTCAAAAAACTCCCTTATTTAGGACACTTTGTATAAACATTTATATGTCAATGGATAGCCAATGAAATGGGCTTTCCAACGATATGGTTACACGAGTTGATTGGTTGGACAGTTTGGCCGCTAGAGGGCGTCAAAGTTGACCTACAACTTTACTCAAATTTTCAGTGCACCAACCTACTTAACCTCAAAAAACTCCCTTATTTAGGACACTTTGCATATATTTTTATACGTCAATGGATAGCCAATAAAATGGGCTTTCCAACGATATGGCTACACGACTTGATTGGTTGGATAGTTTGCCCGCTAGAGGGCGTCAAAGTTGACCTACAACTTTGCTCAAATTTTCAGTGCACCAACTCACTTAACCTCAAAAAACTCCCTTATTTAGGACACTTTGTATAAACATTTATATGTCAATGGATAGCCAATGAAATGGGCTTTCCAACGATATGGTTACACGAGTTGATTGGTTGGACAGTTTGGCCGCTAGAGGGCGTCAAAGTTGACCTACAACTTTGCTCAAATTTTCAGTGCACCAACTCACTTAACCTCAAAAAACTCCCTTATTTAGGACACTTTGTATAAACATTTATATGTCAATGGATAGCCAATGAAATGGGCTTTCCAACGATATGGTTACACGAGTTGATTGGTTGGACAGTTTGGCCGCTAGAGGGCGTCAAAGTTGACCTACAACTTTACTCAAATTTTCAGTGCACCAACCTACTTAACCTCAAAAAACTCCCTTATTTAGGACACTTTGTATATATTTTTATATGTCAATGGATAGCCAATGAAATGGGCTTTCCAACGATATGGCTACACGACTTGATTGGTTGGACAGTTTGGCCGCTAGAGGGCGTCAAAGTTGACCTACAACTTTGCTCAAATTTTCAGTGCACCAACTCACTTAACCTCAAAAAACTCCCTTATTTAGGACACTTTGTATAAACATTTATATGTCAATGGATAGCCAATGAAATGGGCTTTCCAACGATATGGTTACACGAGTTGATTGGTTGGACAGTTTGGCCGCTAGAGGGCGTCAAAGTTGACCTACAACTTTACTCAAATTTTCAGTGCACCAACCTACTTAACCTCAAAAACTCCCTTATTTAGGACACTTTGTATATATTTTTATATGTCAATGGATAGCCAATGAAATGGGCTTTCCAACGATATGGCTACACGACTTAATTGGTTGGATAGTTTGCCCGCTAGAGGGCGTCAAAGTTGACCTACAACTTTACTCAAATTTTCAGTGCACCAACTCACTTAACCTCAAAAAACTCCCTTATTTAGGACACTTTGTATAAACATTTTTATGTCAATGGATAGCCAATGAAATGGGCTTTCCAACGATATGGCTACACGACTTGATTGGTTGGATAGTTTGCCCGCTAGAGGGCGTCAAAGTTCACCTACAACTTTACTCAAATTTTCAGTGCACCAACCTACTTAACCTCAAAAAACTCCCTTATTTAGGACACTTTGTATATATTTTTATACGTCAATGGATAGCCAATGGAATGGGCTTTCCAACGATATGACTACACGACTTGATTGGTTGGTGAGTTTGGCCGCTAGGGGGCGTCAAAGTTGAACTAGCAAAAATTGAAAATTTTCAGTGCACTCTTTCATTCAAACCTCAATAACTCTCATATTTGGGACACTTTGTATAAACATTTTTACGTCAATGGATAGCCAATGAAATAGCCTTTCCAACGATATGGCTACACGACTTAATTGGTTGGATAGTTTGGCCGCTAGAGGGCGTTAAAGTTGACCTACAACTTTACTCAAATTTTCAGTGCACCAACTCACTTAACCTCAAAAAACTCCCTTATTTAGGACACTTGTATATATTTTTATACGTCAATGGATAGCCAATAAAATGGGCTTTCCAACGATATGGCTACACGAGTTGATTGGTTGGACAGTTTGCCCGCTAGAGGGCGTCAAAGTTGACCTACAACTTTGCTCAAATTTTCAGTGCACCAACTCACTTAACCTCAAAAAACTCCCTTATTTAGGACACTTTGTATAAACATTTATATGTCAATGGATAGCCAATGAAATGGGCTTTCCAACGATATGGTTACACGAGTTGATTGGTTGGACAGTTTGGCCGCTAGAGGGCGTCAAAGTTGACCTACAACTTTACTCAAATTTTCAGTGCACCAACCTACTTAACCTCAAAAAACTCCCTTATTTAGGACACTTTGCATATATTTTTATACGTCAATGGATAGCCAATAAAATGGGCTTTCCAACGATATGGCTACACGACTTGATTGGTTGGATAGTTTGCCCGCTAGAGGGCGTCAAAGTTGACCTACAACTTTGCTCAAATTTTCAGTGCACCAACTCACTTAACCTCAAAAACTCCCTTATTTAGGACACTTTGTATAAACATTATATGTCAATGGATAGCCAATGAAATGGGCTTTCCAACGATATGGTTACACGAGTTGATTGGTTGGACAGTTTGGCCGCTAGAGGGCGTCAAAGTTGACCTACAACTTTACTCAAATTTTCAGTGCACCAACCTACTTAACCTCAAAAAACTCCCTTATTTAGGACACTTTGTATATATTTTTATATGTCAATGGATAGCCAATGAAATGGGCTTTCCAACGATATGGCTACACGACTTGATTGGTTGGATAGTTTGCCCGCTAGAGGGCGTCAAAGTTGACCTACAACTTTGCTCAAATTTCAGTGCACCAACTCACTTAACCTCAAAAAACTCCCTTATTTAGGACACTTTGTATAAACATTTATATGTCAATGGATAGCCAATGAAATGGGCTTTCCAACGATATGGTTACACGAGTTGATTGGTTGGACAGTTTGGCCGCTAGAGGGCGTCAAAGTTGACCTACAACTTTACTCAAATTTTCAGTGCACCAACCTACTTAACCTCAAAAAACTCCCTTATTTAGGACACTTTGTATATATTTTTATATGTCAATGGATAGCCAATGAAATGGGCTTTCCAACGATATGGCTACACGACTTGATTGGTTGGACAGTTTGGCCGCTAGAGGGCGTCAAAGTTGACCTACAACTTTGCTCAAATTTTCAGTGCACCAACTCACTTAACCTCAAAAAACTCCCTTATTTAGGACACTTTGCATATATTTTTATACGTCAATGGATAGCCAATAAAATGGGCTTTCCAACGATATGGCTACACGACTTGATTGGTTGGATAGTTTGCCCGCTAGAGGGCGTCAAAGTTGACCTACAACTTTGCTCAAATTTTCAGTGCACCAACTCACTTAACCTCAAAAACTCCCTTATTTAGGACACTTTGTATAAACATTATATGTCAATGGATAGCCAATGAAATGGGCTTTCCAACGATATGGTTACACGAGTTGATTGGTTGGACAGTTTGGCCGCTAGAGGGCGTCAAAGTTGACCTACAACTTTACTCAAATTTTCAGTGCACCAACCTACTTAACCTCAAAAAACTCCCTTATTTAGGACACTTTGTATATATTTTTATATGTCAATGGATAGCCAATGAAATGGGCTTTCCAACGATATGGCTACACGACTTGATTGGTTGGATAGTTTGCCCGCTAGAGGGCGTCAAAGTTCACCTACAACTTTACTAAAATTTTCAGTGCACCAACTCACTTAACCTCAAAAAACTCCCTTATTTAGGACACTTTGTATAAACATTTTTATGTCAATGGATAGCCAATGAAATGGGCTTTCCAACGATATGGTTACACGAGTTGATTGGTTGGACAGTTTGGCCGCTAGAGGGCGTCAAAGTTGACCTACAACTTTACTCAAATTTTCAGTGCACCAACCTACTTAACCTCAAAAAACTCCCTTATTTAGGACACTTTGTATATATTTTTATATGTCAATGGATAGCCAATGAAATGGGCTTTCCAACGATATGGCTACACGACTTGATTGGTTGGACAGTTTGGCCGCTAGAGGGCGTCAAAGTTGACCTACAACTTTGCTCAAATTTTCAGTGCACCAACTCACTTAACCTCAAAAAACTCCCTTATTTAGGACACTTTGCATATATTTTTATACGTCAATGGATAGCCAATAAAATGGGCTTTCCAACGATATGGCTACACGACTTGATTGGTTGGATAGTTTGCCCGCTAGAGGGCGTCAAAGTTGACCTACAACTTTGCTCAAATTTTCAGTGCACCAACTCACTTAACCTCAAAAAACTCCCTTATTTAGGACACTTTGTATAAACATTTATATGTCAATGGATAGCCAATGAAATGGGCTTTCCAACGATATGGTTACACGAGTTGATGGTTGGACAGTTTGGCCGCTAGAGGGCGTCAAAGTTGACCTACAACTTTACTCAAATTTTCAGTGCACCAACCTACTTAACCTCAAAAAACTCCCTTATTTAGGACACTTTGTATATTTTTATATGTCAATGGATAGCCAATGAAATGGGCTTTCCAACGATATGGCTACACGACTTGATTGGTTGGATAGTTTGCCCGCTAGAGGGCGTCAAAGTTCACCTACAACTTTACTAAAATTTTCAGTGCACCAACTCACTTAACCTCAAAAACTCCCTTATTTAGGACACTTTGTATAAACATTTTATGTCAATGGATAGCCAATGAAATAGCCTTTCCAACGATATGGCTACACGACTTAATTGGTTGGACAGTTTGCCCGCTAGAGGGCGTCAAAGTTCACCTACAACTTTACTCAAATTTTCAGTGCACCAACTCACTTAACCTCAAAAAACTCCTTATTTAGGACACTTTGCATATATTTTTATACGTCAATGGATAGCCAATAAAATGGGCTTTCCAACGATATGGCTACACGACTTGATTGGTTGGATAGTTTGCCCGCTAGAGGGCGTCAAATTTGACCTACAACTTTACTCAAATTTTCAGTGCACCAACTCACTTCACCTCAAAAAACTCCCTTATTTAGGACACTTTGTATATATTTTTATATGTCAATGGATAGCCAATGAAATGGGCTTTCCAGCGATATGGCTACACGACTTGATTGGTTGGATAGTTTGCCCGCTAGAGGGCGTCAAAGTTGACCTACAACTTTACTCAAATTTTCAGTGCACCAACTCACTTAACCTCAAAAAACTCCCTTATTTAGGACACTTTGTATAAACATTTATATGTCAATGGATAGCCAATGAAATGGGCTTTCCAACGATATGGTTACACGAGTTGATTGGTTGGACAGTTTGGCCGCTAGAGGGCGTCAAAGTTGACCTACAACTTTACTCAAATTTTCAGTGCACCAACCTACTTAACCTCAAAAACTCCCTTATTTAGGACACTTTGCATATTATTTTTTATACGTCAATGGATAGCCAATAAAATGGGCTTTCCAACGATATGGCTACACGACTGATTGGTTGGATAGTTTGCCCGCTAGAGGGCGTCAAATTTCACCTACAACTTTACTCAAATTTTCAGTGCACCAACCTACTTAACCTCAAAAAACTCCCTTATTTAGGACACTTTGTATATATTTTATATGTCAATGGATAGCCAATGAAATGGGCTTTCCAGCGATATGGCTACACGACTTGATTGGTTGGATAGTTTGCCCGCTAGAGGGCGTCAAAGTGGACCTACAACTTTACTCAAATTTTCAGTGCACCAACTCACTTAACCTCAAAAAACTCCCTATTTAGGACACTTTGTATAAACATTTATATGTCAATGGATAGCCAATGAAATGGGCTTTCCAACGATATGGTTACACGAGTTGATTGGTTGGACAGTTTGGCCGCTAGAGGGCGTCAAAGTTGACCTACAACCTTTACTCAAATTTTCAGTGCACCAACCTACTTAACCTCAAAAAACTCCCTTATTTAGGACACTTTGTATATATTTTTATATGTCAATGGATAGCCAATGAAATGGGCTTTCCAACGATATGGCTACACGACTTGATTGGTTGGATAGTTTGCCCGCTAGAGGGCGTCAAATTTCACCTACAACTTTACTCAAATTTTCAGTGCACCAACCTACTTAACCTCAAAAACTCCCTATTTAGGACACTTTGTATATATTTTTATACGTCAATGGATAGCCAATAAAATGGGCTTTCCAACGATATGGCTACACGACTTGATTGGTTGGATAGTTTGGCCGCTAGAGGGCGTCAAAGTTGACTTACAACTTTACTCAAATTTTCAGTGCATCAACTCACTTAACCTCAAAAAACTCTTTTATTTAAGACACTTTGTATACATTTTATATGTCAATGGATAGCCAATGAAATGGGCTTTCCAACGATATGGCTACACGACTTGATTGGTTGGTGAGTTTGGCCGCTAGGGGGCGTCAAAGTTGAACTAGCAAAAATTGAAAATTTTCAGTGCACTCTTTCATTCAAACCTCAATAACTCTCATATTTGGGACACTTTGTATAAACATTTTTATGTCAATGGATAGCCAATGAAATGGGCTTTTGAACAATATGGCTACACGACTTGATTGGTAGGATAGTTTGGCCGCTAGAGGGCGTCAAAGTTGACCTACAACTTTACTCAAATTTTCAGTGCACCAACTCACTTAACCTCAAAAACTCCCTTATTTAGGACACTTTGTATATATTTTTATGTGTCAATGGATAGCCAATGAAATGGGCTTTCCAACGATATGGCTACACGACTTGATTGATTGGTCAGTTTGGCCGTTAGAGGGCGTTAAAGTTGACCTACAACTTTACTCAAATTTTCAGTGCACCAACTCACTTAACCTCAAAAAACTCCCTTATTAGGACACTTTGTATAAACATTTTTATGTCAATGGATAGCCAATGAAATAGCCTTTCCAACGATATGGCTACACGACTTAATTGGTTGGACAGTTTGCCCGCTAGAGGGCGTCAAAGTTCACCTACAACTTTACTCAAATTTTCAGTGCACCAACTCACTTAACCTCAAAAAACTCCCTTATTTAGGACACTTTGTATATATTTTTATGTGTCAATGGATAGCCAATGAAATGGGCTTTCCAACGATATGGCTACACGACTTGATTGATTGGTCAGTTTGGCCGTTAGAGGGCGTTAAAGTTGACCTACAACTTTACTCAAATTTTCAGTGCACCAACTCACTTAACCTCAAAAACTCCCTTATTTAGGACACTTTGCATATATTTTTATACGTCAATGGATAGCCAATAAAATGGGCTTTCCAACGATATGGCTACACGACTTGACTGGTAGGATAATTTAGCCGCTAGGGGGCGTCAAAGTTGTTCTTGAGCGAAAAGTGTGTAACCGATTAGGAAAAATCATTCCGGCGGAAAAGTTCATAAAGTTTTTCCCCCCACCCCCCTACCCCTTCGCTGCTCAACCCTGACCTACACCAAAACGGCGGAAGGACCGAAAGTAGGGGGGGGGGGGGGGAGGGGAAATTTCTTACACTTTTCCATCCATATCAATGAAACAACCCCCCCTCCCCCCCCTCTCCAAGAAAAGGGAAAGTTTGCGGGAAAACGAGAAAATGGTGGGTGGGGGGGGAGGGGAGGGGGAAAGTGCATTCCAGGGAGAAAAATGCAACGTTGCCAGTGGCGTGCATCAAAAAACAGAAAATATATGAATTTTTAATTTAAAAATTCATTTTTGACACACCCTGTACACGATGCGTCCTGTCAAACTTGCTGACAGCTGTCAAAACTGTCAAAACGAACACCACTGAAAAGAGGAGCTCCAGACGGTTCTTTTAAGCGCTTGAACCACCCTGTAGTCCAAAAAATAACCGAGATACAGGGTGATCAAATTTCAGACCAATTTTTGGTGCTTCAAAACAGTTTTTGGTAAATATCTCACAAACGGTTAAAGTTACCAAAAAATTCAAAAGAAGCAAAAATGTTCCTAACGAACTGCTGCATTCACCCCTGTAAGTTTTGGCATCAATTTTTGCCCCCTCTCTACAGGGTGTGCACGGAAAGTACAGTGGTTCCCTTATTTTGACCACCCTGTAGGTAGTTTTTGTGATAAATTTTTTTGACCAACACCACTGAAAAGAGGAGATCAAGACGGCTCATTTAAGTGGTCGAACCACCCTGTAGTCCAGAAAATAACCGAGATACAGGGTGTGCAAGTTTCTGACTGGTTTTTGGGGCATCAAAGAGTTTTTGGTAAATATCTCAAAAACGGTTAAAGTTACCAAAAAATTCAAAAGAAGCAAAAATGTTCCTAACGAACTGCTGCATCCACCCCTGTAAGTTTAGCATCAATTTTTGCCCCCTCTCTACAGGGTGTGCACGGAAATTACAGTGGTTCCCTTATTTTGACCACCCTGTAGGTAGTTTTTGAGAAAGATTTTTTTGACCAACACCACTGAAAAGAGGAGCTCAAGTTGGTTCTTTTAAGTGGTCGAACCACCCTGTAGTCCAGAAAATAACCGAGATACAGGGTGATCAAATTTCAGACCAATTTTTGGTGCATCAAAACAGTTTTTGGTAAATATCTCAAAAACGGTGAAAGTTACCAAAAAATTCAAAAGAAGCAAAAATGTTCCTAACGAACTGCTGCATCCACCCCTGTAAATTTTAGCATCAATTTTTGCCCCCTCTCTACAGGGTGTGCACGAAAAGTACAGTGGTTCCCTTATTTTGACCACCCTGTAGGTAGTTTTTGTGGTAGATTTTTTTGACCAACACCACTGAAAAGAGGAGCTCAAAACGGTTCTTTTAAGTGGTCGAACCACCCTGTAGTCCAGAAAATAACCGAGATACAGGGTGATCAAATTCTAACTGGTTTTTGGGGCATCAAAACAGTTTTGGTAAATATCTCAAAAACGGTGAAAGTTACCAAAAAATTCAAAAGAAGCAAAAATGTTCCTAACGAACTGCTGCATCCAGCCCTGTAAGTTTTAGCATCAATTTTTGCCCCTTTTCTACAGGGTGTGCACAGAAAGTACAGTGGTTCCCTTATTTTGACCACCCTGTAGGTAGTTTTTGTGATAAATTTTTTTGACCAACACCACTGAAAAGAGGAGCTCAAGACGGTTCTTTCAAGTGGTCGAACCACCCTGTAGTCCAGAAAATAACCGAGATACAGGGTGATCAAATTTCAGACCAATTTTGGTGCATCAAAACAGTTTTTGGTAAATATCTCAAAAACGGTGAAAGTTACCAAAAAATTCAAAAGAAGCAAAAATGTTCCTAATGAACTGCTGCATCCAGCCATGTAAGTTTTAGCATCAATTTTTGCCTCCACTCTACAGGGTGTGCAAAGAAAGTACAGTGGTTCCCTTATTTTGACCACCCTGTAGGTAGTTTTTGTGATAAATTTTTTGACCAACACCACTGAAAAGAGGAGCTCAAGACGGTTCTTTCAAGTGGTCGAACCACCCTGTAGTCCAAAAAATAACGGACATACAGGGTGATCAAATTTCAGACCAATTTTTGGTGCTTCAAAACAGTTTTTGGTAAATATCTCAAAAACGGTTAAAGTTACCAAAAAATTCAAAAGAAGCAAAAATGTTCCTAATGAACTGCTGCATCCAGCCATGTAAGTTTTAGCATCAATTTTTGCCTCCACTCTACAGGGTGTGCAAAGAAAGTACAGTGGTTCCCTTATTTTGACCACCCTGTAGGTAGTTTTTGAGAAAGATATTTTTGACCAACACCACTGAAAAGAGGAGCTCCAGACGGTTCTTTTAAGTGCCTGAACCACCCTGTAGTCCAAAAAATAACCGAGATACAGGGTGATCAAATTTCAGACCAATTTTTGGTGCATCAAAACAGTTTTTGGTAAATATCTCAAAAACGGTTAAAGTTATCAAAAAATTCAAAAGAAGCAAAAATGTTCCTAATGAACTGCTGCATCCACCCCTGTAAGTTTTAGCATCAATTTTTGCCCCCTCTCTACAGGGTGTGCACGGAAAGTACAGTGGTTCCCTTATTTTGACCACCCTGTAGGTAGTTTTTGTGATAAATTTTTTTGACCAACACCACTGAAAGAGGAGGTTAAGACGGTTCTTTTAAGTGGTCGAACCACCCTGTAGTCCAAAAAATAACCGAGATACAGGGTGTGCAAGTTTCTGACTGGTTTTTGGGACATAAAAACAGTTTTTGGTAAATATCTCAAAAACGGTTAAAGTTACCAAAAAATTCAAAAGAAGCAAAAATGTTCCTAATGAACTGCTGCATCCACCCATGTAAGTTTTAGCATCAATTTTTGCCCCCTCTCTACAGGGTGTGCACGGAAATTACAGTGGTTCCCTTATTTTGACCACCCTGTAGGTAGTTTTTGAGAAAGATTTTTTTGACCAACACCACTGAAAAGAGGAGCTCAAGTTGGTTCTTTTAAGTGGTCGAACCACCCTGTAGTCCAGAAAATAACCGAGATACAGGGTGATCAAATTTCAGACCAATTTTTGGTGCATCAAAACAGTTTTTGGTAAATATCTCAAAAACGGTGAAAGTTACCAAAAATTCAAAAGAAGCAAAAATGTTCCTAACGAACTGCTGCATCCACCCCTGTAAATTTTAGCATCAATTTTTGCCCCCTCTCTACAGGGTGTGCACGAAAAGTACAGTGGTTCCCTTATTTTGACCACCCTGTAGGTAGTTTTTGTGGTAGATTTTTTTGACCAACACCACTGAAAAGAGGAGGTCAAGACGGTTCTTTTAAGTGGTCGAACCACCCTGTAGTCCAAAAAATACCGAGATACAGGGTGTGCAAGTTTCTGACTGGTTTTTGGGGCATCAAAAGAGTTTTTGGTAAATATCTCAAAAACGGTTAAAGTTACCAAAAAATTCAAAAGAAGCAAAAATGTTCCTAACGAACTGCTGCATCCACCCCTGTAAGTTTTAGCATCAATTTTTGCCCCCTCTCTACAGGGTGTGCACGGAAATTACAGTGGTTCCCTTATTTTGACCACCCTGTAGGTAGTTTTTGAGAAAGATTTTTTTGACCAACACCACTGAAAAGAGGAGCTCAAGTTGGTTCTTTTAAGTGGTCGAACCACCCTGTAGTCCAGAAAATAACCGAGATACAGGGTGATCAAATTTCAGACCAATTTTTGGTGCATCAAAACAGTTTTTGGTAAATATCTCAAAAACGGTGAAAGTTACCAAAAAATTCAAAAGAAGCAAAAATGTTCCTAACGAACTGCTGCATCCACCCCTGTAAATTTTAGCATCAATTTTTGCCCCCTCTCTACAGGGTGTGCACGAAAAGTACAGTGGTTCCCTTATTTTGACCACCCTGTAGGTAGTTTTTGTGGTAGATTTTTTTGACCAACACCACTGAAAAGAGGAGCTCAAAACGGTTCTTTTAAGTGGTCGAACCACCCTGTAGTCCAGAAAATAACCGAGATACAGGGTGATCAAATTTCTAACTGGTTTTTGGGGCATCAAAACAGTTTTTGGTAAATATCTCAAAAACGGTGAAAGTTACCAAAAAATTCAAAAGAAGCAAAAATGTTCCTAACGAACTGCTGCATCCAGCCCTGTAAGTTTTAGCATCAATTTTTGCCCCTTTTCTACAGGGTGTGCACAGAAAGTACAGTGGTTCCCTTATTTTGACCACCCTGTAGGTAGTTTTTGTGATAAATTTTTTTGACCAACACCACTGAAAAGAGGAGCTCAAGACGGTTCTTTCAAGTGGTCGAACCACCCTGTAGTCCAGAAAATAACCGAGATACAGGGTGATCAAATTTCAGACCAATTTTTGGTGCATCAAAACAGTTTTTGGTAAATATCTCAAAAACGGTGAAAGTTACCAAAAAATTCAAAAGAAGCAAAAATGTTCCTAATGAACTGCTGCATCCAGCCATGTAAGTTTTAGCATCAATTTTTGCCTCCACTCTACAGGGTGTGCAAAGAAAGTACAGTGGTTCCCTTATTTTGACCACCCTGTAGGTAGTTTTTGTGATAAATTTTTTTGACCAACACCACTGAAAAGAGGAGCTCAAGACGGTTCTTTCAAGTGGTCGAACCACCCTGTAGTCCAAAAAATAACGGACATACAGGGTGATCAAATTTCAGACCAATTTTTGGTGCTTCAAAACAGTTTTTGGTAAATATCTCAAAAACGGTTAAAGTTACCAAAAATTCAAAAGAAGCAAAAATGTTCCTAATGAACTGCTGCATCCAGCCATGTAAGTTTTAGCATCAATTTTTGCCTCCACTCTACAGGGTGTGCAAAGAAAGTACAGTGGTTCCCTTATTTTGACCACCCTGTAGGTAGTTTTTGAGAAAGATATTTTTGACCAACACCACTGAAAAGAGGAGCTCCAGACGGTTCTTTTAAGTGCCTGAACCACCCTGTAGTCCAAAAAATAACCGAGATACAGGGTGATCAAATTTCAGACCAATTTTTGGTGCATCAAAACAGTTTTTGGTAAATATCTCAAAAACGGTTAAAGTTATCAAAAAATTCAAAAGAAGCAAAAATGTTCCTAATGAACTGCTGCATCCACCCCTGTAAGTTTTAGCATCAATTTTTGCCCCCTCTCTACAGGGTGTGCACGGAAAGTACAGTGGTTCCCTTATTTTGACCACCCTGTAGGTAGTTTTTGTGATAAATTTTTTTGACCAACACCACTGAAAGAGGAGGTTAAGACGGTTCTTTTAAGTGGTCGAACCACCCTGTAGTCCAAAAAATAACCGAGATACAGGGTGTGCAAGTTTCTGACTGGTTTTTGGGACATAAAAACAGTTTTTGGTAAATATCTCAAAAACGGTTAAAGTTACCAAAAAATTCAAAAGAAGCAAAAATGTTCCTAATGAACTGCTGCATCCACCCATGTAAGTTTTAGCATCAATTTTTGCCCCCTCTCTACAGGGTGTGCACGGAAATTACAGTGGTTCCCTTATTTTGACCACCCTGTAGGTAGTTTTTGAGAAAGATTTTTTTGACCAACACCACTGAAAAGAGGAGCTCAAGTTGGTTCTTTTAAGTGGTCGAACCACCCTGTAGTCCAGAAAATAACCGAGATACAGGGTGATCAAATTTCAGACCAATTTTTGGTGCATCAAAACAGTTTTTGGTAAATATCTCAAAAACGGTGAAAGTTACCAAAAAATTCAAAAGAAGCAAAAATGTTCCTAACGAACTGCTGCATCCACCCCTGTAAATTTTAGCATCAATTTTTGCCCCCTCTCTACAGGGTGTGCACGAAAAGTACAGTGGTTCCCTTATTTTGACCACCCTGTAGGTAGTTTTTGTGGTAGATTTTTTGACCAACACCACTGAAAAGAGGAGGTCAAGACGGTTCTTTTAAGTGGTCGAACCACCCTGTAGTCCAAAAAATAACCGAGATACAGGGTGTGCAAGTTTCTGACTGGTTTTTGGTGCATCAAAACAGTTTTTGGTGAATATCTCAAAAACGGTGAAAGTTACAAAAAAATTCAAAAGAAGCAAAAATGTTCCTAACGAACTGCTGCATCCAGCCCTGTAAGTTTTAGCATCAATTTTTGCCCCTTTTCTACAGGGTGTGCACAGAAAGTACAGTGGTTCCCTTATTTTGACCACCCTGTAGGTAGTTTTTGTGATAAATTTTTTTGACCAACACCACTGAAAAGAGGAGCTCAAGACGGTTCTTTCAAGTGGTCGAACCACCCTGTAGTCCAAAAAATAACCGAGATACAGGGTGTGCAAGTTTCTGACTGGTTTTTGGGGCATCAAAACAGTTTTTGGAAAATATCTCACAAACGGTTAAAGTTACCAAAAAATTCAAAAGAAGCAAAAATGTTCCTAATAAACTGCTGCATCCAGCCCTGTAAGTTTTAGCATCAATTTTTGCCCCCTCTCTACAGGGTGTGCACGGAAAGTACAGTGGTTCCCTTATTTTGACCACCCTGTAGGTAGTTTTTGTGATAATTTTTTTTGACCAACACCACTGAAAAGAGGAGGTTAAGACGGTTCTTTTAAGTGGTCGAACCACCCTGTAGTCCAAAAAATAACCGAGATACAGGGTGTGCAAATTTCTGACTGGTTTTTGGGGCATCAAAACAGTTTTTGGTAAATATCTCAAAAACGGTTAAAGTTACCAAAAAATTCAAAAGAAGCAAAAATGTTCCTAACGAACTGCTGCATCCAGCCCCGTAAGTTTTAGCATCAATTTTTGCCCCCTCTCTACAGGGTGTCACAGAAAGTACAGTGGTTCCCTTATTTTGACCACCCTGTAGGTAGTTTTTGAGATAGATTTTTTTGACCAACACCACTGAAAAGAGGAGCTCCAGACGGTTCTTTTGAGTGGTCGAACCACCCTGTAGTCCAAAAAATAACCGAGATACAGGGTGATCAAATTTCAGACCAATTTTTGGTGCATCAAAACAGTTTTTGGTAAATATCTCACAAAGGGTGAAAGTTACCAAAAAATTCAAAAGAAGCAAAAATGTTCCTAACGAACTGCTGCATCCAGCCATGTAAGTTGGAGCATCAATTTTTGCCCCCACTCTACAGGGTGTGCACAGAAAGTACAGTGGTTCCCTTATTTTGACCACCCTGTAGGTAGTTTTTGAGATAATTTTTTTTGAGCGACACCACGAGAAAGAGGAGTTTACGGGGGTTCGATTGAGTGGTCGAACCACCCCAAAATTCCACAAAATGGCGGAGTTATCGCCGTTTGAATTTTACCATTGTTCATTTGCAGCCCCCTGGCACGAGCAAATTTCTCACGCTTTTTTTCCCTTTAAACTGCTCAATTTCCAAGTCCCCATTTCAGCGCGAAATAAGGGTCGGATTTATGGTAATTAAGTGGCGATTTACGAGGAAAAAAAAATTTGATTTTTTGACTTTTTTTCCAAAAAAAAAAACCGCAAATTTACATAATGGAACAAATCAGGTCAAGGGGAGGAAAAATTCAATTATTTCCGCCCCTTTATTGGCATTTTTACGGTCACTTAGGGGTAGTTTGAATAGGGACGACCATCTGCAAATTCCACCTATTAAGAAAAAAAATTGGGACCGCAAAATGGTCTTAAACACCCTAAAATCAGTCTTAATACCTCCATGGTAGCGTGTGAGACGTTGTGGGGGTTTTTGGTCAATTTGAGCTTTTTCCGGTGGTTTTAGGGCAAAAACGCCCTCTATGAGTTTTGTAGAGAATTAAATTCTCTACAATTTTTGTTTTTTAGGTTTTTTCTGATTTTTTGAAAATAAGCGAGTTATGCACTTTTGAATGTATTTGGTTGTGTTTTATGTGACCCCAGGTGCCTCCATTCTTTGAAGGCCCTTAACTCCGTTGAGGGTCCCCGGAGAAGAAAAACCCTTAGAAACTATTTTGTAGAGAATAAAATTCTCTTTCATTTGATATAAAAAAAGTGCACAAAATATTGCTTAATAACCGAGTTATGAAGGGTTGAAGTTTGGGGGCCCCACAGGGCTGAAAAGCCCTGTGGGGCCCCCAAACTGTCCCGAAAACAGCGCCCAATGCATCTAAAGTTTACGTAAACATAAAAAAAAAATAATAAAATACCGGGAACTGTAAAAAGTGCGCGAAGGCCGCCAGACGAAGATCTCATGGTCCCATTGACCCACATATCCTGGGGCGCCATTTTAAATTACCATTTTGCTCGAAAATTAGCCAAATAGACGGGTTTCTTTGCCTTTGAAACGAACCGACCGCAGTAATTAACAATAAACAACCGCAAACGCGAGATTTGGCTGTTTTCAAGGTTTCTAACCTCAAAAATCAGTTTTTTGAGGTTAGGGAGGGAGTTACCACCTCAATTCGGTCATTTTCGTAATCCCCGACCCCGAATTAGTCGAAAACGAGTATAATCTTGGTTTTTTTCAAATTTTGGCCGCCATCTTGAATTTTCTCGAAACCGGTGACAGTTAACGTCAAAATGACAGTTGCGTTGCACTCCCCGACCCCGAATTAGTCGAAAATGAGTATAATCTTGGTTTTTTAAATTTTGGCCGCCATCTTGGATTTGCTTGACATCAGTGACAGTTAACGTCAAACTGACAGTTGCGTTGTACTCCCCGACCCCGAATTAGTCAAAAATGAGTATAAACTCGATTTTTTCAAATTTTGGCCGCCATCTTGAATTTTCTCGAAACCGGTGACAGTTAACGTCAAAATGACAGTTGCGTTGCACTCCCCGACCCCGAATTAGTCAAAAATGAGTATAAACTCGATTTTTTAAAATTTTCGCCGCCATCTTGAATTTTCTCAATCAAAATGGCGGCCGTGGCTAACAAAATGGCGTTGCACTGATACAGTACATTAAAATAGGTGAGTATTTGACATTTAGTGCGCAATATCTCGAAAACGGTTAGTCGTAGCGGAAAATGTCTAAGAAGCAAAAAGTTTCGTACGGACCTGTACAGTTACGTGTCCAAATTTCACTCCTCCAGTCCTCACCATTTTTGAGTAGCGGAGGAAAAACGTGATTGGTTACACTTTGACACAGCAAACACTCTGTCAAACAATCGTTAACAACTCGCTAATTTGTAACCCTTTTTATGGAGTTTTATATGTCAATGGATAGCCAATGAAATGGGCTTTTCAAAAATATGGCCGCTTAAGTGGATAGGTTGCACCGTTTGGTCGCTAGAGGGCGTCAAAGTTGCTCAATCAACTTACCTAAAAAATTCCAGTGCACCAACTCGTTTAACCTCAAATAACTCACTAATTTGACGAGTTACGGAAAAAAGTCACTGAAACAAAAAGATAGCCCAGAGTGCGAGCTTTCAGAAAATATGGCCGCTTAAGTTAATCGGTTTAGTCGTTTGGCCGCTAGAGGGCGTCAAAATCAACGCAGTTTTCACGTCAAACTGATTTTGACACTTTTCACTTTGGCCTTGAATAACTCGCTTATTTGACAGTTGACGTCAAAATGTCATTGAAACAAAAATGTAGCTCAAAGTGTCAGCTTTCAGAAAATATGGCCGCTTAAGTTAATCGGTATAGTCGTTTGGCCGCTAGAGGGCGTCAAAGACAACAGAGTTTTCACGTCAAACTGATTTTGACACTTTTCACTTTGGCCTTGAATAACTCGCTTATTTGACAGCTGACGTCAAAATGTCATTGAAACAAAAATGTAGCTCAAAGTGTCAGCTTTCAGAAAATATGGCCGCTTAAGTTAATCGGTTTACTCGTTTGGCCGCTAGAGGGCGTCAAAATCAACGGAGTTTTCACGTCAAACTGATTTTGACACTTTTCACTTTGGCCTTGAATAACTCGCTTATTTGACAGTTGACGTCAAAATGTCATTGAAACAAAAATGTAGCCCATAGTGTCAGCTTTCAGAAAATATGGCCGCTTAAGTTAATCGGTTTAGTCGTTTGGCCGCTAGAGGGCGTCAAAGACAACAGAGTTTTCACGTCAAACTGATTTTGACACTTTTCACTTTGGCCTTGAATAACTCGCTTATTTGACAGCTGACGTCAAAATGTCATTGAAACAAAAATGTAGCTCAAAGTGTCAGCTTTCAGAAAATATGGCCGCTTAAGTTAATCGGTTTACTCGTTTGGCCGCTAGAGGGCGTCAAAGACAACAGAGTTTTCACGTCAAACTGATTTTGACACTTTTCACTTTGGCCTTGAATAACTCGCTTATTTGACAGCTGACGTCAAAATGTCATTGAAACAAAAATGTAGCTCAAAGTGTCAGCTTTCAGAAAATATGGCCGCTTAAGTTAATCGGTTTACTCGTTTGGCCGCTAGAGGGCGTCAAAATCAACGGAGTTTTCACGTCAAACTGATTTTGACACTTTTCACTTTGGCCTTGAATAACTCGCTTATTTGACAGTTGACGTCAAAATGTCATTGAAACAAAAATGTAGCCCATAGTGTCAGCTTTCAGAAAATATGGCCGCTTAAGTTAATCGGTTTAGTCGTTTGGCCGCTAGAGGGCGTCAAAGACAACAGAGTTTTCACGTCAAACTGATTTTGACACTTTTCACTTTGGCCTTGAATAACTCGCTTATTTGACAGCTGACGTCAAAATGTCATTGAAACAAAAATGTAGCTCAAAGTGTCAGCTTTCAGAAAATATGGCCGCTTAAGTTAATCGGTTTACTCGTTTGGCCGCTAGAGGGCGTCAAAGACAACAGAGTTTTCACGTCAAACTGATTTTGACACTTTTCACTTTGGCCTTGAATAACTCGCTTATTTGACAGTTGACGTCAAAATGTCATTGAAACAAAAATGTAGCTCAAAGTGTCAGCTTTCAGAAAATATGGCCCCTTAAGTTAATCGGTTTACTCGTTTGGCCGCTAGAGGGCGTCAAAGACAACAGAGTTTTCACGTCAAACTGATTTTGACACTTTTCACTTTGGCCTTGAATAACTCGCTTATTTGACAGTTGACGTCAAAATGTCATTGAAACAAAAATGTAGCTCAAAGTGTCAGCTTTCAGAAAATATGGCCGCTTAAGTTAATCGGTTTACTCGTTTGGCCGCTAGAGGGCGTCAAAATCAACGCAGTTTTCACCTCAAACTAATTTTGACACTATTGGCTTTGACCTTGAATAACTCGCTTATTTGACAGTTGACGTGAAAATGTCATTGAAACAAAAATGTAGCCCAGAGTGTGAGCTTTCCAAAAATATGACCGCTTTATTTGATAGGTTACACCGTTTGCCCGTCAGAGGGCGTCAAAGTTGCTCAATCAACTTTTCCAACACAAAACACTTGTTCAACCAAAATTTCCAGTGCACCAACTCGTTCAACCTCAAATAACTCACTAATTTGACGAGTTGGGGAAAAAAGTCACTGAAGCAAAAAGATAGTACGGATTGTAAGCTTTCCAAAAATATCCCCGCTTAAGTGAATCGGTTCGGTCGTTTGGCCGCTAGAGGGCGTTGAAAAAAATCACTTTTCTGCGCAAAATATATCGATATTGGTGGTGAATAATGGCCTCGATTACGTTATTTACATTATAAACGACTATTTATCATCCATTCTGATAGAGCATGCAACATATTAAATCAGACACACACACGTGATTGGCCCAGTTGGTATAGTCTGTTCCGATAATTAGTTCACCCCCCCCAAAAAAAAATTACCACATTTTCCATAACAGACTATAGTTTCTATGGTCTGTTTTATAATAGAGTGCATCAAAAGAGAGTTAATTCAGCGTAAATGATGGTAATTGGGTGAGTGAACATTTTTATGGAATGGACTATAGCAAAGGTGTTTTAAGTTTGGGAAAATGGAAAAGTTCATTCTGTCGGAGTCTAGCGAGTGGAAAAGGGTTGGAAAAGCGCAGTTTTCCTTATTAAAATCGTATTTTCCTGCAATGAAAATCACTTGTACTGAAGGTAAATTTTTTTGGATTTTCACACTTAAAAACGCACAACTTTCTTAATTTTTCCTGGATTCAAGTGAAATTTTCATCACCACCACCCACGATTATTGTAGTATTTTGGGGAATTTTTTTCAAAATTTTTCCTCTCGCAGTTTGCGAGATTTTGGCGAAAATTAGTTTGCTTGTAAAATGCACGGAAACTCGGTTATTTTTTGGATTTCAGCAAGCGAAAAAAACTCGTAATGTTTGTCTTGAAATGCTCTTTATTTTTGGTTTCTTGAGAAATTTCTGTAACTCTAACCGTTTACGAGATATTCGACTTTTTCGGTTTTCGGTGCACGCTTTCATTCAATCCCAAATAACTCGCTTATTTGTAACGCTTTGTATTAATTTTTTTATGTCAATGGATAGCCAATGAAATGGGCTTTCCAAAAATATGGCTACACGAGTTGATTGGTTGGACAGTTTGGCCGCTAGAGGGCGTCAAAGTTGACCTACAACTTTGCTCAAATTTTCAGTGCACCAACTCACTTAACCTCAAATAAGTCCCTTATTTAGGACACTTTGTATATATTTTTATACGTTAATGGATAGCCAATGAAATGGGCTTTCCAAAAATATGGCTACACGAGTTGATTGGTTGGATAGTTTGCCCGCTAGAGGGCGTCAAAGTTGACCTACAACTTTGCTCAAATTTTCAGTGCACCAACTTACTTAACCTAAAATAAGTCCCTTATTTAGGACACTTTGTATATATTTTTATACGTCAATGGATAGCCAATGAAATGGGCTTTCCAAAAATATGGCTACACGAGTTGATTGGTTGGGCAGTTTGGCCGCTAGAGGGCGTCAAAGTTGGCCTACAACTTTGCTCAAATTTTCAGTGCACCAACTCACTTAACCTCAAATAAGTCCCTTATTTAGGACACTTTGTATATATTTTTATACGTCAATGGATAGCCAATGAAATGGGCTTTCCAAAAATATGGCTACACGAGTTGATTGGTTGGGCAGTTTGGCCGCTAGAGGGCGTCAAAGTTGACTTACAACTTTGCTCAAATTTTCAGTGCACCAACTCACTTAACCTCAAAAAACTCCCTTATTTAGGACACTTTGTATATATTTTTATACGTCAATGGATAGCCAATAAAATGGGCTTTCCAAAAATATGGCTACACGAGTTGATTGGTTGGACGGTTTGGCCGCTAGAGGGCGTCAAAGTTGACCTACAATTTTGCTCAAATTTTCAGTGCACCAACTCACTTAACCTCAAAAAACTCCCTTATTTAGGACACTTTGTATATATTTTTATACGTCAGTGGATAGCCAATGAAATGGGCTTTCCAAAAATATGGCTACACGAGTTGATTGGTTGGGCAGTTTGGCCGCTAGAGGGCGTCAAAGTTGACCTACAATTTTGCTCAAATTTTCAGTGCACCAACTCACTTAACCTCAAAAAACTCCCTTATTTAGGACACTTTGTATATATTTTTATACGTCAATGGATAGCCAATGAAATGGGCTTTCCAACGATATGGCTACACGAGTTGATTGATTGGACAGTTTGGCCGCTAGAGGGCGTCAAAGTTGACCTACAACTTTGCTCAAATTTTCAGTGCACCAACTTACTTAACCTCAAATAAGTCCCTTATTTAGGACACTTTGTATATATTTTTATACGTCAATGGATAGCCAATGAAATGGGCTTTCCAAGAATATGGCTACACGAGTTGATTGGTTGGACAGTTTGGCCGCTAGAGGGCGTCAAAGTTGACCTACAACTTTGCTCAAATTTTCAGTGCACCAACTTACTTAACCTCAAAAAACTCCCTTATTTGGGACACTTTGTATAAACATTTATATGTCAATGGATAGCTAATGAAATGGGCTTTCCAGCAATATGAAAACATTGGTTGATTGGTTGCACCGTTTGGCCGCTAGAGGGCGTCAAATTTGTTGACTAATTGAGGAAGTAATCTATCAATTTTTTTGTGTGAAATTAGGGGGAATAAAGGGCATTATCAAGTTGACAAGGACAAGGTTAAGGTTTTTCCATTAGGAGAATTCAAAGAAAATGCGGCTTTTCCGGTGTTTAGACGAGGACAAACATGTCAGGGTGATTACCGAGCCTATTAGAATTAATTGGATATTAAAAAAAAAAACAGGAAAAAATTTCTACTTTGGAGACCTCTAGCGGCCAAACCGTTCAACTAAGTTTAGCAAAAAGGCACATCGTTGGAAAGCCCCTTTCATTAGCTAACCACTGATATATAAATGTTTATACAAAGTGTTAGAAATAAGCGAGTTATTTAAGATTGAATGAAAGAGTGCACCGGAAATGATCAATATTTCTTAAGTAAACTTTAACGCCCTCTAGCGTCTAAACGACTCAATTGATAAACTTAAGCGGCCATATTTTCTGAAAGCTGACACTTTGGGCTACATTTTTGCTTCAATGACATTTTCCTGTCAACTGTCAAATACGCGAGTTATTCAAGGACAAAGCCGAAAGTGTCTTAAAATGTTGGTCTGGAAAGTTTGGTCAACTTTGACGCTCTCTAGCGGCCAAACGGTGCAACCGATTAACTTAAGGGGCCATATTTTCTGAAAGCTGACACTCTAGGCTACATTTTTGCTTTAATGACATTTTGCTGTCAAGTGTCAAATAAGCGAGTTATTCAAAATCAAAGCAATCGCTGTCAAAACTGTTGGGCCTGGACAACTCGCTTAACTTTGACGCCTTCTAGCGGCCAAACGACCAAACCGATTAACTTAAGCGGCCATATTTTCTGAAAGCTGACACTCTAGGCTACATTTTTGCTTCAATGACATTTTGCTGTCAACTGTCAAATAAGCGAGTTATTCAAAATCAAAGCAATCGCTGTCAAAACTGTTGGGCCTGGACAACTCGCTTAACTTTGACGCCATCTAGCGGCCAAACCATGTCCCCGACCTATCAACTTTTTTATATCAATGGAAAGCCCATTTCATTGGCTATCCATCGACATATAAAACTCTATCAAAAGTGTCCTAAATAAGCGAGTTATTTGAGGTGAAACGAACCGGTGCACCAAAACGATCACGTTTCTTTCTGGTCGATTTGATGGGGAAAACAAACGAAAACTAGTTGGAAAACTTTTCCAGTTGTTCAGTTTAGACGCCAATTTTCCATGAAAAATTGCCTTTTTGCTTAATTTTGCTTGCTTTGCATGTCAACCCTTAACTAGTTGCCTTTTAAGGGCTCGTTAATTCCACCCTAAATGACACTGATTTGCTATAATAGAGTAAATGAAAAGAGGACGCCATTTTGATTTAATATCTCCGGAACGGTAAGAGGGAAATTTTTGAAAAAAATGCCAAAATAACCGTCAAAGTCGTGGCTATCTGCGATTAAAAAATCAAGTTGATAACTTAAAAAATGACAGTTTGACGCCATTTTGAATCTTACCCTGTACAGGTTAAGTTAACGTTTCTCTAGTGCCGCCATTTTGATTTAATATCTCCGGAACGGTAAGAGGGAAATTTTTGAAAAAAATACCAAAATAACCAAAAAAGTCGTGGCTATCTGCGATAAAAAAATCAAGGTTGTCACTTGAAAAATGACAGTTTGGCGCCATTTTGAATCTTACCCTGTACAGGTTGAGTTAACGTTTCACTAGTGCCGCCATTTTGTTTGAATATCTCCGGAACGGTAAGAGGGAAATTTTTGAAAAAAATGCCAAAATAACCGTCAAAGTCGTGGCTACCTGCGATAAAAAAATCAATCAAGTAACTTAAAAAATGACAGTTTGACGCCATTTTGAATCTTACCCTGTACAGGTTGAGTTAACGTTTCTCTAGTGCCGCCATTTTGTTTGAATATCTCCGGAACGGTAAGAGGGAAATTTTTGAAAAAAATACCAAAATAACCAAAAAAGTCGTGGCTATCTGCGATAAAAAAATCAAGGTTGTCACTTGAAAAATGACAGTTTGACGCCATTTTGAATCTTACCCTGTACAGGTTGAGTTAACGTTTCTCTAGTGCCGCCATCTTGTTTGAATATCTCCGGAACGGTAAGAGGGAAATTTTTGAAAAAAATACCAAAATAACCGTCAAAGTCGTGGCTATCTGCGATAAAAAAATCAATCAAGTAACTTAAAAAATGACAGTTTGACGCCATTTTGAATGTTACAGGTTACAAGCACTATGAAGTGTTCTAAGATTGTACTGACAGAACGTCACGTGACAGAACTGTCAAATTGTCCGAGACAGTTACGGGGCGACGTTTCGAACCACCCGAACGAACCATCATCGGGAAATTTTGGGTAATTTTTTTTTTTTTTTTTTTTTTTTTTTTGACGTCATTTTTTTTTAGCTGTCAAAAAGTGACAGATGACAGTGACAGATGCGCGCCGCAACTGACCATAACCACGCTAATTTTCCCCGATGACGTCATGCGATTTAATACCGGAAGTTCGTTGGAACGTTGGTCCCGGAAGTGTCCCCCATTGGTGGGGGGGAGCCGGAAGTGCCCCTCCCCTCCCCTCCCGGACGAGTGGGGGGCGCCGGAACCGGAAGTGGCCGGTGCGCAGGCACCGGAAACGATCGAACCGTACGTCGTGACGTCAGACATTGAGGAACTGATGATGGCGCACGCGCAGGAACGAAACGTGGCACGGAAAAAGCGCAAAGGAAAAAAAGAGGCCCGCCGCGCACAGAAACGTCACAAAACTGTCAAAATGGCCATTTCCAGGCCGCCCAGCCCTGGAACCGAACAAATCATCCGGGTGGACGTCACGTCCAATGTGACGTCATTTGACAGCGACGTTGACAGTTTGACGGGTGACGTCACCGAAGCGTCCAACTTGGACGACGATTTTGTGATCAAGTGTAAACAGTTGGCTCTAACCAAGAAAACGCGCTAAAAATACAAATTTTCAGTCAAAATTGACGTTTCTCAAACTGGATGACAGCTACTGTCAAATTGACATCAAAAATGGATTCCATGACCCCGAATTAGTCGAAAACGAGTACCATCAAGACCCCTTTATCTCGAGCCAAAATGGCGGAAATTACAAAATGGCGTCTAGTGACGCCATTTTGATTTTTTCCAAAAAAATCGAGTTTGAACTCGTTTTCTACTAAATCGGGGACGGGGAATCCGATGGTGCCGTTTATTTTTTCCTAACCCCTCCCGACATCCCATTTTTTGGAATTTTCTCAAACTGGATGACAGTTAATGAAAAACTGACTTCGAAAATGGATTCCTTGACCCCGAATTAGTCGAAAACGAGTACCATCAAGACCCCTTTATCTCCAGCCAAAATGGCGGAAATTACAAAATGGCGTCTAGTGACGCCATTTTGATTTTTTCCGAAAATTTCGAGTTTGGGCTCGTTTCCCACTAATTCGAGGACGAGGAATTTAATGATGACGTTTATTTTTTCCTAACCCCTCCCGACATCCCATTTTTTGGAACTTTCTCAAACTGGATGACAGTTAATGACAAACTGACTTCAAAAATGGATTCCTTGACCCCGAATTAGTCGAAAACGAGTACCATCAAGACCCCTTTATCTCGAGCCAAAATGGCGGAAATTACAAAATGGCGTCTAGTGACGCCATTTTGATTTTTTCCGAAAATTTCGAGTTTGGGCTCGTTTCCCACTAATTCGAGGACGAGGAATTTAATGATGACGTTTATTTTTTCCTAACCCCTCCCGACATCCCATTTTTTGGAACTTTCTCAAACTGGATGACAGTTAATGACAAACTGACTTCAAAAATGGATTCCTTGACCCCGAATTAGTCGAAAACGAGTACCATCAAGACCCCTTTATCTCGAGCCAAAATGGCGGAAATTACAAAATGGCGTCTAGTGACGCCATTTTGATTTTTTCCGAAAATTTCGAGTTTGGGCTCGTTTCCCACTAATTCGAGGACGAGGAATTTAATGATGACGTTTATTTTTTCCTAACCCCTCCCGACATCCCATTTTTTGGAACTTTCTCAAACTGGATGACAGTTAATGACAAACTGACTTCAAAAATGGATTCCTTGACCCCGAATTAGTCGAAAACGAGTACCATCAAGACCCCTTTATTTCCAGCCAAAATGGCGGAAATTACAAAATGGCGTCTAGTGACGCCATTTTGATTTTTTCCGAAAATTTCGAGTTTGGGCTCGTTTCCCACTAATTCGAGTACGAGGAATTTAATGGTGACGTTTATTTTTTCCTAACTCCTCCCGACATCCCATTTTTTGGAACTTTCTCAAACTGGATGACAGTTAATGACAAACTGACTTCAAAAATGGATTCCTTGACCCCGAATTAGTCGAAAACGAGTACCATAAAGACCTCTTTATCTCCAGCCAAAATGGCGGAAATTACAAAATGGCGTCTAGTGACGCCATTTTGATTTTTTCCAAAAAAATCGAGTTTGAACTCGTTTTCTACTAAATCGGGGACGGGCAATCCGATGGTGCCGTTTATTTTTTCCTAACCCCTCCCGACATCCCACTTTTTGGAACTTTCTCAAACTGGATGACAGTTAATGACAAACTGACTTCAAAAATGGATTCCTTGACCCCGAATTAGTCGAAAACGAGTACCATCAAGACCCCTTTATCTCGAGCCAAAATGGCGGAAATTACAAAATGGCATCTAGTGACGCCATTTTGATTTTTTCCGAAAATTTCGAGTTTGGGCTCGTTTCCCACTAATTCGAGGACGAGGAATTTAATGGGGACGTTTATTTTTTCCTAACCCCTCCCGACATCCCATTTTTTGGAATTTTCTCAAACTAGATGACAGTTAATGACAAACTGACTTCAAAAATGGATTCCTTGACCCCGAATTAGTCGAAAACGAGTACCATCAAGACCCCTTTATCTCGAGCCAAAATGGCGGAAATTACAAAATGGCGTCTAGTGACGCCATTTTGATTTTTTCCGAAAATTTCGAGTTTGGGCTCGTTTCCCACTAATTCGAGGACGAGGAATTTAATGGTGACGTTCATTTTTTCCTAACTCCTCCCCACATCCCATTTTTTGGAACTTTCTCAAACTGGATGACAGTTAATGAAAAACTGACTTCGAAAATGGATTCCTTGACCCCGAATTAGTCGAAAACGAGTACCATCAAGACTCCTTTATCTCCAGCCAAAATGGCGGAAATTACAAAATGGCGTCTAGTGACGCCATTTTGATTTTGTCCAAAAAAATCGAGTTTGAACTCGTTTTCTACTAAATCGGGGACGGGGAATCCGATGGTGCCGTTGATTTTTTCCTAACTCCTCCCGACATCCCATTTTTTGGAACTTTCTCAAACTGGATGACAGTTAATGACAAACTGACTTCAAAAATGGATTCCTTGACCCCGAATTAGTCGAAAACGAGTACCATCAAGACCCCTTTATCTCGAGCCAAAATGGCGGAAATTACAAAATGGCATCTAGTGACGCCATTTTGATTTTTTCCGAAAATTTCGAGTTTGGGCTCGTTTCCCACTAATTCGAGGACGAGGAATTTAATGGGGACGTTTATTTTTTCCTAACCCCTCCCGACATCCCATTTTTTGGAATTTTCTCAAACTAGATGACAGTTAATGACAAACTGACTTCAAAAATGGATTCCTTGACCCCGAATTAGTCGAAAACGAGTACCATCAAGACCCCTTTATCTCGAGCCAAAATGGCGGAAATTACAAAATGGCGTCTAGTGACGCCATTTTGATTTTTTCCGAAAATTTCGAGTTTGGGCTCGTTTCCCACTAATTCGAGGACGAGGAATTTAATGGTGACGTTCATTTTTTCCTAACTCCTCCCCACATCCCATTTTTTGGAACTTTCTCAAACTGGATGACAGTTAATGAAAAACTGACTTCGAAAATGGATTCCTTGACCCCGAATTAGTCGAAAACGAGTACCATCAAGACCCCTTTATTTCCAGCCAAAATGGCGGAAATTACAAAATGGCGTCTGTTGACGCCATTTTGGTTTTTTTCCGAAAATTTCGAGTTTGGGCTCGTTTCCCACTAATTCGAGGACGAGGAATTTAATGGTGACGTTCATTTTTTCCTAACTCCTCCCCACATCCCATTTTTTGGAACTTTCTCAAACTGGATGACAGTTAATGACAAACTGACTTCGAAAATGGATTCCTTGACCCCGAATTAGTCGAAAACGAGTACCATCAAGACCCCTTTATCTCAAGCCAAAATAGCGGAAATTACAAAATGGCGTCTACCGACGCCATTTTGATTTTGTCCAAAAAAATCGAGTTTGAACTCGTTTTCTACTAAATCGGGGACGGGGAATCCGATGGTGCCGTTTATTTTTTCCTAACCCCTCCCGACATCCCATTTTTTGGAACTTTCTCAAACTGGATGACAGTTAATGACAAACTGACTTCAAAAATGGATTCCTTGACCCCGAATTAGTCGAAAACGAGTACCATCAAGACCCCTTTATCTCGAGCCAAAATGGCGGAAATTACAAAATGGCGTCTAGTGACGCCATTTTGATTTTTTCCGAAAATTTCGAGTTTGGGCTCGTTTCCCACTAATTCGAGGACGAGGAATTTAATGGTGACGTTCATTTTTTCCTAACTCCTCCCCACATCCCATTTTTTGGAACTTTCTCAAACTGGATGACAGTTAATGAAAAACTGACTTCGAAAATGGATTCCTTGACCCCGAATTAGTCGAAAACGAGTACCATCAAGACCCCTTTATTTCCAGCCAAAATGGCGGAAATTACAAAATGGCGTCTGTTGACGCCATTTTGGTTTTTTCCGAAAATTTCGAGTTTGGGCTCGTTTCCCACTAATTCGAGGACGAGGAATTTAATGGTGACGTCCATTTTTTCCTAACTCCTCCCCACATCCCATTTTTTGGAACTTTCTCAAACTGGATGACAGTTAATGACAAACTGACTTCGAAAATGGATTCCTTGACCCCGAATTAGTCGAAAACGAGTACCATCAAGACCCCTTTATCTCAAGCCAAAATAGCGGAAATTACAAAATGGCGTCTACCGACGCCATTTTGATTTTGTCCAAAAAAATCGAGTTTGAACTCGTTTTCTACTAAATCGGGGACGGGGAATCCGATGGTGCCGTTTATTTTTTCCTAACCCCTCCCGACATCCCATTTTTTGGAACTTTCTCAAACTAGATGACAGTTAATGACAAACTGACTTCAAAAATGGATTCCTTGACCCCGAATTAGTCGAAAACGAGTACCATCAAGACCCCTTTATCTCGAGCCAAAATGGCGGAAATTACAAAATGGCGTCTAGTGACGCCATTTTGATTTTTTCCGAAAATTTCGAGTTTGGGCTCGTTTCCCACTAATTCGAGGACGAGGAATTTAATGGTGACGTTCATTTTTTCCTAACTCCTCCCCACATCCCATTTTTTGGAACTTTCTCAAACTGGATGACAGTTAATGAAAAACTGACTTCGAAAATGGATTCCTTGACCCCGAATTAGTCGAAAACGAGTACCATCAAGACCCCTTTATTTCCAGCCAAAATGGCGGAAATTACAAAATGGCGTCTGTTGACGCCATTTTGGTTTTTTTCCGAAAATTTCGAGTTTGGGCTCGTTTCCCACTAATTCGAGGACGAGGAATTTAATGGTGACGTTCATTTTTTCCTAACTCCTCCCCACATCCCATTTTTTGGAACTTTCTCAAACTGGATGACAGTTAATGAAAAACTGACTTCGAAAATGGATTCCTTGACCCCGAATTAGTCGAAAACGAGTACCATCAAGACCCCTTTATCTCAAGCCAAAATAGCGGAAATTACAAAATGGCGTCTACCGACGCCATTTTGATTTTGTCCAAAAAAATCGAGTTTGAACTCGTTTTCTACTAAATCGGGGACGGGGAATCCGATGGTGCCGTTTATTTTTTCCTAACCCCTCCCGACATCCCATTTTTTGGAACTTTCTCAAACTGGATGACAGTTAATGACAAACTGACTTCAAAAATGGATTCCTTGACCCCGAATTAGTCGAAAACGAGTACCATCAAGACCCCTTTATCTCGAGCCAAAATGGCGGAAATTACAAAATGGCGTCTAGTGACGCCATTTTGATTTTTTCCAAAAAATTCGAGTTTGAACTCGTTTTCTACTAATTCGGGGACGAGGAATTTAATGGTGACGTTTATTTTTGAAAATTTTTTTTATTTATTGTCTTAACCTAACTTTTTAGCTACTAGTGATAAAAATGTGCTTTTTTCGCATTTTTTTCGGCACATCCTGTGTATTTTCGACCGTTAGGTTAGGTTAGGTCGAAAATCGTCTGTTTGACCCAATTCCAATAAATTTCAACCAAAATTCCACCATAAAAGGTCAAATTTAATAATAGTAATTTAAAATGATAGACTTTCGTAAAAAAACCGAGTCCACCACTGGTTTTTTGACGTTTCCACCTTGAAAACCCATTAATCCGGTCTAGACTGAACGGGTGACGTAATTTGCGTCACAATTATACAGGGTGTTCCGGTGAATTAGCCTTAAATCAAAAAAGAGTGAATATCTCGAGAACGGTAGCTCAAATCGAAAAAAGTCTAGGGGAGGAAAGTGTGCAGAAAAGACCAATCAGTCACGTGACCAAATTTCAGATTTTTAGCTTTTATCGTTTTTGAGTTATGGAGGAAAATGTGGTCTTGAGTGATTGAAGATGATAATTTGACAACCAAGACGTCAGAACACGTAAAATTTTATATCTTCAAAACTAATAGAGGTATCAAGGTGATTTTTTTGCTGAATTATAGAGCACACTGGGGGGTATAACATATAAAAAAACCACGGTCCTCAATTGAGACCTTCATGGTTTTCACTGGGCCGGAAGTGGAAAAATCTAAATTGGCTATAAGTGCAGCTGAAGAGAAAAAAATTAATATCTTCAAAACTAGAAGAGGTATCAAGATGATTTTTTTGCTGAATTATAGAGCACACTGGGGGGTATAACATATAAAAAAACCACGGTCCTCAATTGAGACCTTCATGGTTTTCACTGGGCCGGAAGTGGAAAAATGTAAATTGGCAATAAGTGCAGCTGAAGAGAAAAAAATTAATATCTCCTAAACTAATAGAGGTATCAAGGTGATTTTTTTGCTGAATTATAGAGCACACTGGGGGGTATAACATATAAAAAAACCACGGTCCTCAATTGAGACCTTCATGGTTTTCACTGGGCCGGAAGTGGAAAAATGTAAATTGGCAATAAGAGCAGCTGAAGAGAAAAAAATTAATATCTCCTAAACTAATAGAGGTATCAAGGTGATTTTTTTGCTGAATTATAGAGCACACTCGGGGGTATAACATATAAAAAAACCACGGTCCTCAATTGAGACCTTCATGGTTTTCACTGAGCCGGAAGTGGAAAAATAGTGGAAAAATCTAAATTGGCTATAAGAGCATCTGAAGAGAAAAAAATTAATATCTCCAAAACTAATAGAGGTATCAAGATGATTTTTTTGCTGAATTATAGAGCACACTGGGGGGTATAACATATAAAAAAACCACGGTCCTCAATTGAGACCTTCATGGTTTTCACTGGGCCGGAAGTGGAAAAATGTAAATTGGCAATAAGTGCAGCTGAAGAGAAAAAAATTAATATCTCCAAAACTAATAGAGGTATCAAGATGATTTTTTTGCTGAATTATAGAGCACCCTGGGGGCTATTAAAAGTGCAATGCACGAAAAACCGTTAATCACTTTAAGGGGGCGTGAGGGGGTGGAATTTAAGGGCAACTGTCTATTTCCCACGATTTGCCCTAGATTAGGCATGCAATAAGGGTTAATTAGCCTATTAAGGGTGGTTTTTGAGTTTTTTAGGTGATTTTGACTTTTAAAGGTTGTTAATAATGCATGGGAGCTTTTCCAGGGCTGGGGGAGGGGAGGAAAATCCTCCCCTCCCCTTAAAAGGGGGGGGGAAATTTCCACAGGAAAATCAACAACTTTGAAGGACTAATTGAATGAAAAATTCACGATCCTATCGCCCAGAAGCTCTATCGATAATTAGCGGAGTAAATTGGTAACATAATTTCCGCATTAACGGTCCCTTTTTGCTCCGCTCTCCCCCCCCCCAGGGGGGGGGAATTTTTACGTCACGATTGCCGCGTCTCTGATGATCCGACCGCGTCGAAACTTGGTGGGGTGGTAGGCCCACCCTTTGACTACCCCCAAACGAAATTTCACGTCAATCGATGGAAAACTGTCAGTTTGGTGGAGGAAAATCGAGTGTCACCACCGAAACGGTTAACGCCCCCTAGCGGCCCAACTTGACCGAAAAAAAAGCTGAAAAAATTGGGTTGTTTAATGTGGTTTTAAAGCTAATTTGACGGGCTATCTACTGGTGAGAACCCCGTCCTTCTAACTGTCAAACTAACCGAGTTACGGCCTGTCAAAAAGTGACAGGTTTGAATGCATTTTTTGTTCCTGTATTTTGACAGGTTTTTCCTTGTTTTCCCCAGTTTCCCTGAAACTTTTCCAGGGTTGTTTAATATGTTTTTACAGCTAATTTGACGGGCTATCGACTGGTGAAAACCCCGTCCTTCTAGCTGTCAAACTAACCAAGTTACGGCCTGTCAAAAAGTGACAGGTTTGAATGAATTTTTTTTCCGGTATTTTGACAGGTTTTTCTTGGTTTTCCCAGTTTCCCTGAAACTTTCTTAGGGTTGTTTAATACGGTTTTAAAGCTAATTAGACAGGCTATCGACTGGTGAAAACCCCGTCCTTCTAACTGTCAAACTAACCGAGTTACGGCCTGTCAAAAAGTGACAGGTTTAAATGCATTTTTTTTTTCCGGTATTTTGACAGGTTTTTCCTTGTTTTCCCCAGTTTCCCTGAAACTTTCTTAGGGTTGTTTAATGTGGTTTTAAAGCTAATTTGACGGGCTATCGACTGGTGAAAACCCCGTCCTTCTAACTGTCAAACTAACCGAGTTACGGCCTGTCAAAAAGTGACAGGTTTGAATGCATTTTTTTTTCCGGTATTTTGACAGGTTTTTCCTTGTTTTCCCCAGTTTCCCTGAAACTTTCTTAGGGTTGTTTAATGTGGTTTTAAAGCTAATTTGACGGGCTATCTACTGGTGAAAACCCCGTCCTTCTAACTGTCAAACTAACCAAGTTACGGTCTGTCAAAAAGTGACAGGTCTGAATGAATTTTTTTTCCGGTATTTTGACAGGTTTTTCTTGGTTTTCCCAGTTTCCCTGAAACTTTCTTAGGGTTGTTTAATACGGTTTTAAAGCTAATTAGACAGGCTATCGACTGGTGAAAACCCCGTCCTTCTAACTGTCAAACTAACCAAGTTCCAGTCTGTCAAAAAGTGACAGGTTTGAATGCATTTTTTTGTTCCTGTATTTTGACAGGTTTTTCTTGGTTTTCCTCAGCTTCCCTGAAACTTTTTCAGGGTTGTTTAATACGGTTTTAAAGCTAATTAGACAGGCTATCGACTGGTGAGAACCCCGTCCTTCTAACTGTCAAACTAACCAAGTTACGGCCTGTCAAAAAGTGACAGGTTTATATTCATTGTTTGTTACTGTATTTTGACAGGGTTTTCCTTGTTTTCCCCAGTTTCCCTGAAACTTTTCCAGGGTTGTTTAATACGGTTTTAAAGCTAATTTGACGGGCTATCTACTGGTGAAAACCCCGTCCTTCTAACTGTCAAACTAACCAAGTTACGGCCTGTCAAAAAGTGACAGGTTTAAATGCATTTTTTGTTCCTGTATTTTGACAGGTTTTTCCTTGTTTTCCCCCGTTTCCCTGAAACTTTTCCAGGGTTGTTTAATACGGTTTTAAAGCTAATTTGACAGGCTATCGACTGGTGAAAACCCCGTCTCTGTAACTGTCAAACTAACCGAGTTACGGTCTGTCAAAAAGTGACAGGTTTAAATGCATTTTTTGTTCCTGTATTTTGACAGGTTTTTGCTTGTTTTCCCCAGTTTCCCTGAAACTTTCTTAGGGTTGTTTAATACGGTTTTAAAGCTAATTAGACAGGCTATCGACTGGTGAAAACCCCGTCCTTCTAACTGTCAAACTAACCAAGTTACGGTCTGTCAAAAAGTGACAGGTTTAAATGCATTTTTTGTTCCTGTATTTTGACAGGTTTTTCCTTGTTTTCCCCAGTTTCCCTGAAACTTTTTCAGGGTTGTTTAATACGGTTTTAAAGATAATTTGACGGGCTATCGACTGGTGAAAACCCCGTCCTTCTAGCTGTCAAATTAACCAAGTTACGGTCTGTCAAAAAGTGACAGGTTTGAATGAATTTTTTTTCCGGTATTTTGACAGGTTTTTCTTGGTTTTCCCCAGTTTCCCTGAAACTTTTCCAGGGTTGTTTAATACGGTTTTAAAGCTAATTTGACAGGCTATCGACTGGTGAAAACCCCGTCTCTGTAACTGTCAAACTAACCGAGTGACGGTCTGTCAAAAAGTGACAGGTTTGAATGAATTTTTTTTCCGGTATTTTGACAGGTTTTTCCTTGTTTTCCCCAGTTTCCCTGAAACTTTTCCAGGGTTGTTTAATACGGTTTTAAAGCTAATTTGACGGGCTTTCGACTGGTGAAAACCCCGTCCTTCTAGCTGTCAAACTAACCCAGTACCAAGCTGTCAAAGATTGGGGTGGGGGGGTGAGGGGGGGCTGAAAACAGTGTTTTTGCTGGTTTTAGGGGTGCGGGAGGGCGTAGAGGCGGGGGGGGAGCCCTCATTGTCTTGAAAGTTTAAAGTCCGGCCTACACACGCCCGGCTGACCATCATCAGGGCACCGGAAAGGGTCGAAACGTCGTTCCCTTATTGATCTTTGAGAAGGGGAAAGTTTACAGCCCCTTTGCTTGCCAAGCAACTTCCCCCCCACCCTCCCTGACCCCCTCCTAGGCCTACTAGGCCGCTGGTCATTTAAAGAGGGTGGGGGGGTGGTAAACGGGGGGGTTGAAAGGGGTTGAGGGGGGAAGAAGTTTGCATATTCTGCGCTGCGTAAGGATCTGACGTGGCAGAAATTTGATTTTCTCTGCCCGAGGGGAAAATAGGTGATAGCCCGGCCAGAATAGGGGTGGAACGGGTTGGGGGGGACAGAAATAACCTAATTTTCATCCCCCACCCCCCCGAAAACCCCTGTCAAACCTGTCAAAACTACGCAATTGATGAGTTGTGTAGAAAATTTTTCAATCAACTTTAACGCCCCCTTGCGGCCAAACCGTCCCACTAATCCAACAATATTTATATGTCAATGGAAAGCCCATTTCATTGGCTATCCATTGACGTATAAAAATATATACAAAGTGTCCTAAATAAGGGAGTTTTTTGAGTTTAAGTGAGTTGGTGCACTGAAAATTTGAGTAAAGTTGTAGGTCAACTTTAACGTCCTCTAGCGGCCAAACTATCCAACCAATCAAGTCGTGTAGCCATATCGTTGGAAAGCCCATTTCATTAGCTATCCATTGACGTATAAAAATATATACAAAGTGTCCTAAATAAGGGAGTTTTTTGAGTTTAAGTGAGTTGGTGCACTGAAAATTTTAGTAAAGTTGTAGGTCAACTTTAACGCCCCCTAGCGGCCAAACCATCCAACCAATCAAGTCGTGTAGCCATATCGTTGGAAAGCCCATTTCATTGGCTATCCATTGACGTATAAAAATATATACAAAGTGTCCTAAATAAGGGAGTTTTTTGAGGTTAAGTGAGTTGGTGCACTGAAAATTTGAGTAAAGTTGTAGGTCAACTTTAACGCCCTCTAGCGGCCAAACCATCCAACCAATCAACTCGTGTGGCCATATCGTTGGAAAGCCCATTTCATTAGCTATCCATTGACATATAAAAATATATACAAAGTGTCCTAAATAAGGGAGTTTTTTGAGGTTAAGTGAGTTGGTGCACTGAAAATTTGAGTAAAGTTGTAGGTTAACTTTAACGTCCTCTAGCGGCCAAACTATCCAACCAATCAAGTCGTGTAGCCATATCGTTGGAAAGCCCATTTCATTAGCTATCCATTGACGTATAAAAATATATACAAAGTGTCCTAAATAAGGGAGTTTTTTGAGTTTAAGTGAGTTGGTGCACTGAAAATTTGAGTAAAGTTGTAGGTCAACTTTAACGCCCTCTAGCGGCCAAACCATCCAACCAATCAACTCGTGTAGCCATATCGTTGGAAAGCCCATTTCATTAGCTATCCATTGACATATAAAAATATATACAAAGTGTCCTAAATAAGGGAGTTTTTTGAGGTTAAGTGAGTTGGTGCACTGAAAATTTGAGTAAAGTTGTAGGTCAACTTTAACGCCCTCTAGCGGCCAAACCATCCAACCAATCAACTCGTGTAGCCATATCGTTGGAAAGCCCATTTCATTAGCTATCCATTGACATATAAAAATATATACAAAGTGTCCTAAATAAGGGAGTTTTTTGAGGTTAAGTGAGTTGGTGCACTGAAAATTTGAGTAAAGTTGTAGGTCAACTTTAACGCCCTCTAGCGGCCAAACCATCCAACCAATCAACTCGTGTAGCCATATCGTTGGAAAGCCCATTTCATTAGCTATCCATTGACATATAAAAATATATACAAAGTGTCCTAAATAAGGGAGTTTTTTGAGGTTAAGTGAGTTGGTGCACTGAAAATTTGAGTAAAGTTGTAGGTCAACTTTAACGCCCTCTAGCGGCCAAACCATCCAACCAATCAACTCGTGTAGCCATATCGTTGGAAAGCCCATTTCATTAGCTATCCATTGACATATAAAAATATATACAAAGTGTCCTAAATAAGGGAGTTTTTTGAGGTTAAGTGAGTTGGTGCACTGAAAATTTGAGTAAAGTTGTAGGTCAACTTTAACGCCCTCTAGCGGCCAAACCATCCAACCAATCAACTCGTGTAGCCATATCGTTGGAAAGCCCATTTCATTAGCTATCCATTGACATATAAAAATATATACAAAGTGTCCTAAATAAGGGAGTTTTTTGAGGTTAAGTGAGTTGGTGCACTGAAAATTTGAGTAAAGTTGTAGGTCAACTTTAACGCCCTCTAGCGGCCAAACCATCCAACCAATCAACTCGTGTAGCCATATCGTTGGAAAGCCCATTTCATTGGCTATCCATTGACATATAAAAATATATACAAAGTGTCCTAAATAAGGGAGTTTTTTGAGGTTAAGTGAGTTGGTGCACTGAAAATTTAAGTAAAGTTGTAGGTCAACTTTGACGCCCTCTAGCGGCCAAACCATCCAACCAATCAAGTCGTGTAGCCATATCGTTGGAAAGCCCATTTCATTGGCTATCTATTGACGTATAAAAATATATACAAAGTGTCCTAAATAAGGGAGTTTTTTGAGGTTAAGTGAGTTGGTGCACTGAAAATTTGAGTAAAGTTGTAGGTCAACTTTAACGCCCTCTAGCGGCCAAACTATCCCACCAATCAAGTCGTGTAGCCATATCGTTGGAAAGCCCATTTCATTAGCTATCTATTGACGTATAAAAATATATACAAAGTGTCCTAAATAAGGGAGTTTTTTGAGGTTAAGTGAGTTGGTGCACTGAAAATTTGAGTAAAGTTGTAGGTCAACTTTAACGCCCTCTAGCGGCCAAACTATCCCACCAATCAAGTCGTGTAGCCATATCGTTGGAAAGCCCGTTTCATTGGCTATCCATTGACATATAAAAATATATACAAAGTGTCCTAAATAAGGGAGTTTTTTGAGGTTAAGTGAGTTGGTGCACTGAAAATTTGAGTAAAGTTGTAGGTCAACTTTAACGCCCTCTAGCGGCCAAACCATCCAACCAATCAACTCGTGTGGCCATATCGTTGGAAAGCCCATTTCATTAGCTATCCATTGACATATAAAAATATATACAAAGTGTCCTAAATAAGGGAGTTTTTTGAGGTTAAGTGAGTTGGTGCACTGAAAATTTGAGTAAAGTTGTAGGTTAACTTTAACGTCCTCTAGCGGCGAAACTATCCAACCAATCAAGTCGTGTAGCCATATCGTTGGAAAGCCCATTCCATTAGCTATCCATTGACGTATAAAAATATATACAAAGTGTCCTAAATAAGGGAGTTTTTTGAGTTTAAGTGAGTTGGTGCACTGAAAATTTGAGTAAAGTTGTAGGTCAACTTTAACGCCCTCTAGCGGCCAAACCATCCAACCAATCAACTCGTGTAGCCATATCGTTGGAAAGCCCATTTCATTAGCTATCCATTGACATATAAAAATATATACAAAGTGTCCTAAATAAGGGAGTTTTTTGAGGTTAAGTGAGTTGGTGCACTGAAAATTTGAGTAAAGTTGTAGGTCAACTTTAACGCCCTCTAGCGGCCAAACCATCCAACCAATCAACTCGTGTAGCCATATCGTTGGAAAGCCCATTTCATTAGCTATCCATTGACATATAAAAATATATACAAAGTGTCCTAAATAAGGGAGTTTTTTGAGGTTAAGTGAGTTGGTGCACTGAAAATTTGAGTAAAGTTGTAGGTCAACTTTAACGCCCTCTAGCGGCCAAACCATCCAACCAATCAACTCGTGTAGCCATATCGTTGGAAAGCCCATTTCATTAGCTATCCATTGACATATAAAAATATATACAAAGTGTCCTAAATAAGGGAGTTTTTTGAGGTTAAGTGAGTTGGTGCACTGAAAATTTGAGTAAAGTTGTAGGTCAACTTTAACGCCCTCTAGCGGCCAAACCATCCAACCAATCAACTCGTGTAGCCATATCGTTGGAAAGCCCATTTCATTAGCTATCCATTGACATATAAAAATATATACAAAGTGTCCTAAATAAGGGAGTTTTTTGAGGTTAAGTGAGTTGGTGCACTGAAAATTTGAGTAAAGTTGTAGGTCAACTTTAACGCCCTCTAGCGGCCAAACCATCCAACCAATCAACTCGTGTAGCCATATCGTTGGAAAGCCCATTTCATTAGCTATCCATTGACATATAAAAATATATACAAAGTGTCCTAAATAAGGGAGTTTTTTGAGGTTAAGTGAGTTGGTGCACTGAAAATTTGAGTAAAGTTGTAGGTCAACTTTAACGCCCTCTAGCGGCCAAACCATCCAACCAATCAACTCGTGTAGCCATATCGTTGGAAAGCCCATTTCATTGGCTATCCATTGACATATAAAAATATATACAAAGTGTCCTAAATAAGGGAGTTTTTTGAGGTTAAGTGAGTTGGTGCACTGAAAATTTAAGTAAAGTTGTAGGTCAACTTTGACGCCCTCTAGCGGCCAAACCATCCAACCAATCAAGTCGTGTAGCCATATCGTTGGAAAGCCCATTTCATTGGCTATCTATTGACGTATAAAAATATATACAAAGTGTCCTAAATAAGGGAGTTTTTTGAGGTTAAGTGAGTTGGTGCACTGAAAATTTGAGTAAAGTTGTAGGTCAACTTTAACGCCCTCTAGCGGCCAAACTATCCCACCAATCAAGTCGTGTAGCCATATCGTTGGAAAGCCCATTTCATTGGCTATCTATTGACGTATAAAAATATATACAAAGTGTCCTAAATAAGGGAGTTTTTTGAGGTTAAGTGAGTTGGTGCACTGAAAATTTGAGTAAAGTTGTAGGTCAACTTTAACGCCCTCTAGCGGCCAAACTATCCCACCAATCAAGTCGTGTAGCCATATCGTTGGAAAGCCCATTTCATTAGCTATCTATTGACGTATAAAAATATATACAAAGTGTCCTAAATAAGGGAGTTTTTTGAGGTTAAGTGAGTTGGTGCACTGAAAATTTGAGTAAAGTTGTAGGTCAACTTTAACGCCCTCTAGCGGCCAAACTATCCCACCAATCAAGTCGTGTAGCCATATCGTTGGAAAGCCCGTTTCATTGGCTATCCATTGACATATAAAAATATATACAAAGTGTCCTAAATAAGGGAGTTTTTTGAGGTTAATTGAGTTGGTGCACTGAAAATTTGAGTAAAGTTGTAGGTCAACTTTAACGCCCTCTAGCGGCCAAACTATTCAACCAATCAAGTCGTGTAGCCATATCGTTGGAAAGCCCATTTCATTAGCTTTCCATTGACATATAAAAATATATACAAAGTGTCCCAAATAAGCGAGTTATTCGAGGTTAAGTGTAGAGGTGTACCAAAAAGTGGTGGGGCGCCTTTGGCGCCCCCTAGCTGCAAAACGGTGCGTCTCAGCGAAAATTTTAAAATTAGGTAAAAGTTGCGTTTGGGTCCAAACTACCCCCTAGTAAAAATTTCACCCTCCTCCCTCGTCTCGTTTTTGAGATATCGGCGAAAATATCCGGTAACCTATAAAATCCCTTGGAAGGGTTTTTTTCCGCCCTTATCCCAGAAAAAACGAAAAACATCCCTGCATCGATAGGGGTTGCAATTATTTGACCGGTGTTTAACAGGGTGAAAGGGATTAATCTTGTCTTACAAAGGGGTTGGTGAAGGGTACGGGGGAGGGGGGTAACTAATAAAAAAAAAAAAACGGAATTTTGCCACAATTTTCAGTCTGTAACTCCCTTAAACGGCCCTTTAGGGCAAAAATGCTAAGAAACAATCTTGTAGAGCGTGAAATTCCCTACAACTCTCCTTATTTACACTTTTGCCCTAACTCCTCTGCTAACGGAGTTACACTCTGTTGAAGTTACACCTTGGAGTTACTGTGAAGCATTTGATTGGATTGCAGGCAGTTTTTGACGTGTAACTCCCTTAAACGGCCCTTTAGGGCAAAAATGCTAAGAAGCAATCTTGTAGACCGTGAAATTCCCTACAACTCACCTTATGTACACTTTTGCCCTAACTCCTCTCCTAACGGAGTTACACTCTGTTGAAGTTACATTTTGGAGTTTTGGGTGGCACGTGCCCTTAACCCTTTTTTACCCCCCCTCCCCCCCCCCCAACCCCCCTTTTTTGGGGCTGTTCTCCTGCTACCTGAATATGCAACGTGCCGTTTCCTCAACCAACGAGTTTCGACCGGTAGAATTACCCGGAAGAGGGGAATTACACGTGGAATTACATTCAGAATTGTCCTGTCAAAATGACAGTTTTGACAGCAAAAAAGTTGCGCACTCTGGCAAATTTGACTTCGTTGGCCAAAACAAGCGAAAGTCCACGCGAAGGAGAGTGAAAGTCCTGCGGGAAGTGTAAAGTGAGGGGTGGGAGGGGGTGGGAGGGGGGGGGGGGTTGTATTGATCCCACTGAATTTCCCCCCCCTCCCCTCCACCTCCCCCCTTAAAGCCCTTGTACGTCCGTAGGAAGGACACTCGCCCTTAAGGGGCTTTCTGTGTATGCTTATTAGTTCCCCTCCACCCCCCACCCCCCGCTTATTACCACCCCCTCCACCCCTTCCAATATCAATTTCCTTGCGAAACTTCCGTGTGTAATTCCGGTGGAATTCCTCGGTAATTCCGTCGGAATTGGACCGGTTTTTTGCGTGAATCGGATAGGTCACAGTCAAAACTATCGATTGACTGGAATGACTTTTTGACGTAACTCGTCAAATAACCGAGTTGGGGGCTGTCAAAGTTGACGTAACACCAGTCTGACAACAATGCAACTATTGACACTTTACGTCAAAATTACTCGCTTATTTGACAACTTTTCTACAAACACTATAGAATGTGATTTATAGAGAATTTTACGGCCTACAAAATGGTAAAAAAATCAACCATCTAACTGTCAAAATAACCGAGTTAGGGGCTGTCAAAGTTGACGTAACACAAGTTTGTCAACTATTATTTTGATTGACACTTTAAGTCAAAATAACTCGCTTATTTGACAACTTTGCTACAAACACTATAGAAGGTGATTTATAGGGAATTTAACGGCCTACAAAATGGTAAAAAAATAAACTCGCTAACTGTCAAAATAACCGAGTTACGGGCTGTCAAAGCAAACACTGTTTTGATAAGCAATTCTAAGTTTGTGGCTTTTTTGGTACGTTAAATGTAATTCTTTGTAATTCCTTTGTAATTTTATATAATTACTGGTAATTCCAAGAAGTGGAAAATATCAACTATAGGGTAATTGGTTTGGCTTTTGACTGAAACTTGTGTGTAATTCCACTGTAATTCCTCTGTAATGCCGTTCGAATTGGACCGGTTTTTTGCGTGAATCGGATAGGTCACAGTCAAAACTATCGATTGACTGGAATGACTTTTTGACGTAACTCGTCAAATAACCGAGTTGGGGGCTGTCAAAGTTGACGTAACACCAGTCTGACAACAATGCAACTATTGACACTTTACGTCAAAATTACTCGCTTATTTGACTACTTTTCGACAAACCCTATAGAAAGTGATTTATAGAGAATTTGACGGCCTACAAAATGGTAAAAAAATCAACCATCTAACTGTCAAAATAACCGAGTTAGGGGCTGTCAAAGTTGACGTAACACAAGTTTGTCAACTATTATTTTGATTGACACTTTAAGTCAAAATAACTCGCTTAATTGACAACTTTTCTACAAACACTATAGAAAGTGATTTATAGAGAATTTTACGGCCTACAAAATGGTAAAAAAATCAACCAGCTAACTGTCAAAATAACCGAGTTAAAAGCTGTCAAAGTTGACGTAACACAGGTTGAACAACTATTATTTTGATTGACAATTTAAGTCAAAATAACTCGCTTATTTGACAACTTTTCTACAAATACTATAGAAGTTGATTTAAAGAGAATTTTACGGGCTACAATTTCGTAAAAAAATCGTTACTCTAACTGTCAAAATAACCGAGTTACGGGCTGTCAAAGTTACCACTGTCTTTTCAACTAAAATTTACGAGTAACTCCCTTGTAATTCTACGGTAATTCCATCCAAATTGGACCTGATTTTTTAAGACAGTTTTTCCAAAATGTCACCTTTAGCTTACTGAAAAGAAGCATTTTTTAACATAAATCAATTTTATTGTAATTCCACTGTAATTCCCGGTAATGTCAATTTTTTTTTTAAAATATGAGAAATAGCTAGTTTGAATTTTAACTTAAATGTTGGGTAATTCCCGTATAAATTAATTGTAATTCCACCGAAAGTGAATAATTTTTTACGTTTTACGCAATTTTGCTCTAGACATTTTAAGTCAAAATAACTTGCTTATTTGACAACTTTGACTACTTGAACTATAGAAAGTGATTTAAAGAGAATTTTACGGGCTACAATTTCGTAAAAAAATCAACTCGCTAACTGTCAAAATAACCGAGTTACGGGCTGTCAAAGTTGACGTAACACTATTTGACAGTAATTTTACTCTAGACACTTTAAGTCAAAATAACTCGCTTATTTGACAACTTTGACTACTTGAACTATAGAAAGTGATTTATAGAGAATTTTACGGCCTACAAAATGGTAAAAAAATCAACTCGCTAACTGTCAAAATAACCGAGTTACGGGCTGTCAAAGTGAACACTGTCAAACCAGAATTGTAATTCCCTTGTAATTCCTCAATAGAAAATCTGATGCTGGGTTATTAATTTTCTAAAATGGCCACCGTGAAAATTCACTTTGCGTCCGTATTTCCTGCGTTATAATCGGGAAATCCTGGATATTGGGGGTGGTGGGGGGGTAATTTTTAGGGGAAGGGGGGGGAAATTGGGAAATAACTATGCCAAAGACGTTACAGGCCGGAGAAAATGACTTTTTCCCCATATAAGAGAGGGTCGAACATGGATATTGTTATTGGACTAGTGAGTTATTCGGGTGCGTGTACGGACTTGGAAAATTGCCTAAAAGATCAATTTTCCGTCGAAAAAACGCATTTTCACGTTGAAAAACGTGAAAAAATTGACTAAAAGTTGAAAAAATGAATATCACTTTAAGGGGAATTACATGGAATTACAAAGGAATTACAGAGAATTACATTTAACGTACCAGAAAAGCCACAAACTTGAAGAATTGCTTATCGAGACAGTGTTCACTTTGACAGCCCGTAACTCGGTTATTTTGACAGTTAGATGATTGATTTTTTTACCATTTTGTAGGCCGTAAAATTCTCTTTAAATCACTTTCTATAGTACTAGTAGTCAAAGTTGTCAAATAAGCGAGTTATTTTGACTTAAAGTGTCAATCAAAATAATAGTTGTTAAACTTGTGTTACGTCAACTTTGACAGCCCCTAACTCGGTTATTTTGACAGGTAGATGGTTGATTTTTTTACCATTTTGTAGGCCGTCAAATTCTCTATAAATCAACTTCTATAGTATGTGTAGCAAAGTTGTCAAATAAGCGAGTAATTTTGACGTAAAGTGTCAAAAGTTGCATTGTTGTCAGACTTGTGTTACGTCAACTTTGACAGCCCCCAACTCGGTTATTTGACGAGTTACGTCAAAAAGTCATTCCAGTCAATCGATAGTTTTGACTGTGACCTATCCGATTCACGCAAAAAACCGGTCCAATACGAAACGGCATTACAGTGGAATTACAGTGGAATTACACACAAGTTTCGGTCAAAAGCCAAACCAATTACCCTAAAGTTGATATTTTCCACTTGTTGGAATTACCAGTAATTATATAAAATTACAAAGGAATTACAAAGAATTACATTTAACGTACCAAAAAAGCCACAAACTTAGAATTGCTTGTCGAGACAGTGTTCACTTTGACAGCCCGTAACTCGGTTATTTTGACAGTTAGAGAGTTGATTTTTTTACTATTTTGTAGGCCGTAAAATTCTCTTTAAATCACTTTCTATAGTTCTAGTAGTCAAAATGTCAAATAAGCGAGTTATTTGGACTTAAAGTGTCTAGAGTAAAATTACTGTCAAATAGTGCAACGTCAACTTTGACAGCCCGTAACTCGGTTATTTTGACAGTTAGAGCAACGATTTTTTTACGAAATTGTAGCCCGTAAAATTCTCTTTAAATCATGTTCTATAGCTCAAGTAGTCAAAGTTGTCAAATAAGCGAGTTATTTTGACTTAAACTGTCAAGAGCAAAATTGCGTAAAACGTAAAAAAAATTTTTAAAAAAATGATTAATTTTTGGTGGAATTACAATTAATTTACGCGGGAATCACACAAAATTTCAGTTAAAATTCAAATTAGCTATTTCTCATATTTAAAAAAAAAAATGACATTACCGGGAATTACAGTGGAATTACAATAAAATTGATTTATGTTAAAAAATGCTTTTTCTCAGTAAGCTAAAGGTGACATTTTGGAAAAACTGTCTTAAAAAATCAGGTCCAATTTGGATGGAATTACCGGAGAATTACAAGGGAGTTACTCGTAAATTTTAGTTGAAAAGACAGTGGTAACTTTGACAGCCCGTAACTCGGTTATTTTGACAGTTAGAGTAACGATTTTTTTACGAAATTGTAGCCCGTAAAATTCTCTTTAAATCACTTTCTATAGGTCAAGTAGTCAAAGTTGTCAAATAAGCGAGTTATTTTGACTTCAAATGTCAAGAGTACAATAACTGTCATATAGGTGCAACATCAATTTTGACAGCCTGTAACTCGGTTATTTTGACAGCTAGAGTAACGATTTTTTTACCAAATTGTAGCCCGTAAAATTCTCTTTAAATCACTTTCTATAGTTCTAGTAGTCAAAGTTGTCAAATAAGCGAGTTATTTTTACTTAAAGTGTCTAGAGTAAAATTACTGTCAAATAGTGTTACGTCAACTTTGACAGCCCGTAACTCGGTTATTTTGACAGTTAGCAAGGTCCAGTTTTAACCACTGTACAGCCCGTAAAATCGTCGTTCAAACACCTATTAGAGTGTTATAGCAAATTGGGTCGAATTAGGGAGTTATTGCGGTGAAAACGATGCCAGACAAAACAATCCGGTACGGCCCTGATAAATGACGGATTTGAATGAATTTTTTTTTGGAAGTAGCCAAAGGCCCAAACTGCCCACAAACCAAAAATCACGATCGTAACCCGAATAGTTGCGGAGTTATGACGTGTTTTTCCGCAGCGCTGTCACTTCTGTCACTCGCAGTCCATGCGACGGCGGATAGATGGCGCCAGGCGCTATACACTGCTTGCGGCACCATTTTTTTCGTATTTTTATGTCAAAGTCAAGAATTTCGTCAAATTCTCTTTAAATCACTTTCTGTAGTATTTGTAGCAAAGTTGTCAAATAAGCGAGTTATTTTGACTTAAAGTGTCAATTAAAATAATAGTTGTCAAATAGTGTTACGTCAACTATGACAGCCCGTAACTCGGTTATTTTAACAGTTAGCGAGTTGATTTTTTTACCGTTTTGTAGGCCGTAAAATTCTCTATAAATCACTTTCTATAGTGTTTGTCAAAAAGTTGTCAAATAAGCGAGTTATTTTGACTTAAAGTGTCTAGAGTAAAATTACTGTCAAATAGTGTTACGTCAACTTTGACAGCCCGTAACTCGGTTATTTTGACAGTTAGCGAGTTGATTTTTTTACCGTTTTGTAGGCCGTAAAATTCTCTATAAATCACTTTCTATAGTGTTTGTCAAAAAGTTGTCAAATAAGCGAGTTATTTTGACTTAAAGTGTCTAGAGTAAAATTACTGTCAAATAGTGTTACGTCAACTTTGACAGCCCGTAACTCGGTTATTTTGACAGTTAGCGAGTTGATTTTTTTACCGTTTTGTAGGCCGTAAAATTCTCTTTAAATCACTTTTTATAGTATTTGTAGCAAAGTTGTCAAATAAGCGAGTTATTTTGACTTAAAATGTCTAGAGTACAATAACTGTCAAATAGTGTTACGTCAACTTTGACAGCCCGTAACTCGGTTATTTTGACAGTTAGCGAGTTAATTTTTTTACGAAATTGTAGCCCGTAAAATTCTCTTTAAATCACTTTCTATAGTATTTGTAGCAAAGTTGTCAAATAAGCGAGTTATTTTGACTTAAAATGTCTAGAGTACAATAACTGTCAAATAGTGTTACGTCAACTTTGACAGCCCGTAACTCGGTTATTTTGACAGTTAGCGAATTGATTTTTTTACCAAATTGTAGCCCGTAAAATTCTCTTTAAATTTTCCCATCTAAGACCTGAGAGATGAGAAGCTGCCTGGGAGAATATTGATTGGACAGGGCGATGTCCATTCTAACCGCCGCGCGTCTAAATTATGCGTGAGCTGAGTATATGCGTGGCAGGCGCGTCAAGGGGGGCCCCCCCGAAGGGGGGGAGGGGCAGGGGAGCAACGTGGAGAAGGGGGTGGAAAGTCCCCGAGGGGGAGGGGGAGTCTTGGACGGCCGCAGGACGTTCAGTTTGCCCCAGCACAGTTTCTTGCTACGGTCCAGTTTTTGGAAGGTGGCGCAGGCCCGGATCGGCCCATTTTGACGCGCCACCCGTCAATTTGTAAGCAATTTTACGCGCTACAATTTCGTAAAAAAATCGTTGCTCTAACTGTCAAAATAACCGAGTTACGGGCTGTCAAAGTTGACGTAACACTTGTTTGACAGTAATTTTACTCTAGACATTTTAAGTTAAAATAACTCGCTTATTTGACATTTTGACTACTTGAACTTTAGAAAGTGATTTAAAGAGAATTTTACGGCCTACAAAATGGTAAAAAAATCAACTCGCTAACTGTCAAAATAACCGAGTTACGGGTTGTCAAAGTTGACGTAACACTATTTGACAGTAATTTTACTCTAGACATTTTAAGTCAAAATAACTCGCTTATTTGACAACTTTGACTACTTGAACTATAGAAAGTGATTTAAAGAGAATTTGACGGCCTACAAAATGGTAAAAAAATCAACTCTCTAACTGTCAAAATAACCGAGTTACGGGCTGTCAAAGTAAACACTGTCTTGATAAGCAATTCTAAGTTTGTGACTTTTTTGGTACGTTAAATGTAATTCTTTGTAATTCCTTTGTAATTTTATATAATTACTGGTAATTCCAACAAGTGGAAAATATCAACTTTATAATAATTGGTTTAGCTTTTGACTGAAACTTGTGTGTAATTCCACTGTAATTCCTCTGTAATGCCGTTTCGTATTGGACCGGTTTTTTGCGTGAATCGGATAGGTCACAGTCAAAACTATCGATTGACTGGAATTACTTTTTGACGTAACTCGTCAAATAACCGAGTTGGGGGCTGTCAAAGTTGACGTAACACAAGTCTGACAACAATGCAACTCTTGACATTTTACGTCAAAATTACTCGCTTATTTGACAACTTTTCTACAAACACTATAGAAGTTGATTTATAGACAATTTGACGGCCTACAAAATGGTAAAAAAATCAATCATCTAACTGTCAAAATAACCGAGTTAGGGGCTGTCAAAGTTGACGTAACACAAGTCTGACAACTATTATTTTGATTGACACTTTAAGTCAAAATAACTCGCTTATTTGACAACTTTGCTACAAATACTATAAAAGGTGATTTAAAGAGAATTTGACGGCCTACAAAATGGTAAAAAAATCAACTCGCTAACTGTCAAAATAACCGAGTTAGGGGCTGTCAAAGTTGACGTAACACAAGTCTGACAACTATTATTTTGATTGACACTTTAAGTCAAAATAACTCGCTTATTTGACAACTTTGCTACAAATACTATAGAAGGTGATTTAAAGAGAATTTGACGGCCTACAAAATGGTAAAAAAATCAACTCGCTAACTGTCAAAATAACCGAGTTACGAGCTGTCAAAGTTGACGTAACACTATTTGACAGTAATTTTACTCTAGACACTTTAAGTCAAAATAACTCGCTTATTTGACAACTTTGCTACAAATACTATAGAAGGTGATTTAAAGAGAATTTGACGGCCTACAAAATGGTAAAAAAATCAATCATCTAACTGTCAAAATAACCGAGTTAGGGGCTGTCAAAGTTGACGTAACACAAGTCTGACAACTATTATTTTGATTGACACTTTAAGTCAAAATAACTCGCTTATTTGAGAACTTTGCTACAAATACTATAAAAGGTGATTTAAAGAGAATTTGACGGCCTACAAAATGGTAAAAAAATCAACTCGCTAACTGTCAAAATAACCGAGTTACGAGCTGTCAAAGTTGACGTAACACTATTTGACAGTAATTTTACTCTAGACACTTTAAGTCAAAATAACTCGCTTATTTGACAACTTTGACTACTTGAACTATAGAAAGTGATTTATAGAGAATTTTACGGGCTACAATTTCGAAAAAAAATCGTTGCTCTAGCTGTCAAAATGGCCGAGTTACGGGCTGTCAAAGTTACCACTGTCTTTTCAACTAAAATTTATGAGTAATTCCCTTGTAATTCTACGGTAATTCCATCCAAATTGGACCTGATTTTTTAAGACAGTTTTTCCAAAATGTCACCTTCAGGTTACTGACAAGAAGCATTTTTTAACATAAATCAGTTTTACTGTAATTCCACTGTAATTCCCGGTAATGTCAATTTTTTTTTAAATATGAGAAATAGCTAGTTTGAATTTTAACTGAATTGTTGTGTAATTCCCGCGTAAATTAATTGTAATTCCACCGAAAGTGAATTATTTTTTTTTTAATTTTTTACGTTTTACGCAATTTTGCTCTTGACATTTCAAGTCAAAATAACTCGCTTATTTGACAACTTTGACTACTTGAACTATAGAAAGTGATTTAAAGAGAATTCTACGGGCTACAATTTGGTAAAAAAATAAACTCGCTAACTGTCAAAATAACCGAGTTACGGGCTGTCAAAGTTGACATAACACTATTTGACAGTAATTTTACTCTAGACACTTTAAGTCTAAATAACTCGCTTATTTGACAACTTTCTTACAAATATGATAGAAAGTGATTTAAAGAGAATTTAATGGCCTACAAAATGGTAAAAAAATCAACTCGCTAACTGTCAAAATGGCGGAGTTACGGGCCGTCAAAATTGCGTGACACAAACGAGTACGGTCCTGTCGTTCGGCACCTGTTTCACTACCCCCTCCCCCCCCTCACCACCCCCCCCCACTCTTTTTCCCTTACTATTTTAAGAGGGGGACGCCCGTATTGAAATTGAATTCGCAGGCCGTGTGTGTGTGCGTCCAGAAAGAGGTCACGTGACTCCCCCCTCCCCCCCTTACCCCCCTTTCCCCAACCCCCCCCCACCCCTTTAAAACCTGCGAGATGTTGGTAGGCTTTGGAATTAGCCCTATTTGCATACACGGACAATTGGGATGGGGCAAGGTGGATGATGAAGCCCAAAAAGGCCGAAACGTGTTGTCGAGGGTAAAATTAGGGTTTGTGCGCAGTTTTTCTGCTCTAACTCTCTCATTTAACGCGTTTTCGAAAAAATGCTCAGAAGAGTTTTTGTAGAGAATTAAATTGTCTACAAATTTCGTTCTTACACTTTTTTTGTAGCCCCTCAAATAACCGAGTGGTGATTAATTAAAGTATTTCCGGAACTAACCCAGTTTCCTGACCCAATCAAACCCCCATAACTGGGCCATTTTTTGGCTCACCCTGTACACTGGAAGCCTCCAAGGTGATTTTCCAGTACACCACTGGAAAGAGGAGGAAAAATGGGATTTTTTGAGTGTTTTTTTCGTTTCTGTATCTTGAAAACTGACTGAGATATTGACAGTCAAAGTTTTGAGGCTTTTTTTGAGTTTCTGGTCCCCAAAATGGATTTTCTGGAATATCTCGGAAAGTAGAGGAGATACGGAAAAAGTGAAAAGAATGAAAATTGCGTAAAACAGGTCAAAGAAACTGAATCCAGGCTTTGAAAAGACAATTTCCGAGTGAAACTGCATACAGGGTGACCAAACCTAACAACTTTCACTTTTTTAGCTCACCCTGTACACTGGAAGCCTCCAAGGTGATTTTCCAGTACACCACTGGAAAGAGGAGGAAAAATGGGATTTTTTGAGTGTTTTTTCGTTTTTGTATCTTGAAAACTGACTGAGATATTGACAGTCAAAGTTTTGAGGCACTTTTTGAGTTTCTTCTCCCCAAAATGAATTTTCTAGAATATCTCGGAAAGTAGAGGAGATACGAAAAAAGTGAAAAGAATGAAAATTGCGTAAAACAGGTCAAAGAAACTGAATCCAGGCTTTGAAACGGCAATTTTCCAGTGAAACTGCATACAGGGTGACCAAACCTAACAACTTTCACTTTTTTAGCTCACCCTGTACACTGGAAGCCTCCAAGGTGATTTTCCAGTACACCATTAGAAAGAGGAGGAAAAATGGGATTTTTTGAGTGTTTTTTCGTTTCTGTATCTTGAAAACTGACTGAGATATTGACAGTCAAAGTTTTGAGGCACTTTTTGAGTTTCTGGTCCCCAAAATGGATTTTCTAGAATATCTCGGAAACTAGAGGAGATACGGAAAAAGTGAAAAGAATGAAAATTGCGTAAAAATAGTCAAAGTAACTGAATCCAGGCTTTGAAATGACAATTTTCCAGTGAAACTGCATACAGGGTGACCAAACCTAACAATTTTCACTTTTTTTGCTCACCCTGTACACTGGAAGCCTCCAAGGTGATTTTCCAGTACACCATTAGAAAGAGGAGGAAAAATGCGATTTTTTGAGTGTTTTCTCGTTTCTGTATCTCGAAAAATGACTGAGATATTGACAGTCAAAGTTTTGAGGCACTTTTTGAGTTTCCTGTCCCCAAAAGGGATTTTCTGGAATATCTCCGAAACTAGAGGAGATACGGAAAAAGTGAAAAGAATGAAAATTGCGTAAAAATAGTCAAAGTAACTGAATCCAGGTTTTGAAAAGACAATTTTCCAGCGAAACTGCATACAGGGTGACCAAACCTAACAACTTTCACTTTTTTAGCTCACCCTGTATATTGGAAGCCTCTAAGGTGATTTTCCAGTACACCACTGGAAAGAGGAGGAAAAATGGGATTTTTTGAGTGTTTTTTTCGTTTCTGTATCTCGAAAACTGACTGAGATATTGACAGTCAAAGTTTTGAGGCACTTTTTGAGTTTCTTCTCCCCAAAATGAATTTTCTAGAATATCTCGGAAAGTAGAGGAGATACGGAAAAAGTGAAAAGAATGAAAATTGCGTAAAACAGGTCAAAGAAACTGAATCCAGGCTTTGAAAAGACAATTTTCCAGTGAAATTGCATACAGGGTGACCAAACCTAACAACTTTCACTTTTTTTGCTCACCCTGTACACTGGAAGCCTCCAAGGTGATTTTCCAGTACACCACTGGAAAGAGGAGGAAAAATGGGATTTTTTGAGTGTTTTTTCGTTTCTGTATCTTGAAAACTGACTGAGATATTGACAGTCAAAGTTTTGAGGCAATTTTTGAGTTTCTGGTCCCCAAAATGGATTTTCTGGAATATCTCCGAAACTAGACGAGATACGGAAAAAGTGAAAAGAATGAAAATTGCGTAAAACAGGTCAAAGAAACTGAATCCAGGCTTTGAAACGGCAATTTTCCAGTAAAATTGCATACAGGGTGACCAAACCTAACAACTTTCACTTTTTTAGCTCACCCTGTACACTGGAAGCCTCCAAGGTGATTTTCCAGTACACCATTAGAAAGAGGAGGAAAAATGGGATTTTTTGAGTGTTTTCTCGTTTCTGTATCTTGAAAACTGACTGAGATATTGACAGTCAAAGTTTTGAGGCATTTTTTGAGTTTCTGGTCCCCAAAATGGATTTTCTAGAATATCTCGGAAACTAGAGGAGATACGGAAAAAGTGAAAAGAATGAAAATTGCGTAAAACAGGTCAGAGTAACTGAATCCAGGTTTTGAAACGGCAATTTTCCAGTAAAATTGCATACAGGGTGACCAAACCTAACAATTTTCACTTTTTTAGCTCACCCTGTACACTGGAAGCCTCCAATGTGATTTTCCAGTACACCATTAGAAAGAGGAGGAAAAATGGGATTTTTTGAGTGTTTTTTCGTTTCTGTATCTCGAAAACTGACTGAGATATTGACAGTCAAAGTTTTGAGGCACTTTTTGAGTTTCTGGTCCCCAAAATGGATTTTCTAGAATATCTCGGAAACTAGAGGAGATACGGAAAAAGTGAAAAGAATGAAAATTGCGTAAAAATAGTCAAAGTAACTGAATCCAGGTTTTGAAAAGACAATTTTCCAGTAAAATTGCATACAGGGTGACCAAACCTAACAACTTTCACTTTTTTAGCTCACCCTGTACACTGGAAGCCTCCAAGGTGATTTTCCAGTACACCATTAGAAAGAGGAGGAAAAATGGGATTTTTTGAGTGTTTTCTCGTTTCTGTATCTTGAAAACTGACTGAGATATTGACAGTCAAAGTTTTGAGGCACTTTTTGAGTTTCCTGTCCCCAAAAGGGATTTTCTAGAATATCTCCGAAACTAGAGGAGATACGGAAAAAGTGAAAAGAATGAAAATTGCGTAAAACAGGTCAAAGAAACTGAATCCAGGCTTTGAAACGGCAATTTTCCAGTGAAACTGCATACAGGGTGACCAAACCTAACAACTTTCACTTTTTTAGCTCACCCTGTACACTGGAAGCCTCCAAGGTGATTTTCCAGTACACCACTGGAAAGAGGAGGAAAAATGGGATTTTTTGAGTGTTTTCTCGTTTCTGTATCTTGAAAACTGACTGAGATATTGACAGTCAAAGTTTTGAGGCAATTTTTGAGTTTCTGGTCCCCAAAATGGATTTTCTGGAATATCTCCGAAACTAGAGGAGATACGGAAAAAGTGAAAAGAATGAAAATTGCGTAAAACAGGTCAAAGAAACTGAATCCAGGCTTTGAAACGACAATTTTCCAGTAAAATTGCATACAGGGTGACCAAACCTAACAACTTTCACTTTTTTAGCTCACCCTGTACACTGGAAGCCTCCAAGGTGATTTTCCAATATACCACTGGAAAGAGGAGGAAAAATGGGATTTTTTGAGTGTTTTTTCGTTTCTGTATCTTGAAAACTGACTGAGATATTGACAGTCAAAGTTTTGAGGCACTTTTTGAGTTTCTGGTCCCCAAAATGGATTTTCTAGAATATCTCGGAAACTAGAGGAGATACGGAAAAAGTGAAAAGAATGAAAATTGCGTAAAAATAGTCAAAGTAACTGAATCCAGGTTTTGAAACGGCAATTTTCCAGTAAAATTGCATACAGGGTGACCAAACCTAACAACTTTCACTTTTTTAGCTCACCCTGTACACTGGAAGCCTCCAAGGTGATTTTCCAGTACACCACTGGAAAGAGGAGGAAAAATGGGATTTTTTGAGTGTTTTTTCGTTTCTGTATCTTGAAAACTGACTGAGATATTGACAGTCAAAGTTTTGAGGCTTTTTTTGAGTTTCTGGTCCCCAAAATGGATTTTCTGGAATATCTCGGAAAGTAGAGGAGATACGGAAAAAGTGAAAAGAATGAAAATTGCGTAAAACAGGTCAAAGAAACTGAATCCAGGCTTTGAAAAGACAATTTCCGAGTGAAACTGCATACAGGGTGACCAAACCTAACAACTTTCACTTTTTTAGCTCACCCTGTACACTGGAAGCCTCCAAGGTGATTTTCCAGTACACCACTGGAAAGAGGAGGAAAAATGGGATTTTTTGAGTGTTTTTTCGTTTTTGTATCTTGAAAACTGACTGAGATATTGACAGTCAAAGTTTTGAGGCACTTTTTGAGTTTCTTCTCCCCAAAATGAATTTTCTAGAATATCTCGGAAAGTAGAGGAGATACGAAAAAAGTGAAAAGAATGAAAATTGCGTAAAACAGGTCAAAGAAACTGAATCCAGGCTTTGAAACGGCAATTTTCCAGTGAAACTGCATACAGGGTGACCAAACCTAACAACTTTCACTTTTTTAGCTCACCCTGTACACTGGAAGCCTCCAAGGTGATTTTCCAGTACACCACTGGAAAGAGGAGGAAAAATGGGATTTTTTGAGTGTTTTATCGTTTCTGTATCTTGAAAACTGACTGAGATATTGACAGTCATAGTTTTGAGGCTTTTTTTTGAGTTTCTGGTCCCCAAAATGGATTTTCTAGAATATCTCGGAAACTAGAGGAGATACGGAAAAAGTGAAAAGAATGAAAATTGCGTAAAAATAGTCAAAGTAACTGAATCCAGGCTTTGAAATGACAATTTTCCAGTGAAACTGCATACAGGGTGACCAAACCTAACAATTTTCACTTTTTTTGCTCACCCTGTACACTGGAAGCCTCCAAGGTGATTTTCCAGTACACCATTAGAAAGAGGAGGAAAAATGCGATTTTTTGAGTGTTTTCTCGTTTCTGTATCTCGAAAAATGACTGAGATATTGACAGTCAAAGTTTTGAGGCACTTTTTGAGTTTCCTGTCCCCAAAAGGGATTTTCTGGAATATCTCCGAAACTAGAGGAGATACGAAAAAAGTGAAAAGAATGAAAATTGCGTAAAACAGGTCAAAGAAACTGAATCCAGGCTTTGAAACGGCAATTTTCCAGTGAAACTGCATACAGGGTGACCAAACCTAACAACTTTCACTTTTTTTGCTCACCCTGTACACTGGAAGCCTCCAAGGTGATTTTCCAGTACACCATTGGAAAGAGGAGGAAAAATGGGATTTTTTGAGTGTTTTTTCGTTTCTGTATCTTGAAAACTGACTGAGATATTGACAGTCAAAGTTTTGAGGCATTTTTTGAGTTTCTGGTCCCCAAAATGGATTTTCTAGAATATCTCGGAAACTAGAGGAGATACGGAAAAAGTGAAAAGAATGAAAATTGCGTAAAAATAGTCAAAGTAACTGAATCCAGGCTTTGAAATGAAAATTTTCCAGTGAAACTGCATACAGGGTGACCAAACCTAACAATTTTCACTTTTTTTGCTCACCCTGTACACTGGAAGCCTCCAAGGTGATTTTCCAGTACACCATTGGAAAGAGGAGGAAAAATGGGATTTTTTGAGTGTTTTTTCGTTTCTGTATCTTGAAAACTGACTGAGATATTGACAGTCAAAGTTTTGAGGCACTTTTTGAGTTTCTGGTCCCCAAAATGGATTTTCTGGAATATCTCCAAAACTAGAGGAGATACGGAAAAAGTGAAAAGAATGAAAATTGCGTAAAAATAGTCAAAGTAACTGAATCCAGGTTTTGAAAAGACAATTTTCCAGCGAAACTGCATACAGGGTGACCAAACCTAACAACTTTCACTTTTTTAGCTCACCCTGTATATTGGAAGCCTCTAAGGTGATTTTCCAGTACACCACTGGAAAGAGGAGGAAAAATGGGATTTTTTGAGTGTTTTTTCGTTTCTGTATCTCGAAAACTGACTGAGATATTGACAGTCAAAGTTTTGAGGCACTTTTTGAGTTTCTTCTCCCCAAAATGAATTTTCTAGAATATCTCGGAAAGTAGAGGAGATACGGAAAAAGTGAAAAGAATGAAAATTGCGTAAAACAGGTCAAAGAAACTGAATCCAGGCTTTGAAAAGACAATTTTCCAGTGAAATTGCATACAGGGTGACCAAACCTAACAACTTTCACTTTTTTTGCTCACCCTGTACACTGGAAGCCTCCAAGGTGATTTTCCAGTACACCACTGGAAAGAGGAGGAAAAATGGGATTTTTTGAGTGTTTTTTCGTTTCTGTATCTTGAAAACTGACTGAGATATTGACAGTCAAAGTTTTGAGGCAATTTTTGAGTTTCTGGTCCCCAAAATGGATTTTCTAGAATATCTCGGAAACTAGAGGAGATACGGAAAAAGTGAAAAGAATGAAAATTGCGTAAAACAGGTCAGAGTAACTGAATCCAGGTTTTGAAACGGCAATTTTCCAGTAAAATTGCATACAGGGTGACCAAACCTAACAATTTTCACTTTTTTAGCTCACCCTGTACACTGGAAGCCTCCAATGTGATTTTCCAGTACACCATTAGAAAGAGGAGGAAAAATGGGATTTTTTGAGTGTTTTTTCGTTTCTGTATCTCGAAAACTGACTGAGATATTGACAGTCAAAGTTTTGAGGCACTTTTTGAGTTTCTGGTCCCCAAAATGGATTTTCTAGAATATCTCGGAAACTAGAGGAGATACGGAAAAAGTGAAAAGAATGAAAATTGCGTAAAAATAGTCAAAGTAACTGAATCCAGGTTTTGAAAAGACAATTTTCCAGTAAAATTGCATACAGGGTGACCAAACCTAACAACTTTCACTTTTTTAGCTCACCCTGTACACTGGAAGCCTCCAAGGTGATTTTCCAGTACACCACTGGAAAGAGGAGGAAAAATGGGATTTTTTGAGTGTTTTCTCGTTTCTGTATCTTGAAAACTGACTGAGATATTGACAGTCAAAGTTTTGAGGCAATTTTTGAGTTTCTGGTCCCCAAAATGGATTTTCTGGAATATCTCCGAAACTAGAGGAGATACGGAAAAAGTGAAAAGAATGAAAATTGCGTAAAACAGGTCAAAGAAACTGAATCCAGGCTTTGAAACGACAATTTTCCAGTAAAATTGCATACAGGGTGACCAAACCTAACAACTTTCACTTTTTTAGCTCACCCTGTACACTGGAAGCCTCCAAGGTGATTTTCCAATATACCACTGGAAAGAGGAGGAAAAATGGGATTTTTTGAGTGTTTTTTCGTTTCTGTATCTTGAAAACTGACTGAGATATTGACAGTCAAAGTTTTGAGGCACTTTTTGAGTTTCTGGTCCCCAAAATGGATTTTCTAGAATATCTCGGAAACTAGAGGAGATACGGAAAAAGTGAAAAGAATGAAAATTGCGTAAAAATAGTCAAAGTAACTGAATCCAGGTTTTGAAACGGCAATTTTCCAGTAAAATTGCATACAGGGTGACCAAACCTAACAACTTTCACTTTTTTGGCTCACCCTGTACACTGGAAGCCTCCAAGGTGATTTTCCAGTACACCATTAGAAAGAGGAGGAAAAATGGGATTTTTTGAGTGTTTTTTCGTTTCTGTATCTCGAAAACTGACTGAGATATTGACAGTCAAAGTTTTGAGGCACTTTTTGAGTTTCTTCTCCCCAAAATGAATTTTCTAGAATATCTCGGAAAGTAGAGGAGATACGGAAAAAGTGAAAAGAATGAAAATTGCGTAAAACAGGTCAAAGAAACTGAATCCAGGCTTTGAAAAGACAATTTTCCAGTGAAATTGCATACAGGGTGACCAAACCTAACAACTTTCACTTTTTTTGCTCACCCTGTACACTGGAAGCCTCCAAGGTGATTTTCCAGTACACCACTGGAAAGAGGAGGAAAAATGGGATTTTTTGAGTGTTTTTTCGTTTTTGTATCTTGAAAACTGACTGAGATATTGACAGTCAAAGTTTTGAGGCTTTTTTTGAGTTTCTGGTCCCCAAAATGGATTTTCTGGAATATCTCGGAAAGTAGAGGAGATACGGAAAAAGTGAAAAGAATGAAAATTGCGTAAAACAGGTCAAAGAAACTGAATCCAGGCTTTGAAAAGACAATTTCCGAGTGAAACTGCATACAGGGTGACCAAACCTAACAACTTTCACTTTTTTAGCTCACCCTGTACACTGGAAGCCTCCAAGGTGATTTTCCAGTACACCACTGGAAAGAGGAGGAAAAATGGGATTTTTTGAGTGTTTTATCGTTTCTGTATCTTGAAAACTGACTGAGATATTGACAGTCATAGTTTTGAGGCACTTTTTGAGTTTCTTCTCCCCAAAATGAATTTTCTAGAATATCTCGGAAAGTAGAGGAGATACGAAAAAAGTGAAAAGAATGAAAATTGCGTAAAACAGGTCAAAGAAACTGAATCCAGGCTTTGAAACGGCAATTTTCCAGTGAAACTGCATACAGGGTGACCAAACCTAACAACTTTCACTTTTTTAGCTCACCCTGTACACTGGAAGCCTCCAAGGTGATTTTCCAGTACACCACTGGAAAGAGGAGGAAAAATGGGATTTTTTGAGTGTTTTATCGTTTCTGTATCTTGAAAACTGACTGAGATATTGACAGTCATAGTTTTGAGGCTTTTTTTGAGTTTCTGGTCCCCAAAATGGATTTTCTAGAATATCTCGGAAACTAGAGGAGATACGGAAAAAGTGAAAAGAATGAAAATTGCGTAAAAATAGTCAAAGTAACTGAATCCAGGCTTTGAAATGACAATTTTCCAGTGAAACTGCATACAGGGTGACCAAACCTAACAACTTTCACTTTTTTGGCTCACCCTGTACACTGGAAGCCTCCAAGGTGATTTTCCAGTACACCATTAGAAAGAGGAGGAAAAATGGGATTTTTTGAGTGTTTTTTCGTTTCTGTATCTCGAAAACTGACTGAGATATTGACAGTCAAAGTTTTGAGGCACTTTTTGAGTTTCTTCTCCCCAAAATGAATTTTCTAGAATATCTCGGAAAGTAGAGGAGATACGGAAAAAGTGAAAAGAATGAAAATTGCGTAAAACAGGTCAAAGAAACTGAATCCAGGCTTTGAAAAGACAATTTTCCAGTGAAATTGCATACAGGGTGACCAAACCTAACAACTTTCACTTTTTTTGCTCACCCTGTACACTGGAAGCCTCCAAGGTGATTTTCCAGTACACCACTGGAAAGAGGAGGAAAAATGGGATTTTTTGAGTGTTTTTTCGTTTCTGTATCTTGAAAACTGACTGAGATATTGACAGTCAAAGTTTTGAGGCAATTTTTGAGTTTCTGGTCCCCAAAATGGATTTTCTGGAATATCTCCGAAACTAGACGAGATACGGAAAAAGTGAAAAGAATGAAAATTGCGTAAAACAGGTCAAAGAAACTGAATCCAGGCTTTGAAACGGCAATTTTCCAGTGAAATTGCATACAGGGTGACCAAACCTAACAATTTTCACTTTTTTAGCTCACCCTGTACACTGGAAGCCTCCAAGGTGATTTTCCAGTACACCATTAGAAAGAGGAGGAAAAATGGGATTTTTTGAGTGTTTTTTCGTTTCTGTATCTCGAAAACTGACTGAGATATTGACAGTCAAAGTTTTGAGGCACTTTTTGAGTTTCTTCTCCCCAAAATGAATTTTCTAGAATATCTCGGAAAGTAGAGGAGATACGGAAAAAGTGAAAAGAATGAAAATTGCGTAAAACAGGTCAAAGAAACTGAATCCAGGCTTTGAAAAGACAATTTTCCAGTGAAATTGCATACAGGGTGACCAAACCTAACAATTTTCACTTTTTTTGCTCACCCTGTACACTGGAAGCCTCCAAGGTGATTTTCCAGTACACCACTGGAAAGAGGAGGAAAAATGGGATTTTTTGAGTGTTTTTTCGTTTCTGTATCTTGAAAACTGACTGAGATATTGACAGTCAAAGTTTTGAGGCAATTTTTGAGTTTCTGGTCCCCAAAATGGATTTTCTGGAATATCTCCGAAACTAGACGAGATACGGAAAAAGTGAAAAGAATGAAAATTGCGTAAAACAGGTCAAAGAAACTGAATCCAGGCTTTGAAACGGCAATTTTCCAGTGAAATTGCATACAGGGTGACCAAACCTAACAATTTTCACTTTTTTAGCTCACCCTGTACACTGGAAGCCTCCAAGGTGATTTTCCAGTACACCATTAGAAAGAGGAGGAAAAATGGGATTTTTTGAGTGTTTCTTCGTTTCTGTATCTTGAAAACTGACTGAGATATTGACAGTCAAAGTTTTGAGGCTTTTTTTGAGTTTCTGGTCCCCAAAATGGATTTTCTGGAATATCTCCGAAACTAGAGGAGATACGAAAAAAGTGAAAAGAATGAAAATTGCGTAAAAATAGTCAAAGTAACTGAATCCAGGCTTTGAAACGGCAATTTTGTCCGTTTAAGGGTCTGAAGGGCCCAAAAAAGTGTAACTTAACCCTTTTTTACGTCATTTGATAGACAGATAACAGTTAATTCGTGCATCAATTGTTTGAGTCAGATTTTACCTGCATTCTGCACTGGATGCGCCCTTAACTGACCCTTTCACCCCTCAGATAAGGGCAACCGTCGTTTTCCGATGTAATTTCATCTTGGAAGGGTCGGTTTTGGTGCGAAACCGCCATTTTTCAATTTTAAAGCGAAATTGTGACCACCCTGTACGGTTTTTCAGTGTTTTTACCACCCAGTTAGGTAGAGGGGGTTGTCTGAAGCATTTTTGCTCTCTTACAAATTTTTCGTAACTCTAACCGTTTACGAGTTATTTACTAAAAACTGATTGGGTGTCAGAAATTTGTTTGTTAGTGAAATAGTGGTTTGAAATTTGCCCACCCTGTAACTCGGTTATTTTTTGGACTACAGAGTGGTTCAACCACTCAAAAGAACCGTCTTGAGCTCCTCTTTCCTATGGTGTGGAGCAAAAAATTATTCCAGAAAAATTGTGTACAGGGTGGCCCAAAAACTAAACCCCTACATTTTGCCTGTCCACCCTGTATATTGGAAGCAAAAATGTTGCCGCAAACTTACAATGCGGGGTTGAGGAGTTCATAAGGAACATTTTTGCTGTCTTGCTATTTTTTTGTAACTCTAACCGTTTACGAGATATTTAACCAAAACTGGTTTGGAGTCACTGAAAGTTAACCTCAAAACTCAAACGGCCACAGCTCGGTTATTTTGACAGGTGTCAAAGTGATTTTTTTGACAGATTGTAGGTCAAAGTGTGCTCTTTAAAATGTCAAATGACAGGTTTGCACGAAAAGTGTCAACTAACCGAGTTATTGGACGAAATTAGTCGAGTTGCACTGCGCGGTTATACTGCTACTCCTGTCACTTTGACAGCCCGTAACTCGGTTATTTGACAAGCGACAGAGTGGCGCGACCCGTCAAATTAACCGTCTCGAAGTGCTCTTTCGGGTGGTGTGCGCAAAAATACCCAACTACCTACAGGGTGAGCCAAAAAAGTGAATTTAGTCCGGACGAATTGAATTATCCGATTAGCGCTCCTCCTTCGTCGTGTAAACGTAGCCAACGTATTTGTTAGGCAAATTCCGGAAAATTAAGGCTGTTGTCCGAGAAGGTTAAGTCTGCATGCAAATCAGCTGAAATTTAATTAGAGAGAACCGGGCAAAATGGCGGACAATTTCGGTTAACGAACAGTGTCACTTTGGGCGGGTGTAAACCCACCCGCTAGAGGGAAAAAAATGTTTGACGCCCTCTGGCGGCCGAACGGTGCGACCAATCTGCGCGAAAAAAACATTTTTGCAAAGCTCCGGGTCTGCTCTATCTTTTCGTTTCTGTGACATTTTGACGTAACTTGTCAAATGACCGAGTTATTCGAGGTTTAAGTGTGCGGTGTCAAAATTAGTTTGACGTAAACTAGGACGCCCTCTAGCGGTCAAACGACTGAACCGATTAACTTAAGCGGCCATATTTTCTGAAAGCTGACACTTTGAGCTACATTTTTGCTTCAATGACATTTTGACGTCAACTGTCAAATAAGCGAGTTATTGAATGCCAAAGTGAAAAGTGTCAAACTTAGTTTGACGTGAAAACTCTGTTGATTTTGACGGCCTCTAGCGGCCAAACGGCTAAACCGATTAACTTAAGCGGCCATATTTTCTGAAAGCTCACACTCTGGGCTATCTTTTTGCTTCAGTGACATTTTGACGTCAACTGTCAAATAAGCGAGTTATTCAAGGCCAAAGTGAAAAGTGTCAAAATCAGTTTGACGTGAAAACTCTGTTGTCTTTGACGCCCTCTAGCGGCCAAACGACGGAACCGATTAACTTAAGTGGCCATATTTTCTGAAAGCTCACACTTTGAGCTACATTTTTGTTTCAATGACATTTTAACGTCAACTGTCAAATAAGCGAGTTATTCAAGGTTAAAGAGAAAAGTGTCAAAATCAGTTTGACGTGAAAACTCTGTTGTCTTTGACGCCCTCTAGCGGTCAAATGACTAAACCGATTAACTTAAGCGGCCATATTTTCTGAAAGCTCACACTCTGGGCTACATTTTTGTTTCAATGACATTTTGACGTCAACTGTCAAATAAGCGTGTTATTCAAGGCTAAAGTGAAAAGTGTCAAAATTAGTTTGACGTGAAAACTCTGTTGATTTTGACGGCCTCTAGCGGCCAAACGACTAAACCGATTAACTTAAGCGGCCATATTTTCTGAAAGCTGACACTCTGGGCTATCTTTTTGCTTCAGTAATATTTTGACGTCAACTGTCAAATAAGCGAGTTATTCAAGGCCAAAGTGAAAAGTGTCAAAATTAGTTTGAGGTGAAAACTGCGTTGATTTTGACGCCCTCTAGTGGCCAAACGACTAAACCGATTAACTTAAGCGGCCATATTTTCTGAAAGCTCACACTCTGGGCTACATTTTTACTTCAGTAACATTTTGACGTCAACTGTCAAATAAGCGAGTTATTCAAGGTCAAAGCCAATAATGTCAAAATCAGTTTGACGTGAAAACTCTGTTTGGTTTGACGCCCTCTAGCGGCCAAACGACCAAACCGATTAACTTAAGCGGCCATATTTTCTGAAAGCTGACACTATGGGCTATCTTTTTGCTTCAGTGTCATTTTGACGTCAACTGTCAAATAAGCGAGTTATTGGAGGCCAAAGTGAAAAGTGTCAAAATCAGTTTGACGTAAAAACTCTGTTGTCTTTGACGCCCTCTAGCGGCCAAACGACTAAACCGATTAACTTAAGCGGCCATATTTTCTGAAAGCTGACACTCTGGGCTACATTTTTGCTTCAGTGACATTTTAACGTCAACTGTCAAATAAGCGAGTTATTCAAGGTTAAAGAGAAAAGTGTCAAAATCAGTTTGACGTGAAAACTCTGTTGTCTTTGACGCCCTCTAGCGGCCAAACGACTAAACCGATTAACTTAAGCGGCCATATTTTCTGAAAGCTGACACTCTGGGCTACATTTTTGCTTCAGTGACATTTTGACGTCAACTGTCAAATAAGCGAGTTATATAATGTCAAAATGAACGATGTCAAAGTGGTTTGTCACGAAAACTTTTTTGACTTTAACACCCTCTAGCGGCCAAACCGTGCCACTAACCAATCAACTTTTATACATCAATGGAAAGCCCGTTTCACTAGCTATCCATTGACGTATAAAACTCTATCAAAAGTGTCACAAATAAGCGAGTTATTTGAGGTTGAGTGACTGAAAGCAAGTGCAAACACTCTATCCTCACTAACTCAAAAACTGAGCCCTCCAGACAAAAAGGGCTTAGAAGACAAAATGTAGCCCTGGGGCGGTTCGAACCACCCTGCAAGTTTCAACCCCCTAACCCAAACAGTTTTTGAGATATTCCAGATTACCCGATACGATATTGGGGCCCTTTAAGGGCCCTTTTCACCACCTTAACCAGTTACGGTTGATAAGGAAAATATCCCATTATATTTCCGGGCCCTTAAGGGCCCGGACAGTTTGATTGTAGAGTATATTCCGTTAAAATAGCGTGACTTAACCTAAAAGTCGTTTTTAAGGGTGTAACTCGGTTAGTTTAGGAGATATCGAAAATCTGACAGCACCAGAGGGTTTTCTGGAAAATTTTAGCATAAAATGAATTTGAGATGGGCGCTCTAGCTGGACAAATAAAAAAGTTGGTTTTTGTTGGGCAGCGTTTTTGACCGCCCAGAACTCGTTTCCCCGCCAACTTAGACCCCCCTAGTGACGTGTCGTTTTCGACTAATTCGGGGTCGCCCATTCCAATTCCGCTGTCAAAATTTGCCTAACTCCCAAACCGATCCAGTTACGACGCTTTTTTCTTATCTCCCCTCCACCCAAGTCGTTTTTAAGGGTGTAACTCGGTTAGTTTAGGAGATATCAAAAAACTGACAGCACCAGAGGGTTTTCTGGAAAATTTTAGCATAAAATGAATTTGAGATGGGCGCTCTAGCTGGACAAATAAAAAAGTTGGTTTTTGTTGGGCAGCGTTTTTGACCGCCCAGAACTCGTTTCCCCGCCAACTTAGACCCCCCGAGTGACGTGTCGTTTTCGACTAATTCGGGGTCGCCCATTCCAATTCCGCATTCAAAATTCGCCTAACTCGCAAACCGATCGAGTTACGACGTTTCAACGCTTTTTTCTTATCTCCCCTCCACCCAAGTCGTTTTTAAGGGTGTAACTCGGTTAGTTTTGGAGATATTGCAAATCTGACAGCACCAGAGGGTTTTCTGGAAAATTTTAGCATAAAATGAATTTGAGATGGGCGCTCTAGCTGGACAAATAAAAAAGTTGGTTTTTGTTGGGCAGCGTTTTTGACCGCCCAGAAGTTGTTTCCCCGCCCACTTAGACCCCCCGAGTGACGTGTCGTTTTCGACTAATTCGGGGTCGCCCATTCCAATTCCGCGGTCAAAATTTGCCTAACTCCCAAACCGATCCAGTTACGACGCTTTTTTCTTATCTCCCCTCCACCCAAGTCGTTTTTAAGGGTGTAACTCGGTTAGTTTTTGAGATATCAAAAAACTGACAGCACCAGAGGGTTTTCTGGAAAGTTTTAGCATAAAATGAATTTGAGATGGGCGCTCTAGCTGGACAAATAAAAAAGTTGGTTTTTGTTGGGCAGCGTTTTTGACCGCCCAGAAGTTTTTTCCCCGCCAACTTAGACCCCCCGAGTGACGTGTCGTTTTCGACTAATTCGGGGTCGCCCATTCCAATTCCGCGGTCAAAATTCGCCTAACTCGCAAACCGATCGAGTTACGACGCTTTTTTCTTATCTCCCCTCCACCCAAGTCGTTTTTAAGGGTGTAACTCGGTTAGTTTTGGAGATATCGAAAATCTGACAGCACCAGAGGGTTTTCTGGAAAATTTTAGCATAAAATGAATTTGAGATGGGCGCTCTAGCTGGACAAATAAAAAAGTTGGTTTTTGTTGGGCAGCGTTTTTGACCGCCCAGAAGTTTTTTCCCCGACCACTTAGACCCCCCGAGTGACGTGTCGTTTTCGACTAATTCGGGGTTGCCCATTCCAATTCCGCGGTCAAAATTCGCATAACTCGCAAACCGATCGAGTTACGACGCTTTTTTCTTATCTCCCCTCCCATAAAAGACTGTCCGAGATAAATTTCCTTTAGTTTGCAGTTTTTCCGCACATTTACCGCCCAACGTACGATAAGAACGGAAAAACGAGTTTCCACGAGTTAGAGGGCGCTGTTTCTGTCAGGCTGTCAAAAATGTGTTTTTTTTTTTTTTTTCACTAAACTAACCGATCTGACTCTTCAAAGTCGTAAATTTCATTTTTAATCCGGACCTTTTTGCCTTTTTTTAAATCCCCCCTACATTTAGTGCGGTTAGTCTATCTAAGGGGAAACTGCCAAAAACAGCGTAATCCGGCTCGTTGGCTTGTCGTGTTTTATGGCAGTCGATTTTGCAGGGTTAGAACCGATTTTTCCGGGACAAAATGGGTGGAATTAAGAGTTAGGCAAATTTTGACCGCGGAATTGGAATGGGCGACCCCGAATTAGTCGAAAACGACACGTCACTCGGGGGGTCTAAGTTGACAGGGAAACAACTTCTGGGCGGTCAAAAACGCTGCCCAACAAAAACCAACTTTTTTGTTTGTCCACCTAGAGCGCCCATCTCAAATTCATTTTATGCTAAAATTTTCCAGAAAACACTGTGGTGCAGTCAGATTTTCGATATCTCCAAAACTAACGGAGTTACGCCCCCTTTTCAGCCAACTAAATCAAGCTGGCCATGTTAGAAGTGGGGGAAAGGGGAGAACAGCTTCGAGGAGGCTCGCACACATTAATCCGATATTCCCGGAGCTGTGGCATGTAAATTAAGCTTCCGGACAAAGGGGGGGGAGTTTTGGACCAAGCTAGGGGGGGGGAAGGGGGAGGAAACGTCCCTTTTGGGTCAAATCAGGTTTTTCTTAAATAACTCAAAAACGGTTAGAGTTACGAAAAAATTGCAAGAGAGCAAAAATGTTCCTAACGACTTTCTGCACCTGACCATGTAAGTTTCCGGGTCAATTTTTGCCACCTTTATACAGGGTGGTCACAAAATTGTTAGAGAGTCACTATTTTCGGTCACCCTGTATGCAATTTTTTTGCTAGAATTTTTTCCCCTACACCACTGAAAAGAGCAGTTCAAGACGGTTAATTTGAGTGGTCGAACCACTCTGTAGCCCGGAAAATAACCGAGTTACAGGGTGTTCAAGTTTTTTGACCAATTTTTGGGGAAAAGTGTATTAAATCAGTTTTTCTTAAATAACTGAAAAACGGTTAGAGTTACGAAAAAATTGCAAGAGAGCAAAAATGTTCCTGACAACTTTCTGCACCTGTACATGTAAGTTTCCGGGTCAATTTTTGCCACCCTTATACAGGGTGGTCACAAAATTGTTGGAGAGTCACTATTTTTGGTCACCCTGTATGCAATTTTTTTGCTAGAATTTTTTCCTCTACACCACTGAAAAGAGCAGCTCAAGACGGTTAATTTGAGTGGTTGAACCACCCTGTAGCCCGGAAAATAACCGAGTTACAGGGTGTTCAAGTTTTTTGACCAATTTTTGGGAAAAAGTGTATTAAATTAGTTTTTGGGAAAAATCTCGAAAACGGTTAAAGTTACGAAAAAATTGCAAGAGAGCAAAAATGTTCCTAACGACTTTCTGCACCTGACCATGTAAGTTTCCGGGTCAATTTTTGCCACCCTTATACAGGGTGGACGCAAAATTGTTAGAGAGTCACTATTTTCGGTCACCCTGTATGCAATTTTTTTGCTAGAATTTTTTCCTCTACACCACTGAAAAGAGGAGTTCAAGACGGTTAATTTGAGTGGTTGAACCACCCTGTAGCCCGGAAAATAACCGAGTTACAGGGTGTTCAAGTTTTTTGATCAATTTTTGGGGAAAAGTGTATTTTAAATCAGTTTTTGGCAAAAATCTCGAAAACGGTTAAAGTTACGAAAAAATTGCAAGAGAGCAAAAATGTTCCTAACGACTTTCTGCACCCAGCCATGTAAGTTTCCGGGTCAATTTTTGCCACCCTTATACAGGGTGGTCACAAAATTGTTAGAGAGTCACTATTTTTGGTCACCCTGTATGCAATTTTTTTGCTAGAATTTTTTCCTCTACACCACTGAAAAGAGGAGTTCAAGACGGTTAATTTGAGTGGTTGAACCACCCTGTAGCCCGGAAAATAACCGAGTTACAGGGTGTTTAAGTTTTTTGACCAATTTTTGGGGAAAAGTGTATTAAATCAGTTTTTGGCAAAAATCTCGAAAACGGTTAGAGTTACGAAAAAATTGCAAGAGAGCAAAAATGTTCCTAACGACTTTCTGCACCCAGCCATGTAAGTTTCCAGGTCAATTTTTGCAACCCTTATACAGGGTGGTCACAAAATTGTTAGAGAGTCACTATTTTTGGTCACCCTGTATGCAATTTTTTTGCTAGAATTTTTTCCTCTACACCACTGAAAAGAGGAGTTCAAGACGGTTAATTTGAGTGGTTGAACCACCCTGTAGCCCGGAAAATAACCGAGTTACAGGGTGTTCAAGTTTTTTGACCAATTTTTGGGGAAAAGTGTATTAAATCAGTTTTTCTTAAATAACTGAAAAACGGTTAGAGTTACGAAAAAATTGCAAGAGAGCAAAAATGTTCCTGACAACTTTCTGCACCTGTACATGTAAGTTTCCGGGTCAATTTTTGCCACCCTTATACAGGGTGGTCACAAAATTGTTGGAGAGTCACTATTTTTGGTCACCCTGTATGCAATTTTTTTGCTAGAATTTTTTCCTCTACACCACTGAAAAGAGCAGCTCAAGACGGTTAATTTGAGTGGTTGAACCACCCTGTAGCCCGGAAAATAACCGAGTTACAGGGTGTTCAAGTTTTTTGAGCAATTTTTGGTTGAAAAGTGTTTTAAATCAGTTTTTGGCAAAAATCTCGAAAACGGTTAGAGTTACGAAAAAATTGCAAGAGAGCAAAAATGTTCCTGACGACTTTCTGCACCTGTACATGTAAGTTTCCGGGTCAATTTTTGCCACCCTTATACAGGGTGGACACAAAATTGTTAGAGAGTCACTATTTTCGGTCACCCTGTATGCAATTTTTTTGCTAGAATTTTTTCCTCTACACCACTGAAAAGAGCAGTTCAAGACGGTTAATTTGAGTGGTTGAACCACCCTGTAGTCCAATAAATAACCGAGTTACAGGGTGTTCAAGTTTTTTGACCAATTTTTGGGGAAAAGTGTATTAAATCAGTTTTTCTTAAATAACTCAAAAACGGTTAGAGTTACGAAAAAATTGCAAGAGAGCAAAAATGTTCCTGACGACTTTCTGCACCCAGCCATGTAAGTTTCCAGGTCAATTTTTGCAACCCTTATACAGGGTGGACACAAAATTGTTAGAAAGTCACTATTTTTGGTCACCCTGTATGCAATTTTTTTGCTAGAATTTTTTCCTCTACACCACTGAAAAGAGCAGCTCAAGACGGTTAATTTGAGTGGTTGAACCACCCTGTAGCCCGGAAAATAACCGAGTTACAGGGTGTTCAAGTTTTTTGACCAATTTTTGGGAAAAAGTGTATTAAATTAGTTTTTGGGAAAAATCTCGAAAACGGTTAAAGTTACGAAAAAATTGCAAGAGAGCAAAAATGTTCCTAACGACTTTCTGCACCTGACCATGTAAGTTTCCGGGTCAATTTTTGCCACCCTTATACAGGGTGGACGCAAAATTGTTAGAGAGTCACTATTTTCGGTCACCCTGTATGCAATTTTTTTGCTAGAATTTTTTCCTCTACACCACTGAAAAGAGGAGTTCAAGACGGTTAATTTGAGTGGTTGAACCACCCTGTAGCCCGGAAAATAACCGAGTTACAGGGTGTTCAAGTTTTTTGATCAATTTTTGGGGAAAAGTGTATTTTAAATCAGTTTTTGGCAAAAATCTCGAAAACGGTTAAAGTTACGAAAAAATTGCAAGAGAGCAAAAATGTTCCTAACGACTTTCTGCACCCAGCCATGTAAGTTTCCGGGTCAATTTTTGCCACCCTTATACAGGGTGGTCACAAAATTGTTAGAGAGTCACTATTTTTGGTCACCCTGTATGCAATTTTTTTGCTAGAATTTTTTCCTCTACACCACTGAAAAGAGGAGTTCAAGACGGTTAATTTGAGTGGTTGAACCACCCTGTAGCCCGGAAAATAACCGAGTTACAGGGTGTTTAAGTTTTTTGACCAATTTTTGGGGAAAAGTGTATTAAATCAGTTTTTGGCAAAAATCTCGAAAACGGTTAGAGTTACGAAAAAATTGCAAGAGAGCAAAAATGTTCCTAACGACTTTCTGCACCCAGCCATGTAAGTTTCCAGGTCAATTTTTGCAACCCTTATACAGGGTGGTCACAAAATTGTTAGAGAGTCACTATTTTTGGTCACCCTGTATGCAATTTTTTTGCTAGAATTTTTTCCTCTACACCACTGAAAAGAGGAGTTCAAGACGGTTAATTTGAGTGGTTGAACCACCCTGTAGCCCGGAAAATAACCGAGTTACAGGGTGTTCAAGTTTTTTGACCAATTTTTGGGGAAAAGTGTATTAAATCAGTTTTTCTTAAATAACTGAAAAACGGTTAGAGTTACGAAAAAATTGCAAGAGAGCAAAAATGTTCCTGACAACTTTCTGCACCTGTACATGTAAGTTTCCGGGTCAATTTTTGCCACCCTTATACAGGGTGGTCACAAAATTGTTGGAGAGTCACTATTTTTGGTCACCCTGTATGCAATTTTTTTGCTAGAATTTTTTCCTCTACACCACTGAAAAGAGCAGCTCAAGACGGTTAATTTGAGTGGTTGAACCACCCTGTAGCCCGGAAAATAACCGAGTTACAGGGTGTTCAAGTTTTTTGAGCAATTTTTGGTTGAAAAGTGTTTTAAATCAGTTTTTGGCAAAAATCTCGAAAACGGTTAGAGTTACGAAAAAATTGCAAGAGAGCAAAAATGTTCCTGACGACTTTCTGCACCTGTACATGTAAGTTTCCGGGTCAATTTTTGCCACCCTTATACAGGGTGGACACAAAATTGTTAGAGAGTCACTATTTTCGGTCACCCTGTATGCAATTTTTTTGCTAGAATTTTTTCCTCTACACCACTGAAAAGAGCAGTTCAAGACGGTTAATTTGAGTGGTTGAACCACCCTGTAGTCCAATAAATAACCGAGTTACAGGGTGTTCAAGTTTTTTGACCAATTTTTGGGGAAAAGTGTATTAAATCAGTTTTTCTTAAATAACTCAAAAACGGTTAGAGTTACGAAAAAATTGCAAGAGAGCAAAAATGTTCCTGACGACTTTCTGCACCCAGCCATGTAAGTTTCCAGGTCAATTTTTGCAACCCTTATACAGGGTGGACACAAAATTGTTAGAAAGTCACTATTTTTGGTCACCCTGTATGCAATTTTTTTGCTAGAATTTTTTCCTCTACACCACTGAAAAGAGCAGCTCAAGACGGTTAATTTGAGTGGTTGAACCACCCTGTAGCCCGGAAAATAACCGAGTTACAGGGTGTTCAAGTTTTTTGACCAATTTTTGGGAAAAAGTGTATTAAATTAGTTTTTGGGAAAAATCTCGAAAACGGTTAAAGTTACGAAAAAATTGCAAGAGAGCAAAAATGTTCCTAACGACTTTCTGCACCTGACCATGTAAGTTTCCGGGTCAATTTTTGCCACCCTTATACAGGGTGGACGCAAAATTGTTAGAGAGTCACTATTTTCGGTCACCCTGTATGCAATTTTTTTGCTAGAATTTTTTCCTCTACACCACTGAAAAGAGGAGTTCAAGACGGTTAATTTGAGTGGTTGAACCACCCTGTAGCCCGGAAAATAACCGAGTTACAGGGTGTTCAAGTTTTTTGATCAATTTTTGGGGAAAAGTGTATTTTAAATCAGTTTTTGGCAAAAATCTCGAAAACGGTTAAAGTTACGAAAAAATTGCAAGAGAGCAAAAATGTTCCTAACGACTTTCTGCACCCAGCCATGTAAGTTTCCGGGTCAATTTTTGCCACCCTTATACAGGGTGGTCACAAAATTGTTAGAGAGTCACTATTTTTGGTCACCCTGTATGCAATTTTTTTGCTAGAATTTTTTCCTCTACACCACTGAAAAGAGGAGTTCAAGACGGTTAATTTGAGTGGTTGAACCACCCTGTAGCCCGGAAAATAACCGAGTTACAGGGTGTTTAAGTTTTTTGACCAATTTTTGGGGAAAAGTGTATTAAATCAGTTTTTGGCAAAAATCTCGAAAACGGTTAGAGTTACGAAAAAATTGCAAGAGAGCAAAAATGTTCCTAACGACTTTCTGCACCCAGCCATGTAAGTTTCCAGGTCAATTTTTGCAACCCTTATACAGGGTGGTCACAAAATTGTTAGAGAGTCACTATTTTTGGTCACCCTGTATGCAATTTTTTTGCTAGAATTTTTTCCTCTACACCACTGAAAAGAGGAGTTCAAGACGGTTAATTTGAGTGGTTGAACCACCCTGTAGCTCGGAAAATAACCGAGTTACAGGGTGTTCAAGTTTTTTGACCAATTTTTGCTGAAAAATGTATTTTAAATCAGTTTTTGGGAAAAATCTCGAAAACGGTTAGAGTTACGAAAAAATTGAAAGAGAGCAAAAATGTTCCTGACGACTTTCTGCACCTGACCATGTAAGTTTCCGGGTCAATTTTTGCAACCCTTATACAGGGTGGACGCAAAATTGTTAGAGAGTCACTATTTTTGGTCACCCTGTATGCAATTTTTTTGCTAGAATTTTTTCCTCTACACCACTGAAAAGAGCAGCTCAAAACGGTTCTAACGAGTGGTTTAAACACCTGGAAAACTCAAAAATTGAGTGAGTTACGACTGTTTAAACTTTTTGAGTATCAATCAAGAGCGTTAAGTGCAAAATAGGTTAGGAGCTTTAACGGCCTGTAACTCCCGAACGGTAAAAGATACAAAAAAAATTATAGAGAGTAAAAATATTCTAGAAACCCCAAGGAATCCGAATCTGTGGAAAAAACACCCGAAAACCCCCTGTAAAGGGGGTTTTCGGGGGGTTGAAATGCGCGGTCACCTAGTTTGGACGATTTGCTCGAAAAAAACACCGATTTTGACCGTTCAAAAATTAATCGCGTGAAACCGAATGGACCAGACCGAAAACAAGTCAACTAATGCAACAAAAACTCGTTAACATTCCTGGTTGGGAGAAAAAAAACACGAAAATTGCCAACCTTGAGACAGTTGAACGTCCCAAGGCGACTAGATTCGCTTTTGTGCCCTGATGATGCCCTAAACAACGGTATAAGGGACGTGAACAAAGATGCTGCATTTTCTCATGCACCCCGTGTGAAAACATCCCCTTTTTTGGCAGGTAATCTATCATTTACACCCCTTTACATCCGGAAACCAGGGGCGTAACAGAAAATTAAATTTTAACTAATTTTTTCACCCCCAAAACCACCTGCTACGGCCCTGGTTTAGTTACCATAACGTTTCTTAAGGTTTGAAGAGTGTTTGGTGAAAATTTGGCGAAAATCGCCCAGAAAACAGGACCGTGCTGGCCCAAAAACCCCAACAGTGTAATTTGAATTGTTTCAACGCAGTTTTAAGGCAATAACTCCCTAATGAGACCTTGCAGAGCAAAAGCACCCTAATACAATCTTATAGAGAATTTAATTCTCTACAACTTTACTACTTAACATTTTTTTTGTTTGGTGAACAAATAAGCGAGTTTGGAGGGTTTAAAGTTGGTGGGGTCTTTAAAGTTGTGGTTTTTAGGGAATAACTCCCTTACGGTACCACCTAGGGAAAAAACTCTAAGAATCAAAGTTGTAGAGCGCAAAATTCCCTACAACTTTACTTCTTAACATTTTTTTTGTTTGGTAAACAAATAAGCGAGTTTGGAGGGTTTGAAGTTGGTGGGGTCTTTAAAGTTGTGGTTTCTCGGGAATAACTCCCTTACGGTACCACTAACTCCCTTACGGTACCACCTAGGGAAAAAACTCTAAGAATCAAAGTTGTAGAGCGGAAAATTCCCTACAACTTTACTTCTTAACATTTTTTTTGTTTGGTGAACAAATAAGCGAGTTTGGAGGGTTTAAAGTTGGTGGGTTCTTTAAAGTTGTGGTTTCTCGGGAATAACTCCCTTACGGTACCACTAACTCCCTTACGGTACCACTTAGGGAAAAAACTCTAAGAATCAAAGTTGTAGAGCGGAAAATTCCCTACAACTTTCCTTCTTAACATTTTTTTTGTTTGGTGTACAAATAAGCGAGTTTGGAGGGTTTAAAGTTGGTGGGGTCTTTAAAGTTGTGGTTTCTCCGGAATAACTCCCTTACGGTACCACCTAGGGAAAAAACTCTAAGAATCAAAGTTGTAGAGCGGAAAATTTCCTACAACTTTATTTCTTAAAGTTTTTTTGAATTTTTTTTAAATAACCGAGTTACGATGGGTTGAACGTGTTTTAAAGCACTTTTTGGTGCTTTGACACAGTTTTAAGGCAATAACTCCCTAATGAGACTCTTTAGAGCAAAAGCACCCTAATACAATCTTGTAGAGAATTTTATTGTCTACAACTTTCCTTCTTTACGGTTTTTTAATTTTTTTTGAAATAACCGAGTTACGATGGGTTGAACGTGTTTTAAAGCACTTTTTGGTGTTTTAACACAGTTTTAAGGCAATAACTCCCTAATGAGACTCTTTAGAGCAAAAGCACCCTAATACAATCTTGTAGAGAATTTAATTTTCTACAACTTTCCTTCTTTACGGTTTTTTAAATTTTTTTGAAATAACCGAGTTACGCTGGGTTGAACGTGTTTTAAAGCACTTTTTGGTGTGCTTTGACACAGTTTTAAGGCAATAACTCCCTAATGAGACTCTTTAGGGCGAAAGTACCCTAATACAATCTTGTAGAGAATTTTATTGTCTACAACTTTCCTTCTTTACGGTTTTTTAAATTTTTTTGAAATAACCGAGTTACGCTGGGTTGAACGTGTTTTAAAGCACTTTTTGGTGTGCTTTGACACAGTTTTAAGGCAATAACTCCCTAATGAGACTCTTTAAGGCGAAAGCACCCTAATACAATCTTGTAGAGAATTTAATTGTTTACAACTTTCCTTCTTTACGGTTTGTTAAAATTTTTTGAAATAACCGAGTTACGCTGGGTTGAAACGTGAGTTGAACTAAATTTTTAGAATTTTGCGTCCCGTGACCGTAATTTGACAGTTACAACTGTCAAATTGCTGTCACATATACAAGTTTATTAGCCGAATCGAATGGTGAAAACCCCACTTTGATCGGACAAACCGTTTAGGAAATACGCAGGGAAATAAGTTATATATAGGTTAGGTTAGGTTATGTTAGGTTAGGTTATATGTGAAACAAAATGGCCGCCAAGGCTTCAAATTTCACTAGGCTTGATGGTACTCGTTTTCGACTAATTCGGGGATGGGGAATCCAACGCAACTAAAATTAACCGCCTAACTGTCACTCAAACGTCAAAAAATGACTTGTCTGTCAAAAAAATTAATTTTCAAGTTTATACTCGTTTTCGACTAATTTGGGGTCGCTGATTTCAAATCCGCGATCAGAACTTACGTAACTTTCACCCAGAGCGACTTTCCAGCAAAATCAAAGTGAAAAACATGTTTTTCCGGTGCAACTCGGCTAGTTTGAGAGATATAACAAAACCGACTTTACCAGCGTCTTTTCCGGGAAATTTTAGCATAAAATGACATTGAGACGGACTCTCTAGCTCAAAAAGCAACAAAGTTGGGTTTTAGTGCGGGCAAAACACTTTCCGCACACAACTTTTTTGTTTTCTACTTTAGACCCCCCAAGTGACCACTCGTTTTCGACTAATTTGGGGTCGCTGATTTCAAATCCGCGATCAGAATTTACGTAACTTTCACCCAGAGCGACTTTCCAGCAAAATCAAAGTGAAAAACATGTTTTTCCGGTGCAACTCGGCTAGTTTGAGAGATATAACAAAACCGACTTTACCAGCGTCTTTTCCGGGAAATTTTAGCATAAAATGACGTTGAGATGAACGCTCTAGCTTAAATAGCAAAAAAGTTAGGTTTCTCGCTTGGCAAAGCGTTTCACGCGCACAAACAGTAACTTTGTTATTTTTTAACTTGGACCCCTCGAGTGACCACTCGTTTTCGACTAATTCGGGGACGGGGAATCCAACGCAACTAAAATTAACCGCCTAACTGTCACTCAAACGTCAAAAAATGACTTGTCTGTCAAAAAAAAAAAATTTCAAGATTATACTCGTTTTCGACTAATTCGGGGACGGGGAATCCAACGCAACTAAAATGAAGGGCCTCCGGCCCTTCCTAAGCTCAATGTTGCCAAATTGTTTAGTTTTAACGGTTTTCCCGACTCTCCCACCCGGTAACTAGTTACAATAACTTAGTTAACCTTCTTTTTCCTATGACCACTGTCCCTTAACGCCCTTCCTGGTCCCTTTTTTAATATCGAATTAATCGAAAGTAGCTTCCGATTGACCCTTAAAAAGAATAAGGGTGGGAACCTTAAGGGGTTGAAAAAAGCTTGTAATTATTACCGACCCCGTGCCGAAGGGTTGGAAAACCCGGAAACACGATGCTTGAAAAACTGGCACGTCCAGGTGCGTTAAAATGCCGTTAAACTTGACCGGAACGATCAAAAACGCGATTTTAGGTAATGTAATACGTTCGTATTAGCATATTTGAACAACCCTAAAATTCAAACGGTCGGGAATCGCTTATTTTTTGGGTTACGGGGTGGTTTCAACCACTTAATCGATCCCCCTCGAACTCCTCTTTCCAATGGTGGTGGGCAAAAAATTCTATCTGAAAAATTGCATACAGGGTGGTCAAAATAAGGGAACCACTGTACTTTCTGTGCACACCCTGTAGAGTGGCGGCAAAAATTGATGCTAAAACTTACATGGCTGGATGCAGCAGTTCATTAGGAACATTTTTGCTCTCTTGCAATTTTTTTGTAACTGTAACCGTTTTCGAGATTTTTACCAAAAACTGATTTGACGCACTTTTTCACCAAAAATTGGTCTGAAACTTGACCACCCTGTAACTCGGTTGTTTTTTGGACTACAGGGTGGTTCAACCGCTCAAATTAACAGTCTTGAGCTGCTCTTTCCAGCGGTGGGGAGCAAAAAATTATATCTGGAAAATTGCATACAGGGTGTGGCAAAAAACAGTGAGTCAGTACTAAAAAATGTTATCCTAGACAAAATTGTCACTTTTTTGACACGGTTTGCTTTGATCTCCTACAACTCGCTTATTTGACAACTGGCGTCAAAATGTCATAGAAGAAAAAAGATAGAGCACATTCTGAGCTTTCTGAAAATATCCCTACACGAGTTGATTGGTTGCACCGTTTGGCCGCCAGAGGCCGTCAAATTCACCCCTGACAAAAATGTCACTTTTTTGACACGGTTTGCTTTGATCTCCCATAACTCGCTTATTTGACAACTGACGTCAAAATGTCACTGAAGCAAAAAGATAGTACGGAGTGTAAGCTTTCTGAAAATATCCCTACACGAGTTGATTGGTTGCACCGTTTGGCCGCTAGAGGCCGTCAAAGTTACCACTGACACATTTTGTCGTCGTCGTTAAAAATCGTTTTAAAGCGAAAAAAAAATGCTTCTTTCACCCTGTTTGGTTGGAGTTAGACGGTTTATTTTGGTTTGGTTGGATTCCCCACCCTCGATTTAGTCTAAAACGAGTCCAAACGCGATTTCGTGCAATTTTGGCCAAATCGTCTAAAATCATGTTTGGTTCCGGTTAAAAACGCTTGAAATGCATTATTGTTAATCTGTCACTTTGACAGCTAATAACGTCAAAACCAGTCCAATTTCACTAGGCTTGATGGTACTCGTTTTCGACTAATTCGGGGACGGGGAATCCACTCCCGCTGTCAGATTTGACGTATCTGTCATCCAGTTCGAGAAACTTTGAAAAATTCAAGGTTGCGCAATAGCTACCGGAAAATAAACGTCACCACTGAATTCCCCATCCTCGAATTAGTAGAAAACCAGTCCAAACTCGATTTTTTTGGGAAATTTCAAAATGGCGCCAAAAGGCGCCATTTGCAATTTCCGCCATTTTGGATCGAAATAGCCTAGGCTTGATGGTACTCGTTTTCGACTAACTTGGGGACGGGGAATCCATTCCCGCTGTCAGATTTGACGTATCTGTCATCCAGTTCGAGAAACTTTGAAAAATTCAGGTTTGCGCAATAGCTACCGGAAAATAAACGTCACCACTGAATTCCCCATCCTCGAATTAGTAGAAAACCAGCCCAAACTCGATTTTTTTGGAAAACTTTAAAATGGCGCCAAAACGCGCCATTTGCAATTTCCGCCATTTTGGATTGAAATAGCCTAGGCTTGATGGTACTCGTTTTCGACTAATTCGGGGACGAGGAATCCACTCCCGCTGTCAGATTTGACATATCTGTCATCCAGTTCGAGAAACTTTGAAAAATTCAAGTTTGCGCAATAGCTACCGGAAAATAAACGTCACCACCGAATTCCCCATCCTCGAATTAGTAGAAAACCAGCCCAAACTCGATTTTTTTGGAAAATTTCAAAATGGCGCCAAAAGGCGCCATTTGCAATTTCCGCCATTTTGGATCGAAATAGCCTAGGCTTGATGGTACTCGTTTTCGACTAATTCGGGGACGGGGAATCCACTCCCGCTGTCAGATTTGACGTATCTGTCATCCAGTTCGAGAAACTTTGAAAAATTCAGGTTTGCGCAATAGCTACCGGAAAATAAACGTCACCACCGAATTCCCCATCCTCGAATTAGTAGAAAACCAGCCCAAACTCGATTTTTTTGGAAAAGTTCAAAATGGCGCCAAAAGGCGCCATTTGCAATTTCCGCCATTTTGGCTTGAGATAAAGGGGTCTTGATGGTACTCGTTTTCGACTAACTTGGGGACGGGGAATCCACTCCCGCTGTCAGATTTGACATATCTGTCACCCAGTTCGAGAAACTTTAAAATGGCGGCAATTTTTTTGTGGAAACGAACTAGTTTTGCGTCCGCTTGGGACAGTGGGACCTATTAAAGACGTATCAATTTCGAAACCCTTCAAATCTCGCCCCAAGCTAGGAATACGCATAAAACCGTTATTAAAGTTCTATTAAGCACGCACCCCAAGCGAAGGGTTGAAGGGATGGAAAAAATTGTTATAAAATTGACCGTTTGGCCCGTTTCTTTCGTGTAAATTTTAATTTATATCGCACCCTTACAAATTCGATGGGCAGGCCGTTTGCGCGTGTAAAACAAGTCCCCCAAATCACTGTTAAAGTGACAGTCAAGGGTTGTAACCGTAAAGGTTAACTGACCGTCGGCCAGGCCACCCTTAGGGTCGTCACTCTTAACCCCCCGAAGAATGCACTTGTTTCGTTACTTCCTTATATTGTCATTTTTCAACCCTTCGACCGGTCGCTACGACCCCTAATTTGCATAAAAATGTCGAGAGGAAACAAATCGGAAAGTCTCACGAGCAATTAGAACCGTTTTGAAACAGGCGCCCGGTCGCCATTTTGAAGTTTCTCGAACTGGATGACAGATACGTCAAATCTGACAGCGGGAGTGGATTCCCCGTCCCCAAATTAGTCGAAAACGAGTACCATCAAGCCTAGTGAAATCTGACTGGTTTTGACGTTATTAGCTGTCAAAGTGACATTTTTAACAATAATGCATCTCAAGCGTTTTTTATCAAAACAAAACGAGTGAATGGTGGTTTTGGACTAATTTGAAGATGCCCAATTCAGTGGTGAAGTCGCTTTTTTGATATCTCCTCAAACAACCCAGAAATCGCCAGTTTCTCGAACTGGGTGACAGATACGTCAAATCTGACAGCGGGAGTGGATTCCCCGTCCCCGAATTAGTCGAAAACGAGTACCATCAAGCCTAGGCTATTTCGATCCAAAATGGCGGAAATTGCAAATGGCGCCTTTTGGCGCCATTTTGAAATTTTCCAAAAAAATCGAGTTTGGGCTGGTTTTCTACTAATTCGAGGATGGGGAATTCAGTGGTGACGTTTATTTTCCGGTAGCTATTGCGCAAACCTGAATTTTTCAAAGTTTCTCGAACTGGATGACAGATACGTCAAATCTGACAGCGGGAGTGGATTCCCCGTCCCCGAATTAGTCGAAAACGAGTACCATCAAGCCTAGTGAAATCGGACTGGTTTTGACGTTATTAGCTGTCAAAGTGACAGATTAACAATAACCCACCTCAAGCGTTTTTAACCGGAACCAAAAGAGTGAAGAGTTGTTTTGGACTAATTTTAGGATGCCCAATTCAGTGGTGAAGTCACTTTTATGATATCTCCTCAAACAACCCGGAAATCGCCAGTTTCTCGAATTGGGTGACAGCTACTGTCATTTTGACAGCTGGAATGGATTCCCCGTCCCCAAGTTAGTCGAAAACGAGTACCATCAAGCCTAGGCTATTTCAATCCAAAATGGCGGAAATTGCAAATGGCGCCTTTTGGCGCCATTTTGAAATTTTCCAAAAAAATCGAGTTTGAGCTGGTTTTCTACTAATTCGAGGATCGGGAATTTGGTGGTGACGTTTATTTTCCGGTAGCTATTGCGCAAACCTGAATTTTTCAAAGTTTCTCGAACTGGATGACAGATATGTCAAATCTGACAGCGGGAGTGGATTCCCCGTCCCCGAATTAGTCGAAAACGAGTACCATCAAGCCTAGGCTATTTCGATCCAAAATGGCGGAAATTGCAAATGGCGCCTTTTGGCGCCATTTTGAAATTTTCCAAAAAAATCGAGTTTGGGCTGGTTTTCTACTAATTCGAGGATGGGGAATTTGGTGGTGACGTTTATTTTCCGGTAGCTATTGCGCAAACCTGAATTTTTCAAAGTTTCTCGAACTGGATGACAGATATGTCAAATCTGACAGCGGGAATGGATTCCCCGTCCCCAAGTTAGTCGAAAACGAGTACCATCAAGCCTAGGGTATTTCAATCCAAAATGGCGAAAATTGCAAATGGCGCCTTTCGGCGCCATTTTGAAATTTTCCAAAAAAATCGAATCTGGGCTGGTTTTCTACTAATTCGAGGATGGGGAATTTAGTGGTGACGTTTATTTTCCGGTAGCTATTGCGGAACCTTGAATTTTTCAAAGTTTCTCGAACTAGATGACAGATACGTCAAATCTGACAGCGGGAGTGGATTCCCCGGCCCCAAGTTAGTCGAAAACGAGTACCATCAAGCCTAGGCTATTTCGATCCAAAATGGCGGAAATTGCAAATGGCGCCTTTTGGCGCCATTTTGAAATTTTCCAAAAAAATCGAGTTTGGGCTGGTTTTCTACTAATTCGAGGATGGGGAATTTGGTGGTGACGTTTATTTTCCGGTAGCTATTGCGCAAACCTGAATTTTTCAAAGTTTCTCGAACTGGATGACAGATACGTCAAATCTGACAGCGGGGGTGGATTCCCCGTCCCCGAATTAGTCGAAAACGAGTACCATCAAGCCTAGTGAAATCTGACTGGTTTTGACGTTATTAGCTGTCAAAGTGACAGATTAACAATAACCAATCTCAAGCAACCAAACGAATGAAGAGTGGTTTTGGACAATTTGGCCAAAATTGCACAAAATCGCGTTTGGACTCGTTTTAGACTAAATCGAGGGTGGGGAATCCAACCAAACCAAAATAAACCGTCTAACTCCAACCAAACAGGGTGAAACAAGCATTTTTTTCGCTTTAAAACGATTTTTAACGACGACGAAAAAATGTGTCAGTGGTAACTTTGACGACCTCTAGCGGCCAAACGATGCAACCAATCAACTCGTGTAGGGATATTTTTGGAAAGCTTACACTCCGTACTATCTTTTTGCTTCAGTGACATTTTGACGTCAGTTGTCAAATAAGCGAGTTATTTGAAATCAAAGCAAACCGTGTCAAAAAAGTGACAATTTTGTCAGGGGTGAATTTGACGGCCTCTGGCGGCCAAACGATGCAACCAATCAACTCGTGTAGCCATATTTTTGGAAAGCTTAGAATGTGCTCTATCTTTTCTCTTCTATGACATTTTGACGTCAGTTGTCAAATTAGCGAGTTATTTAAAATCAAAGCAACCCGTGTCAAAAAAGTGACATTTTTGTCTAGAACGAATTTGACGCCCTCTGGCGGCCAAACTGTGTAACCAATCAACTCGTGTAGCCATATTTTTGGAAAGCTCAGAATGTGCTCTATCTTTTCTCTTCTATGACATTTTGACGTCAGTTGTCAAATTAGCGAGTTATTTGAGATCAAAGCAAACCGTGTCAAAAAAGTGACATTTTTGTCAAGAACGACTTTGACGCCCTCTGGCGGCCAACCGGTGCAAACAATCAACTCGTGTAGCCATATTTTTGGAAACCTTAGAATGTGACCTATCTTTTCTCTTCCATGACATTTTAACGTCAGTTGTCAAATAAGCGAGTTATAGGAGATCAAAGCAACCCGTGTCAAAAAAGTGACATTTTTGTCTAGAACGACTTTGACGGCCTCTGGCGGCCAAACGGATCAACCAATCAACTCGTGTAGCCATATTTTTGGAAAGCTTAGAATGTGCTCTATCTTTTCTCTTCTATGACATTTTGACGTCAGTTGTCAAATAAGCGAGTTATAGGAAATCAAAGCAACCCGTGTCAAAAAAGTGACATTTTTGTCTAGAACGACTTTGACGGCCTCTGGCGGCCAAACGGTGCAACCAATCAACTCGTGTAGCCATATTTTTGGAAAGCTTAGAATGTGCTCTATCTTTTCTCTTCTATGACATTTTAACGTCAGTTGTCAAATAAGCGAGTTATAGGAGATCAAAGCAAACCGTGTCAAAAAAGTGACATTTTTGTCTAGAACGACTTTGACGGCCTCTGGCGGCCAAACGGTGCAACCAATCAACTCGTGTAGCCATATTTTTGGAAAGCTTAGAATGTGACCTATCTTTTCTCTTCTATGACATTTTAACGTCAGTTGTCAAATAAGCGAGTTATAGGAGATCAAAGCAAACCGTGTCAAAAAAGTGACATTTTTGTCAAGAATGACTTTGACGGCCTCTAGCGGCCAAACGGTGCCACCAATCAACTCGTGTAGCCATATTTTTGGAAAGCTCAGAATGTGCTCTATCTTTTCTCTTCTATGACATTTTGACGTCAGTTGTCAAATAAGCGAGTTATAGGAAATCAAAGCAACCCGTGTCAAAAAAGTGACATTTTTGTCAAGAATGACTTTGACGACCTCTAGCGGCCAAACGGTGCAACCAATCAACTCGTGTAGCCATATTTTTGGAAAGCTTAGAATGTGCTCTATCTTTCCTTTTCTATGACATTTTAACGTCAGTTGTCAAATTAGCGAGTTATTTGAGATTCAAGCAACCCGTGTCAAAAAAGTGACATTTTTGTCTAGAACGACTTTGACGGCCTCTGGCGGCCAAACGGTGCAACCAATCAACTCGTGTAGCCATATTTTTGGAAAGCTTAGAATGTGACCTATCTTTTCTCTTCTATGACATTTTGACGTCAGTTGTCAAATAAGCGAGTTATTTGAAATCAAAGCAACCCGTGTCAAAAAAGTGACATTTTTGTCAAGAATGACTTTGACGACCTCTAGCGGCCAAACGGTGCAACCAATCAACTCGTGTAGCCATATTTTTGGAAAGCTCAGAATGTGCTCTATCTTTTCTCTTTTATGACATTTTAACGTCAGTTGTCAAATTAGCGAGTTATTTGAGATCAAAGCAAACCGTGTCAAAAAAGTGACATTTTTGTCTATAATGACTTTGACGGCCTCTAGCGGCCAAACGGTGCAACCAATCAACTCGTGTAGCCATATCGTTGGAAAGCTTAGAACGTGCTCTATCTTTTCTCTTCTATGACATTTTAACGTCAGTTGTCAAATAAGCGAGTTATTTGAGCTCAAAGCAACCCGTGAGCGTTGACAATTTAAGCGAGTGTCGCCCTCTGTCGCGCCAAACCGGCAACGCTGTTCAAGGCAACTGCGATCGACGCAGTTGCCTTGATGGGAAAATCGATAAATGACGTCATACAGCGCCATCTAGCGACGCGCACGCTCAATTACAGCGCTCGATGCGTTGTTGACTTTATGGTGGATGCGCCATTGTTGCCAGATCAGCCGCGTGAGGGCGCGACAACGCGGCAACGTCGCACCTGACCCCGGCCACGCGTTCCACTCTCTCTCTCTCTCTCTCTCATTTGCTGCAGCAAATGAGAGAGAGAGAGAGAGACAGAAAGCTTGTTTAGTGATTAAAATACGCTGAGTGAGGTTAAATCGGATCGTTTCGCTTTTGTTTTGCTTTTCACCGCCTGCTACGATGATAAACGGGTTGCATCACCCCTTGTAAAGGGGTGGGGGGGGTGAGTGACGTATTTACCCATATATATACAGTGCACGTGTGCATAGTAGGCGTCCAGTGTATTTTTACGTCATTACGCAAGGTAAGTTTTGACAGCTCGTAACTCCGCTATTTTGACAGTTGGCGAGCCGATTTTTTTACCAAATTTCAGCCCGTTAAATTCCCTACAAATCACCTTCTATACAGTTTGTCAAAAAATTGTCAAATAAGCGAGTTATTTTAACTTAAATTGTCAAGAGTAAAATTCCTGTCAAACTTGCGCAAACTTAAATTTGACAGCCCGTAACTCCGTTATTTTGACAGTTGGCGAGTCGATTTTTTTACCAAATTTCAGCCCGTTAAATTCCCTACAAATCACCTTCTATACAGTTTGTCAAAAAATTGTCAAATAAGCGAGTTATTTTAACTTAAATTGTCAAGAGTAAAATTCCTGTCAAACTTACATCAACTAAAATTTGACAGCCCGTAACTCCGTTATTTTGACAGGTAGCGAGTCGATTTTTTTACCAAATTTCAGCCCGTTAAATTCCCTACAAATCACCTTCTATACAGTTTGTCGCCAAGTTGTCAAATAAGCGAGTTATTTTACGTTAAATTGTCAGGAGTAAAATAACAGTGTACGTCAACTTTGACAGCTCGTAACTCGGTTATTTGGACAGTTACAGGGTGGTTCAAAATATCATTTTAAAGCTCTTTAAAAGGCCTATTTGACCACCCTATACAGTGTCTAGGTGAACGGCAAAATGTGCGGAATTTGGGCGATTTTCGGGGCGAATACGAACCTGCACACCATTTGTGCGCATAACTTCAGCAAGATTGATCATCGTGGGCCTGATGCTTGGCGAGTCGAGTACGATAAACAATTGAAGGTATGTTTGCTCAGAAAAATTTTCGGCTCAGAAAATTTTTTTTTTCTCAGAATTTTTTTTTCCTTAAAAAGTGATTTTTTGGAAAAAAATTTTTTTGCTCAGAAAATTTAGCTCAGAAAAAAAATTGCTCAGAATTTTTTTTTTACACTCAAAACATTTTTTTGATTAAAAAGTGATTTTTTTTTGAATTTTTTTTCCTGCTCAGAAAAAAAATTTTGCTCAGAAAAATTTTCGACTAAGAAAAAAAATTGTTCATAATTTTTTTTTTCTTAAAAAGTGACTTTTTTTGAAAATAATTTTTTTTGCTCAGAAAATTTAGCTCAGAAAAATTTTTGGCTCCGAAAAAAATTTGCTCAGATTTTTTTTCTTTACATTCGAAACATTTTTTTGAATAAAAAGTGACTTTTTTTTTTAAATTTTTTTCTTGCTCAGAAAAAAAATTGAAGCTCAGAAAAATTTTTGGCTCAGAAAAAAATTGCTGAGAATTTTTTTTCTTTACATTCAAAACATTTTTTGATTAAAAAGTGATTTTTTTTGAAATTTTTTTCTTGCTCAGAAAAAAATTTTGCTCAAAAAAATTTTCGACTCAGAAAAAAAAATTGCTCAGAATGTTTTTCTTCTTAAAAAGTGACTTTTTCTAAAAAAATTTTTCTTGCTCAGAAAAAAAATTTGGCTCAGAAAAATTTTCGGCTCAGAAAAAAAATTGCTCAGAATCTTTTTTTCTTAAAAAGTGACTTTTTTTTTGAAATTTTTTTTCTTGCTCAGAAAAAAAATTTTATTTCAGAAAATTTCTTTTCCTGCTCAGAATTGCTGCGTCGGTTTCCACCGACTTACCATCGTGGACCACACCTACGGCATGCAACCAATGAAACTGCACCAATTCCCTCATCGAATGTTGCTCTGTAACGGCGAACTCTACAACTGCAAACAGGTATTGGTCGCTCAGAAAATTTTTTCTGAGCATCCACAAAAACATTTATTTTCATACTTCGAATGATTTAGAAAGTGTGTAGTTGGATTCAGAAAGTGTCTAAAGACGTTTAAAAAATTTCTGAGCAAAAAAAAACTGCTCAGAAAATGTCTCAGAAAACTCAAAAATATTTCATACTTGCAAAATGTTTTACTATGTTTTGTTTACTCGAAAAATGTAGAATTTGCTCAGAAAATTCGAATAAAAAAAATTTCTGAGCTGTCTCAGAAAATGGTTCGGATATGTTTAGAAAGTGTGTAGTTGGATTCAGAAAGTGTCTAAAGAGGTTTAAAACATTTCTGAGCCTGCTCAGAAAATTTCTGATCCGACTCAGAAAATGTCTCAGAAAACTGAAAAATGGTCGATTTCAGCTAAAAAATGTTTTGTTTAATCACTCAGAAAATTTCAATGAAAAAATTTCTGAGCTGTCTCAGAAATTGGTTCGGATGGTTTAGAAAATGTGTAGTTTGATTCAGAAAGTGTCTAAAGAGGTTTAAAACATTTCTGAGCCTGCTCAGAAAATTTCTGATCCGACTCAGAAAATGTCACAGAAAACTCAGAAAAGGTTGTTTTTCAGCTAAAAAACGAGTACAATCTGGATTACGAGACGTTCAGTGACGTGGAGTGTATTTTTCACTTGTACGAGCGATTTGGCATTGAAAAATGCGTAAAAAGCCTGGACGGAGTGTTTGCCTTCTGTATCGTGGACGTGCCAAAGGGAAAAGTCTTTCTGAGCCGCGATCCGTACGGTGTGAGGCCGTTGTTTCGGTTTCTGAGCGCCGACGGTGTCCTGGGCGCGTGCTCAGAAGCGAAAGGTAACTTTGAACAATTATTTCTGATCCTTCCAGTGGGCGGATTGTCGCTAAATTTGGGTGGTAGCACGCTTAGGGTGTTGACAGTCTGTCAAAAAATTGCCATCCTTGACAGTTGACAGATTGGGTGGTACCAGCGCCCAGTGGTACCTGGTGCATTTTGTACCATTGACCTGGTGAAAAATGCGGTTTTTCTCGACTAGACTAGTTAACGGTACCATTTAGGGTTCGTTACCACCGAACCCTAAATGGTACCCAAATGGTACCACTTCGTGGTACCAAATATGGGTACCAAATGGTCGTTTTTCTAGGTTTGTGCAGCGTGGCCGGCGATTTGAATGGGTTCGAGCGAAAGTTGGAACCATTCCCGCCTGGTACCTTCGAAGAGTACGACATTACCGAAAATGGTACCGTCAAACTGGTACGAAGCGAACGGTACCATCGGGTGGGCGATCGACCCCATTTCACCCCATTTGTACCGTGGCAAGGTGAGTTTTGTGCGCCAAAAAAAAAAAAATTTTTTTTTTTTTTTTAATTTTTTTTTTTTTTTTTTTTAATTTTTTAATTTTTTTTTTTTTTTTTTATTTTTATTTTTTTTTTTTATGACAGATCTGTCAAACCAAAGTCACGAGACGAACATCAGAACGTTGCTCACGTGGGCGGTGCGCAAGCGCCTAATGGCGGACCGGCGTATCGGCTGTTTGCTCTCGGGCGGCCTTGACTCGTCCATTGTTGCCGCTTTGCTCGTTCAGGAGGCGAAACAGCTGAATTTACCCTACAAAATTCAGGTAAAAAAAAAAAAATCGTAAGAAATTAGATAAGAGAAGGAAGTAGGTGAATTTGGTGGGCGGATTCGGAATCAGCGACCCCAAATTAGTCGAAAACGAGGTGCAACTTGGGGGGTCTAAGTGAAAAACTAAGAAAGTAACCAGCTGCGCGGGCAGCTGGGCCCGGAAACCCAACTTCGTTATTTCTAAAGCTAGAAACGTCATCTCAAATTCATTCTATGCTAATTTTTACCAGAAAATACACTGGTAAAGTCAGTTTTTTGATATCACCTAAACTAACTGAGTTACGGCCAAAATTACTATATTTTAAGTAAAAAATTGTAAAAAATTAGACAAGAGAAGGAAGTAGGTGAATTTGGTGTGCGGATTCGGAATCAGCGACCCCAAATTAGTCGAAAACGAGGTGCAACTTGGGGGGTCTAAGTGAAAAACTAAGAAAGTAACCAGCTGCGCGGGCAGCTAGGCCCGGAAACCCAACTTCGTTATTTCTAAAGCTAGAAACGTCATCTCAAATTCATTCTATGCTAATTTTTACCAGAAAATACACTGGTAAAGTCAGTTTTTTGATATCACCTAAACTAACTGAGTTACGGCCAAAATTACTATATTTTAAGTAAAAAATCGTAAAAAATTAGACTAGAGAAGGAAGTAGGTGAATTTGGTGTGCGGACTCGGAATCAGCGACCCCAAATTAGTCGAAAACGAGGTGCAACTTGGGGGGTCTAAGTGAAAAACTAAGAAAGTTACCAGCTGCGCGAGCAGCTGGGCCCGGAAACCCAACTTCGTTATTTCTAAAGCTAGAAACGTCATCTCAAATTCATTCTATGCTAATTTGTACCAGAAAATACACTGGTAAAGTCGGTTTTTTGATATCACCTAAACTAACTGAGTTACGGCCAAAATTGCTATATTTTAAGTAAAAAATCGTAAAAAATTAGACAAGGGAAGGCAGTAGGTGAATTTGGTGTGCGGATTCGGAATCAGCGACCCCAAATTAGTCGAAAACGAGGTGCAACTTCGGGGGTCTAAGTGAAAAACTAAGAAAGTTACCAGCTGCGCGAGCAGCTGGGCCCGGAAACCCAACTTCGTTATTTCTAAAGCTAGAAACGTCATCTCAAATTCATTCTATGCTAATTTGTACCAGAAAATACACTGGTAAAGTCGGTTTTTTGATATCACCTAAACTAACTGAGTTACGGCCAAAATTGCTATATTTTAAGTAAAAAATCGTAAAAAATTAGACAAGGGAAGGCAGTAGGTGAATTTGGTGTGCGGATTCGGAATCAGCGACCCCAAATTAGTCGAAAACGAGGTGCAACTTGGGGGGTCTAAGTGAAAAACTAAGAAAGTTACCAGCTGCGCGAGCAGCTGGGCCCGGAAACCCAACTTCGTTATTTCTAAAGCTAGAAACGTCATCTCAAATTCATTCTATGCTAATTTGTACCAGAAAATACACTGGTAAAGTCGGTTTTTTGATATCACCTAAACTAACTGAGTTACGGCCAAAATTGCTATATTTTAAGTAAAAAATCGTAAAAAATTAGACAAGGGAAGGCAGTAGGTGAATTTGGTGTGCGGATTCGGAATCAGCGACCCCAAATTAGTCGAAAACGAGGTGCAACTTCGGGGGTCTAAGTGAAAAACTAAGAAAGTTACCAGCTGCGCGAGCAGCTGGGCCCGGAAACCCAACTTTGTTATTTCTAAAGCTAGAAACGTCATCTCAAATTCATTCTATGCTAATTTTTACCAGAAAATACACTGGTAAAGTCGGTTTTTTGATATCACCTAAACTAACTGAGTTACAGACAAAATTGGCTGATTTTAAGTAAAAAATTGTAAAAAATTAGACAAGAGATGGAAGTAGGTGAATTTGGTGTGCGCATTCGGAATCAGCGACCCCAAATTAGTCGAAAACGAGGTGCAACTTGGGGGGTCTAAGCGAAAAACTAAGAAAGTTACCAGCTGCGCGAGCAGCTGGGCCCGGAAACCCAACTTTGTTATTTCTAAAGCTAGAAACGTCATCTCAAATTCATTCTATGCTAATTTTTACCAGAAAATACACTGGTAAAGTCGGTTTTGTGATATCACCTAAACTAACTGAGTTGCAGCCAAAATTACTATATTTTAAGTAAAAAATCGTAAAAAATTAGACAAGAGAAGGAAGTAGGTGAATTTGGTGTACGGATTCGGAATCAGCGACCCCAAATTAGTCGAAAACGAGGTGCAACTTGGGGGGTCTATGTGAAAAACTAAGAAAGTTACCAGCTGCGCGAGCAGCTGGGCCCGGAAACCCAACTTTGTTATTTCTAAAGCTAGAAACGTCATCTCAAATTCATTCTATGCTAATTTTTACCAGAAAATACACTGGTAAAGTCGGTTTTTTGATATCACCTAAACTAACTGAGTTGCAGCCAAAATTACTATATTTTAAGTAAAAAATCGTAAAAAATTGGAAAAGAGAAGGAAGTAGGTGAATTTGGTGTGCGGACTCGGAATCAGCGACCCCAAATTAGTCGAAAACGAGGTGCAACTTGGGGGGTCTAAGTGAAAAACTAAGAAAGTTACCAGCTGCGCGAGCAGCTGGGCCCGGAAACCCAACTTCGTTATTTCTAAAGCTAGAAACGTCATCTCAAATTCATTCTATGCTAATTTGTACCAGAAAATACACTGGTAAAGTCGGTTTTTTGATATCACCTAAACTAACTGAGTTACGGCCAAAATTGCTATATTTTAAGTAAAAAATCGTAAAAAATTAGACAAGGGAAGGCAGTAGGTGAATTTGGTGTGCGGATTCGGAATCAGCGACCCCAAATTAGTCGAAAACGAGGTGCAACTTGGGGGGTCTAAGTGAAAAACTAAGAAAGTTACCAGCTGCGCGAGCAGCTGGGCCCGGAAACCCAACTTCGTTATTTCTAAAGCTAGAAACGTCATCTCAAATTCATTCTATGCTAATTTTTACCAGAAAATACACTGGTAAAGTCGGTTTTTTGATATCACCTAAACTAACTGAGTTACAGACAAAATTGGCTGATTTTAAGTAAAAAATTGTAAAAACTGAGACAAGAGAAGGAAGTAGGTGAATTTGGTGTGCGGATTCGGAATCAGCGACCCCAAATTAGTCGAAAACGAGGTGCAACTTGGGGGGTCTAAGTGGAAAACTAAGAAAGTTACAAGCTGCGCGAGCAGCTGGGCCCGGAAACCCAACTTTGTTATTTCTAAAGCTAGAAACGTCATCTCAAATTCATTCTATGCTAATTTTTACCAGAAAATACACTGGTAAAGTCGGTTTTTTGATATCATCTAAACTAACTGAGTTACGGTCAAAATTCCTATATTTTAAGTAAAAAATCGTAAAAAATGGAACTAGAGAAGGAAGTAGGTGAATTTGGTGTGCGGATTCGGAATCAGCGACCCCAAATTAGTCGAAAACGAGGTGCAACTTGGGGGGTCTAAGTGAAAAACTAAGAAAGTTACCAGCTGCGCGAGCAGCTGGGCCCGGAAACCCAACTTTGTTATTTCTAAAGCTAGAAACGTCATCTCAAATTCATTCTATGCTAATTTTTACCAGAAAATACACTGGTACAGTCGGTTTTTTGATATCACCCAAACTAACCGAGTTACTGATTGCAGTCCTTTGCAATCGGCATGGAGGGCAGCCCCGACCTGGAAAAAGCGCAACAAGTGGCCGATTTCCTGCAAACCGACCATCACCAAGTGATTTTCAGCGAAAGCGACGTTGCCACAGTGCTGGACGACGTCATTATCACCCTGGAAACGCCCGACATCACCACGATTCGTGCCAGCGTTGCCATGTTTCTTCTGGCCAAGTATATCAAGGAAAATACCGATTCCACGGTGATTTTTAGCGGCGAGGGCGCCGACGAAATTGCCCAGGGGTGAGTTACCCTCCCATCCCTCCAAAAACGGTTTTAACCTCAAAAATCTCCCTCAAACAGGTACATTTACTTTCGGGATGCGCCGTCGCCTGAGGCTGCGCACGAGGACAGCGTGAGGCTGCTGAGGCAAATTTACATGTACGACGGCCTGAGGGCGGACCGTACCACGGCCAAACACGGCCTCGAATTGCGCGTGCCCTTTTTGGATCAGCAATTTTCCCATTACTACCTCAACGTGGAGGCCGGCCTCAGAGGGCCTCGCGCCGGCGTGGAAAAGTACCTGTTGCGGTCGGCGTTTGAGGGGGCGGGGCTGCTGCCGCGCGACATCTTGTGGCGGCCCAAGGAGGCGTTCAGGTGAGGCTGGCGCCCGCGCAAATGTCAAATTCGAAATCTACGCGAAATTTGCTTTAAAATGAGGTGCATCATCGTTTTTTGACCAAAAATTCAAAATGGCGGCCAGGGACGCGGCGATATCAAAAAACTGACTTTACCAGTGTGTTTTCTGGTAAAAATTAGCATAGAATGAATTTGAGATGACGTTTCTAGCTTTAGAAATAACGAAGTTGGGTTTCCAGGCCCAGCTGCTCGCGCAGCTGGTAACTTTCTTAGTTTTTCACTTAGACCCCCCAAGTTGCACCTCGTTTTCGACTAATTTGGGGTCGCTGATTCCGAATCCGCACACGAAATTGACCTACTTCCTTCTCTTGTCCCATTTTTTACGATTTCAGACTTAAAATATAGCAATTTTGGCTGTAACTCAGTTAGTTTAGGTGATATCAAAAAACTGACTTTACCAGTGTATTTTCTGGTAAAAATTAGCATAGAATGAATTTGAGATGACGTTTCTAGCTTTAGAAATAACGAAGTTGGGTTTCCAGGCCCAGCTGCTCGCGCAGCTGGTAACTTTCTTAGTTTTTCACTTAGACCCCCCAAGTTGCACCTCGTTTTCGACTAATTTGGGGTCGCTGATTCCGAATCCGCACACGAAATTGACCTACTTCCTTCTCTTGTCCCATTTTTTACGATTTCAGACTTAAAATATAGCAATTTTGGCTGTAACTCAGTTAGTTTAGGTGATATCAAAAAACTGACTTTACCAGTGTATTTTCTGGTAAAAATTAGCATAGAATGAATTTGAGATGACGTTTCTAGCTTTAGAAATAACGAAGTTGGGTTTCCAGGCCCAGCTGCTCGCGCAGCTTGTAACTTTCTTAGTTTTTCACTTAGACCCCCCAAGTTGCACCTCGTTTTCGACTAATTTGAGGTCGCTGATTCCGAATCCGCACACCAAATTCACCTACTTCCTTCTCTTGTCTAATTTTTTACGATTTTTTACTTAAAATATAGCAATTTTGGCCGTAACTCAGTTAGTTTAGGTGATATCAAAAAACTGACTTTACTAGTGTATTTTCTGGTAAAAATTAGCATAGAATGAATTTGAGATGACGTTTCTAGCTTTAGAAATAACGAAGTTGGGTTTCCGGGCCCAGCTGCTCGCGCAGCTGGTAACTTTCTTAGTTTTTCACTTAGACCCCCCAAGTTGCACCTCGTTTTCGACTAATTTGGGGTCGCTGATTCCGAATCCGCACACCAAATTCACCTACTTCCTTCTCTTGTCCCATTTTTTACGATTTCAGACTTAAAATATAGCAATTTTGGCTGTAACTCAGTTAGTTTAGGTGATATCAAAAAACTGACTTTACCAGTGTATTTTCTGGTAAAAATTAGCATAGAATGAATTTGAGATGACGTTTCTAGCTTTAGAAATAACGAAGTTGGGTTTCCAGGCCCAGCTGCTCGCGCAGCTTGTAACTTTCTTAGTTTTTCACTTAGACCCCCCAAGTTGCACCTCGTTTTCGACTAATTTGAGGTCGCTGATTCCGAATCCGCACACCAAATTCACCTACTTCCTTCTCTTGTCTAATTTTTTACGATTTTTTACTTAAAATATAGCAATTTTGGCCGTAACTCAGTTAGTTTAGGTGATATCAAAAAACTGACTTTACTAGTGTATTTTCTGGTAAAAATTAGCATAGAATGAATTTGAGATGACGTTTCTAGCTTTAGAAATAACGAAGTTGGGTTTCCGGGCCCAGCTGCTCGCGCAGCTGGTAACTTTCTTAGTTTTTCACTTAGACCCCCCAAGTTGCACCTCGTTTTCGACTAATTTGGGGTCGCTGATTCCGAATCCGTACACCAAATTCACCTACTTCCTTCTCTTGTCTAATTTCTTACGATTTTTTACTTAAAATATAGCAATTTTGGCTGCAACTCAGTTAATTTAGGTGATATCAAAAAACCGACTTTACCAGTGTATTTTCTGGTAAAAATTAACATAGAATGAATTTGAGATGACGTTTCTAGCTTTAGAAATAACGAAGTTGGGTTTCCGGGCCCAGCTGCTCGCGCAGCTGGTAACTTTCTTAGTTTTTCACTTAGACCCCCCAAGTTGCACCTCGTTTTCGACTAATTTGGGGTCGCTGATTCCGAATCCGCACACCAAATTCACCTACTTCCTTCTCTTGTTCCATTTTTTACGATTTTTTACTTAAAATATAGTAATTTTGGCTGTAACTCAGTTAGTTTAGGTGATATCAAAAAACCGACTGTACCAGTGTATTTTCTGGTAAAAATTAACATAGAATGAATTTGAGATGACGTTTCTAGCTTTAGAAATAACGAAGTTGGGTTTCTCACGTAGATTTCGAATTTGACAGTCAAAATGGCGTCCACGTCCGCCATTTTGAATTTTTCGTAAAAAAAACGATTATGCACCTCATTTTAAAGGGAATTTCACGTAGATTTCGAATTTGACATCCAAAATGGCGTCCACGTCCGCCATTTTGAATTTTTGGTCAAAAAACTATTATGCACCTCATTTTAAAGGGAATTTCACGTAGATTTCGAATTTGACAGTCAAAATGGCGTCCACGTCCGCCATTTTGAATTTTTCGTAAAAAAACGATTATGCACCTCATTTTAAAGGGAATTTCACGTAGATTTCGAATTTGACAGTCAAAATGGCGTCCACGGCCGCCATTTTGAATTTTTGGTCAAAAAACTATTATGCACCTCATTTTAAAGGGAATTTCACGTAGATTTCGAATTTGACAGTCAAAATGGCGTCCACGTCCGCCATTTTGAATTTTTGCTCAAAAAACAATTATGCACCTTATTTTAAAGGGAATTTTGCGTAGATTCAGATTCTTTCTGTTTCAGTGACGGCGTGGCGTCGCAGACCAAGTCGTTGTTCGTCATTTTGCAGGAAATCGCCGAAAAACGGACAGGCGCACTGTTCGATGGAACCAAAGCCGCCCTGGATTATCCCCACTGCACGCCCCTGACCAATGAGGCGCTTTATTATCGTCACGTGTTTGAAAAACAATATGGCGGCATGGCGGATAGTTTTTTGCCGTATTTTTGGATGCCTCGCTGGTCCGAGGGGGTCACGGACCCCTCAGCCCGCTTTATTAAACACTACGCCACTGGTCATTAAAATTGAATTTTTCCACGAAAATTGGGTTTTAATTGAAAAATTTATTAAACCAATCTTGTAGAACGTGAAATTCCCTACAATTTCCTTTCTATTCAATTTTTTTCTAACTCAACAACTAACCGAGTTATGGAGGTTTAAAGTTAAGTGGAGTCGCTTAAGCATTTTTGTGCAACCGCACTGTTTTTGCTCCCCAACTTCTTTAGGAAACTGTTTACGACAAAAATGCTTAGAAACGATCTTGTAGAGCATGAAATTCCCTACAATTTCCTTTCTATTCAATTTTCCTCTAACTCAACAACTAACCGAGTTATGGAGGTTTAAAGTTAAGTGGAGTCGCTTAAGCATTTTTGTGCAACCGCACGGTTTTTGCTCCCCAACTTCTTTAGGAGACCGTTTACGACAAAAATGCTTAGAAACGATCTTGTAGAGCGTGAAATTTCCTACAATTTCCTTTCTATTCAATTTTCCTCTAACTTAACAACTAACCGAGTTATGGAGGTTTAAAGTTGTGTGGAGTCGCTTAAGCATTTTTGTGCAACCGCACGGTTTTTGCTCCGCAACTTCTTTAGGAGACCGTTTACGACAAAAATGCTAAGAAGCGATCTTGTAGAGCGTGAAATTCCCTACAATTTCCTTTCTATTCAATTTTCTTCTAACTTAACAACTAACCGAGTTATGGAGGTTTAAAGTTGTGTGGAGTCGCTAAAGCATTTTTGCGCAACCGCACGGTTTTTGCTCCCCAACTTCTTTAGGAGACCGTTTACGACAAAAATGCTTAGAAACGATCTTGTAGAGCGTGAAATTCCCTACAATTTCCTTTCTATTCAATTTTCCTCTAACTTAACAACTAACCGAGTTATGGAGGTTTAAAGTTAAGTGGAGTCGCTTAAGCATTTTTGTGCAACCGCACGGTTTTTGCTCCCCAACTTCTTTAGGAGACCGTTTACGACAAAAATGCTTAGAAACGATCTTGTAGAGCATGAAATTCCCTACAATTTCCTTTCTATTCAATTTTCTTCCAGCTTAACAACTAACCGAGTTATGGAGGTTTAAAGTTGTGTGGAGTCGCTTAAGCATTTTTGTGCAACCGCACGGTTTTTGCTCCGCAACTTCTTTAGGAGACCGTTTACGACAAAAATGCTAAGAAGCGATCTTGTAGAGCGTGAAATTCCCTACAATTTCCTTTCTATTCAATTTTCTTCTAACTTAACAACTAACCGAGTTATGGAGGTTTAAAGTTAAGTGGAGTCGCTTAAGCATTTTTGCGCAACCGCACGGTTTTTGCTCCCCAACTTCTTTAGGAGACCGTTTACGACAAAAATGCTTAGAAACGATCTTGTAGAGCGTGAAATTCCCTACAATTTCCTTTCTATTCAATTTTCTTTTATCTTAACAACTAACCGAGTTATGGAGGTTAAAAGTTAAGTGGAGTCGCTTAAGCATTTTTGTGCAACCGCACGGTTTTTGCTCCGCAACTTCTTTAGGAGACCGTTTACGACAAAAATGCTTAGAAACGATCTTGTAGAGCGTGAAATTCCCTACAATTTCCTTTCTATTCAATTTTCTTTTATCTTAACAACTAACCGAGTTATGGAGGTTTAAAGTTGTGTGGAGTCGCTAAAGCATTTTTGCGCAACCGCACGGTTTTTGCTCCCCAACTTCTTTAGGAGACCGTTTACGACAAAAATGCTTAGAAACGATCTTGTAGAGCGTGAAATTCCCTACAATTTCCTTTCTATTCAATTTTCTTCTAACTTAACAACTAACCGAGTTATGGAGGTTTAAACTTGTGTGGAGTCGCTAAAGCATTTTTGTGCAACCGCACGGTTTTTGCTCCCCAACTTCTTTAGGAAACTGTTTACGACAAAAATGCTTAGAAACGATCTTGTAGAGCGTGAAATTCCCTACAATTTCCTTTCTATTCAATTTTCTTCTAACTTAACAACTAACCGAGTTATGGAGGTTTAAAGTTGTGTGGAGTCGCTAAAGCATTTTTGCGCAACCGCACGGTTTTTGCTCCCCAACTTCTTTAGGAGACCGTTTACGACAAAAATGCTTAGAAACGATCTTGTAGAGCGTGAAATTCCCTACAATTTCCTTTCTATTCAATTTTCCTCTAACTTAACAACTAACCGAGTTATGGAGGTTTAAAGTTAAGTGGAGTCGCTTAAGCATTTTTGTGCAACCGCACGGTTTTTGCTCCCCAACTTCTTTAGGAGACCGTTTACGACAAAAATGCTTAGAAACGATCTTGTAGAGCATGAAATTCCCTACAATTTCCTTTCTATTCAATTTTCTTCTAACTCAACAACTAACCGAGTTATGGAGGTTTAAACTTGTGTGGAGTCGCTAAAGCATTTTTGCGCAACCGCACGGTTTTTGCTCCCCAACTTCTTTAGGAGACCGTTTACGACAAAAATGCTTAGAAACGATCTTGTAGAGCATGAAATTCCCTACAATTTCCTTTCTATTCAATTTTCCTCTAACTTAACAACTAACCGAGTTATGGAGGTTTAAAGTTAAGTGGAGTCGCTTAAGCATTTTTGTGCAACCGCACGGTTTTTGCTCCCCAACTTCTTTAGGAGACCGTTTACGACAAAAATGCTAAGAAGCCATCTTGTAGAGCATGAAATTCCCTACAATTTCCTTTCTATTCAATTTTCTTCCAGCTTATCAACTAACCGAGTTATGGAGGTTTAAAGTTAAGTGGAGTCGCTTAAGCATTTTTGCGCAACCGCACGGTTTTTGCTCCCCAACTTCTTTAGGAGACCGTTTACGACAAAAATGCTTAGAAACGATCTTGTAGAGCGTGAAATTCCCTACAATTTCCTTTCTATTCAATTTTCTTTTATCTTAACAACTAACCGAGTTATGGAGGTTTAAAGTTGTGTGTGGAGTCGCTAAAGCATTTTTGCGCAACCGCACGGTTTTTGCTCCCCAACTTCTTTAGGAGACCGTTTACGACAAAAATGCTAAGAAGCAATCTTGTAGAGCATGAAATTCCCTACAATTTCCTTTCTATTCAATTTTCCTCTAACTTAACAACTAACCGAGTTATGTAGGTTTAAAGTTGTGTGTGGAGTCGCTAAAGCATTTTTGCGCAACCGCACGGTTTTTGCTCCCCAACTTCTTTAGGAGACCGTTTACGACAAAAATGCTAAGAAGCAATCTTGTAGAGCGTGAAATTCCCTACAATTTCCTTTCTATTCAATTTTCTTTTATCTTAACAACTAACCGAGTTATGGAGGTTTAAAGTTGTGTGGAGTCGCTAAAGCATTTTTGCGCAACCGCACTGTTTTTGCTCCCCAACTTCTTTAGGAGACCGTTTACGACAAAAATGCTTAGAAACGATCTTGTAGAGCGTGAAATTCCCTACAATTTCCTTTCTATTCAATTTTCTTTTATCTTAACAACTAACCGAGTTATGGAGGTTTAAAGTTGTGTGTGGAGTCGCTAAAGCATTTTTGCGCAACCGCACGGTTTTTGCTCCCCAACTTCTTTAGGAGACCGTTTACGACAAAAATGCTAAGAAGCAATCTTGTAGAGCATGAAATTCCCTACAATTTCCTTTCTATTCAATTTTCCTCTAACTTAACAACTAACCGAGTTATGTAGGTTTAAAGTTGTGTGTGGAGTCGCTAAAGCATTTTTGCGCAACCGCACGGTTTTTGCTCCCCAACTTCTTTAGGAGACCGTTTACGACAAAAATGCTAAGAAGCAATCTTGTAGAGCGTGAAATTCCCTACAATTTCCTTTCTATTCAATTTTCTTTTATCTTAACAACTAACCGAGTTATGGAGGTTTAAAGTTGTGTGGAGTCGCTAAAGCATTTTTGCGCAACCGCACTGTTTTTGCTCCCCAACTTCTTTAGGAGACCGTTTACGACAAAAATGCTTAGAAACGATCTTGTAGAGCGTGAAATTCCCTACAATTTCCTTTCTATTCAATTTTCTTCTAACTCAACAACTAACCGAGTTATGGAGGTTTAAACTTGTGTGGAGTCGCTAAAGCATTTTTGCGCAACCGCACGGTTTTTGCTCCCCAACTTCTTTAGGAGACCGTTTACGACAAAAATGCTTAGAAACGATCTTGTAGAGCGTGAAATTCCCTACAATTTCCTTTCTATTCAATTTTCTTCTAACTTAACAACTAACCGAGTTATGGAGGTTTAAATTTGTGTGTGGAGTCGCTAAAGCATTTTTGCGCAACCGCACGGTTTTTGCTCCGCAACTTCTTTAGGAGACCGTTTACGACAAAAATGCTTAGAAGCGATCTTGTAGAGCATGAAATTCCCTACAATTTCTTTTCTATTCAATTTTCCTCTAACTTAACAACTAACCGAGTTATGGAGGTTTAAAGTTAAGTGGAGTCGCTAAAGCATTTTTGCGCAACCGCACGGTTTTTGCTCCCCAACTTCTTTAGGAGACCGTTTACGACAAAAATGCTAAGAAGCAATCTTGTAGAGCATGAAATTCCCTACAATTTCCTTTCTATTCAATTTTCTCGTAGCTTCACAACTAACCGAGTTATGGAGGTTTAAATTTGTGTGTGGAGTCGCTAAAGCATTTTTGCGCAACCGCACGGTTTTTGCTCCGCAACTTCTTTAGGAGACCGTTTACGACAAAAATGCTTAGAAGCGATCTTGTAGAGCGTGAAATTCCCTACAATTTCTTTTCTATTCAATTTTCCTCTAACTTAACAACTAACCGAGTTATGGAGGTTTAAAGTTAAGTGGAGTCGCTAAAGCATTTTTGTGCAACCGCACGGTTTTTGCTCCGCAACTTCTTTAGGAGACCGTTTACGACAAAAATGCTTAGAAACGATCTTGTAGAGTGTGAAATTCCCTACAATTTCCTTTCTATTCAATTTTCTCGTAGCTTATCAACTAACCGAGTTATGGAGGTTTAAAGTTGTGACAGTTGCAGTGACATTTATTTGTTTTTTTTTTTTTCTCAATTTGACAGTTGTGCTAATCAAACAGCTGATCCATTTTCAAGATGGCGGCATCGACCACGTGACTGGCCGGAAATCGTAACGGACTCGACGGTCTTCGCGTCTGCGCCTGCCTAACGACATTTGACAGTTGGCTGTCATTTGGTCTGGAAAATGTCAGCTGTCAAAAATTCGAAATTTGACATTTGACGTTTTTACTTACTTTTTGACGGTTTTACGCATTTTTTCCTGTTCGTTTGACAGTTCTCTTTTATTCGCCAGTTTCGAATCTGCTGCGGTGGCATCATCGGGGATTTCGTCCGACATTTTGAGGTTACGATGACGTAATTGCTCGTTTTCCGACTCCAGTAACGCGATACGACTCTAAAACGCAATATTTTCTGAAAGCTCACTTTCTAAGCAATCTTTTCTTTTCCGTGACATTTTGACGTCAACTGTCAAATAAGCGAGTTATTTGAGGTCAAAGCGACAAGTGTCAAAAAATCAGTGTTTTTTTTTAATTAGCGACTTTGACGTCCTCTAGCGGCCAAACCGACCAACCAATCACGTGATTTGATCATATATTCTGAAAGCTGACAATTTGGGCTACATTTTTGTTTCAATGACATTTCGACGTCAACTGTCAAATAAGCGAGTTATTCCAGGTCAAAGCGACAAGTGTCAAAAAATCAGTGTTTTTTTTTATTTAGCGACTTTGACGTCCTCTAGCGGCCAAACCGACCAACCAATCACGTGATTTGATCATATATTCTGAAAGCTGACACTTTGGGCTACATTTTTGTTTCAATGACATTTTGACGTCAACTGTCAAATAAGCGAGTTATTCGAGGTCAAAGCGACAAGTGTCAAAAAATCAGTGTTTTTTTTTATTTAGCGACTTTGACGTCCTCTAGCGGCCAAACCGTCCAACCAATCACGTGATTTGATCATATATTCTGAAAGCTGACACTTTGGGCTACATTTTTGTTTCAATGACATTTTGACGTCAACTGTCAAATAAGCGAGTTATTCCAGGTTAAAGCGACAAGTGTCAAAAAATCAGTGTTTTTTTTTATTCAGCGACTTTGACGTCCTCTAGCGGCCAAACCGACCAACCAATCACGTGATTTGATCATATATTCTGAAAGCTGACACTTTGGGCTACATTTTTGTTTCAATGACATTTCGACGTCAACTGTCAAATAAGCGAGTTATTCAATGCCAAAGTAAAAAGTGTCAAAATTAGTTTGACGTGAAAACTCTGTTGTCTTTGACGCCCTCTAGCGGCCAAACGACTAAACCGATTAACTTAAGCGACCATATTTTCTGAAAGCTGACACTCTGGGCTACATTTTTGCTTCAGTGACATTTCGACGTCAACTGTCAAATAAGCGAGTTATTCAAGGCCAAAATGAAAAGTGTCAAAATAAGTTTGAGGTAAAAACTCTGTTGATTTTGACGCCCTCTAGCGGCCAAACGACTAAACCGATTAACTTAAGCGGACATATTTTCTGAAAGCTGACATTTCAGGCTACATTTTTGCTTCAATGACATTTTGACGTCAGCTGTCAAATAAGCGAGTTATTCAATGCCAAAATGAAAAGTGTCAAAATAAGTTTGAGGTGAAAACCTTGTTGACTTTGACGTCCTCTAGCGGCCAAACGACTAAACCGATTAACTTAAGCGGCCATATTTTCTGAAAGCTGGCACTATGGGCTACATTTTTGCTTCAATGACATTTCGACGTCAACTGTCAAATAAGCGAGTTATTTGACGTTAAAGCAAGGAGTGTCACAGTACAAGTCAGGTTTGACAGGGATGGCTTTAACGCCCTCTAGCGGCCAAACCGACCAACCAATCACATGATTTGATCATATATTCTGAAAGCTGACACTTGGGGCTACATTTTTGTTTCAATGACATTTCGACGTCAACTGTCAAATAACGGAGTTATTTGAAAAAAATGTGGTTTACCTGATAGTGACATTCACGCTCAAATCCACTCCTCCAGCCCTCCTCACGACGCTCCACCAAATCTTTGAGGTACTTGACGGTGTTGAGGAGTCTCTCCATCTCACTCCTACTCAAATAACCTCAAAAAAACCTCAAAAATAGCAACTTACGGTGTGAGGAGGTAGAGTTGGCTGTATTTTCGTGCCAGGCACTCAAATTGCCTCCTCAAAGCCTCCATTTCCACGCAGGAGGGACAGATGGCGCCCTCCCACGTTTGCACTCCTCTCTCCCGTATTTCAATCATCCTCTTTCCCGCGGCCTCATTGTATTTCATGCTAATGTAGGCCTCTTTCAGCCTCACGAAAACCTCCTGGTTCTCTTTGAGAAAATTGAGTTTTTTCTCCATTTTTGAGGATTTTTTCCTCTCCTCCAACAATCTGAAACCACGAGGAGGTTGAGGAGGTTGAGTGAGGGTGGCCTCACACTTACTCCTCCCTCAGCAGCCTCAATTGGTGGTCTTGGAGGTGGAGTTGCTCGCGCAACTCCACCTCCCCCTGGAGGGGGGAGGTGAGGTCCTCCAGGTCGGTGAGGCTGGAGTGGTCGGTGAGGACGTCCCCCGAGTACCTTGTAGTGTCTGCACCTCACTCACTCAAAAAAAAACCTCAAAAATTACTCAAAAACTTACCATCCTCACTGTAAGGGTTTGGGAGGGTTTTTGAGGGTAACGATGAATTTTCTTGAGGTAATTCCGGTTGCATGATTGATTTTGAGTGCGCGCGCAATGAACGGTTTGACGGTAATTTGACAGTTTCTGACACTGTGGTGACAGTGTCAAAAATTGTGCTGGTTGACACCTGTTGCTTTAACCTCGAATAACTCGCTTATTTGACAGTTGACGTCGAAATGTCATTGAAGCAAAAATGTAGCCCAAAGTGTCAGCTTTCAGAAAATACCATCAAACCATGTGATTGGTTAGTCGGTTTGGCCGCTAGAGGGCGTCAAAGTTTCACTAAATAAAAAAAACACTGATTTTTTGACACGTGTCTCTTTGAGCTCGAATAACTCGCTTATTTGACAGTTGACGTTAAAATGTCATTGAAACAAAAATGTAGCCCAAAGTGTCAGCTTTCAGAATATATGATCAAATCACGTGATTGGTTGGTCGGTTTGGCCGCTAGAGGGCGTCAAAGTTTCACTAAATAAAAAAAACAGTGATTTTTTGACACTTGTCGCTCTAACCTCGAATAACTCGCTTATTTGACAGTTGACGTCGAAATGTCATTGAAACAAAAATGTAGCCCAAAGTGTCAGCTTTCAGAATATATGATCAAATCACGTGATTGGTTAGTCGGTTTGGCCGCTAGAGGGCGTCAAAGTTTCACTAAATAAAAAAAACACTGATTTTTTGACACTTGTCGCTCTAACCTCGAATAACTCGCGTATTTGACAGCTGACGTCAAAATGTCATTGAAGCAAAAATGTAGCCCAAAGTGTCAGCTTTCAGAAAATACCATCAAACCATGTGATTGGTTAGTCGGTTTGGCCGCTAGAGGGCGTCAAAGTTTCACTAAATAAAAAAAAACAGTGATTTTTTGACACTTGTCGCTCTAACCTTGAATAACTCGCTTATTTGACAGTTGACGTCGAAATGTCATTGAAACAAAAATGTAGCCCAAAGTGTCAGCTTTCAGAAAATATGACCGCTTAAGTTAATCGGTTTGGTCGTTTGGCCGCTAGAGGGCGTCAAAGTCGCTAAATAAAAAAAAAACACTGATTTTTTGACACTTGTCGCTCTAACCTCGAATAACTCGCTTATTTGACAGTTGACGTCAAAATGTCATTGAAACAAAAATGTAGCCCAAAATGTCAGCTTACAGAATATATGATCAAATCACGTGATTGGTTAATCGGTTTGGCCGCTAGAGGGCGTCAAAGTGACTAAATAAAAAAAAACAATGATTTTTTGACACTTGTCGCTTTGACCTTGAATAACTCGCTTATTTGACAGCTGACGTCAAAATGACATAGAAGCAAAAATGTAGCCCAAAGTGTCAGCTTTCAGAAAATATCCCCGCACGAATTGATCGGTTTGACGGTGGGGCCGCTAGAGGGCGTCAAAGTTAAGAACCACTTTTCCTCTAATAACACTCAGAATTGACACATTTATTGGTACCAAACGTCAAAAAATTGACAACAAAACGACACTACACTAAATCGGTCAGTTGTTTGCTATGGAAATGCGTCGATAGCCTCGTCCAGTACCAGCTGTTGCCCGCCAGGGTACTCCACCGGTACCATAACGACCATCGGTTGTTTGACGTCACTTTCCGTTGGGTTCCGGTTCAGGAACGGTACCCGTTGGTTCCATTGTTGCCACCACTGATTGAACCCGGTTCCCACCTGTTCCGTGAACTGGTTCCAACCGGTTCCGATCGTTTGGAACATGTTTGGAACGTTGATTTGAATTGGCAACCATGGAACCTGTTGAATCAGCTGACCGACGAAATCGAACGGACCACGGTACCCGTTTGGGTTCCGGAGGCCTGGTTGGAGTGACGTCACCCTGAAAAATGGATAGCCAATGAAACGAGCTTTCGATTGACGTAAAAATGTTGATGGGTTAGTTGGACGGTTTGGCCGCTAGAGGGCGTCAAAGTTGACCTATCAATTTTAGTGCACTTTTCTGTTCAAACTTAAATTACTCGCTTATTTGGGACACTTTCTATAGACTTTTATATGTCAATGGATAGCCAATGAAACGAGCTTTCCAATGACGTAAAAATGTTGATGGGTTAATGGCACGGTTTGGCCGCCAGAGGGCGTCAAAGTTAATCAATGTTTTCTGTACATTTTTAGTGCACTCTTTCGTTCAAACCTAAATAACTCGCTTATTTTTGGCACTTTTGATGGAGTTTTATACGTCAATGGATAGCCAATGAAACGAGCTTTCCATTGACGTAAAAATGTTGATGGGTTAGTTGAACGGTTTGGCCGCTAGAGGGCGTCAAAGTTAATCAATGTTTTCTGTACATTTTTAGTGCACTCTTTCGTTCAAACCTAAATAACTCGCTTATTTTTGGCACTTTTGATGGAGTTTTATATGTCAATGGATAGCCAATGAAATAAGCTTTCCATTGACGTAAAAATGTTGATGGGTTAATGGCACGGTTTGACCGCTAGAGGGCGTCAAAGTTAATCAATGTTTTCTGTACATTTTTAGTGCACTCTTTCGTTCAAACCTAAATAACTCGCTTATTTCTGGCACTTTTGATGGAGTTTTATATGTTAATGGATAGCCAATGAAACGAGCTTTCCATTGACGTAAAAATGTTGATGGGTTAGTTGAACGGTTTGGCCGCTAGAGGGCGTCAAAGTTTCACTAAATAAAAAAAAACAGTGATTTTTTGACACTTGTCGCTCTAACCTTGAATAACTCGCTTATTTGACAGTTGACGTCGAAATGTCATTGAAACAAAAATGTAGCCCAAAGTGTCAGCTTTCAGAAAATATGACCGCTTAAGTTAATCGGTTTGGTCGTTTGGCCGCTAGAGGGCGTCAAAGTCGCTAAATAAAAAAAAAACACTGATTTTTTGACACTTGTCGCTCTAACCTCGAATAACTCGCTTATTTGACAGTTGACGTCAAAATGTCATTGAAACAAAAATGTAGCCCAAAATGTCAGCTTACAGAATATATGATCAAATCACGTGATTGGTTAATCGGTTTGGCCGCTAGAGGGCGTCAAAGTGACTAAATAAAAAAAAACAATGATTTTTTGACACTTGTCGCTTTGACCTTGAATAACTCGCTTATTTGACAGCTGACGTCAAAATGACATAGAAGCAAAAATGTAGCCCAAAGTGTCAGCTTTCAGAAAATATCCCCGCACGAATTGATCGGTTTGACGGTGGGGCCGCTAGAGGGCGTCAAAGTTAAGAACCACTTTTCCTCTAATAACACTCAGAATTGACACATTTATTGGTACCAAACGTCAAAAAATTGACAACAAAACGACACTACACTAAATCGGTCAGTTGTTTGCTATGGAAATGCGTCGATAGCCTCGTCCAGTACCAGCTGTTGCCCGCCAGGGTACTCCACCGGTACCATAACGACCATCGGTTGTTTGACGTCACTTTCCGTTGGGTTCCGGTTCAGGAACGGTACCCGTTGGTTCCATTGTTGCCACCACTGATTGAACCCGGTTCCCACCTGTTCCGTGAACTGGTTCCAACCGGTTCCGATCGTTTGGAACATGTTTGGAACGTTGATTTGAATTGGCAACCATGGAACCTGTTGAATCAGCTGACCGACGAAATCAAACGGACCACGGTACCCGTTTGGGTTCCGGAGGCCTGGTTGGAGTGACGTCACCCTGAAAAATGGATAGCCAATGAAACGAGCTTTCGATTGACGTAAAAATGTTGATGGGTTAGTTGGACGGTTTGGCCGCTAGAGGGCGTCAAAGTTGACCTATCAATTTTAGTGCACTTTTCTGTTCAAACTTAAATTACTCGCTTATTTGGGACACTTTCTATAGACTTTTATATGTCAATGGATAGCCAATGAAATAAGCTTTCCATTGAAGTAAAAATGTTGATGGGTTAATGGCACGGTTTGGCCGCCAGAGGGCGTCAAAGTTAATCAATGTTTTCTGTACATTTTTAGTGCACTCTTTCGTTCAAACCTAAATAACTCGCTTATTTCTGGCACTTTTGATGGAGTTTTATATGTCAATGGATAGCCAATGAAATAAGCTTTCCATTGACGTATAAAAGTTTGTAGGTTAGTTGGACGGTTTGGCCGCTAGAGGGCGTCAAAGTTAATCAATGTTTTCTGTACATTTTTAGTGCACTCTTTCGTTCAAACCTAAATAACTCGCTTATTTCTAGCACTTTTGATGGAGTTTTATATGTCAATGGATAGCCAATGAAACGAGCTTTCCATTGACGTATAAAAGTTTGTAGGTTAGTTGGACGGTTTGGCCGCTAGAGGGCGTCAAAGTTAATCAATGTTTTCTGTACATTTTTAGTGCACTCTTTCGTTCAAACCTAAATAACTCGCTTATTTCTGGCACTTTTGATGGAGTTTTATACGTCAATGGATAGCCAATGAAATAAGCTTTCCATTGACGTAAAAATGTTGATGGGTTAGTTGAACGGTTTGGCCGCTAGAGGGCGTCAAAGTTAATCAATGTTTTCTGTACATTTTTAGTGCACTCTTTCTCTGTTTTGAGTGGTACCGACCTGGTGGATGGTACCACGACGGGTACCAGCACGATATCTTTGCCGTTTCGAGCGGAAGGAGCGCTGCAGGCACCACGAAACGTGCTTCCGAACACAAGAACCACCAGAACCACCGCGGTACCACTTGATGGTACCATTTTTTTTTTTTTTACTAAGAACCGTTCGCCGACCGCGATTAATCTAGACTGAAGACGATTTTCATTTGTTTTTACAACCTAATTGCATTTTAAACGGGTTCCTAACGGTACCATTTTACCCGAATACGGTCGTACATACATTTAGTACAGTTTTCCTTAAAAAAACACCCTAAATGTACGAATTTTCGTACATTTTTCTAGGTCATCGGAAAGAGGACACTCTGGGCTACAAATTCAGTTAAATGACATTTTGACGTATCTGTCAAAATAACTGAGTTACAGCAAGTCAAACTGACGGGAGTTTCAATTTGACAGAATCAAGCGCATTGAAAGTTTCCACGTGCAAAAACTCGCTTATTTGACACTTTTCTGACAAACACGTAATCTGACAAGTTGTCAAGGACAGTCAGGGCTACAAATTCAGTTAAATGACATTTTGACGTATCTGTCATAATAACCGAGTTACAGCAGGTCAAATTGACGGGAGCTTCAATTTGACAGAATCAAGCGCATTGAAAGTTTCCACGCGCAAAAACTCGCTTATTTGACACTTTTCTGACAAACACGTAATCTGACAAGTTGTCGAGAACAGTCGGGGCTACAAATTCGGTTAAGTGACATTTTGACGTATCTGTCAAAATAACCGAGTTTTGGGATGTCAAACTGTCACCTACCTGTCAGCGTTTCGGTTACGGATAAAACAGCGTTTCGCCCGTTGGGCGGGCCTCCTCATAGTCGAACCGGTCAAAATTGGGCGGCACCGTGGTGGACGGGTGGAACAGGGCCATTTCCATGGGCGTCAAAGTGTACGTTGGGCGGTCGTAAGTGGACGGGCGGCTCAGATCCTCGTAAACGTAGGCGGATTGGGCGGACTGGATTTTTTGCACGAAAAACTCCAAAATGGGCGGAAACTTGCTCACCGTGGCCACTGGAAGGTATAATTTGACAGGTGACGTCACGTTTACGCCCATCGAAACTGTCAAATTTGACGGAAAACTGACGGCTGTCACTGAACTGTCACAGTGACGTAGACACGTCAAAACTGTCACAATTACGACGAGACGCGGCATTGTTGACCGGTCGGAAGATTAATCAAGACTGCCATGAGAGAAAGTGTGCCAAAATGAGGTAAAAGTGACTGTGTAAACGTTGCCTTAATTAGCGTTTACCGTGCAGCTTTGACGCCCTCTAGCGGCCAAACGGTGCAATCGATTAACTTAAGCGGCCATATTTTCTGAAAGCTCACACTTTGGGCTACATTTTTGTTTCAGTGACATTTTGACGTCAACTGTCAAATAAGCGAGTTATTCAGTGACAAAGAGACAAGTGTCAAGAAAACAGTGTTTTTGTCGTCTATAGTGGCTTTGACGTCCTCTAGCGGCCAAACCGACCAATCAATCACGTGATTTGATCATATTTTCTGAAAGCTGACACTTTGGGCTACATTTTTGTTTCAATGTCATTTTGACGTCAACTGTCAAATTAGCGAGTTATTCGAGGTCAAAGCGACAAGTGTCAAAAAATCAGTGTTTTTTTTTTATTTAGTGACTTTGACGCCCTCTAGCGGCTAAACCGACTAACCAATCACGTGATTTGATCATATATTCTGTAAGCTGACACTTTGGGCTATCTTTTACCTTCAGTGACATTTTGACGTCAACTATCAAATAAGCGAGTTATTCGGAGACAAGTGTCAAAAAATCAGTGTTTTTTTTTATTTAGCGACTTTGACGCCCTCTAGCGGCCAAACCTACCAACCAATCACGTGATTTAATCATATATTCTGAAAGCTGACACTTTGGGCTACATTTTTGTTTCAATGTCATTTTGACGTCAACTGTCAAATAAGCGAGTTATTCGAGGTCAAAGCGACAAGTGTCAAAAAATCACTGTTTTTTTTATTTAGTGAAACTTTGACGCCCTCTAGCGGCCAAACCGACCAACCAATCACGTGATTTGATCATATTTTCTGAAAGCTGACACTTTGGGCTACATTTTTGTTTCAGTGACATTTCGACGTCAACTGTCAAATAAGCGAGTTATTCAGAGACAAAGCAAAAAGTGTCCAAAAATGTTGGTCTGGAAATTTAGATCAACTTTGACGCCCTCTAGCGGCCTAACGGTGCAACCGATTAACTTAAGCGGCCATATTTTCTGAAAGCTGACACTTTGCGCTACATTTTTGCTTCAATGACATTTTCCTGTCAACTGTCAAATAAGCGAGTTATTCAAGGTTAAAGCAAAAAGTGTCCAAAAATGTTGGTCTGGAAATTTAGGTCAACTTTGACGCCCTCTAGCGGCCGAACGGTGCAACCGATTAACTTAAGCGGCCATATTTTCTGAAAGCTGACACTTTGGGCTACATTTTTGCTTCAATGACATTTTCCTGTCAACTGTCAAATAAGCGAGTTATTCAAGGTCAAAGCAAAAAGTGTCCAAAAATGTTGGTCTGGAAATTTAGGTCAACTTTGGCGCCCTCTAGCGGCCAAACCCTACCGCTAACCAATCAACTTTTTTATATCAATGGAAAGCCCATTTCATTGGCTATCCATCGACGTATAAATATCCACACCTTGACAGTCAAATAAGGGAGTTATACGGGTTCAAACGAAACACTGTCATTTTTACCTGATAGTTGTGTCAATACAGTGTCAATCGCTCGAACGTCAATAATTATCGCGTGACAGCTGTCAAATCATCAAATCATGTCCCAGTGACATCTGGGCGGATCGGAGGAGTGCTGCAGCCCTCAAAAAATGGGCAACGTCCTCTTTCCATGCGCGGAGAGGGGGGAGAGCGTCATCAACCTCTCCGAGAGTTGCGTGGACCGTTTGATGAGGGAGGAGAGGGAGTGTGAGTGGATTTTTGCTCATTTTTGAGGAGTTTTTGAGTTGATTTTGAGCGTAGCCGGCAGAAAAACGGCCTCGGACGACCTCAATTTGCCTCAAAACGTCACAGAACAAGAGTGGATGATGAGGCTGAAGTGTTTGGACGACGCCCACTCGAACGAGTACGGTTTGACTGTCAATTGTTTCAACAAAATGGCGGACGAGGTGGAAGGTAGTTTAGAGCCGGTACGGCCTCAAGTGTGCCACGGCGAGGAAGTAAGTATTGATTTTCCTTGAGAAACTAGCCGCTAGAGGAGGGTGAGGGGGGGATTGTGGGTGGTGCAACTTTGACGCCCTCTAGCGGCCAAACCGACCAAGCAATCACGTGATTTGATCATATTTTCTGAAAGCTGACACTTTGGGCTACATTTTTGCTTCAATGACATTTTCCTGTCAACTGTCAAATAAGCGAGTTATTCAAGGTCAAAGCAAAAAGTGTCCAAAAATGTTGGTGTGGAAAGTTTCGGTCAACTTTGACGCCCTCTAGCGGCCTAACGGTGCAACCGATTAACTTAAGCGGCCATATTTTCTGAAAGCTGACACTTTGGGCTACATTTTTGCTTCAATGACATTTTCCTGTCAGCTGTCAAATAAGCGAGTTATTCAAGGTCAAAGCAAAAAGTGTCCAAAAATGTTGGTCTGGAAAGTTTCGGTCAACTTTGACGCCCTCTAGCGGCCTAACGGTGCAACCGATTAACTTAAGCGGCCATATTTTCTGAAAGCTGACACTTTGCGCTACATTTTTGCTTCAATGACATTTTCCTGTCAACTGTCAAATAAGCGAGTTATTCAAGGTCAAAGCAAAAAGTGTCCAAAAATGTTGGTGTGGAAAGTTTCGGTCAACTTTGACGCCCTCTAGCGGCCTAACGGTGCAACCGATTAACTTAAGCGGCCATATTTTCTGAAAGCTGGCACTTTGGGCTACATTTTTGCTTCAATGACATTTTCCTGTCAACTGTCAAATAAGCGAGTTATTCAAGGTCAAAGCAAAAAGTGTCCAAAAATGTTGGTGTGGAAAGTTTCGGTCAACTTTGACGCCCTCTAGCGGCCTAACGGTGCAACCGATTAGCTTAAGCGGCCATATTTTCTGAAAGCTGACACTTTGGGCTACATTTTTGCTTCAATGACATTTTCCTGTCAACTGTCAAATAAGCGAGTTATTCAAGGTCAAAGCAAAAAGTGTCCAAAAATGTTGGTCTGGAAATTTAGGTCAACTTTGACGCCCTCTAGCGGCCTAACGGTGCAACCGATTAACTTAAGCGGCCATATTTTCTGAAAGCTGACACTATGGGCTACATTTTTGCTTCAATGACATTTTCCTGTCAACTGTCAAATAAGCGAGTTATTCAAGGTCAAAGCAAAAAGTGTCCAAAAAATTTTTTTTTTTTTTACTTAGATTGTCCATTGTTTGAAGAAACACTCGTGCTGTCCGATTCGTTGCAAACCTTCGATGGATCAGTACATTGACTGCGTGGACACGTTGCGCATCAATATCGTCAAGGAACAGGTGGAAAATGAGCGCAAGGAGAAACGGAAAGAGGATCAGGAGATTGTGGAGAAATTCTTGAAAAACGAAAGTTAATACATCATTTTTCGGGTCGATTTGTGGTTTTTTTCGAAATTTTTTTGCCATTGCCGGGTAGAGCAGTGAATCCTAAACATTTTTGCTCTCTTTCAAAATTTTCGTATCTCTAACCGTTTTTGAGTTATTTAGCAAAATCGGTTTCTTGAAAACTTTGACCCAAATTGTCAAAATGGACCCTAAAATTTTCAAAATGTAATAACTCCGCCATTTTTCAAGTTACAGGGTGCGCAAACCACTCAAATTAAAGCTTTTTGAGTGCTCTTTCCTGTCATATCAAACACTTGGGTGGTTTCAATCAAATATATACAGGGTGGCCCAAAATAGAGTGTTTGGTCACTTTGGTGCCCTTTTAGATACCTTTAGGGGCTCGAATTGGTTTGCAAAAACACAGTACCAGATTCTACGCTTGATTTAGAACATTTTTGCCCTCTTGGAAAATTTTCGTATCTCTCACCGTTTTCGAGATATTTAACAAAAACCAGTTGCACGCCATTTTGACCTAACCTAACCTAAAATTTTCAAAATGTAATAACTCCGCCATTTTTCAAGTTACAGAATGCGCAAACCACTCAAATTAAAGCTTTTCGAGTGCTCTTTCCTGTCATACCACTCACTCGAACGGTTTTTGTCCAGTATATACAGGGTGTGGCAAATTAGAGGGTTGGGTTGTATTTTTGGCCCCTGGAGGCCCTCAGGGGCTTCGCCCCCTTTTCAAACTTACTCAGCCAGATTCTACGGGCAATTCTGATCAATTTTGCTCTCTTTCAAAATTTTCGTATCTCTCACCGTTTTCGAGATATTTAACAAAAACCAGTTGCACGCCATTTTGACCTAACCTAACCTAAAATTTTCAAAATGTAATAACTCCGCCATTTTTCAAGTTACAGGATGCGCAAACCACTCAAATTAAAGCTTTTTGAGTGCTCTTTCCTGTCATATCAAACACTTGGGTGGTTTCAATCAAATATATACAGGGTGGCCCAAAATAGAGTGTTTGGTCACTTTGGTGCCCTTTTAGGTACCTTTAGGGGCTCGAATGGGTTTGCAAAAACACAGTACCAGATTCTACGCTCAATTTAGAATATTTTTTTAGCTCTCTTTCAAAATTTTCGTATCTCTCACCGTTTTCGAGATATTTACGAAAAACCAGTTGCACGCCATTTTGACCTAACCTAACCTAAAATTTTCAAAATGTAATAACTCCGCCATTTTTCAAGTTACAGGATGCGCAAACCACTCAAATTAAAGCTTTTCGAGTGCTCTTTCCTGTCATACCACTCACTCGAACGTTTTTTGTCCAGTATATACAGGGTGTGGCAAATTAGAGGGTTGGTTTGTATTTTTGGCCCCTGGAGGCCCTTAGGGGCTTGGCCCCCTTTTCAAACTTACTCACCCAGATTCTACGGGCAATTCTGATTAATTTTGCTCTCTTGGAAAATTTTCGTATCTCTCACCGTTTTTGAGATATTTAACAAAAACCAATTTTTGCATTGTTGCCTTTTAAAACGTTGCCACGTTGCCGCGTGTACGTTTTTCGAGGAAATTCCCAGTAAAACCACTTTGTTACATTGGAGCACATGTCCATTTATTTTAAAATTGGGGATTTTTATTAAATTTTTTTAATTTTGACATTTGACAGATTTTTTAATTTTTTCACTGTTTTAGGGGCCCAGTCCGGCCCTGATTTTTCGTAATAATGCCGACGGGATAGTCGAAGGCGTAGAAAAATCCCTTGGGCGGCCCTGTAGTCTGTTCGTCCTCGCCAGGGACGTACCGGCCCTCGTTGTCCGGATTGTAGGAACCGTCGTCTTCGGGCAGGGCCGGACCTGGAAAATTCCAAAAAAAAAAATTATTTTTTTTTGTTCCACCCTGTACCAGTCCCCTACTGACCGCTTGGTTGCTGCACCTGCTGGACGTAAGCGGTCCGCTGCACCGTAGCGGCTGAAAAATGTTTTTTAACCTCACTATTTTGCCATTTTTTGATTTGGCCAACTTTGACGCCCCCTAGCGGCCGAACCGGGTAATTAACCACCCAATTTTAGTACGTCAATGGAAAGCTTATTTCATTGGCTATCCATTGACCTATAACACTCTATACAGGGTGTCACAAATAAGCGAGTTATTTCAGTTTGAACGACTGGGTGTACAAAAAAAGTGCCAAACAATAAACTAGTTTTTCGTAAATATCTCGAAAACGGTGAGAGATACGAAAATTTTGAAAGAGAGCAAAAATGTTCTAAATCAAGCGTAGAATCTGGTACTGTGTTTTTGCAAACCCATTTGAGTCCCTAAAGGTACCTAAAAGGGCACCAAAGTGACCCAACACTCTATTTTGGGCCACCCTGTATATATTTGATTGAAACCACCCAAGTGTCTGATATGACAGGAAAGAGCACTCAAAAAGCTTTATTTTGAGTGGTTTGCGCACCCTGTAACTTGAAAAATGGCGGAGTTATTAAATTTTGAAAATTTTGGGGGCCATTTTGGTCAAAATGACATGCAACTGGTTTTTGCTAAATATCTCGAAAACGGTTAGAGATACGAAAATTTTGAAAGAGAGCAAAATTAATCAGAATTGCCCGTAGAATCTGGTTGAGTAAGTTTGAAAAGGGGGCAAAGCCCCTAAGAGCCTCCAGGGGCCGAAAATACAACCCAACCCTCTAATTTGCCACACCCTGTATATACTGGACAAAAACCGTTCGTGTGAGTGGTATGACAGGAAAGAGCACTCAAAAAGCTTTAATTTGAGTGGTTTGCGCACCCTGTAACTTGAAAAATGGCGGAGTTATTACATTTTGAAAATTTTGGGGGCCATTTTGGTCAAAATGGCGTTCAACTGGTTTTTGTTAAATATCTCGAAAACGGTGAGAGATACGAAAATTTTGAAAGAGAGCAAAAATGTTATAAATCAAGCGTAGAATCTGGTACTGTGTTTTTGCAAAACAATTCGAGCCCCTAAAAGTACCTAAAAGGGCACCAAAGTGACCTAACACTCTATTTTGGGCCACCCTGTATATATTTGATTGAAACCACCCAAGTGTTTGATATGACAGGAAAGAGCACTCAAAAAGCTTTAATTTGAGTGGTTTGCGCACCCTGTAACTTGAAAAATGGCGGAGTTATTACATTTTGAAAATTTTAGGGGCCATTTTGGTCAAAATGGCGTGCAACTGGTTTTTGTTAAATATCTCGAAAACGGTTAGAGATACGAAAATTTTGAAAGAGAGCAAAAATGTTCTAAATTGAGCGTAGAATCTGGTACTGTATTTTTGCAAACCAATTCGAGCCCCTAAAAGTACCTAAAAGGGCACCAAAGTGACCTAACACTCTATTTTGGGCCACCCTGTATATATTTGTTTGAAACCACCCAAGTGTTTGATATGACAGGAAAGAGCACTCAAAAAGCTTTAATTTGAGTGGTTTGCGCACCCTGTAACTTGAAAAATGGCGGAGTTATTACATTTTGAAAATTTTAGGGGCCATTTTGGTCAAAATGGCGTGCAACTGGTTTTTGTTAAATATCTCGAAAACGGTTAGAGATACGAAAATTTTGAAAGAGAGCAAAAATGTTCTAAATCAAGCGTAGAATCTGGTACTGTGTTTTTGCAAACCCATTCGAGCCCCTAAAGGTACCTAAAAGGGCACCAAAGTGACCTAACACTCTATTTTGGGCCACCCTGTATATATTTGTTTGAAACCACCCAAGTGTTTGATATGACAGGAAAGAGCACTCAAAAAGCTTTAATTTGAGTGGTTTGCGCACCCTGTAACTTGAAAAATGGCGGAGTTATTACATTTTGAAAATTTTTGGGTCCGTTTTGACAATTTGGGTCAAAGTTTTCAAGAAACCGATTTTGCTAAATAACTCAAAAACGGTTAGAGATACGAAAATTTTGCAGGAGAGCAAAAATGTGGTAAATTAAGTGCCAAATCGAGGGGCGTCACTTTGAAAATTTTCCAAAATGGTTTACTACCTGTTTGGTAGGTGGGGGCAGCGGCTGAAAAAAAAAAAAAAAAAAAATTTCCTAAAAACGAATTTTTTTTTTTTTTGGTGCGTTACCGGGTCGTTGGGCGGCTAGTGTGGGCGGCTGGGTGGCAAAAAAGGCCGCCCGTTCCCTTTGACCTTGAACTGACAACGGCCCAGTGGCGTACTGGCCCTCGCTGTTGTACGGATTTCTGCGCAACAATATTTTTTAATAATTAATTTTTCTTTGCCAAATTGTCAAGAAAAATCGTTTTTCTTGACATTTTTATGAAAATATGGCTCCTCCACCAAACTGTCAAGAAAATATAATATTCAATTTATTTTTGACAAATTGTCAAGAAAAACTAATTTTCTTGACATTTTAATGAAATATAGTTTCTCCACCAAACTGTCAAGAAAAATATAATATTTACATTTTTTTTGTCAATTTGCCAAGAAAAACGATTTTTCTTGACATTTTTATGAAAATATGGCTCCTCCACCAACCTGTCAAGAAAATATAATATTCAATTTTTTTTTTTGCCAAATTGTCAAGAAAAATCGTTTTTCTTGACATTTTTATGAAAATATGGCTCTCCCACCAAACTGTCAAGAAAAATATAATATTTACATTTTTTTTGTCAATTTGCCAAGAAAAAGGATTTTTCTTTCGACATTTTAATGAAAATATGGCTCCTCCACCAAACGGTCAAGAAAATATAATATTCAATTTATTTTTGACAAATTGTCAAGAAAAATTGTTTTTCTTGACATTTTTATGAAAATATGGCTCTCCCACAAAACTGTCAAGAAAAATATCATAATTAATTTTTTTTGCCAAATTGTCAAGATAAACGATTTTTTTTTGACATTTTAAGTAAATATAGCTTCTCCACCAAACTGTCAAGAAAAATACAATATTTAATTTTTTTGCCAAATTGTCAAAAAAAAAACCGGTTTTTCTTGACATTTTAATGTTTTTGACATTTGGCCATTTTTTTGGCTCCTTCATCAAATTGTCAAGAATAATATAATATTTACATTTTTTTTGTCAAGTTGCCAAGAAAAACGATTTTTCTTTCGACATTTTAATGAAAATATGGCTCCTCCACCAACCTGTCAAGAAAATATAATATTCAATTTTTTTTTTTGCCAAATTGTCAAGAAAAATCGTTTTTCTTGACATTTTTATGAAAATATGGCTCCTCCACCAAACTGTCAAGAAAAATATTATAATTAATTATTTTTGCCAAATTGTCAAGATAAACGATTTTTTTTGACATTTTAAGTAAATATAGTTTCTCCACCAAACTGTCAAGAAAATATAATATTCAATTTTTTTTTTGCCAAATTGTCAAGAAAAACTAATTTCCTTGACATTTTAATGAAATATAGTTTCTCCACCAAACTGTCAAGAAAAATATAATATTTACATTTTTTTTGTCAAGTTGCCAAGAAAAACGATTTTTCTTTCGACATTTTAATGAAAATATGGCTCCTCCACCAAACTGTCAAGAAAATCTAATATTCAATTTATTTTTGACAAATTGTCAAGAAAAATCGTTTTTCTTGACATTTTTATGAAAATATGGCTCTCCCACAAAACTGTCAAGAAAAATATCATAATTAATTTTTTTTGCCAAATTGTCAAGAAAAACTAATTTCCTTGACATTTTAATGAAATATAGTTTCTCCACCAAACTGTCAAGAAAATATAATATTCAATTTTTTTTTTGCCAAATTGTCAAGAAAAACTAATTTCCTTGACATTTTAATGAAATATAGTTTCTCCACCAAACTGTCAAGAAAATATAATATTCAATTTTTTTTTTGCCAAATTGTCAAGAAAAACTAATTTCCTTGACATTTTAATGAAATATAGTTTCTCCACCAAACTGTCAAGAAAATATAATATTCAATTTTTTTTTTGCCAAATTGTCAAGAAAAACTAATTTCGTTGACATTTTAATGAAATATAGTTTCTCCACCAAACTGTCAAGAAAAATATAATATTTACATTTTTTTTGTCAAGTTGCCAAGAAAAACGATTTTTCTTTCGACATTTTAATGAAAATATGGCTCCTCCACCAAACTGTCAAGAAAATCTAATATTCAATTTATTTTTGACAAATTGTCAAGAAAAATCGTTTTTCTTGACATTTTTATGAAAATATGGCTCTCCCACAAAACTGTCAAGAAAAATATCATAATTAATTTTTTTTGCCAAATTGTCAAGAAAAACTAATTTCCTTGACATTTTAATGAAATATAGTTTCTCCACCAAACTGTCAAGAAAATATAATATTCAATTTTTTTTTTGCCAAATTGTCAAGAAAAACTAATTTCCTTGACATTTTAATGAAATATAGTTTCTCCACCAAACTGTCAAGAAAATATAATATTCAATTTTTTTTTTGCCAAATTGTCAAGAAAAACTAATTTCCTTGACATTTTAATGAAATATAGTTTCTCCACCAAACTGTCAAGAAAATATAATATTCAATTTTTTTTTTGCCAAATTGTCAAGAAAAACTAATTTCCTTGACATTTTAATGAAATATAGTTTCTCCACCAAACTGTCAAGAAAAATATAATATTTACATTTTTTTTGTCAAGTTGCCAAGAAAAACGATTTTTCTTTCGACATTTTAATGAAAATATGGCTCCTCCACCAAACTGTCAAGAAAATCTAATATTCAATTTATTTTTGACAAATTGTCAAGAAAAATCGTTTTTCTTGACATTTTTATGAAAATATGGCTCTCCCACAAAACTGTCAAGAAAAATATCATAATTAATTTTTTTTGCCAAATTGTCAAGAAAAACTAATTTCCTTGACATTTTAATGAAATATAGTTTCTCCACCAAACTGTCAAGAAAATATAATATTCAATTTTTTTTTTGCCAAATTGTCAAGAAAAACTAATTTCCTTGACATTTTAATGAAATATAGTTTCTCCACCAAACTGTCAAGAAAATATAATATTCAATTTTTTTTTTGCCAAATTGTCAAGAAAAACTAATTTCCTTGACATTTTAATGAAATATAGTTTCTCCACCAAACTGTCAAGAAAATATAATATTCAATTTTTTTTTTGCCAAATTGTCAAGAAAAACTAATTTCGTTGACATTTTAATGAAATATAGTTTCTCCACCAAACTGTCAAGAAAAATATAATATTTACATTTTTTTTGTCAAGTTGTCAAGAAAAACGATTTTTCTTTCGACATTTTTATGAAAATATGGCTCTCCCACAAAACTGTCAAGAAAAATATCATAATTAATTTTTTTTGCCAAATTGTCAAGAAAAACTAATTTCCTTGACATTTTAATGAAATATAGTTTCTCCACCAAACTGTCAAGAAAATATAATATTCAATTTTTTTTTTGCCAAATTGTCAAGAAAAACTAATTTCCTTGACATTTTAATGAAATATAGTTTCTCCACCAAACTGTCAAGAAAATATAATATTCAATTTTTTTTTTGCCAAATTGTCAAGAAAAACTAATTTCCTTGACATTTTAATGAAATATAGTTTCTCCACCAAACTGTCAAGAAAATATAATATTCAATTTTTTTTTTGCCAAATTGTCAAGAAAAACTAATTTCCTTGACATTTTAATGAAATATAGTTTCTCCACCAAACTGTCAAGAAAATATAATATTCAATTTTTTTTTTGCCAAATTGTCAAGAAAAACTAATTTCGTTGACATTTTAATGAAATATAGTTTCTCCACCAAACTGTCAAGAAAAATATAATATTTACATTTTTTTTGTCAAGTTGTCAAGAAAAACGATTTTTCTTTCGACATTTTTATGAAAATATGGCTCTCCCACAAAACTGTCAAGAAAAATATCATAATTAATTTTTTTTGCCAAATTGTCAAGAAAAACTAATTTCCTTGACATTTTAATGAAATATAGTTTCTCCACCAAACTGTCAAGAAAATATAATATTCAATTTTTTTTTTGCCAAATTGTCAAGAAAAACTAATTTCCTTGACATTTTAATGAAATATAGTTTCTCCACCAAACTGTCAAGAAAATATAATATTCAATTTTTTTTTTGCCAAATTGTCAAGAAAAACTAATTTCCTTGACATTTTAATGAAATATAGTTTCTCCACCAAACTGTCAAGAAAATATAATATTCAATTTTTTTTTTGCCAAATTGTCAAGAAAAACTAATTTCCTTGACATTTTAATGAAATATAGTTTCTCCACCAAACTGTCAAGAAAATATAATATTCAATTTTTTTTTTGCCAAATTGTCAAGAAAAACTAATTTCGTTGACATTTTAATGAAATATAGTTTCTCCACCAAACTGTCAAGAAAAATATAATATTTACATTTTTTTTGTCAAGTTGCCAAGAAAAACGATTTTTCTTTCGACATTTTAATGAAAATATGGCTCCTCCACCAAACTGTCAAGAAAATCTAATATTCAATTTATTTTTGACAAATTGTCAAGAAAAATCGTTTTTCTTGACATTTTTATGAAAATATGGCTCTCCCACAAAACTGTCAAGAAAAATATCATAATTAATTTTTTTTGCCAAATTGTCAAGAAAAACTAATTTCCTTGACATTTTAATGAAATATAGTTTCTCCACCAAACTGTCAAGAAAATATAATATTCAATTTTTTTTTTGCCAAATTGTCAAGAAAAACTAATTTCCTTGACATTTTAATGAAATATAGTTTCTCCACCAAACTGTCAAGAAAATATAATATTCAATTTTTTTTTTGCCAAATTGTCAAGAAAAACTAATTTCCTTGACATTTTAATGAAATATAGTTTCTCCACCAAACTGTCAAGAAAATATAATATTCAATTTTTTTTTTGCCAAATTGTCAAGAAAAACTAATTTCCTTGACATTTTAATGAAATATAGTTTCTCCACCAAACTGTCAAGAAAAATATAATATTTACATTTTTTTTGTCAAGTTGCCAAGAAAAACGATTTTTCTTTCGACATTTTAATGAAAATATGGCTCCTCCACCAAACTGTCAAGAAAATCTAATATTCAATTTATTTTTGACAAATTGTCAAGAAAAATCGTTTTTCTTGACATTTTTATGAAAATATGGCTCTCCCACAAAACTGTCAAGAAAAATATCATAATTAATTTTTTTTGCCAAATTGTCAAGAAAAACTAATTTCCTTGACATTTTAATGAAATATAGTTTCTCCACCAAACTGTCAAGAAAATATAATATTCAATTTTTTTTTTGCCAAATTGTCAAGAAAAACTAATTTCCTTGACATTTTAATGAAATATAGTTTCTCCACCAAACTGTCAAGAAAATATAATATTCAATTTTTTTTTTGCCAAATTGTCAAGAAAAACTAATTTCCTTGACATTTTAATGAAATATAGTTTCTCCACCAAACTGTCAAGAAAATATAATATTCAATTTTTTTTTTGCCAAATTGTCAAGAAAAACTAATTTCGTTGACATTTTAATGAAATATAGTTTCTCCACCAAACTGTCAAGAAAAATATAATATTTACATTTTTTTTGTCAAGTTGTCAAGAAAAACGATTTTTCTTTCGACATTTTTATGAAAATATGGCTCTCCCACAAAACTGTCAAGAAAAATATCATAATTAATTTTTTTTGCCAAATTGTCAAGAAAAACTAATTTCCTTGACATTTTAATGAAATATAGTTTCTCCACCAAACTGTCAAGAAAATATAATATTCAATTTTTTTTTTGCCAAATTGTCAAGAAAAACTAATTTCCTTGACATTTTAATGAAATATAGTTTCTCCACCAAACTGTCAAGAAAATATAATATTCAATTTTTTTTTTGCCAAATTGTCAAGAAAAACTAATTTCCTTGACATTTTAATGAAATATAGTTTCTCCACCAAACTGTCAAGAAAATATAATATTCAATTTTTTTTTTGCCAAATTGTCAAGAAAAACTAATTTCCTTGACATTTTAATGAAATATAGTTTCTCCACCAAACTGTCAAGAAAATATAATATTCAATTTTTTTTTTGCCAAATTGTCAAGAAAAACTAATTTCGTTGACATTTTAATGAAATATAGTTTCTCCACCAAACTGTCAAGAAAAATATAATATTTACATTTTTTTTGTCAAGTTGTCAAGAAAAACGATTTTTCTTTCGACATTTTTATGAAAATATGGCTCTCCCACAAAACTGTCAAGAAAAATATCATAATTAATTTTTTTTGCCAAATTGTCAAGAAAAACTAATTTCCTTGACATTTTAATGAAATATAGTTTCTCCACCAAACTGTCAAGAAAATATAATATTCAATTTTTTTTTTGCCAAATTGTCAAGAAAAACTAATTTCCTTGACATTTTAATGAAATATAGTTTCTCCACCAAACTGTCAAGAAAATATAATATTCAATTTTTTTTTTGCCAAATTGTCAAGAAAAACTAATTTCCTTGACATTTTAATGAAATATAGTTTCTCCACCAAACTGTCAAGAAAATATAATATTCAATTTTTTTTTTGCCAAATTGTCAAGAAAAACTAATTTCCTTGACATTTTAATGAAATATAGTTTCTCCACCAAACTGTCAAGAAAATATAATATTCAATTTTTTTTTTGCCAAATTGTCAAGAAAAACTAATTTCCTTGACATTTTAATGAAATATAGTTTCTCCACCAAACTGTCAAGAAAATATAATATTCAATTTTTTTTTTGCCAAATTGTCAAGAAAAACTAATTTCGTTGACATTTTAATGAAATATAGTTTCTCCACCAAACTGTCAAGAAAAATATAATATTTACATTTTTTTTGTCAAGTTGCCAAGAAAAACGATTTTTCTTTCGACATTTTAATGAAAATATGGCTCCTCCACCAAACTGTCAAGAAAATCTAATATTCAATTTATTTTTGACAAATTGTCAAGAAAAATCGTTTTTCTTGACATTTTTATGAAAATATGGCTCTCCCACAAAACTGTCAAGAAAAATATCATAATTAATTTTTTTTGCCAAATTGTCAAGAAAAACTAATTTCCTTGACATTTTAATGAAATATAGTTTCTCCACCAAACTGTCAAGAAAATATAATATTCAATTTTTTTTTTGCCAAATTGTCAAGAAAAACTAATTTCCTTGACATTTTAATGAAATATAGTTTCTCCACCAAACTGTCAAGAAAATATAATATTCAATTTTTTTTTTGCCAAATTGTCAAGAAAAACTAATTTCCTTGACATTTTAATGAAATATAGTTTCTCCACCAAACTGTCAAGAAAATATAATATTCAATTTTTTTTTTGCCAAATTGTCAAGAAAAACTAATTTCCTTGACATTTTAATGAAATATAGTTTCTCCACCAAACTGTCAAGAAAAATATAATATTTACATTTTTTTTGTCAAGTTGCCAAGAAAAACGATTTTTCTTTCGACATTTTAATGAAAATATGGCTCCTCCACCAAACTGTCAAGAAAATCTAATATTCAATTTATTTTTGACAAATTGTCAAGAAAAATCGTTTTTCTTGACATTTTTATGAAAATATGGCTCTCCCACAAAACTGTCAAGAAAAATATCATAATTAATTTTTTTTGCCAAATTGTCAAGAAAAACTAATTTCCTTGACATTTTAATGAAATATAGTTTCTCCACCAAACTGTCAAGAAAATATAATATTCAATTTTTTTTTTGCCAAATTGTCAAGAAAAACTAATTTCCTTGACATTTTAATGAAATATAGTTTCTCCACCAAACTGTCAAGAAAATATAATATTCAATTTTTTTTTTGCCAAATTGTCAAGAAAAACTAATTTCCTTGACATTTTAATGAAATATAGTTTCTCCACCAAACTGTCAAGAAAATATAATATTCAATTTTTTTTTTGCCAAATTGTCAAGAAAAACTAATTTCGTTGACATTTTAATGAAATATAGTTTCTCCACCAAACTGTCAAGAAAAATATAATATTTACATTTTTTTTGTCAAGTTGTCAAGAAAAACGATTTTTCTTTCGACATTTTTATGAAAATATGGCTCTCCCACAAAACTGTCAAGAAAAATATCATAATTAATTTTTTGTGCCAAATTGTCAAGATAAACGATTTTTTTTGACATTTTAAGTAAATATAGCTTCTCCACCAAACTGTCAAGAAAAATACAATATTTAATTTTTTTGCCAAATTGTCAAAAAAAAAAACCGGTTTTTCTTGACATTTTAATGTTTTTGACATTTGGCCATTTTTTTGGCTCCTTCATCAAATTGTCAAGAAAAATATAATATTTACATTTTTTTTGTCAAGTTGCCAAGAAAAACGATTTTTTCTTGACATTTTAATGAAAATATGGCTCCTCCACCACACTGTCAAGAAAATATACTATTCAATTTATTTTTGACAAATTGATATAAGTAAATATAGCTTCTCCACCAAACTGTCAAGAAAAATACAATATTTAATTTTTTTGCTAATTTTTGTCAAAAAAAAAAACGCTTTTTCTTGACATTTTAATGTTTTTTGTCTCCTTCATCAAATTGTCAAGAAAAATATCAAATTTTTTTTGACGTTGGAACCGGAAGTGGAACCTACCGAACCGGATGTTGGTTCCGTTCCGCTTCCGCTTGCCACCGTTTGAGGAACGCTTCCTTGGCCTCCTTGACCTCGGGCAGATCCTCAATTTGCTGAGGCAGAATGTCTGGAATGTTGTCGATTTGATGGAATCCCGTTCCGTCGTCCCAATATTCCACCTGTTTCGAAAAAAAAACTTTGACGCCCTCTAGCGGCCAAACCGTGCCATTAACCTACAAGTTTTTATACGTCAATGGAAAGCTTATTTCATTGGCTATCCATTGATGTATAAAAGTCTATAAAAAGTGCCAGAAATAAGCGAGTTATTTAGGTTTGAACGAAAGAGTGCACTAAAAATGTACAGAAAACATTGATTAACTTTGACGCCCTCTGGCGGCCAAACCGTGCCATTAACCCATCAACATTTTTACGTCAATGGAAAGCTTATTTCATTGGCTATCCATTGACGTATAAAACTCCATCAAAAGTGCCAGAAATAAGCGAGTTATTTAGGTTTGAACGAAAGAGTGCACTAAAAATGTACAGAAAACATTGATTAACTTTGACGCCCTCTAGCGGCCAAACCATGCCATTAACCCATCAACATTTTTACGTCAATGGAAAGCTTATTTCATTGGCTATCCATTGACGTATAAAAGTCTATAAAAAGTGTCCCAAATAAGTGAGTAATTTAAGTTTGAACAGAAAAGTGCACTAAAATTGATAGGTCAACTTTGACGCCCTCTAGCGGCCAAACCGTCCAACTAACCTACAAACTTTTATACGTCAATGGAAAGCTTATTTCATTGGCTATCCATTGACGTATAAAAGTCTATAAAAAGTGTCCCAAATAAGTGAGTAATTTAAGTTGAAACAGAATACGTACGCGAATTTCCTGGCCGGCACCGTTGACGTAATTATAGGCCCCCTTCAGGTTTCCTCCTGGTTTTTTCTGTTCGTTCTTTGCTATATCGGGTACCTGGTACCCGTACAGGTACCCGCCCACACCGTCCTGGCCGTGGTACTGTTTGGCCAGGTAAATGTCCTCCAGGACATTGTGGGGTTCCTGACCTAAATTTTCAAAAAAAAAATCAAATTTTTTGGATTTTTTTTTTTGGAATTTGGTACCCAAAAACCGTACCGCCGGTACGTTCGAATCGATTTTCGGGGCGTACTTCAACGTTTGGTCCTGTTGCTCGATCAGATTTTGAGCGTCGTTTGGTTCCAGGTCGACCAGTCGCACTTCCTCCCCTCGAACTGCACCCAAAACCACCGCAATCTGCAAGTTACTCGAACTGAGTGACGGATACGGGCAAACTGACGTGAAAAATGGATTCCCCGACCCCAAATTAGTCGAAAACGAGTACCATCAAGCCTGGGCTAGCTCAAACCAAAATGGCGGAAATTGCAAATGGAGCCGCGCGGACGCCATTTTGATTTTTTTCAAAAAATTCGAGTTTGTACTCGTTTTCTACTAAATCGAGGACGGGGAATTCAATGGTGACATTTGTTTTTTCGTAACTTTTTTGTAAACCTAAATTTCCATTAAATACTAAATTTCTCGAACTGGGTGACAGATACTGTCAAACTGACTTGAAAAATGGATTCCCCGACCCCAAATTAGTCGAAAACGAGTACCATCAAGCCTGGGGTATCTCTTTTCAAAATGGCGGAAATTGCAAATGGAGCCGCGCGGACGCCATTTTGATTTTTTTCAAAAAATTTGAGTTTGTACTCGTTTTCTACTAAATCGAGGACGGGGAATTCAGTGGTGACGTTTGTTTTTACGTAACTCCTACCCAGAAGCGAGAAAGTCAAGTTTCTCGAACTGGGTGCTAGATAGAGTCAAACTAACAATGAAAATGAATTCTCCGACCCCAAATTAGCCGAAAACGAGTATAAACTCGCCTGGGTTATTTCAAATCTTGCAAAAGGGCGTCCCTACGGCAAAAAGGGCGGCAAACGTTATTTTAACCGATTTAAACGAATGAGTAGTCGTTTTTGACTAAATCGGGGTCGGGAAATTGAATGGTGTGGTCAGTTTTATTGTAACTGCCACCATGACTTGGAAAACTGCAGTTTTCTCAGGCCCTGAACGAGATACCACAAAACTGACTGCAGGAATGAATTCCCCGACCCCAAATTAGTCGAAAACGAGTACCATCAAGCCTGGGCTAGCTCAAACCAAAATGGCGGAAATTGCAAATGGAACCGCGCGGACGCCATTTTGATTTTTTTCAAAAAATTCGAGTTTGTACTCGTTTTCTACTAAATCGAGGACGGGGAATTCAGTGGTGACGTTTGTTTTTACGTAACTCCTACCCAGAAGCGAGAAAGTCAAGTTTCTCGAACTGGGTGCTAGATAGAGTCAAACTAACAATGAAAATGAATTCTCCGACCCCAAATTAGCCGAAAACGAGTATAAACTCGCCTGGGTTATTTCAAATCTTGCAAAAGGGCGTCCCTACGGCAAAAAGGGCGGCAAACGTTATTTTAACCGATTTAAACGAATGAGTAGTCGTTTTTGACTAAATCGGGGTCGGGGAATTGAATGGTGTGGTCAGTTTTATTGTAACTGCCACCATGACTTGGAAAACTGCAGTTTTCTCAGGCCCTGAACGAGATACCACAAAACTGACTGCAGGAATGAATTCCCCGACCCCAAATTAGTCGAAAACGAGTACCATCAAGCCTGGGCTAGCTCAAACCAAAATGGCGGAAATTGCAAATGGAACCGCGCGGACGCCATTTTGATTTTTTTCAAAAAATTCGAGTTTGTACTCGTTTTCTACTAAATCGAGGACGGGGAATTCAGTGGTGACGTTTGTTTTTACGTAACTCCTACCCAGAAGCGAGAAAGTCAAGTTTCTCGAACTGGGTGCTAGATAGAGTCAAACTAACAATGAAAATGAATTCTCCGACCCCAAATTAGCCGAAAACGAGTATAAACTCGCCTGGGTTATTTCAAATCTTGCAAAAGGGCGTCCCTACGGCAAAAAGGGCGGCAAACGTTATTTTAACCGATTTAAACGAATGAGTAGTCGTTTTTGACTAAATCGGGGTCGGGGAATTGAATGGTGTGGTCAGTTTTATTGTAACTGCCACCATGACTTGGAAAACTGCAGTTTTCTCAGTCCCTGAACGAGATATTACAAAACTGACTGCAGGAATGAATTCCCCGACCCCAAATTAGTCGAAAACGAGTACCATCAAGCCTGGGCTAGCTCAAACCAAAATGGCGGAAATTGCAAATGGAACCGCGCGGACGCCATTTTGATTTTTTTCAAAAAATTCGAGTTTGTACTCTTTTTCGACTAAATCGAGGACGGGGAATTCAGTGGTGACGTTTGTTTTTACGTAACTCCTACCCAGAAGCGAGAAAGTCAAGTTTCTCGAACTGGGTGCTAGATACGGACAAACTGACTTCGAAAATGGATTCCCCGACCCCAAATTAGCCGAAAACGAGTATAAACTCGCCTGGGTTATTTCAAATATTGCAAAAGGGCGTCCCTACGGCAAAAAGGGCGGCAAACGTTAATTTTAACCGATTTAAACGAATGAGTAGTCGTTTTTGACTAAATCGGGGTCGGGGAATTGAATGGTAACGTCAGTTTTATTGTAACTGCTACCATAACCTAGAAAACTGCAATTTTACAAACACTCACCAGGACCGTACTAAGTATCCGCATGATTAGCATCAAAAATTTCACTTTTTAAGTCACGTCACCACTCTGATGTAACCGGAAGGTCGATTATCGACTAAAATTATTGAAAATAAACACATTTAAGTGTTGTTTAGCCATTTATAGGCCGACCTTCCCCCCCCTGGCCCCCCTCGAGCGACTCATCTTCAAAGATGCTGGCCGAAACGGATCTGCGATTTCAAGGTAAGTGGGTTTTTCGAAGCCCTCTAGCGGCCAAACGGTGCAACCGATCCGGTCGCGTTATGGCATTTTCGGAAAGCTTAGAGTGTGGGCTATCGTTTTGTTTCAGTGACATTTCGCTGTATGTCCTCAAATAAGGGAGTTATGCGCGGTCAAAGGGTTGAGTGTCCCCGAGGGGGGACACTCAACTTTGACGCCCTCTAGCGGGCAAACCGCGTAACCAATCGATGCGTGTAGGCATATTTTTGGAAAGCTGACACTCAGGGCTACATTTTTGTTTCAGTGACGTTTTGCCGTCAAGTGTCAAATAAGCAAGTTATTCAAGGTCAAACGTCTCGGGGTCTTTGTGAGTGGGATTTTTTCCGGAAATTTGAATTTTTTTTGATTAATGGGATTATTTAGGAATTATTTACATTTTCGATCGATCTGGCAACCTTGAAGGCAAACCAGAATGCGGATTTTACATTGTTTTGGTCAAAAATTACGACTTGTTTACTGAAAAACTACGGAATTGGTTAATTTTAAACCGGATGACGTAATGGTCGTTTAAATGTATACGTATATAACTTTGACAGGTCATGAATCTGTCAATTTTTAGGTTATGACAGTGAAACTTTAGGTTAGGTTAGGCGAAACTTTCTGAGGTTAATTTGTAATTTTTTTCAAAATTTTTCCATTGTTTGTTTGACCGCCAGGGGGCGTTTTAAGTTTTGTTGCACTCACGTCGTTCAATCGTAAATAACTCGCTTATTTGACAGTTGACGTCCAAATGTCACTGAAACAAAAATGTAGTCCAAAGTGTCAGCTTTCAGAAAATATGATTTAATTATGTGATTGGTTGGACGGTTTGGCCGCTAGAGGACGTCAAAGTCTCACTAAATAAAACAAAAACTGATTTTTTGACACTTGTCGCTTTGACCTCGAATAACTCGCTTATTTGACAGTTGACGTCAAAATGTCATTGAAACAAAAATGTAGCCCAAAGTGTCAGCTTTCAGAAAATATGATTTAATCACGTGATTGCTTGGTCGGTTTGGCCGCTAGAGGGCGTCAAAGTCACTAAATAAAAAAAATCACTGATTTTTTGACACTTGTCGCTTTGACCTCGAATAACTCGCTTATTTGACAGTTGACGTCAAAATGTCACTGAAATAAAAATGTAGCCCAAAGTGTCAGCTTACAGAATATATGATTAAATCACGTGATTGGTTGGACGGTTTGGCCGCTAGAGGACGTCAAAGTCACTATAGATGACAAAAACACTGTTTTCTTGACATTTGTCTCTGAATAACTCGCTTATTTGACAGTTGACGTCAAAATGTTACTGAAGCAAAAATGTAGCCCAAAGTGTCAGCTTACAGAATATATGATCAAATCATGTGATTGGTTGGTCGGTTTGGCCGCTAGAGGGCGTCAAAGTCACTAAATAAAAAAAAACACTGATTTTTTGACACTTGTCGCTTTGACCTCGAATAACTCGCTTATTTGACAGTTGACGTCAAAATGTCACTGGAACAAAAATGTAGCCCAAAGTGTCAGCTTTCAGAAAATATGATTTAATCACGTGATTGCTTGGTCGGTTTGGCCGCTGGAGGACGTCAAAGTCACTATAGACGACAAAAACAATGTTTTCTTGACACTTGTCTCTTTGTCACTGAATAACTGGCTTATTTGACAGTTGACGTCAAAATGTCACTGAAACAAAAATGTAGCCCAAAGTGTCAGCTTTCAGAAAATATAGCCGCTTAAGTTAATCGGTTTAGTCGTTTGGCCGCTAGAGGGCGTTAAAGTCACCAAACAAAAAAAAACACTGATTTTTTGACACTTGTCGCTTTGACCTCGAATAACTCGCTTATTTGACAGTTGACGTCAAAATGTCACTGAAACAAAAATGTAGCCCAAAGTGTCAGCTTTCAGAAAATATGGCCGCTTAAGTTAATCGGTTTAGTCGTTTGGCCGCTAGAGGGCGTTAAAGTCACCAAACAAAGAAAAACACTGATTTTTTGACACTTGTCGCTTTGACCTCGAATAACTCGCTTATTTGACAGTTGACGTCAAAATGTCACTGAAATAAAAATGTAGCCCAAAGTGTCAGCTTTCAGAAAATATGATCTAATCACGTGATTGGTTGGTCGGTTTGGCCGCTAGAGGGCTTCAAACTCACTAAATAAAAAAAAAACACTGATTTTTGGACACTTTTCGCTTTAACCTCGAATAACTCGCTTATTTGACAGTTGACGTCGAAATGTCACTGAAACAAAAATGTAGCCCAAGGTGTCAGCTTTCAGAAAATATGATCTAATCATGTGATTGGTTGGTCGGTTTAGCCGCTAGAGGGCGTCAAAGTCACTAAATAAAAAAAAGCACTGATTTTTTGACATTTGTCGCTTTGACCTTCCATAACTCTCGTATTTGACAGCTGACGTCAAAATGACATAGAAGCAAAAAGACAGTCCATAGTGTCAGCTTTCAGAAAAAACGATCAAACCACGCGATTGGTGGGGCGGTTTGGGCGCTAGAGGGCGTCAAACACACACAAACAACTAATAATTTATTTAAAACGCATTGTTGCCAAACTGGTGTAAAAATTAGCGTTTTTCCAGCGTTTTAAACTTGGCCTCGAGTCGTTTGCTGTACGCGTCCAATTTGTAGGCGGCCTGCTCCAACTTGGCAACGCTGTCCTCGATTTGATCGATTTGCGCCAGAAGCGGCAACAAACTGTCGTCTGCAAAACAGAAAATGTGCGAATAAACAAATTAAATTTTAAAAATTAATTAATTTTAATGAAATAATATAATAATAATTAATTTTTATTTTTTTAATTTTTTTTTTTTTTTTTAATTTTTTTTTTAATTTTTTTTTTAATTTTTTAATTTTTTTTTAAATTTTTTTTTTTTTTTTTTTTGTGGTTTTTCTAGCCTTAAAACTGGTTTTAAGGCTTTTTATAATTAATTATTATTATTATTATTTTTTATTATTATTAATATTTTTTTTTTTAATTTTTTTTTTTTTAATTTTTTTAATTTTTTTTTTATTTATTTATTTTTTTTTTTTTGTGGTTTTTCCAGCCTTAAAACTAGTTTTAAGGCTTTTTATAATTAATTATTATTATTTTTAATATATATATTTTTTTTTCATCAACTTTCTTGGTAATACTGACGTTTGACGTTCAAATCTGTCATATTTTTGCTGACATTGACGGCAATCTGTCGCATGTCGGTGTATTTCGTCCACGTGACCCGATTCATGGTTTCGAGCAGCTTGTAATCGTCCAAATTGGCGGTCAATTCGCCGTAAAGATAATCGGACGTTTTACCAAACAGCGCGTTGGCCAAACGGCTCAAATTCGGATCGTGCGGATCCAAAGCCTCGAAACTTGACGTTGACGTTGACAGCGTGGGACCTGAAATTGGTATTTTCTGAAAGCTGACACTTTGGGCTACATTTTTGTTTCAGTGACGTTTTGACGTCAACTGTCACATAAGCGAGTTATTCGAGGTCAAAGCGACAAGTGTCAAAAAATCAGTGGTTTTTTTGTTTGGTGACTTTAACGCCCTCTAGCGGCCAAACCGACCAATCAATCACGTGGTTTGATCATATATTCTGAAAGCTGACACTTTGGGCTACATTTTTGTTTCAGTGACATTTTGACGTCAACTGTCACATAAGCGAGTTAATCGAGGTCAAAGCGACAAGTATCAAAAAATCAGTGTTTTTTTTTTATTTAGCAACTTTGACGCCCTCTAGCGGCCAAACCGACCAACCAATCACGTGATTAGATCATATATTCTGAAAGCTGACATTTTGGGCTACATTTTTGTTTCAGTGACATTTTGACGTCAACTGTCACATAAGCGAGTTATTCGAGGTCAAAGCGACAAGTGTCAAAAAATCAGTATTTTTTTTTGTTTAGTGACTTTAACGCCCTCTAGCGGCCAAACCGACCAACCAATCACGTGATTTGATCATATATTCTGAAAGCTGACACTTTGGGCTACATTTTTGTTTCAGTGACACTTTGACGTCAACTGTCACATAAGCGAGTTATTCGAGGTCAAAGCGACAAGTGTTAAAAAATCAGTGTTTTTTTTTGTTTAGTGACTTTGACGTCCTCTAGCGGCCAAACCGACCAACCAATCACGTGGTTTGATCATATATTCTGAAAGCTGACACTTTGGGCTACATTTTTGTTTCAGTGACACTTTGACGTCAACTGTCACATAAGCGAGTTATTCGAGGTCAAAGCGACAAGTGTTAAAAAATCAGTGTTTTTTTTTGTTTAGTGACTTTGACGTCCTCTAGCGGCCAAACCGACCAACCAATCACGTGGTTTGATCATATATTCTGAAAGCTGACACTTTGGGCTACATTTTTGTTTCAGTGACATTTTGACGTCAACTCTCACATAAGCGAGTTATTCGAGGTCAAAGCGACAAGTGTCAAAAAATCAGTGGTTTTTTTGTTTGGTGACTTTAACGCCCTCTAGCGGCCAAACCGACCAACCAATCACGTGGTTTGATCATATATTCTGAAAGCTGACACTTTGGGCTACATTTTTGTTTCAGTGACATTTTGACGTCAACTGTCACATAAGCGAGTTAATCGAGGTCAAAGCGACAAGTGTCAAAAAATCAGTGTTTTTTTTTGTTTAGTGACTTTGACGTCCTCTAGCGGCCAAACCGACCAACCAATCACGTGATTTGATCATATATTCTGAAAGCTGACATTTTGGGCTACATTTTTGTTTCAGTGACATTTTGACGTCAACTGTCAAATAAGCGAGTAATTCAGTGACAAAGAGACAAGTGTCAAGAAAAAAAAAAAAAGAAATTTTCGTCGAAATTTTAGGAATTTTTCGTCCAAAAAATCCTCATTTGGACAAAATTTTTGTGCATCGTTTCACTCAATCGTGAATAACTCAGTTATTTAAAACATTTACTATAGACACATAATAGGATTATAGATAGCCAATGAATGGGGCTATCCATTGGTGGAAACTGCGCACCGCTAAGTTGCACCGTTTGGCCGCTAGAGGGCGTCAAAGTTGACTAAAAATTTTCGGACATTTTCCTCGATATCTCGGAAACGGTTCAATTGATCGAGTTGAAAATTTTAGTGGCGGTGGACCTCGATGAGACGCAACTTTTTTCTTATGTACCATTTTTTTGTAAAACGTACCGTTTTTTTATAAAAAAATAAAAAATGAAATTTTGAAATTTTTCAAAGGGGTCCCCCCCTAGGAATTTTCCGTCCAAAAACTTTTTTTTTTTTCAAAAATTTTTTTTGTAAATCGTACCGTTTTTTTTCGTCATTCTGGTGAGAGTTGTTGTCAAATTTACCTAAAAATGCAAGTTTTTCGCTTGAAAATAGTGAAAAAAAGCTTTTGGACTGTTATTAGGCCAGTTCGGGAGGGTCGAGGGGGAAATAGGTTAATTTGTCAGTTTGGGGCCTCCCTGAAAGGGCCAATTTAAGTTGTTTCCTCTAGCGAGGCTTGGGAAAGCCCCCCCCAGTGCGTTAGCCCCCCTTTTACCTCAAAAACTTTGTTTAAAGCAACTTTTTCCAAGTAACTCGGTTACAAGCTTACGCAGGGGGTTTGGAGCCCTGGAATCAAGCGTCTAAAAAGCAAGTTTAACGTTTTTAATGTTGGTACAGCCCCCCAAGGGGCGCAGCCCCCTTTTTCCCCCCCAAAAAAACACTATTTTCCAAATAACTCAATTACAAGTTTACACACCGAGTTTTAGGCCTTAAAATGGTTTAAAAGACAGTTTCCACTAACCTTTTCTAGGTGAGTCGGTTACACCGTCCGAATCCATGTCCTCTGCCATCCAAAACCACTCAAACAACCCCGCAAAGTTAATAAACCAGTTTTAAGGCTGGAAAAACCACAAAATTTGGTAAACAAACCAGATTTGTGAGGTTAGAATGACGGTGTACTGTCAAAAGTCAAATTTATACTTTCCTTGCGCTGTCAAGCGGGATAATAGGCAACCAATTACAAGCGAGCCGCGGGTAAAATCAAGTAGGCCGTGACGTCAGTGGAACCAATATGGCGGCGGGGGCCCTTTCAAATTGGAAGGTTTTGAGCCCTAAAAATCGCATTTTTTGGGTTGTTTTCGTGCGGGGTGTTTGTGCAGTGTTGCCGCGTTTTTTCCGGTACCCCCCGGGGGGGAATTTGCGTGAAAATCCCGTTTGTACCGTTCAATTTAGTGTCTCCGGCAGAAAAAGAGACTTTTCCGTTCGAATTGTGCCATATTCGGGTCCCATGGGGCTAGAACTCTCCAAATACAGTTTTTTACGAGGTAAGTGGCATTTTCTAGCGTTTTACGTTAAATTTGCTTGAAAAATAACGCGCAAAAAAAAAAAAAATGAAATTTTGAAATTTTTCGAACCCTAGGAATTTTTCGTCCAAAAAATCCTCATTTGGACGAAATTTTTGTGCATCGTTTCATTCAATCGTAAATAACTCAGTTATTTAAAACATTTACTATAGACACATAATAGGATTATAGATAGCCAATGAATGGGGCTATCCATTGGTGGAAACGGCGCACCGCTAAGTTATACCGTTTGGCCGCTAGAGGGCGTCAAAGTTGACTAAAAATTTTCGGACATTTTCCTCGATATCTCGGAAACGGTTCAATTGATCGAGTTGATAATTTTAGTGGGAGTGGATCTCGATGAGACGCAACTTTTTTCTTATGTACCATTTTTTTGTAAAACGTACCGTTTTTTTATAAAAAAATAAAAAATGAAATTTTGAAATTTTTCAAAGGGGTCCCCCTAGGAATTTTTCGTCCAAAAACTTGTAAAACGTACCGTTTTTTTCGTCATTCTGGTGAGAGTTGTTGTCAAATTTACCTAAAAATGCAAGTTTTCCGCTTGAAAATAGTGAAAAAAAGCTTTTGGACTGTTATTAGGCCAGTTCGGGAGGGTCGAGGGGGAAATAGGTTAATTTGTCAGTTTGGGGCCTCCCTGAAAGGGCCAATTTAAGTTGTTTCCTCTAGCGAGGCTTGGGAAAGCCCCCCAAAGTGCGTTAGCCCCCTTTTTGCCTCAAAAACTTTGTTTAAAGCAACTTTTTCCAAGTAACTCGGTTACAAGCTTACGCAGGGGGTTTGGAGCCCTGGAATCAAGCGTCTAAAAAGCAAGTTTAACGTTTTTAATGTTGGTACAGCCCCCCAAGGGGCGCAGCCCCTTTTTTCCCCCCAAAAAAACACTATTTTCCAAATAACTCGATTACAAGTTCACACACCGAGTTTTAGGCCTTAAAATGGTTTAAAAGACAGTTTCCACTAACCTTTTCTAGGTGAGTCGGTTACACCGTCCGAATCCATGTCCTCTGCCATCCAAAACCACTCAAACAACCCCGCAAAGTTAATAAACCAGTTTTAAAGCTGGAAAAACCACAAAATTTGGTAAACAAACCAGATTTGTGAGGTTAGAATGACGCTGTACTGTCAAAAGTCAAATTTATACTTTCCTTGCGCTGTCAAGCGGGATAATAGGCAACCAATCACAAGCGACCGGCGGGTAAAATCAAGTAGGCCGTGACGTCAGTGGAACCAATATGGCGGCGGGGGGCCCTTCAAATTGGGACGTTTCAAGCCCTAAAAATCGCATTTTTTGGGTTGTTTTCGTGCGGGGTGTTTGTGCAGTGTTGCCGCGTTTTTTCCGGTACCCCCCGGGGGGGAATTTGCGTGAAAATCCCGTTTGTACCGTTCAATTTAGTGTCTCCGGCAGAAAAAGAGACTTTTCCGTTCGAATTGTGCCATATTCGGGTCCCATGGGGCTAGAACCCGTCGAATACAGTTTTTTACGAGGTAAGTGGCATTTTCTAGCGTTTTACGTTGAATTTGCTTGAAAAATGACGCGCACCACCCTCGGACGGTACCATATCCTATCCAAGGGAGGGCAGGTTGGCTAAACTGTCACTGAAACGACACCGTTCAGCTAGATAGGTCAAGTAGGCCGGGGCCCTGTAACGTCACCGGGTAAAACCAATATGGCGGCCATTAGCTAGTTAAATCACCATGGAACTGAAATTTTTATTTTCCGAAACTTGACTTGACTTTGACGTCCTCTAGCGGCCAAACCGTCCAATCAATCACGTGGTTTGATGGTATTTTCTGAAAGCTGACACTGTGGGCTACATTTTTGTTTCAGTGACATTTTGACGTCAACTGTCAAATAAGCGAGTTATTCAAGGTCAAAGCAACCCATGTCAAAAAAAACCACATTTTTGTCAAGGGTGACTTTGACGTCCTCTAGCGGCCAAACCGTCCAATCAATCACGTGATTGAATGATATTTTCTGAAAGCTGACACTTTGGGCTACATTTTCGTTTCAGTGACATTTCGACGTCAACTGTCAAATAAGCGAGTTATTCGGTGACAAAGAGACAAGTGTCAAAAATTAGTTTATTTACAATAATGACTTAAAGTGAGCCGTGCCGTAATGTTCATCGCTTGCAGTTCCGTAAGTAGCAATTTACAGGCGTAGGGCATCGTGATGCTGGAGACATGCGCGGAACTTTTGCAACTGTTGCACCAGCCGCAGTAGCCGAGACGACCGCATTGGTTGCACACGTCCACCTCGCATTGGTCGCTCGATACCATCAAACGTTCCACCAGCATCATACTAAAGCAAAGAAAAAAAAAATAGAAAATCTATAGTTTGTCTCAAAACAGTAGGGTGGCAGTACAGTCGAAACCACAACAATTTGCACAGTTACGTCACAAAATTTACCTGGCGCCGTAGCCAATCAGACAGTCGCGTTCCATTTCGCCGAGCCGCAAGCCTCCGTCGCGACTGCGCCCCTCTGTCGGTTGACGTGTCAACACCGCTCTCGGACCTCTCGCTCTGACAAATTGCAAACAAAAAAATTCAACTCAATTTTTCCGACATTTTGGCGAATGCGCCAAGTTTCCCGTCAAAAAAAAAACCGTTTCGAAGACAGTTCGACAGCCACTGTAAACATTTTCGTGTTTCTGAGCTCGGAGGGATCGCAAAACAGTTTCAGAACGTCTGATGTTGCTCTTAAAGATCAGAAGACAGTTTTAGAACATCTGGTGACATTTTGATGTTTCTGAGCCATTGAAAAACAGTTTGGCAACCTCTGAAGGATCGGAAGACAGTTTTAGAAGCGCCGATGTAATTTTGATGTTTCTGAGCCAGTTTGAAACAGTTTCAGAACGTCTGATGTTGCTCTATTAAAGATCAGACGACAGTTTTAGAACATCTGGTGACATTTTGATGTTTCTGAGCCATTGAAAAACAGTTTGGCAACCTCTGAAGGATCGGAAGACAGTTTTAGAAGCGCCGATGTCATTTTGATGTTTCTGAGCCAGTTTGAAACAGTTTCAGAACGTCTGATGTTGTCTTTAAAGATCAGACGACAGTTTTAGAACATCTGGTGACATTTTGATGTTTCCGAGCCATTGAAAAACAGTTTGGCAACCTCTGAAGGAACGGAAGACAGTTTTAGAAGCGCCGATGTAATTTTGATGTTTCTGAGCCGTTTAAAACAGTTTCAGAACGTCTGATGTTGCTCTTAAAGATCAGAAGACAGTTTTAGAACATCTGGTGACATTTTGATGTTTCTGAGCCATTGAAAAACAGTTTGGCAACCTCTGAAGGATCGGAAGACAGTTTTAGAAGCGCCGATGTAATTTTGATGTTTCTGAGCCAGTTAAAACAGTTTCAGAACGTCTGATGTTGCTCTTAAAGATCAGACGACAGTTTTAGAACATCTGGTGACATTTTGATGTTTCTGAGCCAATGAAAAACAGTTTGGCAACCTCTGAAGGATCGGAAGACAGTTTTAGAAGCGCCGATGTAATTTTGATGTTTCTGAGCCAGTTAAAACAGTTTCAGAACGTCTGATGTTGCTCTATTAAAGATCAGACGACAGTTTTAGAACATCTGGTGACATTTTGATGTTTCTGAGCCATTGAAAAACAGTTTGGCAACCTCTGAAGGATCGGAAGACAGTTTTAGAAGCGCCGATGTCATTTTGATGTTTCTGAGCCAGTTAAAACAGTTTCAGAACGTCTGATGTTGCTCTATTAAAGATCAGACGACAGTTTTAGAACATCTGGTGACATTTTGATGTTTCTGAGCCATTGAAAAACAGTTTGGCAACCTCTGAAGGATCGGAAGACAGTTTTAGAAGCGCCGATGTAATTTTGATGTTTCTGAGCCAGTTAAAACAGTTTCAGAACGTCTGATGTTGCTCTATTAAAGATCAGACGACAGTTTTAGAACATCTGGTGACATTTTGATGTTTCTGAGCCATTGAAAAACAGTTTGGCAACCTCTGAAGGATCGGAAGACAGTTTTAGAAGCGCCGATGTAATTTTGATGTTTCTGAGCCAGTTAAAACAGTTTCAGAACGTCTGATGTTGCTCTATTAAAGATCAGACGACAGTTTTAGAACATCTGGTGTCATTTTGATGTTTCTGAGCCATTGAAAAACAGTTTGGCAACCTCTAATGCAACTCTGAAGGATCGGAAGACAGTTTTAGAAGCGCCGATGTCATTTTGATGTTTCCGAGCCATTGAAAACAGTTTCAGAACGTCTGATGTTGTTCTTAGAGATCAGACGACAGTTTTAGAACATCTGGTGACATTTTGATGTTTCTGAGCCATTGAAAAACAGTTTGGCAACCTCTGAAGGATCGGAAGACAGTTCTAGAAGCGCCGATGTCATTTTGATGTTTCTGAGCCAGTTAAAACAGTTTCAGAACGTCTGATGTTGCTCTATTAAAGATCAGACGACAGTTTTAGAACATCTGGTGACATTTTGATGTTTCTGAGCCATTGAAAAACAGTTTGGCAACCTCTGAAGGATCGGAAGACAGTTTTAGAAGCGCCGATGTAATTTTGATGTTTCTGAGCCAGTTAAAACAGTTTCAGAACGTCTGATGTTGCTCTATTAAAGATCAGACGACAGTTTTAGAACATCTGGTGTCATTTTGATGTTTCTGAGCCATTGAAAAACAGTTTGGCAACCTCTAATGCAACTCTGAAGGATCGGAAGACAGTTTTAGAAGCGCCGATGTAATTTTGATGTTTCTGAGCCAGTTAAAACAGTTTCAGAACGTCTGATGTTGCTCTATTAAAGATCAGACGACAGTTTTAGAACATCTGGTGTCATTTTGATGTTTCTGAGCCATTGAAAAACAGTTTGGCAACCTCTAATGCAACTCTGAAGGATCGGAAGACAGTTTTAGAAGCGCCGATGTCATTTTGATGTTTCCGAGCCATTGAAAACAGTTTCAGAACGTCTGATGTTGTTCTTAGAGATCAGACGACAGTTTTAGAACATCTGGTGACATTTTGATGTTTCTGAGCCATTGAAAAACAGTTTGGCAACCTCTGAAGGATCGGAAGACAGTTCTAGAAGCGCCGATGTCATTTTGATGTTTCTGAGCCAGTTAAAACAGTTTCAGAACGTCTGATGTTGCTCTATTAAAGATCAGACGACAGTTTTAGAACATCTGGTGACATTTTGATGTTTCTGAGCCATTGAAAAACAGTTTGGCAACCTCTGAAGGATCGGAAGACAGTTTTAGAAGCGCCGATGTAATTTTGATGTTTCTGAGCCAGTTAAAACAGTTTCAGAACGTCTGATGTTGCTCTATTAAAGATCAGACGACAGTTTTAGAACATCTGGTGTCATTTTGATGTTTCTGAGCCATTGAAAAACAGTTTGGCAACCTCTAATGCAACTCTGAAGGATCGGAAGACAGTTTTAGAAGCGCCGATGTAATTTTGATGTTTCTGAGCCAGTTAAAACAGTTTCAGAACGTCTGATGTTGCTCTATTAAAGATCAGACGACAGTTTTAGAACATCTGGTGACATTTTGATGTTTCTGAGCCATTGAAAAACAGTTTGGCAACCTCTGAAGGATCGGAAGACAGTTTTAGAAGCGCCGATGTAATTTTGATGTTTCTGAGCCAGTTTGAAACAGTTTCAGAACGTCTGATGTTGTCTTTAAAGATCAGACGACAGTTTTAGAACATCTGGTGACATTTTGATGTTTCTGAGCCATTGAAAAACAGTTTGGCAACCTCTGAAGGATCGGAAGACAGTTTTAGAAGCGCCGATGTAATTTTGATGTTTCTGAGCCAGTTAAAACAGTTTCAGAACGTCTGATGTTGCTCTATTAAAGATCAGACGACAGTTTTAGAACATCTGGTGACATTTTGATGTTTCTGAGCCATTGAAAAACAGTTTGGCAACCTCTGAAGGATCGGAAGACAGTTTTAGAAGCGCCGATGTAATTTTGATGTTTCTGAGCCAGTTAAAACAGTTTCAGAACGTCTGATGTTGCTCTATTAAAGATCAGACGACAGTTTTAGAACATCTGGTGACATTTTGATGTTTCTGAGCCATTGAAAAACAGTTTGGCAACCTCTGAAGGATCGGAAGACAGTTTTAGAAGCGCCGATGTAATTTTGATGTTTCTGAGCCAGTTAAAACAGTTTCAGAACGTCTGATGTTGCTCTATTAAAGATCAGACGACAGTTTTAGAACATCTGGTGACATTTTGATGTTTCTGAGCCATTGAAAAACAGTTTGGCAACCTCTGAAGGATCGGAAGACAGTTTTAGAAGCGCCGATGTAATTTTGATGTTTCTGAGCCAGTTAAAACAGTTTCAGAACGTCTGATGTTGCTCTATTAAAGATCAGACGACAGTTTTAGAACATCTGGTGTCATTTTGATGTTTCTGAGCCATTGAAAAACAGTTTGGCAACCTCTAATGCAACTCTGAAGGATCGGAAGACAGTTTTAGAAGCGCCGATGTCATTTTGATGTTTCCGAGCCATTGAAAACAGTTTCAGAACGTCTGATGTTGTTCTTAGAGATCAGACGACAGTTTTAGAACATCTGGTGACATTTTGATGTTTCTGAGCCATTGAAAAACAGTTTGGCAACCTCTGAAGGATCGGAAGACAGTTCTAGAAGCGCCGATGTCATTTTGATGTTTCTGAGCCAGTTAAAACAGTTTCAGAACGTCTGATGTTGCTCTATTAAAGATCAGACGACAGTTTTAGAACATCTGGTGACATTTTGATGTTTCTGAGCCATTGAAAAACAGTTTGGCAACCTCTGAAGGATCGGAAGACAGTTTTAGAAGCGCCGATGTAATTTTGATGTTTCTGAGCCAGTTAAAACAGTTTCAGAACGTCTGATGTTGCTCTATTAAAGATCAGACGACAGTTTTAGAACATCTGGTGTCATTTTGATGTTTCTGAGCCATTGAAAAACAGTTTGGCAACCTCTAATGCAACTCTGAAGGATCGGAAGACAGTTTTAGAAGCGCCGATGTAATTTTGATGTTTCTGAGCCAGTTAAAACAGTTTCAGAACGTCTGATGTTGCTCTATTAAAGATCAGACGACAGTTTTAGAACATCTGGTGACATTTTGATGTTTCTGAGCCATTGAAAAACAGTTTGGCAACCTCTGAAGGATCGGAAGACAGTTTTAGAAGCGCCGATGTAATTTTGATGTTTCTGAGCCAGTTAAAACAGTTTCAGAACGTCTGATGTTGCTCTATTAAAGATCAGACGACAGTTTTAGAACATCTGGTGTCATTTTGATGTTTCTGAGCCATTGAAAAACAGTTTGGCAACCTCTAATGCAACTCTGAAGGATCGGAAGACAGTTTTAGAAGCGCCGATGTAATTTTGATGTTTCTGAGCCAGTTAAAACAGTTTCAGAACGTCTGATGTTGCTCTATTAAAGATCAGACGACAGTTTTAGAACATCTGGTGACATTTTGATGTTTCTGAGCCATTGAAAAACAGTTTGGCAACCTCTGAAGGATCGGAAGACAGTTTTAGAAGCGCCGATGTAATTTTGATGTTTCTGAGCCAGTTTAAAACAGTTTCAGAACGTCTGATGTTGTTCTTAGAGATCAGACGACAGTTTTAGAACATCTGGTGACATTTTGATGTTTCCGAGCCATTGAAAAACAGTTTGGCAACCGCTGAAGGATCGGAAGACAGTTTTAGAAGCGCCGATGTCATTTTGATGTTTCTGAGCCAGTTTAAAACAGTTTCAGAACGTCTGATGTTGTTCTTAGAGATCAGACGACAGTTTTAGAACATCTGGTGACATTTTGATGTTTCTGAGCCATTGAAAAACAGTTTGGCAACCTCTAATGCAACTCTGAAGGATCGGAAGACAGTTTTAGAAGCGCTGATGTAATTTTGATGTTTCTGAGCCGTTTTTGCGCGCATTCGCCAAATTTTCAAGATTTTTTTTTTTTTTTTGTATTTTAAGGAGTAAATTAGTTTCTTTACCTGGCGTGTATTTTGTCTTGCACCATGTGCTTGAGTTTCTGATAGTAAACGGGGCCGGAATAAATGTAGGCTTCCAACGGCTCCCCCGTGATCCCGGAATAGAAAACGTCCTTGCCCTGATAGTTGTAGCCGTGCTTTTGGAGCTCTTCGCCGACGTCCTCCACCTTGGAACCGCCGAAAGCGGTGCCGTAATGGAATTTTCCTGGAAAAAAACCGAAAATCCGCCATTTTGGGTCGAGTTAGGTGGTGCTTGTGGGTACTCGTTTTCGACTAATTCGGGGACGGGGAATCCATTCCTGAAGTCGGTTTGACAGTAGCTGTCACCCAGTTCGAGAAAGTTACAAAAAATGGGGTGTTGAGAGGAGTTAGAGAAAAATGAACGGCACCATCGGATTCCCCGTCCCCGATTTAGTAGAAAACGAGTACAAACTCGATTTTTTCCAAAAAAATCAAAATGGCGGCTGTGGGAGCCATTTGCAATTTCCGCCATTTTGAATCGAAATAACCCAGGCTTGATGGTACTCGTTTTCGACTAATTCGGGGACGGGGAATCCATATCCGAAGTCGGTTTCACTCCAACTCTCATCCAGTTCGAGAAAGTTACAAAAAATGGGATGTTGAGAGGAGTTAGAAAAAAATGAAAGGCATTATCGAATTCCCCGTCCCCGATTTAATAGAAAACGAGTACAAACAAGATTTTTTCCAAAAAAATCAAAATGGCGGCAAAGGAAGCCATTTGTAATTTCCGCCATTTTGAATCGAAATAACCCAGGCTTGATGGTACTCCTTTTCGACTAATTCGGGGTCAGGGAATCCATATCTGAAGTCGGTTTGACAGTAGCTGTCACCCAGTTCGAGAAAGTTACCAAAAATGGGATGTCGGGAGGAGTTAGAAAAAAATGAATGGCATCATCGGATTCCCCGTCCCCGATTTAGTAGAAAACGAGTACAAACTCGATTTTTTCCAAAAAAATCAAAATGGCGGCTGTGGGAGCCATTTGCAATTTCCGCCATTTTGGCTCGAGATAAAGGGGGCTTGATGGTACTCGTTTTCGACTAATTCGGGGTCAGGGAATCCATTCCTGAAGTCGGTTTGACAGTAGCTGTCACCCAGTTCGAGAAACGTCATTATTGGACCACGACTCACCTTCAACGGTGCCCGCTTTGCCCGACAACAGTTCCAGCAATTTTCCGACCGTCATCCGCGACGGATAACCGTGCGGATTCATGATAATGTCCGGACAGATGCCGTACTCGTTGAACGGCATATCCTCCTGGTCGACTATTAGACCTGTCAAAAAATGGCGGGAAAAATGTCAAAAAGTCAAAAAAATTTGACAGCGAACGTCACTCACCCACCACGCCCTTTTGTCCATGCCTCGAGCTGAACTTGTCGCCGATTTCGGGCCTGCGCGTTTGCCTCAACAGGATCTTGATCAAGGTCGTGTCCTCCTCGTTGGTGCTCACGAGCACTTTTTCCACGTAGCTCGGTTCGACGTTTCGGTAGGAGAGGGGCGTGTCCTTGTACTCGACCTGTCCATCCCTAGTGCCGCCCGTCGATAACGGAAGCGTCGATATCGACGGAACCGATTTGTTCACCAACGTCTGCGCAAAAAAGCAATTTGACGCCATTTTCGAACGAGTTAGGTTAGGATTGATGGTACTCGTTTTCGACTAATTCGGGGACGGGGAATTCATATCTGAAGTCGGTTTCGCTCTAACTGTCACCCAGTTCGAGAAACTTCCAAAACCACCTGCTCCCACAGCCGACGTCCAATTTTTTGGAACTTTCTCGAACTGGGTGACAGTTAGAGCAAAACCGATTTCAGATATGGATTCCCCGTCCCCGAATTAGTCGAAAACGAGTACCCACAAGCCTAGGCTATTTCAATCCAAAATGGCGGAAATTGCAAATGGCTCCCACAGCCGCCATTTTGATTTTTTTGGAAAAAATCTTGTTTGTACTCGTTTTCTACTAAATCGAGGACGAGGAATCCAATGGTGCCGTTAATTTTTTCCTAACTCCTCCCGACGTCCCATTTTTTGGAACTTTCTCGAACTGGGTGAGAGTTAGAGCAAAACCGATTTCAGATATGGATTCCCCGTCCCCGAATTAGTCGAAAACGAGTACCATCAAGCCTATGCTATTTCGATCCAAAATGGCGGAAATTGCAAATGGCCTCTCCAAACGTCATTTTGACATTTTCGTAAAAAATCAAGTTTATACTCGTTTTCTACTAAATCGGGGACGGGGAATCCGATGGTGCCGTTAATTTTTTCCTAACTCCTCCCGACGTCCCATTTTTTGGAACTTTCTCGAACTGGGTGAGAGTTGGAGTGAAACCGACTTCAGATATGGATTCCCCATCCCCGAATTAGTCGAAAACGAGTACCATCAAGCCTGGGTTATTTCAATCCAAAATGGCGGAAATTGCAAATGGCTCCCACAGCCGCCATTTTGATTTTTTTTAAAAAAATCGAGTTTGTACTCGTTTTCTACTAAATCGGGGACGGGGAATCCGATGGTGCCGTTAATTTTTTCCTAACTCCTCCCGACGTCCCATTTTTTGGAACTTTCTCGAACTGGGTGACAGTTAGAGCAAAACCGACTTCAGATATGGATTCCCCGTCCCCGAATTAGTCGAAAACGAGTACAAACAAGCCCTAGCTAACTCAACCCAAAATGGCGGAATTTTCGATTTTTCCCATCAACTCACCTGTTTATTCTCGACCAACTCGCCGGGACTGGCAATACCGTCACTGTCCAAACCCTTGTGCTTCCACATGGGCTGATTGGTCTGCGCATCGATCATGGGACCCTGGATGCGATCGAACGTCTGATTCGGGTACCGTTTCATGACGCATTTCGAGTTTTTGTAGACGAGACAACGGCCGAAACCACGATCGATCGACGCCTATCGACGCAACAAAACAGCTGATTATCGATCGATAACCGCGACCCAGCCCTAGTTGGGAACGCGTCGCATTTACCTTGTTCAGAATCAGAGCGTCCTCGATATCGTAACCGCTGTAACTCATCACGGCAATTGTGGCGTTTTGGCCCGCGGGCAACTTATCGAAATTGGTCAGTTCGATCGATTTCGTTTTGCACATCGGCACCTGCGGATACACCAAATTGTACAGCAACGTGTCCATTCGGTTGCGTTGGTTGTAGCCGATGGTGCCTGTAAAATCGGTCGAAATTTGAATGGGACGACATTTTGTTTGACATTTTCTGAATCTACGCGAAATTCCCTTTAAAATGAGGTGCATAATGGTTTTTTGACTAAAAATTCAAAATGGCGGACTGAGACGCCATTTTGATTGTCATTTCTTGAATCTACGCGAAATTCCCTTTAAAATGAGGTGCAACATGGTTTTTGGACTAAAAATTCAAAATGGCGGACGCGGACGCCATTTTGTTTGTCATTTCTTGAATCTACGCGAAATTCCCTTTAAAATGAGGTGCATAATGTTTTTTTGACTAAAAATTCAAAATGGCGGACGGAGACGCCATTTTGTTTGTCATTTCTTGAATCTACGCGAAATTCCCTTTAAAACGAGGTGCATAATGGTTTTTTGACTAAAAATTCAAAATGGCGGACTGAGACGCCATTTTGTTTGTTATTCCTTGAATCTACGCGAAATTCCCTTTAAAATGAGGTGCATAATGGTTTTTTGAGTAAAAATTCAAAATGGCGGACTGAGACGCCATTTTGTTTGTCATTTCTTGAATCTACGCGAAATTCCCTTTAAAATGAGGTGCATAATGTTTTTTTGACTAAAAATTCAAAATGGCGGACTTAGACGCCATTTTGTTTGTCATTTCTTAAATCTACGCGAAATTCCCTTTAAAATGAGGTGCATAATGGTTTTTTGACTAAAAATTCAAAATGGCGGACGGAGACGCCATTTTGTTTGTCATTTCTTGAATCTACGCGAAATTCCCTTTAAAACGAGGTGCATAATGGTTTTTTGACTAAAAATTCAAAATGGCGGACTGAGACGCCATTTTGTTTGTCATTTCTTGAATCTACGCGAAATTCCCTTTAAAATGAGGTGCATAATGGTTTTTTGACTAAAAATTCAAAATGGCGGACTGAGACGCCATTTTGTTTGTCATTTCTTGAATCTACGCGAAATTCCCTTTAAAATGAGGTGCATAATGGTTTTTTGACTAAAAATTCAAAATGGCGGACTGAGACGCCATTTTGTTTGTCATTTCTTGAATCTACGCGAAATTCCCTTTAAAATGAGGTGCATAATGTTTTTTTGACTAAAAATTCAAAATGGCGGACTGAGACGCCATTTTGTTTGTCATTTCTTGAATCTACGCGAAATTCCCTTTAAAATGAGGTGCATAATGGTTTTTTGATTAAAAATTCAAAATGGCGGACTGAGACGCCATTTTGACTGTCATTTCTTGAATCTACGCGAAATTCCCTTTAAAATGAGGTGCATAATGTTTTTTTGACTAAAAATTCAAAATGGCGGACTGAGACGCCATTTTGTTTGTCATTTCTTGAATCTACGCGAAATTCCCTTTAAAATGAGGTGCATAATGGTTTTTTGACTAAAAATTCAAAATGGCGGACGGAGACGCCATTTTGTTTGTCATTTCTTGAATCTACGCGAAATTCCCTTTAAAATGAGGTGCATAATGGTTTTTTGACTAAAAATTCAAAATGGCGGACTGAGACGCCATTTTGTTTGTCATTTCTTGAATCTACGCGAAATTCCCTTTAAAATGAGGTGCATAATGGTTTTTTGATTAAAAATTCAAAATGGCGCACTGAGACGCCATTTTGTTTGTCATTTCTTGAATCTACGCGAAATTCCCTTTAAAATGAGGTGCATAATGGTTTTTTGACTAAAAATTCAAAATGGCGGACTGAGACGCCATTTTGTTTGTCATTTCTTGAATCTACGCGAAATTCCCTTTAAAATGAGGTGCATAATGGTTTTTTGAGTAAAAATTCAAAATGGCGGACTGAGACGCCATTTTGTTTGTCATTTCTTGAATCTACGCGAAATTCCCTTTAAAATGAGGTGCATAATGGTTTTTTGACTAAAAATTCAAAATGGCGGACTGAGACGCCATTTTGTTTGTCATTTCTTGAATCTACGCGAAATTCCCTTTAAAATGAGGTGCATAATGGTTTTTTGACTAAAAATTCAAAATGGCGGACTGAGACGCCATTTTGTTTGTCATTTCTTGAATCTACGCGAAATTCCCTTTAAAATGAGGTGCATAATGTTTTTTTGACTAAAAATTCAAAATGGCGGACGGAGACGCCATTTTGTTTGTCATTTCTTGAATCTACGCGAAATTCCCTTTAAAATGAGGTGCATAATGGTTTTTTGAGTAAAAATTCAAAATGGCGGACGGAGACGCAAACTAAACTCACCCATCGCTTGTTTGCCCATGGCGCACTGGTACGTGTTGCGCGGACTCTGATTGTGGTGGGGATACGGCACCAGTCCCGCGCAGACGCCCAGCAGAGTGAAGGGAGCAATCTCCAAATGGGTGGTCTGGGCGGTAATGTCCTTCTCGTAGCACGCGATAAAACTGTCGTTTTCCTCGTTCACGTCCAGAAATTCGATCAAACCTACGCCGGAAATTACATTATAAGGAAAAACTCAAAATGGCCGCCATTTTGGATTGAAATAGCCTAGGAATGATGGTACTCGTTTTCGACTAATTCGGGGTCAAGGAATCCATTTCTGCAGTCAGTTTGACAATATTTCGCACCCAGTTCGAGAAACTAAACTTTTCGTAAAAATCTGGGTTTGGGGGAGAGTTACGCAGAAATGAACGTCACCACTGAATTCCCCATCCTCGATTTAGTAGAAAACGAGTACAAACTTGATTTTTTACGAAAATGTCAAAATGACGCTTGTGGAGGCCATTTGCAATTTCCGCCATTTTGGATCGAAATAGCATAGGATTGATGGTACTCGTTTTCGACTAATTTGGGGTCAAGGAATCCATTTCTGATGTCAGTTTGACAATATTTCGCACCCAGTTCGAGAAACTTAACTTTTCGTAAAAATCTGGGTTTGGGGGAGAGTTACGCAAAAATGAACGTCACCACTGAATTCCCCATCCTCGATTTAGTAGAAAACGAGTATAAACTTGATTTTTTACGAAAATGTCAAAATGACGCTTGTGGACGCCATTTGCAATTTCCGCCATTTTGGATCAAAATAGCATAGGATTGATGGTACTCGTTTTCGACTAATTCGGGGTCAAGGAATCCATTTCTGATGTCAGTTTGGCAATATTTCGCACCCAGTTCGAGAAACTTAACTTTTCGTAAAAACCTGGGTTTGGGTGAGAGTTACGCAGAAATGAACGTCACCACTGAATTCCCCATCCTCGATTTAGTAGAAAACGAGTACAAACTTGATTTTTTACGAAAATGTCAAAATGACGCTTGTGGAGGCCATTTGCAATTTCCGCCATTTTGGATCGAAATAGCCCAGGCTTGATGGTACTCGTTTTCGACTAATTCGGGGTCAGGGAATCTATTTCTGATGTCAGTTTGACAATACTTCGCACCCAGTTCGAGAAACTTAACTTTTCGTAAAAATCTGGGTTAGGGGGAGAGTTACGCAAAAATGAACGTCACCACTGAATTCCCCATCCTCGATTTAGTAGAAAACGAGTACAAACTTGATTTTTTACGAAAATGTCAAAATGACGTTTTTGGACGCCATTTGCAATTTCCGCCATTTTGGATCGAAATAGCCCAGACTTGATGGTACTCGTTTTCGACTAATTCGGGGTCAAGGAATCCATTTCTGATGTCAGTTTGGCAATATTTCGCACCCAGTTCGAGAAACTTAACTTTTCGTAAAAATCTGGGTTTGGGGGAGAGTTACGCAAAAATGAACGTCACCACTGAATTCCCCATCCTCGATTTAGTAGAAAACGAGTACAAACTTGATTTTTTACGAAAATGTCAAAATGACGTTTGTGGAGGCCATTTGCAATTTCCGCCATTTTGGATCGAAATAGCCCAGGCTTGATGGTACTCGTTTTCGACTAATTCGGGGTCAAGGAATCCATTTCTGAGGTCAGTTTGACAGTAGCTGTCACCCAGTTCGAGAAACTTACCGTCGTGCAGTAGATCTTCGAAATTCCGGATTCCTTTCTCCAATTCGACGATGTGATGGCCGTTGACCAGCGGTCTAGCGTTTTCGACGATAATGTACGGTCGACAGAGACGGCCGCCGTCCGAACTAATGTACACGCATTTGTGCAAAAAACTCGGATAAATCGACACGTAATTCGAAATTTTCCCCTTGCGACGCATCAATCGAAACACGCGAATCAGCTTCGGGTAGTTGGTGGTCACGCCCAGAATGTTACCTGCGCAAATTGCGCAAAATTAGACGAAAATCAGGCTACGTTCGTGAATTTAAACAACGAACCGTTCAAAAACACGATAAACGCAGAAGGGCTGTGAATGGACAAGCTGGCAACAATGCCGATGTCCTGGACGCTCGCGTTTTTGGCCAATCGCACGATCGGATACTCGTCAATGTCGGTGGTGATGTGCGTCATTAGGGCGAGATTTTTCACTAGGCCGCAAGCCTAAAAATCACATTTTCCCGCCAAAATTTCAGTTGGAGACAAAAACGAACGTCACCGCTGAATTCCCCGTCCCCGAATTAGTCGAAAACCAGTTCAATCTCGGTTGGTTACGATAATGTCCAAACTCGGCTTGCGGACGCCATTTGCAATTTCCGCCATTTTGGCTTGAGATAAAGGGGTCTTCATGGTACTCGTTTTCGACTAATTTGGGGTCAGGGAATCTATTTTTCAAGTCAGTTTGTCCCTATCTTTCACCCAGTTCGAGATACTTGATTTTTTGTAAAAATCTAGGTTTGGGTAATAGTTACGTAGAAATGATTGTTACCACTGTATTCCCCGTCCTCGATTTAGTAGAAAACGAGTACAAACTTGATTTTTTACGCAAATGTCAAAATGACGCTTTTGGACGCCATTTGCAATTTTCGCCATTTTGAATCGAAACAACCCAGGCTTGATGGTACTCGTTTTCGACTAACTTGGGGACGGGGAATCCATTGCAACTGTCATTTTTGACATATCTCACAAAATAGTTAATTTTTATTTTTTTTAATTAAAACTTACCTCCCCTTCGGGGGTGTCGCTGGGACACAACATTCCCCATTGGCTGGGCTGCAAACTGCGCGGCCCCGACACTTTTCTGGTCGACTCAAACTGGGAATTGACGCGCGTCATCATGCCCAAAGCGGAAATGTAACTGAGCCGCGACAGCACCTGCGTCACGCCCAAACGTTCCATACGGAAACGCTTGATAGTCCAGTTTCCCTGGAAAAAAATGCAATTTCCGCCATTTTGGGTTGAGTTAGGTTAGGCTTGATGGTACTCGTTTTCGACTAATTTGGGGTCAGGGAATCCATTTCTGATGTCAGTTTGACAATATTTCGCACCCAGTTCGAGAAACTTAACTTTTCGTAAAAATCTGGGTTTGGGGGAGAGTTACGCAAAAATGAACGTCACCACTGAATTCCCCATCCTCGATTTAGTAGAAAACGAGTACAAACTTGATTTTTTACGAAAATGTCAAAATGACGCTTTAGGGCGCCATTTGCAATTTCCGCCATTTTGGATCGAAATAGTCCCACCTTGATGGTACTCGTTTTCGACTAATTCGGGGTCGGGGAATCCATTTCCAAGGTCGGTTTGTCCGTATCTAGCACCCAGTTTGAGAAACTTAACTTTTCGTAAAAATGTAGGTTTGAGTAAAAGTTACGCACAAATGAACGTCACCATTGAATTCCCCATCCTTGATTTAGTAGAAAACGAGTATAAACTTGATTTTGTACGCAAATGTCAAAATGACGCTTTAGGACGCCATTTGCAATTTCCGCCATTTTGGATCGAAATAGTCCCACCTTGATGGTACTCGTTTTCGACTAATTCGGGGTCGGGGAATCCATTTCCGAGATCGGTTTGTCCGTATCTAGCACCCAGTTTGAGAAACTTAACTTTTCGTAAAAATGTCGGTTTGGGTGAGAGTTACGCAAAAATGAACGTCACCACTGAATTCCCCATCCTCGATTTAGTAGAAAACGAGTACAAACTTGATTTTTTACGAAAATGTCAAAATGACGCTTTTGGGCGCCATTTGCAATTTCCGCCATTTTGGCTCGAGATAAAGGGGTCTTGATGGTACTCGTTTTCGACTAATTCGGGGTCGGGGAATCCATTTCCGAGGTCGGTTTGTCCGTATCTAGCACCCAATTCGAGAAACTTAACTTTTCGTAAAAATGTCGGTTTGGGTGAGAGTTACGCACAAATGAACGTCACCACTGAATTCCCCATCCTCGATTTAGTAGAAAACGAGTACAAACTTGATTTTTTACGAAAATGTCAAAATGACGCTTTAGGGCGCCATTTGCAATTTCCGCCATTTTGGATCGAAATAGTCCCACCTTGATGGTACTCGTTTTCGACTAATTCGGGGTCGGGGAATCCATTTCCGAGGTCGGTTTGTCCGTATCTAGCACCCAGTTTGAGAAACTTAACTTTTCGTAAAAATGTCGGTTTGGGTGAGAGTTACGCACAAATGAACGTCACCACTGAATTCCCCATCCTCGATTTAGTAGAAAACGAGTACAAACTTGATTTTTTACGAAAATGTCAAAATGACGCTTTTGGACGCCATTTGCAATTTCCGCCATTTTGGCTCGAGATAAAGGGGTCTTGATGGTACTCGTTTTCGACTAATTCGGGGTCGGGGAATCCATTTCCAAGGTCGGTTTGTCCGTATCTAGCACCCAGTTTGAGAAACTTAACTTTTCGTAAAAATGTCGGTTTGGGTGACAGTTACGCACAAATGAACGTGACCATTGAATTCCTCGTCCTCGATTTAGTAGAAAACGAGTACAAACTTGATTTTTTACGAAAATGTCAAAATGACGCTTTTGGACGCCATTTGCAATTTCCGCCATTTTGGATCGAAATAGTCCCACCTTGATGGTACTCGTTTTCGACTAATTCGGGGTCGGGGAATCCATTTCCAAGGTCGGTTTGTCCGTATCTAGCACCCAGTCTGAGAAACTTAACTTTTCGTAAAAATGTCGGTTTGGGTGAGAGTTACGCACAAATGAACGTCACCACTGAATTCCCCATCCTCGATTTAGTAGAAAACGAGTACAAACTTGATTTTTTACGAAAATGTCAAAATGACGCTTTTGGACGCCATTTGCAATTTCCGCCATTTTGGATCGAGATAAAGGGGTCTTGATGGTACTCGTTTTCGACTAATTCGGGGTCGGGGAATCCATTTCCGAGGTCGGTTTGTCCGTATCCAGCACCCAATTCGAGAAACTTACGGTGGAAATGGCGAAAACCAAACAGTTCGTAATCAGCTCGGGTCGCATGTATTTGACGACGTCGAATTGGGTGGCGCGTATCTTGGGAATCGTCTTTTCCGCCGTCGATTTCAGTTCGAAATTGAAACGCTTGAAAACGTCCTCGAACATCAACGAAATCAACGAACCGGCCAGTTCCATTCGTTTGTTGCCGTAATAGTCGCGATCGTCGAGAAATTTCTTGTCAGTCTGACCTTGAATCACTCGCTTCACCTGTCGAATGTATCAACAAAAAAATCGTACACGTCTGACAGCTGTCAAAAAACAAAACTGTCACTATTTTGACAGTTTTAGGACAGAAAAAACAAAAACAAACTCACCATCAAACCGAGATAGACGGCTTTGTGGCGAAATTCGTACTCGACGACTGGCACGTGCGCCAATACCGTGGTGGCGAGCAGGTCACGTGCCTCGTCCGTGGGCGTTTTGATTTTTGACGCCGACACTGCGTACCTGCGACAATTTTCACGCCATTTTGGCTTGAAATAGCATAGGGTTTATGGTACTCGTTTTCGACTAATTCGGGGTCAAGGAATCCATTTCTGACGTCAGTTTGACAATATTTCGCACCCAGTTCGAGAAACTTAACTTTTCGTAAAAATCTGGGTTTGGGGGAGAGTTACGCAAAAATTAACGTCACCACTGAATTCCCCATCCTCGATTTAGTAGAAAACGAGTACAAACTTGATTTTTTACGAAAATGTCAAAATTACGTTTGGAGAGGCCATTTGCAATTTCCGCCATTTTGGATCGAAATAGCATAGGATTGATGGTACTCGTTTTCGACTAATTTGGGGTCAAGGAATCCATTTCTGCAGTCGGTTTGACAATATTTCGCACCCAGTTCGAGAAACTTAACTTTTCGTAAAAATCTGGGTTTGGGGGAGAGTTACGCAAAAATGAACGTCACCACTGAATTCCCCATCCTCGATTTAGTAGAAAACGAGTACAAACTTGATTTTTTACGAAAATGTCAAAATGACGCTTGTGGACGCCATTTGCAATTTCCGCCATTTTGGATCGAAATAGCATAGGACTGATGGTACTCGTTTTCGACTAATTCGGGGTCAAGGAATCCATTTCTGCAGTCGGTTTGACAATATTTCGCACCCAGTTCGAGAAACTTAACTTTTCGTAAAAATCTGGGTTTGGGGGAGAGTAACGCAAAAATGAACGTCACCACTGAATTCCTCATCCTCGATTTAGTAGAAAACGAGTACAAACTTGATTTTTTACGAAAATGTCAAAATGACGCTTGTGGAGGCCATTTGCAATTTCCGCCATTTTGGCTTGAAATAGCATAGGGTTTATGGTACTCGTTTTCGACTAATTTGGGGTCAAGGAATCCATTTCTGCAGTCGGTTTGACAATATTTCGCACCCAGTTCGAGAAACTTAACTTTTCGTAAAAATCTGGGTTTGGGGGAGAGTTACGCAAAAATGAACGTCACCACTGAATTCCCCATCCTCGATTTAGTAGAAAACGAGTACAAACTTGATTTTTTACGAAAATGTCAAAATGACGCTTGTGGAGGCCATTTGCAATTTCCGCCATTTTGGCTTGAAATAGCATAGGGTTTATGGTACTCGTTTTCGACTAATTTGGGGTCAAGGAATCCATTTCTGCAGTCGGTTTGACAATATTTCGCACCCAGTTCGAGAAACTTAACTTTTCGTAAAAATCTGGGTTTGGGGGAGAGTTACGCAAAAATGAACGTCACCACTGAATTCCTCATCCTCGATTTAGTAGAAAACGAGTACAAACTTGATTTTTTACGAAAATGTCAAAATGACGCTTGTGGACGCCATTTGCAATTTCCGCCATTTTGGATCGAAATAGCATAGGACTGATGGTACTCGTTTTCGACTAATTCGGGGTCAAGGAATCCATTTCTGATGTCAGTTTGACAATATTTTGCACCCAGTTCGAGAAACTTAACTTTTCGTAAAAATCTGGGTTTGGGAGAGAGTTACGCAAAAATAAACGTCACCACTGAATTCCCCATCCTCGATTTAGTAGAAAACGAGTACAAACTTGATTTTTTACGAAAATGTCAAAATGACGCTTGTGGAGGACATTTGAAATTTCCGCCATTTTGGATCGAAATAGCATAGGACTCATGGTACTCGTTTTCGACTAATTTGGGGTCAAGGAATCCATTTCTGCAGTCGGTTTGACAATATTTAGCACCCAGTTCGAGAAAGTTCAAAAAAATTGAAATTTTTTAGGTAAAAAAAGGCACTAACCGTTTTGTCATAATTTTCCCGCCCAAATACTTCAAGGCCGCCTCTTGCGTGTAAATTTTCAATTTGTGACACTCCTCGAGAGTGGGCGTCAATTTGTGTATGTCGCCGATACCGATCAGTTCGCATATTTCCTTGTCGCTCAGCACGTCCATCGCTTTGAACACGATCGACACCGGGATGGGCTGTCAAAACAAACAAAATGACATTTGACAGTGCATTTTGACAGCTGTCACACTCACGTCAGTGAATATGTTGTGACCCATGTAATATTTGTTGCCCTTGACGTACACCATTGTTCGGGACTTTTTCTCGTGCGTCGAACTGGTCACCTGACACTGCACGCCCCATTTACCCTCCTCGACCAACATTCGATTTTTTGACAGCTGCTCCTGGATCAGAATCACTTTTTCCTGACCCTTGACCACGAAATAACCGCCCGGATCCAACGGACACTCGTTCATTTTCGCCAATTCGTACTCGGATTTGCGATTCAGCACGCAATTGGACGATTTCAGCATAATCGGCATCCTGAAAATCGTTATTCCGCCATTTTGGCTTGAGATAAAGGGGTCTTGATGGTACTCGTTTTCGACTAATTCGGGGTCAGGGAATCCATTGCCGCAGTCAGTTTGTCCGTATCTCTTACCCAGCTCGAGAAACTTGACTTTTCTCGGTTTGGGTAAAAGTTACGAAAAAATGAATGTTACCACTGAATTCCGCGTCCCCGATTTAGTAGAAAACGAGTACAAACTCGATTTTTTTGAAAAAATTCAAAATGGCGGCAAAGGAAGCCATTTGTAATTTTCGCCATTTTGGATTGAGATAGCCTAGGATTGATGGTACTCGTTTTCGACTAATTCGGGGTCAGGGAATCCATTGCCGCAGTCAGTTTGTCCGTATCTGTTACCCAGTTCGAAAAACTTGACTTTTCTCGGTTAGGGTAAGAGTTACGAAAAAATGAATGTTACCACTGAATTCCGCGTCCCCAATTTAGTAGAAAACGAGTACAAACTCGATTTTTTTGAAAAAATTCAAAATGGCGGCAAAGGAAGCCATTTGTAATTTCCGCCATTTTGGCTTGAGATAAAGGGGTCTTGATGGTACTCGTTTTCGACTAATTCGGGGTCAGGGAATCCATTGCCGCTGTCAGTTTGTCCGTATCTCTTACCCAGCTCGAGAAACTTGACTTTTCTCGGTTCGGGTAAGAGTTACGAAAAAATTAATGTTACCACTGAATTCCGCGTCCCCAATTTAGTAGAAAACGAGTACAAACTCGATTTTTTTGAAAAAATTCAAAATGGCGGCAAAGGAAGCCATTTGTAATTTCCGCCATTTTGGCTTGAGATAAAGGGGTCTTGATGGTACTCGTTTTCGACTAATTCGGGGTCAGGGAATCCATTTCTGCTGTCATTTTTGACATATCTGTCACTTTGAAAAACCGTACCTGCCAATAAGTAGACCGGTTTTGGCCACTCTCTGCGTGCCCCTCGTGTACTCGATATCGACCGTGATCGGAGCGGAATACGTCATGTCGCGCAAACGACAATCGTGCGGCGTTGTCGGCTTGCTGATGTTGAAACCCTCGTCGACGTCGGGCGTGCCCACGTGCACGTTCGTGTACCTGCGCAAATTGCTTTGATCCAGACTGTATCGCAAATTGCTTTGATCCAGACTGTATCGCAAATTGCTTTGATCCAGACTGTATCGCACAGTTATACGGGGGGGATAGACGACCAATACGTTCGATAAAACATTAAAAATTAAGTCTCAAATGTTTTTAAATTGTCAAAAAAAATTTTAAATAAGAAAATTTAAATCATATTAAATAATTATTTTATAAAAAAATTTTTTTTTAATTTTTTTTTTATATATTTTTTTTATTTTATTTTTATTTTTTTTTTTAAGTTATTTTTTTTTATTATTTTTTTATTTTTTATTATTATAATTTTTTATTTTTTTTATTATTTTATTTAAATTTGTATACAATCAATTTATAATAAATAAAAACCAAAAAAAGAAACGTTAAAAAAACATAAAAAATGACAATTTCAAACGTTTTTTTAAAGTATGATACAGTCGAAATCAAAGTAGTTGGCGAGCGCTTACTTGATGTAAAACAACGGATCGGCGTCGCAGGTGACTCGATTGTTTGCCTCGACGATTTTCTTGATTTCCACGTTGACGAAATAGTTGAACGAGTCGATGTGCTGTTTGACCAAACCTTTGACTTTCAAAAATGCCGGCACCAATTTCCATTTTTCCTGTCAAACGAGAAACACGTCAACGTCAATCGGCTGTCAAACGGAGAAAACGACAGGTTTTTTGACAGCCTCTGACATTTCCAAAAGCCTCTGGAAACTGCTGAAACTCTCTAAAAGCTGCCAGAGGCCTCTGGCAGCCATTTTTTATTGCCAGAAGCCTCTAGAAACTACTGAAATGGTCTAACAGCTGCCAGAAGCCTCTGAAAACTGCTGAAACTCTCTAAAAGCTGCCAGAGGCCTCTGGCAACCATTTTTTTTTGCCAGAAGCCTCTGGAAACTGCTGAAACTGTCTAACAGCTGCCAGAAGCCTCTGAAAACTGCTAAAACTGTCTAAAAGCTGCCAGAGGCCTCTGGCCACCATTTTTTATTGCCAGAAGCCTCTAGAAACTGCTGAAACTGTCTAAAAGCTGCCAGAAGCCTCTGAAAACTGCTGAAACTCTCTAAAAGCTGCCAGAGGCCTCTAGAAACTGCTGAAACTGTCTAAAAGCTGCCAGAAGCCTCTGAAAACTGCTGAAACTCTCTAAAAGCTGCCAGAGGCCTCTGGCAACCATTTTTTATTGCCAGAGGCCTCTAGAAACTGCTGAAACAGTCTAAAAACAGCCAGAAGCCACTAGCACACCTTAAGCAAACTAAAAAAAAATGTAATTTTACTAGTTAAGACCTACCTCGATCTCCTTGATGGGTTTTTGGTAGAAATTGGGGCTCCCAAACAGTACCTCCATGCTGTCAACAGACCCTTCGTTCTGGGGCTTTTTCATTGTGTCTGTCCAGCCAATGAAAAAAAACGCTTTCCCTTGTCACTTTCTGCCTGGAAAATGAGTGAAATTTTGCAGGAAAACCAGGAAAAACCTTTCAAAATGTTAACAAAAACACAACAAACTAATACACCGTAATGTGAGGTTAGGTGAAAGTTGAACTAGGCGCAAGATTAGGTGCGTCTTTGTCTGGCGCGTGCGTTAGAGCGAGAGAGAGAAACGGTTTGAGTGTCAAAACTGTCAGTGGGGGCTGTAAAATGTCAAATGTCACTGCCCAGTCAATTTGTTGTTTTCGTTGTGGGATTGTGTTTATTTAATTCCAATTTCACCTGAAAAACCACAAAAAATGTTCTGTGCGAAGCTCAGACCGGTGTGGCAGCGCTTTGCCCCCGAAACACGAGCAGTTTGGGCCCCCAAACTGGCCAAACTTAACCCAACTTTTGCTGGTCAAACGAGGGGCTATCCGGGCTACAACAAGTTTGGCCACAAACGAGAAGTGGAACCGTTAATCACCAAAATCACGCTGGTAATCTTTGGTACCCTAATGGTGGCCACCGTGCTAGACTGGCGATGGTAAGTACCCATAATCCGGTGGTTGAAAATGGATTCAAACAGCTTTCGATTCATGTAATGAAGCATCTTCAATATTAACCTTATTTGGTTTGCTTTTGGCTTTTTTTTGTTTGAAAAACTCATTTACCATGCTATTTCCCTGTAAACTGTGTATAGGGTGGTCAAAAGTGGGTTTCGAAAGGCTACCAATCGGTATATTGAACCACCCTGTAACTGTGCAAATAACCAAGTTATGGCTTGTCGAAGTCTGAGAACATTAATTCAATTATTTTTAGTAAATAACTGGATTATTTGATTTTTTTACTTAAAACTCACATTTTTCCACTACAAGTCAGTTGTACCAGCAATTTTGTCCTTTTTCTGACAGTGCATACTTTGAAACCACTTTTCTCCCCGACTGTACTTGATATTGTATTGTTTGAGTGGTTGAACCACCCTGTAGTGCAGGAAAATAACCGAGTTACAGGGTGTTTGAATTTCACTTGATTTTGAAAAATTTGTTGCACCAAAACCAGTTTTTCCTTAATAACTCAGAAACTGTAAAAGTTACAACAAATTTATAAGAGAGCTAAAATGTATGTAAAGATTTGCTGAATCTAACCCTAAAAGTTGCAATGTCCGCCAGGGTCGTTGCTGTCCAGGGGGTGCATAAAAAGTGTAGTGGTTTTTTGGTCACCCTGTATGTAATTTTTCTGGTAGAATTTTTTGCTCGACACCCCTGGAAAGAGGAGTTTAAGACGGTTCTTTTGAGTGGTTGAACCACCCCAAAGTCCGAAAAATAACCGAGTTACAGGGTGTTGAAATAAAATTTTTTTTTTCAGGATTCGTATGATCTTCCTGTATTACACCGGAGAACTGGAGGAGAAGAAGGACAATCCGGTTGCCAGCCAATCAAAGTGATGAGGTTAGAGGTTGAGTGGAAGTGTGCACAAGGGTTCCGTCTGTCTTTGTCTGGCGCGTGCGTTCGAGTGAGAGAGAGAGAAACTGTTTGAGTGTCTGCTGTCAAAACTGTCAGTGGTGGCTATAAAATGTCACTGCTTTGTTTTCTTTTCCTGTTTCCCTTATTTGACGTTTGACGTTAAAAAGTCATTGAAGCGAAAAGATAGCTGAGACTGTGAGCTTTCCAAAAATACGATTACACGACTCGATGTGGTACACCGTTTGGCCGCTAGAGGGCATTGAAAATTCAATTGTAAATATCTCCAAAACTAGACGAGTTGGAGGGTTGAAATTTTTCAGGGTAGTTAGAGGGTTAAAAGGGCTTGAAATTTGTATTCTTGTCATTTTGACGTAAGTCGCTTAGTTTGGCCGCAAAGCGGCAAAAACTCAGACAACCTTCCTTTCACTCATTTTGCCCAAAGTACACTAGACAGTTCAACCCTTAATAACTCCCTTATTTGACAATTTAGGGTGAAAATGCCAAGAATAGAAAAGATAGAGCAGAAAAAGGGCTTTCAGAAAATACCATAAAATAAGCCAATTAGTTGCACGGTTTGGCCGCTAGAGGGCGTTGAAAATTCAATCGTGATTATCTCCAAAACTAGACGAGTTGGAGGGCTGAAATTTTGTACGGTTATTAGAGGGTTAAAAAGGCTTGAAATTTGTATTCTTGACATTTTGACGTAAGTCGCTTAGTTTGGGCGTAAAACGCCAAAAACCCAGACAACCCCAGTTTCTTGACAAAAATGCCCCAGTCCCTTTAACCCTTAATAACTCCCTTATTTGGCAATTTAGGGTGAAAGTCCCAAGAATGGAAAAGATAGAGCAGAAAAGGGGCTTTCAGAAAATACCATAAAATAAGTGGATTAGTTGCACGGTTTGGCCGCTAGAGGGCGTCAAAGTAGCACTAATCAACTTTTTTCAAAATTTCACTGCCCCACGTCACTAAAACTTCAAATAACTTGCTTATTTGACGTTTGACGTCAAAAAGTCATTGAAGCGAAAAGATAGCTCAGACTGTGAGCTTTCCAAAAATACGATTACACGACTCGATGTGGTACACCGTTTGGCCGCTAGAGGGCGTTGAAAATTCAATTGTAAATATCTCCAAAACTAGACGAGTTGGAGGGTTGAAATTTTTAGGGTTGGTTAGAGGGTTAAAAGGGCTTGAAATTTGTATTCTTGACATTTTGACGTAAATCGCTTAGTTTGGCCGCAAAGCGGCAAAAACTCAGACAACCTTCCTTTCACTCATTTTGCCCAAAGTGCACTAGACAGTTCAACCCTTAATAACTCCCTTATTTGACAATTTAGGGTGAAAGTCGCAAGAATAGAAAAGATAGAGCAGAAAAAGGGCTTTCAGAAAATACCATAAAATAAGCCAATTAGTTGCACGGTTTGGCCGCTAGAGGGCGTTGAAAATTCAATCGTGATTATCTCCAAAACTAGACGAGTTGGAGGGCTGAAATTTTGTAGGGTGGTTAGAGGGTTAAAAGGGCTTGAAATTTGTATTCTTGACATTTTGACGTAAGTCGCTTAGTTTGGGCGTAAAACGCCAAAAACCCAGACAACCCCAGTTTCTTGACAAAAATGCCCCAGTCCCTTTAACCCTTAATAACTCCCTTATTTGGCAATTTAGGGTGAAAGTCTCAAGAATAGAAAAGATAGAGCAGAAAAAGGGCTTTCAGAAAATACCATAAAATAAGTGGATTAGTTGCACGGTTTGGCCGCTAGAGGGCGTCAAAGTAGCACTAATCAACTTTTTTCAACATTTCCCTGCCTCACGTCACTAAAACTTAAAATAACTTGCTTATTTGACGTTTGACGTCAAAAAGTCATTGAAGCAAAAAGATAGCTCAGACTGTGAGCTTTCTAAAAATATGATTACAGGATACGATTTGGTATACCGTTTGGCCGCTAGAGGGCGTTGAAAATTCAATTGTAAATATCTCAAAAACTAGACGAGTTGGAGGGTTGAAATTTTTCAGGGTAGTTAGAGGGTTAAAAGGGCTTGAAATTTGTATTCTTGTCATTTTGACGTAAGTCGCTTAGTTTGGCCGCAAAGCGGCAAAAACTCAGACAACCTTCCTTTCACTCATTTTGCCCAAAGTACACTAGACAGTTCAACCCTTAATAACTCCCTTATTTGGCAATTTGGGGTGAAAGTCCCAAGAATAGAAAAGATAGAGCAGAAAAAGGGCTTTCAGAAAATACCATAAAATAATCCAATTAGTTGCACGGTTTGGCCGCTAGAGGGCGTTGAAAATTCAATTGTAAATATCTCCAAAACTAGACGAGTTGGAGGGTTGAAATTTTTCAGGGTGGTTAGAGGGTTAAAAGGGCTTGAAATTTGTATTCTTGTCATTTTGACGTAAATCGCTTAGTTTGGGCGTAAACGCCAAAAACCCAGACAACCCCAGTTTCTTGACAAAAATGCCCCAGTCCCTTTAACCCTAAATAACTCCCTTATTTGGCAATTTAGGGTGAAAGTCCCAAGAATGGAAAAGATAGAGCAGAAAAAGGGCTTTCAGAAAATACCATAAAATAAGTGGATTAGTTGCACGGTTTGGCCGCTAGAGGGCGTCAAAGTAGCACTAATCAGCTTTTTTCCAAAATTTCCCTGCACCAATTCGTGTAACCTCACATAACTTGTTTATTTGACATTTGACGTCAAAAAGTCATTGAAGCGAAAAGATAGCTGAGTTTATGAGCTTTCGAAAAATAGGATTACACGACACGATCTGGTACACCGTTTGGCCGCTAGAGGGCGTCAAAGTTGCACTAATCAACTTTTTTCAAAATTTCCCTGCCCCACGTCACTAAAACTTAAAATAACTTGCTTATTTGACATTTGACGTCAAAAAGTCATTGAAGCAAAAAGATAGCTTAGACTGTGAGCTTTCCAAAAATACGATTACACGACACGATCTGGTACACGGTTTGGCCGCTAGAGGGCGTCAAAGTTGTACTAATCAACTTTTTTCAAACATTCCCTGCCCCACGTCACTAAAACTTCAAATAACTTGCTTATTTGACGTTTGACGTCAAAAAGTCATTGAAGCAAAAAGATAGCTTAGACTGTGAGCTTTCTAAAAATATGATTACACGACATGATATAGTACACCGTTTGGCCGCTAGAGGGCGTCAAAGTAGCACTAATCAACTTTTTTCAAAATTTCCCTGCCCCACGTCACTAAAACTTCAAATAACTTGCTTATTTGACGTTTGACGTCAAAAAGTCATTGCAGCGAAAAGATAGCTCAGACTGTGAGCTTTCCAAAAATACGATTACACGACACGATTGGTTAGGCCGTTTGGCCGCTAGAGGGCGTCAAAGTTGCACTAATCAACTTTTTTCAAAATTTCCCTGCCCCACGTCACTAAAACTTCAAATAACTTGCTTATTTGACGTTTGACGTCAAAAAGTCATTGAAGCGAAAAGATAGCTGAGACTGTGAGCTTTCCAAAAATACGATTACACGACACGATTGGTTAGGCCGTTTGGCCGCTAGAGGGCGTCAAAGTAGCACTAATCAAAATTTCCCTGCACCAATTTGTGCAACCTCCCATAACTCGCTTATTTGACGTTTGACGTCAAAAAGTCATCGAAGCGAAAATATAGCCCAGACTATAAGCTTTCCAAAAATATAATTACACAACTATTTATTGGATTAATTTAAAAGAAAAAACAGTTAATTATTTTTAGGTTTGACACGGTCCTGTCTGGCCCGCCTTTCCATCACCAGAAAATAGACAAAAGGCAGAAAGTGCCTTAAAAAAATGGCAACACGCGGCAACACCGTACTAATTACCACCTCTTTGCGTCCACCAATCACCGCTTTGACAATTTCCCCGGCCACACGATCGGCATCCAGACCGGTTTGGGTGGTGGGGTCCATTGATCCGTGCGGTTTGCCCGCGCCCGTCAACGCATTGACAGACAGCTGGGTTTTGACGTACCCCGGACTGATGACAGTGACGTTGACGTTGTTGGCCGCCATTTCCGCTCGCAAACTGTCAGCGAACGCTTGCAGCGCATGCTTGGATGCGCTGTAAGCGGACCGTTCCGGCAACGCCACCAAACCTTGCACCGAACTGACGAACACTAGATGGCCTTGGTTTTGTTTGGTCATGTGACGTAGCACACCTGAAATGTAATACACCTGTCAAATGTCAAATGTCAAAAAAAAAACAACTGTCAAACTAGACCTTTAGTTAAGGCGACCGCGCCGAAATAGTTGACTGCCATAATTTTCTTATCGACATCGATTTGTGTATCGATAACGCGGCCCCGATGCGATACCCCAGCATTATTGATTAGAATATCGATTCGGCCGGTTATCGACACGATTTTATCGATGCGATCGGTGAAATCGACCGAATCGCTCAGATCGATCGGCACGATGATGGGGGAGTTGGGGGTGGCGTGGCAGGGGGCGCGCAAAAGGTCCGCGCGCACTCGCTCCAGCTCCTGGCGACGGCGCGCGCACAGCACCACCTGCGCCCCCCGTTCGTAGAAGGCGTGCGCCAGCGCCTCGCCCAATCCCGAGCTCGCTCCCGTGATCACCACCACCTGCAACCAATCGAAATCGTAGAAACCAGTTTTGTTGTTTCGACGCCCTCTAGCGGCCAAACCGTGCAACTAATTGACTGATTTTATGGTGTTTTCTGAAAGCTCTTTTTCTCCTCTATCTTTTCTATTCTGGGGATTTTCACCCTTAATCGTCAAATAGGGGAGTTATTAAGGGTTGAACTGTCTGGTGCACTTTTGTCAAGAAACGGGGGAAGGGGGGGTGGTTTGGGTTTTTGGCTTTTCACGCCCAAACTAAGCGATTTACGCCAAAATGTCAAGAATACAAATTTCAAGCCTTTTTAACCCTCTAACCACCCTGAAAAATTTCAACCCTCCAACTCGTCTAGTTTTGGAGATATTTGTAATTGAATTTTCAACGCCCTCTAGCGGCCAAACCGTGCAACCAATCCACTAATTTTATGGTATTTTTCGAAAGCCCTTTTTCTGCTCTATCTTTTCTATTCTTGGGACTTTCACCCTAAATTGCCAAATAAGGGAGTTATTAAGGGTTAAAGGGACTGGGGCACTTTTGTCCAGAAACGGGGGAAGGGGGGGTGGTTTGGGTTTTTGGCTTTTCACGCCCAAACTAAGCTATTTACGCCAAAATGTCAAGAATACAAATTTCAAGTCCCTTTAACCCTCTAACTAACCCTAAAAATTTCAACCCTCCAACTCGTCTAGTTTTGGAGATATTTACAATTGAAATTTCAACGCTCTCTAGCGGCAAAACCGTGCAACTAATTGACTGATTTTATGGTGTTTTCTGAAAGCCCTTTTTCTGCTCTATCTTTTCTATTCTGGGGATTTTCACCCTAAATTGTCAAATAAGGGAGTTATTAAGGGTTGAACTGTCTGGGGCACTTTTGTCAAGAAACGGGGGAAAGGGGGTTGTCTGGGTTTTTGCCGCTTTGCGGCCAAACTAAGCGATTTACGCCAAAATGTCAAGAATACAAATTTCAAGCCTTTTTAACCCTCTAACCACCCTAAAAAATTTCAACCCTCCAACTCGTCTAGTTTTGGAGATATTTGTAATTGAATTTTCAACGCCCTCTAGCGGCCAAACCGTGCAACCAATCCACTAATTTTATGGCATTTTTCGAAAGCCCTTTTTTTGCTCTATCTTTTCTATTCTGGGGATTTTCACCCTAAATTGCCAAATAAGGGAGTTATTAAGGGTTAAAGGGACTGGGGCACTTTTGTCCAGAAACGGGGGAAGGGGGGGTGGTTTGGGTTTTTGGCTTTTCACGCCCAAACTAAGCTATTTACGCCAAAATGTCAAGAATACAAATTTCAAGTCCCTTTAACCCTCTAACCACCCTGAAAAATTTCAACCCTCCAACTCGTCTAGTTTTGGAGATATTTACAATTGAATTTTCAACGCCCTCTAGCGGCCAAACCGTGCAACTAATTGACTTATTTTATGGCATTTTCTGAAAGCCCTTTTTCTGCTCTATCTTTTCTATTCTTGGGACTTTCACCCTAAATTGCCAAATAAGGGAGTTATTTAGGGTTAAAAGGACTGGGGCACTTTTGTCAAGAAGAAACGGGGGTTATCTGGGTTTTTGGCGTTTTACGCCCAAACTAAGCAATTTGCGCCAAAATGTCAAGAATACAAATTTCAAGTCCCTTTAACCCTCTAACCACCCTGAAAAATTTCAACCCTCCAACTCGTCTAGTTTTGGAGATATTTACAATTGAATTTTCAACGCCCTCTAGCGGCCAAACCGTGCAACTAATTGACTGATTTTATGGTGTTTTCTGAAAGCCCTTTTTCTCCTCTATCTTTTCTATTCTCGGGACTTTTGCCCTAAATTGCCAAATAAGGGAGTTATTAAGGGTTAAAAGGACTGGGGCACTTTTGTCCAGAAACGGGGGAAGGGGGGGTGGTTTGGGTTTTTGGCTTTTCACGCCTAAACTAAGCTATTTACGCCAAAATGTCAAGAATACAAATTTCAAGCCTTTTTAACCCTCTAACTAACCCTAAAAATTTTAACCCTCTAACTCATTTAGTTTTGGAGATATTTACAATTGAATTTTCAACGCCCTCTAGCGGCCAAACCGTGCAACTAATTGACTTATTTTATGGTATTTTCTGAAAGCCCTTTTTCTGCTCTATCTTTTCTATTCTTGGCCCTTTCACCCCAAATTGTCAAATAAGGGAGTTATTTAGGGTTAAAGGGATTGGGGCACTTTTGTCAAGAAGAAACGGGGGGAGGGGGGTTGTCTGGGTTTTTGGCGTTTTACGCCCAAACTAAGCGATTTACGCCAAAATGTTAAGAATCAAAAAATGTAGTTTTTCTTACCCTCTAACCACCCTGTGAGTTTCAACCCTCTCCCTTTTACCGTTTTCGAGATAATTAGTAATTTTTGAAGAAAATGTTCAAAAAAGTCGAATATCTCGAAAACGGTTCGAGTTACAACCAAACCGACTGCACCGTTGCACTTCTCAGACCCAAATTACCCTAAAATGGGGTTTTTCACTGAAATCACCCCAAAACTGCCGCCAATATGGCGGCTAGTGCAACCATATCTACAGTTTGGACCAAATGTCAGTGCACCACGTCACTAAAATGTCAAATAACTCGCTTATTTGACGTTTGACGTCAAAAAGTCATTGAATCGAAAAGATAGCTTAGACTGTGATCTTTCCAAAAATATGATTACACGACACGATCTGGTACACCGTTTGGCCGCTAGAGGGCGTTAAAGTTGCACTAATCCAGTTTTTTCAAAATTTCCCCGCACCAATTCCTGTAACCTCACATAACTTGGTTATTTGACGTTTGACGTCAAAAAGTCATTGAAGCGAAAAGATAGCTGAGACTGTGAGCTTTCTAAAAATGCCATTACACGACACGATTTGGTACACCGTTTGGCCGCTAGAGGGCGTCAAACTTACCTTGCCCACCAATTCATCGTAACCCCGTTTCAGCCAAATGGAATTGAGTATGCGAAACACGATCCAGGGTATTGCGATGGCCAAACTGACGGGCCCCACCAGGCTAAATTTGGCAACGAGGCTTCTAAAGTCGCTCATTCTGTTTTTGAGGGCCAGTCTCAGTGTAAACATGAAGGGGACCAAGTAGACTTAGAAGGGGGACTGGAAATTGTCTAAAAATACGTTTTTCAATGATTTTTTCCTCTTTGATAGAATCAAAGCACTACGCACCTGGAATTGACGAGAAACCAGCGAAAAATCCTCTTCCAGAACGATTTTGTTTACTTTTTGTTGACGTACTGACGTATGGAGGTTAGGTTTCGATGTTGCCAAGTGAAATGTCAATGAATCGATCGAAAAAACATGCGCCATGTTGCTGTATCACGTGATTTCAAAGGGTAATTGGGCCAAGCGGTCACGTGACCAGCTTGGGAAGTAAGAAAATGTTTTGAGTCATCAAAAAATCGAGTTTTGATCAATTTTTAGTTTTTGGACCAAATTTCGTGATTTTGACAAAATTGCCTGTAAAACGCACTTGGAGTGGAAAAAACACAAAAATCTTTAAAATTTATGTTTATTTTAATTTGATTCTTAAAAACAAGAGAAAAACAAGTTCCATAGATATTCCATAGGATCCTATGGAATTATCGAATTTTAGCGACTAGGGCGGGGAAAAAAAAACCACAAAAACTTTTAAAATTGATTTATTTTTCTTTAAATTTAATGATTCTGTCGTATAATCACCGATTATGTACATAAATGCAACAATATCGACTAAATATTAAGTTAACCTTAAAACTAAACGGCAATTCAGTATTTTTTTACAGCTGCAACAATTATTCGACAAAGCAACGTTGCCAAATCTTAAAAAAAAATCTAAATGTATATGTATAGTGTGTGTGTGTATATACAGATAATGTACAAGAAAAAAAGAGGAAAAGGTTATTATATAGTAGGGGAGTGGGGGGGAGGGGTAAATGACAGGTTGACAGTCAAAAAGGTGGTGGGAGGGGGGGAGGTTAAGTGTCATTTAAACGTCAATGTCATACGTATTCGAGCGGGGATTTTTTCCCGCGACATTTCCGATCCAGGAGGCGTTCAAACAATTTCTTAAACTCGGAAAAGATCCAAACGGATGACGTCAGACCGACCAGAAAGGCGATATCTGCAAAAAAACAAAACAAAACACTGTCAATTGTCAAAATGTAGTTGACAGCGCGTCAGCTGTCAACTGTCAGAGACTGACCTAAAGTAAAAAATGTTGAAAAACGCTTTAAATTGTTCCAGAATGTCTAAAAATGTTACCAAAAGTTAAGAAATGTTGCAAAATCGATGCAATTTTCATGTTTTGATCAATTTTTCGTGGTTTTGCTCATTTTTTGGTTTTTGGACCAAATTTCGTGATTTTGATCAATTTTCATAATTTTGCAATTTTTAAGTTTTTAACCCAATTTTCGTGATTTTGATCAATTTTTTATGATTTTGCTCATTTTTTCGTGATTTTGCTATTTTTTAGTTTTTGGACCAAATTTCGTGATTTTGATCAATTTTCATAATTTTGTTATTTTTGAGTTTTTAACCCAACTTTCATGATTTTGCTCATTTTTTGGTTTTTGGACCAATTTTCATGTTTTGATAAATTTTTCATAATTTTGCTAATTTTTTAGTTTTTGGACCAAATTTCGTGATTTTGCTCATTTTTTAGTTTTTGGACTAATTTTCGTGATTTTGATAAATTTTCATAATTTTGCTAATTTTAAGGTTTTGGACCAAATTTTGGAAATGTTGGGTGGTGCAGAACGTCTAAAAATGTTCCAAAAGGCCTAGAAATGTTGCAAAAATGTTGAAAAAGATCTAAAAATGTTCCAGAAAGTCTAAAAATGTTTAAAAACTTTCCAAAAATCATAGAAATGTTGCAAATTATCTAAAAATGTTTAAAAAGACCTGAAAGTGTTCCAGAAAGTCTAAAAATGTTGCTGAAAGTTTAGGAATGTCGCAAAAAATCTAAAAATGGTCCAGAACGTCTAAAAATGTTGCAAAAAGTTTAAAAATGTTGCAAAAAGTTTAGAAATGTTCCAAAAAGTCTAAAAATGTTGAAAAAGACCTTAAATTGTTCCAGAATGTCTAAAAATGTTGCAAAAGGCCTAGAAGTGTTGCAAAAATGTTGAAAAAGATCTAAAAATGTTCCAGAAAGTCTAAAAATGTTGCAAAAAGTTTAAAAATGTTGCAAAAGGCCTAGAAATGTTGAAAAAGATCTAAAAATGTTCCAGAAAATCTAAAAATGTTTTTAAAAGTTTGGAAATGTTCCAAAAAAACTTAAAAATGTTGAAACAAATCTGAAAATGTTCCAAATTGTCTAAAAATGTTACAAAAACTCTAAAAACTTTGAAAAAGACCTAAAAATGGTCCAGAACGTCTAAAAATATTCCAAAAAGTCTAAAAATGTTGAAAAAAGACTTTAAATTGTTCCAGAATGTCTAAAAATGTTACCGAAAGTTAAGAAATGTTGCAAAAGACCTAAAAATGTTGAAAAAGATCTGAAAATGTTCCAGAAAGTCTAAAAATGTTTAAAAACTTTCTAAAAATTATAGAAATGTTGCAAATTATCTAAAAATGTTTAAAAAGACCTGAAAGTGTTTCAGAATGTCTAAAAATGTTGCTGAAAGTTTAGGAATGTCGCAAAAAATCTAAAAATGTTGAAAAAGATCTGAAAACGTTCCAGAAAAATCTAAAAATGTTGCAAAAGGCGTAATCTGCAAAAAAAAAATCAAAAACACACTGTATCGCTCCGTCAACTGTCTTAAAAATAGTTGACAGTTGACAGCGCGTCAGCTGTCAAAGACTGACCTAAAGCGGACAAGGCTTCGGTTTGGAAAATGCCCTGTAGAGGGGGCGCGTAAACGACCAACAGCTGACCAAACACGCACGCCCCCACCGCCGCCAAAAAGAACGAATTCGAAAACAGTCCAATTTGAAAGACGCTCTTTGTCTGCGACCGATACGACAGGGCGTTCCACATGTCGAAGAAGACGAAACACGTGAACGTCATCGTGGTGTCGCGTGACGTCACTCCGTCAGCTGTCATCTGTCAGAGAAAACAAAACAAAAAAATGTCAACGTCAACTGTCATACATTGTGACCCATTTAGAATGGAAACACCCCTATAAAATTTTAGGTTATTAACCGGTTTCAATGATTTTTTTTTTTTAAATAATTAGGAATGATTAATTGATTAATTTCTAAAAAAAAATAAAAAAAAAATTAAAAAAAAAAAAAAAAATCAAAAAAAAAAGTAAAAAAAATTAAAAAAAAAAAAAAAAATTAAGAAAAATAAAAAAAAAATAAAAAAAAAAATAAAAAAAATTAAAAAAAATTAAAAAAAAATTAAAAAAAATTAAAAAAAAAAAAAAAATTAAAAAAAATAAAAAAAAACAAAAAAAAAATTAAAAAAAAAAAAAATCAAAAAAAAAAATTAAAAAAAATTTTGGTCACAGCTATTTGAAAGCACTATAGATCCAGTGGTGTAGTAATTTTTTCAATAAAAAAATCGCTAATAAATAACCTAAAATTTTATAGGGGTGTTTCCATTCTAAATGGGTCACACTGTATATAAAAAAACAAATGAGCAAAAGTAGCACCTCCTTGTTAAACACCCACAAGGTGCCGGCGACGATGAAAACGGCCGAGAGGAGCACGTTGACGACGAGCCGTTTCGTGATCATCGGCTCTTTGGTGTTGCGCGACTTCTGCTTCACCACGTCGTCGCCGACCGGTTCGACGCCCAAACTTTGCGCCGGCGGACCGTCCATCAGTATGTTGATCCACAAGATCTGACGGTCGCAAGACGAGAAAAAATTAGAAAAAAAAAAAATTAAAAATAAAAAAAAAAATAAAAAAAAAAATTAAAAATTAAAAAAAAAATAAAAAAAATTAAAAAAAAATTAAATAAAAATTAAAAAATAAAAAAATAAAAAAAAAATAAAAAAAAAAAATAAAAAAAAAATTAAATTAAATGTAATAGCTATTTATGTAACCAGTTACGAAAAGTTCGATTTTCTGCGAGGTCCTACAATTTGAATGAGTTACACAATAAGACATTTTCGAAACGTGTTGCATACATAATTTTTTCTAATTTTGACCAAAAAGCGGTAAAAACCATCTTTTAAAGTGATTTAACAGAAATATTCAAAAAAAAATAAATAATAAAAAATTAAATTTAAATTTAAATTTTTTTTTCATATTAAATTGATTTTTTTTTTTTTTTTTTTTTTTTATTATTATTGCTTTATCTGGCGACTGTCAAAAAAAGTGACGACAGAGGGCGCTTACGTACCTGCATCGCGTTGAGCGGATTAGGAATGTCCATAATGGTGGCGAGGGCGACCAATGCCAGAGCTGCTATGGACGTGGACAATTGGAAGCCGACAAAGTTGCGAATGTTGTGGAAGATGCTTTTGCCCTCCTCGATGGCGGCGCTGCAAACGTTTACGAGTTAGAATGTGCGCTGGCGCGCTTTTAGAAGCATTCCGGAACGTTCCAGAAGCATTTAGAATCTTTTGGAACTTTCTAGAAGCTTCTGGAACGTTCCGTTCCAATTTGAGACGTTCCAGAAGCTTCCAAAACCTTCTGAACCTTTCAGAACTTTGTCCTGTCCTTCTCTAACGTTCTAGAAGCATTTAGAACCATTCAGAACACTGTAGAATCTTCTGCATCATTCTAGAAGCTTTCAAAAGCAATCTAGGACATTCTGAAACATTCCAGAAGCTCTTGGAACCTTTCAGAACACTGTAGAATCTTTTAGACGTTTCTAGAAGCTTTCAAAAGCATTCCAAAACCTTCCGAAACGTTCCATTACAATCTGGAACGTTCCAGAAGCTTCCAAAACCTTCTCAAAGTTTAAAAACTTTGTCCTGACCTTCTCCAACGTTCCAGAAGCATTTAGAACCTTTAAGAACACTGTAGAATCTTCTGTATCATTCTAGAAGCTTTTAAAAGCATTCCAGAACATTCTGGAACGTTCCGTTACAATCTGGGACGTTCCAGAAGCTTCTGAACGCTTAAGAACTTTCTCCTAACCATTTACAACGTTCCAGAATCTTTTAGAACTTTCTAGAAGCTTCCAAAAGCATTCTAGAACCTTCTGGAACGTTCCGTTACAATCTGAGTCGTTCTAGAACCTTCCAAAACATTGTAGAACTTTTCAGACCGTTCTAGAACAATTTAAAAGCTTTCAAAACGTTCTAAAACAGTTTTTCACATTCTAGAGCCTTCCAGACAATTCTACAACATTCTAAAATCTTCCAAATCATTCTAGAAGCATTCAAAAGCATTCCAGAACCTTCTAGAACAGTCTTTTACGTTCTAGAACCTTCCGGAACGTTCCGTTACAATCTAAAACATTCCAAAAGCTTCCAAAACGTTCTAAAAACTGTCTTTAATGTTCTAGAACCTTCCGGACTGTTCAAGAACATTCCAAATAATTCTAGAGCCTTCCAGATCGCTCTAGAACATTCTAAAACCTTCCAAAACGATCTAGAATGGTCTTTAACGTTCTAGAACCTTCCACATCGTTCTAAAACATTCCAAAAGCTTTCAAAAGCATTCTAGAACCTTCCGGAACGTTCCGTTCCAATCTGGGACGTTCCAGAAACTTCCAAAACCTTCTAGAGCCTTCCAGATCGCTCTAGAACATTCTAAAATCTTCCAAAATAATCTAAAACGATCTTTAACGTTTTAGAACCTTCCTGACTGTTCTAAAATATTCCAAAAGCTTCTAGAGCCTTCCAGACAATTCTAGAACATTCTAAAATCTTCTGCATCATTCTAGAACCTTTCAAAACGTTCTAGAACGGTCTTTAACGTTCTAGAACCTTCCGGACCGTTCTAAAACACTCCAAAAGGTTCTAGAGGTTTTCAGATCGCTCTAGAACATTCTAAAATCTTCCAAATCATTCTAAAACATTCCAAAAGCTTCCAAAACATTCTAGAACAGTTTTTAACGTTCTAGAGCCTTCCAGACAATTCTAGAACATTCCAAAATTTTCCAAATCATTCTAGAACAGTCTTGAACGTTCTAGAACCTTCCGGAACGTTCCGTTACAATCTAAAACATTCCAAAAACTTCCAAAACGTTCTAAAAACTGTCTTTAATGTTCTAGAACCTTCCGAACTGTTCAAGAACATTCCAAATGATTCTAGAGCCTTCCAGATCGCTCTAGAACATTCTAAAACCTTCCAAAACGATCTAAAACGGTTTTTAACGTTCTATAACTTTCCGGACCGTTCTGCATCATTCTAGAAGCTTTCAAAAACATTCTAGAACCTTCTGGAACGTTCCGTTCCGATCTGGGACGTTCCAGAAGCTTCCAAAACCTTCTCATAATTTAAAAACTTTATCCCTCTCCTTCTCTAACGTTCTTGAAGCTTTTGGAACTTTTCAGAACACTGTAGAATCTTCTGCATCATTCTAGAAGACTTCAAAAGCATTCCAGAACAATCTTTAACGTTCTAGAGCCTTTCAGAAAATTCTAAAATTTTCCAAATCATTCTAGAACCTTCCGGACCGTTCTAAAACATTCTAAAAGGTTCTAGAGTCTTCCAGATCGTTCTAAAACAATTTAAGACCTTCCAAAACGTTCTAGAGCAGTTTTTAACGTTCTAGAACCTTCCAGACTGTTCAAGAACATTCCAAAACGTTCTAGAGCCTTCTAAATCCCTCTAGAATATTCTGAAATCTTCCAAAACGTTCTAGAACGGTCTTTAACGTTCTAGAACCTTCCGGACCGTTCTAAAACATTCCAAAAGCTTCCAAAACGTTCTAGAACAGTTTTTCACATTCTAGAGCCTTCCAGACAATTCTAGAACATTCTAAAAGCTTCCAAAACATTCTAGAACCTTCTGGAACGTTCCGTTACAATCTGAGACGTTCCAAAACCTTCTGAACCTTTCAGAACACTTTAGAATCTTTCCTAATGTTCTAGAAGCTTTTAGAACCTTTCAGAATCATTTTCAACTTTCTAGAAGCTTCCAAAAGCATTCCAGAAGTTTCCGGAACATTCCGCTCCAATCTGGGACGTTCCAGAAGCTCCCAAAGCCTTCTCAAAGTTTAAGAACTTTGTCCTGACCTTCTCTAACGTTCCAGAAGCATTTAGAACCTTTCAGAACACTGTAGAATCTTTTGGAACATTCTAGAAGCTTTCAAAAGCATTCCAGAACCTCTTGGAACCTTTCAGAATACTTTAGAATCTTCTGCATCATTCTAGAAGCTTCCAAAAGCATTCTAGAACCTTCTCTAACGTTCTAGAAGCTTTTAGAACTTTTCAGAACACTGTAGAACCTTCTGGAACGTTCCGTTCTAATCTGAGACGTTCCAGAACCTTCCAAAACATTCTAGAACAGTTTTTCACGTTCTAGAGCTTTCCAGACAATTCTAGAACATTCCAAAAGATTCTAGAGCCTTCTAGATCGCTCTAGAACAATTTAAAATCTTCCAAAACGTTCTAGAACGGTCTTTAACGTTCTATAACCTTCCGGAACCGTTCTAAAACCGGTCAAGAACGTTCCGTTCCAATCTGGGACGTTCCAGAAGCTTCCAAAACCTTCTGAACATTAAAAACTTTGTCCTGATATTCTCCAACGTTCTAGAAGCTTTTAGAACTTTCTAGAATCTTCCAAAAGCATTCTAAAACCTTCTGGAACGTTCCATTCCAATCTGGGACATTCCAAAAGCTTCCAAAACGTTTTAGAGTCTTCCAGATCGCTCTAGAACATTTCAAAACGATCTAGAACGTTCTTTAACGTTCTAGAATCTTCCAGACCGTTCTAAAACATTCCAAAAGCTTCCACAACATTCTAGAACAGTCTTTAACGTTCTAGAACCTTCCAAATCATTCTAGAATCTTTTAGAACTTTCTAAAAGCTTTCAAAAGCATTCTAGAACATTAAGGAACGTTCCGTTCCAATCTGGGACGTTCCAGAAACTCTTGGAACCTTTCAGAACACTGTAGAATCTTTTGGAACTTTCTAGAAGCTTCTGAGACGTTCCAGAACGAAGAAACGTCCCTTCTTAACGTTTAAGAACTTTGTCCTGACCTTCTCTAACGTTCCAGAATCTTTTGGAACTTTCTAGAAGCTTTCAAAAGCATTCTAGAACTTTAAGGAACGTTCTAGAACCTTCCGAACTGTTCTAAAACATTCCAAAACGTTTTAGAACCTTCTAGATTGCTTTAGAACATTCTAAAACCTTCCAAAACAATCTAGAAGCTTTCAAAAGCGTTCTAGAACCTTGCGGAAACGTCCGGAAACCGGTCAAGGCCTACTCACATGATCGTGTAAAAATCGTCATCGACCAGAATCATGTCGGCCGCCTCCTTGCACACGTCCGTCCCATTCTTGCCCATCGCGATACCAATGTCGGCCTTTTTCAGGGCGACGCCGTCGTTCACGCCATCTCCCGTCATGCCCACGATGTGGCCCGATCTGCAAATCGCGTCACGTTTCAGACATTTGACAGTCAGTTGACGTTTGACAGTTTTTTGTTTGACATTTGACAGTCGACAGTTACCTTTGAAGCGCCTTGACGATTGACAGTTTGTTTTTCGGCGACACTCGGTAAAAGACGGCGGCCAATGGGCAGGCGGCGTCCAACTCGGGTTCGCTCATCGCGTCCAACTGTTCGCCGGACAGGACGTTGGCCGTTTGCGTTTGCAGGCCGATCGATTGCGCTGTCAAAAGTGTCAAATTTTAGACGTCGATTCTGTCAAAAAAAAAAAAAATGGCGGATGTTGCGTCGCGGTTACCTATGGCAACGGCCGTTTCGCGCGCATCGCCCGTCACCATTTTCACTTGCACGCCCGATTCCGTCAGAATGTTGATGGCTTCGCGCACCATCGGACGCGGCGGATCGCAAATACCCACGATGCCCAGATACGTCATTTCTGTCAGTGACGGACCTGTGTCAAAAATATAATAAAAAAAAAAATAAAAAAAAGAAAAAATTAAAAAAACCAAAAAAAAAAAATTAAAAAACAAATAATAATAAAAACAAATAAAAATAATAAAAGAAATAATAAAAAAAAAATATTAAAAAAAAATTAAAATATTAAAAAAATAATAATATATAAAATAATAATAATAATACATTTAATATTATATATTAATTTTTTTTTAAATTTTTTACGACTTTTACTACGTTTGGCAACACTGTACAGCTTTTAGAGCCTGCAGGATACTTTTTAAGGTTTTTTAGTAAATTTGGCAACGTTGTTTAAGGATTTTGCAACATTTTTACTACTTTTAGTACGTTTGGCAACACTGTACAGCTTTTTCAACAGTTTTAGAGCCCGCAGGGTACTTTTAGGAATTTCTAATAAGTTTGGCAACGTTGTTTAACGATTTTTACCATTTTTGCCACATTTGGCAACACTGTACAGCTTTTCCAACAGTTTTAGAGTCCGCAAGATACTTTTGGAGGTTTTTAGTAAATTTGGCAACGTTGTTTAAGGATTTTGCAACATTTTTACTACTTTCAGTACATTTGGCAACACTGTACAGCTTTTAGAGCCTGCAGGATACTTTTGAAATTTTTAGTAAATTTGGCAACGTTGTTTAAGGATTTTTCAACGTTTTTACCACTTTTCCTACATTTGACAACACTGTACAGCTTTTCCAACAATTTTAGAGCCCGCAGGGTACTTTTGAAGGTTTTTAGTAAATTTGGCAACGTTGTTTAAGGATTTTACAACATTTTTACTACTTTTAGTACGTTTGGCAACACTGTACAGCTTTTTCAACAGTTTTAGAGCCTGCAGGATACTTTTGGAGGTTTTTAGTAAATTTGGCAACGTTGTTTAAGGATTTTACAACATTTTTACTACTTTTAGTACGTTTGGCAACACTGTACAGCTTTTCCAACAGTTTTAGAGCCCGCAGGGTACTTTTTAAGGTTTTTAGTAAATTTGGCAACGTTGTTTAAGGATTTTTCAACATTTTTACTACTTTTAGTACGTTTGGCAACACTGTACAGCTTTTCCAACAATTTTAGAGCCCGACAGCCTTCTGAAAGGTCCTAGAATGTAATAGAACGTTCCAGATTGTTCTAGAAGGTTCCATAATGCTTTACGACGTTTCCGAAAGTTCTAGAAGGTTTCAGGAAGTTCCAGATGCTGCCAGAGGACTCTAGAATGTTCCAGAAGGCCCAGAAAACTGGTCTCGGATTATTCTAGACAGTTCTAGATGGTTTCGGAAGATTCTAGAATGTGCGAGAAGGCTCGACAGCCTTCCGAAAGGGTTTAAAAAGTTAATTTTTGACGCAAGCGTCAATTTTCAAAACAAACTGTCACTTTCAAACAAATTAAACAGAGTTTTTTGACAACTGTCATTTTTTGACATTTTGCGTTCGAAACAGCGCGATAACTGTCACTTTTGACAGACGTCAATTTGGAGAAAAAAACGGTGGTGAAAGTTTAAACTGTCAGAAAGACAGTCAAGGACAAAATTGCCTGTCAAAGTCACTTGGAGTGACAAAATGACAGTTTTAAGCACATTTTTGGAATCCTCACTAAATTTCCTATCCAATGACACTAAAAAACACTTTAAAATTGAGTACAGTCAGGGAGAAAAGTGAGGTTAAAGTTAAAACTGTCAGAAAGACAGTTTTAAAAGACAGTCAGGGACAAAATCACTCGTAAAACCCACTTGGAGTGACATTGTGACAGTTTTAAGCATATTTTTGAAATCCTCATTAAATTTCCTATCCAATGACATAAAAAACCACCAAGAAATCAAGTACAGTCAGGTAAAAAAACGCTGTCAAAGTACAAACTCTCAGAAAGACACTTTGAAAGGACAGTCAGGGACAAAATCGCCTGTAAAACCCACTTGGAGTGGTAAAATGGCAGTTTTAAGCACATTTTTGGAATCCTCACTAAATTTCCTATCTAATGACATAAAAAACACTAGAAAATTAAGTACAGTCAGGGAGAAAAACAATTTTAAAATTTCAACTACCAGAAACAAAGTTTGAAAGGATAGTCAGGGACAAAATCGCTTGTAAAACTCACTTGGAGTGGGAAAATGACAGTTTTAAGCACATTTTTGGAATCCTCACTAAATTTCCTATTCAATGACATAAAAAACCACCAAGAAATCAAGTACAGTCAGATAAAAAAACGCTGTCAAAGTACAAACTCTCAGAAAGACAATTTGAAAGGACAATCAGGGACAAAATTGCGTGTAAAACCCACTTGCAGTGAGGAAATGACAGTTTTAAACACATTTTTGAAATCTTTATTAAATTTCCTATCCAATGACACTAAAAACACTAAAAAATCAAGTATAGTCAGGAAGAAAAGTGAGATCAAAGTTTGAACTGTCAGAAATACAGTTTGAAAGGACAGTCAGGGACAAAATCGCCTGCAAAACCCACTTGGAGAGAGAAAACAACGGTTTTAAGCACATTTTTGGAATCCTCACTAAATTTCCTATCTAATAACATAAAAAACACCAGGAAATTGAGTACAGTCAGGAAGAAAAGTGGTGTCAAAGTTGAAACTGCCAAAAACACAGTTTGTAAAGACAGTCAAGGACAAAATCACCTTTAAAACCAACTTGAAGTGGGAAAATGACAGTTTTAAGCACATTTTTGTAATCCTCACTAAATTTCCTATCTAATGACACTAAAAAACCTTAAAAAATCGAGTACAGTCAGGGAGAAAAGTGAGGTTAAAATTGAAACTGTCAAAACACAGTTTGTAAAAACAGTCAGGGACAAAATCTTGAAATATTAGCACTTTCAAAAATGTTTTGCAGCGTTGCCAAACGTGCCGACATCACTAACAGTATACTGGCAGAGTGTGGTTGCAACGTTGCCAAAGCTTGTCCAACACTGTTGCCAATTTGTAAAAAAAAAAAAATTTACAAAAAGTGTCGTAAAAGTGATAACGATGTTGCCAAATTGCAAACAAAGTGACGAAAAAGCGCTTAAAATTTCTAAGGGCAACGTTGCCAAACGTGCCGACACCACTAACAGTATACTGGCAGAATGTAGTTGCAACGTTGCCAAAGCTTGTCTAACATTGTTGCCAAATTGTAAAAAAAAAAAAAAAAAAAAAAAAAATTAAGAAAAAGTGTTGTAAAAGTGATTACAATGTTGCCAAATTGCAAACAAAATGACGAAAAAGCGCTTAAAATGTTTTAAAAGTCGGAAAAGTAGGTATCGCAAAACTTGTTGCGGCAAAGTGTCAAAATCGTATTACAATGTTGCCGAACGTTTGGAAAAATATAGTCAGTCAAAGTAAAATATTGGCAAACTTTCAAAAATGGTTTGCAACGTTGCCAAAAGCTCTAAAAACACGTTTGTGTGTAAAATAAGGTTAGGTTTGCGTACCTTTGGCCGAAAGTCAGTTTTAAAAGACAGTCAAGGACAAAATCACTTGTAAAACCCATTTGGAGTGACAAAATGACAGTTTTAAGCACATTTTTGGAATCCTCATTAAATTTCCTATCCAATGACATAAAAAACCACCAAGAAATCAAGTACAGTCAGGTAAAAAAAAACGCTGTCAAAGTACAAACTCTCAGAAAGACAGTTTGCAAGGACAGTCAAGGACAAAATCGCTTGTAAAACCCACTTGGAATGACAAAATGACAGTTTTAAGCACATTTTTGAAATCCTCACTAAATTTCCTATCTAGTGACACTAAAAAACACTAAAAAATCAAGTACAGTTAGGGAGAAAAGTGAGGTTAAAATTGAAACTGTCAGAAACATAGTTTGTAAAGACAGTCAAGGACAAAATTGTTTGTAAAACCCACTTGGAATGACAAAATGACAGTTTTAAACACATTTTTGGAATCCTCATTAAATTTCCTATCCAATGACATAAAAAACACTAAAAAATCAAATACGGTCAGGTAGAAAAGTGAGGTTAAAGTTTAAATTGCCAGAAAGACAGTTTTTAGGACAGTCAGGGACAAAATCACTTGTAAAACCCATTTTGAATGACAAAATGACAGTTTTAAGCACATTTTTGGAATCCTCACTAAATTTCCTATCTAATGACACTAAAAAACACTTAAAAATTTAGTACAGTCAGTGAGAAAAGTGAGGTTAAAGTTAAAACTGTCAGGAAGACAGTTTTAAAAAACAGTCAGGGACAAAATCACTTGTAAAACCCACTTGGAGTGAGAAAATGACAGTTTTAAGCACATTTTTGGAATCCTCACTAAATTTCCTATCTAATGACACTAAAAAACACTTAAAAATTTAGTACAGTCAGTGAGAAAAGTGAGGTTAAAGTTAAAACTGTCAGGAAGACAGTTTTAAAAAACAGTCAGGGACAAAATCACTTGTAAAACCCACTTGGAGTGAGAAAATGACAGTTTTAAGCACATTTTTGGAATCCTCACTAAATTTCCTATCTAATGACACTAAAAAACACTTAAAAATTTAGTACAGTCAGTGAGGTTAAAGTTTAAACTGTCAAGAAGACAGTTTTAAAAAACAGTCAGGGACAAAATCACTTGTAAAACCCACTTGGAGTGAGAAAATGACAGTTTTAAGCACATTTTTGGAATCCTCACTAAATTTCCTATCTAATGACACTAAAAAACACTTAAAAATTTAGTACAGTCAGTGAGAAAAGTGAGGTTAAAGTTAAAACTGTCAGAAAGACAGTTTTAAAAAACAGTCAGGGACAAAATCACTTGTAAAACCCATTTGGAATGACAAAATGACAGTTTTAAGCACATTTTTGGAATCCTCACTAAATTTCCTATCCAACGACACTAAAAAACACTTAAAAATCAGGTACAGCCAGGGAGAAAAGTGAGGTTAAAGTTAAAACTGTCAGGAAGACAGTTTTAAAAAACAGTCAGGGACAAAATCGCTTGGAAAACCCACTTGGAGTGAGAAAATGACAGTTTTAAGCACATTTTTGGAATCCTCACTAAATTTCCTATCCAATGACACTAAAAACACTAAAAAATCAAGTACAGTCAGGGAGAAAAATGAGGTTAAAGTTAAAACTGTCAGGAAGACAGTTTTAAAAAACAGTCAGGGACAAAATCACTCGTAAAACCCACTTGGAGTGACATTGTGACAGTTTTAAGCACATTTTTGGAATCCTCACTAAATTTCCTATCTAATGACACTAAAAAACACTTAAAAATTTAGTACAGTCAGTGAGAAAAGTGAGGTTAAAGTTAAAACTGTCAGAAAGACAATTTTAAAAGACAGTCAGGGACAAAATCACTCGTAAAACCCACTTGGAGTGACAAAATGACAGTTTTAAGCACATTTTTGGAATCCTCACTAAATTTCCTATCCAATGACACTAAAAAACACTTAAAAATTTAGTACAGTCAGGGAGAAAAATGAGGTTAAAGTTAAAACTGTCAGGAAGACAGTTTTAAAAAACAGTCAGGGACAAAATCACTTGTAAAACCCATTTGGAATGACAAAATGACAGTTTTAAGCACATTTTTGGAATCCTCACTAAATTTCCTATCTAATGACACTAAAAAACACTTAAAAATTTAGTACAGTCAGTGAGAAAAGTGAGGTTACAGTTAAAACTGTCAGGAAGACAGTTTTAAAAAACAGTCAGGGACAAAATCGCTTGGAAAACCCACTTGGAGTGAGAAAATGACAGTTTTAAGCACATTTTTGGAATCCTCACTAAATTTCCTATCCAATGACACTAAAAACACTAAAAAATCAAGTACAGTCAGGGAGAAAAATGAGGTTAAAGTTAAAACTGTCAGGAAGACAGTTTTAAAAAACAGTCAGGGACAAAATCACTCGTAAAACCCACTTGGAGTGACATTGTGACAGTTTTAAGCACATTTTTGGAATCCTCACTAAATTTCCTATCTAATGACACTAAAAAACACTTAAAAATTTAGTACAGTCAGTGAGAAAAGTGAGGTTACAGTTAAAACTGTCAGGAAGACAGTTTTAAAAAACAGTCAGGGACAAAATCGCTTGGAAAACCCACTTGGAGTGAGAAAATGACAGTTTTAAGCACATTTTTGGAATCCTCACTAAATTTCCTATCCAATGACACTAAAAACACTAAAAAATCAAGTACAGTCAGGGAGAAAAATGAGGTTAAAGTTAAAACTGTCAGGAAGACAGTTTTAAAAAACAGTCAGGGACAAAATCACTCGTAAAACCCACTTGGAGTGACATTGTGACAGTTTTAAGCACATTTTTGGAATCCTCACTAAATTTCCTATCTAATGACACTAAAAAACACTTAAAAATTTAGTACAGTCAGTGAGAAAAGTGAGGTTAAAGTTAAAACTGTCAGGAAGACAGTTTTAAAAAACAGTCAGGGACAAAATCACTTGTAAAACCCACTTGGAGTGAGAAAATGACAGTTTTAAGCACATTTTTGGAATCCTCACTAAATTTCCTATCTAATGACACTAAAAAACACTTAAAAATTTAGTACAGTCAGTGAGAAAAGTGAGGTTAAAGTTAAAACTGTCAGGAAGACAGTTTTAAAAAACAGTCAGGGACAAAATCACTTGTAAAACCCACTTGGAGTGAGAAAATGACAGTTTTAAGCACATTTTTGGAATCCTCACTAAATTTCCTATCTAATGACACTAAAAAACACTTAAAAATTTAGTACAGTCAGTGAGGTTAAAGTTTAAACTGTCAAGAAGACAGTTTTAAAAAACAGTCAGGGACAAAATCACTTGTAAAACCCACTTGGAGTGAGAAAATGACAGTTTTAAGCACATTTTTGGAATCCTCACTAAATTTCCTATCTAATGACACTAAAAAACACTTAAAAATTTAGTACAGTCAGTGAGAAAAGTGAGGTTAAAGTTAAAACTGTCAGAAAGACAGTTTTAAAAAACAGTCAGGGACAAAATCACTTGTAAAACCCATTTGGAATGACAAAATGACAGTTTTAAGCACATTTTTGGAATCCTCACTAAATTTCCTATCCAACGACACTAAAAAACACTTAAAAATCAGGTACAGCCAGGGAGAAAAGTGAGGTTAAAGTTAAAACTGTCAGGAAGACAGTTTTAAAAAACAGTCAGGGACAAAATCGCTTGGAAAACCCACTTGGAGTGAGAAAATGACAGTTTTAAGCACATTTTTGGAATCCTCACTAAATTTCCTATCCAATGACACTAAAAACACTAAAAAATCAAGTACAGTCAGGGAGAAAAATGAGGTTAAAGTTAAAACTGTCAGGAAGACAGTTTTAAAAAACAGTCAGGGACAAAATCACTCGTAAAACCCACTTGGAGTGACATTGTGACAGTTTTAAGCACATTTTTGGAATCCTCACTAAATTTCCTATCTAATGACACTAAAAAACACTTAAAAATTTAGTACAGTCAGTGAGAAAAGTGAGGTTAAAGTTAAAACTGTCAGAAAGACAATTTTAAAAGACAGTCAGGGACAAAATCACTCGTAAAACCCACTTGGAGTGACAAAATGACAGTTTTAAGCACATTTTTGGAATCCTCACTAAATTTCCTATCCAATGACACTAAAAAACACTTAAAAATTTAGTACAGTCAGGGAGAAAAATGAGGTTAAAGTTAAAACTGTCAGGAAGACAGTTTTAAAAAACAGTCAGGGACAAAATCACTTGTAAAACCCACTTGGAGTGACAAAATGACAGTTTTAAGCACATTTTTGGAATCCTCATTAAATTTCCTATCCAATGACACTAAAAACACTAAAAAATCAAGTACAGTCAGTGAGAAAAGTGAGGTTAAAGTTAAAACTGTCAGGAAGACAGTTTTAAAAAACAGTCAGGGACAAAATCGCTTGGAAAACCCACTTGGAGTGACAAAATGACAGTTTTAAGCACATTTTTGGAATCCTCACTAAATTTCCTATCTAGTGACACTAAAAACACATAAAAATTTAGTACAGTCAGGGAGAAAAGTCATTTTTTTCCGCAAAAGTAGGTATCGCAAAACTTGTTGTGGCAAAGTATCAAAAACGTATTACAATGTTGCCGAATGTTTGGAAAAATATCAGTCAGTCAAAGTAAAATATTGGCAAACTTTCAAAAATGGTTTGCAACGTTGCCAAAAGCTCTAAAAAGGCGTTCGAGGTTAGATTTGCGTACCTTTGGCCAGGGCGATGACGCGCAGTCCTCGTTTGGCAATTTCGACGCATTCCGCGCCGAATTCGGCAATTTTCTCGCCGGTCAACGGCTCAACTGCGCCGTGCTGAAAATAGCCGGTGCACTTGGGCAAGATCTTCTCCAGAGCGCCCTTCGCAAAGTACAATTCGCCTTTGGACGGCTGTTCGTATTTCGCGGCCACCTTGACCGCCATCATTTTCTGTTCGGACGAGAACGGATACTCGCGCAAACGCACGTAACGTTCGGCAACGTTGTACAGGCCGTGTTTCATGGCGGCCGCGAGCAGCGCGCCCTCCGTCGGCTGGCCCAGCAACGTTTCGTCCGTGATTGTCGCGTTGTTGGCAACGGCGCCCGCCTACGAAAATTAATTTCAGTTTTTTAACCTCAAAAACACGTCACGTGACCCTTCGGACAGTATTTTGACGTTTAAGACAAGTCACGTGACCTTTTAGAATCCGTTTTGACGTTAAAAAGGACTCGCGTGACCTTTAGTAGATTGAATATTGTCACGTGACCATTTGCACCTTAAAAAGAGTCACGTGACTTCAAGGTTGACATTTTAACCGTAAAAACGGTCACGTGACCCTCCCTTCAGACGATACTTACTTTTTTTACGTTTCGAAACGGTCACGTGACCTTTAAAATTTAACTCGACGATCGAATACAGGTCAGGTGACCATTTAAAAGAGTCACGTGACTTTTCAATTCACATTTTGACAGCCAAAGCAACCACGCGACCTTTAGTAGATTGAATACAGTCACGTGGCCATTTGCACCTTAAAAACGCGTCACGTGACTCCAAAAAAAATACCAGTCCAAACCTAAAAACTGTCACGTGACGTTAGGAATGACATTTTAAAGTTAAAAACGGTCACGTGACCTTTCGGACAACATTTTGACATTTAAGACAAGTCACGTGACTTTTAGAACGCGTTTTGACGTTAAAAAGGACCCACGTGACCTTTAAAATTAAATTTGAAGATTGAATACTGTCACGTGACCATTTGCACCTTAAAAACGGTCACGTGACGTCAGGGATGGCATTTTAACCGTAAAAACAGTCACGTGACCCTTCGAATAATATTTCGACACTTAAGACAGTCACGTGACCATTTGCACCTTAAAAAGAGTCACGTGACTCAAAAAATACCAGTCTGAACGTAAAAACTGTCGAGTGACGTCAGGAATGACATTTTGACACTTAAGACAGTCACGTGACCTTTAAAAATAAATTTTATAATTGAAAACAGTCACGTGACTCTAAAAATACCAATCTGAACTTAAAAACAGTCACGTGACCCTTCGAATAATATTTCGACACTTAAGACAGTCACGTGACCATTTGCACCTTAAAAAGAGTCACGTGACTCAAAAAATACCAGTCTGAACGTAAAAACTGTCGAGTGACGTCAGGAATGACATTTTGACACTTAAGACAGTCACGTGACCTTTAAAAATAAATTTTATAATTGAAAACAGTCACGTGACTCTAAAAATACCAATCTGAACTTAAAAACAGTCACGTGACCGTTAGGGATGACACTTTAACCGTAAAAACAGTCACGTGACCCTTCGGATAATATTTTGACATTTAAAACAGTCACGTGACTCCAAAAATATCAGTCTAAACGTAAAAACTGTCACGTGACGTCAGGAATGTCATTTTAACCATAAAAACAGTCACGTGACCCTTCAAACAATATTTTAACGTTAAAAACAGTCACGTGACCTTTAGAATTAAATTTGAAAATTAAAAATAGTCACGTGACTCTTCGAATAATATTTTGACATTTAAAACAGTCACGTGACGTCAGGAATGACATTTTAACGTTAAAAACAGTCACGTGACCTTTAGAATTAAATTTGAAAATTAAAAATAGTCACGTGACTCTTCGAATAATATTTTGACATTTAAAACAGTCCACGTGACGTCAGGAATGACATTTTAACCGTAAAAACAGTCACGTGACCTTTAGAATTAAATTTGAAAATTAAAATAGTCACGTGACTCTTCGAATAATATTTTGACATTTAAAACAGTCACGTGACGTCAGGGATGACATTTTAACGTTAAAAACAGTCACGTGACCTTTAGAATTAAATTTGAAAATTAAAAATAGTCACGTGACTCTTCGAATAATATTTTGACATTTAAAACAGTCACGTGACGTCAGGAATGACATTTTAACGTTAAAAACAGTCACGTGACACTTCGAATAATATTTTGACATTTAAAACAGTCACGTGACGTCAGGAATGACATTTTAACGTTAAAAACAGTCACGTGACCTTTAGAATTAAATTTGATAATTGAAAATAGTCACGTGACTCTTCGAATAATATTTTGACATTTAAAACAGTCACGTGACGTCAGGGATGACATTTTAACGTTAAAAACAGTCACGTGACCTTTAGAATTAAATTTGATAATTAAAAATAGTCACGTGACTCTTCGAATAATATTTTAACGTTAAAAACAGTCACGTGACCTTTAGAATTAAATTTGATAATTAAAAATAGTCACGTGACTCTTCGAATAATATTTTGACATTTAAAACAGTCACGTGACGTCAGGAATGACATTTTAACGTTAAAAACAGTCACGTGACCTTTAGAATTAAATTTGATAATTAAAAATAGTCACGTGACTCTTCGAATAATATTTTAACGTTAAAAACAGTCACGTGACCTTTAGAATTAAATTTGATAATTAAAAATAGTCACGTGACTCTTCGAATAATATTTTGACATTTAAAACAGTCACGTGACGTCAGGAATGACATTTTAACGTTAAAAACAGTCACGTGACCTTTAGAATTAAATTTGATAATTAAAAATAGTCACGTGACTCTTCGAATAATATTTTAACGTTAAAAACAGTCACGTGACCTTTAGAATTAAATTTGATAATTGAAAATAGTCACGTGACTCTTCGAATAATATTTTGACATTTAAAACAGTCCACGTGACGTCAGGAATGACATTTTAACGTTAAAAACAGTCACGTGACCTTTAGAATTAAATTTGAAAATTAAAAATAGTCACGTGACACTTCGAATAATATTTTGACATTTAAAACAGTCACGTGACGTCAGGAATGACATTTTAACGTTAAAAACAGTCACGTGACCTTTAGAATTAAATTTGAAAATTAAAAATAGTCACGTGACTCTTCGAATAATATTTTGACATTTAAAACAGTCCACGTGACGTCAGGGATGACATTTTAACGTTAAAAACAGTCACGTGACCTTTAGAATTAAATTTGAAAATTAAAAATAGTCACGTGACTCTTCGAATAATATTTTGACATTTAAAACAGTCCACGTGACGTCAGGGATGACATTTTAACGTTAAAAACAGTCACGTGACCTTTAGAATTAAATTTGATAATTGAAAATAGTCACGTGACTCTTCGAATAATATTGACATTTAAAACAGTCACGTGACGTCAGAAATGACATTTTAAGCGTAAAAACAGTCACGTGACCTTTAAAAATAAATTTGATTATTGAAAATAGTCACGTGACCATTTGCACCTTAAAAAGAGTCACGTGACTCCAAAAAATATCAGTCTAAACGTAAAAACTGTCACGTGACGTTAGAAATAACATTTTAACGTTAAAAATAGTCACGTGACCTTTAAAATTAAATTTGATAATTGAAAACAGTCACGTGACCTTTAAAAATAAATTTAATAATTGAAAACAGTCACGTGACCCTTCAAACAATATTTTAACGTTAAAAACAGTCACGTGACCTTTAGAATTAAATTTGATAATTAAAAATAGTCACGTGACTCTTCGAATAATATTTTGACATTAAAAACAGTCACGTGACCTTTGGAAATAAATTTAATAATTGAAAATAGTCACGTGACTCTTCGAATAATATTTTGACATTTAAAACAGTCACGTGACACTTCGAATAATATTTTAACGTTAAAAACAGTCACGTGACCTTTAGAATTAAATTTGAAAATTAAAAATAGTCACGTGACCCTTCAAACAATATTTTAACGTTAAAAACAGTCACGTGACCTTTAGAATTAAATTTGAAAATTAAAAATAGTCACGTGACTCTTCGAATAATATTTTGACATTTAAAACAGTCACGTGACGTCAGGGATGACATTTTAACGTTAAAAACAGTCACGTGACCTTTAGAATTAAATTTGATAATTAAAAATAGTCACGTGACTCTTCGAATAATATTTTGACATTAAAAACGGTCACGTGACCTTTGGAAATAAATTTAATAATTGAAAATAGTCACGTGACTCTAAAAATACCAGTCTAAACGTAACAACTGTCGCGTGACGTCAGAAATGACATTTTAAGCGTAAAAACAGTCACGTGACTCTTCGAATAATATTTTGACATTTAAAACAGTCACGTGACGTCAGGGATGACATTTTAACGTTAAAAACAGTCACGTGACCTTTGGAAATAAATTTAATAATTGAAAATAGTCACGTGACTCTTCGAATAATATTTTGACATTTAAAACAGTCACGTGACGTCAGGGATGACATTTTAACGTTAAAAACAGTCACGTGACCTTTAGAATTAAATTTGAAAATTGAAAATAGTCACGTGACTCTTCGAATAATATTTTGACATTTAAAACAGTCACGTGACACTTCGAATAATATTTTAACGTTAAAAACAGTCACGTGACCTTTAGAATTAAATTTGAAAACTAAAAATAGTCACGTGACTCTTCGAATAATATTTTGACATTTAAAACAGTCCCGTGACGTCAGGAATGACATTTTAAGCGTAAAAACAGTCACGTGACCTTTAGAATTAAATTTGGAAATTAAAAATAGTCACGTGACTCTTCGAATAATATTTTGACATTTAAAACAGTCACGTGACGTCAGGAATGACATTTTAACGTTAAAAACAGTCACGTGACCTTGAGAATTAAATTTGAAAATTAAAAATAGTCACGTGACTCTTCGAATAATATTTTGACATTTAAAACAGTCACGTGACGTCAGGGATGACATTTTAACGTTAAAAACAGTCACGTGACCTTCGAATAATATTTTGACATTAAAAACAGTCACGTGACCTTTGGAAATAAATTTGATAATTAAAAACAGTCACGTGACCTTTGGAAATGAATTTAATAATTGAAAATAGTCACGTGACTCTAAAAATACCAGTCTAAACGTAACAACTGTCGCGTGACGTCAGAAATGACATTTTAAGCGTAAAAACAGTCACGTGACCTTTAAAAATAAATTTGATAATTGAAAATAGTCACCCGACCATTTGCACCTTAAAAAGAGTCACGTGACTCCAAAAAATATCAGTCTAAACGTAAAAACTGCCACGTGACTTCGGAAATGACATTTTAACAGTAAAAACTGCCACGTGACTTTTAAAAATACATTTTATAATTGAAGACAGTCACGTGACCTTTAGAATCAATTTTGACACTAAAAAGAGTCACGTGACCGTTAAGGATGCGATTGAAACTAGTCACGTGGCTCACGTTTTGAAAGCGAGCCTGAAAAATAGAAGAAATGCGGCAACGCAGCAAACTGACCTCGAGCAGTTCGGCAACGCTGTCGCGCGCCTTATCGACGCTGTCGCACTTGTGCAACACCACCTGACCGTGATCGTTGTAACCGGCGCCGGTCAGTTCGGCAATGTAACCGTCCGACGTCACCAGCACGGTTGCCGTCATCTCGTTTCGGGTGATCGTGCCCGTTTTGTCGCTGCATATCACGTTCACGCAACCTGAATCACGAAATAATTAATCTGCTCACGTGACGCGCACGCATCACGTGGGTTATTACCTAGAGTTTCCACGGTGGGCAGTTTTTTCACTATCGCTTTGCGTTTGGCCATGCGCATCACGCCCAACGCCAACGTCACCGTCACCACGATTGGCAAACCTAAAAATCACAAGTTTCTCACGCTGCGTGACAGATACGTCAAATTTGACAGCGGGGATCGATTCCCCGACCCCGAATTAGTCGAAAACGAGTACCATCAAGACCCCTTTATCTCGAGCCAAAATGGCGGAAATTACAAAATGGCGTCTACTGACGCCATTTTGATTTTTTTCGAAAAAGTCGAGTTTGTACTCGTTTTCTACTAAATCGGGGACGGGGAATCCGATGGTGCCGTTCATTTTTTCCTAACTCCTCCAACATCCCATTTTTTTGTAACTTTCTCGAACTGGGCAAGAGTTAGAGTAAAACCGACTTCAGATATGGATTCCCCATCCCCGAATTAGTCGAAAACGAGTACCATGAAGACCCCTTTATCTCGAGCCAAAATGGCGGAAATTACAAAATGGCGTCTACTAACGCCATTTTGTTTTTGACCAAAAAAATCGAGTTTGTACTCGTTTTCTACTAAATCGGGGACGGGGAATCCGATGATGCCGTTCATTTTTTTCTAACTCCTCCCGACATCCCATTTTTTGTAACTTTCTCAAACTGGATGACAGTTAATGACAAACTGACTTCAAAAATGGATTCCTTGACCCCGAATTAGTCGAAAACGAGTACCATCAAGACCCCTTTATCTCGAACCAAAATGGCGGAAATCACAAAATGGCGTCTACTGACGCCATTTTGATTTTTTTCGAAAAAGTCGAGTTTGGACTCGTTTTCTACTAAACCGGGGACAGGGAATGCGATGATGCCGTTCATTTTTTCCTAACTCGCCCCGACATCCCATTTTTTGTAACTTTCTCGAACTGGGTAAGAGTTGGAGTGAAACCGACTGCAGATATGGATTCCACATCCCCGAATTAGTCGAAAACGAGTACCATCAAGACCCCTTTATCTCGAGCCAAAATGGCGGAAATTACAATTAGCTCCCCCAGCCGCCATTTTGTTTTTGTCCAAAAAAAATCGAGGGACTCGTTTTCTACTAAATCGGGGACGGGGAATCCGATGGTGCTGTTTATTTTTTCCTAACTCCTCCCGACATCCCATTTTTTGTAACTTTCTCGAACTGGGCGAGAGTTAGAGCAAAACCGACTTCAGATATGGATTCCCCATCCCCGAATTAGTCGAAAACGAGTACCATCAAGCCTAGGCTATTTCAATCCAAATTTCGAGAATCGACAAAATGGCCGACACTTACCTTCCGGAATAGCAGCCACCGCCAAACTGACCCCGATCTGAAACATTTCGAGCAACATTTTGCCCTGCCACCAGCCAATCAGCAGAATGACAGCAATGATGGCGAACGAGTAAAGTGACAGTTGCGTTCCCAAAGCGTCCATCGACTTTTGTAATGGCGTCTTGGGCGCTTTCTCCTCTTGCATCATTTTAAACACCGAACCGAATTCGCTGTTTGTTCCCGTACTCACCACCACACCCTGTATATTATAGTGGCATTATTTGGATCACCCTGTATATAGTGTGTGACTGACCTTGCCGTTGCCGGCCCGCACCAACGTGCCCATAAACGCGATATTGGTGTTGGAGGAATGGGCGCCGTTCGGCCTCAAAACCGAATCGGTCGTTTTCCTAAAAATTTGAGGAGTTACGGCAAAAGTGCATAGAATAAAAGTTGTAGGGAATTTCGTCCTCTACAAGATTGCTTTTAAGCATTTTTGCTCTAAAGTGTCATTTAAGGGAGTTACAAGTCAAAAACTGCCAAAAACCTGATTTTTTAAAATTTCTCGAACTGGATGACAGATACGTCAAATCTGACAGCGGGGATGGATTCCCCGTCATCGAATTAGTCGAAAACGAGTACCATCAAGCCTAGGCTATTTCAATCCAAAATGGCGGAAATTGCAAATGGCGCCTATTGGCGCCATTTTGAAATTTTCCAAGAAAATCGAGTTTGGGCTGGTTTTCTACTAATTCGAGGATGAGGAATTCAGTGCTGACGTTTATTTTTCGGTAACTGTTGTGCAAACCTGAATTTTTCAAAGTTTCTCGAACTGGATGACAGATACGTCAAATCTGACAGCGGGGATGGATTCCCCGTCCTCGAATTAGTCGAAAACGAGTACCATCAAGCCTAGGCTATTTCAATCCAAAATGGCGGAAATTACAAATGGCGCCTATCAGCGCCATTTGGAAATTCTCCAAAAAGTCGAGTTTGGGCTGGTTTTCTACTAATTCGAGGATGGGGAATTCAGTGGTGACGTTTATTTTCCGGTAGCTGTTGCGCAAACCTGAATTTTTCAAAGTTTCTCGAACTAGATGACATTTTCGTCAAATCTGACAGCGGGGATGGATTCCCCGTCCTCGAATTAGTCGAAAATGAGTACCATCAAGCCTAGTCTATTTCAATCCAAAATGGCGGAAATCCTATTGGCGCCATTTTGAAATTTTCCAAAAAAATCGAGTTTGGGCTGGTTTTCTACTAATTCGAGGATGAGGAATTCAGTGCTGACGTTTATTTTTCGGTAACTATTGTGCAAACCTGAATTTTTCAAAGTTTCTCGAACTGGATGACAGATACGTCAAATCTGACAGCGGGGATCGATTCCCCGTCCTCGAATTAGTCGAAAACGAGTACCATCAAGCCTAGTCTATTACAATCCAAAATGGTGAAAATTGCAAATGGCGCCTATCAGCGCCATTTTGAAATTTTCCAAAAAAATCGAGTTTGGGCTGGTTTTCTACTAATTCGAGGATGGGGAATTCAGTGGTGACGTTTATTTTCCGGTAGCTGTTGCGCAAACCTGAATTTTTCAAAGTTTCTCGAACTGGATGACAGATACGTCAAATCTGACAGCGGGGATGGATTCCCCGTCCTCGAATTAGTCGAAAACGAGTACCATCAAGCCTAGGCTATTTCAATCCAAAATGGCGGAAATTGCAAATGGCGCCTATCGGCGCCATTTTGAAATTTTCCAAAAAGATCGAGTTTGGGCTGGTTTTCTACTAATTCGAGGATGGGGAATTCAGTGGTGACGTTTATTTTCCGGTAGCTGTTGCGCAAACCTGAATTTTTCAAAGTTTCTCGAACTGGATGACAGATACGTCAAATCTGACAGCGGGGATGGATTCCCCGTCCTCGAGTTAGTCGAAAACGAGTACCATCAAGCCTAGTCTATTTCAATCCAAAATGGTGAAAATTGCAAATGGCGCCTATCAGCGCCATTTTGAAATTTTCCAAAAAAATCGAGTTTGGGCTGGTTTTCTACTAATTCGAGGATGGGAAATTCAGTGGTGACGTTTATTTTCCGGTAGCTGTTGCGCAAACCTGAATTTTTCAAAGTTTCTCGAACTGGATGACAGATACGTCAAATCTGACAGCGGGGATGGATTCCCCGTCCCCGAATTAGTCGAAAACGAGTACCATCAAGCCTAGGCTATTTCAATCCAAAATGGCGGAAATTGCAAATGGCGCGTCAAAATAACGTTTCTTGAAAAAAATCACCTGCACGGTTCAGTTTCGCCGGTGAAGCTGCTTTCGTCGATCAGCAAATCGACGGCCTCGAAGAGTCGCAAATCGGCCGGAACGCGATCGCCAATCGTCAAAATCACCACGTCGCCCGGCACCAGCTCCCTGGCCAGGAACGTGTCGAAGGTGCCCTCGCGCATGCTGCAAAACAGGCTCGCGCTCAATGCCCGCGCGTGCGTCAATCGCCTCCGGTGACTTACCAGTGACAAGATGGCGGCACCAGCTTCGTCAATTCCTGCAAACTCTTCTCCGAACGGTACTCCTGCACGAACGCCACCGTCACCACGATGACGATGGCGCACGTGATGCTGATCGCGTCGTCCAATTGTTGCATCGCCCCCGAAACCACCGCGGACGCCAACAGAAGCAAAATCAACGGATTCTTGAACTGTTCCAGGTACTTTTTCCATGGCGGATCCTCGATCGATACAGTGAATTCGTTGTAACTGCAAAACAACGTCAATTACGTCAAATGTCAAACTTCAAACTGTCAAACGTCAAACTGTCAAATGTCAGTCGTGTGTCCTTTCCCAGACACTCGTCTGCGACGTTGAATTCATTGATTACGACGTTGTCTGATGTGCAGTTCGAGTTGGTTTTGTCAAAAATCGAAAAAAAAAATCAAGTTACCCGGCTAACGGTCGTCGTTTGTTGGCCTCTTGCCACGTGAGGCCCTTGGCCAGGTCCACCTCCAGACGCTGCGCGACCTCCTCGTAGGTGAGGCTGCTGGCCTCGCTCGCCGCCACCCAATTCGCCGCGGACGCGTCGTCCTGCAAATTTTCCAAAAATCTTAAATTTTCCAGTTATTTGACAGTTTTACTAGAAACGCTATGGAGAGTGATTTAAGGAGAATTTAACGGGCTACAATTTGGTAAAAAAATCAACTCGCTAACTGTCAAACTAACCGAGTTACGGACTGAAATCCAAGATGGCGGCCAAAATTTAAAAAATCGAGTTTATACTAGTTTTCGACTAATTTGGGGTCGCTGATTTCGGTTCTGAAATTAGAATTCACGTACCGCTCACCCACGTCAAGTTTTTGGCAAATTAATCGTTAAAATGTAAATTTTTATCTCTAACTCGGCTAGTTTTCGAGATATCGCAAAACCGACTTAACCAGCGTGTTTTCTAGGAAATTTTAGCATAAAATGACGGTTAGATGAACGCTCTAGTGTAAAAAATAAGAAAGTTACGTTTTCTGCGCGAGAAACACTTTCCGCAAGCAACTTTTTTGTTTTTCAACTCGGACCCCCCAAGTGACCACTCGTTTTCGACTAATTCAGGGTCGCCGCTTTCAATTCTAAAGTCAGATTTCGCCCATCTATCACTCAGTCCGAGTAACTGACAAATTGATGATTAAAATGCGAATATTTAGCTCTAACTCGGTTAGTTTTCGAGATATCAAAAAACCGACTTAACCAGCGTGTTTTCTAGGAAATTTTAGCATAAAATGACGGTTAGATGAACGCTCTAGTGTAAAAAATAAGAAAGTTACGTTTTCTGCGCGAGAAACACTTTCCGCACGCAACTTTTTTGTTTTTCAACTTGGACCCCCCAAGTGACCACTCGTTTTCGACTAATTCAGGGTCGCCGCTTTCAATTCTGAAGTCAGATTTCATCCATCTATTACTCAGTCCGAGTAACTGACAAATTGACGATTAAAATGTGAATATTTAGCTCTAACTCGGTTAGTTTTCGAGATATCAAAAAACCGACTTAACCAGCGTGTTTTCCAGGAAATTTTAACATAAAATGACGGTTAGATGAACGCTCTAGTGTAAAAAATAAGAAAGTTACGTTTTCTGCGCGATAAACACTTTCCGCACGCAACTTTTTTGTTTTTCAACTCGGACCCCCCAAGTGACCACTCGTTTTCGACTAATTCAGGGTCGCCGCTTTCAATTCTGATGTCAAATTTCACCCATCTATCACTCAGTCCGAGTAACTGACAAATTGATGATTAAAATGCGAATATTTAGCTCTAACTCGGTTAGTTTTCGAGATATCGCAAAACCGACTTAACCAGCGTGTTTTCTAGGAAATTTTAGCATAAAATGACGGTTAGATGAACGCTCTAGTGTAAAAAATAAGAAAGTTACGTTTTCTGCGCGAGAAACACTTTCCGCACGCAACTTTTTTGTTTTTCAACTCGGACCCCCGAAGTGACCACTCGTTTTCGACTAATTCAAGGTCGCCGCTTTCAATTCTGAAGTCAGATTTCACCCATCTATTACTCAGTCCGAGTAACTGACAAATTGATGATTAAAATGCGAATATTTAGCTCTAACTCGGTTAGTTTTCGAGATATCGCAAAACCGACTTAACCAGCGTGTTTTCTAGGAAATTTTAGCATAAAATGACGGTTAGATGAACGCTCTAGTGTAAAAAATAAGAAAGTTACGTTTTCTGCGCGAGAAACACTTTCCGCACGCAACTTTTTTGTTTTTCAACTTGGACCCCCCAAGTGACCACTCGTTTTCGACTAATTCAGGGTCGCCGCTTTCAATTCTGAAGTCAGATTTCATCCATCTATTACTCAGTCCGAGTAACTGACAAATTGACGATTAAAATGTGAATATTTAGCTCTAACTCGGTTAGTTTTCGAGATATCAAAAAACCGACTTAACCAGCGTGTTTTCCAGGAAATTTTAGCATAAAATGACGGTTAGATGAACGCTCTAGTGTAAAAAATAAGAAAGTTACGTTTTCTGCGCGAGAAACTTTCCGCACGCAACTTTTTTGTTTTTCAACTTGGACCCCCTAAGTGACCACTCGTTTTCGACTAATTCAGGGTCGCCGCTTTCAATTCTGAAGTCAGATTTCACCCATCTGTCACTCAGTCCGAGTAACTGACAAATTGACGATTAAAATGTGAATATTTAGCTCTAACTCGGTTAGTTTTCGAGATATCAAAAAACCGACTTAACCAGCGTGTTTTCTAGGAAATTTTAGCATAAAATGACGGTTAGATGAACGCTCTAGTGTAAAAAATAAGAAAGTTACGTTTTCTGCGCGAGAAACTTTCCGCACGCAACTTTTTTGTTTTTCAACTTGAACCCCCCAAGTGACCACTCGTTTTCGACTAATTCAGGGTCGCCGCTTTCAATTCTGAAGTCAGATTTCGCCCATCTATCACTCAGTCCGAGTAACTGACAAATTGATGATTAAAATGTGAATATTTAGCTCTAACTCGGTTAGTTTTCGAGATATCCAAAAACCGACTTAACCAGCGTGTTTTCTAGGAAATTTTAGCATAAAATGACGGTAAGACGCACGCTCTAGTGTAAAAAATAAGAAAGTTACGTTTTCTGCGCGAGAAACACTTTCCGCACGCAACTTTTTTGTTTTTCAACTTGGACCCCCGAAGTGACCACTCGTTTTCGACTAATTCAGGGTCGCCGCTTTCAATTCTGAAGTCAGATTTCATCCATCTGTCACTCAGTCCGAGTGACTGACAAATTGACGATTAAAATGTGAATATTTAGCTCTAACTCGGTTAGTTTTCGAGATATCAAAAAACCGACTTAACCAGCGTGTTTTCTAGGAAATTTTAGCATAAAATGACGGTTAGACGGACGTTCTAGCTCGAAAAGCAAAAAAGTTGGTTTTTAGTGCGCGAAAGGCACTTTCCGCACGCAACTTTTTTGTTTTCCAACTTGAACCCTCTGAGTTTGTACTCGTTTTCGACTAATTTTGTGACGGGGAGTTGATTGCAATTGTCAGTTTCACTCCAACTGTCACTGGAAGGGAGAAAATCCAAGATGGCGGCCAAAATTTCAAAAACCGAGTTTATACTCGTTTTCGACTAATTTGGGGTCGGGGAATCCAATGGTGAGGTTAGTTTCGCGATAACTGTCACTGGAAGGGGTAAAATCCAAGATGGCGGCCAAAATTTACATTGGAAGTCAAAATAACTCGCTTATTTGACAACTTTGCTACTCGAACTATAGAAAGTGATTTAAAGAGAATTTCACGGCCTACACGATGGTAAAAAAATCAACTCGCTAACTGTCAAACTAACCGAGTTACGGGCTGTCAAACTTTTGACTCACCCTGTATATCATACATGTCGGTGTGTAGTGTAACGAATCGGCAAATATCCGTTTTCATTATTATTTAAAAAAAAACAATCCGGAAATTGGCCGACGTCAATTGTTTATTACCAACTCGATAATTAAGTTAAAATAGGCGGCCGGTTCCCACCATCTTTAACCGATCGTATTTTGTTTATTTGTAGGGTTAGGAAAAAAGTGCCCTCTAGCTTTCTTGTAGGGAATTTCATTCCCTACAAGAAAGCTAGAGGGCACTTTTGCCCGAAAACGTCCCTAAAAGCAGCCAAAGGGCCCAGAAAGGGTTCGGTGACATTTTTCGCGTTTTTCCACGCAGTAGGCTGGTGTAAACTAAGCCCAACTTACACAAACGCAAGATAACCGGTAATACCCGGTTCTCGGTTAAGATTTATTGTTAATTTAACCTCGAACTTGTCATGTTATTCAATTGTTTTAAATATTTATGGAAATATAATTTTTTACGTCCCGTTACCGTATTTCCACGCCCTGTACATACGCCCATTACGTAGTAATGTGACCCTGTAAGTCCTGATGCAACGTGACCGGTTGTTGCATTCTTTCTACTGACAGTTCTCAAGGATAAACTGTCACCGCTGTAAACGTGGTCGATTTGTGCTTTTTCGATCTCAATTAGTCGAAATTGAGACATTCCAAGTCATTTTCCTGCGAGGAAAGCAGAAAAACTCACCATAACCTCACTTTTTTGCTTGATTTTTGTCAAAATTCAAGTACCTTGATGGTACTCGTTTTCGACTAATTTGGGGTCAGGGAATCCAATGGTGAGGTTAGTTTCGCGATAACTGTCACTGGAAGGGAGAAAATCCAAGATGGCGGCCAAAATTTAAAAAATCGAGGTTATACTCGTTTTCGACTAATTTGAGGTCAGGGAATCCAGTGGTGAGGTTAGTTTTGCGATAACTGTCACTGGAAGGGAGAAAATCCAAGATGGCGGCCAAAATTTAAAAAATCGAGATTATACTCGTTTTCGACTAATTTGGGGTCGGGGAACTCAGTGGTGAGGTTAGTTTTGCGATAACTGTCACTGGACGGGAGAAAATCTAAGATGGCGGCCAAAAATTAAAAAAATGTTCATTATGACAGTTGGGTTGGAATTATGCAAATAATTTGAGTTTCTTTTTGAATTCCTTGACGTGAAATTAGTAGAAAACGAGTTCAAACTAGATTTTTTTTGTTGAAATTCAAAATGGAGGTAGTAGGCGCCATTTGCATTTTCCATGCCATTTTGAGTGGAGATAAAGGGGTCGTGTTTGTACTCGTTTTCGACTGATTCGAGGATGGCGAATCGATCTGTACAGTCAGAATTCACGTACTTTTCACTCGGATCGAGTTTTCACAAAATTCAAGGCTATAAATGCGTTTTTTTAGGTTAAACTCGGTTAGTTTTAGAGATATCGTAAAACCGAGTGCACCGGTGGCTTTTCTGGAAAATTTTAGCATAAAATGACGGTTAGACGGACGTTCTAGCTTAAAAAGCAAGAAAGTTGGTTTTTAGTGTGGAAAAGACACTTTCCGCACACAACTTTAATATCGATCAACTTACACCCCTCGAGTTTGTACTCGTTTTTGACTAATTTGGGGACGGGGAGTTGACTGAAACTGTCAGTTTGACGTTAACTGTCACTGGAAGGGTGAAAATTCAAGATGGCGGCCAAAATTTAAAAAATCGAGTTTATACTCGTTTTCGACTAATTTGGGGTCGGGGAATTCATTGGAACTGTCAGTTTGACGTTAACTGTCACTGGAAGGAAAAAAATCCAAAATGGCGGCCGAAAATTAAAAAAATCGAGTTTATACTCGTTTTCGACTAATTTGGGGTCGGGGAATCCAATGGTGAGGTTAGTTTCATGATAACTGTCACTGGAAGGGGGAAAATCCAAGATGGCGGCCAAAAATTAAAAAATCGAGTTTATACTCCGACTAATTTGGGGACGGGGAATCCGATGATGCCGTTCATTTTTTCCTAACTCCTTCCGACATCCCATTTTTTTTAACTTTCTCGAACTGGATGAGAGTTGGAGTAAAACCGACTTCGGATATGGATTCCCCATCCCCGAATTAGTCGAAAACGAGTACCATCAATCCTAGGCTGTCTCAATCCAAAATGGCGGAAATTACAAATGACTCCCATAGCCGCCATTTTGATTTTTTGGGAAAAAATCGAGTTTATACTCGTTTTCGACTAATTTGGGGTCAGGGAATCCAATGGTGAGGTTAGTTTCGCGATAACTGTCACTGGATTTAAGAAAATCCAAGATGGCGGCCAAAAATTAAAAAACCAAGATTATACTCGTTTTCGACTAATTTGGGGTTGGGGAATCCAATGGAACTGTCAGTTTTACTCCAACTGTCACAGGAAGGGAGAAAATCCAAGATGGCGGCCAAAATTTAAAAAACCAAGATTATACTCGTTTTCGACTAATTTGGGGTCAGGGAATCCAATGGTGAGGTTAGTTTCCCGATAAATGTCACTGTAACGGAGAAAATCCAAGATGGCGACCAAAATTTAAAAAACCAAGATTATACTCGTTTTCGACTAATTTGGGGTCGGGGAATCCAATGGTGAGGTTAGTTTCACTCCAACTGTCACTGGAAGGGAGAAAATCCAAGATGGCGGCCAAAATTTAAAAAACCAAGATTATACTCGTTTTCGACTAATTTGGGGTCGGGGAATCCAATGAAACTGTCAGTTTTACTCCAACTGTCACTGGAAGGGAGAAAATCCAAGATGGCGGCCAAAATTTAAAAAACCAAGATTATACTCGTTTTCGACTAATTTGGGGTCGGGGAATCCAATGAAACTGTCAGTTTTACTCCAACTGTCACAGGAAGGGAGAAAATCCAAGATGGCGGCCAAAATTGAAAAAACCAAGATTATACTCGTTTTCGACTAATTTGGGGTCAGGGAATCCAATGGTGAGGTTAGTTTCCCGATAAATGTCACTGTAACGGAGAAAATCCAAGATGGCGGCCAAAATTTAAAAAACCAAGATTATACTCGTTTTCGACTAATTTGGGGTCGGGGAATCCAATGGTGAGGTTAGTTTCACTCCAACTGTCACTGGAAGGGGGAAAATCCAAGATGGAGGCCAAAATTGAAAAAACCAAGATTATACTCGTTTTCGACTAATTTGGGGTCGGGGAATCCAATGGTGAGGTTAGTTTCGCGATAACTGTCACTGGATGTGAAAAAACCGACAAAATGGCCGCGCGGCCACTTAAGCCGGCTTATAGCGTACGCGAGGATTAAAAAATGGATTATCAGTCAATTTTTTTTCGCGCACACGTGAAACGATACGGTGTAATTAGTTGATTTAAAAAAATGGCATTGAAAATTCAAATTGTAGTTTTAATACGCGGTGCTAAAATCTAAAATTCCTAGTACCCTACCTGGGTGGTTTTCGTCGTTTTCTTCTTGAACGGCCAACACATTTTCCCGCACATTTACGTGAAAAACTCAAAGAAAAAAATCACTTAAAACATTTTTACGGCCGTCGTTCTCGCCGGACCTGAATCCGTTCGATTCGCTTCGACAACTCGACCGCCAATCGTACAAATCCCACCAAAAACGCTACTAAAGTAGACGAAAGTAGGGGGGTAAAGGGGGGGGGGGGCAGGGTAAATCTTTGTTTAACGTCGAATTTGACAAATTTCCAAGCCATGACGTAAAAGGGGAAGGAGGGGAACAATTCCCCCCCCCCCTTCCCTTGGAGGTTTATCGGCTAAATTACACGTCAATTTGCTCAAATGGCTTAACAAAGTCGTCTAAGTGGTTAATAAGGGGGGGGGACCGAATCAGGCCCCATTATACAGGGTGACGCGTAGAAAAGTCAACATTTGTGGGGGGATTAGTGCTGTCAGTACGTGACCGAAACACAATGGAAACGAGCGTAATAACAACAGCGATTTTCGTGTGAAAAGTCAACTTTTCACACGAACCCGTAATAATTAATTAATTTTATTAACAGCGAGTGGAAATAATAAAAAAAAGCATCCTTGCAAGCAAAAAATCGATTTTTCCGCTTGATCGACGAGTGCAAACAACGAAAAGATCCTTGACAGACGAAATCGAGGCGACCTAACCCAGAAAAAAGCAAAAAAAAAATTATTATCGACTGACCTGACCGTATCGACGGTCGTCCGTCGATAAGGACAGCGCAGCCCTTTTCAAGCGATTGTTTTACGCGGCAATCGTGGGGGGCTACATTATCGACGCTTGAATTCGGTCGCTTTTCTCCCTGACTGTACTCGATTTTTTAATGTTTTTTTTTATGTCATTGGATAGGAAATTTAGTGAGAATTCCAAAAATGTGCTTAGAAACATGATTCGGTCACTCCAAGTGGGTTTTACAAGCGATTTTGTCCCTGACTGTCCTTTCAAATTGTGTTTCTGACAGTTCAAACTTTGACACCGCTTTTCTCCCTGACTGTACTCAATTTATTAATGTTTTTTATGTCATTGGATAGGAAATTTAGTGAGGATTCCAAAAATGTGCTTAAAACTGTCATTTTGTCACTCCAAGTGGGTTTTACAAGCAATTTTGTCCCTGACTGTCCTTTCAAATTGTGTTTCTGACAGATCAAATTTTGACACTATTTTTCTCCCTGACTGTACTGGATTTTTTAATGTTTCTTATGTCATTGGATAAGAAATTTAGTGAGGATTCCCAAAATGTGCTTAAAACTGTCATTTTGTCACTCCAAGTGGGTTTTACAGGCAATTTTGTTCCTGACTGTCCTTTCAAACTGTCTTACTGAGAGTTTGTACTTTGACAGCGTTTTTTTACCTGACTGTACTTGATTTCTTGGTGGTTTTTTATGTCATTGGATAGGAAATTTAGTGAGGATTCCAAAAATGTGCTTAAAACTGTCATTTTCTCACTCCAAGTGGGTTTTACAAGCGATTTTGTCCCTGACTGTCATTTCAAATTGTGTTTCTGACAATTCTAAATTTGACATCGCTTTTCTCCCTGACTGTACTAGATTTTTTAATGTTTTTTTTTTGTCATTGGATAGAAAATTTAATGAGGATTCCAAAAATGTGCTTAAAACTGTCATTTTATCATTCCAAGTGGGTTTTACAAGTGATTTTGTCCCTGACTGTCTTTCTGACAGTTTAAACTTTAACCTCACTTTTCTCCCTGACTGTACTAAATTTTTAAGTGTTTTTTAGTGTCATTAGATAGGAAATTCAGTGAGGATTCCAAAAATGTGCTTAAAACTGTCATTTTGTCACTCCAAGTGGGTTTTACAGGCAATTTTGTTCCTGACTGTCCTTTCAAACTGTCTTTCTGAGAGTTTGTACTTTGACAGCGTTTTTTTACCTGACTGTACTTGATTTCTTGGTGGTTTTTTATGTCATTGGATAGGAAATTTAGTGAGGATTCCAAAAATGTGCTTAAAACTGTCATTTTCTCACTCCAAGTGAGTTTTATAGGCGATTTTGTCCCTGGCTATCTTTTCAAACTATGTTTCTGACAGTTTCAACTTTGACATCACTTTTCTCCCTGACTGTACTTGATTTTTTAGTGTTTTTAGTGTCATTGGATAGGAAATTTAGTGAGGATTCCAAAAATGTGCTTAAAACTATCATTTTCCCACTCCAAGTGGGTTTTACAAGCAATTTTGTACTTGACTGTCCTTTCAAATTGTGTTTCTAACAGTTCAAATTTTGACACTACTTTTCTCCCTGACTGCACTCAATTTTTTAATGTTTCTTATGTCATTGGATAGGAAATTTAGTGAGGATTCCAAAAATGTGCTTAAAACTGTCATTTTCCCACTCCAAGTGGGTTTTACAAGCAATTTTGTCCCTGACTGTGCTTTCAAACTGTGTTTCTGACAGTTCAAACTTTGACACCGCTTTTCTCCTTGACTGTACTAGATTTTTTAATGTTTCTTATGTCATTGGATAGGAAATTTAGTGAGAATTCCAAAAATGTGCTTAAAACTGTCATTTTCTCACTCCAAGTGGGTTTTACAGGCGATTTTGTCCCTGACTGTCCTTTCAAACTGTGTTTCTGACAGTTTCAACTTTGACATCACTTTTCTCCCTGACTGTACTTGATTTTTTAATGTTTTTAGTGTCATTGGATAGAAAATTTAGTGAGGATTCCAAAAATGTGCTTAAAACTATCATTTTCCCACTCCAAGTGGGTTTTACAAGCAATTTTGTCCCTGACTGTCCTTTCAAATTGTGTTTCTGACAATTCTAAATTTGACACCACTTTTCTCCCTTACTGTACTCAATTTTCTGGTGTTTTTTATGTCATTGGATAGGAAATTTAGTGAGGATTCCAAAAATGTGCTTAAAACTATCATTTTCCCACTCCAAGTGGGTTTTACAAGCAATTTTGTACTTGACTGTCCTTTCAAATTGTGTTTCTAACAGTTCAAATTTTGACACTACTTTTCTCCCTGACTGTAATAGATTTTTTAATGTTTCTTATGTCATTGGATAGGAAATTTAGTGAGGATTCCAAAAATGTGCTTAAAATTGTCATTTTCCCACTCCAAGTGGGTTTTACAAGCAATTTTGTCCCTGACTGTCCTTTCAAACTGTGTTTCTGACAGATCAAATTTTGACACTATTTTTCTCCCTTACTGTACTCAATTTTCTGGTGTTTTCTATGTCATTGGATAGGAAATTTAGTGAGGATTCCAAAAATGTGCTTAAAACTGTCATTTTCCCACTCCAAGTGGGTTTTACAGGTGATTTTGTCCCTGACTGTCCTTTCAAACTGTGTTTCTGACAGTTCAAACTTTGAAACCGCTTTTCTCCCTGACTGTACTCGATTTTTTAATGTTTCTTATGTCATTGGATAGGAAATTTAGTGAGGATTCCAAAAATGTGCTTAAAACTATCATTTTCCCACTCCAAGTGGGTTTTACAAGCAATTTTGTACTTGACTGTCCTTTCAAATTGTGTTTCTAACAGTTCAAATTTTGACACTACTTTTCTCCCTGACTGTACTCAATTTTTTAATGTTTCTTATGTCATTGGATAGGAAATTTAGTGAGGATTCCAAAAATGTGCTTAAAACTGTCATTTTCCCACTCCAAGTGGGTTTTACAAGCAATTTTGTCCCTGACTGTGCTTTCAAACTGTGTTTCTGACAGTTCAAACTTTGACACCGCTTTTCTCCTTGACTGTACTAGATTTTTTAATGTTTCTTATGTCATTGGATAGGAAATTTAGTGAGAATTCCAAAAATGTGCTTAAAACTGTCATTTTCTCACTCCAAGTGGGTTTTACAGGCGATTTTGTCCCTGACTGTCCTTTCAAACTGTGTTTCTGACAGTTTCAACTTTGACATCACTTTTCTCCCTGACTGTACTTGATTTTTTAATGTTTTTAGTGTCATTGGATAGAAAATTTAGTGAGGATTCCAAAAATGTGCTTAAAACTATCATTTTCCCACTCCAAGTGGGTTTTACAAGCAATTTTGTCCCTGACTGTCCTTTCAAATTGTGTTTCTGACAATTCTAAATTTGACACCACTTTTCTCCCTTACTGTACTCAATTTTCTGGTGTTTTTTATGTCATTGGATAGGAAATTTAGTGAGGATTCCAAAAATGTGCTTAAAACTATCATTTTCCCACTCCAAGTGGGTTTTACAAGCAATTTTGTACTTGACTGTCCTTTCAAATTGTGTTTCTAACAGTTCAAATTTTGACACTACTTTTCTCCCTGACTGTAATAGATTTTTTAATGTTTCTTATGTCATTGGATAGGAAATTTAGTGAGGATTCCAAAAATGTGCTTAAAATTGTCATTTTCCCACTCCAAGTGGGTTTTACAAGCAATTTTGTCCCTGACTGTCCTTTCAAACTGTGTTTCTGACAGATCAAATTTTGACACTATTTTTCTCCCTTACTGTACTCAATTTTCTGGTGTTTTCTATGTCATTGGATAGGAAATTTAGTGAGGATTCCAAAAATGTGCTTAAAACTGTCATTTTCCCACTCCAAGTGGGTTTTACAGGTGATTTTGTCCCTGACTGTCCTTTCAAACTGTGTTTCTGACAGTTCAAACTTTGAAACCGCTTTTCTCCCTGACTGTACTCGATTTTTTAATGTTTCTTATGTCATTGGATAGGAAATTTAGTGAGGATTCCAAAAATGTGCTTAAAACTATCATTTTCCCACTCCAAGTGGGTTTTACAAGCAATTTTGTACTTGACTGTCCTTTCAAATTGTGTTTCTAACAGTTCAAATTTTGACACTACTTTTCTCCCTGACTGTACTCAATTTTTTAATGTTTCTTATGTCATTGGATAGGAAATTTAGTGAGGATTCCAAAAATGTGCTTAAAACTGTCATTTTCCCACTCCAAGTGGGTTTTACAAGCAATTTTGTCCCTGACTGTGCTTTCAAACTGTGTTTCTGACAGTTCAAACTTTGACACCGCTTTTCTCCTTGACTGTACTAGATTTTTTAATGTTTCTTATGTCATTGGATAGGAAATTTAGTGAGAATTCCAAAAATGTGCTTAAAACTGTCATTTTCTCACTCCAAGTGGGTTTTACAGGCGATTTTGTCCCTGACTGTCCTTTCAAACTGTGTTTCTGACAGTTTCAACTTTGACATCACTTTTCTCCCTGACTGTACTTGATTTTTTAATGTTTTTAGTGTCATTGGATAGAAAATTTAGTGAGGATTCCAAAAATGTGCTTAAAACTGTCATTTTTCCACTCCAAGTGGGTTTTACAAGCAATTTTGTCCCTGACTGTCCTTTCAAATTGTGTTTCTGACAATTCTAAATTTGACACCACTTTTCTCCCTTACTGTACTCAATTTTCTGGTGTTTTTTATGTCATTGGATAGGAAATTTAGTGAGGATTCCAAAAATGTGCTTAAAACTATCATTTTCCCACTCCAAGTGGGTTTTACAAGCAATTTTGTACTTGACTGTCCTTTCAAATTGTGTTTCTAACAGTTCAAATTTTGACACTACTTTTCTCCCTGACTGTAATAGATTTTTTAATGTTTCTTATGTCATTGGATAGGAAATTTAGTGAGGATTCCAAAAATGTGCTTAAAATTGTCATTTTCCCACTCCAAGTGGGTTTTACAAGCAATTTTGTCCCTGACTGTCCTTTCAAACTGTGTTTCTGACAGATCAAATTTTGACACTATTTTTCTCCCTTACTGTACTCAATTTTCTGGTGTTTTCTATGTCATTGGATAGGAAATTTAGTGAGGATTCCAAAAATGTGCTTAAAACTGTCATTTTCTCACTCCAAGTGAGTTTTACAGGCGATTTTGTCCCTGACTGTCCTGTCAAATTGTGTTTCTGACAGTTCAAACTTTGACGCAACTTTTTTCCCTTACTGTACTCAATTTCCTGGTGTTTTTTATGTCATTAGAAAGGAAATTTAGTGAAAATTCCAAAAATGTGCTTAAAACTGTCATTTTGTCCCTCCAAGTGGGTTTTATAGGCAATTTTGTCCCTGACTGTCTTTTCAAACAGTTCAAACTTTGACACCGCTTTTCTCCCTGACTGTACTAGATTTTTTAATGTTTTTTATGTCATTAGACAGGATTGATTTTTGGCCACCAGGGTGCCTATTCTTGAAACGAGGGAAGGAAATTACCAAAAGAGAAAAACCTGTAGAATGTGACAGGAACCCACCATTGCCAGCTTGGTCGGTCACATTCTGACAAAACACTTTTCCTGACAATTTCCCTTCTCTGCTTTCAAGAATAGGCCCCCCAGGTAGCACTACTCGCTCAATTTAGTATCGAGTTTGGCCACCGAGGAGGTCACAACCTTAGTCCATCTGACAGCCAGTGTATTTTTAGTTTGACAAGCAATTTCCTGACATTCGACAGGGTTTTCAAGTGGATTTTTAAAACCAACACAACCCCGACCTTCTCGAGGCCTGAATTCCCCTTATCAATATAATAATTTAATTCAAATAACTGCGTAATCATAGTTGAAAGTATTTGCAAACACACACACACAAAACAAACAGGTTTAAGGTTAACCGACTGGTTTTTTTACATAAATTGTTATGTTAATATTGTTCTGGAGTGAAAGTAGCTTGTGTCCAGCGTGTCGGGGTTAGTCTAAGCCTGACAGGCATGAAAACTAGCCCTAAACTGGGTTAGGTTAGGTTGAAGCGATTCAGGCCCTCGATCACCCAATTTTAACCCCCAAAACTGCTGATTTTGTTGTACTAACCAGGGGATGAGTGAAAATGTGCCTAACTAAGTTGAAATGAAAGGAAAAACTTACCGAATTCCGGTGTAGTAGGGTTAGATGGGGCCCATCCCGGTAAGGATGCAATTTTTGGTATTTTGCGTTCGGATAGTGCTTGTTCATGGTTCAGCCACCGTAGGGGGGGGTCGTTTAAGCCTGGTTTTCACATTTCTTCTGGCAAAAACCACTCAAAAACACCTAAAAACACATTGTTTAATTTAGACATACACACACACACACACGCAAGACGTCGACTGTCAAACAGCTGAGAGGTTTGACTTTTGCAAACGTCAACTGTCCATGCCACGGCAGTCAATGAACTCGGAAATTATTTTGGGCGCCTGGAGAGGAGTCGCGCGTGCATATCCTCTCTAGGCGCGGTTAGAGAAAAAGTGCCCCAACGCAACAATTTTCCACAAATTTTTCTGTAATAACCCGAATTGCGCGTGCGTATCCTCTCTAGGCGCCAGAATTTTTTTGAAATTTTCTTTAATAACCCGAGTTAGGCTTGGGTGGGTTTTTTGAGGGAATATCACCCTTAAACGACCCTTTAGGGCAAAAGTACCCCAGTGGAATCGTGTAGAGAATTGGATTCCCTACAACTTGGTCCCCTTGCAAATTTTTCAATATCTTGCCACATAACCGAGATATGGTGGGTTGAAATAGACACTTGTATATAACCTCAAACTTGAAATGGACCAAGCGTTTAAGGGTGGGGGTTGGCAGACAGGATTATTACTAGTCACGTGACGGCTTCCTTAAAATTTGACGTCAATCACGGCCCTCTGTGAGCCATAAAACGACGTAATTAATGTCAACTGTCTGCCATGTTTTTTCATGTCATTAGACAGGAAATTTAGTGAGGATTCCAAAAATGTGCTTAAAACTGTCATTTTCCCACTCCAAGTGGGTTTTACAAGCGATTTTGTCCCTAACTGTCCTTTCAAATTGTATTTCTGACAGTTCAAACTTTGACACCGCTTTTCTCCCTGACTGTACTAGGTTTCTTAATGTTTCTTATGTCATTGCATAGGAAATTTAATGAGGATTCCAAAAATGTTCTTAAAACTGTCATTTTGTTACTCCAAGTGGGTTTTACAAGTGATTTTGTCCCTGACTGTCCTTTCAAACTGTGTTTCTGACAGTTCAAACTTTGACACTACTTTTCTCCCTGACTGTACTAGGTTTCTTAATGTTTCTTATGTCATTGGATAGGAAATTTAATGAGGATTCCAAAAATGTTCTTAAAACTGTCATTTTGTTACTCCAAGTGGGTTTTACAAGTGATTTTGTCCCTGACTGTCCTTTCAAATTGTGTTTCTGACAGTTCAAACTTTGACACTACTTTTCTCCCTGACTGTACTAAATTTTTTAATGATTTTTTATGTCATTGGATAGGAAATTTAGTGAGGATTCTAAAAATGTGCTTAAAACAGTCATTTTCTCACTCCAAGTGGGTTTTACAAGCGATTTTGTCCCTGACTGTCCTTTCAAATTGTGTTTCTGACAGTTCAAACTTTGACACTACTTTTCTCCCTGCCTGTACTAAATTTTTTAATGATTTTTTATGTCATTGGATAGGAAATTTAGTGAGGATTCTAAAAATGTGCTTAAAACAGTCATTTTCTCACTCCAAGTGGGTTTTACAAGCGATTTTGTCCCTAACTGTCCTTTCAAATTGTGTTTCTGACAGTTCAAACTTTGACGCCGCTTTTCTCCCTGACTGTACTAAATTTTTTTAATGTTTTTTTATGTCATTGGATAGGAAATTTAGTGAGGATTCCAAAAATGTGCTTAGAAACATGATTGGGTCACTCCAAGTGGGTTTCACAGGCGATTTTGTCCCTGACTGTCCTTTCAAATTGTGTTTCTGACAGTTCAAACTTTGACGCCGCTTTTCTCCCTGACTGTACTCAATTTTTTAATGATTTTTTATGTCATTGGATAGGAAATTTAATGAGGATTCCAAAAATGTGCTTAAAACTGTCATTTTGTTACCCCAAGTGGGTTTTACAAGCGATTTTGTCCCTGACTGTCCTTTCAAATTGTGTTTCTGACAGTTCAAACTTTGACACTACTTTTCTCCCTGACTGTACTAAATTTTTTAATGATTTTTTATGTCATTGGATAGGAAATTTAATGAGGATTCCGAAAATGTGCTTAAAACCGTCATTTTGTTACTCCAAGTGGGTTTTACAAGCGATTTTGTCCCTGACTGTCCTTTCAAATTGTGTTTCTGACAGTTCAAACTTTGACACTACTTTTCTCCCTGACTGTACTAAATTTTTTAATGATTTTTTATGTCATTGGATAGGAAATTTAATGAGGATTCCGAAAATGTGCTTAAAACCGTCATTTTGTTACTCCAAGTGGGTTTTACAAGCGATTTTGTCCCTGACTGTCCTTTCAAATTGTGTTTCTGACAGTTCAAACTTTGACACTACTTTTCTCCCTGACTGTACTAAATTTTTTAATGATTTTTTATGTCATTGGATAGGAAATTTAATGAGGATTCCGAAAATGTGCTTAAAACCGTCATTTTGTTACTCCAAGTGGGTTTTACAAGCGATTTTGTCCCTGACTGTCCTTTCAAATTGTGTTTCTGACAGTTCAAACTTTGACACTACTTTTCTCCCTGACTGTACTAAATTTTTTAATGATTTTTTATGTCATTGGATAGGAAATTTAATGAGGATTCCGAAAATGTGCTTAAAACCGTCATTTTGTTACTCCAAGTGGGTTTTACAAGCGATTTTGTCCCTGACTGTCCTTTCAAATTGTGTTTCTGACAGTTCAAACTTTGACACTACGTTTTTCCCTGACTATACTTAATTTTTTAATGTTTTTTATGTCATTGGATAAGAAATTTAGTGAGGATTCCAAAAATGTGCTTAGAAACATGATTCGGTCAATCCAAGTGGGTTTTACAAGCGATTTTGTCCCTGACTGTACTTTCAAATTGTGTTTCTGACAGTTCAAATTTTGACACTACTTTTCTCCCTGACTGTACTCGATTTTTTAATGTTTCTTATGTCATTGGATACGAAATTTAGTGAGGATTCCAAAAATGTGCTTAGAAACATGATTCGGTCACTCCAAGTGGGTTTTACAAGCGATTTTGTCCCTGACTGTCTTTCTAGCAGTTCAAATTTTGACACCGCTTTTCTCCCTGATTGTACTCAATTTTTTAGGGTTTTTAGTGTCATTGGATAGGAAATTTAGTGAGGATTCCAAAAATGTGCTTAAAACTGTCATTCTCTCACTCCAAGTGGGTTTTACAGGCGATTTTGTCCCTGACTGTCCTTTCAAATTGTGTTTCTGACAGTTCAAACTTTGACGCCGCTTTTCTTCCAGACTGTACCAAATTTTTTAGCGTTTTTTTATGTCATTGGATAGGAAATTTAGTGAGGATTCCAAAAATGTACTTAGAAACATAATTCGGTCACTCCAAGTAGGTTTTACAAGTGATTTTGTCCCTGACTGTCCTTTCAAACTGTGTTTCTGACAGTTCAAACTTTGACACCGCTTTTCTTCCAGACTGTACCAAATTTTTTAGCGTTTTTTTATGTCATTGGATAGGAAATTTAGGGAGGATTCCAAAAATGTGCTTAGAAACATGATTCGGTCACTCCAAGTGGGTTTTACAAGTGATTTTGTCCCTGACTGTCCTTTCAAACTGTGTTTCTGACAGTTCAAACTTTGACACTACTTTTCTCCCTGACTGTACTAAATTTTTTAATGTTTTTTTATGTCATTGGATAGGAAATTTAGTGAGGATTCCAAAAATGTGCTTAAAACTGTCATTTTCCCACTCCAAGTGGGTTTTACAAGCAATTTTGTACTTGACTGTCCTTTCAAATTGTGTTTCTGACAGTTCAAACTTTGACACTTTTCTCCCTTACTGTACTCAATTTTCTAGTGTTTCTTATGTCATTGGATAGAAAATTTAGTGAGGATTTCAAAAACGTGCTTAGAAACATGATTCGGTCACTCCAAGTGGGTTTTACAAGCGATTTTGTCCCTGACTGTCTTTCTAGCAGTTCAAACTTTGACACCGCTTTTCTCTCTGACTGTACACAATTTTTTAATGTTTTTTTATGTCATTGGATAGAAAATTTAGTGAGGATTCCAAAAATGTGCTTAAAACTGTCATTTTCCCACTCCAAGTGGGTTTTACAAGCAATTTTGTACTTGACTGTCCTTTCAAATTGTGTTTCTGACAGTTCAATCTTTGACACTACTTTTCTCCCTGACTGTACTCGATTTTTTAATGTTTCTTATGTCATTGGATAGAAAATTTAGTGAGGATTTCAAAAACGTGCTTAGAAACATGATTCGGTCACTCCAAGTGGGTTTTACAAGCGATTTTGCGACAAAGCGTTTAAGGGGGCGAGTGGGGGTTGGCGCAGACAGGATTATTAATAGTCACGTGACGGCTCCCTTAAAATTTGACGTCAATCACGGCCCCCCCGATCTCTGCGAGCCATAAAATGACGTAATTAATGACTTATGACCACCTACAATAGTAATTAGGGAGTGGTCGTTAAGCGGAATGAGTAAGCTGGATGAAAATGAGGAATATAAGGGCTTTTCCAGAACGTGACGGAAATGTGAGGTTATTTAGGGCTTTTCCGCTTTAAAAAGGGCCTTCCAAGACATGACCGAGTGCCCGTAGATCGGGATGATATCAAATGTCGTTGCGTACAAGGAAAACCACTACGAGAGCGGCTTTAGGCGCTCCACACTTAATTGATTACCTTTCCGCTGTTTTTAATTTATCCGCTTAACTGACAGGACCGCACTAGTGGTCCGCCACATCGTTAGAAAGCCCATTTCATTGGCTATCCATTGACGTATAAAAGTCTATAGAAAGTGTCACAAATAAGCGAGTAATTTAAGTTTGAACAGAAAAGTGCACCAAAAATTGATAGGGCAACTTTGACGCCCTCTAGCGGCCAAACCGTACAACTAACCTACAAACTTTTATACGTCAATGGAAAGCTTATTTCATTGGCTATCCATTGACGTATGAAAGTCTATAGAAAGTGTCCCAAATAAGCGAGTAATTTAAGTTTGAACAGAAAAGTGCACCAAAAATTGATAGGGCAACTTTGACGCCCTCTAGCGGCCAAACCGTACAACTAACCTACAAACTTTTATACGTCAATGGAAAGCTTATTTCATTGGCTATCCATTGACGTATGAAAGTCTATAGAAAGTGTCACAAATAAGTGAGTAATTTAAGTTTGAACAGAAAAGTGCACCAAAAATTGATAGGGCAACTTTGACGCCCTCTAGCGGCCAAACCGTACAACTAACCTACAAACTTTTATACGTCAATGGAAAGCTTATTTCATTGGCTATCCATTGACGTATGAAAGTCTATAGAAAGTGTCCCAAATAAGCGAGTAATTTAAGTTTGAACAGAAAAGTGCACCAAAAATTGATAGGGCAACTTTGACGCCCTCTAGCGGCCAAACCGTACAACTAACCTACAAACTTTTATACGTCAATGGAAAGCTTATTTCATTGGCTATCCACTGACGTATAAAAGTCTATAGAAAGTGTCCCAAATAAGTGAGTAATTTAAGTTTGAACAGAAAAGTGCACTAAAATTGATAGGTCAACTTTGTCGCCCTCTAGCGGCCAAACAGTCCAACTAACCTACAAACTTTTATACGTCAATGGAAAGCTCATTTCATTGGCTATCCATTGACGTATAAAAGTCTATAGAAAGTGTCCCAAATAGGTGAGGAATTTAAGTTTGAACAGAAAAGTGCACTAAAATTGATAGGTCAACTTTGACGCCCTCTAGCGGCCAAACAGTACAACTAACCTACAAACTTTTATACGTCAATGGAAAGCTTATTTCATTGGCTATCCATTGACGTATAAAAGTCCCTATCAAATCAGTCAAATAAGGGAGTTATTTAAGTTCAAACAAAACACTGCATGAATTTTTTTTTTCCACGAAAGTAGCCGGAGTACGGTCCTGATTTTTTGGTCATAGCTGGGTCCTACCAAAACAGGGCCGTACTAGAACAAATTATGCAGCTTTTTTGCGCATTTTTTTTTTAAATTCGAATAAGGAAAGTCGATTAGCGAATTGCTCCGTGGGAGTTATGTCTGGAATGCGGGACGGCATTCTGGAATAAGACGTTTCCCGATTCAATCATACGGCGTTTAAGGGACGAAGGAGGGGGGCGGCAATATAAGGACGCCGAGGTATTTGCCGCCGTAATAAAAGCCGCCTGTAAATTATATGCCGCCTCTTAATATTGCGGTCGACTTTTCCCCCCCTTTCCCCTTGCCCCCTCCATGGATTTCATTAGAAATCCAGCAATCCAGGGGAGGGGGGGGGCGGCAGTGGTACCCAAAATGTCGCCATTTAGAGAAACATTTAAAAAATCTAGTACAGTCAGAGAGAAAAGTTGGGTCAAAGACTGAACTGTCAGAAACACAGTCTGAAAGGACAGTCAGGGACAAAATCGATTGTAAAACCCACTTGGAGTGGGAAAATGACAGTTTTAAGTACATTTTTGGAATCCTCACTAAATTTCCCATCCAATGACATAAGAAACATTAAAAAATCGAGTACAGTCAGGGAGAAAAGTGGTGTCAAAGTTTGAACTGTCAGAAACACAATTTGAAAGGACAGTCAAGTACAAAATCGGTAGTAAAACCCACTTGGAGTGGGAAAATGACAGTTTTAAGCACATTTTTGGAATCCTCACTAAATTTCCTATCCAATGACATAAGAAACACTAAAAAACCGAGTACAGTCAGGGAGAAAAGCGGTGTCAAAGATTGAACTGTCAGAAACACAGTTTGAAAGGACAGTCAGGGACAAAATTGCTTGTAAAACCCACTTGGAGGGGGAAAATGACAGTTTTAAGTACATTTTTGGAATCCTCACTAAATTTCCCATCCAATGACATAAGAAACAATAAAAAATTGAGTATAGTCAGGGAGAAAAGTAGTGTCAAAGTTTGAACTGTCAGAAACACAATTTGAAAGGACAGTCAAGTACAAAATTGCTTGTAAAACCCACTTGGAGTGGGAAAATGACAGTTTTAAGCACATTTTTGGAATCCTCACTAAATTTCCTATCTAATGACATAAGAAACATTAAAAAATCGAGTACAGTCAGCGAGAAAAGCGGTGTCAAAGTTTGAACTGTCAGAAACACAATTTGAAAGGACAGTCAAGTACAAAATTGCTTGTAAAACCCACTTGGAGTGGGAAAATGACAGTTTTAAGCACATTTTTGGAATCCTCATTAAATTTCCTATCCAATGACATAAGAAACATTAAAAAATCGAGTACAGTCAGGGAGAAAAGTGGTGTCAAAGTTTGAACTGTCAGAAACACCATTTGAAAGGACAGTCAAGTACAAAATCGGTAGTAAAACCCACTTGGAGTGGGAAAATGACAGTTTTAAGCACATTTTTGGAATCCTCACTAAATTTCCTATCCAATGACATAAGAAACACTAAAAAACCGAGTACAGTCAGGGAGAAAAGCGGTGTCAAAGATTGAACTGTCAGAAACACAGTTTGAAAGGACAGTCAGGGACAAAATTGCTTGTAAAACCCACTTGGAGGGGGAAAATGACAGTTTTAAGTACATTTTTGGAATCCTCACTAAATTTCCCATCCAATGACATAAGAAACAATAAAAAATTGAGTATAGTCAGGGAGAAAAGTAGTGTCAAAGTTTGAACTGTCAGAAACACAATTTGAAAGGACAGTCAAGTACAAAATTGCTTGTAAAACCCACTTGGAGTGGGAAAATGACAGTTTTAAGCACATTTTTGGAATCCTCATTAAATTTCCTGTCAAATGACATAAGAAACATTAAAAAATCTAGTACAGTCAGGGAGAAAAGCGGTGTCAAAATTTGAACTGTCAGAAACCCAATTTGAAAGGACAGTCAGCGACAAAATCGCTTGTAAAACCCACTTGGAGTGACAAAATGACAGTTTTAAGCACATTTTTGGAATCCTCACTAAATTTCCTATCCAATGACATAAGAAACATTAAAAAATTGAGTACAGTCAAGGAGAAAAGTAGTGTCAAAGTTTGAACTGTCAGAAACACAATTTAAAAGGACAGTCAGGGACAAAATCACCTGTAAAACCCACTTGGAGTGGGAAAATGACAGTTTTAAGCACATTTTTGGCATCCTCACTAAATTTCCTATCCAATGACATAAGAAATATTAAAAAATCGAGTACAGTCAGGGAGAAAAGCGGTGTCAAAGTCAGAAACACAATTTGAAAGGACAGTCAAGTACAAAATCGCTTGTAAAACCCACTTGGAGTGGGAAAATGACAGTTTTAAGCACATTTTTGGAATCCTCACTAAATTTCCTATCCAATGACATAAGAAACATTAAAAAATCGAGTACAGTCAGGGAGAAAAGCGGTGTCAAAGTTTGAACTGTCAGAAACACAATTTGAAAGGACAGTCAGGGACAAAATCGCTTGTAAAACCCACTTGGAGTGGGAAAATGACAGTTTTAAGCACATTTTTGGAATCCTCACTAAATTTCCTATCCAATGACATAAGAAACAATAAAAAATTGAGTATAGTCAGGGAGAAAAGTAGTGTCAAAGTTTGAACTGTCAGAAACACAATTTGAAAGGACAGTCAAGTACAAAATTGCTTGTAAAACCCACTTGGAGTGGGAAAATGACAGTTTTAAGCACATTTTTGGAATCCTCATTAAATTTCCTGTCAAATGACATAAGAAACATTAAAAAATCTAGTACAGTCAGGGAGAAAAGCGGTGTCAAAATTTGAACTGTCAGAAACCCAATTTGAAAGGACAGTCAGCGACAAAATCGCTTGTAAAACCCACTTGGAGTGACAAAATGACAGTTTTAAGCACATTTTTGGAATCCTCACTAAATTTCCTATCCAATGACATAAGAAACATTAAAAAATTGAGTACAGTCAAGGAGAAAAGTAGTGTCAAAGTTTGAACTGTCAGAAACACAATTTAAAAGGACAGTCAGGGACAAAATCACCTGTAAAACCCACTTGGAGTGGGAAAATGACAGTTTTAAGCACATTTTTGGCATCCTCACTAAATTTCCTATCCAATGACATAAGAAATATTAAAAAATCGAGTACAGTCAGGGAGAAAAGCGGTGTCAAAGTCAGAAACACAATTTGAAAGGACAGTCAAGTACAAAATCGCTTGTAAAACCCACTTGGAGTGGGAAAATGACAGTTTTAAGCACATTTTTGGAATCCTCACTAAATTTCCTATCCAATGACATAAGAAACATTAAAAAATCGAGTACAGTCAGGGAGAAAAGCGGTGTCAAAGTTTGAACTGTCAGAAAGACAGTTTGTAAGGACAGTCAGGCACAAAATCGCTTGTAAAACCCACTTGGAGTGGGAAAATGACAGTTTTAAGCACATTTTTGGAATCCTCATTAAATTTCCTATCCAATGACATAAGAAACATTAAAAAATCGAGTACAGTCAGGGAGAAAAGCGGTGTCAAAGTTTGAACTGTCAGAAACACAATTTGAAAGGACAGTCAGGGACAAAATCGCTTGTAAAACCCACTTGGAGTGGGAAAATGACAGTTTTAAGCACATTTTTGGAATCCTCACTAAATTTCCTATCCAATGACATAAGAAACATTAAAAAATCGAGTACAGTCAGGGAGAAAAGCGGTGTCAAAGTTTGAACTGTCAGAAAGACAGTTTGTAAGGACAGTCAGGCACAAAATCGCTTGTAAAACCCACTTGGAGTGGGAAAATGACAGTTTTAAGCACATTTTTGGAATCCTCATTAAATTTCCTATCCAATGACATAAGAAACATTAAAAAATCGAGTACAGTCAGGGAGAAAAGCGGTATCAAAGTTTGAACTGTCAGAAACACAATTTGAAAGGACAGTCAGGGACAAAATCGTCTGTAAAACTCACTTGGAGTGAGAAAATGACAATTTTAAGCACATTTTTGGAATCCTCACTAAATTTCCTATCCAATGACATAAAAAAACATTAAAAAATCTGGTACAGTCAGGGAGAAAAGCGGTGTCAAAGTCAGAAACACAATTTGAAAGGACAGTCAGGGACAAAATCGCCTGTAAAACCCACTTGGAGTGGGAAAATGACAGTTTTAAGCACATTTTTGGAATCCTCACTAAATTTCCTATCCAATGACATAAGAAGCGTTAAAAAATCGAGTACAGTCAGGGAGAAAAGCGGTGTCAAAGTCAGAAACACAATTTGAAAGGACAGTCAAGTACAAAATCGCTTGTAAAACCCACTTGGAGTGGGAAAATGACAGTTTTAAGCACATTTTTGGAATCCTCACTAAATTTCCTATCCAATGACATAAGAAACATTAAAAAATCGAGTACAGTCAGGGAGAAAAGCGGTGTCAAAATTTGAACTGTCAGAAACACAATTTGAAAGGACAGTCAAGTACAAAATTGATTGTAAAACCCACTTGGAGTGGGAAAATGACAGTTTCAAGCACATTTTTGGAATCCTCACTAAATTTCCTATCCAATGACATAAGAAACACTAAAAAATCGAGTACAGTCAGGGAGAAAAGCGGTGTCAAAATTTGAACTGTCAGAAACACAATTTGAAAGGACAGTCAAGTACAAAATTGATTGTAAAACCCACTTGGAGTGGGAAAATGACAGTTTCAAGCACATTTTTGGAATCCTCACTAAATTTCCTATCCAATGACATAAGAAACACTAAAAAATCGAGTACAGTCAGGGAGAAAAGCGGTGTCAAAGTCAGAAACACAATTTGAAAGGACAGTCAAGTACAAAATTGATTGTAAAACCCACTTGGAGTGGGAAAATGACAGTTTTAAGCACATTTTTGGAATCCTCATTAAATTTCCTATCCAATGACATAAGAAACATTAAAAAATCGAGTACAGTCAGGGAGAAAAGTGGTGTCAAAGTTTAAACTGTCAGAAACACAATTTGAAAGGACAGTCAAGTACAAAATTGATTGTAAAACCCACTTGGAGTGGGAAAATGACAGTTTCAAGCACATTTTTGGAATCCTCACTAAATTTCCTATCCAATGACATAAGAAACACTAAAAAATCGAGTACAGTCAGGGAGAAAAGCGGTGTCAAAATTTGAACTGTCAGAAACACAATTTGAAAGGACAGTCAAGTACAAAATTGATTGTAAAACCCACTTGGAGTGGGAAAATGACAGTTTCAAGCACATTTTTGGAATCCTCACTAAATTTCCTATCCAATGACATAAGAAACACTAAAAAATCGAGTACAGTCAGGGAGAAAAGCGGTGTCAAAATTTGAACTGTCAGAAACACAATTTGAAAGGACAGTCAAGTACAAAATTGATTGTAAAACCCACTTGGAGTGGGAAAATGACAGTTTTAAGCACATTTTTGGAATCCTCACTAAATTTCCTATCCAATGACATAAGAAACATTAAAAAATCGAGTACAGTCAGGGAGAAAAGTAGTGTCAAAGTTTGAACTGTCAGAAACACAGTTTGAAAGGACAGTCTGAGATAAAATCACCTGTAAAACCCACTTGGAGTGGGAAAATGACAGTTTTAAGCACATTTTTGGCATCCTCACTAAATTTCCTATCCAATGACATAAGAAACGTTAAAAATCGAGTACAGTCAGGGAGAAAAGTGGTGTCAAAGTTTAAACTGTCAGAAACACAATTTGAAAGGACAGTCAAGTACAAAATCGCTTGTAAAACCCACTTGGAGGGGGAAAATGACAGTTTTAAGCACATTTTTGGAATCCTCATTAAATTTCCTATCCAATGACATAAGAAACATTAAAAAATCGAGTACAGTCAGGGAGAAAAGTGGTGTCAAAGTTTAAACTGTCAGAAACACAATTTGAAAGGACAGTCAGGGACAAAATCGCTTGTAAAACCCACTTGGAGTGGGAAAATGACAGTTTTAAGCACATTTTTGGAATCCTCACTAAATTTCCTATCCAATGACATAAGAAACATTAAAAAATCGAGTACAGTCAGGGAGAAAAGTGGTGTCAAAGTTTAAACTGTCAGAAACACAATTTGAAAGGACAGTCAGGGACAAAATCGCTTGTAAAACCCACTTGGAGTGGGAAAATGACAGTTTTAAGCACATTTTTGGAATCCTCACTAAATTTCCTATCCAATGACATAAGAAACATTAAAAAATCGAGTACAGTCAGGGAGAAAAGTGGTGTCAAAGTTTAAACTGTCAGAAACACAATTTGAAAGGACAGTCAGGGACAAAATCGCTTGTAAAACCCACTTGGAGTGGGAAAATGACAGTTTTAAGCACATTTTTGGAATCCTCACTAAATTTCCTATCCAATGACATAAGAAACATTAAAAAATCGAGTACAGTCAGGGAGAAAAGTAGCGTCAAAATTTGAACTGTCAAAAACACAGTATTTGTAATTCACCCATCACTATTTTTTTGACAATTTCAACGTCATTCACGATCGATTTGCTTCGAATCGCAGCAATTTGCACTAAAAATGAGAAAAATTTATTCGCCCGGCTTTCAACCCTTACCACCCCCCCTTCCCCTATCAAAACGAAATCAATTGTGGTGGGAAAATTGGTGCAATTTGGTTGGAAAGCGCGTCAAGAGAGCAGACACAACCACCTGACTGTGTAGGGCTCTTCATTGCCGACCCCCCACCCCCCCTCCCCCTTCTTTTGAATTTATTCCGTCCCTTCGGCAATTTGCCGGAGAAGGACTCGCCATCACGAAATTGGAAAAGCGACTTCTTTTACTTTTCCAAATCGAATAAGATCAATTAACTCTGAACCATCTAACTGTTCTGGTTTTTCCTTCACTTGACACCGCTTTTCTCCCTGACTGTACTCGATGTTTTAATGTTTTTTATGTCATTGGATAGGAAATTTAGTGAGGATTCCAAAAATGTGTTTAAAACTGTCATTTTTCCACTCCAAGTGGGTTTTACAAGCAATTTTGTACTTGACTGTCTTTTCAAATTGTGTTTCTGACAGTTCAAACTTTGACACTGCTTTTCTCCCTGACTGTACTAGATTTTTTAATGTTTCTTATGTCATTGGACAGGAAATTTAGTGAGGATTCCAAAAATGTGTTTAAAACTGTCATTTTCCCACTCCAAGTGGGTTTTACAAGCAATTTTGTCCCTGACTCTCCTTTCAAATTGTGTTTCTGACAGTTCAAACTTTGACACCGCTTTTCTCCCTGACTGTACTCGATTTTTTAATGTTTCTTATGTCATTGGACAGGAAATTTAGTGAGGATTCCAAAAATGTGTTTAAAACTGTCATTTTCCCACTCCAAGTGGGTTTTACAAGCGATTTTGTCCCTGACTGTCCTTTCAAACTGTGTTTCTGACAGTTCAAACTTTGATACCGTTTTTCTCCCTGACTGTACTAGATTTTTAAATGATTTTTTATGTCATTAGACAGGAAATTTAGTGAGGATTCCAAAAATGTGCTTAGAAACATGATTCGGTCACTCCAAGTGAGTTTTACAAGCGATTTTGTCTCTGACTGTCCTTTCAAATTGTGTTTCTGACAGTTTAAACTTTGACACCGCTTTTCTCCCTGACTGTACTCGATTTTTTAATGTTTCTTATGTCATTGGATAGGAAATTTAGTGAGGATTCCAAAAATGTGCTTAAAATTGTCATTTTCCCACTCCAAGTGGGTTTTACAAGCAATTTTATCCTTGACTGTCCATTCAAATTGTGTTTCTGACAATTCAAACTTTGACACCGCTTTTCTCCCTGACTGTACTCGATTTTTTTATATTTCTTATGTCATTAGACAGGAAATTTAGTGAGGATTCCAAAAATGTGCTTAAAACTGCCATTTTCCCACTCCAAGTGGGTTTTACAAGCGATTTTGTGCCTGACTGTCCTTACAAACTATCTTTCTGACAGTTCAAACTTTGACACCGCTTTTCTCCCTGACTGTACTCAATTTCCTGGTGTTTTTTTATGTCACTAGATAGGAAATTTAGTGAGGATTCCAAAAATGTGCTTAAAACTGTCATTTTCTCACTCCAAGTGGGTTTTACAAGCGATTTTCTGCATGACTGTCCTTTCAAATTGTGTTTCTGACAGTTCAAATTTTGACACTACTATTCTCCCTGACTGTACTAGATTTTTTAATGTTTCTTATGTCATTGGATAGGAAATTTAGTGAGGATTCCAAAAATGTGCTTAAAACTGTCATTTTCTCACTCCAAGTGGGTTTTACAAGCGATTTTGTCCCTGACTGTCCTTTCAAACTGTGTTTCTGACAATTCAAACTTTGACACTACTTTTTTCCCTTACTGTACTCGATTTTTTAATGTTTCTTATGTTATTGGATAGGAAATTTAGTGAGGATTCCAAAAATGTGCTTAAAATTGTTATTTTCCCACTCCAAGTGGGTTTTACAAGCAATTTTATCCTTGACTGTCCATTCAAATTGTGTTTCTGACAATTCAAACTTTGACGCAACTTTTCTCCCTGACTGTACTCGATTTTTTAATGTTTCTTATGTCATTGGATAGGAAATTTAGTGAGAATTCTAAAAATGTGCTTAAAACTGTCATTTTCTCACTCCAAGTGGGTTTTACAAGCGATTTTGTCTCTGACTGTCCTTTCTAATTGTGTTTCTGACAGTTCAATCTTTGACACCGCTTTTCTCCCTGACTGTACTAGATTTTTTAATGTTTCTTATGTCATTGGATAGGAAATTTAGTGAGGATTCCAAAAATGTGCTTAAAACTGTCATTTTCCCACTCTAAGTGGGTTTTACAGGTGATTTTGTCCCTGACTGTCCTTTTAAATTGTGTTTCTGACAGTTCAAACTTTGACACCGCTTTTCTCCCTGACTGTACTCGATTTTTTAATGTTTCTTATGTCATTGGATAGGAAATTTAGTGAGGATTCCAAAAATGTGCTTAAAACTGTCATTTTCTCACTTCAAGTGGGTTTTACAAGCAATTTTGTACTTGACTGTCCTTTCAAATTGTGTTTCTGACAGTTCAATCTTTGACACCACTTTTCTCCCTGACTGTACTAGATTTTTTAATGTTTCTTATGTTATTGGATAGGAAATTTAGTGAGGATTCCAAAAATGTGCTTAAAATTGTTATTTTCCCACTCCAAGTGGGTTTTACAAGCAATTTTATCCTTGACTGTCCATTCAAATTGTGTTTCTGACAATTCAAACTTTGACGCAACTTTTCTCCCTGACTGTACTCGATTTTTTAATGTTTCTTATGTCATTGGATAGGAAATTTAGTGAGAATTCTAAAAATGTGCTTAAAACTGTCATTTTCTCACTCCAAGTGGGTTTTACAAGCGATTTTGTCTCTGACTGTCCTTTCTAATTGTGTTTCTGACAGTTCAATCTTTGACACCGCTTTTCTCCCTGACTGTACTAGATTTTTTAATGTTTCTTATGTCATTGGATAGGAAATTTAGTGAGGATTCCAAAAATGTGCTTAAAACTGTCATTTTCCCACTCTAAGTGGGTTTTACAGGTGATTTTGTCCCTGACTGTCCTTTTAAATTGTGTTTCTGACAGTTCAAACTTTGACACCGCTTTTCTCCCTGACTGTACTCGATTTTTTAATGTTTCTTATGTCATTGGATAGGAAATTTAGTGAGGATTCCAAAAATGTGCTCAAAACTGTCATTTTCCCACTCCAAGTGGGTTTTACAAGCGATTTTGTGCCTGACTGTCCTTACAAACTATCTTTCTGACAGTTCAAACTTTGACACCGCTTTTCTCCCTGACTGTACTCAATTTCCTGGTGTTTTTTTATGTCACTAGATAGGAAATTTAGTGAGGATTCCAAAAATGTGCTCAAAACTGTCATTTTCCCACTCCAAGTGGGTTTTACAAGCGATTTTGTGCCTGACTGTCCTTACAAACTATCTTTCTGACAGTTCAAACTTTGACACCGCTTTTCTCCCTGACTGTACTCAATTTCCTGGTGTTTTTTTATGTCACTAGATAGGAAATTTAGTGAGGATTCCAAAAATGTGCTTAAAACTGTCATTTTCTCACTTCAAGTGGGTTTTACAAGCAATTTTGTACTTGACTGTCCTTTCAAATTGTGTTTCTGACAGTTCAAACTTTGACACCAATTTTCTCCCTGACTGTACTAGATTTTTTAATGTTTCTTATGTCATTGGATAGGAAATTTCGTGAGGATTCCAAAAATGTGCTTAAAACTGTCATTTTCCCACTCCAAGTGGGTTTTACACGCGATTTTCTCCCTGACTGTCCTTTCAAACTGTGTTGCCTACTATCGCACCGACAGGCCGGCAAAAAAAAACCAAAATTCGAGTCGTAAAATCGCGTCGAACCGGTGAAACTGAGTAATAATGAGGATCCCGGCAAAAAAATGGAGAAACACTTTAAAGAAGAGCGAAAAGATAACGACGTCGTGCTGCAAAGTGATAGAAGCCAATCCAGGAAGTCGTGTCTAACGAGCACCCCGGTAAGATATGAATTTCTCGAAAGTCTCGAGTTAATATTGTTAGATTTCCACTCGTTTCACTTAATTCGTTCGTCTTTTGTTCGCATTTTTCAAACCGGTCCGCCCGCTAGAGGGCCTTCAAGTTGTGGCTTTGCATTTGTTTTCACCCTCCATGGAAGGAGCAGAGCGTTTTTGACGTCACGATGACGTGTAATTTGACCAGTTGTCAACTAATTTAATTTTTTTTTTACTTTTCTAACCTAAAAAATGCTAATTTAAAAGAAAAAAAAATTAAATTTTAATTTATTTAAAATAAAAATAAATAATAAAAAGAATACAATTTTTTTTTTTTTTTTTTGATTCGCTGTCTAATGTTTTTTGATCCTAACCTAACCTAACCTAACCTAATTTTATTAAAACTAATTGAAAAATAAATAATAAAAAAAATACTAATTTAATTTTTTTTTTTTGTAATTTTTTTTTTTTTGGTTCACTGTCTAATGTTTTTTGATTCTAACCTAACCTAAACAAATTTACATCTAACCTAACCTAATTTTATTAAAACTAATTGAAAAATAATAAATAATAAAAAAAATACTAATTTAATTTTTTTTTTTTGTAATTTTTTTTTTTTTGGTTCACTGTCTAATGTTTTTTGATTCTAACCTAACCTAAACAAATTTACATCTAACCTAACCTAATTTTATTAAAACTAATTGAAAAATAAATAATAAAAAAAAAAATAATTTAATTTTTTTTTTTTTTATTCAAGTTTTCTAACCGAAAAAATGTTTTTTTTTTTTTTTTTTATTCTCTGTCTAATGTTTTTTGATCCTAACCTAACCTAAACAAATTTACATCTAACCTAACCTAATTTTATTAAAACTAATTGAAAAATAAATAATAAAAAAAATACTAATTTAATTTTTTATTTTTTTTTTATTTAGGCTTTCTAACCTAAAAAATTTTTTTTTGATTTTTCAATTTTTTTAACTTTCTAACCTAAAAAGAAATTGTTTTTATTTAAACTAATTTTTGGGTTCTTGCATTTTTTTTTGTAATTTTTACCGTTTTAGATTACAGGGACAGTCAGGAACAAAAATGGCAAGTAAAACCCACTTGGAGTGGGTTAATCACATTTTTAAGCACATTTTTAGAATTCTCATTAAATTTCCTATCTAATAACATAAAAAAATTATTAAAAAATCTAGTACAGTCAGGGAGAAAAGCGGTGTCAAAAATTGAACTGTCAGAAACACAGTTTGAAAGGACAGTCAGGGACAAAATCGCTTGTAAAACCCACTTGGAGTGACCGAATCATGTTTCTAAGCACATTTTTGGAATCCTCACTAAATTTCCTATCCAATGACACAAGAAATATTAAAAAATCTGGTACAGTCAGGGAGAAAAGTAGTGTCAAAGTTTAAAGTGTCAGAAACACAGTTTGAAAGGACAGTCAGGGACAAAATCGCCTGTAAAACCCACTTGGAGTCAGAAAATGACAGTTTTAAGCACATTTTTGGAATCCTCACTAAATTTCCTATCCAATGACATAAAAAACATTAAAAAATCTAGTACATTCAGGGAGAAAAGCGGTGTCAAAGTTTGAACTGTCACAAACACAGTTTGAAAGGACAGTCAGGGACAAAATCGCCTGTAAAACCCACTTGGAGTGAGAAAATGACAATTTTAAGCACATTTTTGGAATCCTCACTAAATTTCCTATCCAATGACATAAGAAACATTAAAAAATCTAGTACAGTCAGGGAGAAAAGTGGTGTCAAAGTTTGAACTATCAGAAATACAATTTGAAAGGACAGTCAGGGAGAAAATCGCTTGTAAAACCCACTTGGAGTGGGAAAATGACAGTTTTAAGCACATTTTTGGAATCCTTACTAAATTTCCTATCCAATGACATAAAAAAACATTAAAAAATCTAGTACATTCAGGGAGAAAAGCGGTGTCAAAGTTTGAACTGTCAGAAACACAGTTTGAAAGGACAGTCAGGGACAAAATCGCCTGTAAAACCCACTTGGAGTGAGAAAATGACAATTTTAAGCACATTTTTGGAATCCTCACTAAATTTCCTATCCAATGACATAAGAAACATTAAAAAATCGAGTACAGTCAGAGAGAAAAGCGGTGTCAAAGTTTGAACTGTCAGAAACACAGTTTGAAAGGACAGTCAGGGACAAAATCGCATGTAAAACCCACTTGGAGTAACAAAATGACAGTTTTAAGCACATTTTTGGAATCCTCACTAAATTTCCTATCTAATGCCATCAGAAACATTAAAAAATTGAGTACAGTCAGGGAGAAAAGCGGTGTCAAAGTTTGAACTGTCAGAAACACAGTTTGAAAGGACAGTCAGGGACAAAATCACTTGTAAAACCCACTTGGAGTGACCGAATCATGTTTCTAAGCACATTTTTGGAATCCTCACTAAATTTCCTATCCAATGACATAAGAAACATTAAAAAATCGAGTACAGTCAGGGAGAAAAGTGGTGTCAAAGTTTGAACTGTCAGAAACACAGTTTGAAAGGACAGTCAGGGACAAAACCGCTTGTAAAACCCACTTGGAGTGAGAAAATGACAGTTTTAAGCACATTTTTGGAATCCTCACTAAATTTCCTATCCAATGACATAAAAAACATTAAAAAATCGAGTACAGTCAGGGAGAAAAGCGGTGTCAAAGTCAGAAACACAATTTGAAAGGACAGTCAGGCACAAAATCACTTCTAAAACCCACTTGGAGTGACCGAATCATGTTTCTAAGCACATTTTTGGAATCCTCACTAAATTTCCTATCCAATGACATAAGAAACATTAAAAAATCTAGTACAGTCCGGGAGAAAAGTGGCAGTTCAAACTTTGACTCCGCTTTTAGTATTATAGCAGTATCTCTCGCTGTTTTCAAGGAGGTAACTCCTTGAGGAGGCCCTTAAGGCCAAAAACACTCGAATACAATCTTGTAGAGGAGGAAATTCCCTACAACTTTCATTCTCTACACTTTTTTCTAGCTCCTTAAATAACGTAGACACACCCACATCAATTCTAGCCACACCCTCCACGCATTTCATTGGTGCCCCACCTTAGTTGATGCACGTTTCGGCCCCGTCCACGTCACCCAAGCCCCGCCCCCCTTTCCAATGATTGGCCGTCCACGACACACGTGTTTTTTTAGTGTGTAATGCCATAATTTACTAACGTTGACGTTCGATTGTCTGGATTTGGGTCAACAAGTGGCCCGACTTTGGGACCAATCAAAAGAGGCGGCGGGGGGCGGCGCTTACGCCGCGGGGGCGGCGAATCGGGTGCGCGGACGCGTCGCGAAAAAGACGACGAACGCCGTCGACGACGTCGAGTTCAGAGGCAAACGAGCGAGGCGGCGGGACTCTGGCGGCGGCAGTTGACCGCCGGCACCCAATCTACCGCCAACGAAGCCACTTTTTGCGGTAAGTCTCTAATATTTTTTCACTTTTACCCTCGTTTCGCTGCCACTCCGGTCCTGCGTTTTCCAAACACTAAAAAAGGGCCGTATTCAGGAATTTTTTCAAAAAAAATTTTGGAGTCAAAATTCATAATTTTTTTTTACAAATTGCCCATTTAGGTTACACTTTTGCGGTAAGTCTCTATTATTTTTTAATTTTTCCCCTCGTTTCGCACCCACTCCGGTCCTGCGTTTCCTAACGCTAAAAAAGGGCCGTATTTAGGAATTTTTTCAAAAAAAATTTTGGAGTCAAAATTCATATTTTTTTTTTACAAATTGCCCATTTAGGTTACACTTTTGCGGTAAGTCTCTATTATTTTTTCACTTTTACCCTCGTTTCGCACCCACTCCGGTCCTGGGTTTTCCAAACACTAAAAAAGGGCCGTATTCAGGAATTTTTTCAAAAAAAATGTTGGAGTCAAAATTCATAATTTTTTTTTTACAAATTGCCCATTTTGGTTACACTTTTGCGGTAAGTCTCTATTATTTTTTGAATTTTACCCTCGTTTCGCTGCCACTCCGGTCCTGCGTTTTCCAAACACTAAAAAAGGGCCGTATTCAGGAATTTTTTCAAAAAAAATTTTGGAGTCAAAATTCATAATTTTTTTTTACAAATTGCCCATTTAGGTTACACTTTTGCGGTAAGTCTCTATTATTTTTTCACTTTTACCCTCGTTTCGCACCCACTCCGGTCCTGCGTTTTCCAAACACTAAAAAAGGGCCGTATTCAGGAATTTTTTCAAAAAAAAAATAAAAATTTGAAATTTCACCAAAAATTCCCTTTTTAGGTTATGACACTAATTTTTTTGTTCTATTAACCTAAAAAATTTTCCAAAAATCTCCCACTAGTAATTTCCAAATTCTGGTTCAAAATGACGTCAAAATTCATAATTTTTTTTTTTACAAATTGCCCATTTAGGTTACACTTTTGCGGTAAGTCTCTAATATTTTTTCACTTTTACCCTCGTTTCGCTGCCACTCCGGTCCTGCGTTTTCCAAACACTAAAAAAGGGCCGTATTCAGGAATTTTTTCAAAAAAAATTTGAAATTTCACCAAAAATTCCCTTTTTAGGTTATGACACTAATTTTTTCGTTCTATTAACCTAAAAATTTTTCCAAAAATCCCCCACTAGTAATTTCCAAATTCTGGTTCAAAATGACGTCAAAATTCATAATTTTTTTTTTTACAAATTGCCCATTTAGGTTACACTTTTGCGGTAAGTCTCTAATATTTTTTCACTTTTACCCTCGTTTCGCTGCCACTCCGGTCCTGCGTTTTCCAAACACTAAAAAAGGGCCGTATTCAGGAATTTTTTCAAAAAAAATTTGAAATTTCACCAAAAATTCCCTTTTTAGGTTATGACAGTGATTTTTTTGTCTTATTAACCTAAAAAATTTGTCCAAAAATCTCCCACTAGTAATTTCCAAATTCTGGTTCAAAATGACGTCAAAATTCATAATTTTTTTTTTTACAAATTGCCCATTTTGGTTACACTTTTGCGGTAAGTCTCTAATATTTTTTGAATTTTACCCCTCGTTTTGCACCCACTCCGGTCCTGCGTTTTCCAAACACTAAAAAAGGGCCGTATTCAGGAATTTTTTCAAAAAAAAATAAAAATTTGAAATTTCACCAAAAATTCACTTTTAAGGTTATGACACTAATTTTTTTGTTCTATTAACCTAAAAAATTTTCCAAAAATCTCCCACTAGTAATTTCCAAATTCTGGTTCAAAATGACGTCAAAATTCATAATTTTTTTTTTTACAAATTGCCCATTTAGGTTACACTTTTGCGGTAAGTCTCTAATATTTTTTGAATTTTACCCCTCGTTTTGCACCCACTCCGGTCCTGCATTTTCCAAACACTAAAAAAGGGCCGTATTCAGGAATTTTTTCAAAAAAAAAATAAAAATTTGAAATTTCACCAAAAATTCCCTTTTTAGGTTATGACACTAATTTTCTTGTTCTATTAACCTAAAAATTTGTCCAAAAATCCCCCACTAGTAATTTCCAAATTCCGGTTCAAAATGACCTCAAAATTCATAATTTTTTCTTACAAATTGCCTATTTAGGTTACACTTTTGCGGTAAGTCTCTAATATTTTTTCACTTTTACCCTCGTTTCGCTGCCACTCCGGTCCTGCATTTTCCAAACACTAAAAAAGGGCCGTATTCAGGAATTTTTTCAAAAAAAAAATAAAAATTTGAAATTTCACCAAAAATTCACTTTTAAGGTTATGACACTAATTTTCTTGTTCTATTAACCTAAAAATTTGTCCAAAAATCCCCCACTAGTAATTTCCAAATTCTGGTTGAAAATGACCTCAAAATTCATAATTTTTTCTTACAAATTGCCCATTTAGGTTACACTTTTGCGGTAAGTCTCTATTATTTTTTCACTTTTCCCCTCGTTTTGCACCCACTCCGGTCCTGCATTTTCCAAACACTAAAAAAGGGCCGTATTCAGGAATTTTTTCAAAAAAAAAAATAAAAATTTGAAATTTCACCAAAAATTCACTTTTAAGGTTATGACAGTGATTTTTTTGCCTAAAAATTTGTCCAAAAATCTCCCACTAGTAATTTCCGAATTCCGGTTCAAAATGACCTCAAAATTCATAATTTTTTTTAACAAATTGCCCATTTAGGTTAATGCTTAGATTAGCAGGCTAAAAAGGAAACCGTGACGTAGATAATGGAAAAAAAGTGATAATAATTCAATTAGTTTTTTTCAACCTTATCTGGTTGCCATATTTGAGTTAAATATGCTTAAAATTTTTCATACCGAATCGTAAAAAAACCCCACAAAAATTGTAACGGACTGCACGTTCGCCCGATCTAAATCCGTGTTAATTTTTTTTTGGGACTCTTGGACGCCCTCTAGCGGCCAAACCGTGCAACTAATCCACCCCTTAAATGGTATTTTCGGAAAGCCCTTTTTCTGCTCTATCTTTTCTATTCTTGGGACTTTCACCCTAAATTGCCAAATAAGGAAGTTATTTAGGGTTAAAGGGACTTGTGTCCAGAAATGGGGGTTGTCTGGGTTTTTGGCGTTTTACGCCCAAACTAAGCGATTTACGCCAAAATGTCAAGAATACAAATTTCAAGCCTTTTCAACCCTCTAACAAACCTTAAAAATTTCAACCCTCCAACTGGTCTAGTTTTGGAGATATTTACAATTGAATTTTCTAACTTTTTTTCAAATATCTCGGAAACATAAAATATTTTTTTTTTTTTTGTAACATAATAGGGCCCCTGGCTTTCTCACCCTTTTGTTGCAGCCATTTTGCCCTAAATTCGATGAGAAACTGTAAAATTACCCTAATTAGACCAAACGACCACTTTGACACTCCATAACCTTATAACTCGTTTTGCTCGAGCTAAACGAGTTAATACATCGAGACTGCCTTTTCGTATCTCAATTTATTTGAATGGAAGCACTAATTGTGCCCTTAAGGGCGCTATACGCACCCTTTTAGTCCCTTTTCTAGCGCTCGTACCAATTTAAACTGATTTTCCAGTTTCCGCTTGATTTCGACAAATCAATTTTGTACAATAACTCGCTTATTTTTTGGACTTTTGTATAACTTTTATACGTCTATGGATAGCCAATGAAATGACCTATCCAAAAGTGTCCCAACTTTAGTTGGTTGATTACCAAGTTTGGCCGCTAGGGGGAGTCAAAGTTAACTCAGTTTTTTTTGTGTATTTCTAGTGCACTGTTTCATTCAAACTCACATAACTCGCTTATTTTGTGGACTTTTGTATAACTTTTATACGTCTATGGATAGCCAATGAAATGACCTATCCAAAAGTGTCCTAAAGTTGGTTGGTTGATTACCAAGTTTGGCCGCCAGGGGGAGTCAAAGTTAACTCAGCTTTTTTAGTGCATTTCTAGTGCACTGTTTCATTCAAACTCACATAACTCGCTTATTTTGTGGACTTTTGTATAACTTTTATACGTCTATGGATAGCCAATGAAATGACCTATCCAAAAGTGTCCCAACTTTAGTTGGTTGATAACCAAGTTTGGCCGCTAGGGGGCGTCAAAGTTAACTCAGTTTTTTTGTACATTTCTAGTGCACTGTTTCATTCAAACTCACATAACTCGCTTATTTTGTGGACTTTTGTATAACTTTTATACGTCTATGGATAGCCAATGAAATGACCTATCCAAAAGTGTCCCAACCTTAGTTGGTTAATTACCAAGTTTGGCCGCTAGGGGGAGTCAAAGTTAACTCAGTTTTCGAGTGCATTTCTAGTGCACTGTTTCATTCAAACTCACATAACTCGCTTATTTTGTGGACTTTTGTATAACTTTTATACGTCTATGGATAGCCAATGAAATGACCTATCCAAAAGTGTCCCAACTTTAGTTGGTTAATTACCAAGTTTGGCCGCTAGGGGGCGTCAAAGTTAACTCAGTTTTCGAGTGCATTTCTAGTTCACTGTTTCATTCAAACTCACATAACTCGCTTATTTTGTGGACTTTTGTATAACTTTTATACGTCTATGGATAGCCAATGAAATGACCTATCCAAAAGTGTCCCAACTTTAGTTGGTTGATTACCAAGTTTGGCCGCTAGGGGGAGTCAAAGTTAACTCAGTTTTTTTGTACATTTCTAGTGCACTGTTTCATTCAAACTCACATAACTCGCTTATTTTGTGGACTTTTGTATAACTTTTATACGTCTATGGATAGCCAATGAAATGACCTATCCAAAAGTGTCCCAACTTTAGTTGGTTAATTACCAAGTTTGGCCGCTAGGGGGCGTCAAAGTTAACTCAGTTTTCGAGTGCATTTCTAGTTCACTGTTTCATTCAAACTCACATAACTCGCTTATTTTGTGGACTTTTGTATAACTTTTATACGTCTATGGATAGCCAATGAAATGACCTATCCAAAAGTGTCCCAACTTTAGTTGGTTGATTACCAAGTTTGGCCGCTAGGGGGAGTCAAAGTTAACTCAGTTTTCCTGTGCATTTTTAGTGCACTGTTTCATTCAAACTCACATAACTCGCTTATTTAGTGGACTTTTGTATAACTTTTATACGTCTATGGATAGCCAATGAAATGACCTATCCAAAAGTGTCCCAACTTTAGTTGGTTGATTACCAAGTTTGGCCGCTAGAGGTCGTCAAAGTGGTGGCACTCTACGTTCAACATTTTTGGATGCACCCATTCAAATTCGATTCTGCATAACTCGGGAGCAACAGGTCCTGGTGAATCGATAAATCAGCGAACGGTGACAAATAACGTGCCTTTGAGGGGAGAAATTTCCGTGTTTCTGCACGATAAGGGACGAACGGAAGGGTTTACCCCCCTTCCCCACAGGAATTTTCTGAAAATTTGCACTGGAAACGCAACAGTTGGATTGTATTTGGGGCACTTTAGACGTCCCTTCGAGACTCATTTCCACTGATTTACGAGGGATTTAGGCCCCTTTTTATGGCCCTTTATTTCCTCGGCACCCCTACAACATTAACTTGATACAGTCCTGAATAACTCCCTTATTTGGTACACTTTGTATATATTTTTATACGTCGATGGATAGCTAATGAAATGGGCTTTCCAAAAATATCCCCCCTAGTGGTGATTGGTTTAACCGTTTGGCCCCCAGGGGGCGTCAAAGTTGGAAGTGTACAAGGGCCAATCCTTTAAGGGGAAGGGCACCCTTAAGGGGCTACCGGAAACAGGAAATTAAAAAGTTTGTTCCCAAAGCCCGTTTGCGTACGTCAGAGACCATTTTTCCTTAAGGGACCGATCAAAGGCAGATGAAAATGGACTTTTTGTCTTTCCCATCCATTTGGAAGCGAGAAATTACGAACAAAAACCCATCCAGTGCCATTAAAATGGCGGATTCCCGGTTGGTTTCCCACTCAAATGCGTAATTCTGCAATTACAACCCTCCCCCCCCCAACCCCCCTCCAACACTCATCTTTACCCCATCGAATTCCCCCTCCCTGTTGCCACATTTTGGTAAAAAATTGGCCCCAAAGTAATCGGATCAATGTTGCCGCAGATTAAAAAAAAAAAAAAAAAATGGCGACTATTTCTAATCGGGAATTGATTTCTGCCATTCTAAGCCTTTAGGCCGCTTAAGTATATTAAAAGAGGATCCGCAACTCTCCCCAAGGACTCACCGAAGCTGGAACACGAGATTTTAGTCCTTGCTGCGGTGGAAAGTGAGTGTTTTAGAGCCGGCAACGTTGGCGCAGTCGGTTGGATTTCAATTCCAAAAAAAAAAATGTTTGACGCCCTCTAGCGGCCAAACTTGGTAATAAACCAACCAACTGTAGCACACCTTTGGATAGGTCATTTCATTGGCTATCCATAGACGTATAAAAGTTATACAAAAGTCCACTAAATAAGCGAGTTATGTGAGTTTGAATGATACAGTCCACTAGAAATGCACATGAAAACTGAGTTAACTTTGCCGCCCCCTGGCGGCCAAACTTGGTAATTAACCAACCAACTCTAGGACACCTTTGGATAGGTCATTTCATTGGCTATCCATAGACGTATAAAAGTTATACAAAAGTCCCCAAAATAAGCGAGTTATGTGAGTTTGAATGAAACAGTGCACTAGAAATGCACAGGAAAACTGAGTTAACTTTGACTCCCCCTAGCGGCCAAACTTGGTAATCAACCAACTAAAGTTGGGACACTTTTGGATAGGTCATTTCATTGGCTATCCATAGACGTATAAAAGTTATACAAAAGTCCACTAAATAAGCGAGTTATGTGAGTTTGAATGAAACAGTGCACTAAAAATGCACTCGAAAACTGAATTAACTTTGACGCCCTCTAGCGGCCAAACTTCGTAATCAACCAACTAAAGTTAGGACACTTATGGATAGATAATTTCATTGGCTATCCATAGACGTATAAAAGTTATACAAAAGTCCACAAAATAAGCGAGTTATGTGAGTTTGAATGAAACAGTGCACTAGAAATGCACAGGAAAACTGAGTTAATTTTGACGCCCCCTAGCGGCCAAACTTGGTAATCAACCAACTAAAGTTGGGACACTTTTGGATAGGTCATTTCATTGGCTATCCATAGACGTATAAAAGTTATACAAAAGTCCACTAAATAAGCGAGTTGTGTGAGTTTGAATGAAACAGTGCACTAGAAATGCACACGAAAACTGAGTTAACTTTGACTCCCCCTAGCGGCCAAACTTGGTAATTAACCAACCAACTTTAGGACACTTTTGGATAGGTCATTTCATTGGCTATCCATAGACGTATAAAAGTTATACAAAAGTCCACTAAATAAGCGAGTTGTGTGAGTTTCAATGAAACAGTGCACTAGAAATGCACAGGAAAACTGAGTTAACTTTGACTCCCCCTAGCGGCCAAACTTGGTAATCAACCAACTAAAGTTGGGACACTTTTGGATAGGTCATTTCATTGGCTATCCATAGACGTATAAAAGTTATACAAAAGTCCACTAAATAAGCGAGTTATGTGAGTTTGAATGAAACAGTGCACTAGAAATGCACTCGAAAACTGAGTTAACTTTAACTCCCCCTAGCGGCCAAACTTGGTAATTAACCAACCAACTTTAGGACACTTTTGGATAGGTCATTTCATTGGCTATCCATAGACGTATAAAAGTTATACAAAAGTCCCCAAAATAAGCGAGTTATGTGAGTTTGAATGAAACAGTGTACAAAAAAAAAATTTTTGTTTGTCCTCCAGGAGATGGAAAAATGGCGGCTGGAGGACAGCTGATGCTGGTTTCAAAAAGTATTTCAATTTTTTTCCTGTTTCAGAATTGTTTGGAGCCCGTTCAATCATTGGTCGAGTGACGTCATCATGACAACGATGAACGATTGGCTGCGCGGCACCCGATTGGGTAATTGGGTGCAACGTTGCCGCGAGTCCCGCCGTCTCGTTCTCGTCATTGTTGCCATCGCTTTACTGCTGGACAACATGCTGCTCACCATTGTCGGTAAGTCTCTTTTGACCGCAAATCCGCTTATTTCCGTTCAGTTTGACCCAGTTTCCGGAAACGGACATTTTTCTCTTCAAATTGCAAGATTGATGGGGGCCTAATTAGTTGCGTAAAGGGCCTGGTTAGAGTAGTTTTCAAAGCGGCCACCATGATTCGCTCAAAGCGATACGAATCAAGCCCTCATCGCTTTTGTCCTACTTGGGGTTGCGATAAAGTGAGGTTAACGGTCGTTTCGGCCATTTTTTATTTTCCCCACACTGTCTGTCAGGGCTTTAAGATGACAAAAGATAGTGCAGATTTCAAGCTTTCCAAATATATCCCATTATACCGTTTGGCCCCTAGAGGGCGTCAAAGTTCCTTCACTATAAACTCGTTGCTTTGACTCTAAATTACTCACTTATTTGACAAGATACGTCAAAATGTCATAGAAAACAAAAGATAGTGCAGATTTCAAGCTTTCCAAAAATGTCATAACATGAGTTGATTGATCATACCGTTTGGCCGCTAGAGGGCGTCAAAGTTGCTTCACCATAAAATCGCACATTTTTAGACACCCGCTGCTTTTACATTAATTTACTCCCTTATTTGAGAAGATACGTTAAAATGTCATAGAAAACAAAAGATAGAGCAGATTACAAGCTTTCTAAAAATGTCATAACATGAGTTGATTGGTCATACCGTTTGGCCGCTAGAGGGCGTCAAAGTTCCTTCACTATAAACTCGTTGACACTCGTTGCTTTGACTCTAAATTACTCACTTATTTGACAAGATACGTCAAAATGTCATAGAAAACAAAAGATAGTGCAGATTTCAAGCTTTCCAAAAATGTCATAACATGAGTTGATAGGTCATACCGTTTGGCCGCTAGAGGGCGTCAAAGTTCCTTCACTATAAACTCGTTGACACTCGTTGCTTTGACTCTAATTTACTCCCTTATTTGAGAAGATACGTTAAAATGTCATAGAAAACAAAAGATAGAGCAGATTACAAGCTTTCCAAAAATGTCATAACTTGAGTTGATTGGTCATACCGTTTGGCCGCTAGAGGGCGTCAAAGTTCCTTCACTATAAACTCGTTAACACTCGTTGCTTTAACTCTAAATTACTCACTTATTTGACAAGATACGTCAAAATGTCATAGAAAACAAAAGATAGAGCAGATTACAAGCTTTCTAAAAATGTCATAACATGAGTTGATTGGTCATACCGTTTGGCCGCTAGAGGGCGTCAAAGTTTCTTCACCATAAAATCACATATTTTTTGTCACTCGTTGCTTTGAACCTAAATTACTCTCTTATTTGAGAAGATACGTTAAAATGTCATAGAAAACAAAAGATAGAGCAGATTACAAGCTTTCCAAAAATGTCATAACATGAGTTCATTGGTCATACCGTTTGGCCGCTAGAGGGCATCAAACTTCCTTTTTTTTTGTTTTTTGGAAATTGGCCCTTCAAATCAAATCTGCGGCGGTTAGGTCGTTAAAACAATTGAAAGGCGGAGTCGTATAACCGATAATTTTGCGACAAATAAAAGGGTCTTTGTCAGATAATGGCGTTTCGTCGATTTTACGATTGCCCCCGCTAGATGGCGCGCTGATTTTAATGACGCAATAAAAAACCGTTTTCTCGTAAATTTTGCTTTCAAGTCCTTCCATTATTATTACTATATAGTATAATATTATCTTAAACGTTTTAAGGGCTTCGAGGGCCTTTTATAGTCGTTGTATTCAGTGCGAGAGAGAGAGATTTTTGGTTTGCGCTTCCTTTTTGCATGAAATTGGGGCCGGGTGGGAGGGAGAGGGGAATAGTGCAAAATTTAACGAAATTGACACTGTTGTCGTAGTTTTGCGTTGATTTAGCTAGGACAACAATGTCACTTTTGATAACTTTTGCGTCATCGATCGATGAGAGAGAGAGAGAGAGAGAAAACCAAGATGGCGGACCGCAAAACCGTAAGTCTGGCATGGTTTGTTTTTTTTTGGTTTTATACCTTTATTTGGCACATTTGCTTTATAGTTTTATACGTCTATGGATAGCCAATGAAATGCCTTATCCAAAAGTGTCCCAACTTTGGTTGGTTGATTACCAAGTTTGGCCGCTAGGGGGAGTCAAAGTTAACTCAGTTTTTTTGTACATTTCTAGTGCACTGTTTCATTCAAACTCACATAACTCGCTTATTTTGTGGACTTTTGTATAACTTTTATACGTCTATGGATAGCCAATGAAATGTCCTATCCATAAGTGTCCTAAAGTAGGTTGGTTAATTACCAAGTTTGGCCGCTAGGGGGAGTCAAAGTTAACTCAGTTTTTTTGCGCATTTCTAGTGCACTGTTTCATTCAAACTCACATAACTCGCTTATTTTGGGGACTTTTGTATAACTTTTATACGTCTATGGATAGCCAATGAAATGACCTATCCAAAAGTGTCCCAACTTTAGTTGGTTGATAACCAAGTTTGGCCGCTAGGGGGCGTCAAAGTTAACTCAGTTTTCTAGTGCATTTCTAGTGCACTGTTTCATTCAAACTCACATAACTCGCTTATTTTGAGGACTTTTGTATAACTTTTATACGTCTATGGATAGCCAATGGAATGGGCTATCCAAAAGTGTCCTAAAGTTGGTTGGTTAATTACCAAGTTTGGCCGCTAGGGGGAGTCAAAGTTAACTCAGTTTTCTAGTGCATTTCTAGTGCACTGTTTCATTCAAACTCAAATAACTCGCTTATTTTGTGGACTTTTGTATAACTTTTATACGTCTATGGATAGCCAATGAAATGGGCTTTCTAAAAATACAACCCCACTCGGGGTGCCGGGTTTCGCCTGTAGAGGGCTTCAAAAAGTTTACCTCTGCCACACATAAAAGGAATGGGGGAGAAATTCGCGCTCGGATTAATCCAGAAAGCCCTCTTTCGTCATGTTTAATGCAATAAAAGGGACCGTTATACAGGGTGTCCCAAAACTTAAGCCTCCTGGACGACCAGACTCGAGTGCACTTAATTTTTCATTAAAATCGTAATTGCCGGCAATTTAAATCCCTGTTTTAGCGTCGGAGATAATCACTTTTGAAATCAATCTCCCCCCCCCCGGAGGGGGGCTCCACTTTCTCGTTTACGGGCTAATAATTCAGTCCCCACCCCCCCGGAGGGGGGGGGGAGGGCAATTTAATAACTTTCCTGATGATGGTTTCTCGAGGGGGGGGGGGGGGGGGAAACTTGAATTAAACATCGAGAATCAACAGATTGGCACCGTTTCCTCCGGCGATAAATCAACCGGAATGCTGTTTAAACATTTATGAGTGCGTTTGTTTCCCTATCCCCTTTCAGCTCCATTAAGCTGATAAAAACACTGGAAGATTTGCAATATGCATGACGCCCTTTTCAACGAAACGTCGCCGTGGTAATGGATTAAACGTTTAGCGATTCGGTTTCGCAAGTTTCAAAAGTTTCCATAAAAACGATGCAATTGTGACCACCCTGTATTGTTTTCGAGCTTTTACGGCCCACAGTTGGCTGGAGGAGTTCGTAAGGAACTATTTTGCTGTCTTGTAAATTTTTTGTAACTCTAACCGTTTAGGAGATATTTGAGCAAAACTGATTTGGTGCAACAAATTTTTAAGTCAGCGAAACTGGGGTTTGAAATTTGCCCACCCTGTAACTCGGTTATTTTTGGGAGTTCAAGAAGGTTGAACCACTCAAACTAACCGTCTTTAGCTCCTCTTTCCAATGGTGTTAAGCAAAAAATTCTATCTGAAAAATTGCGTACAGGGTGATCAAAAAACCTGAACCCCTATACTTTGCTTGTCCACCCTGTATAGTGGAAGCAAAAACCGGACTGCAAACTTACAGAGCTATGTTAGGGAGTTCATAAGAAACTATTTTGCTGTCTTGTAAATTTTTTCTAACTCTAACCGTTTACGAGATATTTGAGCAAAACTGATTTGGTGCAACAAATTTTTAGTGAAATTTGCACACCCTGTAACTCGGTTATTTTTGGGAGTTTTGAAAGGTTGAGCCACTTGAAAAAACCGTCTTGGCCTGCTCTTTCCAATGGTGTTGAGCAAAAAATTCTACCTGAAAAATTGCGTACAGGGTGATCAAAAAACCGAAACCACCATCCTTTTCATGCACACCCTGTATACTGGAAGCAATTAAGATCCTGCAAAGTTACGGTGCTGGATTAAGGAGCCCACTAGGAACATTTTTGATTTCTCTCAAAAATTTCGTAACTCTAACCGTTTTCGAGTTATTTACGAAAAACTGGTTTGGTGCAACAAATTTTCAATTTGTGGTTTAAAACTTGATCACCCTGTAACTCGGTTATTTTTGGGAGTTTAGGGAGGTTGAACCACTTGAAAAAACCGTCTTGAACTCCTCTTTCCAATGGTGTTAAGCAAAAAATTCTATCTGAAAAATTGCATACAGGGTGACCAAAAAACCTGAACCACTATACTTTGCTTGTCCACCCTGTATGTTGGAAGCAAAAACCGGACAGCAAACTTACAGTGCGGCGTTAAGTAGTTTATAAGGAACATTTTTGCTGTCTTGTAAATTTTTCGTAACTCTAACCGTTTACGAGATATTTGACCAAAACTGATTTGGTGCCACTTCGGTTACTTTGACAGTTGTCAAGGTGATTGTTTTGTGCCCAAAGTGGGCTGTCAACTGTCAACTGTCAAATTTGGAGCAAAACTGTTAATTAACCGAGTTATTGGAGGAAAATACCCGAGTTGTCACTTTGACAGTCCGTAACTTGGTTATTTTGACAGGTATCGCGGTGATTTTTTTGACAAGTGGCACCTGTCAAATCCTCTACAAACTGTCACCGTTTGCGTACGAAATTGTTGTGGTGTTTCAGTGCCGATCATTCCCGAGTTTCTCTACGACATCGACCATCCGGAGGCGCCGCTAGACGGACGCCCCCTGGTGGCCATTACCACAACCGCGCCGCCGCCATGCGACGAATACGTCAAAAGGCTGAGCCAACTGGATGCGGCATTCAACCGATCGCTGTACGCCACCACCACCAGCGGTAGTTGCTCGACAAAATGGCGAAGGCGCAGTTTGTCAAAATGGTATTTTTTTAAATTTCACAGAAAACTTGACCAAAACGGAGGAAGCGGCAAACAGTAAACGGCACGAGGACCTGGTGCACGAAACGGTCGCCGTGGGGATGCTGTTCGCCTCGAAGGCATTCGTGCAGTTGGTGGCCAATCCATTCGTTGGACCGTTGACTCACAAGTAAGTCACCAGATGACAGATGACAATTGACGTAAAATGACAGATGACAATTGACGTAATTTTTTCGTTTCAGAATTGGCTACAGCGTGCCCATGTTCGCGGGTTTCGTCATCATGTTCCTGTCGACAATCAGTAAGTATCATCACGTGACATTAGATTCAATTATGACCGAGATTGCCATTAGCCGCCTTCTCCATTTCGTCGGAAATTTAATTATTAAAGGCCACTTTAAAGGGGGGCGCCTCTTTCGCGTAATCGAATCGCTCTCGCTGCAAGAAAAAAATTAATATTCGAATATGAAACTAAATTACTTTAACCTTGAATAACTCGCTTATTTGACAGTTGACGGTAAAATGTCACTGAAGAGAACTGATAGAGCACATTCAGGGCTTTCCAAAGATATGATTACACGAGTGGATTGGTTAGACCGTTTGGCCGCTAGAGAGCGTCAAAGTCAACAAAGTTTTTACGCAAAACTAATTTCGACACTGCCTACTTTAACCTTGAATAACTCGCTTATTTGACAGTTGACAGCAAAATGTCACTGAACAGAAATGACAGAGCACACTCAGGGCTTTCCAAAGATATGATTACACGAGTTGATTGGTTAGACCGTTTGGCCGCTAGAGAGCGTCAAAGTCAACAAAGTTTTTACGCAAAATTAATTTCGACACTGCCTGCTTTAACCTTGAATAACTCGCTTATTTGACAGTTGACAGCAAAATGTCACTGAACAGAAATGACAGAGCACACTCAGGGCTTTCCAAAGATATGATTACACGAGTGGATTGGTTAGACCGTTTGGCCGCTAGAGAGCGTCAAAGTCAACAAAGTTTTTACGCAAAACTAATTTCGACACTGCCTACTTTAACCTTGAATAACTCGCTTATTTGACAGTTGACAGCAAAATGTCACTGAACAGAAACGATAGAGCAAACTCAGGGCTTTCCAAAGATATGATTACACGAGTGGATTGGTTAGACCGTTTGGCCGCTAGAGAGCGTCAAAGTCAACAAAGTTCCTTACCGACCTGAACTTGACAAAATGGTGAATGAATAGTAGCTACTTATACTAGGAGTGATTTAGAAACAAACTTCTTATACGGGGAGAATCATTTTTTTGGTGCTTGACTTGGCAACAGTGCTTAAAAGCAAAAATCCGGCAACAGTGCGTAATGAACCGAAAGGGCACAGGGTGTCGGCCATTTTGTGGCACCCAAAAGGGGTTAAAGTTTTTCGGGTTAAAAATGAGTTTAAAATTCCCGGAAAAGATTGGAAAATGCATAGTAATCGACTTGGACTAGTTTTTCATTGGGTTTCACTGAAAAATCTGCTTGGAAACCTACCTTTTGGTGTGGGTGAGAATGACCAGTTGAAACCCCCATTTTCTCAGGTAATTGGGACTGTAGCACCCAACCACTTACACTCACACGACCGGGACACTCTAAGGAACATTTTGAGGTACTTTTCACCCCTCAAACCGCACTTTTACCCGGAAATTCAGCTGGAAGACCTTAAACCGTGCGCGCTTTCGCCATTACAGGTAAACAACTGAACGTAAACAAATGGCCGCCGCTAGAACTCGACCAATCAGGAGGGTCGATCTGTCAACTGTCAAGCGCTGTTGCCACGTCTTGTTCCACTAGTTTTTTTGAAAATGTCATTTTTTGGTTGGAAAAATAAATCGAAACCATGAAGCTATAAATACAGCTTTGTAGTGGCATTCGGGCTGTTGCGTATGGCATTTTGAAAAACATTTATATTTTCGATTAAACTTGTTTCTCGTGCCAACACTGATCCGTGCAAATCTGGCAACCCTGGACGATCAATAACATCGACCCTCCTGATTGGTCGAACCCCTAGCGGCGGCCATATTTGTTGTTTAGTTGTTTTTGATGGAAGAAGCGTGGTTTAAGGTCCTCCAGCTGAATTTTCGGGTAAAAGTGCGGTTTGAGGGGTGAAAAGTACCTCAAAATGTTCCTTAGAGTGTCCCGGTCGTGTTAGTGTAAGTGGTTGGGGTGTTACAGCCCCAATTACCTGAGAAAATGGGGGTTTCAACGGGGGCATCCTCACCCCCACCCGACTAGGGGAAAAGGTAGGCTTAGAACTAATTTTAAGACACTTTCCCCCTGAAAACACAGTTGTTATGATGTTTTAAGTTATTTTCCGGCTTTTCAGCATTGTTTTAACTATTTTAGGCCTGAGTGGACAGGGTGTCGGCTATTTTGTGGCACCCAAAAGGGGTTAAAGTTTTTTGGGTTAAAAATGCCTGGAAAAGACTGGAAAATGCATAGTAACCGATCTGGACTAGTTTTTCCTTGGGTTTCACTGAAAAATCTGCTTGGAAACCTACCTTTTGGTGTGGGTGAGGATGACCGGTTGAAACCCCAATTTTCTCAGGTAATTGGGGCTGTAGCACCCAACCACTTACACTCACACGACCGGGACACTCTAAGGAACATTTTGAGGTACTTTTCACCCCTCAAACCGCACTTTTACCCGGAAATTCAGCTGGAAGACCTTAAACCGTGCGCGCTTTCGCCATTACAGGTAAACAACTGAACGTAAACAAATGGCCGCCGCCAGAAACCTGACCAATCAGGAGGGTCGATCTGTCAACTGTCAGACGCTGTTGCCACGTCTTTTAGTTTACCTGAAAAATCACGTGACGATTCTAACCGTTTTTGAGGTAATTTCCAAAAAAAAAACTGTTTCAAATCGAAAATGTCGGGTGCAGAAAAGTGAAATTGCGCGGTGTAAACGCAACCCCTTTTGTTTTTTTCCACTCGAAACCGAATTAACCCTCGAAACAATGAACGGTCGAGTGTACCCCGCTGGTGCTGACATCTCTGAACGGGAAATCCGTTAATTAACGTTTAATTGTTCCCCCATCGACAACCCGAAAAAGGCTCGTAATTAAATGGATTAATTAAAAACGCCCAAGTGGGCGCATTCGCCATTTAATCAGTTTTTTTTTTTTGTAGTTTTCGCATTCGGACGCAGTTACAGTGTGCTGTTCATTGCGAGGGCGTTGCAAGGGATCGGCTCGTCCTGTTCCAGCGTGTCCGGCATGGGAATGTTGGCGGAACGTTATCCGGACGACAAGGAACGAGGTAACGCGATGGGAATTGCGTTGGGCGGCCTGGCTTTGGGCGTCCTCATCGGGCCGCCCTTTGGCGGTTTAATGTACGAGTTTGTCGGCAAATCCGCCCCTTTTCTAGTGTTGGCCGCCCTGGCTTTAGGAGACGGACGTAAGTAGTGTTCTAACCTCAATTTTGGCACTTTTATCGTTGCGTATGCACCCGGTCGGGGGTAATCTGTGTGTATAAGGAAAAATGGGATTTTTCCCCGATTTAAGCGTCTTTTCCAGTTCGAGGGATAAAAGGGGCGATAATGCAGGTTTTTATTGGCTCAAAAACGTCTTATTTGACGTTTTATCGGATCGAAATGGGGCAATATTGTACCGAGGGAAAATTACTGTTTAAGCAATTTTGACACTAAATTACTCCCTTACTTGAGAAGATACGTCAAAATGTCATAGAAAACAAAAGATAGTGCAGATTACAAGCTTTCCAAAAATGTCATTACATGAGTTGAATGGTCATGCCGTTTGGCCGCTAGAGGGCGTCAAAGTTGCTTCACCATAAAATCACATTTTTTAGACATCCGCTGCTTTCACCCTGAATTACTCACTTATTTGACAAGATACGTCAAAATGTCATAGAAAACAAAAGATAGTGCAGATTACAAGCTTTCCAAAAATGTCATTACATGAGTTGATTGGTCATGCCGTTTGGCCGCTAGAGGGCGTCAAAGTTGCTTCACCATAAAATCGCACATTTTTTGTCACTCGTTGCTTTGAACCTAAATTACTCTCTTATTTGACAAGATACGTCAAAATGTCATAGAAAAAAAAAGATAATGCAGATTTCAAGCTTTCCAAAAATATCCCCGCATGAGTTGATTGGTCATACCGTTTGGCCGCTAGAGGGCGTCAAATTTGCTTCACCAGAAAATCGCACATTTTTAGACACCCGCTGCTTTCACCCTAATTTACTCCCTTACTTGACAAGATACGTCAAAATGTCATAGAAAACAAAAGATAGTGCAGATTGCAAGCTTTCCAAAAATGTCATAACATGAGTTGATTGTTCATACCGTTTGGCCGCTAGAGGGCGTCAAAGTTGCTTCACCATAAAATCATTAATTTTTAGACACCCGCTGCTTTCACCCTAATTTACCCCCTTATTTGACAAGATACGTCAAAATGTCATAGAAAACAAAAGATAGTGCAGATTACAAGCTTTCCAAAAATGTCATTACATGAGTTGATTGTTCATACCGTTTGGCCGCTAGAGGGCGTCAAAGTTGCTTCACCATAAAATCGCACATTTTTAGACACCCGCTGCTTTCACCCTAATTTACCCCCTTATTTGACAAGATACGTCAAAATGTCATAGAAAACAAAAGATAGTGCAGATTACAAGCTTTCCAAAAATGTCATTACATGAGTTGATTGTTCATACCGTTTGGCCGCTAGAGGGCGTCAAAGTTGCTTCACCAGAAAATCGCACATTTTTAGACACCCGCTGCTTTCACCCTAATTTACTCCCTTACTTGACAAGATACGTCAAAATGTCATAGAAAACAAAAGATAGTGCACATTTCAATCTTTCCAAAAATGTCATAACATGAGTTGATTGGTCATGCCGTTTGGCCGCTAGAGGGCGTCAAAGTTGCTTCACCATAAAATCACTAATTTTTAGACACCCGCTGCTTTCATCCTGAATTACTCACTTATTTGAGAAGATACGTCAAAATGTCATAGAAAACAAAAGATAGTGCAGATTTCAAGCTTTCCAAAAATGTCATTACATGAGTTGATTGGTCATGCCGTTTGGCCGCTAGAGGGCGTCAAAGTTGCTTCACCATAAAATCACATATTTTTTGACACTCGTTGCTTCGAACCTAAATTACTCTCTTATTTGACAAGTGACGTCAAAATGTCATAGAAAAGAAAAGATAGTGCAGATTACAAGCTTTCCAAAAATATCCCCCCATGAGTTGATTGATCATACCGTTTGGCCGCTAGATGGCGTCAAAGTTGCTTCACCATAAAATCGCACATTTTTTGTCACTCGTTGCTTTCACCCTAATTTACTCCCTTATTTGAGAAGATACGTCAAAATGTCATAGAAAACAAAAGATAGAGCAGATTACAAGCTTTCCAAAAATGTCATTACATGAGTTGATTGGTCATACCGTTTGGCCGCTAGAGGGCGTCAAAGTTGCTTCACCATAAAATCGCACATTTTTTGTCACGCGTTGCTTTGAACCTAAATTACTCTCTTATTTGACATGATACGTCAAAATGTCATGGAAAACAAAAGATAGTGCAGATTTCAAGCTTCCCAAAAATGTCATAACACGAGTTGATTGATCATACCGTTTGGCCGCTAGAGGGCGTTAAACATTTTTCCGGCAGTGTTACAGCTGCTGATGCTGCAACCCTCGGTGGTGCATCAGGAATCGGATCCGCCCTCCCTCAAAGCCCTAATCATGGACCCGTACATCATGATTGCCGCAGGTCCGTACTCGGGACATTTTGAAATTAATTTAAATAAACTTGATTTGACGCAGGCGCCATTATATTCGCCAATATGGGCATAGCGATGCTGGAGCCGTCCCTGCCCATCTGGATGATGGACACCATGGGCGCGGAACGCTGGAAACAGGGCGTCACCTTTCTACCAGCCAGTATCTCGTATCTGATTGGCACCAATCTGTTTGGTCCGTTGGGTCACAAGATGGGCCGATGGTTGGCCGCCTTGATCGGATTGGTGGTGATCGGCATTTGTTTGATGTGTGTACGTATTCCGGGGAAAAAATTGAAAATCGCCATTTACATGGCCGGGGCTGATGATTTCTTCCAGATACCATTGGCGACCAACATGAACCATTTGATCGTGCCCAATGCGGGTTTGGGCTTCGCCATCGGCATGGTCGATTCCTCCATGATGCCCGAGCTGGGCTACCTGGTTGACATACGTCACAGTGCCGTTTATGGCAGCGTTTACGCCATTGGTGACGTCGCCTTTTGTTTAGGTTTCGCCATTGGTAAGTCGATCAATATCTCCAAAACGGTTCGAGTCAACGAACTGAAATTTGCCAGGTGGTCAGGGCCCGTCCAGGGCCGCATTTTGTCCCCAATACCTTTTTGTCCTAAAGCGAGCGGTTTGTCCGGAAAATGTCCCACCTTGAACAGTTGCAGTTTTTCGGACATCCACTGCTTTGATCCTAATTTACTCCTTTACTTGACAAGATACGTCAAAATGTCATAGAAAACAAAAGATAGTGCAGATTGCAAGCTTTCCAAAAATGTCATTACATGAGTTGATTGGTCATGCCGTTTGGCCGCTAGAGGGCGTCAAAGTTCCCTCACCATAAAATCGCAATTTTTTTGACATTCGCTACTTTGAAACCCACTTGGAGTGAGAAAACGACAGTTTTAAGCACATTTTTGGAATCCTCATTAAATTTCCTATCCAACGACAAAAAAAAAACAATAAAAATCAAGTACAGTCAGGAAGAAAAGTGGTGTCAAAGTTTAAAGTGTCAAAAACACAGTTTGAAAGGACACTCAGAGACAAAATCACCTGTAAAACCCACTTGAAGTGGAAAAATGACAGTTTTAAGCACATTTTTGGAATCCTCACTAAATTTCCTATCCAATAACATAAAAAACACTACAAAATCAAGTACAGTCAGGAAGAAAAGTGGTGTCAAAGTTTATAGTATCAGAAAGACAGTTTGAAAGGACACTCAGAGACAAAATCACTTGTAAAACCCATTTGGAGTAACAAAATGACAGTTTTAAGCACATTTTTGGAATCCTCATTAAATTTCCTATCCAACGACAAAAAAAAAACAATAAAAATCAAGTACAGTCAGGAAGAAAAGTGGTGTCAAAGTTTAAAGTGTCAGAAAGACAGTCAAGAACAAAATCGCGTGTAAAACCCACTTGGAATGGAAAAATGACAGTTTTAAGCACATTTTTGGAATCCTCACTAAATTTCCTATCTAATGACATAAAAATTTTTGAAAAATCAAGTACAGTCAGGGAGAAAAACAATATTAAATTTTCAACTGCCAGAAACAAAGTTTGAAAGAACACTCAGAGACAAAATCAACTGTAAAACCCACTTGGAGTGGAAAAATGACAGTTTTAAGCACATTTTTGGAATCCTCATTAAATTTCCTATCCAACGACATAAGAAAAACTTAAAAATCAAATACAGTGAGGAAGAAAAGTGGTGTCAAAGTTTAAAGTGTCAAAAACACAGTTTGAAAGGACACTCAGAGACAAAATCACCTGTAAAACCCACTTGGAGAGAGAAAATGACAGTTTTAAGTACATTTTTGGAATCCTCACTAAATTTCCTATCTAATGACGTAAAAAAACACCAGGAAATTGAATACAGTCAGGAACAAAAGTAGTGTCAAAATTTGAATTGCCAGAAAGACAGTTTGAAAGAACACTCAGTTTTGAACCTAAATAACTCCTTGATTTGACAAGTGACGTCAAAATTTCATAGAAAACAAAAGATAGTGCAGATTGCAAGCTTTCCAAAAATATCCCCACATGAGTTGATTGGTCATACCGTTTGGCCGCTAGAGGGCGTTAAAGTTGCGTCACCCAAAAATGACGTATTTTTTGACGCTTGTTACTTTGAGCCTAAATTACTCCCTTTTTTGACAAGTTACGTCAAAATGTCATAGAAAACAAAAGATAGAGCAGATTTCGGGCTTTCCAAAAATATGCCCCCACGAGTCGATTGATCGCACCGTTTGGTCGCTAGAGGGCGTCAAAGTTCCCTCACCATAAAAATTTTTGAAAAATCAAGTACAGTCAGGAAGAAAAGTGGTGTCAAAGTTTAAAGTGTCAGAAAGACAGTCAAGAACAAAATCGCGTGTAAAACCCACTTGGAGTGGAAAAATGACAGTTTTAAGCACATTTTTGGAATCCTCATTAAATTTCCTATCCAACGACAAAAAAAAAACAATAAAAATCAAGTACAGTCAGGAAGAAAAGTGGTGTCAAAGTTTAAAGTGTCAAAAACACAGTTTGAAAGGACACTCAGAGACAAAATCACCTGTAAAACCCACTTGGAGTGGAAAAATGACAGTTTTAAGCACATTTTTGGAATCCTCACTAAATTTCCTATCTAATGACATAAAAAAACAATAAAAATCAAGTACAGTCAGGAAGAAAAGTGGTGTCAAAGTTCAAAGTGTCAGAAAATTTTAAAAGACAGTCAGGCACAAAATCGCTTGAAAAACCCACTTGGAGAAACAAAGTTTGAAAAACACTCAGAGACAAAATCAACTGTAAAACCCACTTGGAGTGGAAAAATGACAGTTTTAAGCACATTTTTGGAATCCTCATTAAATTTCCTATCCAATAACATAAAAAAACACTACAAAATCAAGTACAGTCAGGAAGAAAAGTGGTGTCAAAGTTTAAAGTGTCAAAAACACAGTTTGAAAGGACACTCAGAGACAAAATCACCTGTAAAACCCACTTGGAGTGAGAAAATGACAGTTTTAAGCACATTTTTGGAATCCTCACTAAATTTCCTATCCAATAACATAAAAAACACTACAAAATCAAGTACAGTCAGGAAGAAAAGTGGTGTCAAAGTTTAAAGTGTCAAAAACACAGTTGAAAGGACACTCAGAGACAAAATCACCTGTAAAACCCACTTGGAGTGGAAAAATGACAGTTTTAAGCACATTTTTGGAATCCTCACTAAATTTCCTATCTAATGACATAAAAAACAATAAAAATCAAGTACAGTCAGGAAGAAAAGTGGTGTCAAAGTTTATAGTGACAGAAACACAGTTTGAAAGGACAGTCAGAGACAAAATTGCCTGTAAAACCCCTTGGAGTAATAAAATGCAGTTTTAAGCACATTTTTGGAATCCTCATTAAATTTCCTATCCAATAACATAAAAAACACTACAAAATCAAGTACAGTCAGGAGAAAAGTGGTGTCAAAGTTTATAGTGTCAGAAAGACAGTTTGAAAGGACACTCAGAGACAAATCACCTGTAAAACCCACTTGGAGTGGAAAAATGACAGTTTTAAGCACATTTTTGGAATTCTCATTAAATTTCCTATCCAACGACAAAAAAAAAACAATAAAAATCAAGTACAGTCAGGAAGAAAAGTGGTGTCAAGTTTAAAGTGTCAGAAAGACAGTCAAGAACAAAATCGCGTGTAAAACCCACTTGGAGAGAGAAAATGACAGTTTTAAGAACATTTTTGGAATCCTCACTAAATTTCCTATCTAATGACGTAAAAAAAACACCAGGAAATTGAGTAGTGACGTCAAAATGTCATAGAAAACAAAAGATAGAGCAGATTGCAAGCTTTCCAAAAATGTTCCCCCATGAGTTGATTGGTCATACCGTTTGGCCGCCAGAGGGCGTCAAAGTTGCTTCACCATAAAATCGCACATTTTCAGACACCCGCTGCTTTCACCCTAATTTACTCCCTTACTTGACAAGTTACGTCAAAACATCATAGAAAACAAAAGATAGAGCAGATTTCAGGCTCTCCAAAAATATCCCCCCACGAGTCGATTGACCGCACCGTTTGGCCGCTAGATGGCGTCAAAGTTCCGATTGTTTTAGGTCCCGCCCTGAGCGGTACACTCATCAACAATATCGGTTTCGAGTGGATGCTGTTCGGGATCGCCATGTTGGATTTCATCTACGCCCCGTTGCTGTTCAGCCTGAAAAGTCCACCCACCAAAGAGGAGAAAAAGGTAACGCGTACAGGGTGTCCCAAAATTACCCCACTTACGCTTATTCGGCCACTGTGTAGATTTTTTTTTTTTTTTTTTTTTGCAGGGCTGTTGTTTTGGAGCATGTTGTACTGTTGGAAATAGTCTAGTGTGCCGTGTGCATGTCGCCTTTTTTTTGTTTTTTCCGCAAACGATTATTAGAACCAATAATATATTTAAAAAAAAAAATTGTTTAACTTTGACGCCCTCTGGCGGCCAAACCGTTGCACTAACCTACCAACATTTGTACATCAATGGAAAGCTCATTTCATTGGCTATCCATTGACCTATAAAACTCTACCAAAAGTGCTTTAAATAAGAGAGTTATTTAGGTTTGAACAAAAGGATGCACTAAAAAAGTGGAAAAAAAATGGTTAACTTTGACGCCCTCTAGCGGCCAGACCGTTGCACTAACCTAACAACATTATACGTCAATGGAAAGCTCATTTCATTGGCTATCCATTGACGTATAAAACTCTACTAAAAGTGCTTTAAATAAGAGAGTTATTTAGGTTTGAACAAAAGGATGCACTAAAAAAGTGAAAAAAAAATGGTTAACTTTGACGCCCTCTGGCGGCCAGACCGTCGCACTAACCTACCAACATTAATACATCAATGGAAAGCTCATTTCATTGGCTATCCATTGACGTATAAAACTCTACCAAAAGTGCTTTAAATAAGTGAGTTAATTAGGTTTGAACAAAAGGATGCACTAAAAAAGTGAAAAAAAAATTGTTTAACTTTGACGCCCTCTGGCGATCAGACTGTAGCACTAACCTACCAACATTAATACGTCAATAGAAAGCTCATTTCATTGGCTATCCATTGACGTATAAAACTCTACCAAAAGTGCTTTAAATAAGTGAGTTATTTAGGTTTGAACAAAAGGATGCACTAAAAAAGTGAAAAAAAAATTGGTTAACTTTGACGCCCTCTAGCGGCCTAAACAGTTGCACTAACCTACAAACATTATACGTCAATGGAAAGCTCATTTCATTGGCTATCCATTGACCTATAAAACTCTACCAAAAGTGCTTTAAATAAGAGAGTTATAGGATTGAACAAAATGATGCACTAAAAAAAAGAAAAAAAAATTGGTTAACTTTGACGCCCTCTGGCGGCCAGACCGTCGCACTAACCTACCAACATTAATACGTCAATGGAAAGCTCATTTCATTAGCTATCCATTGACGTATAAAACTCTACCAAAAGTGCTTTAAATAAGAGAGTTATTTAGGTTTGAACAAAAGGATGCACTAAAAAAGTGAAAAAAAAATGGTTAACTTTGACGCCCTCTGGCGGCCAGACCGTTGCACTAACCTATCAACATTAATACATCAATGGAAAGCTCATTTTATTAGCATTCCATTGACGTATAAAACTCTACCAAAAGTGCTTTAAATAAGAGAGTTATTTAGGTTTGAACAAAAGGATGCACTAAAAAAGTGAAAAAAAAATGGTTAACTTTGACGCCCTCTAGCGGCCAGACCGTTGCACTAACCTATCAACATTAATACAGTCAATGGAAAGCTCATTTCATTGGCTATTCCATTGACGTATAAAACTCTACCAAAAGTGCTTTAAATAAGAGAGTTATTTAGGTTTGAACAAAAGGATGCACTAAAAAAAGAAAAAAAAATTGGTTAACTTTGACGCCCTCTAGCGGCCAGACCGTTGCACTAACCTACTAACATTAATACGTCAATGGAAAGCTCATTTCATTGGCTATCCATTGACCTATAAAACTCTACCAAAAGTGCTTTAAATAAGAGAGTTATTTAGGTTTGAACAAAAGGATGCACTAAAAAAGAGAAAAAAAAATGGTTAACTTTGACGCCCTCTAGCGGCCAGACCGTTGCACTAACCTACCAACATTAATACGTCAATGGAAAGCTCATTTCATTGGCTATCCATTGACCTATAAAACTCTACCAAAAGTGCTTTAAATAAGAGAGTTATTTAGGTTTGAACAAAAGGATGCACTAAAAAAGAGAAAAAAAAATTGGTTAACTTTGACGCCCTCTAGCGGCAGACCGTTGCACTAACCTACCAACATTATACATCAATGGAAAGCTCATTTCATTGGCTATCCATTGACGTATAAAACTCTACCAAAAGTGCTTTAAATAAGAGAGTTATTTAGGTTTGAACAAAAGGATGCACTAAAAAAGTGAAAAAAAAAATTGGTTAACTTTAACGCCCTCTGGCGGCCAGACCGTTGCACTAACCTACCAACATTAATACATCAATGGAAAGCTCATTTCATTGGCTATCCATTGACGTATAAAACTCTACCAAAAGTGCTTTAAATAAGAGAGTTATTAGGTTTGAACAAAAGGATGCACTAAAAAAGAGAAAAAAAAATTGCGTAACTTTGACGCCCTCTAGCGGCCAGACCGTTGCACTAACCTACCAACATTTATACATCAATGGAAAGCTCATTTCATTGGCTATCCATTGACGTATAAAACTCTACCAAAAGTGCTTTAAATAAGAGAGTTATTTAGGTTTGAACAAAAGGATGCACTAAAAAAGTGAAAAAAAAATTGGTTAACTTTGACGCCCTCTAGCGGCCAGACCGTTGCACTAACCTACCAACATTAATACATCAATGGAAAGCTCATTTCATTGGCTATCCATTGACCTATAAAACTCTACCAAAAGTGCTTTAAATAAGAGAGTTATTTAGGTTTGAACAAAAGGATGCACTAAAAAAGTGGAAAAAAAATGGTTAACTTTGACGCCCTCTAGCGGCCAGAACTGTTGCACTAACCTACCAACATTAATACGTCAATGGAAAGCTCATTTCATTGGCTATCCATTGACGTATAAAACTCTACCAAAAGTGCTTTAAATAAGAGAGTTATTTAGGTTTGAACAAAAGGATGCACTAAAAAAGTGAAAAAAAATGGTTAACTTTGACGCCCTCTAGCGGCCAAACCGTTGCACTAACCTACCAACATTAATACATCAATGGAAAGCTCATTTTTATTAGCTTCCATTGACGTATAAAACTCTACCAAAAGTGCTTTAAATAAGAGAGTTATTTAGGTTTGAACAAAAGGATGCACTAAAAAGTTAAAAAAATTGGTTAACTTTGACGCCCTCTAGCGGCCAAACCGTTGCACTAACCTACCAACATTAATACATCAATGGAAAGCTCATTTTATTAGCTTTCCATTGACGTATAAAACTCTACCAAAAGTGCTTTAAATAAGAGAGTTATTTAGGTTTGAACAAAAAAAGGTAAGTAAACTTTGACGCCCGAACCGTTCCACCAACCAATCAAAGTGAGTACACCTTTAGAAAGCCCATTTCATTGGCTCGCCAGCTGCGCGTAGCAAAATCGAGATGGCGCGCTTGAAATTTGAAATAACGGTTTTTTCCCACCTAACCTCAATTTACGTTTCGCAGTCGCTGATCGCGGGCGACCACACGTCAGTGCGGTACGTCACCTATCAGAACGAGGAGGAGGACGAGTGAAAATCCACTGTAAATTTAAATTATACGTCTATCCATATAAAATAGTCTTTTTGGCGCTCTCTTGATGGAAAATGGATGGAAGAAGCGCGCCCCAAAAACAAAAAAATTTAAATTTTCCAAGGGCCCTCGTAGAGGAGTCGCGGTGAATGGCTGCACCGGATTCCCACCCCCCACCACAAAAATACGGGGGCGAGGCAATAAGTGACCCTTTTTTTTAAAAAAAAATTAACGTTTACGTCATACCAGCTCTTCCAACCACGCCCATATGATTGTCTCTTGTACCTATTTACCATACATATTATATTACTATATATACATATTAAACTAAGTGTGTGTCTAGTAGGAAAGTAGGGTTATTGTCTCAACAAAAAAAAAAAAAAAAAACGAATTGCTGGACCAATCAAATGCAAGCGTGACTTTTTGTGCGTCTTTCAAAGTTAATTACTTATTGAAATAATTAAATTTTAAAGACAGGTGACGCCATTTTGTTTTTTTTTTCAGTCGTTTGTTAATCAAAATGGCCTCCTTCGATGCAGGTTATTTTTGTATGGCGTGAGTAGACAATAATCTGAATTAATTTATCCAGAAAAAAAAAAGAAAAACGCTGGTCAGAGGGGTCCGAAAATATTTCTCGCAAAAAAATGTTGGGTTATGGGAGGCTTATGACGTTTGTCCCCCCCCCCCCACTTATACGCATGCCTAGTTGTTAAAAAAAAATAATAAGTTAGGTTATGGGAGGTTGATGACGTTTGTCCCCCCCCCCCACTTATACGCATGCGTAGATATATAAAAAAAAAATTAGGTTAACCGTCATATTATATGTCACCTGTTAGAGTAAAGCAACTGCATAAATATATAATAAATAACTGTTAAACTGGATTTTTTTTGTACTAAAACTCACTGATCACTGTGATTGGCTGGCAACCGGATTGTCCTTCTCCTTCTCCTCCTCCAGTTGTCCCGTGTAGTACAAATAAATCATCCGAATCCTGCAAAAAAATTTTTTTTTATTTCAACACCCTGTAACTCGGTTATTTTTGGGAGTTTAGGGAGGTTGGACCACTTGAACGAAGCGTCTTGAACTCCTCTTTTCAGTGGTGTTGAGCAAAAAATTCTACCTGGAAAATTGCGTACAGGGTGATCAAAAAACCTGAACCATCATCCTTTTCATGCACACCCTGTATACTGGAAGCAATTAAGGTCCTGCAAAGTTACGGTGCTGGATTAAGGAGTCCACTAGGAACATTTTTGATTTCTCTCAAAAATTTCGTAACTCTAACCGTTTTCGAGTTATTTACGAAAAACTGGTTTGGTGCAAAAAATTTTCAATTTGTGGTTTAAAACTTGATCACCCTGTAACTCGGTTATTTTTGAGAGTTCGAGAAGGTTGAAACACTCAAATTGACCGTCTTGAGCTCCTCGTTTCAGTGGTGCCAACCAAAAAATTCTATCGGGAAAAATGTGTACAGGGTGACCAAAAAATCGAAACCATCATCCTTTTCATGCACACCCTGTATACTGGAAGCAATTAAGGTCCTGCAAAGTTACGGTGCTGGATTAAGGAGTCCACTAGGAACATTTTTGATTTCTCTCAAAAATTTCGTAACTCTTACCGTTTTCGAGTTATTTACGAAAAACTGGTTTGGTGCAACAAATTTTCAATTTGTGGTTTAAAATTTGATCACCCTGTAACTCGGTTATTTTTGGGAGTTTAGGGAGGCTGGACCACTTGAAAGAACCGTCTTGAACTCCTCTTTCCAGTGGTGTGGAGCAAAAAATTCTACCTGGAAAATTGCATACAGGGTGATCAAAAAACCAGAACCACTATACTTTGCTTGTCCACCCTGTATGTTGGAAGCAAAAACCGGACTGCAAACTTACAGTGCCATGTTAAGGAGTTCACAAGGAACTATTTTGCTGTCTTGCTAATTTTTTGTAACTCTAACCGTTTACCAGATATTTGATCAAAAGTGGTGTCAAAATTTATAGTGTCAGAAAGACAGTTTGAAAGGACAGTCAAGGACAAAATCGCTTGTAAAATCCACTTGGAGTGAGAAAATGACAGTTTTAAGCACATTTTTGGAATCCTCACTAAATTTCCTATCCAATGACATAAGAAACATCTAGTACACAAAAATCTAGTACAGTCAGGGAGACAAGTAGTGTCAAATATAGAACTGTCAGAAACACACTTTGAAAGGACAGTCAGGGACAAAATTGCTTGTAAAACCCACTGGGAGTGAAAAAATGACAGTTTTGAGAACATTTTTGGAATCCTCACTAAATTTCCTATCTAATGACATAAAAAAAACTTAAAAATCAAGTACAGTCAGGGAAAAAAATGGTGTCAAAGTTTGAACTGCCAGAAAGACAGTCAAGAACAAAAGCGCGTGTAAAACCCACTTGGAGTGGGAAAATGACAGTTTTAAGCACATTTTTGGAATCCTCATTAAATTTCATATCCAATGACATAAAAAACACTACAAAATCAAGTACAGTCAGGGAGAAAAGTAGTGTCGAAAGTTTGAACTGCCAGAAGGAAACTTTAAAAGACAGTCAGGAACAAAATCACTTGTAAAACCCACTTGGAGTGGGAAAATGACAGTTTTAAGCACATTTTTGGAATCCTCACTAAATTTCCTATCTAATGACATAAAAAACACCAGGAAATTGAGTACAGTCAGGGAGAAAAGTAGTGTCAAAGTTTAAAGTGTCAGAAAGACAGTTTGCAAGGACAGTCAGGAACAAAATCGCTTGTAAAACCCACTTGGAGACAGAAAATGATAGTTTTAAGCACATTTTTGAAATCCTCATTAAATTTCCTATCCAATGACATAAAAAACACCAGGAAATTGAGTACAGTCAGGGAGAAAAGTGGTGTCAAAGTTTGAACTGCCAGAAAGACACTTTTAAAAGACAGTCAGGAACAAAATCACCTGTAAAACTCACTTAGAGTGGGAAAATGACCGTTTTAAGCACATTTTTGAAATCCTCACTAAATTTCCTATCTAATGACATAAAAAAACTTAAAAATCAAGTACAGTCAGGGAAAAAAATGGTGTCAAAGTTTGAACTGCCAGAAAGACAGTCAAGAACAATAGCACGTGTAAAACCCACTTGGAGTGGGAAAATGACAGTTTTAAGCACATTTTTGGAATCCTCATTAAATTTCCTATCCAATGACATAAAAAACAACAGGAAATTGAGTACAGTCAGAGAGAAAAGTAGTGTCAAAGTTTAAAGTGGCAGAAAGACAGTTTGCAAGGACAGTCAGGAACAAAATCACCTGTAAAACCCACTTGGAGAGAGAAAATGACAGTTTTAAGCACATTTTTGGAATCCTCACTAAATTTCCTATCTAATGACATAAAAAAACTTAAAAATCAAGTACAGTCAGGAAGAAAAGTGGTGTCAAAGTTTAAAGTGTCAAAAACACAGTTTGAAAGGACAGTCAAGGACAAAATTAACTTGGTTATTTTTCGGACTTTAGGGTGGTTCAACCACTCAAAAGAACCGTCTTGAACTCCTCTTTCCAGTGGTGTCCAGCAAAAAATTCTACCAGAAAAATTACATACAGGGTGACCAAAAAACCACTACACTTTTTATGCACCCCCTGGATAGCAACTACCCTGGCAAACATTGCAACTTTTAGGGTTAGGTTCAGCAAATCTTTACAGACATTACTTTTCAGTGATATTCCCATCTAATCAAACACCCTGTAACTCGGTTATTTTTCTACACTACAGGGTGGTTCAACCACTCAAACAATACAATAGGTATTTGACATCACTGTACTGTACATCAAGTACAGTCAGGGAGAAAAGTGGTTTCAAAGTATGCTTTGTCAGAAAAAGGACAAAATTGCTGGTACAACTGACTTGTAGTGGGAAAATGTGAGTTTTAAGTAAAAAAATCAAATAATCCAGTTATTTACTAAAAATAATTGAATTAATGTTCTCAGACTTTGACAAGCCATAACGCGGTTATTTGAACGGTTACAGGGTGGTTCAATATACCGATTGGTAGCCTTTCGAAACCCACTTTTGACCACCCTATACACAGTTTACAGTGAAATAGCATGGTAAATGAGTTTTTCAACAAAAAAAAAAGCCAAAAGCAAACCAAATAAGGTTCATATTGAGGATGCTTCATTACATGATTAGAAAGCGGTTTGAAACTATTTTCAACCACTGAATTATGGTACTTACCATCGCCAGTCTAGCACAGTGGCCACCATTAGGGTACCAAAGATTACCAGCGTGATTTTGGTGATTAACGGTTCCACTTCTCGTTTGTGGCCAAATTTGTTGTAGCCCGGATAGCCCCTCGTTTGACCAGCAAAAGTTGGGTTAGGTTTGGCCAGTTTGGGGGCCCAAACTGCTCGTGTTTCAGGGGCAAAGCGCTGCCACACCGGTCTGAGCTTCGCACAGAACATTTTTTGTGGTTTTTTCAGGTGAAATTGGAATTAAATAAACACAATGGCACAACAAAAACAACAAATTGACTGGGCAGTGACATTTGACATTTTACAGCCCACTGACAGTTTTGACACTCAAACAGTTTCTCTCTCTAACGCACGCGCCAGACAAAGACACACCTAACCTTGCGCCTAGTTCAACTTTCACCTAACCTCACATTACGGTGTATTAGTTTGTTGTGTTTTTATTTTGAAAGGTTTTTCCAGGTTTTCAGCAAAATTTCACGCATTTTCCAGGCAGAAAGTGACAAGGGAAAGCGTGTTTTTTTCATTGATTGGACAGACACACTGAAAAAGCCCCCAGAACGAAGGGTCTGTTGACAGCATGGAGGTACTGTTTGGGAGCCCCAATTTCTACCAAAAACCCATCAAGGAGATCGAGGTAGGTCTTAACTAGTAAAATTACGTTTTTTTTAGTTTGCTTAAGGTGTGCTAGTGGCTTCTGGCCGTTTTTAGACAGTTTCAGCAGTTTTTAGAGGCTTCTGGCAATAAAAAATGGTTGTCAGAGGCCTCTGGCAGCTTTTAGAGAGTTTCAGCAGTGTTTAGAGGCTTCTGGCAGCTTTTAGACGATTTCAGCAGTTTCTAGAGGCTTCTGGCAATAAAAAATGGTTGCCAGAGGCCTCTGGCAACTTTTAGAAAATTTCAGCAGTTTCTAGAGGCTTCTGGCAGCATTTAGACAGTTTCAGCAGTTTCTAGAGGCTTCTGGCAATAAAAAATGGTTGCCAGAGGCCTCTGGCAGTTTTTAGAGAGTTTCAGCAGTTTCTCGAGTCTTCTGGCAATAAAAAATGGTTGCCAGAGGCCTCTGGCAGCTTTTAGAGAGTTTTAGCAGTTTTCAGAGGCTTCTGGCAGCTTTTCGACTGTTTCAGGAGTTTCTAGAGGCTTCTGGCAATAAAAAATGGTGGCCAGAGGCCTCTGGCAGCTTTTAGAGAGTTTCAGCAGTTTCTAGAGGCTTTTGGCAATAAAAAATGGCTGCCAGAGGCCTCTGGCAGCTTTTAGAGAGTTTTAGCAGTTTTCAGAGGCTTCTGGCAGCTTTTAGACTGTTTCAGGAGTTTCTAGAGGCTTCTGGCAATAAAAAATGGCTGCCAAAAGCCTCTGGCAGCTTTTAGAGAGTTTTAGCAGTTTTCAGAGGCTTCTGGCAGCTTTTAGACCGTTTCAGCAGTTTCTAGAGGCTTCTGGCAATAAAAAATGGCTGCCAAAGGCCTCTGGCAGCTTTTAGAGAGTTTTAGCAGTTTTCAGAGGCTTCTGGCAGCTTTTAGAGAGTTTCAGCAGTTTTTAGAGGCTTCTGGCAATAAAAAATGGCTGCCAGAGGCTCTCTAGAGGCTTCTGGCAATAAAAAATGGTTGCCAGAGGCCTCTGGCAGCTTTTAGAGAGTTTCAGCAGTTTCTAGAGGCTTCTGGCAATAAAAAATAGCTAATTAGTTACCTTAGTTTTCCAAGTAGTGTCGAGCAACCATTTCCACAAATTTTCCCTGTTTAAGTGGCTAATCGAGGACATTTTTGACCCAAAACACTGGAGGAAACCCCTGGGGGCCAAGAGGCACCCTGGATAACCAAGAAACTGTCTGCGAGCCCCAATTTCGCCCCAGAAACCCTTCTAGAACCCCAGGTAGGCCTTAAACGTACTATTGCACCTTTAAATGGAGTGTTTACCTGGTTTTTTGGAGCCCAAGCTTCTTTTCGGTCAAACTCTCGCAACCCCATCTCCTACCCAGCAGGCTGGGGGTTGTTTTTTAGTTGCACCACCCCTCCAGGGGGGCTTTTTCTCCTTGAAAACCACTAAAAAACAAAACAGTGTGTTGATTGAGGTTAGGTAGGTTTAATAATGTCAAAAGTCTGAAAAGTCAAAACTGTCAACCGTTTTGTGTTGCCCTCTCTCTCATTCTCACGCATGTCTCGCGCAGGCCGTCTTTGTTTAGCGTCGTAGCAGGGTTTTGTGTTGCCCTCTCTCTCATACTCGCGCATGTCTCGCGCAGGCCTTCTTTGTTTACTTTCCTAGCCTCGTTCATTCCAAACGTTGCCCCCTTAGTGTCGAGAGCTAAGAGTGTTTTTTGTGCCGAGGTTTGTTGAATATTTTTATGTTTCTGGTTTTATTCGAGGCATCTTTGGTTGTTTTGCGGGGAAAATCACGGAAATTACCGTGTTACGTTAAGGGGCGTCGGGGAAAATGGTTATTTTTGGGGTTTGAATGTTTGAACGGCCTAACCTAACCTCAAAGTGGAACATCACCATTTTTATGGCCCCCCCGTTTAATTTGGTAATGAATGTGGTGTTTTTCAGTTCTTAAATTCATCAAGAGTCCCTAGCCACTGCCAAGATGGGTAGGGAGGACAAGGCCACCTGGAAATCCAACTATTTCACCAAATTAGTGGTAAGTCAGATGCAAATATGTACAGGGTGTCCCAAATTAAGAGACCATCCTGTACAGTTGACAGTTTTTGACAGAATGTCTTTTCCAGCAACTGCTCGAAGAGTACCCGAAATGTTTCATAGTGGGCGCCGACAATGTCGGTTCGAAACAAATGCAACAGATCCGGATATCGTTGAGGGGCGCCGCCGTGGTGCTGATGGGCAAAAACACGATGATGCGCAAAGCGATCAAGGGCCACCTGGAGGCGAATCCGGCGCTGGAGAAGCTGCTGCCCCACATCAAGGGCAACGTGGGGTTCGTCTTCACCAGCGGCGACCTGGTCGAGGTGAGGGACAGACTGTTGGAGAATAAGGTGCGCGCCCCAGCTCGCGCCGGCGCCATTGCGCCCCTTTCCGTCGTCATTCCCGCGCAGAACACCGGGTTGCCCCCCGAAAAGACCTCGTTCTTCCAAGCTTTGAGTATCCCCACCAAAATTTCCAAAGGTAAGTTGATTGTTTGGTGACTGTCATTTTTTTTTTCCCCGTCACTGTCATATTTGACGTAATTGTGCTGGTGACTGTCATTTTTTTCCCCCGTCATTGTCATATTTGACTTAAGGTGAGTTGACTGTCATTTTTTTTTTTTTTCGTCACTGTCATATTTGACGTAAGGTGACTTGATTGTCTGGTGACTGTCATTTTTTTTTTCCGTCACTGTCATATTTGACGTAACTGTGCTGGTGACTGTCATTTTTTTTTTTCTGTCACTGTCATATTTGACGTGACTTGATTGTCTGGTGCCTGTCAAATTTTTTATTTTTTTTTTTCGTCACTGTCATATTTGACGTAAGTGACTGTCAGATGCTTCTGTCACTTTTCAATGACATTTTAGTAGTCTCTGACGCTGCTAGAGGCTTCTGGCACTTAGAATGACATTTTAGGAGTTTCTGGTGTTGTCACACAGGTCACGTGGCTTTTTAAAACTTTCTAACGACATTTTGGCGGTCACTGACACTTCTAGAAGCTTCTGGCGCTTAAAAATGTTTTTTTTTTTGGGGCCTCTGGCATTTTCAGAGGCTTCTGACACTTAAATTTACTTTTTGGGAACCTCTGGCGCTTTAAGACGTTTCTGGAACTGTCACGTGACATTTTAAAGACTTCTGGTACTTTCTAATGACATTTTAGTGGTCACTGATATTTTTAGAGGCTTCTGACACTTAAATTTACTTTTTGGGAGCCTCTGGAACTGTCACGTGACATTTTAAAGACTTCTGGTACTTTCCAAAGACATTTTGGTGGTCCCTGATATTTTTAGAGGCTTCTGACACTTAAATTTACTTTTTGGGAGCCTCTGGAACTGTCACGTGACATTTTAAAGACTTCTGGTACTTTCCAAAGACATTTTGGTGGTCACTGATATTTTTAGAGGCTTCTGACACTTAAATTTACTTTTTGGGAGCCTCTGGAACTGTCACGTGACATTTTAAAGACTTCTGGTACTTTCCAAAGACATTTTGGTGGTCACTGATATTTTTAGAGGCTTCTGACACTTAAATTTACTTTTTGGGAGCCTCTGGAACTGTCACGTGACATTTTAAAGACTTCTGGTACTTTCCAAAGACATTTTGGTGGTCCCTGATATTTTTAGAGGCTTCTGACACTTAAATTTACTTTTTGGGAGCCTCTGGCGCTTTAAGACGTTTCTGGAACTGTCACGTGACATTTTAAAGACTTCTGGTGCTTTCTAATGACATTTTGGTGGTCACTGATATTTTTAGAGGCTTCTGACACTTAAATTTACTTTTTGGGAGCCTCTGGAACTGTCACGTGACATTTTGAAGGCTTCTGGTACTTTCCAAAGACATTTTGGTGGTCACTGATATTTTTAGAGGCTTCTGACACTGAAATTCACTTTTTGGGAGCCTCTGGCGCTTTTAGACGTTTCTGGAACTGTCACGTGACATTTTAAAGACTTCTGGTACTTTCCAAAGACATTTTGGTGGTCGCTGATATTTTTAGAAGCTTCTGACACTTAAATTTACTTTTTGGGAGCCTCTGGAACTGTCACGTGACATTTTAAAGACTTCTGGTACTTTCTAATGACATTTTAGTGGTCACTGATATTTTCAGAGGCTTCTGACACTGAAATTTACTTTTTGGGAGCCTCTGGAACTGTCACGGGACATTTTAAAGACTTCTGGTACTTTCCAAAGACATTTTGGTGGTCGCTGATATTTTTAGAGGCTTCTGACACTGAAATTTACTTTTTGGGAGCCTCTGGCGCTTTAAGACGTTTCTGGAACTGTCACGTGACATTTTAAAGACTTCTGGTGCTTTCTAATGACATTTTAGTGGTTGCTGATATTTTTAGAGGCTTCTGACACTTAAATTTACTTTTTGGGAGCCTCTGGAACTGTCACGTGACATTTTAAAGACTTCTGGTACTTTCCAAAGACATTTTGGTGGTCACTGATATTTTTAGAAGCTTCTGACACTGAAATTTACTTTTTGGGAGCCTCTGGCGCTTTTAGACGTTTCTGGAACTGTCACGTGACATTTTGAAGGTTTCTGGCACTGTCATTTCTTAAAACTACGTGAAATTTCCTTTAAAATAAGGTGCAAGTCAATATTTTGACAGAAAAATCAAAATGGCGGCCTCGGACGCCATTTTGTCTGTCATTTCTTGAAACTACGTGAAATTTCCTTTAAAATGAGACGCAAGTCAATATTTTGACAGAAAAATCAAAATGGCGGCCTCGGACGCCATTTTGTCTGTCATTTCTTGAAACTACGTGAAATTTCCTTTAAAATGAGACGCAAGTCAATATTTTGACAGAAAAATCAAAATGGCGGCCTCGGACGCCATTTTGTCTGTCATTTCTTGAAACTACGTGAAATTTCCTTTAAAATGATATGCAAGTCAATATTTTGACAGAAAATTCAAAATGGCGGCTTCGGACGCCATTTTGTTTGTCATTTCTTAAAACTACATGAAATTTCCTTTAAAATGAGATGCAAGTCGATATTTTGACAGAAAAATCAAAATGGCGGCCTCGGACGCCATTTTGTCTGTCATTTCTTAAAACTACGTGAAATTTCCTTTAAAATGAGACGCAAGTCAATATTTTGACAGAAAAATCAAAATGGCGGCCTCGGACGCCATTTTGTCTGTCATTTCTTGAAACTACGTGAAATTTCCTTTAAAATGATATGCAAGTCAATATTTTGACAGAAAATTCAAAATGGCGGCTTCGGACGCCATTTTGTTTGTCATTTCTTAAAACTACATGAAATTTCCTTTAAAATGAGATGCAAGTCGATATTTTGACAGAAAAATCAAAATGGCGGCCTCGGACGCCATTTTGTCTGTCATTTCTTAAAACTACGTGAAATTTCCTTTAAAATGAGATGCAAGTCGATATTTTGACAGAAAAATCAAAATGGCGACTTTTCCCTAACCCAACTAAAAATGATGACGTATTTTTCGTCTCTGAACGTGACCGCCCCCCCGGGTACTAGAAATAGTGGAACCTCCCGGGGGTGACGTCATCGTCGACTGTGGACAAACTAATCTGATTTTTGTTTGCCGTCGTTTGTTTTTCGATCCGCGTGACGTCACGAATCGGTGCAAGTTTGGTTGCCTATGTTACAGGTACCATCGAAATTGTCAATGACGTCAACATTTTGAAGCCCGGCGACAAGGTGGGCGCCTCCGAGGCCACTTTGCTCAACATGCTCAACATTTCGCCCTTTTCCTACGGTCTGATCGTCGAACAGGTGAGCGTCTGTCAAACTATGCTGTCAGCTGTCAAACTATGCTGTCAGCTGTCAAACTATGCCCTCAGCTGTCAAACTGTGTTGTCAGCTGTCAAACTGTGCTAACTGTGTTGTCAGCTGTCAAAATATGCTGTCAGCTGTCAAATTGTGTTAACTGTGTTGTCAGCTGTCAAACTATGCTGTCAGCTGTCAAACTATGCCCTCAGCCGTCAAACTATGCTGTCAGCTGTCAAACTGTGTTGTCAGCTGTCAAATTGTGTTGTCAGCTGTCAAATTGTGCTAACTGTGTTGTCAGCTGTCAAAAATATGCTGTCAACTGTCAAATTGACGTTTCTCTGACTGACAGGTGTACGATTCGGGCACGATTTTTGCGCCTGCGATTTTGGACATCAAACCGGAAGATTTGCGCGACACTTTCTTGGCGGGCGTGGCAAATTTGGCGGCCGTTTGTCTGTCGATCGGTTATCCGACGGTGGCGTCTGCGCCGCACAGCATCGCCAACGGTTTCAAGAATCTGCTGGCCGTGGCCGCCGTCACCGACGTCGATTTTGCCGCCGCGCAAACGGTGAAGGAGTTTATCAAGGTGCGTCACGCGTGACGTCACAAACGACGCTTTCATTTGTTTCGATTTCAGGATCCGTCCAAGTTTGCCGCCGCAGCGGCCGTGCCGGCCGCCTCGGCGGCGCCTGCGGCCGCCGCCGAAGCGAAAAAGGAGGAGAAGAAGGAAGAGTCCGAGGAGGAGGATGACGATATGGGTTTCTCTCTTTTCGACTAATGCGCTTGCGCGTTTATCTGTCTCTGTCTGTTGCATTTTCGACGCCGGACAGTCGGAAATAATAAAATGATTTGAACTTTGTTTTTGTTTGCTTTATTTCCTACTTCCTAGAAGAAACCGGTGACAGACGTTTCCGACTGACTGAGTTTAGTGCAAATAACTTTGGCGCCCTCTAGCGGCCAAACGGTGTGACTAATCAACTCGTGTAGGGACATTTTTGGAAAGCTTAACATCTGCTCTATCTTTTGTTTTCTATGACATTTTGACGTAACTTGTCAAATAAGGGAGTAATTTAGGATCAAAGTAAAACCCAAAAACAGGTTAGGAAAAATCGTATAATTCAACTTAAACAACCGGTTGCACTTGTTTGGTTTGCGCGAGATCGTGCTGCGCACTCGTGACCGATTTCATGCCCTCCTGCACCGTTGCCAAATTGTGCTTCCACGATTGCAACAAATCCCTCAGCTGTTGCCACTGCGTCCTGCCGAACGTGCGATGCATCGTGCTCGAAACGAACACTTTGCGCGCAGACTGATCCATGCGCGCGCACACCAATTTCGTCTTCAACACTGCAACGGAAACGTCATCATTCAAACGTCACTGAAATGTCAAAAAATCAAAGCCACCTTGGATGACGAAAGCCTCGACCTCGTCCCGACCAATCAGGAGCTCGCGCTCGATGACGTCAAACGTGAGCTCGGGCGTGGCCTCGGCCAATTGCATGAAACTGAGCAGGCGCATCTTGCGCATGTTCTGCTCGTGATCCAGGCCCTGATTGGTCACAAATTCGCGATGTTCCCGATGGAATTTCAGGTAAGCGGCCAAGTTTTCGCCGACGAAAATGTTGAGCAAATCGTGAATCAGCTGCCCTTTGAGGCTGTCGACCGGTTTGAGGGCGAGAAGCGGATCGAGGAGGAACGTGTTCGGATCGGCGATGGCCGTCGCGATGCATCGGATGGCGTCTTCGCGCGCATGCGACGCCGTCTTGTCCGTGTACGTGCCCAACAGTTCGATCATCACTTTGGCCGCTTGTTCGCTGTCAAAATTACACGTCAAAAAAAAAAAAAAAAAAAAAAATGAAAGTTACGTAAATTCTGACCGCGGATTTGAAATCAGCGACCCCAAATTAGTCGAAAACGAGTGGTCACTTGGGGGGTCTAAAGTAAAAAACAAAAAAGTTGTGTGCGGAAAGTGTTTTGCTCGCACTAAAAACCAACTTTGTTGCTTTTTGAGCTAGAAAGCTCATCTCAACGTCATTTTATGCTAAAATTTCCCGGAAAAGACGCTGGTAAAGTCGGTTTTGTTATATCTCTCAAACTAGCCGAGTTACACCGGAAAAACATGTTTTTCACTTTGATTTTGCTAGGAAGTCAAACTGGGTGAAAGTTACATAAATTCTGACCGCGGATTTGAAATCAGCGACCCCAAATTAGTCGAAAACGAGTGGTCACTTGGGGGGTCTAAAGTAAAAAACAAAAAAGTTGTGTGCGGAAAGTGTTTTGCTCGCACTAAAAACCAACTTTGTTGCTTTTTGAGCTAGAAAGCTCATCTCAACGTCATTTTATGCTAAAATTTCCCGGAAAAGACGCTGGTGAAGTCGGTTTTGTTATATCTCTCAAACTAGCCGAGTTACACAGAAAAACCATGTTTTTCACTTTGATTTTGGTAGGAAGTCGAACTGGGTGAAAGTTACGTAAATTCTGACCGCGGATTTGAAATCAGCGACCCCAAATTAGTCGAAAACGAGTGGTCACTTGGGGGGTCTAAATTAGGAAACAAAAAAGTTGAAAAAATACCTCATTTTATGGTGAAGGAACTTTGACGCCCTCTAGCGGCCAAACGATATGATCAAACAACTCGTGGGGGGATATTTTTGGAAAGCTTGAAATCTGCTCTATCTTTTGTTTTCTATGACATTTTGACGTCACTTGTCAAATAAGGAAGTAATTTAAAATCAAAGCAACAAGTGTCAAAAAATACCTCATTTTATGGTGAGGAAACTTTGACGCCTTCTAGCGGCCAAACGGTGTCATTAATCCACTCATGGGGGGATATTTTTGGAAAGCTTGCAATCTGCTCTATCTTTTGTTTTCTATGACATTTTAACGTCAGCTGTCAAATAAGCGAGTTATTTAAGATCAAAGCAACCTATGTCAAAAAAAAACGACATTTTTTGTCTAGGATGACTTTGACGGCCTCTGGCGGCGAAACGGTGCAACCAATCAACTCGTTTAGGGACATTTTTAGAAAGCTTGTAATCTGCTCTATCTTTTGTTTTCTATGACATTTTGAGGTCAGCTGTCAAATAAGCGAGTTATTCAAGGTCAAAGCAACCCATGTCAAAAAAACGATATTTTTGTTAAAGGTGACTTTGACGGCCTCTAGCGGCCAAACGGTGCAACCAATCAACTCGTGTAGGGACATTTTTAGAAAGCTTGTAATCTGCTCTATCTTTTGTATGACATTTTGACGTCAGCTGTCAAATAAGCGAGTTATTCAAGGTCAAAGTAACCCATGTCAAAAAAAAAACGAAATTTTTGTCAAGGGTGACTTTGACGGCCTCTAGCGGCCAAACGGTGCAACCAATCAACTCGTGTAGGGACATTTTTAGAAAGCTTGTAATCTGCTCTATCTTTTGTTTTCTATGACATTTTGACGTCAGCTGTCAAATAAGCGAGTTATTCAAGGTCAAAGTAACCCATGTCAAAAAAAAAACGAAATTTTTGTCAAGGGTGACTTTGACGGCCTCTAGCGGCCAAACGGTGCAACCAATCAACTCGTGTAGGGACATTTTTAGAAAGCTTGTAATCTGCTCTATCTTTTGTTTTCTATGACATTTTGACGTCAGCTGTCAAATAAGCGAGTTATTCAAAGTCAAAGCAACCCATGTCAAAAAAAACGAAATTTTTGTCAAGGGTGACTTTGACGGCCTCTAGCGGCCAAACGGTGCAACCAATCGACTCGTGTAGGGACATTTTTAGAAAGCTTGCAATCTGCTCTATCTTTTGTTTTCTATGACATTTTGACGTCACTTGTCAAATAAGCGAGTAATTCAGGGTCAAAGCAGCGAGCGTCAAAATCGCCATTTTGTATCGATATCTCCTAAACGGTACGAGTGAAAATTTTGAAAAAAATACTGACACAAGCGTCAAAGTCACGGCTATCTTGAGTAAAAAAAAAATCAAGGCTGCAACCTTGAAACTGTCATTTGGGCGCCATTTTGAAAATTGCACTGTTCAGTAAAAAGTCCGCCATTTTGTTTGAAAATCTTAGTTTACAGAACCTCCAGAAGCCTTTTGAAATATTCTAGAATATTCCAAAACTTTCTAAAGTCTTCTAAAACATTCTAGAACTTTTTGAAGCCTTCTGAAACGTTCCAGAATGTTCTAAAGCCTTCTGAAACATTCTAAGGTCTTCTAAAACGTTCCAGAACCTCTTGAAGCCTTCTGAAACATTCTAGAACTTCTAGAAGTCTTTTAAAACCTTCTGAAGCTTTCAAAGTCTTCTGAGAAGTTCTGAAACTTTGAAAAACCTTCTGAAACATCGTAGAACCTTCTGAAGTCTTCTGAGAATCTTTTCACCAAAAAAAACACTCACCTTTGATCGTTTTTGAGCAGCACTTTGTGCAGCAACCTGTACAACTTTTGCAATTCCTCATTGGACAGCGAACAGTGCCCAAATTCCCGTTTCAACTGTTCGATATCCTTGAAAATCGTCTTGATCTGATCCGTCTCCTTGGCTATCAACAGCAAATGATAGTAAACCGGATAACGCATCGGAGATTTCTCGTCCAAAGACTGGTACAACAGCCATAACCTAAAAATTCATTTTTCAGGGGGTTGCGGTGTCCGAAAGGGGCCACTTACGCTCTCAAACAAACTTCCCCCAATTTCTGGCCCTGGGCCTTGGCCAGTTTCTCGCAAAAGGCCAGAATGATGTTTTCCGCCCGTTCTGGGGCAACCTAAACCAAACTTACCCTGCGTAAACCAGGGAAATACCAGGGCTGGGGTATACTGACCAGCACCATAATGGAGACGATGTCGTTCAGGACCAGTTCGACTTCCTGCTCGTTTCCTTCCTTAAAACAGGCCTCGCACACCCCAATTATCTTGTGCAGGTCGTCTTCGATGCCTTTGGGGGATCTTTCCTCGGAAATTTCAGCCCCCAGGCCTTTTAAGTAGGCTCGAAGCTCCTGAGTCTACCAAAATGACAATTCAGTGGAAAAGTTCTAAGTAAGGGCTTTTTTCACCCTTCCTACCTGATCCTCTAGGGCTATATCGATGAACACGGGTGGAACCTGCATTTTTTTAAGGGAAAAACACTTTTTTTTAGTTTTAAAACACAAAAATGTGCTTGTCAACAAAACTGGCCAAAGTTGGGTTAGGTTAGTCTGTCAAATGGGGGATTTGAAATGTCAACTGTCATTCCTGTCAACTTGGCGTCATTTCCAGATAACCTAACCTCACTTTAGTGTGTGTGTGTGTGTCAAGGTGAATTTACTCCTAAATTTTAATCGATTGTATTGCGAATCGATTGATTGGGGCCAATACCAGTGTGATAAGTTGAATTTCCAGGCTTGCGTCATTTTGTTGAGGTTAGGTGCGTTGTTTGCCACTCGAAAAAAACCAGAAAAATTGCTGATGCAACCAATTCCAGGTCGAGGCGATGTCGAAACGGGTACAGCCGGCTTGGACGCCGCCCCCCCAAGAGCAACAGCCCCAATTGCGGCTGTACAACAGCCTGACCAGGCACAAGGAGGTGTTTGTGCCGGTTTCGGGCAAAAAGGTGTACTGGTACAGTTGCGGGCCTACGGTCTACGATGCCTCCCATATGGGACACGCTCGGTAAGTCTGTCAGCTTCTCCAGTACCTTAGCAATGGTGTTGATTGGGTTTAGAAGAAATTCTACTTTTTGATCCAATTTCTAGTAGAAATTAGTGCCCCACAGTTAGGGACGATACTGTATAAGTCCGAATAGCATAGTTGTCACTGTGACAGTTTGTAACTCGGTTATTTTGACAGTTAGCAAGTTGATTTTTTTACCAAATTGTAGCCCAGAGTCTCCTCTACAAATTGCCACATGACAAGTTTGTCCAGAAAACGTCAACTAACCGAGTTATTGACAGTTGAATGGTGTTTCGACAAAACTTACACTTCTCACTTTAACACCCTGTAACTCCATTATTCTTGCATCTACAGGGTGGTTCAAAATAGCAATTTAAATCCCTTTTAATCCTCTTTCAATCACTTTCTATAGGAATTTTCTGAAAACTGTCAAATAACCGAGTTTTTGACAGTCGAAAAGTGATTCACCAGAATTAAAAACCGAGTAGTCTGAATAGGACATTTGTCACTGTGACAGCTTGTAACTCGGTTATTTTGACAGTTGGCAAGTTGGTTTTTTTACCAAATTGTAGCTCAGGAAAAGCTGTCAAAGTCACGGTTAACTCGAACCAAAAAATCAATATCGTAACTTCAAAATGGCGGATTTGACAGCTTTTTTGCTGTTTTTTCTGCATTCCTATGCTGCTACGCCCCTGAACTAAATCCGAAAGGGCTGTTTTTTTTTACTGGTGTTTGAGTACAGTCTAAGCTACCAGCTCACGCAAGAATCACCTTAATCCGACGTTTAGAATGTGAGTTATGGCGTTTTTGCCGTTCGCGGACAGTAAATTTTACGTTTTTGCTGTTTTCTTGGGTTTCCTGAGCTGCTACGTCCCTGGCTTGAGTCGGATTTTGTTGATTTTTTTACTGTGGATTGAGTACAGTCTAAGCTACCCTCTCACGCAAGAATCACCTTAATCGGACGTTTAGAATGTGAGTTATAACTCTTTTGCCGTTCGCGGACAGTAAATTTCCCATTTTTGCTGTTTTCTTGGGTTTCCTGAGCTGCTACGTCCCTGGCTTGACTCGGATGTTGTTGATTTTTTTACTGTGGATTGAGTACAGTCTAAGCTACCAGCTCACGCAAGAATCACCTTAATCGGACGTTTAGAATGTGAGTTATGGCGTTTTTGCCGTTCGCGGACAGTAAATTTTACGTTTTTGCTGTTTTCTTGGGTTTCCTGAGCTGCTACGTCCCTGGCTTGAGTCGGATTTTGTTGATTTTTTTACTGTGGATTGAGTACAGTCTAAGCTACCCTCTCACGCAAGAATCACCTTAATCGGACGTTTAGAATGTGAGTTATAACTCTTTTGCCGTTCGCGGACAGTAAATTTCCCATTTTTGCTGTTTTCTTGGGTTTCCTGAGCTGCTACGTCCCTGGCTTGACTCGGATGTTGTTGATTTTTTTACTGTGGATTGAGTACAGTCTAAGCTACCAGCTCACGCAAGAATCACCTTAATCGGACGTTTAGAATGTGAGTTATGGCGTTTTTGCCGTTCGCGGACAGTAAATTTCACGTTTTTGCTGTTTTCTTGGGTTTCCTGAGCTGCTACGTCCCTGGCTTGAGTCGGATTTTGATGATTTTTTTACTGTGGATTGAGTACAGTCTAAGCTACCAGCTCACGCAAGAATCACCTTAATCGGACGTTTAGAATGTGAGTTATGGCGTTTTTGCCGTTCGCGGACAGTAAATTTCACGTTTTTGCTGTTTTCTTGGGTTTCCTGAGCTGCTACGTCCCTGGCTTGAGTCGGATTTTGTTGATTTTTTTCCTGTGGATTGAGTACAGTCTAAGCTACCAGCTCACGCAAGAATCACCTTAATCGGACGTTTAGAATGTGAGTTATAACTCTTTTGCCGTTCGCGGACAGTAAATTTCCAATTTTTTTACAGGGTGGTTGAAAATGGCAATAAATTGAGTTTTTTTTTGTGCGTTTGACAGGTCGTACATAACGTTTGACATTTTGCGTCGCGTCCTCGCCGACTACTTCAACTATGACGTCATGTACGTGATGAACATCACGGACGTGGACGACAAGATCATCAAGAGGGCGCGCCAAAACTGGTTGTACGAGCGGTACGCTGCGCAAACGAAGTGCGCCGAACGGGTGCTCGGGGATGCTGCGCAGGTGGTGGACCTGCTCACGGAGAAGGCGCGCACCAGCTCGGATCCGGACAAAATCGCTTTGTACGAGCGCACGCTGAATCGGTGAGTGAAAAAAGTGGAAAAACTGTCACTCAAACGTCAAAAATGACAGATTGTCAAAAAAAATAAATTTTCAAGTTTATACTCGTTTTCGACTAATTCGGGGACGGGGAATCCAACGCGACTAAAATTAACCGCGTAACTGTCACTCAAACGTCAAAAAATGACAGATTGTCAAGAAAACTAAATTTTCAAGTTTGTACTCGTTTTCGACTAATTCAGGGACGGGGAATCCAACGCGACTAAAATTAATCGCGTAACTGTCACTCAAACGTCAAAAAATGACAGATTGTCAAAAAAATCAAAATTTCAGTTTATACTCGTTTTCGACTAATTCGGGGACGGGGAATCCAACGCGACTAAAATTAACCGCGTAACTGTCACTCAAACGTCAAAAAATGACAGATTGTCAAAAAAAATCAAAATTTCAGTTTATACTCGTTTTCGACTAATTCGAGGACGGGGAATCCAACGCGACTAAAATTAACCTCGTAACTGTCACTCAAATGTCAAAAAATGACAGATTGTCAAGAAAAATAAATTTTCAAGTTTATACTCGTTTTCGACTAATTCGGGGACGGGGAATACAACGCGACTAAAATTAACCGCGTAACTGTCACTCAAACGTCAAAAAATGACAGATTGTCAAAAAATAAAAAAAAATTCAAGTTTATACTCGTTTTCGACTAATTCGGGGACGGGGAATCCAACGCGACTAAAATTAACCTCGTAACTGTCACTCAAAGGTCAAAAAATGACAGATTGTCAAAAAAATCAAAATTTCAAGTTTATACTCGTTTTCGACTAATTCGGGGACGGGGAATCCAACGCGACTAAAATTAATCGCGTAACTGTCACTCAAACGTCAAAAAATGACAGATTGTCAAGAAAACGAAATTTTTCAAGTTTATACTCGTTTTCGACTAATTCGGGGACGGGGAATACAACGCGACTAAAATTAACCTCGTAACTGTCACTCAAAGGTCAAAAAATGACAGATTGTCAAAAAAATCAAAATTTCAAGTTTATACTCGTTTTCGACTAATTCGGGGACGGGGAATCCAACGCTACTAAAATTAATCGCGTAACTGTCACTCAAACGTCAGAAAATGACAGATTGTCAAGAAAAATAAATTTTCAAGTTTATACTCGTTTTCGACTAATTCGGGGACGGGGAATACAACGCGACTAAAATTAACCTCGTAACTGTCACTCAAAGGTCAAAAAATGACAGATTGTCAAAAAAATCAAAATTTCAAGTTTATACTCGTTTTCGACTAATTCGGGGACGGGGAATCCAACGCGACTAAAATTAACCTCGTAACTGTCACTCAAACGTCAAAAAATGACAGATTGTCAAAAAAATCAAAATTTCAAGTTTATACTCGTTTTCGACCAATTCGGGGACGGGGAATCCAACGCGACTAAAATTAACCGCGTAACTGTCACTCAAACGTCAAAATATGACAGATTGTCAAGAAAACGAAATTTTTCAAGTTTATACTCGTTTTCGACTAATTCGGGGACGGGGAATCCAACGCGACTAAAATTAACCGCGTAACTGTCACTCAAACGTCAAAAAATGACAGATTGTCAAGAAAACTAAATTTTCAAGTTTATACTCGTTTTCGACTAATTCGGGGCCGGGAAATACAACGCGACTAAAATTAACCGCGTAACTGTCACTCAAACGTCAAAAAATGACAGATTGTCAAAAAAAATAAATTTTCAAGTTTATACTCGTTTTCGACTAATTCGGGGCCGGGGAATACAACGCGACTACAATTAACCGCGTAACTGTCACTCAAACGTCAAAATATGACAGATTGTCAAGAAAAATAAATTTTCAAGTTTATACTCGTTTTCAACTAATTCGGGGACGGGGAATCCAACGCGACTAAAATTAATCGCGTAACTGTCACTCAAACGTCAAAAAATGACAGATTGTCAAAAAAAATCAAAATTTCAAGTTTATACTCGTTTTCGACTAATTCGAGGACGGGGAATCCAACGCGACTAAAATTAACCGCGTAACTGTCACTCAAACGTCAAAAAATGACAGATTGTCAAGAAAACGAAATTTTTCAAGTTTATACTCGTTTTCGACTAATTCGGGGACGGGGAATCCAACGCGACTAAAATTAACCGCGTAACTGTCACTCAAACGTCAAAAAATGACAGATTGTCACGAAAACGAAATTTTTCAAGTTTATACTCGTTTTCGACTAATTCGAGGACGGGGAATCCAACGCGACTAAAATTAACCGCGTAACTGTCACTCAAACGTCAAAAAATGACAGATTGTCAAGAAATAAAAAAAATTCAGTTTATACTCGTTTTCGACTAATTCGGGGACGGGGAATCCAACGCGACTAAAATTAACCGCGTAACTGTCACTCAAACGTCAAAAAATGACAGATTGTCAAGAAAAATAAATTTTCAAGTTTATACTCGTTAAGTTTGACTGGGTGATTTAAATAGGTTGAGCGAATCGGTGGAAAAATTGGAGCAGGCCGTGAAAAATGGTGGGGGGGAAGCGCAGGCGCTGGACGCCTTCGTCAGGGAGTGTCAGGATCCGATCTCTGATTGGTTGGACGTGGGGCTCGGCGCCACCGTCACCGACAACGTCATCTTCACCACGTTGCCACGTCACTGGGAGGAGGAGTTTCACAAGGACATGGACGCCTTAAATGTTTGTTTTATTAATTTTTTTTTTCTTTATTTATTTTTATTTAAATGATTTTTTTTTTTTTTATTTTTTTTTTCAATTTATTTTTATTTAAATATTTTTTTAAATAATTTTTTGTTTTTTTAATAATTTTTTTTTCTTTTTTCAATATATTTTTATTTAAATATTTTTTTAAATGATTGTTTTTGTTTTTTTTTATTAATTTTTTTTTTTTTTTTTTTAATTTATTTTTATTTAAATATTGTTTTAAATGATTTTTTTTTGTTTTTTTCTTATTCATTTTTTTTTTTTTTTTCAATTTATTTTTATTTAAATATTTTTTTTAATAATTTTTTTTTTTTAATTTATTTTTATTTAAGTATTTTTTTATTAATTATTTTTTTTTTTCAATTTATTTTTTAAATGATTTTTTTTGTTTGTTTTTATTAATTATTTTTTATTTTAATTTTTTTTTGCAATTTTTTTTTTTTTTTTGATTGATTTTTTTCTGTGTTTTTGACCGTTTTTTTTTTTTTTTTTTTTTTTCAGGTGTTGCGCCCCAACGTGCTGACGCGAGTGAGCGAACACGTTTCGGAAATTATCGCCTTCATCGAGGGCATCATCAGGAATGGGTTCGGGTACGAGGCGAACGGTTCCGTGTACTTTGACGTGGCCGCCTTCGATCGGAAGCACCACTACGCCAAATTGGTACCCGAGGCTTATGGGGATTTCAATAGTTTGCAAGAAGGGGAAGGTGAGTTGGTTTAACCTCGAATAACTCGCTTATTTGGTCCACTCTGTATACATTTTTGCACGTCAATGGATAGCTGATGAAATGGGCTTTCCATTGATGTATAAAAGTTTATAGGTTGATGGTACGGTTTGGCCGCTAGAGGGCGTCAAAGTTGACCAATGTTTTTCTTCAAAATTTTCCTGCACTGTCCTATTTAACCTCAAATAACTCGCTTATTTGGTCCACTCTGTATACATTTTTATACGTCATTGGAAAGCTAATGAAAAGGGCTTTCCAACGATATGGCAACATTGCTTGATCGGTTGCACGGTTTGGCCGCTAGAGGGAGTCAAAGTTGACCAATGTTTTTCTTCAAAATTTTCCTGCACTGTCCTATTTAACCTCAAATAACTCGCTTATTTGGTCCACTCTGTATACATTTTTATACGTCATTGGAAAGCTAATGAAAAGGGCTTTCCAACGATATGGCAACATTGCTTGATCGGTTGCACGGTTTGGCCGCTAGAGGGAGTCAAAGTTGACCAATGTTTTTCTTCAAAATTTTCCTGCACTGTCCTATTTAACCTCAAATAACTCGCTTATTTGGTCCACTCTGTATACATTTTTATACGTCATTGGAAAGCTAATGAAAAGGGCTTTCCAAAGATATGGCAACATTGCTTGATCGGTTATACGGTTTGGCCGCTAGAGGGCGTCAAAGTTGACCAATGTTTTTCTTCAAAATTTTCCTGCACTGTCCTATTTAACCTCAAATAACTCGCCTATTTGGTCCACTCTGTATACATTTTTGTACCTCATTGGAAAGCTAATTAAAAGGGCTTTCCAACGATATGGCAACATTGGTTAATCGGTTGCACGGTTTGGCCGCTAGAGGGCGTCAAAGTTGGTTAAAGTTTTTTTTCAAAATTTCCTGCACTGTCCTATTTAACCTCAAATAACTCGCTTATTTGGTCCACTCTGTATTAACTTTTATACGTCATTGGAAAGCTAATGAAAAGGGCTTTCCAAAGATATGGCAACATTGGTTGATCGGTTGCACTGTTTGGCCGCTAGAGGGCGTCAAAGTTGACAAACGTTTTTTTTTCAAATTTCCCCTCGCCCCCCTTGCGCCATTTGTCCATTGACGTATAAGAATGTATTATTCAATTGGCAACACTGTTTCTGACGGAATTAGTGCACCCAAACGTCAAAAAAATGACAGATTGACTGTCAAAACTGTCAAAAAATATAAAATTTTCACGTTTTTCCGGGTCAGCGACCCCGAATTAGTCAAAAACGAGTATAAACTCAATTTTTTTGAGCGGCCACAATTTGACAGTTACAACTGTCAAACTGCTGTCACTGGAACTAGTTTAGTAGCCGAGTTGAACGGTGAAAACCCCACTCGAATCCAACCAACCGTTCCGGAGATATAGAACGAAATAGGTTTAGGTTAGAAACAAAATGGCGGCCAAGGCTTCAAATGTCACTAGGGACGCCATTTGCAATTTCCGCCATTTTGAATTGAGACAGCCTAGGCTTGATGGTACTCGTTTTCGACTAATTCGGGGACGGGGAATCCAACGCGACTAAAATTAACCGCGTAACTGTCACCCAGATGTCAAAAAATGACAGATTGTCAAAAAAAAATAAATTTTCAAGTTTATACTCGTTTTCGACTAATTCGGGGACGGGGAATCCAACGCAACTAAAATTAACCGCGTAACTGTCACCCAGATGTCAAAAAATGTCAGATTGTCAAAAAAAAATAAATTTTCAAGTTTATACTCGTTTTCGACTAATTCGGGGACGGGGAATCCAACGCAACTAAAATTAACCGCGTACCTGTCACCCAGATGTCAAAAATGACAGATTGTCAAAACTGTCAAAAAAAAAACAAATTTTCAGTTTATACTCGTTTTCGACTAATTCGGGGACGGGGAATCCAACGCGACTAAAATTAACCGCGTAACTGTCACCCAGATGTCAAAAAATGACAGATTGTCAAAAAAAAATAAATTTTCAAGTTTATACTCGTTTTCGACTAATTCGGGGACGGGGAATCCAACGCAACTAAAATTAACCGCGTACCTGTCACCCAGATGTCAAAAATGACAGATTGTCAAAACTGTCAAAAAAAAAAAAAAATTTCAAGTTTATACTCGTTTTCGACTAATTCGGGGACGGGGAATCCAACGCGACTAAAATTAACCGCGTAACTGTCACCCAGATGTCAAAAATGACAGATTGTCAAAAAAAAAAAAATTTCCAAGTTTATACTCGTTTTCGACTAATTCGGGGACGGGGAATCCAACGCGACTAAAATTAACCGCGTAACTGTCACCCAGATGTCAAAAAATGACAGATTGTCAAAACTGTCAAAAAAAAAAAACAAATTTTCAGTTTATACTCGTTTTCGACTAATTCGGGGACGGGGAATCCAACGCGACTAAAATTAACCGCGTAACTGTCACCCAGATGTCAAAAAATGACAGATTGTCAAAAAAAAAAACAAATTTTCAGTTTATACTCGTTTTCGACTAATTCGGGGACGGGGAATCCAACGCGACTAAAATTAACCGCGTAACTGTCACCCAGATGTCAAAAATGACAGATTGTCAAAACTGTCAAAAAAAAACAAATTTTCAGTTTATACTCGTTTTCGACTAATTCGGGGACGGGGAATCCAACGCGACTAAAATTAACTGCGTAACTGTCACTCAAACGTCAAAAAATGACAGATTGTCAAGAAAAATAAATTTTCAAGTTTGTACTCGTTTTCGACTAATTCGTGGACGGGGAATCCAACGCGACTAAAATTAACCTCGTAACTGTCACCCAGATGTCAGAAATGACAGATGTACATTTTTTTCAAGGCGATTTAATGACAGCGGACATGCGCAGCGAAAAACGGTCCCCGAACGACTTTGCGTTGTGGAAACGTAGCAAGCCGGGCGAGCCCGCGTGGTCCTCTCCGTGGAGTTTGGGCCGTCCCGGTTGGCATATCGAGTGTTCGGCGATGGCGAGCGCCATCTGTGGCCCGTACCTCGACATACACACGGGCGGCGTCGATCTCAAGTTTCCGCATCACGACAACGAGATTGCGCAGAGCGAGGCGCACTTTGGCCAATCCGATTGGGTCAAGTACTTTCTGCACTCGGGACATTTGACGATCGCCGGCTGCAAAATGTCGAAATCGCTGAAGAATTTCGTCAGCATTCAGGAGGCGCTCGCGCAGTACACGGCGCGCCAACTGCGATTCGCTTTCCTGTTGCATTCGTGGCGCGACACGTTGGACTACAGCCAGAACACGATGGAGTGCGCGCTACAGTACGAGAAACTGTTCAATGTAAGTCACTTTTTTTATGTGCCGAGTTGGTACTCGTTTTCGACTAATTTGGGGTCAGGGAATCCATTTCTACAATCGGTTTGTCCCTATCTTGCACCCAGTTCGAGAAACCTCACTTTTCATGAAAATTTCTTAGTGGGTGAGAGTGACGCAAAAATGAACGTCACCATTGAATTCCCCGTCCTCGATTTAGTAGAAAACGAGTATAAACTCGATTTTTTACGACAAAATCAAAATGGCGCCAGTGGGCGCCATTTGCAATTTCCGCCATTTTGAGTTGAGATAAAGGGGTCGTGTTTGTACTCGTTTTCGACTAATTTGGGGTCAGGGAATCCATTGCAACTGTCCGTTTGTCCCTATCTTGCACCCAGTTCGAGAAACCTCACTTTTCATGAAAATTTCTTAGTGGGTGAGAGTGACGCAAAAATGAACGGCACCATTGAATTCCCCGTCCTCGATTTAGTAGAAAACGAGTACAAACTCGGTTTTTTAGGACAAAATCAAAATGGCGCCACTGGCGCCATTTGCAATTTTCGCCATTTTGAGTTGAGATAAAGGGGTCGTGTTTGTACTCGTTTTCGACTAATTTGGGGTCAGGGAATCCATTCCAACTGTCGGTTTGTCCCTATCTTGCACCCAGTTCGAGAAACCACACTTTTCGTGAAAATCTTGGTGTGGGTGAGAGTGGCGCAAAAATGAACGTCACCATTGAATTCCCCGTCCTCGATTTAGTAGAAAACGAGTACAAACTCGATTTTTTACGTTAAAATCAAAATGGCGCTAATGGACGCCATTTGCAATTTCCGCCATTTTGAGTTGAGATAAACAGGTCGTGTTTGTACTCGTTTTCGACTAATTTGGGGTCAGGGAATCCATTGCAACTGTCGGTTTGTCCCTATCTTGCACCCAGTTCGAGAAACCTCACTTTTCGTGAAAATCTTGGTGTGGGTGAGAGTGGCGCAAAAATGAACGTCACCATTGAATTCCCCGTCCTCGATTTAGTAGAAAACGAGTACAAACTCGATTTTTTACGTTAAAATCAAAATGGCGCTAATGGACGCCATTTGCAATTTCCGCCATCTTGAGTTGAGATAAACAGGTCGTGTTTGTACTCGTTTTCGACTAATTTGGGGTCAGGGAATCCATTGCAACTGTCGGTTTGTCCCTATCTTGCACCCAGTTCGAGAAACCTCACTTTTCATGAAAATTTCTTAGTGGGTGAGAGTGACGCAAAAATGAACGTTACCATTGAATTCCCCGTCCTCGATTTAGTAGAAAACGAGTACAAACTCGGTTTTTTAGGACAAAATCAAAATGGCGCCAGTGGGCGCCATTTGCAATTTCCGCCATTTTGAGTTGAGATAAAAGGGTCGTGTTTGTACTCGTTTTCGACTAATTTGGGGTCAGGGAATCCATTGCAACTGTCGGTTTGTCCCTATCTTGCATCCAGTTCGAGAAACCTCACTTTTCATGAAAATTTCTTAGTGGGTGAGAGTGACGTAAAAATGAACGTTACCATTGAATTCCCCATCCTCGATTTAGTAGAAAACGAGTACAAACTCGTTTTTTTACGACAAAATCAAAATGACGCCAGTGGACGCCATTTGCAATTTCCGCCATTTTGAGTTGAGATAAAGGGGTCGTGTTTGTACTCGTTTTGGACTAATTTGGGGTCAGGGAATCCATTTCTACAATCGGTTTGTCCCTATCTTGCACCCAGTTCGAGAAACCTCACTTTTTATGAAAATTTCTTAGTGGGTGAGAGTGACGCAAAAATGAACGTTACCATTGAATTCCCCGTCCTCGATTTAGTAGAAAACGAGTACAAACTCGGTTTTTTAGGACAAAATCAAAATGGCGCCAGTGGGCGCCATTTGCAATTTCCGCCATTTTGAGTTGAGATAAAAGGGTCGTGTTTGTACTCGTTTTCGACTAATTTGGGGTCAGGGAATTCATTGCAACTGTCGGTTTGTCCCTATCTTGCACCCAGTTCGAGAAACCACACTTTTCATAAAAATTCTGGTGTGGGTGAGAGTGACGCAAAAATGAACGTCACCATTGAATTCCCCGTCCTCGATTTAGTAGAAAACGAGTATAAACTCGATTTTTTACGACAAAATCAAAATGGCGCCAGTGGGCGCCATTTGCAATTTCCGCCATTTTGAGTTGAGATAAAGGGGTCGTGTTTGTACTCGTTTTCGACTAATTTGGGGTCAGGGAATCCATTGCAACTGTCCGTTTGTCCCTATCTTGCACCCAGTTCGAGAAACCTCACTTTTCATGAAAATTTCTTAGTGGGTGAGAGTGACGCAAAAATGAACGGCACCATTGAATTCCCCGTCCTCGATTTAGTAGAAAACGAGTACAAACTCGGTTTTTTAGGACAAAATCAAAATGGCGCCACTGGCGCCATTTGCAATTTTCGCCATTTTGAGTTGAGATAAAGGGGTCGTGTTTGTACTCGTTTTCGACTAATTTGGGGTCAGGGAATCCATTCCAACTGTCGGTTTGTCCCTATCTTGCACCCAGTTCGAGAAACCACACTTTTCGTGAAAATCTTGGTGTGGGTGAGAGTGGCGCAAAAATGAACGTCACCATTGAATTCCCCGTCCTCGATTTAGTAGAAAACGAGTACAAACTCGATTTTTTACGTTAAAATCAAAATGGCGCTAATGGACGCCATTTGCAATTTCCGCCATTTTGAGTTGAGATAAACAGGTCGTGTTTGTACTCGTTTTCGACTAATTTGGGGTCAGGGAATCCATTGCAACTGTCGGTTTGTCCCTATCTTGCACCCAGTTCGAGAAACCTCACTTTTCGTGAAAATCTTGGTGTGGGTGAGAGTGGCGCAAAAATGAACGTCACCATTGAATTCCCCGTCCTCGATTTAGTAGAAAACGAGTACAAACTCGATTTTTTACGTTAAAATCAAAATGGCGCTAATGGACGCCATTTGCAATTTCCGCCATCTTGAGTTGAGATAAACAGGTCGTGTTTGTACTCGTTTTCGACTAATTTGGGGTCAGGGAATCCATTGCAACTGTCGGTTTGTCCCTATCTTGCACCCAGTTCGAGAAACCTCACTTTTCATGAAAATTTCTTAGTGGGTGAGAGTGACGCAAAAATGAACGTTACCATTGAATTCCCCGTCCTCGATTTAGTAGAAAACGAGTACAAACTCGGTTTTTTAGGACAAAATCAAAATGGCGCCAGTGGGCGCCATTTGCAATTTCCGCCATTTTGAGTTGAGATAAAAGGGTCGTGTTTGTACTCGTTTTCGACTAATTTGGGGTCAGGGAATCCATTGCAACTGTCGGTTTGTCCCTATCTTGCATCCAGTTCGAGAAACCTCACTTTTCATGAAAATTTCTTAGTGGGTGAGAGTGACGTAAAAATGAACGTTACCATTGAATTCCCCATCCTCGATTTAGTAGAAAACGAGTACAAACTCGTTTTTTTACGACAAAATCAAAATGACGCCAGTGGACGCCATTTGCAATTTCCGCCATTTTGAGTTGAGATAAAGGGGTCGTGTTTGTACTCGTTTTGGACTAATTTGGGGTCAGGGAATCCATTTCTACAATCGGTTTGTCCCTATCTTGCACCCAGTTCGAGAAACCTCACTTTTTATGAAAATTTCTTAGTGGGTGAGAGTGACGCAAAAATGAACGTTACCATTGAATTCCCCGTCCTCGATTTAGTAGAAAACGAGTACAAACTCGGTTTTTTAGGACAAAATCAAAATGGCGCCAGTGGGCGCCATTTGCAATTTCCGCCATTTTGAGTTGAGATAAAAGGGTCGTGTTTGTACTCGTTTTCGACTAATTTGGGGTCAGGGAATTCATTGCAACTGTCGGTTTGTCCCTATCTTGCACCCAGTTCGAGAAACCACACTTTTCATAAAAATTCTGGTGTGGGTGAGAGTGACGCAAAAATGAACGGCACCATTGAATTCCCCGTCCTCGATTTAGTAGAAAACGAGTACAAACTCGGTTTTTTAGGACAAAATCAAAATGGCGCCACTGGCGCCATTTGCAATTTTCGCCATTTTGAGTTGAGATAAAGGGGTCGTGTTTGTACTCGTTTTCGACTAATTTGGGGTCAGGGAATCCATTGCAACTGTCGGTTTGTCCCTATCTTGCACCCAGTTCGAGAAACCTCACTTTTCGTGAAAATCTTGGTGTGGGTGAGAGTGGCGCAAAAATGAACGTCACCATTGAATTCCCCGTCCTCGATTTAGTAGAAAACGAGTACAAACTCGATTTTTTACGTTAAAATCAAAATGGCGCTAATGGACGCCATTTGCAATTTCCGCCATCTTGAGTTGAGATAAACAGGTCGTGTTTGTACTCGTTTTCGACTAATTTGGGGTCAGGGAATCCATTGCAACTGTCGGTTTGTCCCTATCTTGCACCCAGTTCGAGAAACCTCACTTTTCATGAAAATTTCTTAGTGGGTGAGAGTGACGCAAAAATGAACGTTACCATTGAATTCCCCGTCCTCGATTTAGTAGAAAACGAGTACAAACTCGGTTTTTTAGGACAAAATCAAAATGGCGCCAGTGGGCGCCATTTGCAATTTCCGCCATTTTGAGTTGAGATAAAAGGGTCGTGTTTGTACTCGTTTTCGACTAATTTGGGGTCAGGGAATCCATTGCAACTGTCGGTTTGTCCCTATCTTGCATCCAGTTCGAGAAACCTCACTTTTCATGAAAATTTCTTAGTGGGTGAGAGTGACGTAAAAATGAACGTTACCATTGAATTCCCCATCCTCGATTTAGTAGAAAACGAGTACAAACTCGTTTTTTTACGACAAAATCAAAATGACGCCAGTGGACGCCATTTGCAATTTCCGCCATTTTGAGTTGAGATAAAGGGGTCGTGTTTGTACTCGTTTTGGACTAATTTGGGGTCAGGGAATCCATTTCTACAATCGGTTTGTCCCTATCTTGCACCCAGTTCGAGAAACCTCACTTTTTATGAAAATTTCTTAGTGGGTGAGAGTGACGCAAAAATGAACGTTACCATTGAATTCCCCGTCCTCGATTTAGTAGAAAACGAGTACAAACTCGGTTTTTTAGGACAAAATCAAAATGGCGCCAGTGGGCGCCATTTGCAATTTCCGCCATTTTGAGTTGAGATAAAAGGGTCGTGTTTGTACTCGTTTTCGACTAATTTGGGGTCAGGGAATTCATTGCAACTGTCGGTTTGTCCCTATCTTGCACCCAGTTCGAGAAACCACACTTTTCATAAAAATTCTGGTGTGGGTGAGAGTGACGCAAAAATGAACGTCACCATTGAATTCCCCGTCCTCGATTTAGTAGAAAACGAGTATAAACTCGATTTTTTACGACAAAATCAAAATGGCGCCAGTGGGCGCCATTTGCAATTTCCGCCATTTTGAGTTGAGATAAAGGGGTCGTGTTTGTACTCGTTTTCGACTAATTTGGGGTCAGGGAATCCATTGCAACTGTCCGTTTGTCCCTATCTTGCACCCAGTTCGAGAAACCTCACTTTTCATGAAAATTTCTTAGTGGGTGAGAGTGACGCAAAAATGAACGGCACCATTGAATTCCCCGTCCTCGATTTAGTAGAAAACGAGTACAAACTCGGTTTTTTAGGACAAAATCAAAATGGCGCCACTGGCGCCATTTGCAATTTTCGCCATTTTGAGTTGAGATAAAGGGGTCGTGTTTGTACTCGTTTTCGACTAATTTGGGGTCAGGGAATCCATTCCAACTGTCGGTTTGTCCCTATCTTGCACCCAGTTCGAGAAACCACACTTTTCGTGAAAATCTTGGTGTGGGTGAGAGTGGCGCAAAAATGAACGTCACCATTGAATTCCCCGTCCTCGATTTAGTAGAAAACGAGTACAAACTCGATTTTTTACGTTAAAATCAAAATGGCGCTAATGGACGCCATTTGCAATTTCCGCCATCTTGAGTTGAGATAAACAGGTCGTGTTTGTACTCGTTTTCGACTAATTTGGGGTCAGGGAATCCATTGCAACTGTCGGTTTGTCCCTATCTTGCACCCAGTTCGAGAAACCTCACTTTTCATGAAAATTTCTTAGTGGGTGAGAGTGACGCAAAAATGAACGTTACCATTGAATTCCCCGTCCTCGATTTAGTAGAAAACGAGTACAAACTCGGTTTTTTAGGACAAAATCAAAATGGCGCCAGTGGGCGCCATTTGCAATTTCCGCCATTTTGAGTTGAGATAAAAGGGTCGTGTTTGTACTCGTTTTCGACTAATTTGGGGTCAGGGAATCCATTGCAACTGTCGGTTTGTCCCTATCTTGCATCCAGTTCGAGAAACCTCACTTTTCATGAAAATTTCTTAGTGGGTGAGAGTGACGTAAAAATGAACGTTACCATTGAATTCCCCATCCTCGATTTAGTAGAAAACGAGTACAAACTCGTTTTTTTACGACAAAATCAAAATGACGCCAGTGGACGCCATTTGCAATTTCCGCCATTTTGAGTTGAGATAAAGGGGTCGTGTTTGTACTCGTTTTGGACTAATTTGGGGTCAGGGAATCCATTTCTACAATCGGTTTGTCCCTATCTTGCACCCAGTTCGAGAAACCTCACTTTTTATGAAAATTTCTTAGTGGGTGAGAGTGACGCAAAAATGAACGTTACCATTGAATTCCCCGTCCTCGATTTAGTAGAAAACGAGTACAAACTCGGTTTTTTAGGACAAAATCAAAATGGCGCCAGTGGGCGCCATTTGCAATTTCCGCCATTTTGAGTTGAGATAAAAGGGTCGTGTTTGTACTCGTTTTCGACTAATTTGGGGTCAGGGAATTCATTGCAACTGTCGGTTTGTCCCTATCTTGCACCCAGTTCGAGAAACCACACTTTTCATAAAAATTCTGGTGTGGGTGAGAGTGACGCAAAAATGAACGTCACCATTGAATTCCCCGTCCTCGATTTAGTAGAAAACGAGCTCACACTCGACTTTTTACGACAAAATCAAAATGGCGCCAGTGGGCGCCATTTGCAATTTTCGCCATTTTGAGTTGAGATAAAGGGGTCGTGTTTGTACTCGTTTTCGACTAATTCGGGGTCGGGGAATCCATTTCCGAAGGCAGTTTGATCGTATCTATCACCCAGCTCGAGAAACTTAATAATTTATAAAAATTTAGGTTTATAAAAAAGTTACAAAAAAACAAATATCACCATTGAATTCCCCGTGTTTAATTTAGTAGAAAACGAGTACAAACTCGATTTTTTACGTCAAAATCAAAATGGCGCCGGTGGACGCCATTTGCAATTTCCGCCATTTTGAGTTGAGATAGCCCAGGCTTGATGGTACTCGTTTTCGACTAATTCGGGGTCGGGGAACCCATTTCTGCCGTCAATTTGACACTACCTGTCACCCAGACTGATTTGGTGGGGGAATTTTTAGGAATTTTTCCTGAACGTGAAAGACGTGACGCGTTCGCTCGGCTCCACTTCGGACGCGTTCACGAAATGGTCCGAGCACGAGTTGGCGTTGAACGCCAAACTGTTAAAAACAAAAGAAAACGTCCATTTGGCGTTGTGCGACAACATCGATACGCGCACGGCGCTGGATGCGCTGCGCGAATTGGTCGGCGCCGCCAACGTCTACCTGAGAGAACGAAAACCGCCCAATCGCGTGCTCGTGCACGATTTGGGGGCGTACGTGACGAAAATGCTGAACGTGTTTGGGACCAATCAGGGCGCGTCTAAGATTGGTAAGTCCCCGCCCCCCAAGCGTTTGTTTGTCCCTCCGGGCCAATCACAGCCGCTGTTTAGGTTTCAACGATGGCCCCGCCTCCGTGGCCAGCATCGAGGACGTCATCACGCCCTACGTCAGTATTTTAGCGGACTTTCGTGGCACGGTGCGGGCGCAGGCGCGTCACGTCAAAGCTTTTGACATTTTGAGGGAATGCGACCTGATTCGCGACGAAATTCTGCCCAATTACGGTGTACGACTGGAAGACAAAGACGGTACTGTATTTAACCTCAAATTTTTTTCTTTTTTTTCACTTTTTTTTTTTCATTTTTTTCCTTTTTTTAAAAAAAAAATTCACTTTTTTTTTAATTTTTTTTTTACTTGGGTTTTACTTTCTTTTTGTTTTTTCACTTTTTTTTTTCACTTTTTTTTTGTCATTTTTTTTTCACTTTTTTTTTTTAAAAAATTTCACTTTTTTTTTTAATTTTTTTCTTCACTTGTTTTTTACTTTTGTTTTTCTTTTTGTTTTTTCACTTTTTTTTTTCTTTTTTTTGTAATTTTTTTTCACTTTTTCTTAATTTTTTTAAAATATTATTTTTTCATTTTTTTTTAACTTTCTTTTTTCTTTTTGTTTTGTCACTTTTTTTAATTTTTTTTTTATTTTTTTTATTCCCTTTTTTTTAATGTTTTTCACATTTTTTAAATTTCTTTTATCACTTTTTCTTAATTTTTTTAAAATATTTTTTTTACTTTCTTTTTTCTTTTCGTTTTTTCCTGCACTGTCCTATTTAACCTCAAATAACTCGCTCATTTGGTCCACTCTGTATAAACTTTTATACGTCATTGGAAAGCTAATTAAAAGGGCTTTCTAACGATATGGCAACATTGGTTGATCGGTTCCACGGTTTGGCCGCTAGAGGGCGTCAAAGTTGACCAATGTTTTTCTTCAAAATTTTCCTGCACTGTCCTATTTAACCTCAAATAACTCACTTAATAAAAATTATAATTTTTTTTTTTATATTTTTTTTTGTATTTTTTTCTTTTTTTTGTCATTTTTTTTTCACTTTTTTTAAAAAAATTTTCACTTTTTTTTTCACTTGTTTTTTACTTTCTTTTTTCTTTTTGTTTTTTCACTTTTTTTTGAATTATTGGCAACGCTGCTTCAGACGGAAGTAGTGCAGTGAAACTGGTCGACAAGGAGCAGCTGTTGAAAGAGAGAGAGGCAAAGAAACGGGCCGAGGAAGAGAAAGCGTTAGAAAAGGAGAGAAAAAGGGCGGAGTCGGCGCTGAAAGAGGCGCAGACGCGCGTTCCTCCGAGTGAAATGTTCAAAAATGAGACTGAAAAGTATTCCAAATTTGACGAGAAGGTAATTTGATTAATTAAAAATTATAATTTTTTTTTTTTTTTTTCATTTTTTTTAATTTTTTTTTCACTTTTTTTAAAAAAATTTTTCACTTTTTTACTATTTTTTATTTTATTTTCCACTTTTTCTTAATTTTTGGAAAAAAATTTTTTTAAATTTTTTTTTATTTTTTTTTTTTTGTTAATTCCAGGGTTTGCCGACCCACGACGTCGAAGGTAAAGAGTTGAGCAAAGGCCAACTGAAAAAATTACAAAAACTCTACCAAACGCAACAGAAAAAGTACTCCGATTACATGGCGGCCCAAAAATCATGACCATCGAGCTATTAATTATTAAGTATTTATTGTTATTATTACCTCTTCTGTACGGCATTTATATACGTTACACTAATTTTGTTTAAACACCCCGTATTTATATAATATAAATAAATCAAATTATACCCCCTTAAAGTCAGTCCCTCCCCCCTTAAAAGTAAAGAAATTCTGGTTGCGCAGCAGCGCAACTTTTGTTTGTCCTCCAGACGCCATTATCCGTACAATGGCGGCGGAAGGACAATTTTGACTTTTCCGACGCTTTCCCCCCACTGACAGCGGTGACAGTAAACAGCTGTTTTAATGTTGATGTTTGTTTGGGGGGGGGTAAATCAACCCCTAAAATGGCTTTTAGGGCAGTTTTTACAGTACTAGGACTGGAATAATCACCCTTAACGTGTGTGCAACCATTTAAGGGCTGAAAACCCCGTTTAAAACGTACACGAAACGCTCCCAAAAGGGTAAGTACACTTAACCTCAAATAACTCCCTTATTTTGTGGACTTTTGTATAACTTTTATACGTCTATGGATAGCTGAAGAAACAAGCTTTCCATTGAGGTACTAAAAGTGGGTGGTTGATTACCCGGTTCGGCCGCTAGAGGGAGTTAAAGTTGACGTATCACTTTCCCCAACTGTCCAGTGCACTAACTCACTTAACCTCAAATAACTCCTTTATTTGGGACACTTTGTATATAATTTTATACGTCAATGGATAGCTAAAGAAACAAGCTTTCCATTGAGGTACTAAAAGTGGGTGGTTAATTACCCGGTTCGGCCGCTAGAGGGAGTTAAAGTTGACTTGTCACTTTCCCCAACTGTCCAGTGCACTAACTCACTTAACCTCAAATAACTCCCTTATTTGGGACACTTTGTATAACTTTTTATACGTCAATGGATAGCTAAAGAAACAAGCTTTCCATTGAGGTACTAAAAGTGGGTGGTTGATTACCCGGTTTGGCCGCTAGAGGGCGTTAAAGTTAACTTGTCACTTTCCCCAACTGTCCAGTGCACTAACTCACTTAACCTCAAATAACTCCCTTATTTGGGACACTTTGTATAACTTTTTATACGTCAATGGATAGCTAAAGAAACAAGCTTTCCATTGAGGTACTAAAAGTGGGTGGTTGATTACCCGGTTCGGCCGCTAGAGGGCGTTAAAGTTCGAATTCACTTTCAGCCCGATGCGTCACACCATCTACTCCAGGTGGCGTCTCACCCTGGCCACCCTCACCTACAACCACTTCCTGGACACCAGTTACGCGAGCGACGTGCTCCTAACCCCACTTTTCGCCCTCGTCGACCAGTTCACCAAAACGCTGGGCGCCATTCTGGTGGCCATGGTGTGCGCCCTCACCACCTCCGTGGTGCTTCTCGCCCACTGGCTGGGTATTCCCCACTGGTGGGCCAAACACCCAGCCTACTGCGTCTTCCTGGTGGCCGTAGGCCACTGGATTCTACTCAACATCGCGTATAATTACTACAAAGGGTGTACCGTCCCACCAGGGTATCCTCCGGAAGGTGAGCTCATCAGCGAGGCGGTGAGCATATGCAAGAAATGCGTCAAACCGAAACCACCCAGGGCACACCATTGTTCGGTGTGCAATCGTTGCGTACTGAAAATGGACCACCATTGTCCATGGTTGAACAATTGCGTGGGATACCACAACCATCGCTACTTTTACCTGTACATGGTGTGGATGGTGGTGGGGGTGGTGTATCTGATTGGTGCCGGGTGGGAGGTGGCCTATGACGTCATCTACCATCAGGACCCCGAAGGGCACACCATCCAGGTCACCCCCACTGGCCTGGTGGCCCATCCGGATGGTGACGTCACTTTAAAACGGAAATGCGTCATTTACGTGACGCTGTTGACGGTGGGTGTGCTGGTGGCCGTGGGGTGTCTCACCTGGTGGCATGGTGGGATGATTGGGCGGAACGAAACGAGCATCGAGGTGGAGATTAACAAGGCGGAGAGGGCTCGAAATGGGTGGTTTGTTAATCCGTACGATTTGGGGTGGGGGGAGAATTGGAGGCGGTTTCTCGGGGTGGGTAGTGCGAGGGAGGGGTGGGGGCAGGTGGTGTGGCCCCACCCCTACCGTCCCAAAGGGGATGGGCTGATCTGGCCCACCAGACTCAAAGTCACCTAAAATGATCACTCATTTTGGTTGCTTTGAATTCCTTGACCCCAAGTTGGTCTGAAACGAGTAGAAACACACTTTTTTTGGATTTTCCGCCATTTTGGATTGAGATAGCCCCACCTTGATGGTACTCGTTTTCGACTAATTCGGGGTCAGGGAATCCATTTCTGAAGTCACTTTGACAGTAGCTGTCACCCAGTTCGAGAAACTTCCAACAAATCAAGTGGGTGGCGAGTTAGAGCAAAACAAACCCCACCATCGTATTTCCCGTCCTCGATTTAGTAGAAAACGACTATAAACTCGATTTTTTCAAAAAATTCAAAATGGCGTCCAATAACATCATTTTGCATTTTCCGCCATTTTGGATTGAGATAGAGGGGTCGTGTTTGTACTCGTTTTCGACTAATTCGGAGTCGGGGAATCCATTTCTGACGTCAGTTTGACAATAGCTGTCACCCAATTCGAGAAACTTCCAACAAGTCAAGTGGGTGGCGAATTAGAGCAAAACAAACCCCACCATCGTAATCCCCATCCTCGATTTAGTAGAAAACGACTATAAACTCGATTTTTTAAAAAAATTCAAAATGGCGGCTAACAGCATAATTATGCAATTTCCGCCATTTTGAAACGAAATAGCCCAGGCTTGATGGTACTCGTTTTCGACTAATTTGGGGTCAGGGAATCCATTTTTGAAGTCAGTTTGACAGTAGCTGTCACCCAGTTCGAGAAACTTCCAACAAATCAAGTGGGTGGCGAGTTAGAGCAAAACAAACCCCACCATCGTAATCCCCATCCTCGATTTAGTAGAAAACGACTATAAACTCGATTTTTTCAAAAAATTCAAAATGGCGGCTAACAGCATAATTTTGCATTTTCCGCCATTTTGGATTGAGATAGAGGGGTCGTGTTTGTACTCGTTTTCGACTAATTCGGGGTCAGGGAATCCATTTTTGACGTCAGTTTGACAGTAGCTGTCACCCAGTTCGAGAAACTTCCAACAAATCAAGTGGGTGGCGAGTTAGAGCAAAACAAACCCCACCATCGTATTCCCCGTCCTCGATTTAGTAGAAAACGACTATAAACTCGATTTTTTCAAAAAATTCAAAATGGCGTCCAGTAACACCATTTTGCAATTTCCGCCATTTTGAATCGAAATAACCCAGGCTTGATGGTACTCGTTTTCGACTAATTCGGGGTCAGGGAATCCATTTTTCAAGTCACTTTGACAGTAGCTGTCACCCAGTTCGAGAAACTTCTAGCAAATCAAGTGGGTGGCGAATTAGAGAAAAACAAACCCCACCATCGTAATCCCCGTCCTCGATTTAGTAGAAAACGACTATAAACTCGATTTTTTCAAAAAATTCAAAATGGCGGCTAACAGCATAATTATGCAATTTCCGCCATTTTGAAACGAAATAGCCCAGGCTTGATGGTACTCATTTTCGACTAATTCGGGGTCAGGGAATCCATTTTTGACGTCAGTTTGACAGTAGCTGTCACCCAGTTCGAGAAACTTCCAACAAATCAAGTGGGTGGCGAGTTAGAGCAAAACAAACCCCACCATCGTAATCCCCGTCCTCGATTTAGTAGAAAACGACTACAAACTCGATTTTTTCAAAAAATTCAAAATGGCGTCCAATAACACCATTTTGCAATTTCCGCCATTTTGAATTGAGATAAAGGGGTCGTGTTTGTACTCGTTTTCGACTAATTCGGGGTCAGGGAATCCATTTCTAAAGTCAGTTTGACAATAGCTGTCACCCAGTTCGAGAAACTTTCAACAAATCAAGTGGGTGGCGAGTTAGAGCAAAACAAACCCCACCATCGTAATCCCCGTCCTCGATTTAGTAGAAAACGACTATAAACTCGATTTTTTCAAAAAATTCAAAATGGCGGCTAACAGCATAATTATGCAATTTCCGCCATTTTGAAACGAAATAGCCCAGGCTTGATGGTACTCATTTTCGACTAATTCGGGGTCAGGGAATCCATTTTTGACGTCAGTTTGACAGTAGCTGTCACCCAGTTCGAGAAACTTCCAACAAATCAAGTGGGTGGCGAGTTAGAGCAAAACAAACCCCACCATCGTAATCCCCATCCTCGATTTAGTAGAAAACGACTATAAACTCGATTTTTTCAAAAAATTCAAAATGGCGTCCAGTAACACCATTTTGCATTTTCCGCCATTTTGGATTGAGATAGACCAGTCTTGATGGTACTCGTTTTCGACTAATTCGGGGTCAGGGAATCCATTTCTGAAGTCAGTTTGACAGTAGCTGTCACCCAGTTCGAGCAACCTCCCTACCAGCCTGTATGTAACTAATTTAGTTTAGTTTAAATTGTATTACTAAGAGAGTGAATAAAATATGTTTTTTTTTTGGGTTTTTCAATTTTTTTGCAACAAAAGGAACGGTCACGTGACGTTGGGATTCGGGTCGGAAGAAAGAAAAACCAACGTTGCCAAACTGTTGCTGATCGATGAGTTTTCCAGATGCAAATACAAAAATACTCTTAAGGGGCGAAATACTTAAATTACTTAAAAAAAAAAATTACTGGCTGTAGGGATGGCAACAATGTATCGATAAATCAAAAAATATCGATATCGACAAATTTGCGAATTATCGATAATTCGCCCCATCCCTACGATAAAGAACTGATTTTATACTCGCCGCGCGTCGCTCTGTCAACTGTCATTTCCGGATGTTTTTTCTTTTGGTGTTTCTGCATCGTGGTGCGGTCGTGGTAGGCGTTGCCGCACACGGCGCACTGAAACGGTTTCTCGCCTGTCAAATGTCAAAAAAACAAAACAATTGAAAAACACCAACAGCTCCGTCTACCGGCCAAAAAAACGAACCTGTGTGGGTGCGCATGTGTATTTCCATCACGTGCTGAAACGGAAACGATTTCTCGCATATTTTGCATTTGAACGGCATTTTGCCGGTGTGCTGAAACTGGTGCACTTTGAGGTGGGCGGTCTGTTTGAACGATTTGCCGCAAATGTCGCACGAAAACGGTCGTTCGCCCGTGTGGATGCGATAGTGGACCTTGAGCTGGGTTTGGGTGCGGGCCGTTTTACCGCACACGTCGCACCTACGACAATTTTCGCTGTAACTCGGTCAGAATAAGAGATATCACAAAACTGACTTCACCAGCGTGTTTTCCGGAAAAAATTAGCATAGAATGAATTTGAGATGACGTTTCTAGCGTTAGAAATAACGAAGTTGGGTTTCCGGGTCGAAACGTCGCGAATTTGGTAACTTTGTTATTTTTTAAGATAATGATATGGAGTTTGTACTCGTTTTCGACTAATTTGGGGTCGCTGATTTCAAATCCGCACACAAAATTCACCTACTTCCTTCTCTTGTATAATTTTTTACGATTTCAGACTTAAAATATGGAAATTTTAGCTGTAACTCAGTTAGTTTAGAAGATATCACAAAACTGACTTTACTAGTGTATTTTCTGGTAAAAATTAGCATAGAATGAATTTGAGATGACGTTTCTAGCTTTAGAAATAACGAAGTTGGGTTTCCGGGCTCAGCTGCTCGCGCAGCTGGTAACTTTCTTAATTTTTCACTTAGACCCCCGAAGTTGCACCTCGTTTTCGACTAATTTGGGGTCGCTGATTCCGAATCCGCACACAAAAATCACCTACTTCCTTCTTTTGTCTCATTTTTTACGATTTTTTACTTAAAATATGGCAGTTTTGGCTGTAACTCAGTTAGTTTAGGTGATATCAAAAAACTGACTATACTAGTGTGTTTCTTGGTAAAAATTAGCATAGAATGAATTTGAGATGACGTTTCTAGCTTTAGAAATAACGAAGTTGGGTTTCCGGGCTCAGCTGCTCGCGCAGCTGATAACTTTCTTAGTTGTTCACTTAGACCCCCGAAGTTGCACCTCGTTTTCGACTAATTTGGGGTCGCTGATTCCAAATCTGCACACAAAAATCACCTACTTCCTTCTCTTGTCAAATTTTTTACGATTTTTTACTTAAAATATGGCAATTTTGGCTGTAACTCAGTTAGTTTAGGAGATATCAAAAAACTGACTTTACTAGTGTATTTTCTGGTAAAAATTAGCATAGAATGAATTTGAGATGACGTTTCTAGCTTTAGAAATAACGAAGTTGGGTTTCCGGGCCCAGCTGCTCGCGCAGCTGGTAACTTTCTTAGTTTTTCACTTAGACCCCCGAAGTTGCACCTCGTTTTCGACTAATTTGGGGTCGCTGATTCCGAATCCGCACACCAAAGTCACCTACTTCCTTCTTTTGTCTCATTTTTTACTTAAAATATGGCAATTTTGGCTGTAATTCAGTTAGTTTAGGTGATATCAAAAAACCGACTTTACCAGTGTATTTTCTGGTAAAAATTAGCATAGAATGAATTTGAGATGACGTTTCTAGCTTTAGAAATAACGAAGTTGGGTTTCCGGGCTCAGCTGCTCGCGCAGCTGGTAACTTTCTTAATTTTTCACTTAGACCCCCGAAGTTGCACCTCGTTTTCGACTAATTTGGGGTCGCTGATTCCGAATCCGCACACCAAATTCACCTACTTCCTTCTCTTGTCTGATTTTTTACGATTGCAGACTTAAAATATAGCAATTTTGGCCGTAACTCAGTTAGTTTAGGTGATATCAAAAAACCGACTTTACCAGTGTATTTTCTGGTAAAAATTAGCATAGAATGAATTTGAGACGACGTTTCTAGCTTTAGAAATAACGAAGTTGGGTTTCCGGGCTCAGCTGCTCGCGCAGCTGATAACTTTCTTAGTTTTTCACTTAGACCCCCGAAGTTGCACCTCGTTTTCGACTAATTTGGGGTCGCTGATTCCGAATCTGCACACCAAATTCACCTACACCCTTCTCTTGTCTCATTTTTACTTAAAATCAGGCAATTTTGGCCGTAACTCAGTTAGTTTAGGTGATATCAAAAAACTGACTTTACTAGTGTATTTTCTGGTAAAAATTAGCATAGAATGAATTTGAGATGACGTTTCTAGCGTTAGAAATAAAGAAGTTGGGTTTCCGGGTCGAAACGTCGCATTGTTGGTAACTCTGTTATTTTTTAAGATAACCATATGAAGTTTGTACTCGTTTTCGACTAATTTGGGGTCGCTGATTCCGAATCCGCACACAAATTTCACCTACTTCCTTCTCTTGTCAAATTTTTTACTTACAATATAGGAATTTTTGCTGTAACTCAGTTAGTTTTGGAGATATCAAAAAACTGACTTTACTAGCGTATTTTCTGGTAAAAATTAGCATAGAATGAATTTGAGATGACGTTTCTAGCTTTAGAAATAAAGAAGTTGGGTTTCCGGGCCGAGCAGCTCGCGCAGCTGATAACTTTCTTAGTTGTTCACTTAGACCCCCGAAGTTGCACCTCGTTTTCGACTAATTTGGGGTCGCTGATTCCGAATCCGCACACAAAAATCACCTACTTCCTTCTCTTGTCTAATTTTTTACGATTTTTTACTTAAAATATGGCAATTTTGGCTGTAACTCAGTTAGTTTAGGTGATATCAAAAAACTGACTTTACTAGCGTATTTTCTGGTAAAAATTAGCATAGAATGAATTTGAGATGACGTTTCTAGCGTTAGAAATAAAGAAGTTGGGTTTCCGGGTCGAAACGTCGCATAGTTGGTAACTCTGTTATTTTTTAAGATAACCATATGAAGTTTGTACTCGTTTTCGACTAATTTGGGGTCGCTGATTTCAAATCCGCACACAAAATTCACCTACTTCCTTCTCTTGTATAATTTTTTACGATTTTTTACTTAAAATATGGCAATTTTGGCTGTAACTCAGTTAGTTTAGGAGATATCACAAAACCGACTTTACTAGTGTATTTTCTGGTAAAAATTAGCATAGAATGAATTTGAGATGACGTTTCTAGCTTTAGAAATAACGAAGTTGGGTTTCCGGGCTCAGCTGCTCGCGCAGCTGATAACTTTCTTAGTTTTTCACTTAGACCCCCGAAGTTGCACCTCGTTTTCGACTAATTTGGAGTCGCTGATTCCAAATCCGCACACAAAAATCACCTACTTCCTTCTCTTGTCAAATTTTTTACGATTTTTTACTTAAAATATGGCAATTTTGGCTGTAACTCAGTTAGTTTAGGAGATATCAAAAAACTGACTTTACTAGCGTATTTTCTGGTAAAAATTAGCATAGAATGAATTTGAGATGACGTTTCTAGCTTTAAAAATAAAGAAGTTGGGTTTCCGGGTCGAAACGTCGCGAATCTGGTAACTTCGTCATTTTTTAAGCTAACCACACGGAGTTTGTACTCGTTTTCGACTAATTCAGGGTCAAGGAATCGATTTCCGAGGTCAAAACGTCAAAATTTTGACTTTGTACGGGTGATACCTGAATCGAGCCATCGCCATGTCCTCGTGCTTTCTGTGGTGGGTTTTCAGTTCGCTCTCGAACGGAAACCGTTTGCCGCACACGTCGCACGTGTGCTTGTTGTGTCTCTGCTCCATGTGCACCTCCAACTGATCCTGGAAGCGGGAAACGAACGCGCGTTGAATTTAAGCGCGTTTCGGCGGATCCTCTCACTCACCTTGTTGTCGCACATAAACGAGCAAATTTTGCATTTGAACTCTTTGAATTCGGGATGTCGACGAATGTGTCGGCCGTAACCGTAGCGGGTCGAGAAAATTTCGCCGCAAAATTCGCACTGCAACTTGACCGGTTTCGGCGCCTGCAAATTACGCCATTTTGAATCGAAATAACCCGGGCTTGATGGTACTCGTTTTCGACTAATTCGGGGTCGGGGAATCCATTTCTGAAGTCAGTTTGACAGTATCTGTCACCCAGTTCGAGAAACTTAATATTTCGTGAAAATTCAGGTTTACAAAAAAGTTACGTAAAAACAAACGTCACCATCGTATTCCCCGTCCTCGATTTAGTAGAAAACGAGTACCATATCGGTTTTTTACAAAAAAATCAAAATGGCGGCTAATAGCACAATTTTGCAATTTCCGCCATTTTGAAACGAAATAGCCCAGGCTTGATGGTACTCGTTTTCGACTAATTCGGGGTCGGGGAATCCATTTCTGAAGTCAGTTTGACAGTATCTGTCACCCAGTTCGAGAAACTTAATATTTCGTGAAAATTCAGGTTTACAAAAAAGTTACGTAAAAACAAACGTCACCATCGTATTCCCCGTCCTCGATTTAGTAGAAAACGAGTACCATATCGGTTTTTTACACAAAAATCAAAATGGCGGCTAATAGCACAATTTTGCAATTTCCGCCATTTTGAAACGAAATAGCCCAGGCTTGATGGTACTCGTTTTCGACTAATTCGGGGTCAGGGAATCCATTTCTGAAGTCAGTTTGACAGTATCTGTCACCCAGTTCGAGAAACTTAATATTTCGTGAAAATTCAGGTTTACAAAAAAGTTACGTAAAAACAAACGTCACCATCGTATTCCCCGTCCTCGATTTAGTAGAAAACGAGTACCATATCGGTTTTTTACAAAAAAATCAAAATGGCGGCTAATAGCACAATTTTGCAATTTCCGCCATTTTGAAACGAAATAGCCCAGGCTTGATGGTACTCGTTTTCGACTAATTTGGGGTCGGGGAATCCATTTCTGAAGTCAGTTTGACAGTATCTGTCACCCAGTTCGAGAAACTTAATATTTCGTGAAAATTCAGGTTTACAAAAAAGTTACGTGAAAACAAACGTCACCATCGTATTCCCCGTCCTCGATTTAGTAGAAAACGAGTACCATCTCGGTTTTTTACAAAAAAATCAAAATGGCGACCGATGGTGCCATTTTGCAATTTCCGCCATTTTGAAACGAAACAGCCCAGGCTTGATGGTACTCGTTTTCGACTAATTCGGGGTCAGGGAATCCATACCAGCTGTCAAAATAACGTTTTGACAGTCCCGGCGACGAATTCCGTCAAAAATACGTACCGGTTTCGGTAAAGGATTCCCATCCTCGTCCACGTGGGTGTGCATCACCCTGATGTGACGTTGCAACATAAACTTGGTCGTGTACGCTGAAATGTTGACAGTGACAGCTGTCACTTTTGTTTTTTTTTTTGACAGATGACTTACCGTTTCCGCAGGAGGAGCACAGAAACCGTTTGCCAAAGTGCATTTTGAAATGTCGCACCAAACTCGTTTTGTACGTGAACGTTTTGCCGCACTTGTTGCACGAGTAGTTCTTCTCCTTCAGATGGCTGAGCATGTGTTTGTTCTGTCAAAAATGTCAAAAAAAAAGTACGATTGATGGTACTCGTTTTCGACTAATTTGGGGTCGGGGAATCCATTTCCAAAGTCAGTTTGACAGTATCTGTCACCCAGCTCGAGAAACTTAATATTTTTAAAAAATTTAGGTTTACAAAAAAGTTACGAAAAAACAAATATCACCATTGAATTCCCCGTCCTCGATTTAGTAGAAAACGAGCCTAAAATCGATTTTTTCAGAAAACTTCAAAATAGTGACTTGTGACGCCATTTGCAATTTCCGCCATTTTGAAAAGAGATAGACCAGGCTTCATGGTACTCGTTTTCGACTAATTCGGGGTCAGGGAATCCATTTCTGAAGTCGGTTTGATCGTATCTGTCACCCAGTTGGAGAAACTTAATATTTTATAAAAATTTAGGTTTACAAAAAAGTTACGAAAAAACAAATATCACCATTGAATTCCCCGTGTTTGATTTAGTAGAAAACGAGCCTAAAATTGACTTTTTCAGAAAACTTCAAAATAGTGACTTGTGACGCCATTTGCAATTTCCGCCATTTTGAAAAGAGATAGACCAGGCTTCATGGTACTCGTTTTCGACTAATTTGGGGTCAGGGAATCCATTTCCGAAGTCATTTTGATCGTATCTATCACCCAGTTCGAGAAACTTAATATTTTTTAAAAATTTAGGTTTACAAAAAAGTTACGAAAAAACAAATATCACCATTGAATTCCCCGTGTTCGATTTAGTAGAAAACGAGCCTAAAATCGATTTTTTTTAGAAAACTTCAAAATAGTGACTTGTGACGCCATTTGCAATTTCCGCCATTTTGAAAAGAGATAGACCAGGCTTCATGGTACTCGTTTTCGACTAATTCGGGGTCAGGGAATCCATTTCCGAAGTCATTTTGATCGTATCTAGCACCCAGTTCGAGAAACTTAAAATTTGAGTTTTCCGCTCACCTTTTTGTAGTTGCGACTAAACTTTTTGCCGCACACCTTGCAGCTCAACGATTTGTCGTGGTCGTATTTCGCGTTGTGCTCGCTCAGTTCCGCGTCGGTCGCAAAGTACAAGCGACAGGGCCGGCACACGTGACTTTTCTGCGAGTGCAACGCCAAATGGAAGAGCGGCACCGGTTTGGTGAAGGCGCGCAAGCACACGATGCACGCAAGCGCGTCGACGTGCTCGCGCTGATGGTGATCGATCACGCGATCGATCTCGCCCAACGTCACGTGACACAGCTGACAGCTGAACGCGCCGTCGTACTGCGTCGCTCTGAGCACCGTTTGTGACAGCTGACAGTTGGTGTAGCTGGTCGCGCTCTCCTTACCTTAAAAAAAATCAACGGATTTTGCAATTTCCGTCATTTTGGCTCGAGATAAAGGGGTCTTGATGGTACTCGTTTTCGACTAATTCGGGGTCGGGGAATCCATTTCTGAAGTCAGTTTGCCAGTATCTGTCACCCAGTTCGAGAAACTTAATATTTTATGAAAATTTAGGTTTACAAAAAACTTACGTAAAAACAAACGTCACCATCGTATTCCCCGTCCTCGATTTAGTAGAAAACGACTATAAACTCGATTTTTTCAAAAAAAATCAAAATGGCGTCTTGTGACACCATTTTGTAATTTCCGCCATTTTGAAACGAAATAGCCCAGGCTTCATGGTACTCGTTTTCGACTAATTCCGGGTCAGGGAATCCATTTTTCAAGTCAGTTTGACAGTAGCTGTCACCCAGTTCGAGAAACTTCCAACAAATCAAGTGGGTGGTGAGTTAGAGCAAAACAAACTCCACCATCGTATTCCCCGTCCTCGATTTAGTAGAAAATGACTACAAATTCGATTTTTTCAAAAAAATCAAAATGGCGGCCAACAGCGTAATTTTGCAATTTCCGCCATTTTGAAACAAAATAGCCCAGGCTTGATGGTACTCGTTTTCGACTAATTCGGGGTCAGGGAATCCATTTCTGCAGTCACTTTGTCCGTATCTAGCACCCAGTTCGAGAAACTTAATATTTTACAAAAATTTAGGTTTACAAAAAAGTTACGTAAAAACAAACGTCACCATCGTATTCCCCGTCCTCGATTTAGTAGAAAACGACTATAAACTCGATTTTTTCAAAAAAAATCAAAATGGCGTCTTGTGACACCATTTTGTAAATTCCGCCATTTTGAAACGAAATAGCCCAGGCTTCATGGTACTCGTTTTCGACTAATTCGGGGTCAGGGAATCCATTTCTGAAGTCAGTTTGACAGTAGCTGTCACCCAGTTCGAGAAACTTCCATCAAATCAAGTGGGTGGCGAGTTAGAGCAAAACAAACCCCACCATCGTATTCCCCGTCCTCGATTTAGTAGAAAACGACTACAAACTCGATTTTTTCAAAAAAATCAAAATGGCGGCCAATAGCACAATTTTGCAATTTCCGCCATTTTGAAACGACATAGCCCAGGCTTGATGGTACTCGTTTTCGACTAATTCGGGGTCAGGGAATCCATTTCTGAAGTCAAATTGACAGTATCTGTCACCCAGTTCGAGAAACTTCCAACAAATCAAGTGGGTGGTGAGTTAGAGCAAAACAAACCCCACCATCGTAATCCCCGTCCTCGATTTAGTAGAAAACGACTATAAACTCGATTTTTTCAAAAAAATCAAAATGGCGGCCTCTAGCACAATTTTGCAATTTCCGCCATTTTGAAACGAAATAGCCCCTACTTGATGGTACTCGTTTTCGACTAATTCGGGGTCAGGGAATCCATTTCCGCAGTCAGTTTGTCCGTATCTAGCACCCAGTTCGAGAAACTCGACTTTCCTACAAATTTACTTACCCGATTTCCCTTCAGCGTCCTGCATTTTGATGTCAACCTTAAAGCACTCAATCAGGTGCGTTTCGAGGGACTTTTCGTCCCGAAAGTATTTCCGGCACGGCACGCACTTGACGCTGTCTTTGGCGTGCAATCCCATGTGATAGAGCAGATTGTCCCGTTTCTTGTACAATTTCGGTTTGTCGCAGAAAATGCACTCGTCGACCGCGAGATGGGGCGCGTGTCGATCGTCGTAGTGATCGATCGACGCGTTGATATCGACCAATCGCTGATCGCACAATCGACAGATCAATTCCTTGTGCTGGTTATCGATCGCGTCCGTATCGTCGATACGATCGATCGATTGTTGCTGTTTGCGCGGCCTGCCCCGTTTTTTTAACGGTTTCCTAGTCGACTGACCTTGAAACAGTAAAAGAACAATCGATAGTTGTGACGTAAGTCCAGCCCTACTAAACCGCCATCTTAAATTTGACCCCTCAAATGTCAAAATTGACAAATGCACAAAAACTGTCAAATGTAAAAAAATTGTGACAGTGAACAGTCTGACAGTTGGTAATTCAGTTATTTTGACAGCTACAGGGTGATAGACAGCCATGACATTTGACAAGCACCAAAAATTAGATTGAGGTTACTTACGAGTAGGTTTCTGCAATTCCACCTCGAAATCATCCTCGGAACTGTCCGGTTTGGGGGATTCCGGTTCGTTTTTCCCCAAATCCTCCTTGGAGGGCTCCCAATCCGAATCGTCGGCCTCGTTTTCCTCAAAAACGTCATCCGAATCGCTTGCACACTTCCGTATGGGCGATTGCTGGTCCCTGGGGGTGGTTTCCTTGCATTCGAGGGGGTTTCCAAGCAATATACTGTCGAGGAAGCGATTGGAACGGGAACAACGGTCAAAAAAGGCATAACTCTGGCAAAACAGTCGTATACACGACTTGCACACGCACTGGGGCTTTGCATCCTCGGGACTAATCTACCGGAAAGCCCCAAACGGTTAGGTTAAGTATGTGGAGGTTCCTGGGACTTACCTGGATGTTGCAATACTTGGAAAAAATCTGCACTAAATCGATTGGATCGGATTTCAGGTCGTTTTCCACCAAAACAGCGTAGATGGACTGGAGATCTTCGGTTGGGGCGAGACAAACGCGACAAATGCGCACGAAATCCTGCACCGTAATTTTGGGGGCGGCATTTTGCATTTTGCCCCCCTGGAATCGGTTAGAATGGTTGGAAAACGTCCACAATAAACAAATTTGTAGTGTAAATGTTGTTAAATAAAAATAAAAACGTAAACAAAACTAGCGTCACTGTCAACTGTCACCTTTCCATCTGTCACTTGTCATTTTGGAATTGACTGACTGACAGATAAACGACAAGTGACAGTTACTTGACTTTAGGTTAGGTTAAATGTTTTCAATTTTAAATAAATAAATACTCAAATTAAGCATTCAGTTTTGGTGTTTTGTTTTTAATTAATTTGCGAAAGTGCCATAGAAGCCATCCTGTACTGCCAGAAGCCTCTGAAAGGTTTTTAGCTTCCCAAGGCACTTCTAGAAGTGCCAGAGGGGTCATTTTTAGGTGCCAGAAGCCTCCGAGACCTTCTTTAAGCTTGTCAAGACAGTTTTTAATGTGCCAGAGGCCTCTAGAAGCCATTTTGTACTGCCAGAAGCTTCTGAAACCTTCTTGAGCTTAGTAAAACTGTTTTTAATGTGCCAGAAGCCTCCAGAAGCTATTTTGAATTGGCAGAAGCCTCTGAAACCTTTTTCAGTTTTCCAAGACTGTTTTTAGTGTGCCAGAGGCCTCTGGCAGCCATTTTTAGTTGCCAGAAGCCTCTGAAACCTTTTTTAGCTTTCCAAGGCACTTCTAGAAGTGCCAGAGGCCTCTAGAAGCCATTTTTAGTTGCCAGAAGCTTCTGAAACCTTCTTAAGCTTGCTAAGACTGTTTTTAACGTGCCAGAGGCCTCTGGCAGCCATTTTGTACTGCCAGAAGCTTCTGAAACCTTCTTGAGCTTAGTAAAACTGTTTTTAATGTGCCAGAAGCCTCCAGAAGCTATTTTGAATTGGCAGAAGCCTCTGAAATCTTTTTCAGTTTTCCAAGACTGTTTTTAGTGTGCCAGAGGCCTCTGGCAGCCATTTTTAGTTGCCAGAAGCCTCTGAAACCTTTTTTAGCTTTCCAAGGCACTTCTAGAAGTGCCAGAGGCCTCTAGAAGCCATTTTTAGTTGCCAGAAGCTTCTGAAACCTTCTTAAGCTTGCTAAGACTGTTTTTAACGTGCCAGAGGCCTCTGGCAGCCATTTTTAGTTGCCAGAAGCCTCTGAAACCTTTTTTAGCTTTCCAAGGCACTTCTAGAAGTGCCAGAGGCCTCTAGAAGCCATTTTTAGTTGCCAGAAGCCTCTGAAACCTTCGTAAGTTTGTCAAGACTGTTTTTAATGTGCCAGATGCCTCTGGCAGCCATTTTTAGTTGCCAGAAGCCTCTGAAACCTTCTTTAAGCTTGTTAAGACTGTTTTTAATGTGCCAGAGGCCTCTGGCAGCCATATTTAGTTTGCCAGAAGCCTCTGAAACCTTCTTAAGCTTGCTAAGACTGTTTTTAATGTGCCAGAGGCCTCTGGCAGCCATTTTTAGTTGCCAGAAGCCTCTGAAACCTTCTTTAAGCTTGCTAAGACTGTTTTTAATGTGCCAGAGGCCTCTGGCAGCCATTTTTAGTTGCCAGAAGCCTCTGAAACCTTCTTAAGCTCCTCAAGACTGTTTTTAATGTGCCAGATGCCTCTGGCAGCCATATTTAGTTGCCAGAAGCCTCTGAAACCTTCTTTAAGCTTGCTAAGACTGTTTTTAATGTGCCAGAGGCCTCTGGCAGCCATTTTTAGTTGCCAGAAGCCTCTGAAACCTTCTTTAAGCTTGCTAAGACTGTTTTTAATGTGCCAGAGGCCTCTGGCAGCCATTTGTATCAGCTGACCTATAGAACCAATCAAGTTGGTTAGGAAAAAACGCACCGAATTCCGATTGGTTCTAATTCAAACTGATCCGCTCCGATCACGTGCCACGAATCGAATCTCAACTGTCAAGCAATTGACAGATGACAGTAATGACAGTGACGCGTTGTTGTTTTGACAGCCCAAGTTTCCCTAGTGTTTGTTTTTTTTTTTACTAAAATTCCCAAAAATTGAGTACTTTTTAGGCCAAAATCTAAAATACAATTGTCTGGGAGAAGAATGGACGATTTACCGGTAATATTGGTGGTTAGTTCCAGCCACACCAAACCCAAATCAATAATTCGACTGCTAACCAAAGAAAACCCCCCAGAAGAAGGACATTTGGTACAACAAACCTGGAAAATAGGTTTTCCATTATGCCAAAGCTGGTTTACACCCTGTTTTTACATGTTTTCACTATTTTAGATACGAAATACTACACGGCTGTGGTAAACTTTGTGGGTCTGGACCAACTGCACGAGGAACAAATCAACGACCAACATGTCGAAGCCCTGCTAATACACATGGACGCAAACAAACCGACTGGATTGGATGATTTAAAGCAATGGGAACATTTACAAGCGAAAACGAAACCAGAAGTAGGTACAATTTAGACACTTTCTAAGTTTAGACTGTGATTTTATGCATCTGGTCGGTGCACATTCTTAGCTAAAGTCCCCCAAAAAATTGTTGATCTTAAGTAAGGGTGGCTTTGGTTTTCACCCTCCCAGGAGGCTTTGTTGACGTCACAATGACGTAATTTGACAGTCCTGTTACAGTTTTGGCAAATTGGGTCATTGTGACGTCAGCAACGTTTTGCTCACAGTAGTTGCAAACCTGTACATTTTTTGACAATTAATTCAAAATGGCGTCCCTGGACTGTCATTTTCTAAAACTACCGGAAATTTTCCTTTAAAATGAGGTGCAACTTGTTTTTTTTTTGACAGAAAAATCAAAATGGCGGTCCCGGACGCCATTTTGACTGTCATTTTCTGAAACTACCGGAAATTTTCCTTAAAATGAGGTGCAACTTCTTTTTTTTGACAGAAAAATCAAAATGGCGTCCAGGGACGCCATTTTGTTTGGTTGTTATGAATCTACGTGAAATTTCCTTTAAAATGAGGTGCAAGTCAATATTTTGACAGAAAATTCAAAATGGCGGTCCCGGACGCCATTTTCGACTTTTACAAGTTACTGGCGAGTGAGTTTTGACAGTTAGGACAGCTGTCACGTGACGCAAGCAATGTATTCAAATAAATACTTTCCGTACGTTTCCGAATGCTCCAGAAAGTGGTTAACGTTTCCAGGATGCTTTAGAAATGTTCCACAACGTTCTAGAACCTTCCAAATGCTTCTACAACGTTCTAGAAGCTTCCAAATGATTGTAGAAAGTTGTTAACACTTCCAGAAGCTTTTGAAAGCTTCTAGAATGATGCAGAAGATTCTACAGTGTTCTGAAAGGGTCTAAAAGCTTCTGGAACGTTAGAGAAGGTCAGGACAAAGTTCTTAAACTTTCAGAAGGTTTTGGAAGCGTCTGGAATGTCCCAGATTGTAATGGAACGTTCTAGAAGCTTCGAAATGGTTCTACAACGTTCTAGAACTGTCCAAATCCTTTTACGACGTTCAAGAAGCTTCAAAATGCTTCTAGACAGTTCCAGAAGCTTTAGAAAGGTTCCGCAACGTTCTAGAACAGTCCAAACGCTTCTACGACTTTCTAGAAGTTTCCAAATGCTTCTAGACACTTCTAGAATCTTTAGAAACGTTCCACAACGTTCTGGAACAGTCCAAATCTTTCTACGACGTTCTAGAAGCTTCAAAATGCTTCTAGACAGTTCTAGAGTCTTTAGAAACGTTCTGGAACAGTCCAAATGCTTCTAGGACGTTCTAGAAGCTTCAAAATGCTTCTAGACAGTTCCAGAAGCTTTAGAAAGGTTCCGCAACGTTCTAGAACAGTCCAAACGCTTCTACGACTTTCTAGAAGCTTCCAAATGCTTCTAGACACTTCTAGAATCTTTAGGAACGTTCCACAACGTTCTGGAACAGTCCAAATCTTTCTACGACGTTCTAGAAGCTTCAAAATGCTTCTAGACAGTTCCAGAAGCTTTAGAAAGGTTCTATAACGTTCTAGAACAGTCCAAACGCTTCTACGACGTTCTAGAAGCTTCCAAATGCTTCTAGACACTTCTAGAATCTTTAGAAACGTTCCACAACGTTCTGGAACAGTCCAAATCCTTCTACGACGTTCTAGAAGCTTCAGAATACTTCTAGACAGTTCCAGAAGCTTTAGAAAGGTTCTGTAACGTTCTAGAACAGTCCAAATGCTTCTACGACTTTCTAGAAGCTTCCAAATGCGTCTAGACAGTTGTAGAGTCTTTAGAAACGTTCTGGAACAGTCCAAATGCTTCTAGACAGTTCCAGAAGCTTTGGAAGGAAAAGTTCCGCAACGTTCTAGAACAGTCCAAATGCTTCTACGACGTTCTAGAAGCTTCAAAATGCTGCAACAACGTTCTAGAACAGTCCAAATGCTTCTACAACGTTCCAGAAGCTTCAAAATGCTTCTACGACGTTCTAGAAGCTTCAAAATGCTGCAACAACGTTCTAAAACCTTCCAAATGCTTCTACAACGTTCTAGAAGCTTTCAAATGCTTCTAGACAGTTCTAGAGGCTTTAGAAACGTTCTGGAACAGTCCAAATGCTTCTAGACAGTTCCAGAAGCTTTGGAAAAGTTCCGCAACGTTCTAGAACAGTCCAAATGCTTCTACGACGTTCTAGAAGTTTCAAAATGCTTCTACGACGTTCTAGAAGCTTCAAAATGCTTCTACGACGTTCTAGAAGCTTCCAAATGATTGTACAAAGTTGTTAACACTTCCAGAACATTCTAGAAGCATTAGAAAGGTTCCACAACGTTCTAAAACCTTCCAAATGCTTCTAGACAGTTCTAGAGTCTTTAGAAACGTTCTGGAACAGTCCAAATGCTTCTACGACGTTCCAGAAGCTTCAAAATGCTTCTACGACGTTCTAGAAGCTTCCAAATGCTTCTACAACATTCTAGAACATTCCAAATGCTTCTAGAAGCTTCAAAACTTTATTTTTTTAGGTTAAGTTGTTGCTGGCGAATTACTGCAACGACGAAACGAAAATAACGAGAAACGAGGCTCTAATTTGGTGTTCGAGTCGGGGATTCGAACTCGTCGAATTGTACCCGTCGGACTGTCGCGATGGTGCCCCTCTAGATCTCGATGATCGACAGATTATTCCCGAGAAACGAGGTTCGAGCCGCGTTTTGGAGGCTTTACAAGTATAATTTGTGTCCACCCTGTATATTTGGGGAAAAAATTGAATTTACGTTGAATTTACAGGCGCACGCGTGGTCCAATTTGGTGCGCAAGAAAGTATCGGCTGTCGGCGAGAAATCGCTCAAAAATGATATACAGGGTGAGTCAATAATTAATAAATTAAAAAAAAAATAAAAAAATTAAAATTAATTAAATAAAATAAATAAAATTCAAATTAATTAAATAAAAAAAAATTAAAATTAATTAAATAAAAAAAATTAAAATTAATTAAACAAAAAAAAAATAAAATTAATTAAATAAAAAAATAAAATTAAAATTAACTAAATAAAAAAAAAATTAAATTAATTAAATAAAAAAAAATTAAAATTAATTAAACAAAAAAAAATAAAATTAATTAAATAAAAAATTAAAATTAACTAAATAAAAAAAAATTTAAATTAATTAAACAAAAAAAAAATAAAATTAATTAAATAAAAAAAAAAAAAAAATTAACTAAATAATCATCAATTAAAATTTATTTTAGATTTTTTTTTTTTCGGATAATTTTTGTATTTTAGAGGATTTTTAGAGGAAAAAAAAATTAAATATTATATTACGTCATTAATTAAAATTAATTTTTAATTATTTTTTTTTCCTCTAGAAATCCTCTAAAATACCAAAATTATCCAAAAAAAAAAATTTAAATTAATTATTATTATATTACGTCATTAATTAAAATTTATTTTTAATTTTTTTTTTTTTTTAATTAATATTTTTTTTTTTTTTTTTTTTGATAATTTTTGTATTTTTTAGAGGATTTTCTTGGAGACGACGATTTTAGCGAACTGTTCAGCCAATTGCACACCATGAAAGATGGTTTGCAAGGTTTACCGATGGCGCAGCGGCAACACTGCGCCCAGCAAATGGTGACGGCGTTCTGGCACGCCATTGGTGGGGATGACGACGAATTATTGGACGTTTGACTGGTTTTTTTTTTTTTTTTTTTTTTTTTTTAATTTAAATATTAAATAAAACACAGTTTTACCAAGCCTTTAGGGTAAAATTACATATTTTTTTACATTCGTTGTTTTGACCCTGAATTACTCCGTTATTTGACAAGTTAGGGCAAAATGTCATGGAAAAGAAAAGATAGAGCAGATTTCGAGCTTTCCAAAAATGTCCCCCCACGAGTTGATTGGTCATACCGTTTGGCCGCTAGAGGGCGTCAAAGTTCCTTCACCCAAAAATGACGTAATTTTTGACACTCGTTGTTTTGACCCTAAATTACTCCCTTATTTGACAAGTGACGGCAAAATATCATAGAATACAAAAAATAGAGCAGATTTCAAACTTTCCAAAAATATCCCCCCACGAGTTGATTAATCACACCGTTTGGCCGCTAGAGGGCGTCAAAGTTCCTTCACCATAAAATCACATATTTTTTGACACACGTCGCTTTAACCCTAATTTACTCCCTTATTTGACAAGTGACGGCAAAATGTCATAGAATACAAAAGATTGAGCAAATTCCGAGCTTTCTAAAAATGTCGCCCCATGAGTTGATTGGTCGTACCGTTTGGCCGCTAGAGGGCGTCAAAGTTCCTTCACCATAAAATCGAGTATTTTTTGACACTCGTTGCTTTGACTCTAAATTACTCCCTTATTTGACAACTGACGTCAAAATGTCATTGAAAACAAAAGATAGAGCAGATTTCAGGCTTTCCAAAAATGTCCCCCCCCGAGTTGATTGGTCATACCGTTTGGCCGCTAGAGGGCGTCAAAATTCCTTCACCATAAAATCAGAAATTTTTTGACATTCGCTACTTTGAGACCCACTTGGAGTGGAAAAATGACAGTTTTAAGCACATTTTTGGAATCGTCACTAAATTTCCTATCAAACAACATAAACATTTTTGAAAAATGAAGTACAGTCAGGGAGAAAAACAATGTTAAATTTTCAACTGCCAGAAACAAAGTTTGAAAGAACACTCAGAGACAAAATCACTTGTAAAACCCACTTGGAGTAACAAAATGACAGTTTTAAGAACATTTTTGGAATCCTCATTAAATTTCCTATCCAACGACATAAAAAAACACTTAAAAATTTGGTACAGTCAGGAAGAAAAGTGGTATCAAAGTTTAAAGTGTCAGAAAGACACTTTTAAAAGACAGTCAGGAGCAAAATCGCGTGTAAAACCCACTTGGAGTGAGGAAATGACAGTTTTAAGCACATTTTTGGAATCCTCACTAAATTTCCTATCTAATGACGTAAAAAAACACCACAAAATTGAGTACAGTCAGGAAGAAAAGTGGTGTCAAAGTTTAAAGTCTCAAAAACACAGTTTGAAAGGACAGTCAGAGACAAAATTGCCTGTAATACCCACTTGGAGTGAGAAAATGACAGTTTTAAGCACATTTTTGGAATCCTCATTAAATTTCCTATCCAACGACATTAAAAAAACTTAAAAATCAAGTACAGTCAGGAAGAAAAGTGGTGTCAAAGTTTGAACTGCCAGAAAAACAGTTTTAAAGGACAGTCAGAAACAAAATCAATTGTAAAACCCACTTGGAGAGAGAAAATGACAGTTTTAAGCACATTTTTGGAATCCTCATTAAATTTCCTATCTAATGACGTAATAAAACATTTTAAAATTTGGTACAGTCAGGGAGAAAAGTGGTGTCAAAGTTTAAAGTGTCAAAAACACAGTTTGAAAGGACAGTCAGCGACAAAATCGCCTGTAAAACCCACTTGGAGTGGGAAAATGACAGTTTTAAGCACATTTTTGGAATCCTCACTAAGTTTCCTATCCAACGACATGAAAAAAACTTAAAAATCAAGTACAGTCAGGAAGAAAAGTGGTATCAAAGTTTAAAGTGTCAGAAAGACACTTTTAAAAGACAGTCAGGAGCAAAATTGCATGTAAAACCCACTTGGAGTGGGAAAATGACAGTTTTAAGCACATTTTTGGAATCCTCATTAAATTTCCTATCCAACGACATAAAAAAAAACTTAAAAATCAAGTACAGTCAGGAAGAAAAGTGGTATCAAAGTTTAAAGTGTCAGAAAGACACTTTTAAAAGACAGTCAGGAGCAAAATTGCGTGTAAAACCCACTTGGAGTGGGAAAATGACAGTTTTAAGCACATTTTTGGAATCCTCACTAAATTTCCTATCTAATGACGTAAAAAAACAACACAAAATTGAGTACAGTCAGGAAGAAAAGTGGTGTCAAAGTTTAAAGTCTCAAAAACACAGTTTGAAAGGACAGTCAGGGACAAAATTTCCTGTAAAACCCACTTGGAGTGGAAAAATGACAGTTTTAAGCACATTTTTGGAATCCTCATTAAATTTCCTATCCAACGACATTAAAAAAACTTAAAAATCAAGTACAGTCAGGAAGAAAAGTGGTGTCAAAGTTTAAAGTGTCAAAAACACAGTTTGAAAGGACAGTCAGGAACAAAATCGCGTGTAAAACCCACTTGGAGTAACAAAATGACAGTTTTAAGCACATTTTTGGAATCCTCATTAAATTTCCTATCCAACGACATTAAAAAAACTTAAAAATCAAGTACAGTCAGGAAGAAAAGTGGTGTCAAAGTTTAAAGTGTCAAAAACACAGTTTGAAAGGACAGTCAGGAACAAAATCGCGTGTAAAACCCACTTGGAGTAACAAAATGACAGTTTTAAGCACATTTTTGGAATCCTCATTAAATTTCCTATCCAACGACATTAAAAAAACTTAAAAATCAAGTACAGTCAGAAAGAAAAGTGGTGTCAAAGTTTAAAGTGTCAAAAACACAGTTTGAAAGGACAGTCAGGAACAAAATCGCGTGTAAAACCCACTTGGAGTAAGAAAATGACAGTTTTAAGAACATTTTTGGAATCCTCACTAAATTTACTATCTAGTGACGTAAAAAAACACCAGGAAATTGAGTACAGTCAGGAAGAAAAGTTGAGTCAAAATTTGAACTGCCAAAAAGACAGTTTGAAAGAACACTCAGTTTTGAACTTAAATTACTCCCTTATTTGACCAGATACGTCAAAATGTCATAGAAAACAAAAGACAGAGCAGATTGCAAGCTTTCCAAAAATGTCATAACACGAGTCGATTGGTCATACCGTTTGGCCGCTAGAGGGCGCTCAAGCGCCACAACAATTTTTCCGTAAATCGCACAAAAAAACAGCATTTTTTAAGGGACCCATCCTAGCTGGTGACGTCACAAATGCAAAGGGCCTTCCAGAGACAGAAAAAACGGGGAACAGTTACGCGAAATCGTCAACAACCGCCCCTCTCGCCCCCTTTGAAGGGCAGGTGACGACACAAAAGCAATCGGCGGGCACATGCTCCGTTTTTTTTTCGGATTTTTAGCAAATTTTAAGGGCAAAAGCCCTTTTTTAAGTAGGGCCGGCCCTTTTTTTCCGCATTTTCGACAAGTTTCGTGCACAATGAACGGACACAATGACAGTTCCAGAATGATGTACTCACTTTTGTTTTTTTTCCTCTCTCTCTCTCTTTTTAAGGGGTCAAAGGGCGAGGAGAGAGAAGGGGGATGAATGGCACGTGCTCGGGCTGATCAGACCGCACCGTACCTGACTGTACTTGATTTTTTAGTGTTTTTTAATGTTATTGGATGGGGAATTTAGTGAGGATTCCAAAAATGTGCTTAAAACTGTCATTTTCCCACTCCAAGTGGGTTTTACAAGCGATTTTGTCCCTGACTGTCCTTTCAAACTGTGTTTCTGACACTTTAAACTTTGACACCACTTTTCTTCCTGACTGTACTTGATTTTATAATGTTTTTTAATGTCATTGGATAGGAAATTTAATGAGGATTCCAAAAATGTGCTTAAAACTGTCATTTTCTCACTCCAAGTGGGTTTTACAAGTGATTTTGTTCCTGACTGTCTTTTAAAAGTGTCTTTCTGGCAGTTCAAATTTTGACACTACTTTTCTTCCTGACTGTACTTGATTTTTAAGTTTTTTTTATGTCATTAGATAGGAAATTTAATGAGGATTCCAAAAATGTGCTTAAAACTGTCATTTTCTCTCTCCAAGTGGGTTTTACAAGTGATTTTGTACCTGACTGTCCTTTCAAACTGTGTTTTTGACACTTTAAACTTTGACACCACTTTTCTTCCCGACTGTACTCAATTTTTTAATGTTTTTTTATGTCATTGGATAGGAAATTTGATGAGGATTCCAAAAATGTGCTTAAAACTGTCATTTTCCCACTCCAAGTAGGTTTTACAAGCGATTTTGTCCCTGATTGTCCTTTCAAACTGTGTTTCTGACACTTTAAATTTTGACACCACTTTTCTTCCTGACTGTACTTGATTTTATAATGTTTTTTAATGTCATTGGATAGGAAATTTAATGAGGATTCCAAAAATGTGCCTAAAACTGTCATTTTCTCACTCCAAGTGGGTTTTACAAGTGATTTTGTTCCTGACTGTCTTTTAAAAGTGTCTTTGTGGCAGTTCAAATTTTGACACTACTTTTCTTCCTGACTGTACTTGATTTTTAAGTTTTTTTTATGTCATTAGATAGGAAATTTAGTGAGGATTCCAAAAATGTGCTTAAAACTGTCATTTTCCCACTCCAAGTGGGTTTTACAGGTGATTTTGTCTCTGACTGTCCTTTCAAACTGTGTTTTTGACACTTTAAACTTTGACACCACTTTTCTGCCTGACTGTACTTGATTTTATAGTGTTTTTTAGTGTCATTAGATAGGAAATTTAATGAGGATTCCAAAAATGTGCTTAAAACTGTCATTTTCTCTCTCCAAGTGGGTTTTACAAGCGATTTTGTCCTTGACTGTCATTTCAAACTGTGCTTTTGACACTTTAAACTTTGACACCACTTTTCTTCCCGACTGTACTCAATTTTTTAATGTTTTTTTATGTCATTGGATAGGAAATTTGATGAGGATTCCAAAAATGTGCTTAAAACTGTCATTTTCCCACTCCAAGTAGGTTTTACAAGCGATTTTGTCCCTGACTGTCCTTTCAAACTGTGTTTCTGACACTTTAAACTTTGACACCACTTTTCTTCCTGACTGTACTTGATTTTATAGTGTTTTTTAGTGTCATTAGATAGGAAATTTAATGAGGATTCCAAAAATGTGCTTAAAACTGTCATTTTCCCACTCCAAGTGGGTTTTACAGGTGATTTTGTCTCTGACTGTCCTTTCGAACTGTGTTTCTGACACTATAAACTTTGACACCACTTTTCTCCCTGACTGTACTCAATTTCCTGGTGTTTTTTATGTCACTAGATAGGAAATTTAGTGAGGATTCCAAAAATGTGCTTACAACTGTCATTTTCCCACTCCAAGTGGGTTTTACAAGCGATTTTGTCCTTGACTGTCATTTCAAACTGTGTTTTTGACAGTTCAAACTTTGACACAACTTTTCTCCCTGACTGTACTTGATTTTTAAGTTTTTTTTTATGTCATTGGTTAGGAAATTTAATGAGGATTCCAAAAATGTGCTTAAAACTGTCATTTTCTCACTCCAAGTGGGTTTTAGAAGCGATTTTGTCCTTGACTGTCATTTCAAACTGTGTTTCTGACACTTTAAACTTTGACACCGCTTTTCTTCCTGACTATACCCAATTTCCTGGTGTTTTTTATGTCACTAGATAGGAAATTTAGTGAGGATTCCAAAAATGTGCTTAAAACTGTCATTTTCCCACTCCAAGTGGGTTTTACAAGCGATTTTGTCCTTGACTGTCATTTCAAACTGTGCTTTTGACACTTTAAACTTTGACACCACTTTTCTCCTTGACTGTACTCAATTTCCTGGTGTTTTTTATGTCGTTGGATAGGTAATTTAGTGAGGATTCCAAAAATGTGCTTAAAACTGTCATTTTCCCACTCCAAGTGGGTTTTACAAGCGATTTTGTCGCTGACTGTCCTTTCAAACTGTGTTTTTGACACTTTAAACTTTAACACCACTTTTCTCCCTGACTGTACTTGATTTTATAGTGTTTTTTAGTGTCATTAGATAGGAAATTTAATGGGGATTCCAAAAATGTGCTTAAAACTGTAATTTTTCCACTCCAAATGGGTTTTACAACCGATTTTTCCCCTGACTGTCCTTTCAAACTGTGTTTCTGACATTTTAAACTTTGACACAACTTTTCTTCCTGACTGTACTCAATTTCCTGGTGTTTTTTATGTCACTAGATAGGAAATTTAATGAGGATTCCAAAAATGTGCTTAAAACTGTCATTTTCTCTCTCCAAGTGGGTTTTACAGGCAATTTCCCAAATGATGTGCTCACTTTTGTTTTTTTTTTCTCTTCTCTTTCTTTTTAAGGGTTCAAAGGGCGAGAAGGAGGGAGAAGGGGGATGAATGGCACGTGCTAGGGCTGATCAGACCGCACCGCGGCAGTACGGGCTATAAATTTGCTTTTCTATGGAAAGGGCGCGGTTGTCGACGACTAATTGACCCTTTTTTTTTTGCGCTTTGACAGCTCGCGGCCGCTTTTTGACAGATGACTCTGACTTGTCTGACAGTTTGTAGAGGACGCTCCGGCCTACGCGATGGTGAAAAAAGCAAACCGCTAACTGTCAAACTAACCGAGTTACGGGCTGTCAAAGTTGACGTAACACACGTTTGACTGAAATTTTACTCTTGACATTTAATGTCAAAATAACCCAGTTATTTGACAACTTTGCTAAAAACACTATAGAAAGTGATTTAAAGAGAATTTCACGGCCTACACGATGGTAAAAAACGCAACTCGCCAACTGTCAAACTAACCGAGTTACGGGCTGTCAAAGTTGACGTAACGCATGTTTAACTGAAATTCTACTTGTGACACTTATTGACAAAATAACCCGGTTATTTGACAGATTTACTAAAAACACTATAGAGAGTGATTTAAAGAGAATTTCACCGGCTACGCGATGGTAAAAAAATCAACTCGCCAACTGTCAAAATAACCGAGTTACGGGCTGTCAAAATTGAAGTTGCCTATTGTCAAAATTTTGCCTTTTGACAGCTCCCGCCTTAAAGTGTGTTAAAACTCCTGTCAAAATTATAACCTCTACAAAGCTGTCATTTCGAAAAAAAAATAAAAATGTCAAACGTTTGTGCGACAGCGGAACCCTGGTGGTGTGATTTGGTTTGGGACACGCTGTATACTATTCTTGCTGTCGTCACTATATACTGGGTGAGGCAGAAAAAAATCTCCCGGAGTGAGAAAATGACAGTTTTAAACACATTTTTGGAATCCTCATTAAATTTCCTATCCAATGACATAAAAAACACATTCAAATCAAGTACAGTCAGGGAGAAAAGTGGTATCAAAATTTGAACTGTCACTAAGACAGTTTGAAAGGACAGTCAGGGGCAAAATCGCTTGTAAAACCCACTTGGAGTGGGAAAATGACAGTTTTAAGCACATTTTTGGAATCCTCACTAAATTTCCTATGAAGTGACATAAAAAACACCAGGAAATTGAGTACAGTCAAGGAAGAAAAGTGGTGTCAAAGTTTAAGTGTCAGAAAGACAGTTTGAAAGGACAGTCAGGGGCAAAATCGTATGTAAAACTCACTTGGAGTGGGAAAATGACAGTTTTAAGCACATTTTTGGAATCCTTACTAAATTTCCTATCCAATGACATAAAAAAAACTTAAAAATCAAGTACAGTCAGGAAGAAAAGTGGTGTCAAAGTTTAAAGTGTCAGAAAGACAGTTTTAAAAGACAGTCAGGAACAAAATCACTTATAAAACCCACTTGGAGTGGGAAAACGACAGTTTTAAGCACATTTTTGGAATCCCCATTAAATTTCCTATCGAATGACATAAAAAAACATTAGAAAATCGAGTACAGTCAGGGAGAAAAGTTGTGTCAAAGTTTGAACTGTCAAAAACACAGTTTGAAAGGACAGTCAGGGACAAAATTGCCTGTAAAACCCACTTGGAGTGGGAAAATGACAGTTTTAAGCACATTTTTGGAATCCTCACTAAATTTCCTATCCAATGACACTAAAAAACACTTTAAAATTTGGTACAGTCAGGGAGGAAAGTGGTGTCAAAGTTTAAAGTGTCAAAAACACAGTTTGAAAGGAGAGTCAGGGGCAAAATTGCCTGTAAAACCCACTTGGAGTGAGAAAATGACAGTTTCAAGCACATTTTTGGAATCCTCATTAAATTTCCTATCTAATGACATAAAAAAACATTAAAAAATCGAGTACAGTCAGGGAGAAAAGTTGTGTCAAAGTTTAAAGTGTCAGAAAGACAGTTTTAAAAGACAGTCAGGAACAAAATCACTTATAAAACCCACTTGGAGTGGGAAAACGACAGTTTTAAGCACATTTTTGGAATCCTCATTAAATTTCCTATCCAATGACATAAAAAACACCAAGAAATTGAGTACAGTCAGGGAGAAAAGTGGTGTCAAAGTTTAAAGTGTCAGAAACACAGTTTGAAAGGACAGTCAGGGGCAAAATTGCCTGTAAAACCCACTTGGAGTTGTAAAATTACAGTTTTAAGCACATTTTTGGAATCCCCATTAAATTTCCTATCGAATGACATAAAAAAACATTAGAAAATCGAGTACAGTCAGGGAGAAAAGTTGTGTCAAAGTTTGAACTGTCAAAAACACAGTTTGAAAGGACAGTCAGGGACAAAATGGCCTGTAAAACCCACTTGGAGGAACAAAATGACAGTTTTAAGCACATTTTTGGAATCCTCATTAAATTTCCTATCCAACGACATAAAAAAAACTTAAAAATCAAGTACAGTCACGAAGAAAAGTGGTGTCAAAGTTTAAAGTGTCAAAAACACAGTTTAACAGGACAGTCAGGGACAAAATTGCCTGTAAAACCCACTTGGAGTGGGAAAACGACAGTTTTAAGCACATTTTTGGAATCCTCATTAAATTTCCTATCCAATGACATAAAAAACACCAAGAAATTGAGTACAGTCAGGGAGAAAAGTGGTGTCAAAGTTTAAAGTGTCAAAAACACAGTTTGAAAGGACAGTCAGGGGCAAAATTGCCTGTAAAACCCACTTGGAGTTGTAAAATTACAGTTTTAAGCACATTTTTGGAATCCCCATTAAATTTCCTATCGAATGACATAAAAAAACATTAGAAAATCGAGTACAGTCAGGGAGAAAAGTTGTGTCAAAGTTTGAACTGTCAAAAACACAGTTTGAAAGTACAGTCAGGGACAAAATGGCCTGTAAAACCCACTTGGAGGAACAAAATGACAGTTTTAAGCACATTTTTGGAATCCTCATTAAATTTCCTATCCAACGACATAAAAAAAACTTAAAAATCAAGTACAGTCACGAAGAAAAGTGGTGTCAAAGTTTAAAGTGTCAAAAACACAGTTTAACAGGACAGTCAGGGACAAAATTACCTGTAAAACCCACTTGGAGTGAGAAAATGACAGTTTTAAGCATATTTTTGGAATCCTCACTAAATTTCCTATCCAATGACACTAAAAAACACTTTAAAATTTGGTACAGTCAGGGAGAAAAGTGGTGTCAAAGTTTAAAGTGTCAAAAACACAGTTTGAAAGGACAGTCAGGGGCAAAATTGCCTGTAAGACCCACTTGGAGTGAGAAAATGACAGTTTTAAGCATATTTTTGGAATCCTCACTAAATTTCCTATCCAATGACACTAAAAAACACTTTAAAATTTGGTACAGTCAGGGAGAAAAGTGATGTCAAAATTTAAAGTGTCAAAAACACAGTTTGAAAGGACAGTCAGGGACAAAATGGCCTGTAAAACCCACTTGGAGGAACAAATGGACAGTTTTAAGCACATTTTTGGAATCCTCACTAAATTTCCTATAAGATGACATAAAAAAAACTTAAAAATTAAGTACAGTCAGGAAGAAAAGTGGTATCAAAGTTTAAAGTGTCAGAAAGACCGTTTTAAAAGACAGTCAGGAACAAAATCACTTGTAAAACCCACTTGGAGTGGGAAAATGACAGTTTTAAGCACATTTTTGGAATCCCCATTAAATTTCCTATCGAATGACATAAAAAAACATTAAAAAATCGAGTACAGTCAGGGAGAAAAGTTGTGTCAAAGTTTGAACTGTCAAAAACACAGTTTGAAAGGACAGTTAGGGACAAAATTGCCTGTAAAACCCACTTGGAGTGGGAAAATGACAGTTTGAAGCACATTTTTGGAATCCTCATTAAATTTCCTATCGAATGACATAAAAAAACATTAAAAAATCGAGTACAGTCAGGGAGAAAAGTGGTGTCAAAGTTTGAACAATTGGTAATGTCAACTTTAACACTGTCAACACTAACCACTTTGACAGCTCGTAACTCGGCTATTTTGACAGTTAGAGAAGTCCAGTTTTGACCATTGTGTAGCCCGCGAAATTCTCTTTAAATACCTTATTAAAGAGTTACAGCATATTGGATCAAATTAGGGAGTTATCGCCCAATAAAACACTCTCTGACGTCTGTCAAACTGTTGTGAAACAACAACTTGGACTTTGACAGCTCGTAACTCGGTTATTTTGACAGTTAGCGAGTTGATTTTTTTACCAAATTGTAGCTCGTTAAGTCTTCCGTTTAACAGAATGAAGTGTTTTTGTGGGAATTGACCGGGCGATGGCCGGTACGATCGCCCGATTCGAATCCATTCGACTGTGATTTTTTCCATTTCGAGCGGTTTTCGGAGGGTTTTCCGCCCCTATTATTACTTTTTAACTACAAAAGTAGATCATTCACTTACCGCCCCTTGTTTCCGGCCCGATTGTGACCGATTTTTCAGTCAAAATAGTCGAAAAACTACCCTCTTTTCGATCCCATTAAAATATTTTTGTTCCTTTTGGCCGGAAGTCAATTTGGCGGAAGATTGACACTTTAAAGCTCATTATTTGACGATTTTTTGTCGAAAATTTGCATTCTACGACCCTCGTTTCGGATTTTTCGACGCTAAACCGAACGAAATGACCGTTACCGGTCGCAGTTCGTTACTTTTCGATAATTATCTCGATTTTTTTTCTGATTTTGCCTTTGACGGACCAAAATCGCTCCTGAGGGGGCCCGAATGCACCGAAACCGTCAATCTTTGGCTTGACGCAGCTGCTGACAAATTTGGAATGGCGCAACTGTCAAAATAACCGAGTTACGTGCTGTCAAAGTTGACATTACCAACTGTTCAAACTTTGACTTTGACACCATTTTTCTCCCTGACTGTACTCAATTTTCTGGTGTTTTTTAGTGTCATTAGATAGGAAATTTAATGAGGATTCCAAAAATGTACTTAAAACTGTCATTTTCTCACTCCAAATGGGTTTTACAAGTAATTTTGTTCCTGACTGTCTTTTCAAACTGTGTTTCTGACACTTTAAACTTTGACACCACTTTTCTTCCCGACTGTACTCAGTCTCCTGGTGTTTTTTATGTCACTAGAAAGGAAATTTAATGAGGATTCCAAAAATGTGCTTAAATCTGTCATTTTCTCACTCCAAGTGGGTTTTAAACGTGATTTTGTCCCTGACTGTCCTAAAAACTGTCTTTCTGGCAATTTCAAATTTGACACAACTTTTCTCCCTGACTGTACTCAATTTTTTAATGTTTTTTTATGTCATTAGATAGGAAATTTAATGAGGATTCCAAAAATGTACTTAAAACTGTCATTTTTCACTCCAAGTGGGTTTTAAACGTGATTTTGTTCCTGACTGTCCAAAAAACTGTCTTTCTGACAGTTTCAACTTTGACACAACTTTTCTCTCTGACTGTACCTAATTTTTTTGTGTTTTTTAGTGTCGCTGGAGAGGAAATTTAGTGAGGATTCCAAAAATGTGCTTAAAACTGTCATTTTCTCACTCCAAGGGGGTTTTACAAGCGATTTTATCCTTGACTGTCCTTTCAAACTGTGTTTCTGACACTTTAAACTTTGACACCACTTTTCTCCCAGACTGTACTCGATTTTTTAATGTTTTTTAATGTCATTGGATAGGAAATTTAATGAGGATTCCAAAAATGTGCTTAAAACTGTCATTTTCTCACGCCAAGTGGGTTTTACAAGCGATTTTGTCCTTGACTGTCCATTTAAACTGTCTTTCTGACACTTTAAACTTTGACACAACTTTTCTCCCTGACTGTACTCAATTTCCTTTTGTTTTTTATGTCATTAGATAGGAAATTTGATCAGGATTCCAAAAATGTGCTTAAAACTGTCATTTTACCACTCCAAGTGGGTTTTACAAGCAATTTTGTCCTTGACTGTCTTTTCAAACTCTCAGCTGACAGCTCAAACTTTGACACCAATTTTTTTTCCTGACTGTGCTTGATTTTGAAGTGTTTTTTATGTCATTGGATAGGAAATTTAGTGAGGATTCCAAAAATGTTCTTAAAACTGTCATTTTCTCACGCCAAGTGGGTTTTACAAGCGATTTTGTCCTTGACTGTTCTTTCAAACTGTGTTTCTGACATTTTAAACTTTGACACAACTTTTCTCCCTGAGTGTACTTGATTTCCTGGTGTTTTTTATGTCATTAGATAGGAAATTTAATGAGGATTCCAAAAATGTTCTTAAAACTGTCATTTTCTCACGCCAAGTGGGTTTTACAAGCGATTTTGTCCTTGACTGTCCATTTAAACTGTCTTTCTGACACTTTAAACTTTGACACCACTTTTCTTCCCGACTGTACTCAATTTTTTAATGTTTTTTTATGTCATTGGATAGGAAATTTAGTGAGGATTCCAAAAATGTACTTAAAACTGTCATTTTCTCACTCCAAGTGGGTTTTAAACGTGATTTTGTTCCTGACTGTCCAAAAAACTGTCTTTCTGACAGTTTCAACTTTGACACAACTTTTCTCTCTGACTGTACCTAATTTTTTAGTGTTTTTTAGTGTCGCTGGAGAGGAAATTTAGTGAGGATTCCAAAAATGTACTTAAAACTGTCATTTTCTCACTCCAAGTGGGTTTTAAACGTGATTTTGTTCCTGACTGTCCAAAAAACTGTCTTTCTGACAGTTTCAACTTTGACACAACTTTTCTCTCTGACTGTACCTAATTTTTTAGTGTTTTTTAGTGTCGCTGGAGAGGAAATTTAGTGAGGATTCCAAAAATGTACTTAAAACTGTCATTTTCTCACTCCAAGGGGGTTTTACAAGCAATTTTGTCCTTGACTGTCTTTTCAAACTCTCAGCTGACAGCTCAAACTTTGACACCAATTTTTTTTCCTGACTGTACTTGATTTTGAAGTGTTTTTTATGTCATTGGATAGGAAATTTAGTGAGGATTCCAAAAATGTGCTTAAAACTGTCATTTTGTCACTCCAAGTGGGTTTTACAACCGATTTTGCCTCTGACTGTCCTTTTAAACTGTGTTTTTGACAGTTCAAACTTTGACACCACTTTTCTCCCTGACTGTACTCAATTTATTAGTGTTTTTTTATGTCATTAGAAAGGAAATTTAATGAGGATTCCAAAAATGTACTTAAAACTGTCATTTTCTCACTCCAAGTGGGTTTCACAAGCGATTTTGTCCTTGACTGTCCATTCAAACTGTCTTTCTGACAAGACGTCAGAGTGTTTTATTGGGCGATAACTCTCCAGTTTGATCCAATATGCGGTAACTCTCTATTAGGGTATTTAAAGAGAATTTCACGGGCTACACGATGGTCAAAACTAGACTGTCCTAGCTGTCAAAATAACCGAGTTGCGAGCTGTCAAAATAGGCTCCAACAATTTGACATCATTTTGATGCAATAGATCCCTATAACTTGATTGATTGATATTTCCTTGATTTAGTGCTTTGAAAAAGGTGGGACAAAGGTTTGACAGTTATGTCAAATTGTGTTTTTTGCGGATTTGAACTGACTATAGCTTGTGACGTCACGATTGTCCTGTAGAGCTGACAAAAGGGGATTCCTAGATACCCCCCTCCCCCACCCTTTTATAATTTGTTTTCCCCTCTCATCTCCCCCCCCCCACCCCTTCAACCCACCCCAAAGGGGGGGGGGGGGGAGAAAAAAACAAAAAAAATTCACCACAGCACCCAAATATATATAGTAATATTACCCTGGCGTTTGCCCTCAGGGAAATTAAGGGAAAATTAGCATTTAGAAAAAGAAAAACACTCTGTACGCCCTTTTAACCTTCCCCCACTTATGGGGAATCGTTAAGATACCATCCCCCCTCCTTTGAAGGGCTTTCCTTGGAGGGGGGGAAAGAGAGGAGACTTATTTTGACACTTGTTGCTTTGACCCTCAATAACTCCCTTATTTGACAGGTGACGTCAAAATGTCATAGAAAACAAAAGATAGAGCAGATTTCAAGCTTTCCAAAAATATCATTACATGACTGGTTTGGTTGCACCGTTTAGCCGCTAGAGGACGTCAAAGTCAAACTAGTTCTTCACAGCCAAACTGGTGACTCTGTTTTGACACTTGTTGTTTTAACCATCAATAACTCCCTTATTTGACAGGTGACGTCAAAATGTCATAGAAAACAAAAGATAGCCAAGACTTTAAGCTTTCCAAAAATATCATTACATGACTGGTTCGGTTGCACCGTTTAGCCGCTAGAGGACGTCAAAGTCAAACTAGTTCTTCACAGCCAAACTGGTGACTCTGTTTTGACACTTGTTGTTTTAACCTTCAATAACTTCGTTATTTGACAGGTGACGTCAAAATGTCATAGAAAACAAAAGATAGTCAAGGCTTGAAGCTTTCCAAAAATACCATTACATGACTAGTTTGGTTGCACCGTTTGGCCGCTAGAGGACGTCAAAGTCAAACTTGTTCTACACAGCCAAACCGGTGATTCAGTTTTGACACTGGTTGCTTTGACCGACAATAACTCCGTTATTTGACAGCTAACGTCAAAATGTCATAGAAAACAAAAGATAGTCAAGGCTTGAGGCTTTCCAAAAATACCATTACATGACTGGTTTGGTTGCACAGTTTGGCCGCTAGAGGACGTCAAAGTTAAACTAGTTCTACAAAGCCAAACTGGTGATCGTAATTTGACACTTGTTGCTTTAACCTTCAATAACTCCCTTATTTGACAGCTGACGTCAAAATGTCATAGAAAACAAAAGATTGTCAAGACTTGAAGCTTTCCAAAAATACCATTACATGACTGGTTTGGTTGCACCGTTTGTCCGCTAGGGGGCGTCAAAGTTGAAAAATGTTTAGGTACTCACGCCCTTTCTAGAGGGCTCGTCAGCCCTGTTTGACAGGCGATTGTAACGGTCCAAAATGCGGAAAATAGATCAATTTGACGACAATTGTTCGATGGGCCCTCGAAGGGCAACAAAACCTTTAATTACATTTGATTGACTGGGTGTGGGTAACCGATATCCCAAATTAAGGCCCTTTAAGACACTCCCCACCAAAAAAAACCGTATTTTTGGGTGAAAAACACAATTTTTGGGCCCTTTTTCGTTTGTTTTTGAATGTTCCTCCAAATTGGCTTTGTTATCGCCATATTGTGTTACGTCATCAGCGTTTGTCATGCAATTTTTGCCCTTAAAATTCCGTTTTTTTTTGTGCCCTTATGATTGACGCGCCCTTTACCTGAAAAACGGTCTTTGGTATGTTTAATTCGGAAAAAAAATCATGCATACAGGGTGAAACGTCATTTTTGCGTTGACTTAATCAGAAAACTGTCAGAAATGACATATCCAAAAATCACGCACTTCTGTCAAGTCCTTCCATGATTTTCACAGGATTGCAATGACACAAAGTAGAAAATTAACGAAAAACGCATGTCAATAGAAAATATTCAATATCTCCGGAACTGAAAAAGGTAGAAACGTCATTTTTGCTTTGACTTAATCGGAAAACTGTCAGAAATGACATATCCAAAAATCACGCAATTCTGTCAAGTCCTTCCATGATTTTCACAGGATTGTAATGACACAAAGTAGAAAATTAACGAAAAACGCATGTCAATAGAAAATATTCAATATCTCCGGAACTAAAAAAGGTAGAAACGTCATTTTTGCTTTGACTTAATCGGAAAACTGTCAGAAATGACATATCCAAAAATCACGCAATTCTGTCAAGTCCTTCCATGATTTTCACAGGATTGTAATGACACAAAGTAGAAAATTAACGAAAAACGCATGTCAATAGAAAATATTCAATATCTCCGGAACTAAAAAAGGTAGAAACGTCATTTTTGCTTTGACTTAATCGGAAAACTGTCAGAAATGACATATCCAAAAATCACGCAATTCTGTCAAGTCCTTCCATGATTTTCACAGGATTGTAATGACACAAAGTAGAAAATTAACGAAAAACGCATGTCAATAGAAAATATTCAATATCTCCGGAACTAAAAAAGGTAGAAACGTCATTTTTGCTTTGACTTAATCGGAAAACTGTCAGAAATGACATATCCAAAAATCACGCAATTCTGTCAAGTCCTTCCATGATTTTCACAGGATTGTAATGACACAAAGTAGAAAATTAACGAAAAACGCATGTCAATAGAAAATATTCAATATCTCCGGAACTAAAAAAGGTAGAAACGTCATTTTTGCTTTGACTTAATCGGAAAACTGTCAGAAATGACATATCCAAAAATCACGCAATTCTGGCAAGTCCTTCCATGATTTTCACAGGATTGTAATGACACAAAGTAGAAAATTAACGAAAAACGCATGTCAATAGAAAATATTCAATATCTCCGGAACTAAAAAAGGTAGAAACGTCATTTTTGCGTTGACTTAATCGGAAAACTGTCATAAATGACATATCCAAAAATCACGCACTTCTGTCAAGTCCTTCCATGATTTTCACAGGATTGTAATGACACAAAGTAGAAAATTAACGAAAAACGCATGTCAATAGAAAATATTCAATATCTCCGGAACTAAAAAAGGTAGAAACGTCATTTTTGCTTTGACTTAATCGGAAAACTGTCAGAAATGACATATCCAAAAATCACGCAATTCTGTCAAGTCCTTCCATGATTTTCACAGGATTGTAATGACACAAAGTAGAAAATTAACGAAAAACGCATGTCAATAGAAAATATTCAATATCTCCGGAACTAAAAAAGGTAGAAACGTCATTTTTGCTTTGACTTAATCGGAAAACTGTCAGAAATGACATATCCAAAAATCACGCAATTCTGTCAAGTCCTTCCATGATTTTCACAGGATTGTAATGACACAAAGTAGAAAATTAACGAAAAACGCATGTCAATAGAAAATATTCAATATCTCCGGAACTAAAAAAGGTAGAAACGTCATTTTTGCTTTGACTTAATCGGAAAACTGTCAGAAATGACATATCCAAAAATCACGCAATTCTGTCAAGTACTTCCATGATTTTCATAGGATTGTAATGACACAAAGTAGAAAATTAACGAAAAACGCATGTCAATAGAAAATATTCAATATCTCCGGAACTAAAAAAGGTAGAAACGTCATTTTTGCTTTGACTTAATCGGAAAACTGTCAGAAATGACATATCCAAAAATCACGCAATTCTGTCAAGTCCTTCCATGATTTTCACAGGATTGTAATGACACAAAGTAGAAAATTAACGAAAAACGCATGTCAATAGAAAATATTCAATATCTCCGGAACTAAAAAAGGTAGAAACGTCATTTTTGCTTTGACTTAATCGGAAAACTGTCAGAAATGACATATCCAAAAATCACGCAATTCTGTCAAGTCCTTCCATGATTTTCACAGGATTGTAATGACACAAAGTAGAAAATTAACGAAAAACGCATGTCAATAGAAAATATTCAATATCTCCGGAACTAAAAAAGGTAGAAACGTCATTTTTGCTTTGACTTAATCGGAAAACTGTCAGAAATGACATATCCAAAAATCACGCAATTCTGTCAAGTCCTTCCATGATTTTCACAGGATTGAAATGACACAAAATTAGAAATTTACAAAAAAGTCACTTAAACAGAAAAACATCAATATCTCGGAAAGTAAAAGAGGTAGAAAGGTGATTTTTGCGTTGAATTATCCGGAAAACTGTCAGAAATGACAGACCAACGAGCAACCAGAGGGAATCGACTGTAAATAGGAGGAAAAAAAAAAAAAAAGTCCGGTCCTGTTCAAGAATTAAAATCGTGGGTGAGTGGATTTACCCCCGCGTAAACCCTCAGTTTTTTTGAGCCCCCGGCTCGATGTATCTTGATTTAAATCCTTTTAAGATAATCGAAAACGCGAACTTTCCTCCCCCTCCCTCCCCCCCACCCCTCCCCTTTGTGTCTTAGCGCATCTTTCCCTGTTTTTCTGGTAAATAATTAATTTCCCTCATTTTTAGATTGACTACGTTTACTTCGGCGTAAACGACACGCACGCACGTGACCAAACTCAATTTTTATTAACCCACTTCCGGTTTAACCGAAAAAATGATGATTTGATCGTAAATTAAGTAAATTGAGCGATGGGGTGGTAAATGCACCCTTTTCGAGCCCTTTCAACCCTTAAATGGGGTTCGATTTGTTATTAGTAACTTAATTTTGATGGACAACCAGCGATCGGGGTGGAAAAAATAAAAAATTTGGCTCCCAATTTGAGAAAATTCAATTTTTTCGAAAAATTCTTAAGTTAAACAAAAATAAACCACACCATTGGATTCCCCGTCCCCGATTTAGTAGAAAACTAGTACAATCTCGATTTTTTGGAAAAAATTCAAAATGGCGATTTTTGGACGCCATTTGCATTTTCCGCCATTTTGAATTGAGATAGTCTAGGATTGTTTGTACTCGTTTTCGACTAATTTGGGGTCAGGGAATTCAGTGGTGCAGTCGGTTTTTCCGTATCTGTCACCCAGTTAGAGAAAATTCAATTTTTTCGGAAAATTCTAAAGTTTGGCAAAAATAAACCGCACCATTGGATTCCCCGTCCCCGATTTAGTAGAAAACGAGTACAAACTTGATTTTTTCGAAAAAATACAAAATGGCGATTTTTGGACGCCATTTGCATTTTCCGCCATTTTGAATTGAGATAGTCTAGGGTTGATGGTACTCGTTTTCGACTAATTTGGGGACGGGGAATCCACCCCCGCTGTCAGATTTGACGTATCTGTCATCCAATTTGAGAAAATTCAATTTATTTACACAAAATTGGAAATTATAATGAACAAAGTCACTTTAACAGAAAAACATCAATAACTCGGGAAGTAAAAGAGCTAGAAAGGTGATTTTTGCGTTGACTTAATCAGAAAACTGTCAGAAATGACATATCCAAAAATCACGCACTTCTGTCAAGTCCTTCTATCATTTTCACAGAATTGAAATTACAGAAAATTGAAAATTAGCAAAGAAAGTCACTTTAACAGAAAAACATTAATATCTCGGAAAGTAAAAAAGGTAGAAACGTTATTTTTGCGTTGACTTAATCAGAAAACTGTCAGAAATGACATATCCAAAAATCACTCAATTCTGTCAAGTCCTTCCATGATTTTCACAGGATTGAAATGACACAAAGTAGAAAATTAACGAAAAACGCATGTCAATGGAAAATATTCAATATCTCCGGAACTAAAAAAGGTAGAAACGTTATTTTTGCTTTGACTTAATCAGAAAACTGTCAGAAATGACATATCCAAAAATCACGCACTTCTGTCAAGTCCTTCCATGGTTTTCACAGGATTGAAATGACACAAAACTGGAAATTAGCCAAGAAGTCACTTTAACAGAAAAATATCAATATCTCAGGAACTAAAAGAGGTAGAAAGGCGATTTTTGCGTTGACTTAATCGGAAAACTGTCAGAAATGACATATCGAAAAATAACGCACTTCTGTCAAGTCCTTCCATGATTTTCACAGGATTGAAATGACACAAAATTAGAAATTTACAAAAAAGTCACTTAAACAGAAAAACATCAATATCTCGGGAACTAAAAGAGGTAGAAAGGTGATTTTTGCGTTGAATTATCCGGAAAACTGTCAGGACTAAAAGGCTCTAAGGCAAGTCGATTTAAATTCCCTTTTTGACGTAAAAAGTCCCGTCTCTTTGCAAAGAGGACGTCCATTTTAATTTTTTCCTTTAAAGTCTTAAGCCCGGAAAGCAATCAATTAACGAGACATTAAGCAATCCATCAAGGGGGCTTTCTAAGCCCTTAAAGTGCCCCATTTTGGCCCTTTTTGCGCACACTGGATAATGAAATCCCACCCCAAAGATAAAGAGGGAAATTACTGTATTTTTACATAAGCAAAGTGAGACTAATTACAGGCTTATATACCTGAGTGTACATAACCTAAAAAGCCCTTTTTACGTGATATTATTTGATAATAATTAAATTTTTTTTGCCCCGAACAAAAAGCGGCCCTTTTAGGGTCCCCAGAGGACTAAAAGGCCCCCCCCCCACCCCAGGAGGGGTGGGGGGGGGGTGGAAAGGCAGAAAAGGGCTTCCGCCCTAATTACATTTTTTTAATTTATCTTCCTTAGCGTTTTCGGTGCCCGAAGGACAAAAAGTACGTTGAATACAATTTTTCCCGTCACTTTTCAAATTTATGAAGGAGAAAGCGAGGAAAAAGGGTCCTTCTCCCCGCACCCCGCAGCGGCGTTTAAAAATTAAAATTGTCCGTCTTTGCCCCACTCGAGGGTACTTACAGGGTGGTGGTGGTAAGGAGGATCGAACGGGCTACATTTCCATCAAAAGCGCCACCCTGTAACTGTCAAACTAAGCGAGATGTGCGCTGTCAAAGTTTCGATTATTTAAGGGCACTAGCTCAAACTTTGACGCCACTTTTCTCGCCGACTGTACCGAATTTTTGAGTGTTTTTTGAGGTTATTGGATAGGAAATTTAGTGAGGATTCCAAAAATATGCTTAAAACTGTCATTTTCTCACTCCAAGTGGGTTTTACAAGCAATTTTGTCCTTGACTGTCTTTTCAAACTGTCTTTCTGACAGCTCAAACTTTGACACCACTTTTTTCCCCGACTGTACCAAATTTTTGAGTGTTTTTTGAGGTTGTTGGATAGGAAATTTAATAAGGATTCCAAAAATCTGCTTAAAACTGTCATTTTCCCACTCCAAGTGGGATTTACACGCAATTTTGTCCCTTAGTGTTCTTTCAAACTGTCTTTCTGACACCTTAAACTTTGACACCACTTTTCTCGCCGACTGTACCAAATTTTTTAGTGGTTTTTGAGGTTGTTGGATAGGAAATTTAATAAGGATTCCAAAAATGTGCTTAAAACTGTCATTTTCCCACTCAAAGTGGGTTTTACAAGCGATTTTGTCCTTGACTGTCTTTTGAAACTTTCTTTCAGACACCTTAAACTTTGACACCACTTTTCTCCCCGACTGTATCAAATTTTTGAGTGTTTTTTGAGGTTGCTGGATAGGAAATTTAGTGAGGATTCCAAAAATGTGCTTAAAAACATGATTTGGTCACTCCAAGTGAGTTTTACAAGCGATTTTGTCCTTGACTGTCTTTTGAAACTGTCTTTCTGACACCTCAAACTTTGACATTACTTTTCTCCCTGACTGTACCAAATTTTTTAGTGTTTTTTGAGGTTGTTGGATAGGAAATTTAATAAGGATTCCAAAAATGTGCTTAAATCTGTCATTTTCCCACTCCAAGTGGGTTTTACAAGCAATTTTGTCCTTGACTGTCTTTTCAAACTGTCTTTCTGACACCTCAAACTTTGACACAACTTTTCTCCCTGACTGTACTCAATTTTTTAGTGTTTTTTTATGTCATTAGAAAGGAAATTTAGTGAGGATTCCAAAAATGTGTTTAAAACTGTCATTTTCGTACTCCAAGTGGGTTTTACAAGCGATTTTGTCCCTGACTATCCTTTCAAACTTTGTTTCTGGTAGTTGAAATTTTAAAATTGTTTTTCTCCCTGACTGTACTTGATTTTTCAAAATTTTTTATGTCGTTAGATAGGAAATTTAGTGAGGATTCCAAAAATGTGCTTAAAACTGTCATTTTTCCACTCGAAGTGGGTTTTACAGGCGATTTTGTCCTTGACTGTCTTTTGAAACTGTCTTTCTGACACCTCAAACTTTGACATCACTTTTCTCCCTGACTGTACCAAATTTTTTAGTGTTTTTTGAGGTTGTTGGATAGAAAATTTAATGAGGATTCCAAAAATGTGCCTCAAAACATGATTTGGTCACTCCAAGTGGGTTTTACAAGCGATTTTGTCCCTGACTGTCTTTTCAAACTGTCTTTCTGACAGCTCAAACTTTGACACCACTTTTCTCCCTGACTGTACTCCATTTTTTTGTGTATTTTTATGTCATTAGAAAGGAAATTTAGTGAGGATTCCAAAAATGTGCTTAAAACTGTCATTTTCCCACTCCAAGTGGGTTTTACAAGCGATTTTGTCCCTGACTGCGCATAAACCCTTTTTTCACTCTCTTTCCTACACGGGCCTTCCAATCGCCCTGATTCGATCTCAATTGACCGATTTGTCACCTTTTTCCCAATCAGGTAGAAATACACGCACAATTTGCACTGTCAGGTGGTTTTTTTTTATTAATAATCCTTTTTTGTGCCACCACAATGCAGACTACCTGCGCCCTTTCAGGCCGGTCACGTGCCGGCGCCCTTAAAAAGGGCTGGAAAATCACGTGACCGTTTCCAACGTCGCAATTATGTTGTATCACCCTGTATTAGGTGGTACAATATAGCCACGAGCTGTCAAAAGTCAAAATTTTCACTCTAAACTGTCACTTTGACGCGAACCACGTTTTAAGGTCCTTCGAGGCGGGTTGTGGGGTTTTTTTAATTTTTCCAGCCAAACTGTGCATTTTCGCGGAAAAACTCACAGAAAGTAAAAGTTGCGTCTGGTCGCGGCCTACTTGACCTAAAAATTTCACTTTGATACCTCTTACCGTTCTCGAGATATTGCTTGGTCAACTTTTTGAGATTGCTGCCAGAAAATTCGTCGATTGCGCAGCCAAACTAGTGCGCAAGTCATCACGTGACATTTTAGCGGATTTTAAACCAAAAAAAAAACCAGAAAATAGCCGAGATACGGGGTTTTCAAAATTTTTAATGCAATTTTCAAGAAAAAAACTCAAAAAACTAAAAAATTTAATATATCTCAGAAAGGGTTAGAGTTACGGAAATTTTGCAAGAGATCAAAATTAAAGAGCATTTCAAGGTGAATATTTTGAGTTTTTTCTGGTTGCCAAAATGGGAAAAATAACCGAGATACCGAATTTTAAAAATTGGTATGCAATTTTCAAAAAATCCCGTAAACGGTTAGAGTTACAAAAATTTTGCTTGATACCAAAAATAAAGAGGATTTTAAGACAAACATTTTGAGATTTTTTTGGTCGCGAAAAACGCAAAAATAACCGAAATACACAATTTTCTAAATTTTGGGTGCAATTGTCAAGAAAAAAAATCAAAAAACTAAAAAATTTAGTATATCTCAGAAACGGTTAGAGTTACGGAAATTTTGCAGGAGATCAAAATTAAAGAGCATTTTACGGTGAATATTTTGAGTTTTTTCTGGTTGCTAAAATGTGAAAAATAACCGAGATAACGAATTTTAAAAATTGGTATGCAATTTTCAAAAAATCTCGTAAACGGTTAGAGTTACAAAAATTTTGCTTGATACCAAAAATAAAGAGGATTTTATTACAAATATTTTGAGTTTTTTTTGGTCGCTAAAAACCGAAAAATAACCGAAATACACAATTTTCTAAATTTTGGGTGCAATTGTCAAGAAAAAAACTGAAAAAACTAAAAAAAGTTGTATATCTCAGAAACGGTTAGAGTTACGGAAATTTTGAAAGAGATCAAAATTAAAGAGAATTTCAAGGTGAATATTTTGAGTTTTTTCTGGTTGCCAAAATGGGAAAAATAACCGAGATACGGAATTTTCAAAATTTGTATGCAATTTTCAAAAAATCTCGTAAACGGTTAGAGTTACAAAAATTTTGCTTGATACCAAAAATAAAGAGGATTTTATTACAAATATTTTGAGTTTTTTTTGGTCGCTAAAAACCGAAAAATAACCGAAATAAACAATTTTCAAAATTTTGGGTGCAATTGTCAAGAAAAAAACTGAAAAAACTAAAAAAAGTTGTATATCTCAGAAACGGTTAGATTTACGGAAATTTTGCAGGAGATCAAAATTAAAGAGCATTTCATGGTGAATATTTTGAGTTTTTTCTGGTTGCCAAAATGGGAAAAATAACCGAGATACGGAATTTTAAAAATTTGTATGCAATTTTCAATAAATCCCGTAAACGGTTAGAGTTACAAAAATTTTGCATGATACCAAAAATAAAGTGGATTTTAAGGCAAACATTTTGGTTTTTTTTTGGTCGCTAAAAACCCAAAAATAACCGAAATACACAATTTTCTAAATTTCGGGTGCAATTGTCAAGAAAAAAACTCAAAAAACTAAAAAATTTAGTATATCTCAGAAACGGTTAGAGTTACGGAAATTTTGAAAGAGATCAAAATTAAAGAGAATTTCAAGGTGAATATTTTGAGTTTTTTCTGGTTGCTGAAATCCGAAAAATAACCGAAATACGGAATTTCAAAAATTTTCAAAAAATCTCGTAAACGGTTAGAGTTACAAAAATTTTGCGAGATACCAAAAATACAGAGGATTTTATTACAAATATTTTGAGTTTTTTTTTGGTCGCTAAAAACCGAAAAATAACCGAAATAAACAATTTTCAAAATTTTGGGTGCAATTGTCAAGAAAAAAACTGAAAAAACTAAAAAAAGTTGTATATCTCAGAAACGGTTAGAGTTACGGAAATTTTGAAAGAGATCAAAATTAAAGAGAATTTCAAGGTGAATATTTTGAGTTTTTTCTGGTTGCTGAAATCCGAAAAATAACCGAAATACGGAATTTCAAAAATTTTCAAAAAATCTCGTAAACGGTTAGAGTTACAAAAATTTTGCTTGATACCAAAAATAAAGAGGATTTTATTACAAATATTTTGAGTTTTTTTTGGTCGCTAAAAACCAAAAAATAACCGAAATAAACAATTTTCAAAATTTTGGGTGCAATTGTCAAGAAAAAAAACTCAAACAACTAAAAAATTTAGTATATCTCAGGAACGGTTAGAGTTACGGAAATTTTGCAGGAGATCAAAATTAAAGAGCATTTCATGGTGAATATTTTGGGTTTTTTCTGGTTGCCAAAATGGGAAAAATAACCGAGATAACGAATTTTAAAAATTGGTATGCAATTTTCAAAAAATCTCGTAAACGGTTAGAGGTACAAAAATTTTGCTTGATACCAAAAATAAAGAGGATTTTATTACAAATATTTCGAGTTTTTTTTGGTTGCTAAAATGTGAAAAATAACCGAGATAACGAATTTTAAAAATTGGTATGCAATTTTCAAAAAATCTCGTAAACGGTTAGAGTTACAAAAATTTTGCAAGATACCAAAAATAAAGGGGATTTTAAGACAAACATTTTGGTTTTTTTTTGGTCGCTAAAAACGCAAAAATAACCGAAATAAACAATTTTCAAAATTTTGGGTGCAATTGTCAAGAAAAAAACTGAAAAAACTAAAAAAAGTTGTATATCTCAGAAACGGTTAGATTTACGGAAATTTTGCAGGAGATCAAAATTAAAGAGCATTTCATGGTGAATATTTTGAGTTTTTTCTGGTTGCCAAAATGAGAAAAATAACCGAGATACGGAATTTTAAAAATTTGTATGCAATTTTCAAAAAATCCCGTAAACGGTTAGAGTTACAAAAATTTTGCTTGATACCAAAAATAAAGAGGATTTTATTACAAATATTTTGAGTTTTTTTTGGTCGCTAAAAACCGAAAAATAACCGAAATAAACAATTTTCAAAATTTTGGGTGCAATTGTCAAGAAAAAAACTGAAAAAACAAAAAATTTAGTATATCTCAGAAACGGTTAGAGTTACGAAAATTTTGCAAGAGATCAAAATTAAAGAGCATTTCAAGGTGAATATTTTGAGTTTTTTCTGGTTGCTGAAATCCGAAAAATAACCGAAATACGGAATTTCAAAAATTTTCAAAAAATCTCGTAAACGGTTAGAGTTACAAACATTTTGCGAGATACCAAAAATACAGAGGATTTTATTACAAATATTTTGAGTTTTTTTTTGGTCGCTAAAAACCGAAAAATAACCGAAATACACAATTTTCTAAATTTTGGGTGCAATTGTCAAGAAAAAAACTCAAAAAACTAAAAAATTTAGTATATCTCAGAAACGATTAGAGTTACGGAAATTTTGCAGGAGATCAAAATTAAAGAGCATTTCAAGGTGAATATTTTGAGTTTTTTCTGGTTGCTGAAATCCGAAAAATAACCGAAATACGGAATTTCAAAAATTTTCAAAAAATCTCGTAAACGGTTAGAGTTACAAAAATTTTGCTTGATACCAAAAATAAAGAGGATTTTATTACAAATATTTTGAGTTTTTTTTGGTCGCTAAAAACCGAAAAATAACCGAAATAAACAATTTTCAAAATTTTGGGTGCAATTGTCAAGAAAAAAACTGAAAAAACTAAAAAATTTAGTATATATCAGAAACGGTTAAAGTTACGGAAATTTTGCAAGAGATCAAAATTAAAGAGCATTTCATGGTGAATATTTTGAGTTTTTTCTGGTTGCCAAAATGGGAAAAATAACCGAGATACGGAATTTTCAAAATTTGCGTGCATTTTTCCAAAAAAAAACTCAAAAAACTCGAATATCTCGGAAACGGTTAGAGTAACAGAAATTTCGCGAGAGACCGAAAGTGTTTAGAATGCCTTTCTGCACCCAAAACCGGTAAAAAACCCGCGGAAACCGACACAATAATGTACAGGGTGTCCCAATCAGAAAAAACAGAAAAAAACGGCTTTGGGGACCTGCGATTGCCCAGACAACTGACTGGATCGATACGTTTTCTCCCCCAGGGAAGAAGAAAAAAAAAAACCCGGTAATTAGATGGGGGTAAAAAATAAGGGTTGCGAAACCCTTGCTGGGGCCCTTTCATTAAAGAAATTCGGCGGCCGAAAAAAAAAAAAAAGCGTGGGTGACACATTCGACCCTTAGAAAAATGTGGGGTAAGGTTTTTATTGATTTTTTAGCCAGTGAAGGGTTAAGGGGTGGTTTTCCAGCGAAAAAATCGCGAAAATTGCGTTATTTTTGGTGGAAAACTGGCGCACAAAACTGGAAGATTCATTTGAACACCCTGTAACTCGGTTATTTTCTAACGTACCGGGTGGTTCGACCACTCAAATTAACCGTCTTGAGCTGCTCTTTTCAGGGGTGTTGAGCAGAAAATTCTAACTCAAAAATTGCGTACTGGGTGCGCGAAAATAGGGAACCACCATACTTTTCCTGCACACCCTGTATAGTGGAAGGAAAAATTGAGCCGAAAAGTTACGGTGCTGGGTTAAGGAGTTGATTAGGAATATTTTAGGTCTCTTTCAAATTTTTCGTAACTTTTACCGTTTCTGAGTTATTTAGCCAAAACTGGTTTGGTTGCACCAAACCAGTTTTGGTGGTATAAAATTTGAACACCCTGTAACTCGGTTATTTTTTGGATTTCCTGGTGGTTCAACCACTCAAATTAACCGTCTTGAGCTGCTCTTTTCTGTGGTGTAGAGCAAAAAATTTTATCAGAAAATACACGTACAGGGTGACCAAAAATAGTAATTCACCATACTTTTCTCGTACACCCTGTATAGTGGAAGCAAAAACGGTCCTGGAGATTTACGGTGTTGGGTCAAATAGTTGATTAGGAACATTTTTGGTCTCTTTCAAGTTTTTTGTAACTTTTACCGTTTCTGAGTTATTTAGCAAAAACTGGTTTGGTGCAACAAATCAGTTGAATATGTGGTCTGGAATTTGAACACTTTGTTTAAAGGACATTCAGGGACAAAATTACGTGTAAAACCCACTTGGAGTGACCAAACCATGTTTTTAAGCACATTTTTGGAATCCTCATTAAATTTCCTATCCAATGACACTAAAAAACACTAAAAAATTGAGTACAGTCAAGTAGAAAAACGGTGTCAAAGTTTGAGCTGGCAGAAAGACAGTTTGAAAGAACAGTCAAGGACAAAATTGAGTGTAAAACCCACTTGGAGTGGGAAAATGACAGTTTGAAGCACATTTTTGGAATCCTCATTAAATTTCCTATCCCATAACCTAAAAAAACACTAAAAAATTTGGTACAGTCAGGGAGAAAAGCGGTGTCAAAATTTAAACTGTCAGAAACACAGTTTTAAAAGACAGTCAGAGACAAAATCACTTGTAAAACCCACTTGGAGTGGGAAAATGACAGTTTTAAGCACATTTTTGGAATCCTCACTAAATTTCCTATCTAGTGGCATAAAAAACAATTCAAAATCAAGTACAGTCAGGAAGAAAAGTGGTGTCAAAGTTTGAGCTGTCAGAAAGACAGTTTTAAAAGACAGTGAGAGACAAAATCACTTGTAAAACCCACTTGGAGTGGGAAAATGACAGTTTTAAGCACATTTTTGGAATCCTCACTAAATTTCCTATGAGATGACATAAAAAAAACCAGGAAATTGAGTACAGTCAGGGAGAAAAGTGGTGTCAAAGTTAAAACTGTCAGAAACGCAGTATTAAAAGACAGTCAAGGACAAAATGGCCTGTAAAATCCACTTGGAGTGGGAAAATGACAGTTTTAAGCACATTTTTGGAATCCTCATTAAATTTTCTATCTAGTGACATAAAAAACAATTCAAAATCAAGTACAGTCAGGGAGAAAAGTGGTGTCAAAGTTTGAGCTGTCAGAAACACAGTTTTAAAAGACAGTGAGAGACAAAATCACTTGTAAAACCCACTTGGAGTGGGAAAATGACAGTTTTAAGCACATTTTTGGAATCCTCACTAAATTTCCTATCCCATAACATAAAAAACACTAAAAAATTGAGTACAGTCAGGGAGAAAAGCGGTGTTAAAATTTGAGCTGTCAGAAAGACAGTTTGAAAGAACAGTCAGGGACAAAATTGCCTGTAAAACCGACTTGGAGTGGGAAAGTGACAGTTTTAAGCACATTTTTGGAATCCTCACTAAATTTCCTATCTAGTGACATACAAAACAATTCAAAATGAAGTACAGTCAGGAAGAAAAGTGGTGTCAAAATTTGAACTGTCAGAAAGGCACTTTAAAAGACAGTCAAGAACAAAATCACTTGTAAAGCCCACTTGGGGTGGGAAAGTGACAGTTTTAAGCACATTTTTGGAATCCTCACTAAATTTCCTATGAGATGACATAAAAAACACCAGGAAATTGAGTACAGTCAGGGAGAAAAGTGGTGTCAAAGTTTCAACTGCCAGAAAGACAGTTTGAAAAGACAGTCAAGGACAAAATGGCCTGTAAAATCCACTTGGAGTGAGAAAATGACTGTTTTAAGCACATTTTTGGAATCCTCGTTAAATTTCCTATCCAATAACCTCAAAAAACACTTTAAAATTTGGTACAGTCAGAGAGAAAAGTGGTGTCAAAGTTTGAGCTGTCAGAAAGATAGTTTGAAAGAACAGTCAAGGACAAAATTGCCCGTAAAACCCACTTGGAGTGGGAAAATAACAGTTTTAAGCACATTTTTGGAGTCCTCACTAAATTTCCTATGAGATGACATAAAAAACACCAGGAAATTGAGTACAGTCAGGGAGAAAAGTGGTGTCAAAGTTAAAACTGTCAGAAACGCAGTATTAAAAGACAGTCAAGGACAAAATGGCCTGTAAAATCCACTTGGAGTGGGAAAATGACAGTTTTAAGCACATTTTTGGAATCCTCATTAAATTTTCTATCTAGTGACATAAAAAACAATTCAAAATCAAGTACAGTCAGGGAGAAAAGTGGTGTCAAAATTTGAGCTGTCAGAAACACAGTTTTAAAAGACAGTGAGAGACAAAATCACTTGTAAAACCCACTTGGAGTGGGAAAATGACAGTTTTAAGCACATTTTTGGAATCCTCACTAAATTTCCTATCCCATAACATAAAAAACACTAAAAAATTGAGTACAGTCAGGGAGAAAAGCGGTGTTAAAATTTGAGCTGTCAGAAAGACAGTTTGAAAGAACAGTCAGGGACAAAATTGCCTGTAAAACCGACTTGGAGTGGGAAACTGACAGTTTTAAGCACATTTTCGGCATCCCCATTAAATTTCCTATAAGATGACATAAAAAACACCAGAAAATTCAGTACAGTCAGAAGGAAAAGTGATGTAGAAGTTTGAGCTGTCAGAAAGACAGTTTGAAAGAACAGTCAAGGACAAAATTGCCTGTTAGACCCACTTGAGGTGAAAAAATGACAGTTTTAAGCACATTTTTGAAATCCTCATCAAATTTCCTATCCAACGACATAAGAAAACACTAAAAAATTGAGTACAGTCAGGGAGAAAAGTGGTGTCAAAGTTTGATCTGTCAGAAAGACAATTTAGAAGACAGTCAGAGACAAAATCACTGGTAAAACCCACTTGGAGTGCCCGAATCAGGTTTTTAAGCACATTTTTGGAATCCTCACTAAATTTCCTATAAGATGACATACAAAACACTACAAAATTGAGTACAGTCAGGGAGAAAAGTGGTGTCAAAGTTTCAACTGCCAGAAAGACAGTTTGAAAAGACAGTCAGGGACAAAATCACTTGTAAAACCCACTTGGAGTGCCCGAATCACGTTTTTAAGCACATTTTTGGAATCCCCATTAAATTTCCTATCCAACGACATAAGAAAACACTGAAAAATCGAGTACAGTCAGGGAGAAAAGCGGCGTCAAAGTCAAAAGACACTCGGGGACAAAATAAAACTGAAAAATTTCATTATTACCAAGCAAAACACACACGCAACAACAAGATTAATGACTTTTTAATCAGTTTGATGGCCGTATCGAGTTTCTTCGTGGAAAACCACTTAGGGACAAATTTAAATTTCATTACCCCCCCTGGATCAAGTCCCTTTGAGGGCTAATTTTTTCTGGAAAAAAGCGCCATCAAGTTCATTCTTGAAGATGGGCGTAAATTAAATACGGAACGTCCCCCCTAATCAAGAAAAAACAAACTTTTTCTCCTAAAAAGCCCCCAAAAAACACCGAATTACATGAAATATTCATAGATGCGAAACGGAGGAAGATAAATAATAATTCAAAGGACCGAATGTACGCTGATTGGCCTGAAGTTGGTTAGTCTACAGTGTTGCCAAATTACAGTATAGCATTTGAAAAGGCTTGAAAAGGGCTACAAACTGAAAAAAAAATCAAGTTGGTAGCCCTTTTGGTTTCCAAGATATTTTAGTTTAAAGTTTCACCCTTGAAACTTCATTCTGGGTTTGCTTTGCAAACTTTTGAAGGGCTGTAGTACCTTTACTTTATAACCTTTTTGCTTATATTATTATATCTTCTTAAAGGGCTTGAAAAGGGCTACAAACTGAAAAAAAAATCAACTTCGTAGCCCTTTAGGTTTCCAAGATATTTTAGTTTAAAGTTTCACCCTTGAAACTCCATTCTGGGTTTGCTTTGCAAACTTTTGAAGGGCTGTAGTTCCTTTACTTTATAACCTTTTTGCTTATATTATTATATCTTCTTAAAGGGCTTGAAAAGGGCTACAAACTGAAAAAAAAATCAACTTCGTAGCCCTTTAGGTTTCCAAGATATTTTAGTTTAAAGTTTCACCCTTGAAACTCCATTCTGGGTTTGCTTTGCAAACTTTTGAAGGGCTGTAGTTCCTTTACTTTATAACCTTTTTGCTTATATTATTATATCTTCTTAAAGGGCTTGAAAAGGGCTACAAACTGAAAAAAAAATCAACTTCGTAGCCCTTTAGGTTTCCAAGATATTTTAGTTTAAAGTTTCACCCTTGAAACTCCATTCTGGGTTTGCTTTGCAAACTTTTGAAGGGCTGTAGTACCTTTACTTTATAACCTTTTTGCTTATATTATGATATTTTCTTAAAGGGCTTGAAAAGGGCTACAAACTGAAAAAAAAATCAAGTTGGTAGCCCTTTAGGTTTCCGAGATATTTTAGTTTAAAGTTTCACCCTTGAAACTCCATTCTGGGTTTGCTTTGCAAACTTTTGAAGGGCTGTAGTACCTTTACTTTATAACCTTTTTGCTTATATTATGATATCTTCTTAAAGGGCTTGAAAAGGGCTACAAACTGAAAAAAAAATCAAGTTGGTAGCCCTTTGGTTTCCCGAGATATTTTAGTTTAAAATTTCACCTTTGAAACGAAATTCTGGTCAAGAAACTGTTTTTATCGTCTAGTGACTTTGACGTCCTCTAGCGGCCAAACCGTCCAACCAATCACGTGGTTTAGTGACATTTTCTGAAAGCTGACACTCTGGGCTACATTTTTGCTTCAGTGACATTTTGACGTCAGCTGTCAAATAAGAGAGTTATTCAGTGACAAAACAACAAGTGTCAAGAAAACATTGTTTTTGTCTGCTAGTGACTTTGACGTCCTCTAGCGGCCAAACCGTCCAACCAATCACGTGATTTAATGACATTTTCTGAAAGCTGACACTCTGGGCTACATTTTTGCTTCAGTGACATTTTGACGTCAACTGTCAAATAAAGTGTTTAAAATAACAATTTAGTACATTTGAAACGGTCCGATTTGGAGGGCCCAATATCGATCGGGTATCAGTAAATATAAAGCGGCAAAGGGCTTTTTTTTCTTTTGGGGGCATTTAAATTTTAAGGGCATTTTGATTAAAATTCCACCGTCGAATTTGCCGCGCCGAATTTAATACACAACCATCGACCTTCTAAACTTGCGTTGCACTGTGCACTGTTTAGTTCAGCGGGGTACGGTTAGAACGTCGATGGTTTCGGTTGGGGGGGGGTAGAAAAACTACCCCACGGAGGTTTTTTTTCCTTTTTTTTTCCACCCCACGGAAGAGTTATATCGATCCCTTGTCTTAGTCCCCCGCGAGATTCACCCTTTTGCGCCCTCTTCAGGGACGGCGAAACGTCGCTTTACTTTCCAGTGTAACCCCCCCAGAAAACCGGTTAGTACGTCAATGGTGGCCACTTGCTAAAAAAATAATGAAAAAAAAAATCGATAAGACCTAAATCGTGAGGGTGAGAGGGTCTTCAACCCTTTTCTGACAATGTGAATTTTTTAAAGACACGCGCGTCTTTGACTTGTAATATCTCCGGAACGCGTTGAGTTACGGAGCTGATTTTTGGCTCAAATTGTAGCCCTTTTCGAGCCCTTCAAAATGATATGGTCGCTTAAAAAAATCGGTCCAAGGGTCGTGGTACTACAGCCCTTCAAACCTGGTACCACCAATCGAGAGTCAAATTTTAAAGGGTGAATTTTGAATTGTTGTAACTCGGTTACCCAAAGGGCTAGCAACTTGATTTTTTTTTCAGTTTGTAGCCCTTTTCAAGCCCTTTAAGAAGATATCATAATATAAGCAAAAAGGTTGTAAAGTAAAGGTACTACAGCCCTTTAAAGTTTTGCGAAGCAAACCAGAATAAAGTTTCAAGGGTGAAACTTTAAACTAAAATATCTCGGAAACCTAAAGGGCTACCAAGTTGATTTTTTTTTCAGTTTGTAGCCCTTTTCAAGCCCTTTAAGAAGATATTATAATATAAGCAAAAAGGTTGTAAAGTAAAGGTACTACAGCCCTTCAAAGTTTTGCGAAGCAAACCAGAATAAAGTTTCAAGGGTGAAACTTTAAACTAAAATATCTCGGAAACCTAAAGGGCTACCAAGTTGATTTTTTTTTCAGTTTGTAGCCCTTTTCAAGCCCTTTAAGAAGATATTATAATATAAGCAAAAAGGTTGTAAAGTAAAGGTACTACAGCCCTTCAAAGTTTTGCGAAGCAAACCAGAATGGAGTTTCAAGGGTGAAACTTTAAACTAAAATATCTCGGGAAAACAAAGGGCTACCAAGTTGATTTTTTTTTTCAGTTTGTAGCCCTTTTCAAGCCCTTTAAGAAGATATCATAATATAAGCAAAAAGGTTATAAAGTAAAGGTACTACAGCCCTTCAAAGTTTGCAAAGCAAAACTAGAATAAAGTTTCAAGGGTGAAACTTTAAACTAAAATATCTTAGGAACCTAAAGGGCTACCAACTTGATTTTTTTACCAGTTTGTAGCCCTTTTCAACCCCTTTAAGAAGATATCATAATATAAGCAAAAAGGTTATAAAGTAACGGTACTACAGCCCTTCAAAGTTTTGCGAAGCAAACCAGAATGGAGTTTCAAGGGTGAAACTTTAAACTAAAATATCTTGGAAACCTAAAGGGCTACAAAGTTGTTTTTTTTTTCAGTTTGTAGCCCTTTTCAAGCCCTTTAAGAAGATATCATAATATAAGCAAAAAGGTTATAAAGTAAAGGCACTACAGCCCTTCAAAGTTTTGCGAAGCAAACCAGAATGGAGTTTCAAGGGTGAAACTTTAAACTAAAATATCTTGGGAACCTAAAGGGTTACAAAATTGATTTTTTTTTCAGTTTGTAGCCCTTTTCAAGCCCTTTAAGAAGATATCATAATATAAGCAAAAAGGTTGTAAAGTAAAGGTACTACAGCCCTTCAAAGTTTTGCGAAGCAAACCAGAATGGTGTTTCAAGGGTGAAACTTTAAACTAAAATATCTTGGGAACCTAAAGGGCTACCAACTTGATTTTTTTTTCAGTTTGTAGCCCTTTTCAAGCCCTTTAAGAAGATATCATAATATAAGCAAAAAGGTTATAAAGTAAAGGTACTACAGCCCTTCAAAGTTTGCAAAGCAAAACCAGAATGGTGTTTGAAGGGTGAAACTTTAAACTAAAATATCTGGGGAAACCAAAGGGCTAGCAACTTGATTTTTTTTTCAGTTTGTAGCCCTTTTCAAGCCCTTCAAGAAGATATCATAATATAAGCAAAAAGGTTATAAAGTAAAGGTACTACAGCCCTTCAAAGTTTTGCGAAGCAAACCAGAATGAAGTTTCAAGGGTGAAACTTTAAACTAAAATATCTTGGGAACCTAAAGGGCTGCAAAGTTGATTTTTTTACCAGTTTGTAGCCCTTTTCAAGCCCTTTAAGAAGATATCATAATATAAGCAAAAAGGTTATAAAGTAAAGGTACTACAGCCCTTCAAAGTTTTGCGAAGCAAACCAGAATGGAGTTTCAAGGGTGAAACTTTAAACTAAAATATCTTGGGAACCTAAAGGGCTACCAACTTGATTTTTTTTTCAGTTTGTAGCCCTTTTCAAGCCCTTTAAGAAGATATCATAATATAAGCAAAAAGGTTATAAAGTAAAGGTACTACAGCCCTTCAAAGTTTTGCGAAGCAAACCAGAATGGAGTTTCAAGGGTGAAACTTTAAACTAAAATATCTTGGAAACCTAAAGGGCTACCAACTTGATTTTTTTTTCAGTTTGTAGCCCTTTTCAAGCCCTTTAAGAAGATATCATAATATAAGCAAAAAGGTTATAAAGTAAAGGTACTACAGCCCTTCAAAGTTTGCAAAGCAAAACCAGAATGGTGTTTGAAGGGTGAAACTTTAAACTAAAATATCTTGGGAACCTAAAGGGCTGCAAAGTTGATTTTTTTTTCAGTTTGTAGCCCTTTTCAAGCCCTTCAAGAAGATATCATAATATAAGCAAAAAGGTTATAAAGTAAAGGCACTACAGCCCTTCAAAATTTTGCGAAGCAAACCAGAATGAAGTTTCAGGGGTGAAACTTTAAACTAAAATATCTCGGAAACCAAAAGGGCTACCAACTTGATTTTTTTACCAATTTGTAGCCCTTTTAGGGCTCGTGCGGCAACCAGTGACCTAATTTCGCTCTGGCAAAAAAATAAGGGCCAGAAGGGCAAAAAAAGGGCCAAAACACCCTTTTTTTTCTACCACCGTGCCGCAAGTCATCTGACGCGCTTTCGGCACACGATGGGGCCCTTCAAAAACCTGAAGAAGGTAAAAAGAATGCATCAGCGAAACGTGTGCAAGCCCTAGAAAATGCCCGCCCGCACCAACCCTTTAGGGCCCGCGCCAGTTTGCCGCACAGGGCCGCAAAATGGTGCGGGCGGTAAAAACTCCATGCACCCGTTAGAGGGCGGTTTTTTTGCCTAAAATTCCCTTTTCTGCCCTTAATAATGATGGCATATGTTGGGGTTTCGTGGAAATCGCAAGGTCGCCCTACATCTAGCCCTTTTGTTTGGACGAATTAAGTGTTTTTAAGATTTTTTCAGTTTTTTGGAGTTATCTCGTTCTGGGGGCCCCGTAGGGCAAAATTGCCCTTTGGCACTCTTGTAGAGAAGATGATTCCCTACAACTTTACCTCTTTGAGATTTTGCGATATTTTCGCAAATAACGGAGATGTGACCGGTTGAATTGAGTGATAGTGGTTTCCAAGCAGTTTTGGTGCGTCAAGACAGTTTTTTGAAATTATCTCCCTTGGGAGGCCCTTGAGGGCAAAAATGCTTAGAAGTAATCTTGTAGAGCGTAAAATTCCCTACAACTCTCCTTATTTACAATTTTGCTGTAGCTCCTCAAATAACGGAGCTACACACAGTTGAACTTTCATTTTGGAGTTATTTAAGCACCTGAGTGCATCGCAGACAGTTTTCGGCCTGTAGCTCCCTTAAACGGCCCTTTAGGGCAAAAATTCATAGAAGCGATCTTGTAGAGCGTAAAATTCCCTACAACTCTCCTTATTTCCACTTTTGCTGTAGCTCCTCAAATAACGGAGCTACGCTCTGTTGAACCTCCATTTTGGAGTTTGGGTCTGTAACTCCCTTAAATGGCCCTTTAGGGCAAAAATTCATAGAAGCAATCTTGTAGAGCGTAAAATTCCCTACAACTCTCCTTATTTACAATTTTGCTGTAGCTCCTCAAATAACGAAGCTACACACTGTTGAACTTTCATTTTGGAGTTATTTAAGCACCTGAGTGCATCGCAGACAGTTTTCGGCCTGTAGCTCCCTTAAACGGCCCTTTAGGGCAAAAATTCATAGAAGCAATCTTGTAGAGCGTGAAATTCCCTACAACTCTCCTTATTTACACTTTTGCTTTAACTGCTCAAATAACGGAGCTACGCTCTGTTAAACCTCATTTTGGAGTTATTGAAGCACTGGAGTACATCGCAGACAGTTTTCGGCCTGCAGCTCCCTTAAACGGCCCTTAAGGGCAAAAAGGCTCAGAAGCAACCTTGTAGAGAATGAAATTCCCTACAACTTTGCTTCTCTAAAATTTTTCGCTAATTTGCAAAATAACGAAGATACGGTCGATCGAAATTTCGGGGCCCTTAAGGGCCGAAATTTATGCGTCGCATTTTTTTTAAAAGGGTGGCCCTTAGCTACGAGGCCGGGAAAGAGTTAATATTGATCCGGTTTTTTTTTTTCCCTCTCAGTTCTTCTTTATTTGAGTCCCCCCCTCTCTCTCACCCCTACCACCCCCCCCGCCACCCCATTTGGGGGTTTTTTTCCGCGTTCCAGCCACCCCTCGCATTTTTTTTTTCGTTTACCCCCCCCACCCCCGCCTCCAGGGGGATGATAAGCGTCACCATGGCAACGCAGCAGGTGCCAGCCGGAGGCACGCAACAACAAGAGTATCACTGTCACTATCTCAAAGGGCCAATTACGCGTTTTACCCCCGAAAAATTGGCGTCACCTTTTGTTTTGTCATTTCCACCCCCCCCCACCTCCCAACCACCCCCTGAGGAGACATTTTTGGAAAGCCCTGACTGTGGGCTATCTTTTTGCTTCAGTGACATTTTGACGTCAAGTGTCAAATAAGCGAGCTATTCAGTGACAAAGAGACAAGTGTCAAGAAAACAGTGTTTTTGTCGTCTATAGTGACTTTGGCGTCCTCTAGCGGCCAAACCACTTAACCAATCAACTTATGTAATGACATTTTTGGAAAGCTCTCACTGTGAGCTATCTTTTTGCTTCAGTGACATTTTGACGTCAAGTGTCAAATAAGCGAGTTATTCAGTGACAAAGAGACAAGTGTCAAGAAAACAGTGTTTTTGTCGTCTATAGTGACTTTGGCGTCCTCTAGCGGCCAAACCACTTAACCAATCAACTTATGTAATGACATTTTTGGAAAGCTCTCACTGTGAGCTATCTTTTTGCTTCAGTGACATTTTGACGTCAAGTGTCAAATAAGCGAGTTATTCAGTGACAAAGAGACAAGTGTCAAGAAAACAGTGTTTTTGTCGTCTATAGTGACTTTGACGTCCTCTAGCGGCCAAACCACTTAACCAATCAACTTATGTAATGACATTTTTGGAAAGCTCTCACTGTCAGCTATCTTTTTGCTTCAGTGACATTTTGACGTCAAGTGTCAAATAAGCGAGTTATTCAGTGACAAAGAGACAAGTGTCAAGAAAACAGTGTTTTTGTCGTTTATAGTGAGTTTGACGTCCTCTAGCGGCCAAACCGTCCAATCAATCACGTGATTAGATCATATTTTCTGAAAGCTGACACTTTGGGCTACATTATTGTTTCAGTGACATTTTGACGTCAACTGTCAAATAAGCGAGTTATTCGAGGTCAAAGGGACAAGTGTCAAGAAAACATTGTTTTTGTCTGCTAGTGACTTTGACGTCCTCTAGCGGCCAAACCACTTAACCAATCAACTTAAATTATGACATTTTTGGAAAGCTCTCACCGTGAGCTATCTTTTTGCTTCAGTGACATTTTGACGTCAAGTGTCAAATAAACGCGGTACTCAAGGTTAAAGTGTCAAAAGTGTCAAAAAATCACTCTAGAGTGACTTGCGTCACTTTGACGCCCTCTAGCGGCCAAACCACTTAATCAATCAACTTAAGTAATGGCATTTTTGGAAAGCTCTCACCGTGAGCTATCTTTTTGCTTCAGTGACATTTTGATGTCAAGTGTCAAATAAGCGAGTTATTCAAGGTTAAAGTGCCAAATTTGTCAAAAAACCACTCTAAAGTGACTCGCGTCACTTTAACGCCCTCTAGCGCCCAAACCACTTAACCAATCAACTTATGTAATGACATTTTTGAAAAGCGCTTACTGTGAGCTATCTTTTTGCTTCAGTGACATTTTGACGTCAAGTGTCAAATAAGCGAGGTATTCAAGGTTAAAGTGTCAAAAGTGTCAAAAAACCACTCTAGAGTGACTCGCGTCACTTTGACGCCCTCTAGCGGGCAAACCACTTAATCAATCAACTCAAGTAATGACAATTTTGGAAAGCTCTCACTGTAAGCTATCTTTTTGCTTCAGTGACATTTTGACGTCAAGTGTCAAATAAGCGAGTTATTCAAGGTTAAAGTGACAAAAGTGTCAAAAAACTACTCTAGAGTGACTTGCGTCACTTTGACGCCCTCTAGCGGGCAAACCACTTAATCAATCAACTCAAGTAATGACATTTTTGGAAAGCTCTCACTGTGAGCTATCTTTTTGCTTCAGTGACATTTTGACGTCAAGTGTCAAATAAGCGAGTTATTTAAGGTTAAAGTGTCAAAAAACCACTGTAAGGTGACTTACGTCACTTTGACGCGCTCTAGCGGCCAAACCACTTAACTAATCATCTTAAGTAATGACATTTTTGGAAAGCACTTACAGTAAGCTATCTTTTTGATTCAGTGACATTTTGACGTCAAGTGTCAAATAAGCGAGTTATTCAAGGTTAAAGTGTCAAAAAAACCACTGTAGAGTGACTTACGTCCATTTGACATCCTCTAGCGGCCAAACCACTTAACTAATCAACTTAAGTAATGACATTTTTGGAAAGCACTTACAGTAAGCTATCTTTTTGATTCAGTGACATTTTGACGTCAAGTGTCAAATAAGCGAGTTATTGACGGTCAAAGTGTCAAAAGTGTCAAAAAACCACTCTAAAGTGACTCGCGTCACTTTAACGCCCTCTAGCGCCGAAACCACTTAATCAATCAACTTATGTAATGACATTTTTGGAAAGCTCTCACTGTGAGCTATCTTTTTGCTTCAGTGACATTTTGACGTCAAGTGTCAAATAAGCGACTGATTTAAGGTCAAATCAAAAACTGTCAATTTTTGACCTAAAACCGAGTTTTTTTGACTTTTTTTCTGTTATTTGCAAAAATTGGGTCGATTTTGCGAGAGCGAAAAGCGCTGTTGTCAAGTGTCAAAAGTAAAAAAAATTGACACAAAGTCACATATGACATTAACGAGTGTAAAAAGGGAAATTACTAAGGTCAACTTTGACGCCCTCTAGCGGCCAAACGGTGCAACCTATCAACCCATGTTGCCATATCGTTAGAAAGCCCATTTCATTACCTATCCATTGACGTATAAAAGTTTATACAAAACGTCACAAATTAGGGAGTTATTGACGAATGAATGACACTGCACCGGAAAAAACTCCAAATTACAAGAGTCAACTTTGACGCCCTCTACCGGCCAAACCAAACCACCAACCCCATAACATTTATACCTCAATGGAAAGCCCGTTTCATCAGCAATCCATTGACGTACAAATATATCCAGAAAAGGTGGTAAATAAGCGAGTTATTAAGCAAAAACTGTCATCGAACATTTGAGACCACTGTCAACATTTTTCGCCCCACCCGGTATAATAAAACGACCAATCAACGAACAAAAATAGTTTAATAATGAAAAATATGAAATATTGACACATCGATGGATACATCAAAATTCGATCACAAACATTGAAAGTAGGGGGGGGGAGGAAAAGGGGGGGGGGGTGCACAATTTTGATTGGACAGGGAAGGGGGGGGGGAAAAAGGGGGGGGGGACCCTTAAATCTTAACCTAACAAATAGAAACATTATTTACTACTATTTTGTACTCGAATTGAGGTAGTTTGTACAGTTTAGGTACTTATATACTATGTACAATACAAATTTGAAAAATATATAATATTTATATATAATATATACAGGGTGGTTCGTTAAATGTACAAAATTTTTTGTAATTTTTAAAATCAGTCTTATGACGTTTCTGAGGTACTTGAACGTATACAAAAATGGTGGGGGGGGGTAGGGGGGGGGGGGACATCCCTTTTAAAGCCCTTTTTTTTTTTTTAATTTTTGGTCACCCTGTATATTCATTCAGTCAAGGGCTTTAACAGGGTGCGCAAACAAACAAAAACGTAAAAAAAGTAAAAATCAACAAATTTACAACAGCCACACGATTTTAGGTTAGAATTTTTACATTACGCACACACTTATAAGTAATATTGATTCCGGATATGTAAATTATTATTGTTATTTCTATGTACAGGGTGGACACGTGGTCGTGACGTAACGGCCGTGACCAAAGGTCACGTGACCCCCAGTAACTCTAGCCTGCTAGATCGTCGGAACAATCGCGCCCCATTAACCGACGAATCTAGTTTGTTGGACCGGTCGTGCGGCCCTTGAACTTGAACGCCCTCTAGCGGGAGCCCTAAAGGGGGTAACCCATGTTTTTCGGGCATTTTCGGAAAGCTTACGCTCTGGACTATCTTTTCGCTTCTATGACATTTTGACGTCAGTGGTCAATTGAGTTAGTTATGGAGGATTGAAGGAAAGAGTGTCAAAAAAAGTGACAGTTTTGTTAGGGGTGACTTTGACGGCCTCTAGCGGCCAAACGGTGTAACCAATCAACTCGTGTGGGCATATTTTCAGAAAGCTTACACTTTGGACTATCTTTTTGTTTCTATGACATTTTGACGTCAGTTGTCAAATAAGTTAGTTATCGAGGATTGAACGAAAGAGTGTCAAAAAAAAAGTGACAATTTTGTTAGGGGTGACTTTGACGGCCTCTAGCGGCCAAACGGTGTAACCAATCAACTCGTGTGGGCATATTTTCAGAAAGCTTACACTTTGGACTATCTTTTTGTTTCTATGACATTTTGACGTCAGTTGTCAAATGAGTGAGTTATCGAGGATTGAAGGAAAGAGTGTCAAAAAAAGTGACAGTTTTGTTAGGGGGTGACTTTGACGACCTCTAACGGCCAAACGGTGTAACCAATCAACTCGTGTAGGGACATTTTCAGAAAGCTTACGTCCCGGACTATCTTTTTGCTTCTATGACATTTTAACGTCAGTTGTCAAATAACGATGTTATTCATGGTCAAAGTATCTTGTGTTAAAAAAAAGTGACAGTTTTGTCACGGGTGACTTTGACGGCCTCTAGCGGCCAAACGGTGTAACCAATCAACTCGTGTAGGGACATTTTCAGAAAGCTTACGTCCCGGACTATCTTTTTGCTTCTATGACATTTTAACGTCAGTTGTCAAATAACGAGGTTATTCAAGGTTAAACTGTCTTGTGTTAAAAAAAAGTGACAGTTTTGTCAGGGGGTGACTTTGACGGCCTCTAGCGGCCAAACGGTGTAACCAATTAACTCATGAAGGGACATTTTCAGAAAGCTTACACTCCGGACTATCTTTTTGCTTCTATGACATTTTGACGTCAGTTGTCAAATAAAGGAGTTATTCAAGGTCAAAGCAACCCGTGTCAAAAAAGTGACAATTTTGATTGGTTAGGATGATAATAATAACACTGAAAAGTGTAAAACGTCAAAAATGGTAATAGAAAGTGTCAAAAGTCATACAATTTGAAATTTCAAACGTTAAATTAAGGTCAAAGCGACTGGTGTCAAAAAAGTGTCAATTTTGTTAGAGGCAACTTTGACGACCTCTAGCGGCCAAACGGTGTAACCAACCAACTCAAGCGGGGACATTTTTTGAAAGCTTAAACCATGCTCTATCTTTTCGCTTCTATGACATTTTGACGTAACTTGTCAGATAAGCGAGTTATTGAGGATTGACTGTAAGAGTGTCAGAGGAAAAAAACAGAAATGGCTTGCTAGTTAACAACAACTTATTTAACGCCCTCTAGCGGCCAAACGGTGTAACGAATTAATACGTGGGGGGATATTTTTGGAAAGCTTAAACTGCGGGCTACAAAATAGGTCATGTGACATTTTGACGTAACTTGTCAAATTGACAGGTTATTCAACGTCAAAGCAACCAGTGTCAGAATGGAGGCAGTTTCTGACTTTGACGCCCTCTGGAGGCTAGAAACAGAGTACTCAATCACACCAAAGCTTAGAATGTGAGTTATTTTTTTGCTTTAGTGACATTTTGACGTCAAGTGTCAATTAAGTGACTTATTTAGGGTCAAATCCAAAACTGTCACTTTTTCGAGTTTTTTTGACTTTTTTCACTTATTTGCACTTTTTTTATACACCATTGGAAAGAGAATAAAAAACGCTACAAAATGGCGTTTAAGCGGATTTTCTAGCTTTTTCAGTTTTTCAGATATTTCAATTCAAAAATTTGGGACATTTAGTGAGAAAAACGCTGTTGTCAAGTGTCAAAAGTAAAAAAAAATTGACACTACAAAGTGTCAAAGTCACAATTAACGCGAGTGCAAAAGGTTACAAATTAACAAGTGTCAAAGTCAAAAAAAAAATTCCATTTTAAAGTGTCAAAAGTCAAAACATGACAATTAAAAGAGGTGCACTTAAAAGTGTAAAATCTCAAAATTTCAAGTCAAAAAAACCGAGAAACGCCAAGTTTGAGTTGTCAAAAGTAAAAAAATTACACTGAAAAGTGTCAAAAGTAAAACTTAAAGTGTCAAAAGAGTTGTCCGAGTGTAACTTTCTTAAATGGCCCTTTAGAGCAAAGGTCATTGAGAGCAACTTTGTAGACCGCAGAATTTCCTACAACTCTTCTCATTTACGCTTTTGACGTCAAGTGTCAAATAAGCGAGTTATTCAAGGTCAAAGTGTCATAAATCACTGTAAAGTGAATTAAACGCCCTCTAGCGGCCAAACCACTCAACCAATCAATTCGAGTAATGACATTTTTGGAAAGCTCACTCTGTGACCTAGCTTTTCGATTCAGTGACATTTTGACGTCAAGTGTCAAATAAGCGAGTTATTGAGTAATGAATGAAAGAGTGTACTGGAAAAGTTCAAAGTTACTTAGGTCAACTTTAGGGCCCTCTAGCGGTCAAACAGTACAATTTAGTGAGCAACTTTTATACGTCGCTGGAAAGCCCTTTTAACGAGCTTTCCATTGAGGTATAAAAGTTTATACAAAGTGGACCAAATAAGCGAGCGACGAGCGAATGAATGAAAGAGTGTACTGAAAAGTTCAAAACTACTTTGGTCAACTTTAGGGCCCTCTAGCGGCCAAACAGTACAATTTAGTTAGGAACTTTTATACGTCGCTGGAAAGCCCTTTTAACCAGCTTTCCATTGAGGTATAAATTGATATACAAAGTGGACCAAATAAGCGAGCGACGAGCGAATGAATGAAAAAGTGTACTGAAAAGTTCAAAACTACTTTGGTCAACTTTACGGCCCTCTAGCGGTCAAACAGTACAATTCAGTTGGGAACTTTTATACGTCGCTGGAAAGCCCTTTTAACCAGCTTTCCATTGAGGTATAAAAGTTTATACAAAGTGGACCAAATAAGCGAGTTATTGAGAAAAACAGTACAATTTAGTTAGGAACTTTTATACGTCGCTGGAAAGCCCTTTTAACCAGCTTTCCATTGAGGTATAAAAGTGAGTTATTGAGTTTATTGGAATAAGCGAGTTATTGAGAAAAACAGTACAATTTAGTTAGGAACTTTTATACGTCGCTGGAAAGCCCTTTTAACCAGCTTTCCATTGAGGTATAAAAGTTTATACAAAGTGGACCAAATAAGCGAGCGACGAGCGAATGAATGAAAGAGTGTACTGAAAAGTTCAAAACTACTTTGGTCAACTTTACGGCCCTCTAGCGGTCAAACAGTACAATTTAGTGAGCAACTTTTATACGTCGCTGGAAAGCCCTTTTAACCAGCTTTCCATTGAGGTATAAATTGATATACAAAGTGGACCAAATAAGCGAGCGACGAGCGAATGAATGAAAGAGTGTACTGAAAAGTTCAAAACTACTTTGGTCAACTTTAGGGCCCTCTAGCGGCCAAACAGTACCATTTAGTTATGAACTTTTATACGTCGCTGGAAAGCCCTTTTAACCAGCTTTCCATTGAGGTATAAAAGTTTATACAAAGTGGACCAAATAAGCGAGCGACGAGCGAATGAATGAAAGAGTGTACTGAAAAGTTCAAAACTACTTTGGTCAACTTTACGGCCCTCTAGCGGTCAAACAGTACAATTTAGTGAGCAACTTTTATACGTCGCTGGAAAGCCCTTTTAACCAGCTTTCCATTGAGGTATAAATTGATATACAAAGTGGACCAAATAAGCGAGCGACGAGCGAATGAATGAAAGAGTGTACTGAAAAGTTCAAAACTACTTTGGTCAACTTTAGGGCCCTCTAGCGGCCAAACAGTACCATTTAGTTATGAACTTTTATACGTCGCTGGAAAGCCCTTTTAACCAGCTTTCCATTAAGGTATAAAAGTTTATACAAAGTGGACCAAATAAGTGAGTTATTGAGGAATGAATGAAAGAGTGTACTGGAAAAGTTCAAAATTGCTTAGGTCAACTTTAGGGCCCTCTAGCGGCCAAACAGTACAATTTAGTTAGGAACTTTTATACGTCGCTGGAAAGCCCTTTTAACCAGCTTTCCATTGAGGTATAAAAGTTTATACAAAGTGGACCAAATAAGCGAGCGACGAGCGAATGAATGAAAGAGTGTACTGAAAAGTTCAAAACTACTTTGGTCAACTTTAGGGCCCTCTAGCGGCCAAACAGTACAATTTAGTTAGGAACTTTTATACGTCGCTGGAAAGCCCTTTTAACCAGCTTTCCATTGAGGTATAAATTGATATACAAAGTGGACCAAATAAGCGAGCGACGAGCGAATGAATGAAAGAGTGTACTGGAAAAGTTCAAAACTACTTTGGTCAACTTTACGGCCCTCTAGCGGCCAAACAGTACAATTTAGTTAGGAACTTTTATACGTCGCTGGAAAGCCCTTTTAACCAGCTTTCCATTGAGGTATAAATTGATATACAAAGTGGACCAAATAAGCGAGCGACGAGCGAATGAATGAAAGAGTGTACTGAAAAGTTCAAAACTACTTTGGTCAACTTTAGGGCCCTCTAGCGGCCAAACAGTACCATTTAGTTATGAACTTTTATACGTCGCTGGAAAGCCCTTTTAACCAGCTTTCCATTAAGGTATAAAAGTTTATACAAAGTGGACCAAATAAGTGAGTTATTGAGGAATGAATGAAAGAGTGTACTGGAAAAGTTCAAAATTGCTTAGGTCAACTTTAGGGCCCTCTAGCGGCCAAACAGTACAATTTAGTTAGGAACTTTTATACGTCGCTGGAAAGCCCTTTTAACCAGCTTTCCATTGAGGTATAAAAGTTTATACAAAGTGGACCAAATAAGCGAGCGACGAGCGAATGAATGAAAGAGTGTACTGAAAAGTTCAAAACTACTTTGGTCAACTTTAGGGCCCTCTAGCGGCCAAACAGTACAATTTAGTTAGGAACTTTTATACGTCGCTGGAAAGCCCTTTTAACCAGCTTTCCATTGAGGTATAAATTGATATACAAAGTGGACCAAATAAGCGAGCGACGAGCGAATGAATGAAAGAGTGTACTGGAAAAGTTCAAAACTACTTTGGTCAACTTTACGGCCCTCTAGCGGCCAAACAGTACAATTTAGTTAGGAACTTTTATACGTCGCTGGAAAGCCCTTTTAACCAGCTTTCCATTGAGGTATAAATTGATATACAAAGTGGACCAAATAAGCGAGCGACGAGCGAATGAATGAAAGAGTGTACTGGAAAAGTTCAAAACTACTTTGGTCAACTTTACGGCCCTCTAGCGGCCAAACAGTACAATTTAGTTAGGAACTTTTATACGTCGCTGGAAAGCCCTTTTAACCAGCTTTCCATTGAGGTATAAAAGTTTATACAAAGTGGACCAAATAAGCGAGCGACGAGCGAATGAATGAAAGAGTGTACTGAAAAGTTCAAAACTACTTTGGTCAACTTTACGGCCCTCTAGCGGCCAAACAGTACAATTTAGTGAGCAACTTTTATACGTCGCTGGAAAGCCCTTTTAACCAGCTTTCCATTGAGGTATAAATTGATATACAAAGTGGACCAAATAAGCGAGCGACGAGCGAATGAATGAAAGAGTGTACTGAAAAGTTCAAAACTACTTTGGTCAACTTTAGGGCCCTCTAGCGGCCAAACAGTACCATTTAGTTATGAACTTTTATACGTCGCTGGAAAGCCCTTTTAACCAGCTTTCCATTAAGGTATAAAAGTTTATACAAAGTGGACCAAATAAGTGAGTTATTGAGGAATGAATGAAAGAGTGTACTGGAAAAGTTCAAAATTGCTTAGGTCAACTTTAGGGCCCTCTAGCGGCCAAACAGTACAATTTAGTTAGGAACTTTTATACGTCGCTGGAAAGCCCTTTTAACCAGCTTTCCATTGAGGTATAAAAGTTTATACAAAGTGGACCAAATAAGCGAGCGACGAGCGAATGAATGAAAGAGTGTACTGAAAAGTTCAAAACTACTTTGGTCAACTTTAGGGCCCTCTAGCGGCCAAACAGTACAATTTAGTTAGGAACTTTTATACGTCGCTGGAAAGCCCTTTTAACCAGCTTTCCATTGAGGTATAAATTGATATACAAAGTGGACCAAATAAGCGAGCGACGAGCGAATGAATGAAAGAGTGTACTGGAAAAGTTCAAAACTACTTTGGTCAACTTTACGGCCCTCTAGCGGCCAAACAGTACAATTTAGTTAGGAACTTTTATACGTCGCTGGAAAGCCCTTTTAACCAGCTTTCCATTGAGGTATAAATTGATATACAAAGTGGACCAAATAAGCGAGCGACGAGCGAATGAATGAAAGAGTGTACTGAAAAGTTCAAAACTACTTTGGTCAACTTTAGGGCCCTCTAGCGGCCAAACAGTACCATTTAGTTATGAACTTTTATACGTCGCTGGAAAGCCCTTTTAACCAGCTTTCCATTAAGGTATAAAAGTTTATACAAAGTGGACCAAATAAGTGAGTTATTGAGGAATGAATGAAAGAGTGTACTGGAAAAGTTCAAAATTGCTTAGGTCAACTTTAGGGCCCTCTAGCGGCCAAACAGTACAATTTAGTTAGGAACTTTTATACGTCGCTGGAAAGCCCTTTTAACCAGCTTTCCATTGAGGTATAAAAGTTTATACAAAGTGGACCAAATAAGCGAGCGACGAGCGAATGAATGAAAGAGTGTACTGAAAAGTTCAAAACTACTTTGGTCAACTTTAGGGCCCTCTAGCGGCCAAACAGTACAATTTAGTTAGGAACTTTTATACGTCGCTGGAAAGCCCTTTTAACCAGCTTTCCATTGAGGTATAAATTGATATACAAAGTGGACCAAATAAGCGAGCGACGAGCGAATGAATGAAAGAGTGTACTGGAAAAGTTCAAAACTACTTTGGTCAACTTTACGGCCCTCTAGCGGCCAAACAGTACAATTTAGTTAGGAACTTTTATACGTCGCTGGAAAGCCCTTTTAACCAGCTTTCCATTGAGGTATAAATTGATATACAAAGTGGACCAAATAAGCGAGCGACGAGCGAATGAATGAAAGAGTGTACTGGAAAAGTTCAAAACTACTTTGGTCAACTTTACGGCCCTCTAGCGGCCAAACAGTACAATTTAGTTAGGAACTTTTATACGTCGCTGGAAAGCCCTTTTAACCAGCTTTCCATTGAGGTATAAAAGTTTATACAAAGTGGACCAAATAAGCGAGCGACGAGCGAATGAATGAAAGAGTGTACTGAAAAGTTCAAAACTACTTTGGTCAACTTTACGGCCCTCTAGCGGCCAAACAGTACAATTTAGTGAGCAACTTTTATACGTCGCTGGAAAGCCCTTTTAACCAGCTTTCCATTGAGGTATAAATTGATATACAAAGTGGACCAAATAAGCGAGCGACGAGCGAATGAATGAAAGAGTGTACTGGAAAAGTTCAAAACTATTTTGGTCAACTTTACGGCCCTCTAGCGGTCAAACAGTACAATTTAGTTAGGAACTTTTATACGTCGCTGGAAAGCCCTTTTCACCAGCTTTCCATTGAGGTATAAATTGATATACAAAGTGGCTCAAATAAGCGAGCGACGAGCGAAAGAAAAAATCCACACACAAAAAAATCACAATTTTGACGTAACTGGGTCACGCGACTCAAAAAAAAAAACCAGCAAACGGCTCTGTAGCCGGCGACGCGTCAAACCGTGACAGGTGACAGCCGTCAGGCGTCAAACTGCGACAGGTGACAGTTCTACCGCGTCGCGATGCGCGTCTTGCAACTCAGATCCTCCGGTTCGGTTTGTTCGGGCAACGTTGCCAAGTTTTCCGGCTCGTCCGGCTCGGGCGTGATCGGCGTGCCGCACTTGTGCTGCAAATAGTGGTGCCGTCTGCGAAACTTGTGCCGGCAACGGTCGCACGCAAACGGCTTCTCGTCGGTGTGAATGAGCGCGTGCGCCTTCAACTGGTTCGAGTCGCTAAACTTGGCCGCGCACCTCTCGCACTGGTACGGTTTCTCGCCGGTGTGCACGCGCAAGTGCCGGCGCAAGTTGGCCACTTGCACAAACTGCCGATCGCAATGGTCGCAGCGATACGGCCGTTCGCCGGTGTGCAGGCGCATGTGCGTCTTCAGATGGTGATCGCGAGTGAATCGTTTGTGACACTCGGCGCACTCGAACGGTTTCTCGCCGGTGTGCGTGCGTTCGTGATTCTGCAGAACGTGCTTGTAGCCAAACGAGCGATTGCACACGCCGCAAGTGAACTGTCTCTCTCTGTTTGGTTCTTTGGCGCCGCCGCACTCGGACGGCGTGGGGGACACTTCTTCTCGTTCCATCTTCCATCTTCTTTTACTGGTCGGGTCCACGTTGTTGTTGTTGTGGGAGGGAGAGAGAGGTTCGCTGCTCGTCACCGGGGAGGGGGGCGAGGGGGGCGATGGGGGCGGCCAGTTGAGCGGCATCAGCGGGTGGAACATCCCCTGGTTCAGGGTGGCCGCCATCAGCTGGCTGGCCATCAGAAATGGACTGAAGATGCCCTGCGCCTGGAACATTAGCGGCTGGTGGGGCTTGTCCTGGTCCTGGTCGGCCAGCAACGCTGCAAATTACAAGAAACGCTGTATCATCCGCCTAAACTTTTGTTTTTTTTTTTTAACTAATGACATGGGTTGCTTTGACTTTGAATAACTCTGTTATTTGACGTTTGACGTCAAAATGTCACTGAAGCAAAAAGATAGCCCACAGTGTAAGCTTTCTGAAAATGTCCCCCCACGAGTTGATTGGTTACACCGTTTGGCCGCTAGAGGCCGTCAAAGTTACCCCCTAACAAACTGGTCACTTTTTTGACACGAACTGCTTTGACCTTAAATAACCTCGTTATTTGACAACTGACGTCAAAATGTCATAGAAGCAAAAAGATAGCCCAGAGTGTAAGCTTTCTGAAAATGTCCCCCCACGAGTTGATTGGTTACACCGTTTGGCCGCTAGAGGCCGTCAAACACACCCCTCTGACAAAACTGTCACTTTTTTGACACCGGTCGCTTTGACATTGATTTTTTTTTTTACGTTTGACATTTCAACACTTTGTAGAATATTTTTTTACTTTCGGCATGTCAAACTTGACATTTCTGTCTTTGCGTCACTATTTTTTCAGATTTGTCACTTTTAAGTGCAACTTTTTACTTTTGACACTGGTCAGTGTCATTGTTTGACTTTTGACACTTTTCGTTACAATTTTTGACTTTTGACACTTTTCCTAACAATTTTTGACGTTTTGCACTTTTCAGTGTTATTATTATCAAACTAACCAATCGAAATTGTCACTTTTTTGACACGGGTCGCTTTGACCTTGAATAACTCTCTTGTTTGACAACTGACGTCAAAATGTCACTGAAGCAAAAAGATAGCCCAGAGTGTAAGCTTTCTGAAAATGTCCCCCCACGAGTTGATTGGTTACACCGTTTGGCCGCTAGAGGCCGGCAAAGTTACCCCCTAACAAACTGGTCACTTTTTGACACGAGCTGCTTTGACCTTGAATAACTCCCTTATTTGACAACTGACGTCAAAATGTCATAGAAGTGAAAAGATAGTTGAGAGTGTAAGCTTTCTGAAAATGTCCCCTCATGAGTTGATTGGTTACACCGTTTGGCCGCTAGAGGCCGTCAAACTCCTGACAGCTTCTATAACTTCATGGACCAGTTTCAACGCAGGTAATTAAAAGTTTGAGACTGAATAACTCGATTATTTGAAAAGTTATCGCAAAAGTGCTAATAACAAAAGTTGTAGGGAATTTCATTCCCTACAACACTTATTCCAATGACTTTTGCCCTAAAGGGCCGTTTAAGGGAGTTGCAGGCCAAAAACCCTTTTAAACGCATTTTTTTTACGTTTGACACTTTAAATAACACTTTTGACATGTAGAATAATTTTTTTACTTTCGGCATGTCAAACTTGACATTTCCGTCATGTCGGCACTATTTTTCCGGATTTGTCAGACTTTCCAGTGTTATTATTATCAGAATTGTCACTTTTTTGACAAGGGTTGCTTTGACCTTGAATAACTCCGTAATTTGACACTTGACGTCAAAATGTCACTGAATCAAAAAGCTAGGTCACAGAGTGAGCTTTCCAAAAATGTCATTACTCGAGTTGATTGATTGAGTGGTTTGGCCGCTAGAGGGCGTTAAAATCACTTTACAGTGATTTGTGACACTTTGACCTTGAATAACTCGCTTACTTGACACTCGACGTCAAAAGCGTAAATGAGTAAAGTTGTAGGAAATTCTGCGGTCTACAAAGTTGCTCTCAATGACCTTTGCTCTAAAGGGCCATTTAAAAAAGTTACACTAGGACAACTCTTTTGACACTTTAAGTTTTACTTTTGACACTTTTCAGTGTAATTTTTTTACTTTTGACAACTCAAACTTAGCGTTTCTCGTTTTTTTTTGACTTGAATTTTTGAAATTTTACACTTTTAAGTGCACCTCTTTTAGTTGTCATGTTTTGACTTTTGACACTTTAAAATGGATTTTTTTTTGACTTTGACACTTGTTAATTTGAAACCTTTTACGCTCGTGTTAATTGTGACTTTGACACTTTTTAGTGTCAATTTTTTTTTACTTTTGACGCTTGACAACAGCGTTTTTAACTCTCACAAAATGGCCCAATTTTTGAACTGAAATATCTGAAAAACTGAAAAAGCTAGAAAATCCATTTAAACGCCATTTTGTGGCATTTTTTATTCTCTTTCCAATGGTGTATAAAAAAATCAAATTTGGAGTGCAAATAACTGAAAAAAGTCAAAAAAACTCGAAAAAGTGACTTGTTTTGGATTTGACCCTAAATAAGTCACTTATTTGACATTTGACGGCAAAATGTCACTGAAACAAAATGATAGTTCAGAGTGTAAGCTTTCTGAAAATGTCCCCCCACGAGTTGATTGGTTACACCGTTTGGCCGCTAGAGGCCGTCAAACACACCCCTTGGCAAAACTGTGTAATTTTTTTTTGACACGAGCTGCTTTGACCTTGAATAACTCCCTTATTTGACATTTGACGTCAAAATGTCACTGAAGCAAAAAGATAGTCCAGAAGGTAAGCTTTCTGAAAATGTCCCCCCATGAGCTGATTGGTTACACCGTTTGGCCGCTAGAGGCCGTCAAAGTCACCCCTTGACAAAACTGTGTAATTTTTTTTTGACACGAGCTGCTTTGACCTTGAATAACTCCCTTATTTGACATTTGACGTCAAAATGTCACTGAAGCAAAATGATAGTTCAGAGTGTAAGCTTTCTGAAAATGTCCCCCCACGAGTTGATTGGTTACACCGTTTGGCCGCTAGAGGCCGTCAAACACACCCCTTGACAAAACTGTGTAATTTTTTTTTGACACGAGCTGCTTTGACCTTGATTAACCGCGTTATTTGACATTTGACGTCAAAATGTCACTGAAGCAAAAAGATAGTCCAGAAGGTAAGCTTTCTGAAAATGTCCCCCCACGAGTTGATTGGTTACACCGTTTGGCCGCTAGAGGCCGTCAAACACACCCCTTGACAAAACTGTGTCATTTTTTTTTGACACGGGTTGCTTTGATCTCGAATAACTCGCTTATTTGACAACTGACGTTAAAATGTCACTGAAGCAAAAAGATAGCCCAGAAGGCGACTAATAAAGGGCCGGCCCTTAATGAATCATTAACGCAAACTCCTCCCCGCGTTTTGACGGTAGAGGGCGCAGTCGCAAAATCCATTATCTCTTTCCCTCATTAGGCCCTTCGTATATCTAACCCTTTCGAAGGGCTTTTTGGGGTGGCCATTAAAACCCTTCCTGACGGTGGATTCTTAGTCTGGTTTATCGATTTTTAATAGGGGGGATACATTTTCTTCCCCTTTTGTTTTTTTAAGGAAAAAATTGTTTGGTGCAAACAAATTTTCAAATCAGAGACAAAATCGCTTGTAAAAGCGACTTGGAGTGGGAAAATGGCTGTTTTAAGCACATTTTTGGAATCCTCACTAAATTTCCTATCCAACGACATAAAAAAACACTAAAAAATTCAGTACAGTCAGGAAGAAAAATGGTGTCAAAGTTTGAACTTCCAGAAAGACAGTTTGAAAGGACAGTCAGGGACAAAATCGCTTGTAAAATTAACTTGGAGTAACAAAATGACAGTTTTAAGCACATTTTTGGAATCCTCACTAAATTTCCTATCTAATGACATAAAAAACACCAGGAAATTGAGTACACTCAGGTAAAAAAGTGGTGTTAAAATTTAAATTGCCAGAAAGACAGTTTGAAAAGACAGTCAGGGACAAAATTACTTGTAAAACCCATTTGGAGTGAGAAAATTACAGTTTTAAGCACATTTTTGGAATCCTCACTAAATTTCCTATCCAATGACATAAAAAAACACTAAGAAATCGAGTACAGTCAGGGAGAAAAGTGGTGTCAAAATTTCAACTGTCAGAAAGACAGTTTGACAAAACAGTCAGGGACAAAATCGCCTACAAAATCCACTTGGAGTGGGAAAATGACTGTTTTAAGAACATTTTTGGAATCATCACTAAATTTCCTATCCAATGACATAGAAAAACACTTAAAAATTTGATACAGTCAAGGAGAAAAGTGAGGTCAAATTTGAAACTTCCACAAAGACAGTTTGAAAGGACAGTCAGGGACAAAATCGCTTGTAAAACCCACTTGGAGTGAGAAAATGACAGTTTTAAGCACATTTTTGGAATCCTCACTAAATTTGCTATCCAATGACGTAAAAAAACATTTTAAAAATTGGTACAGTCAGGTAGAAAAGTTGTGTCAAAGTTTAAACTGCCGGAAAGACAGTTTGAAAATACAGTCAGGGAGAAAATCACTTGTAAAACTCACTTGGAGTGAGAAAATGACAGTTTTAAGCACGTTTTTGGAATCCTCACTAAATTTCCTATCTAATGACGTAAACAAACATTTTAAAATTTGGTACAGTCAGGTAGAAAAGTTGTGTCAAAGTTTAAACTGCCAGAAAGACAGTTTTAAAAGACAGTCAGGGACAAAATCACTTGTAAAACCCACTTGGAATGGCAAAATGACAGTTTTAAGCACGTTTTTGGAATCCTCATTAAATTTCCTATCTAATGACGTAAAAAAACACCAGAAAATTGAGTACACTCAGGGAGAAAAATGGTGTCAAAGTTTAAACTGCCAGAAAGACAGTTTGAAAAGACAGTCAGGGACAAAATTGCTTGTAAAACTCACTTGGAGTGAGAAAATGGCTGTTTTAAGCACATTTTTGGAATCCTCACTAAATTTCCTATCCAACGACATAAAAAAACACTAAAAAATTCAGTACAGTCAGGAAGAAAAGTGGTGTTAAAGTTTGATCTGTCCGAAAGACAGTTTGAAAAGACAGTCAAGGACAAAATCGCTTGTAAAACCCACTTGGAGTGAGAAAATGACAGTTTTAAGCACATTTTTGGAATCCTCACTAAATTTCCTATCTAATGACATAAAAAAACATTTTAAAATTTGGTATAGTCAGGTAGAAAAGTTGTGTCAAAGTTTAAACTGCCAGAAAGACAGTTTTAAAAGACAGTCAGGGACAAAATCGCTTGTAAAACTCACTTGGAGTGAGAAAATGACAGTTTTAAGCACATTTTTGGAATCCTCACTAAATTTCCTATCTAATGACATAAAAAAACATTTTAAAATTTGGTATAGTCAGGGAGAAAAGTTGTGTCAAAGTTTAAACTGCCAGAAAGACAGTTTTAAAAGACAGTCAGGGACAAAATCGCCTACAAAATCCACTTGGAGTGGGAAAATGACTGTTTTAAGCACATTTTTGGAATCGTCACTAAATTTCCTATCCAATGACATAGAAAAACACTTAAAAATTTGATACAGTCAGGGAGAAAAGTGAGGTCAAATTTGAAACTTCCACAAAGACAGTTTGAAAGGACAGTCAGGGACAAAATCGCTTGTAAAACCCACTTGGAGTGAGAAAATGACAGTTTTAAGCACATTTTTGGAATCCTCACTAAATTTCCTATCTAATGACGTAAACAAACATTTTAAAATTTGGTACAGTCAGGTAGAAAAGTTGTGTCAAAGTTTAAACTGCCAGAAAGACAGTTTTAAAAGACAGTCAGGGACAAAATCACTTGTAAAACCCACTTGGAATGGCAAAATGACAGTTTTAAGCACATTTTTGGAATCCTCACTAAATTTCCTATCCAACGACATAAAAAAACACTAAAAAATTCAGTACAGTCAGGAAGAAAAATGGTGTCAAAGTTTGAACTTCCAGAAAGACAGTTTGAAAGGACAGTCAGGGACAAAATCGCTTGTAAAATTAACTTGGAGTAACAAAATGACAGTTTTAAGCACATTTTTGGAATCCTCACTAAATTTCCTATCTAATGACATAAAAAACACCAGGAAATTGAGTACACTCAGGTAAAAAAGTGGTGTTAAAATTTAAATTGCCAGAAAGACAGTTTGAAAAGACAGTCAGGGACAAAATTACTTGTAAAACCCATTTGGAGTGAGAAAATTACAGTTTTAAGCACATTTTTGGAATCCTCACTAAATTTCCTATCTAATGACGTAAAAAAACATTTTAAAATTTGATACAGTCACGTAGAAAAGTGAGGTCAAATTTGAAACTGCCAGAAAGACAGTTTTAAAAGACAGTCAGGGACAAAATCACTTGTAAAACCCACTTGGAATGGCAAAATGACAGTTTTAAGCACATTTTTGGAATCCTCACTAAATTTCCCATCCAATGACGTAAAAAAACATTTTAAAATTTGGTACAGTCAGGTAGAAAAGTGGTGTTAAAGTTTAAACTGCCAGAAAGACAGTTTGAAAGGACAGTCAGGAACAAAATCGCATGTAAAACCAACTTGGAGTAACAAAATGACAGTTTCAAGCACATTTTTGGAATCCTCATTAAATTTCCTATCTAATGACGTAAAAAAGCATTTTAAAATTTGGTACAGTCAGGTAGAAAAGTGGTGTCAAAGTTTAAACTACCAAAAAGACAGTTTGAAAGGACAGTCAGGAACAAAATCGCATGTAAAACCCATTTGGAGTGAGAAAATGACAGTTTTAAGCACATTTTTGGAATCCTCACTAAATTTCCTATCCAATAACATAGAAAAACACTTAAAAATTTGATACAGTCAGGGAGAAAAGTGAGGTCAAAGTTTAAACTACCAAAAAGACAGTTTGAAAGGACAGTCAGGGACAAAATCGCTTGTAAAACCCACTTGGAATGGCAAAATGACAGTTTTAAGCACATTTTTGGAATCCTCACTAAATTTCCTATCTAATGACGTAAAAAAACATTTTAAAAATTGGTACAGTCAGGTAGAAAAGTTGTGTCAAAGTTTAAACTGCCGGAAAGACAGTTTGAAAATACAGTCAGGGAGAAAATCACTTGTAAAACTCACTTGGAGTGAGAAAATGACAGTTTTAAGCACATTTTTGGAATCCTCACTAAATTTCCTATCCAATAACATAGAAAAACACTTAAAAATTTGGTACAGTCAGGTAGAAAAGTTGTGTCAAAGTTTAAACTGCCAGAAAGACAGTTTGACAAGACAGTCAGGGACAAAATTACTTGTAAAACCCATTTGGAGTGAGAAAATGACAGTTTTAAGCACATTTTTGGAATCCTCACTAAATTTCCTATCCAATAACATAGAAAAACACTTAAAAATTTGGTACAGTCAGGTAGAAAAGTTGTGTCAAAGTTTAAACTGCCAGAAAGACAGTTTGACAAGACAGTCAGGGACAAAATTACTTGTAAAACCCATTTGGAGTGAGAAAATGACTATTTTAAGCACATTTTTGGAATCCTCACTAAATTTCCTATCCAATGACGTAAAAAAACATTTTAAAAATTGGTACAGTCAGGTAGAAAAGTGGTGTCAAAGTTTAAACTGCCAAAAAGACAGTTTTAAAAGACAGTCAGGGACAAAATCACTTGTAAAACCCACTTGGAATGGCAAAATGACAGTTTTAAGCACATTTTTGGAATCCTCACTAAATTTCCTATCTAATGACATAAAAAAACATTTTAAAATTTGGTACAGTCAGGTAGAAAAGTTGTGTCAAAGTTTAAACTGCCAAAAAGACAGTTTTAAAAGACAGTCAGGAACAAAATCACTTGTAAAACTCACTTGGAGTGACAAAATGACAGTTTCAAGCACATTTTTGGAATCCTCACTAAATTTCCTATCCAATGACGTAAAAAAACACTAGGAAATTGAGTACAGTCAGGGAGAAAAGCGACAAGGGAAATTCGACCGTAAGTCGCTAATTTTTTTTTGGTTTTAATCGCCTCGGGCCGCCATTTTAATTTGGTAGAGACGATTAAATTGGGCGTTTGATTAATCAAAAGAAAAAAAAAACATTTCCTGTACGTATGTACACTCTCGCACTGAATTAATATTAAATTAGATCCATTATCAGGCAAAAATGGCTACTTTCAAATTTTTTTTTCTTTCACACCAAAGAAACGGGTTTACAATCACTTATCGACCCGAAAAATCGACTTTTAACAGTGACTGTACATTGTGCATCATCATCCTAAACCGCTAAAACAATAAGGACCAAACTGGCTTCAAAAATTCCTTAGTAACTAATGGCAAATGCGCACCGTGTGGGATGCAAAAATCGCCCTAAACGACAACTTTGCTTGCCAAGTCAAAAAAGTCGCATATCTTGGAAACGGTTAGAGTTACAAAAAATTAGCAAGAGACCAAAAATGTTCAGAATCACTTTTTGCACTCGGTTGACTAGGTTTACACCAGTTTCACCTATTTAAAATGGGGTAAACGCGGTCACAACTGGAAGAGCCTTACTGACAAATTTCTTTTGTTTTTTTGGACACCCTGTATACTCTTAATCGCGCTGCTGCTTGCAGGAGATGATAGAGCAGTTCAAGACGAATATTTTGACATTTTTACGGTCACCAAAACTGGAAAAACAACCGAGATACGGAATTTTCAAAATTTTCTGACAATTTTCCAAAAAAAAATCAAAAATATTGAATATCTCCCGAACGATGGGAGATACGGAAATTTAGCAAGAGACCAAAAATGTTCAAAATTGCTTTCTACGTCCAAACGACCTAATTTACACCAGTGTCACTTATTTAAAATGAGGTAAACGCGGTCACAATTGGAAGAGCCTTACTGACAAATTTCTTTTGTTTTTTTGAACACCCTGTATACTCTTAATCGTGCTGCTGCTTGCAGGAGATGATAGAGCAGTTCAAGACGAATATTTTGACATTTTTACGGTCACTGAAACTGGAAAAATAACCGAGATACGGAATTTTGAAAATTTTGTGACATTTTTCCAAACAAAAAATCAAAAATATTGAATATCTCCGGAACGGTTAGAGAAACGAAAATTTGACAAGAGACCAAAAATAAAGAGAATTTTATGGAAAATATTTTGAGGTTTTTCTCGTTATCGAAAACCGAAAAATAACCGAGTTACAGGGTGTTCAAATTTTAGACCACAATTTCAACAATTTGTTGCACTAAACCAGTTTTTGCTAAATAACTCAGAAACGGTGACAGTTACAAAAAACTTGAAAGAGACCAAAAATGTTCCTAATCAACTATTTGACCCAACACCGTGAATCTCCAGGACCGTTTTTGCTTCCACTATACAGAGTGTGCACGAAAAGTATGGTGAATTACTATTTTTGGCCACCCTGTACGTATCTTTTTAGTTAGAATTTTTTGCTTTACATCATTGAAAAGAGCAGCTCGAGACGGTTAATTTGAGTGGTTAAAACACCAGGAAATCCAAAAAATAACCGAGTTACAGGGTGTTCAAATTTTAGAAAACTGGTTTGGTTGCACCAAACCAGTTTTCGCTAAATAACTCACAAACGGTAAAAGTTACGAAAACTTCACGGGAGAGCAAAAATAAAGAGCGTTTTGTGAGGAAAATTTTGAGATTTTTTCGGTCACCAAAACTCCCATAACAACCGAGATACAGAATTTTGAAAATTTTGAAAACTATTCCACTTTTGGTGGTGTAAGGGGGGTGAAAATTGTGGTACAGGGTGCGTAAAAAATCGAGTTTACACGGGAAAATTGCGCAATTTAGTGCACTATACAGGGTGTAAGGTAAACTAGAAAAACACCAAAAAAAAAAACACTAAAATTGGTGTAAACGTACCTCGTTTCGTAGTGTTTTCCTGTAACAGCGGCATATTCTACGTTCGGTCGCACACAAAATGGTTCATGGCACACTAACACCAAAAAAAAAACAAAAAAACACGAAAAATAACAATCGACGATCTACTACTACTCGATCGGGTCGGTTGGAGTAATTGGAGCAACACCGCGTAGTGATCGGATCGACACTGAAACGTGCACTGACCAGAATGTACACTGGAAGGATGTGACCTACGCTAAACGAGTACGGTCCAACCCCCTCCCCACCCCTTTTGCCGCCAAACGGGGTGGTGGGGGGTTGGAGGGTGAGTAGGGGGTTGGCGGAACGAGCACGCTGGCAGAAGGAGCCGAGGCTCTGGCGGGGGTGGTGGAGGAGACCTGGTGAACCAAGTTTACGCCCGCGGACTCGAGGGGTGGTTTTTTGAATTTTCCCCCCGACTGTACTGGATTTTTTAGTGTTTTTTTTATGTCATTGGATGGGAAATTTAGTGAGGATTTCGAAAATGTGCTTAAAACTGTCATTTTCCCACTCCAAGTGGGTTTTATAGGTGATTTTGTCCTTGACTGTCCAGTCAAACTGTCTTTCTGGTAGTTTAAAGTTTAACACCATTTTTCTCCCTGACTGTACTAAATTTTTTAGTGTTTTTTTATGTCGTTTGGTAGGGAATTTAGTGAGGATTCCAAAAATGTGCTTGAAACTGTCATTTTCCCACTCCAAGTGGGTTTTATAGGTGATTTTGTACCTGACTGTCCTTACAAACTGTCTTTCTGGCAGTTTAAATTTTAACACCAGTTTTCTCCCTGACTGTACTAAATTTTTTAGTGTTTTTTTATGTCGTTTGATAGGGAATTTAGTGGGGATTCCAAAAATGTGCTTAAAACTGTCATTTTCCCACTCCAAGTGGGTTTTATAGGTGATTTTGTACCTGACTGTCCTTACAAACTGTCTTTCTGGCAGTTTAAAGTTTAACACCACTTTTCTCCCTGACTGTACTTAATTTTCTAGTGTTTTTTTATGTCATTTGGTAGGGAATTTAGTGGGGATTCCAAAAATGTGCTTAAAATTGTAATTTTCTCACTCCAAGTGGGTTTTACAAGCGATTTTGTCTCTGACTGTCCTGTCAAACTGTCTTTCTGGCAGTTTAAACTTTGACACCACTTTTCTCCCTGACTGTACTTAATTTTAAAGTGTTTTTTATGTCATTTGATGGGAAATTTAGTGAGGATTCCAAAAATGTGCTTACAACTGTCATTTTTTTACTCCAAGTGGGTTTTACAAGCGATTTTTTCCTTGACTGTCCTTTTAAACTGTGTTTCTGACAGTTCAAATTTTAACACCGCTTTTCTCCCTGACTGTACCAAATTTTAAAATGTTTTTTTACGTCATCAGATAGGAAATTTAGTGAGGATTCCAAAAATGTGCTTAAAACTGTCATTTTCTCACTCCAAGTGAGTTTTACAAGCGATTTTGTCCCAGACTGTCTTTTCTAGCTGTCTTTCTGGTAGTTCAAAGTTTAACACTATTTTTCTCCCTGACTGTACTCAATTTCCTGGTGTTTTTTACGTCATTGAATAGGAAATTTAGTGAGGATTCCAAAAATGTGCTTAAAACTGTCATTTTCCCACTCCAAGTGGGTTTTAGAAGCGATTTTGTCTCTGACTGTCCTTTCAACCTGTCTTTCTGGCACTTCAAACTTTGACACCACTTTTCTCCCTGACTGTACCAAATTTTAAAATGTTTTTTTATGTCATCAGATAGGAAATTAAGTGAGGATTCCAAAAATGTACTTAAAACAGCCATTTTCTCAGTCCAAGTGGGTTTTACAGGCGATTTTGTACCTGACTGTCCTGTCAAACTGTCTTTCTGGCAGTTTAAATTTTGACACCGCTTTTCTCCCTGACTGTACTGAATTTTTTAGTGTTTTTTTATGTCATTTGATAGGGAATTTAGTGAGAATTCCAAAAATGTGCTTAAAATTGTTATTTTCCCACTCCAAGTGGGTTTTACGTGCGATTTTCTACTTGACTGTCCTTACAAACTGTCTTTCTGGTAGTTTAAAGTTTGAAACCCCTTTTCTCCCTGACTGTACCAAATTTTAAAATGTTTTTTTATGTCATCAGATAGGAAATTAAGTGAGGATTCCAAAAATGTACTTAAAACAGCCATTTTCTCAGTCCAAGTGGGTTTTACACGCGATTTTGTCTCTGACTGTACTGTCAAACTGTCTTTCTGGCAGTTCAAATTTTAACACTACTTTTCTCCCTGACTGTACCAAATTTTTTAGTGTTTTTTATGTCATTGGATAGGAAATTTAGTGAGGATTCCAAAAATGTGCCTATAACTGTAATTTTCTCACTCCAAGTGGGTTTTACAAGCGATTTTGTCTCTGACTGTCCTGTCAAAGTGTTTTTCTGGCAGTTTAAAGTTTGACACCACTGTTCTCCCTGACTGTACTAAATTTTTTAGTGTTTTATTACGTCATTAGATAGGAAATTTAGTGAGGATTCCAAAAATGTGCTTAAAACAGTCATTTTCTTACTCCAAGTGGGTTTTACAGGCGATTTTATCCTTGACTGTCCAGTCAATTTTGACAGTTTAAGTGTCAAAATGGTCAAACTATCAAGCAACCGGTTTTTATTAAATATCTCGCAAACGGTAAAAGATACGAAAATTTTGAAAGAGAGCAAAATTGTTCAGAATTAAACGTAGAATCTGATCATGGAAGTTTAAATGGGCTCCAGGGCCCCTAAGGGGGGTCAGGAGCCGACAAACCAACACAACCCTGTTATTTGACACACCCTGTATACATTTGACAAAAACTGGTCATGTGACTGGTAGGACAGGAAAGAGCACTCAAAGAGCGTTATTTTGAGTGGTTTGCGCATCCTGTAAGTCAAAAAATGGCGGAGTTATTCAATTTTGACTGTTTAAGTGTCAAAATGGTCAAAATAACAAGCAACCGGTTTTTATTAAATATCTCGCAAACGGTAAAAGATGCGAAAATTTTGAAAAGGAGCAAAATTGTTCAGAATTGTACGTAGATTCTGGATGTGGAAGAAAACTGACCGAAAAGTGCACCAAATTGGATCACGTGACCGGAAAAGCGATTCATTGGTAAAAAACTTGAATGGTAACAAATAAACCCTCTCGAGGGTGGAATTTCGCTCCGATTCGGGTAAATCACGACAACACCTGGTGCCTGGTGTTTTTTTTTTCTTTTTTTCGGGTAAAAGCGTGCCCCACGTGACACGAAACCGCGACGTGTGCAAACGAGAAAAAACAGGGGGAGGGGGGGGGGGCGCACGCACGATTTTCCGCTTAAAATCACGTGATTTGTACCTCGATGGATTTAGAAAAAAATATGTCTAGTAGGCTTTGTGCTTCCCGTTAGGAGGGGGAGGGGCGGCAATATGGACGGGGCTTTGTTCACTCTGTATATCCTACAGGGATGCTGGATACTGGGGGTGTTTTTTTTCTTAATTAATCTTAGTTTGAATGGAAAAAAATTGATTTTTGTCTGTTTTTTTTTTATATTTTTAGTGCGTTTTCTGCTTTTTTCCTTCATTTTTCTATATTTTTTTTTTTTTGAAAAGACAGTCAGTGACAAAATCGCTTGTAAAATCCACTTGGAGTGAGAAAATGACAGTTTTAAGCACATTTTTGGAATCCTCACTAAATTTGCTATCTAATGACATAAAAAACACCAGGAAATTGAGTACACTCAGGGAGAAAAGTGATGTCAAAGTTTGAACTGCCAGAAAGACAGTTTTAAAAGACAGTCAGGTACAAAATCACCTGTAAAACCCACTTGGAGTGACAAAATGACAGTTTTAAGCACATTTTTGGAATCCTCACTAAATTTCCTATCTAATGACACTAAAAAACCTTACAAAATTTAGTACAGTCAGGGAGAAAAGTGTGGTTAAAGTTTCAACTGCCAGAAAAACAGTTTTAAAAGACAGTCAGGTACAAAATCACCTGTAAAACCCACTTGGAGTGACAAAATGACAGTTTTAAGCACATTTTTGGAATCCTCACTAAATTTCCTATCTAATGACACTAAAAAACCTTACAAAATTTAGTACAGTCAGGGAGAAAAGTGAGGTTAAAGTTTCAACTGCCAGAAAGACAGTTTTAAAAGACAGTCAGGTACAAAATCACCTGTAAAACCCACTTGGAGTGACAAAATGACAGTTTTAAGCACATTTTTGGAATCCTCACTAAATTTCCTACCTAATGACACTAAAAAACACTAAAAAATCAAGTACAGTCAGGGAGAAAAGTGATGTCAAAGTTTGAACTGCCAGAAAGACAGTTTTAAAAGACAGTCAGATACAAAATCACCTGTAAAACCCACTTGGAGTGACAAAATGACAGTTTTAAGCACATTTTTGGAATCCTCACTAAATTTCCTATCTAATGACACTAAAAAACCTTACAAAATTTAGTACAGTCAGGGAGAAAAGTGTGGTTAAAGTTTCAACTGCCAGAAAGACAGTTTTAAAAGACAGTCAGGTACAAAATCACCTGTAAAACCCACTTGGAGTGACAAAATGACAGTTTTAAGCACATTTTTGAAATCCTCACTAAATTTCCTATCTAATGACACTAAAAAACACTAAAAAATCAAGTACAGTCAGGGAGAAAAGTGATGTCAAAGTTTGAACTGCAAGAAAGACAGTTTTAAAAGACAGTCAGATACAAAATCACTTGTAAAACCCACTTGGAGTGACAAAATGACAGTTTTAAGCACATTTTTGGAATCCTCACTAAATTTCCTATCTAATGACACTAAAAAACACTAAAAAATCAAGTACAGTCAGGGAGAAAAGTGATGTCAAAGTTTGAACTGCCAGAAAGACAGTTTTAAAAGACAGTCAGGTACAAAATCACCTGTAAAACCCACTTGGAGTGACAAAATGACAGTTTTAAGCACATTTTTGGAATCCTCACTAAATTCCCTATCCAATGACATAAAAAAACATTAAAAATTTAGTACAGTCAGGGAGAAAAGCGGTGTACAAATTTAAACTACCAGAAAGACAGTTTGTAAGGACAGTCAGAGACAAAATCGCGTGTAAAACCCACTTGGAGTGACAAAATGACAGTTTTAAGCACATTTTTGAAATCCTCACTAAATTCCCTATCAAATGACATAAAAAAACATTAAAAAATCAAGTACAGTCAGGGATAAAAGTGGTGTTAAACTTTAAACTGCCAGAAAGACAGTTTGACAGAACAGTCAAGGACAAAATCGCTTATAAAACCCACTTGGAGTGACAAAATGACAGTTTTAAGCACATTTTTGGAATCTCACTAAATTTCCTATCTAATGACACTAAAAAACACTAAAAAATCAAGTACAGTCAGGGAGAAAAGTGATGTCAAAGTTTGAACTGCCAGAAAGACAGTTTTAAAAGACAGTCAGGTACAAAATCACCTGTAAAACCCACTTGGAGTGACAAAATGACAGTTTTAAGCACATTTTTGGAATCCTCACTAAATTTCCTATCTAATGACACTAAAAAACCTTACAAAATTTAGTACAGTCAGGGAGAAAAGTGTGGTTAAAGTTTCAACTGCCAGAAAGACAGTTTTAAAAGACAGTCAGGTACAAAATCACCTGTAAAACCCACTTGGAGTGACAAAATGACAGTTTTAAGCACATTTTTGGAATCCTCACTAAATTTCCTACCTAATGACACTAAAAAACACTAAAAAATCAAGTACAGTCAGGGAGAAAAGTGATGTCAAAGTTTGAACTGCCAGAAAGACAGTTTTAAAAGACAGTCAGGTACAAAATCACCTGTAAAACCCACTTGGAGTGACAAAATGACAGTTTTAAGCACATTTTTGGAATCCTCACTAAATTTCCTATCTAATGACACTAAAAAACCTTACAAAATTTAGTACAGTCAGGGAGAAAAGTGAGGTTAAAGTTTCAACTGCCAGAAAGACAGTTTTAAAAGACAGTCAGGTACAAAATCACCTGTAAAACCCACTTGGAGTGACAAAATGACAGTTTTAAGCACATTTTTGGAATCTCACTAAATTTCCTATCTAATGACACTAAAAAACCTTACAAAATTTAGTACAGTCAGGGAGAAAAGTGAGGTTAAAGTTTCAACTGCCAGAAAGACAGTTTTAAAAGACAGTCAGGTACAAAATCACCTGTAAAACCCACTTGGAGTGACAAAATGACAGTTTTAAGCACATTTTTGGAATCCTCACTAAATTCCCTATCCAATGACATAAAAAAACATTAAAAATTTAGTACAGTCAGGGAGAAAAGCGGTGTACAAATTTAAACTACCAGAAAGACAGTTTGTAAGGACAGTCAGAGACAAAATCGCGTGTAAAACCCACTTGGAGTGACAAAATGACAGTTTTAAGCACATTTTTGAAATCCTCACTAAATTCCCTATCAAATGACATAAAAAAACATTAAAAAATCAAGTACAGTCAGGGATAAAAGTGGTGTTAAACTTTAAACTGCCAGAAAGACAGTTTGACAGAACAGTCAAGGACAAAATCGCTTATAAAACCCACTTGGAGTGACAAAATGACAGTTTTAAGCACATTTTTGGAATCTCACTAAATTTCCTATCTAATGACACTAAAAAACACTAAAAAATCAAGTACAGTCAGGGAGAAAAGTGATGTCAAAGTTTGAACTGCCAGAAAGACAGTTTTAAAAGACAGTCAGGTACAAAATCACCTGTAAAACCCACTTGGAGTGACAAAATGACAGTTTTAAGCACATTTTTGGAATCCTCACTAAATTTCCTATCTAATGACACTAAAAAACACTAAAAAATCAAGTACAGTCAGGGAGAAAAGTGATGTCAAAGTTTGAACTGCCAGAAAGACAGTTTTAAAAGACAGTCAGATACAAAATCACCTGTAAAACCAACTTGGAGTGACAAAATGACAGTTTTAAGCACATTTTTGGAATCCTCACTAAATTTCCTATCTAATGACACTAAAAAACCTTACAAAATTTAGTACAGTCAGGGAGAAAAGCGGTGTACAAATTTAAACTACCAGAAAGACAGTTTGTAAGGACAGTCAGAGACAAAATCGCGTGTAAAACCCACTTGGAGTGACAAAATGACAGTTTTAAGCACATTTTTGAAATCCTCACTAAATTCCCTATCAAATGACATAAAAAAACATTAAAAAATCAAGTACAGTCAGGGATAAAAGTGGTGTTAAACTTTAAACTGCCAGAAAGACAGTTTGACAGAACAGTCAAGGACAAAATCGCTTATAAAACCCACTTGGAGTGACAAAATGACAGTTTTAAGCACATTTTTGGAATCCTCACTAAATTTCCTATCTAATGACGTAAAAAAACACCAGGAAATTGAGTACAGTCAGGGAGAAAAATAGTGTTAAACTTTGAACTGCCAGAAAGACAGTTTGACAGTACAGTCAGAGACAAAATCACCTATAAAACCCACTTGGAGTGAGAAAATGACAGTTTTAAGCACATTTTTGGAATCCTCACTAAATTTCCTATCTATTAACATAAAAAAACACCAGGAAATTGAGTACAGTCAGGGAGAAAAGTGGTGTTAAACTTTGAACTGCCAGAAAGACAGTTTGACAGGACAGTCAGGTACCCCAACCAACTTGGCTGATTTTCATTTTTCACCCCCCAAGTGACGTATCGTTTTCGACTAATTTGGGGTCGCTGATTTCGATTTTGCCGTCAAAATCCACGTAAGTCCTACCCTGTCTCCCTGGCAGCCATTTTGGGGGAGAAAAAGCAACTTTTAACAAGATTTAGGCAAAAGCTGCCTATCTCATTAACGATTAAACCCTCCGAAGGGCAAAAATAAGATACAAAGTGAATTACGTCTCAAAGGGCCGGCCCTGTCAGGAACAATGTTCTCGTGTGCTTTTGACGGGCGGGGAAAGTTTATTTTCTACCCCAAACTTTTACCGAATTGAATACCTTCATAACTTGGCTAATTACACTTTTTGCCTTAGTACGTCCCTGTTTTCCAAGGGATTTTGATGAAATTTTTTGTGGAAGTAGCCAAGGGTTGGGGCTATATTTGTGCAAAAAATCAGGTCCGTACCTGCCCTAGTTTTGACAGGAGAAATGTTCAAAATTTACTTTTTACCTCTCACAGAGTGACGTATGTCATTAAGTCACTTTTTCCTTTAGTACGTCCCTGTTTTCCAAGGGATTTTGATGAAATTTTTTGTGGAAGTAGCCAAGGGTTGGGGCTATATTTGTGCAAAAAAATCAGGTCCGTACCTGCCCTAGTTTTGACAGGAGAAATTTTCAAAATTTACTTTTTACCTCTCACAGAGTGACGTATGTCATTAAGTCACATTTTCCCTTAGTACGTCCCTGTTTTCCAAGGGATTTTGATGAAATTTTTTGTGGAAGTAGCCAAGGGGTGGGGCTATATTTGTGCAAAAAAATCAGGTCCGTACCTGCCCCAGTTTTGACAGGAGAAATGTTCAAAATTTACTTTTTACCTCTCACAGAGTGACGTATGTCATTAAGTCACTTTTTCCTTTAGTACGTCCCTGTTTTCCAAGGGATTTTAATGAAATTTTTTGTGGAAGTAGCCAAGGGTTGGGGCTATATTTGTGCAAAAAAATCAGGTCCGTACCTGCCCTAGTTTTGACAGGAGAAATTTTCAAAATTTGCTTTTTACCTCACAGAGTTACGTACGTCGTTAAGTCACTTTTTCCCTTAGTACGTCCCTGTTTTCCAAGTGATTATAATAAATTTTTTTGTGGAAGTAGCCAAGGCTTCTGGCTATATTTGACTAAAAAACCAGGTCCGTACCTGCCCTAGTTTTGACAGGAGAAATGATCAAAATTTACAAATCAAATTAACAAAATGGCGGCTGGAGGACAGCTCCAAAACGACTAAACACATTTTTCTTTAGTACGTCCCTGTTTTCCAATGGATTTTAATGAAATTTTTTCTGGAAGTAGCCAAGACTCGTGGCTAATTTTGTGCAAAAAAATCAGGTCCGTACCTGCCCTAGTTTTGACAGGAGAAATGTTCAAAATTTATTTTTACCTCTCACAGAGTGACGTTTGTCATTTAGTCACTTTTTCCCTTAGTACGTCCCTGTTTTATAACGGATTTTAATGATTTTTTTTGTGGAAGTAGCCAAGGCTTGCGGCTATATTTTACCAAAAAAATCAGGTCCGTACCTGCCCTAGTTTTGACAGGAGAAATGTTCAAAATTTACTTTTTACCTCACAGAGTGACGTATGTCATTAAGTCACATTTTCCCTTAGTACGTCCCTGTTTTCCAAGGGATTTTAATGAAATTTTTTGTGGAAGTAGCCAAGGCTTGCGGCTATATTTTACCAAAAAAATCAGGTCCGTACCTGCCCTAGTTTTGACAGGAGAAATGTTCAAAATTTACTTTTTACCTCACAGAGTGACGTATGTCATTAAGTCACATTTTCCCTTAGTACGTCCCTGTTTTCCAAGGGATTTTGATGAAATTTTTTGTGGAAGTAGCCAAGGGTTGGGGCTATATTTGTGCAAAAAAATCAGGTCCGTACCTGCCCTAATTTTGACAGGAGAAATGTTCAAAATTTATTTTTACCTCTCACAGAGTGACGTATGTCATTAAGTCACTTTCTCCGTTAGTACGTCCCTGTTTTCCAAGTGATTTTAATGAATTTTTTTGTGGAAGTAGCCAAGGGTTGGGGCTATATTTGTGCAAAAAATCAGGTCCGTACCTGCCCTAGTTTTGACAGGAGAAATGTTCAAAATTTACTTTTTACCTCTCACAGAGTGACGTATGACATTAAGTCACTTTTTCCTTTAGTACGTCCCTGTTTTCCAAGGGATTTTAATGAAATTTTTTGTGGAAGTAGCCAAGGCTTGGGGCTATATTTGTGCAAAAAAATCAGGTCCGTACCTGCCCTAGTTTTGACAGGAGAAATTTTCAAAATTTGCTTTTTACCTCACAGAGTTACGTACGTCATTAAGTCACTTTTTCCCTTATTACGTCCCTTTAGGGCCAAAAAAAAAATGCAAAAACATCTGTTTTCGGCCCGTGCTGGGTGTTTTTGTCGCTTTCTGGTCAGTTTTTGCCAAAAAAAATAGAGAAAAGGGCTCCAAGGGCCGACAGATGATTGTATTCACAAAAATGCGATTTTTAAGGGAAAAAAGGGCCGCCATTGTCCGAGTTTAGGGCGATTGTGACCGTTTCGGGTGCAGTTGGCCGGTTGCGTCATCAAAGGGCAGAAAAAACGGATTTTACCCGAAAATTCGGTTACTGGACTACTTTTACTTGAGCAAAAAGCTATCAAAAATACGGATTTTTCTTCTGTCATTTTGACTGAGCGTAGCTCCGTAATTTAAGGAGTTACAGCAAAAGTGTTAATAATGAAAGTTGTAGGGAATTTCATCCTCTACAAGATATATTTCAATGACTTTTGCCCTAAAGGGTCGTTTAAGGGAGTTACAGACCGAAAACTGAGTGCAATGCACTCCGATAATATTTGACGGAGATTCAACAGAGCGTAACTCTCTTATTTAGGGAGTTACGTCGAAAGTACTAAGAAGCGAAATTGTAGGGAATTAAATTCCCTACAAGATTTGTTTCAATAACTTTTGCCCTACAGGGCCTTTAAAGGGAGTTACAGCCCCAAAAACCCTTTTAAATGCATTTTTTTACGTTTGACACTTCTAATAACACTTTTGACATTTTTTTAGTGTGTTTTTTACTCTTTACGTGTCAACGTTGACATTTCCGTCTTTTCGACGTAATTTTTTTCAAATTTATCACTTTTTACGTTTGACACTGGTCAGTGTCATTTTTTGACTTTTGACACTTTTAGTTTTTACTTTTGACGTTTCTGAATCCAAATAATGCACTTTGACGTCAAATTTGAGTTTGGACACTTTAAAGAACAATTTTTGATTTTGACAATTTTTATTGTAATTTTTTTACTTTTGACAGTTATTTGAGGAGTTATCGCAAAAGTGCTAAGAATAAAAATTGTAGGAAATTTAATTCCCTACAAGATTTAGTTCAGTGACTTTTGCCCTTAAGGGCCTCCTTAAGGAGTTACAAGGCCTAAAAGTGACTGGAAGCACCAAACTAGTTTTTTTTTAATAACTCCATTTTGACTAAGCGTAGCTCCGTTATTTAAAGAGTTACAGCAAAAGTGTTAATAACGAAACTAGTAGGGAATTTTATTCCCTACAAGATTTGTTTCAATGACTTTTGCCCTACAGGGCCTTTAAAGGGAGTTACAGCCCAAAAACACTTTTAAATGCATTTTTTTACGTTTGACACTTCTAATTACACTTTTGACATTTTTTTAGTGTGTTTTTTACTCTTTACGTGTCAACCTTAACATTTCCGTTTTTGCGGCATCATTTTTTTTTCAAATTTATCACTTTTTACGTTTGACACTGGTCAGTGTCATTTTTTGACTTTTGACAATTTTAGTTTTTACTTTTGACGTTTCTGAATCCAAATAATGAACTTTGACGTCAAATTTGAGTTTGGACACTTTAAAGAACAATTTTTGATTTTGACAATTTTTATTGTAATTTTTTTACTTTTGACAGTTATTTGAGGAGTTATCGCAAAAGTGCTAAGAATAGAAATTGTAGGAAATTTTATTCCCTACAAGATTTGTTTCAATGACTTTTGCCCTAAAGGGCCGTTAAAGGGAGTTACAGCCCAAAAACCCTTTTAAATGCATTTTTTTACGTTTGACACTTCTAATAACACTTTTGACATTTTTTAGTGTGTTTTTTACTCTTTCCGTGTCAACCTTGACATTTCCGTCTTTGCGGCGTCATTTTTTTTCAAATTTATCACTTTTTACGTTTGACACTGGTCAGTGTCATTTTTTGACTTTTGACACTTTTAGTTTTTACTTTTGACGTTTCTGAATCCAAATAATGAACTTTGACGTCAAATTTGAGTTTGGACACTTTAAAGAACAATTTTTGATTTTGGCAGTTTTTTACTTTTGACACTCAGTTAGTTGAACTCCATTTTGACTAAGCGTAGCTCCGTTATTTGAGGATTTACAGCAAAAGTGTTAATAACGAAAGTTGTAGAGAATTTCATCCTCTACAAGATTGTATTTAAGTGTTTTTGCCCTTAAGGGCCTCCTGAAGGAGTGACAAGGCGAAAAAGTGACTGGAGGCACCAAACTAGTTTTTTTTAAACAACTCCATTTTGACTGAGCGTAGCTCCGTTATTTAAGGAGCTACAAAAAAAGTGTAGAGAATTAAAGTTGTAGAGAATTTCATTCTCTACAAGGTTGTGTTCAAGTGTTTTTGCCCTTAAGGGCCTCCAAGGCGATTTTTTCCCCAAAAAACTGGGGGGGCTGTATCACCTTGTATACTGTTCTGTATACTGGCATGACGAGCCCTTAAAAACGGAAAAATCACGAAAATAGACACATTTTTGGGTATTCAAAGGGCCTATTGAACCCTGGTCCCTTCGATTTATCATTTTTAAGCCGAATAATGCCCTTTTTGGATTCAAGGTGCCAAGATTCACGTTATTGAATAATCTACAGGATGTCCGCCGAAAAGGGCATTTTTAAGATAGTCGAGCAGGCCATGAATAAACGAAAAAAGGGCTTAATCGGAAACAAATGAACGTCGTAATCTTGTTCACCAAACATTTGTCCTAGATAACGTTTTTGGAACCGCTGATTGTGATGTTTAAGGGTCCCAAACGGTTATACACGTTATTCCACTTAAGGGACTATTTTTAGCCCTTTTTTTCCCTTTTTTTGGAAAAAATTAGTACAAAGCTAGTTAAGGGCTTTTTTGTCTACTTAATTCCCTCTTTTTCGCTATTTCCGGAAATATCTGAAACACGTGTTTTCAAGGGCTGACAAACCCTTGTTTTAGCCTATTTTCGTGCACGTTTTCCGTTTAATCGTGAATAACTCGCTTATTTGCCACACCCTGTACAGACTTTTATACGTCCATGGATAGCCAATTGAATGGGCTTTCCATCGATGTATAAAAGTTGGGCAGTCAGTGGGACGGTTTGGTGGGTACGCGGTGTCAAAGTTTGGGAAAAGTTTTCGTGTCAAACCGTTTTGACAGTTTGCTCGTGAATAACTCGGTTATTTGACAGGTTACGTCAAAATGTCGTAGAAGCAAAAAGATAGTCCAGACTTTAAGCTTTCCAAAAATGTCATTACATGAGTTGATTAGTTGAATCGTTTGGCCGCTAGAGGGCGTCAAAGTTGCTTTACCATAAAATGTATTTTTTGACACTCATCGCTTTGAAGGTAATTTACTGCGTTATTTGACAAGTTAGGGCAAAATGTCGTAGAAAACAAAAGATAGAGCGGATTTCAAGCTTTCCAAAAATATCCCCCCATGAGTTGATTGATCTTACCGTTAGGCCGCTAGAGGGCGTCAAAGTTCCTTCACCATAAACTCGTTGACACTCATTGCTTTGAAACTAATTTACTCCGTTATTTGACAAGTTACGTCAAAATGTCATAGAAAACAAAAGATAGAGCAGATTTCAAGCTTTCCAAAAATATCCCCCCATGAGTTAATTGATCATACCGTTTGGCCGCTAGAGGGCGTCAAAGTTTCTTCATCAAAAAATGACAGTTTTTTGACACTCGTTTCTTTGATTGTAAATTACTCACTTATTTGACAAGTTACGTCAAAATGTCATAGAAAACAAAAGATAGAGCAGATTTCAAGCTTTCCAAAAATATCCCCCCATGAGTTAATTGATCATACCGTTTGGCCGCTAGAGGGCGTCAAAGTTTCTTCATCAAAAAATGACAGTTTTTTGACACTCGTTTCTTTGATTGTAAATTACTCACTTATTTGACAAGTTACGTCAAAATGTCATAGAAAACAAAAGATAGAGCAGATTACAAGCTTTCCAAAAATATCCCCCCATGAGTTAATTGATCATACCGTTTGGCCGCTAGAGGGCGTCAAAGTTTCTTCATCAAAAAATGACAGTTTTTTGACACTCGTTTCTTTGATTGTAAATTACTCACTTATTTGACAAGTTACGTCAAAATGTCATAGAAAACAAAAGATAGAGCAGATTTCAAGCTTTCCAAAAATATCCCCCCATGAGTTAATTGATCATACCGTTTGGCCGCTAGAGGGCGTCAAAGTTTCTTCATCAAAAAATGACAGTTTTTTGACACTCGTTTCTTTGATTGTAAATTACTCACTTATTTGACAAGTTACGTCAAAATGTCATAGAAAACAAAAGATAGAGCAGATTTCAAGCTTTCCAAAAATATCCCCCCATGAGTTAATTGATCATACCGTTTGGCCGCTAGAGGGCGTCAAAGTTTCTTCATCAAAAAATGACAGTTTTTTGACACTCGTTTCTTTGATTGTAAATTACTCACTTATTTGACAAGTTACGTCAAAATGTCATAGAAAACAAAAGATAGAGCAGATTACAAGCTTTCCAAAAATATCCCCCCATGAGTTAATTGATCATACCGTTTGGCCGCTAGAGGGCGTCAAAGTTTCTTCATCAAAAAATGACAGTTTTTTGACACTCGTTTCTTTGATTGTAAATTACTCACTTATTTGACAAGTTACGTCAAAATGTCATAGAAAACAAAAGATAGAGCAGATTTCAAGCTTTCCAAAAATATCCCCCCATGAGTTAATTGATCATACCGTTTGGCCGCTAGAGGGCGTCAAAGTTTCTTCATCAAAAAATGACAGTTTTTTGACACTCGTTTCTTTGATTGTAAATTACTCACTTATTTGACAAGTTACGTCAAAATGTCATAGAAAACAAAAGATAGAGCAGATTTCAAGCTTTCCAAAAATATCCCCCCATGAGTTAATTGATCATACCGTTTGGCCGCTAGAGGGCGTCAAAGTTTCTTCATCAAAAAATGACAGTTTTTTGACACTCGTTTCTTTGATTGTAAATTACTCACTTATTTGACAAGTTACGTCAAAATGTCATAGAAAACAAAAGATAGAGCAGATTTCAAGCTTTCCAAAAATATCCCCCCATGAGTTAATTGATCATACCGTTTGGCCGCTAGAGGGCGTCAAAGTTTCTTCATCAAAAAATGACAGTTTTTTGACACTCGTTTCTTTGATTGTAAATTACTCACTTATTTGACAAGTTACGTCAAAATGTCATAGAAAACAAAAGATAGAGCAGATTTCAAGCTTTCCAAAAATATCCCCCCATGAGTTAATTGATCATACCGTTTGGCCGCTAGAGGGCGTCAAAGTTTCTTCATCAAAAAATGACAGTTTTTTGACACTCGTTTCTTTGATTGTAAATTACTCACTTATTTGACAAGTTACGTCAAAATGTCATAGAAAACAAAAGATAGAGCAGATTACAAGCTTTCCAAAAATGTCCCCCCATGAGTTAATTGATCATACCGTTTGGCCGCTAGAGGGCGTCAAAGTTTCTTCATCAAAAAATGACAGTTTTTTGACACTCGTTTCTTTGATTGTAAATTACTCACTTATTTGACAAGTTACGTCAAAATGTTATAGAAAACAAAAGATAGAGCAGATTGCAAGCTTTCCAAAAATATCCCCCCATGAGTTAATTGATCATACCGTTTGGCCGCTAGAGGGCGTCAAAGTTTCTTCATCAAAAAATGACAGTTTTTTGACACTCGTTTCTTTGATTGTAAATTACTCACTTATTTGACAAGTTACGACAAAATGTCATAGAAAACAAAAGATAGAGCAGATTTCAAGCTTTCCAAAAATATCCCCCCATGAGTTAATTGATCATACCGTTTGGCCGCTAGAGGGCGTCAAAGTTTCTTCATCAAAAAATGACAGTTTTTTGACACTCGTTTCTTTGATTGTAAATTACTCACTTATTTGACAAGTTACGTCAAAATGTCATAGAAAACAAAAGATAGAGCAGATTTCAAGCTTTCCAAAAATATCCCCCCATGAGTTAATTGATCATACCGTTTGGCCGCTAGAGGGCGTCAAAGTTTCTTCATCAAAAAATGACAGTTTTTTGACACTCGTTTCTTTGATTGTAAATTACTCACTTATTTGACAAGTTACGTCAAAATGTCATAGAAAACAAAAGATAGAGCAGATTTCAAGCTTTCCAAAAATATCCCCCCATGAGTTAATTGATCATACCGTTTGGCCGCTAGAGGGCGTCAAAGTTTCTTCATCAAAAAATGACAGTTTTTTGACACTCGTTTCTTTGATTGTAAATTACTCACTTATTTGACAAGTTACGTCAAAATGTCATAGAAAACAAAAGATAGAGCAGATTTCAAGCTTTCCAAAAATATCCCCCCATGAGTTAATTGATCATACCGTTTGGCCGCTAGAGGGCGTCAAAGTTTCTTCATCAAAAAATGACAGTTTTTTGACACTCGTTTCTTTGATTGTAAATTACTCACTTATTTGACAAGTTACGTCAAAATGTCATAGAAAACAAAAGATAGAGCAGATTTCAAGCTTTCCAAAAATATCCCCCCATGAGTTTATTGGTTAAACCGTTTGGCTGCTAGAGGGTGTCAAAGTTCCTTCACCATAAAATGACATATTTTTTGACACTCGTTGCTTTGATTGTAAATTACTCCCTTATTTGACAACTGACGTCAAAATGTCATAGAAAACAAAAGATAGAGCAGATTTCGAGCTTTCCAAAAATATCCCTCCATGAGTTGATTGATCATACCGTTTGGCCGCTAGAGGGCGTCAAAGTTGCCCCATCACTTCCCACTCTTTCAGCCTCAAATAACTCGTTTATTTGCCTCGCTGTGTATATTTTTAACGTCTATGGATAGCTAATAAGGTGGGCTTTCCAAAAATACGACGCGTGTTCGCCAATAATCGTTTTTTGAGGGGCGGGAGGGGGTTGAAAGTGTAATTTTCTAGGGTCCCTAAAGAACCATGATTTAAGGGTGGCTCGTGCCACCCTTAAACTTAAAAAAACCCCCAAACTCGGTGCATACGCTACACAAAGGGAGTGTATGCCAGTTTTTTTTTTAAATTATTTAAAAAAAAAATAAAATACGCAATTCTATTAACACAAGCAGATGCAAAGGGCAGGTAAAAAGGGCCTGGTTAACGGAATATCAGCCCTTATCCAATACGGATTTATGACCCTTCAGAGTGGACCAGAATTGTGCAAAAATTTGCATTTTGGTGTTGTGTCATCGCTTTTGTCCCAAAAAATCGCGAATTTGGCCGCTAGAGGGCGTCAAAGTTCCTTTACCATAAAATCACATTTTTTTTGACACTCGTTGCTTTGACCCTAATTTACTCCCTTACTTGATAAGTTACGGCAAAATGTCATAGAAAACAAAAGATAGAGAAGATTTTAAGCTTTCCAAAAATATCCCCCCATGAGTTGATTGATCATACCGTTTGGCCGCTAGAGGGCGTCAAAGTTTCTTCACCTTAAAATGACAGTTTTTTTGACACTCGTTGCTTTGATCCTAATTTACTCCCTTACTCGACAAGTTACGGCAAACTATCATAGAAAACAAAAGATAGAGCAGATTTCAAGCTTTCCAAAAATATCCCCCCATGAGTTGATTGATCATTCCGTTTGACCGCTAGAGGGCGTCAAAGTTCGTTTACCATAAAATGACATATTTTTCGACACTCGTTGCTTTGACCCTGAATTACTGCCTTTATTTGACAAATGACGTCAAAATGTCATAGAAAAGAAAAGATAGAGCAGATTTCAGGCTTTCCAAATATATGCCCCCATGAGTTGATTGGTCATTCCGTTTGGCCGCTAGAGGGCGTCAAAGTTGACCTACGAAAATTTGAGTGTATCTCAGAAACGGTTAGAGTTACGGAAATTTTGCAAGAGATCGAAATTAAAGAGCATTTCAAGGTGAATATTTTGAGTTTTTTCTGGTTGCCGAAATGTGAAAAATAACCGAGATATGTAATTTTGAAAATTTGTATGCAATTTGCAAAAAATCTCGTAAACGGTTAGAGTTACAAACATTTTGCAAGACACCAAAAATAGAGAGGATTTTAAGACAAACATTTTGATTTTTTTTTTGGTCGCTAAAACCCAAAAAATAGCCGAAATACGGTGTTATCAAAATGTTGGGTGAAATTTTCAAGAAAAGAACTCAAATAACTAAAAAAAGTAGTATATCTCAGAAAGGGTATGAGTTACGGAAATTTTGCAAGAGATCGAAATTAAAGAGAATTTCAAGTTAAAAATTTTGAGTTTTTTCTGGTTGCTTAAATGTGAAAAATAACCGAGATACGGAATTTTAAAAATTTGTATGCTTTTTGTAAAAAAATCTCGTAAACGGTTAGAGCTACAAAAATTTTTATAGACACCAAAAATAAAGAGCTGTTCAAAACAAATATTTAGAGGTTTTTTTGGTTGCTAAAAACCAAAAAATAACCGAGATACACAATTTTCAAAATTTTAGGTGCAATTTTCAAGAAAAAAACCTTAAAAACTCAAAAAAGTCGTATATCTCAGAAACGGTTAGAGTTACGGACATTTTATAAGAGATCAAAAATAAAGAGCATTTCAAGGTGAATATTTTGAGTTTTTTCTGGTTGCCGAAATGTGAAAAATAACGGAGATACGGAATTTTCAAAATTTGGTTGCAATTTGCAAAAAATCTCGTAAACGGTTAGAGTTACAAAAATTTTGATAGACACCAAAAATAGAGAGAATTTTAAGACAAACATTTTGATTTTTTTTTGGTCGCTAAAAACCCAAAAATAACCGAGATACACAATTTTCAAAAATTATGGGTACAATTGTCAAGAAAAAACTAAAAAAACTCAAAAAAGTCGCACATCTCAGAAACGATTAGAGTTACGGAATTTTTGCAAGAGATCAAAATTAAAGAGTATTTCAAGGTGAATATTTTGAGTTTTTTTCTGGTGGCTGAAATGTGAAAAACAACCGAGATACGAAATTTTCAAAATTTTTATGCAATTTTCAAAAAATCTCGTAAACGGTTAGAGTTACAAAAATTTTTATAGACACCAAAAATAGAGAGCATTTTAAGACAAACATTTTGAGTTTTTTTTGGTCGCTAAAAACCCAAAAATAACCGAGAATCACAATTTTCAAGTTTATGGGTACAATTGTCAAGAAAAACTCAAAAAACTAAAAAAAGTCGCATATCTCAGAAATGATTAGAGTTACGGAATTTTTGTAAGAGATCAAAATTAAAGAGCATTTCAATGTAAATATTTTTAGTTTTTTCTGGTTGCCGAAAAGTGAAAAATAACCGAGATACGGAATTTTAAAAATTTGTATGCAATTTTCAAAAAATCTCGTAAACGGTTAGAGTTACAAACATTTTGCAAGACAATAAAAATAAAGAGGATTTTAAGACAAACATTTTGAAAAATGTTGGGTGAAATTTTCAAGAAAAAACCCTAAAAACTCAAAAAAGTCCTATATCTCAGAAACGGTTAAAGTTACTCAAATTTTGAAAGAGATCAAAATTAAAGAGCTTTTCAAGGTGAATATTTTGAGTTTTTTCTGGTTGCCGAAATGTGAAAAATAACCGAGATACGGAATTTTCAAAATTTGCATGCAATTTTCAAAAAATTTCGTAAATGGTTAGAGTTACAAACATTTTGCAAGACACCAAAAATAAAGAGCTGGTTAAAACAAATATTTTCAGATTTTTTTGGTTGTTGAAAACCCAAAAATAACCGAGATACACAATTTTCAAAAATTATGGGTACAATTGTCAAGAAAAAACTAAAAAAACTCAAAAAAGTCGTATATCTCAGAAACGGTTAGAGTTACAGACATTTTATAAGAGATCAAAAATAAAGAGCATTTCAAGGTGAATATTTTGAGGTTTTTCTGGTTGCTAAAATGTGAAAAATAACCGAGATACGGAATTTTCAAAATTTGTAGGCAATTTTCAAAAAATCTCGTAAACGGTTAGAGTTACAAAAATTTTTATAGACACCAAAAATAAAGAGCTGGTTAAGACAAGTATTTCCAGTTTTTTTTTTGTTGCTGAAATGCCAAAATTAACGGAGATACACAATTTTCAAATTTATGGGTACAATTGCCAAGAAAAACTCAAAAAACTAAAAAAAGTCGTATATCTCAGAAACGATTAGAGTTACGGAATTTTTGCAAGAGATCAAAATTAAGGAGCATTTCAAGGGGAATATTTGGAGTTTTTTCTAGTTGCTGAAATGTGAAAAATAACCGAGACACGGAATTTTCAAAATTTGTATGCATATTTCCAAAAAATCTCGTAAACGGTTGGAGTTACAAACATTTTGCAAGACAATAAAAATAAAGAGGATTTTAAGACAAACATTTTGAGTTTTTTTCCGATCGCTAAAACCCAAAAAATAGCCCAGATACGGTGTTTTCAAAATGTTGGGTGAAATTTTCAAGAAAAAACCCTAAAAACTCAAAAAAGTCCTATATCTCAGAAACGGTTAAAGTTACTCAAATTTTGAAAGAGATCAAAATTAAAGAGCTTTTCAAGGTGAATATTTTGAGTTTTTTCTGGTTGCCGAAATGTGAAAAATAACCGAGATACGGAATTTTCAAAATTTGCATGCAATTTTCAAAAAATTTCGTAAACGGTTAGAGTTACAAACATTTTGATAGACACCAAAAATAGAGAGAATTTTAAGACAAACATTTTGATTTTTTTTTGGTCGCTAAAAACCCAAAAATAACCGAGATACACAATTTTCAAAAATTATGGGTACAATTGTCAAGAAAAACTCAAAAAACTAAAAAAAGTCGCATATCTCAGAAATGATTAGAGTTACGGAATTTTTGTAAGAGATCAAAATTAAAGAGCATTTCAATGTAAATATTTTGAGTTTTTTCTGGTTGCCGAAAAGTGAAAAATAACCGAGATACGGAATTTTAAAAATTTGTATGCAATTTTCAAAAAATCTCGTAAACGGTTAGAGTTACAAACATTTTGCAAGACAGCAAAAATAAAGAGCTGGTTAAAATAAATATTTTCAGATTTTTTTGGTTGCTAAAAACCCAAAAATAACCGAGATACACAATTTTCAAATTTATGGGTACAATTGTCAAGAAAAAACTCAAAAAACTAAAAAAAGTCGTATATCTCAGAAACGATTAGAGTTACGGAATTTTTGCAAGAGATCAAAATTAAGGAGCATTTCAAGGGGAATATTTGGAGTTTTTTCTGGTTGCTGAAATGTGAAAAATAACCGAGACACGGAATTTTCAAAATTTGAATGCAAATTTTAAAAAATCTCGTAAACGGTTAGAGTTACAAAAATTTTTATAGACACCAAAAATAGAGAGGATTTTAAGACAAACATTTTGAGATTTTTTTGGTCGCTAAAAACCCAAAAATAACCGAAATACACAATTTTCAAAATTTTGGCTGCAATTTTCAAGAAAAAAACTCAAAGAACTCAAAATAGCCATATATCTCAAAAACGGTAAGAGTTACGGAAATTTTGCAAGAGATCAAAATTAAAGATCATTTCAAGGTGAATATTTAGAGTTTTTTCCGGTCGCCAAAATGTGAAAAACAACCGAGATATGGACTTTGCAAATTTTTTAAGCAATTTTCAAAAAATCTCGTAAACGGTCAGAGTTACAAAAATTTTGATAGACACCAAAAATAAAGAGCAGTTAAAAACAACTATTGTCAGATTTTTTTGGTCGCCGAAATCCCATAAATAACCGCGTTACGGAATATTGAATATTATCAGAACGAAAAAAGGGCCAGGTAAAAAGGGCCTGGTTAACGGAACATAGGCCCTTAACCAATCCGTATTTACGACCCGTCAAAGTGAACCAAAATTGTGCAAAAATTAGCATTTTGGCCTCGTTTCGTGGCTTTTGTCCCGAAAAAATCCTTTTTGTCCCTAAATTACTCCACAAAACTGCAAGTTTATGGTCGTTTTGCGACATTTTTTTACCTGAAACTGAATTTACGACCGGGAAATTGACAAGTTACAGCAAACAATTATTTCTGCTTTATAAGGGTTTTTTTCCGCAAATATCTTTTATTGGCCCTTTTTCAAAGGGCTTCGAAAACACTCTATTTGCCTATTATATACTTTCTTTTTTTACCGTTCGTTTTATGGGTTATTTTAACCGATTTAACAGCTATATTGGCGCATATTTGGTCAGATGAATATTTCGAGCTTAAAAAAAAAAAAAAAAAAAAAAAAAATAATTTTGAAAAAAACTAGAAAAATGGCGGCAAAAAACGCAGTTTTTCCCTACCAAAAAAAACTCAAAATAATCACCTTGAAATGCTCTTTCATTTTGGTATCTATGAAAATTTCTGTCACTCTAACCGTTTCCGAGATATAGGACTTTTTTTAGTTTTTAAGGTTTTTTTTTTGAAAATTCCATCCAAAATATTGAAAATTGTGTATCTCCGTTATTTGCGGCATTTCAGCAACCAGAAAAATTTCCAAATATTCAACTTGAAATGCTCCTTCATTTTGGTATCTATGAAAATTTCTGTCACTCTAACCGTTTCCGAGATATACGACTTTTTTGAGTTTTTATGTTTTTTTTTATAGAAAATTGCACTCAAAATTTTGAAAATTGTGTATCTTTGTTATTTCTGGGTTTTTAGCATCCAAAAAAATCTGAAAATACTTGTTTTAAACAGCTTTTTATTTTTGCAGTCTTGCAAAATGTTTGTATCTCTAACCGTTTACGAGATTTTTTGAAAATTGCCTAGAAACTTTGAAAATTTCGTACCTCAGTTATTTTTCACATTTCAGCAACCAGAAAAAACTCCAAATATTCCCCTTGAAATGCTCTTTAATTTTGATCTCTTGCAAAAATTCCGTAACTCTAATCGTTTCTGAGATATACGACTTTTTTTAGTTTTTTTGAGTTTTTTTTTGACAATTGTACCCATAAATTTGAAAATTGTGAATCTCGGTTATTTTTGGGTTTTTAGCGACCAAAAAAAACTCAAAATATTTGTCTTAAAATACTCTTTATTTTTGTTGCCTTGCTAAATTTTTGTAATTCTAACCGTTTAGGAGATTTTTTGAAAATTGCTTACAAATTTTGAAAATTCCGTATCTCGGTTATTTTTCACATTTCAGCAACCAGAAAAAACTCCAAATATTCCCCTTGAAATGCTCTTTAATTTTGATCTCTTGCAAAAATTCCGTAACTCTAATCGTTTCTGAGATGTGCGACTTTTTTGAGTTTTTCTAGTTTTTTCTTGACAATTGTACCCATAATTTTTGAAAATTGTGTATCTCGGTTATTTTTGGGTTTTTAGCGACCAAAAAAAACTCAAAATGTGTGTCTTAAAATCCTCTTTATTTTTATTGTCTTGCAAAATGTTTGTAACTCTAACCGTTTACAAGATTTTTTGGAAATATGCATACAAATTTTGAAAATTCCGTGTCTCGGTTATTTTTCACATTTCAGCAACCAGAAAAAACTCCAAATATTCCCCTTGAAATGCTCCTTAATTTTGATCTCTTGCAAAAATTCCGTAACTCTAATCGTTTCTGAGATGTGCGACTTTTTTGAGTTTTTCTAGTTTTTTCTTGACAATTGTACCCATAAACTTGAAAATTGTGATTCTCGGTTATTTTTGGGTTTTTAGCGACCAAAAAAAACTCAAAATGTGTGTCTTAAAATACTCTTTATTTTTGTTGCCTTGCTAAATTTTTGTAATTCTAACCGTTTAGGAGATTTTTTGAAAATTGCTTACAAATTTTGAAAATTCCGTATCTCGGTTATTTTTCACTTTTCGGCAACCAGAAAAAACTCAAAATATTCCCCTTGAAATTCTCCTTAATTTTGATCTCTTGCAAAAATTCCGTAACTCTAATCGTTTCTGAGATGTGCGACTTTTTTGAGTTTTTTTAGTTTTTTCTTGACAATTGTACCCATAATTTTTGAAAATTGTGTATCTCGGTTATTTTTGGGTTTTTAGCGACCAAAAAAAACTCAAAATATTTGTTTTAAACAGCTCTTTAATTTTGGTATCATGCAAAATTTTTGTAACTCTAACCGTTTACGAGATTTTTTGAAAATTGCCTACAAATTTTGTAAATTCCGTATCTCGCTTATTTTTCACATTTCAGCAACCAGAAAAAACTCTAAGTATTCCCCTTGAAATTCTCCTTAATTTTGATCTCTTGCAAAAATTCCGTAACTCTAATCGTTTCTGAGATGTGCGACTTTTTTGAGTTTTTCTAGTTTTTTCTTGACAATTGTACCCATAATTTTTGAAAATTGTGTATCTCGGTTATTTTTGGGTTTTTAGCGACCAAAAAAAACTCAAAATGTGTGTCTTAAACAGCTCTTTATTTTTGGTGTCTTGCAAAATTTTTGTAATTCTAACCGTTTACGAGATTTTTTAAAATTTGCATTCAAATTTTGAAAATTCCGTATCTCGGTTATTTTTCACATTTCAGCAACCAGAAAAAACTCTAAGCATTCCCCTTGAAATTCTCCTTAATTTTGATCTCTTGCAAAAATTCCGTAACTCTAATCATTTCTGAGATGTGCGACTTTTTTGAGTTTTTTTTTTGAAAATTGTGTATCTCCGTCGTTTTTCGGTTTTTAGCAACCAAAAAAATCTGAAAATATTTGTTTTAACCAGCTCTTTATTTTTGGTGTCTTGCAAAATGCTTGTAACTCTAACCGTTTACGAGATTTTTTAAAATTTGCATTCAAATTTTGAAAATTCCGTATCTCGGTTATTTTTCACATTTCAGCAACCAGAAAAAACTCAAAATATTCCCCTTGAAATGCTCCTTAATTTTGATCTCTTGCAAAATTTCGGTAACTCTAACCGTTTCTGAAATATACGACTTTTTTTCCGCAAATATCTTTTATTGGCCCTTTTTCAAAGGGCTTCGAAAACACTCTATTTGCCTATTATATACTTTCTTTTTTTACCGTTCGTTTTATGGGTTATTTTAACCGATTTAACAGCTATATTGGCGCATATTTGGTCAGATGAATATTTCGAGCTTTAAAAAAAAAAAAAAAAAAAAAAAAATAATTTTGAAAAAAACTGGAAAAATGGCGGCAAAAAACGCAGTTTTTCCCTACCAAAAAAAACTCAAAACAATCACCTTGAAATGCTCTTTCATTTTGGTATCTATGAAAATTTCTGTCACTCTAACCGTTTCCGAGATATACGACTTTTTTGAGTTTTTATGTATTTTTTTATAGAAAATTGCACTCAAAATTTTGAAAATTGTGTATCTTTGTTATTTCTGGGTTTTTAGCATCCAAAAAAATCTGAAAATACTTGTTTTAAACAGCTTTTTATTTTTGCAGTCTTGCAAAATGTTTGTATCTCTAACCGTTTACGAGATTTTTTGAAAATTGCCTAGAAACTTTGAAAATTTCGTATCTCAGTTATTTTTCACATTTCAGCAACCAGAAAAAACTCAAAATATTCCCCTTGAAATTCTCCTTAATTTTGATCTCTTGCAAAAATTCCGTAACTCTAACCGTTTCTGAGATATACGACTTTTTTGAGTTTTTTAGGTTTTTTCTTGACAATTGTACCCATAAATTTGAAAATTGTGAATCTCCATTGTTTTTCGGTTTTTAGCATCCAAAAAAGCCTGAAAATACTTGTTTTAAACAGCTTTTTATTTTTGCAGTCTTGCAAAATGTTTGTATCTCTAACCGTTTACGAGATTTTTTGAAAATTGCATACAAATTTTTAAAATTCCGTATCTCGGTTATTTTTCACTTTTCGGCAACCAGAAAAAACTCCAAATATTCCCCTTGAAATGCTCCTTAATTTTGATCTCTTGCAAAAATTCCGTAACTCTAATCATTTCTGAGATATGCGACTTTTTTTAGTTTTTTGAGTTTTTCTTGACAATTGTACCCATAAACTTGAAAATTGTGATTCTCGGTTATTTTTGGGTTTTTAGCGACCAAAAAAAACTCAAAATGTTTGCTTTAAAATCCTCTTTATTTTTGTTGTCTCGCAAAATTTTTGTAACTCTAACCGTTTACGAGATTTTTTGAAAATTGCCTACAAATTTTGTAAATTCCGTATCTCGGTTATTTTTCACATTTCAGCAACCAGAAAAAACTCAAAATATTCCCCTTGAAATACTCTTTAATTTTGATCTCTTACAAAATTTCCGTAACTCTAAGCGTTTCTGAGATATACGACTTTTTTGAGTTTTTTTAGTTTTTTCTTGACAATTGTACCCATAAATTTGAAAATTGCGAATCTCGGTTATTTTTGTGTTTTCAGCGACCAAAAAAAACTCAAAATGTTTGTTTTAAATTCCTCTTTATTTTTATTGTCTTGCAAAATGTTTGTAACTCTAACCGTTTACGAGATTTTTTGAAAATTGCATACAAATTTTGAAAATTCCGTATCTCGGTTATTTTTCACATTTCAGCAACCAGAAAAAACTCAAAATATTCCTCTTGAAATGCTCCTTAATTTTGATCTCTTGCAAAAATTCCGTAACTCTAATCGTTTCTGAGATATACTACTTTTTTTAGTTTTTTGAGTTTTTTCTTGACAATTGTACCCATAAATTTGAAAATTATGAATCTCGGTTATTTTTGGGTTTTTAGCGACCAAACAAAACTCAAAATATTTGTCTTAAAATACTCTTTATTTTTGTTGCCTTGCAAAATGTTTGTAACTCTAACCGTTTACGAGATTTTTTGAAAATTGCCTAGAAACTTTGAAAATTTCGTATCTCAGTTATTTTTCACATTTCAGCAACCAGAAAAAACTCCAAATATTCCCCTTGAAATGCTCTTTAATTTTGATCTCTTGCAAAATTTCGGTAACTCTAACCGTTTCTGAGATATACGACTTTTTTTTCCGCAAATATCTTTTATTGGCCCTTTTTCAAAGGGCTTCGAAAACACTCTATTTGCCTATTATATGCTTTCTTTTTTTACCGTTCGTTTTATGGGTTATTTTAACCGATTTAACAGCTATATTGGCGCATATTTGGTCAGATGAATATTTCGAGCTTTAAAAAAAAAAAAAAAAAAAAATAATTTTGAAAAAAACTAGAAAAATGGCGGCAAAAAACGCAGTTTTTCCCTACCAAAAAAAACTCAAAATAATCACCTTGAAATGCTCTTTCATTTTGGTATCTATGAAAATTTCTGTCACTCTAACCGTTTCCGAGATATACGACTTTTTTGAGTTTTTATGTTTTTTTTTATAGAAAATTGCACTCAAAATTTTGAAAATTGTGTATCTTTGTTATTTCTGGGTTTTTAGCATCCAAAAAAATCTGAAAATACTTGTTTTAAACAGCTTTTTATTTTTGCAATCTTGCAAAATGTTTGTATCTCTAACCGTTTACGAGATTTTTTGAAAATTGCCTAGAAACTTTGAAAATTTCGTATCTCGGTTATTTTTCACATTTCAGCAACCAGAAAAAACTCAAAATATTCCCCTTGAAATACTCTTTAATTTTGATCTCTTACAAAATTTCCGTAACTCTAACCGTTTCTGAGATATACGACTTTTTTGAGTTTTTAAGGTTTTTCTCTTGAAAATTGCAGCCAAAATTTTGAAATTTGTGTATCTCGGTTATTTTTAGGTTTTTAGCTATAAAAAAAAAAATCAAAATGTTTGTTTTAAAATCCTCTCTATTTTTGGAATCTATCAAAATTTTTGTAACTCTAACCGTTTACGAAATTTTTTGAAAATTGTATACAAGCTTTGTAAATTCCGTATATCGGTTATTTTTCACATTTTAGTGACCCAAAAAAACTCATTATATTTACCTTGAAATGCTCTTTAATTTTGCTATCTTGCAAAATTTTCGTAACTCTTACTGTTTTTGAGATATATGACTATTTTGAGTTCATTGAGGTTTTTTTTTGAAAATTGCAGCCAAAATTTTGAAATTTGTGTATCTCGGTTATTTTTAGGTTTTTAGCTATAAAAAAAAAATCAAAATGTTTGTCTTAAAATCCTCTCTATTTTTGTTGTCTCGCAAAATTTTTGTAACTCTAACCGTTTACGAGATTTTTTAAAATTTGCATTCAAATTTTGAAAATTCCGTATCTCGGTTATTTTTCACATTTCAGCAACCAGAAAAAACTCTAAGCATTCCCCTTGAAATTCTCCTTAATTTTGATCTCTTGCAAAAATTCCGTAACTCTAATCATTTCTGAGATGTGCGACTTTTTTGAGTTTTTTTTTGAAAATTGTGTATCTCCGTCGTTTTTCGGTTTTTAGCAACCAAAAAAATCTGAAAATATTTGTTTTAACCAGCTCTTTATTTTTGGTGTCTTGCAAAATGTTTGTAACTCTAACCGTTTACGAGATTTATTGAAAATTGCATACAAATTTTGAAAATTCCGTATCTCGGTCATTTTTCACATTTCAGCAACCAGAAAAAACTCTAAGTATTCCCCTTGAAATGCTCTTTAATTTTGATTTCTTGCAAAAATTCCGTAACTCTAATCGTTTCTGAGATGTGCGACTTTTTTTAGTTTTTTGAGTTTTTCTTGACAATTGTACCCATAAACTTGAAAATTGTGTATCTCGGTTATTTTTGGGTTTTTAGCGACCAAAAAAAACTCAAAATGTGTGTCTTAAAATACTCTTTATTTTTGTTGCCTTGCTAAATTTTTGTAATTCTAACCGTTTAGGAGATTTTTTGAAAATTGCTTACAAATTTTGAAAATTCCGTATCTCGGTTATTTTTCACATTTCAGCAACCAGAAAAAACTCAAAATATTCCCCTTGAAATGTTACTTAATTTTGATCTCTTGCAAAAATTCCGTAACTCTAATCATTTCTGAGATGTGCGACTTTTTTGAGTTTTTTTTTTGAAAATTGTGTATCTCCGTCGTTTTTCGGTTTTTAGCAACCAAAAAAATCTGAAAACATTTGTTTTAACCAGCTCTTTATTTTTGGTGTCTTGCAAAATGTTTGTAACTCTAACCGTTTACGAGATTTTTTAAAATTTGCATTCAAATTTTGAAAATTCCGTATCTCGGTTATTTTTCACATTTCAGCAACCAGAAAAAACTCAAAATATTCCCCTTGAAATGCTCCTTAATTTTGATCTCTTGCAAAATTTCGGTAACTCTAACCGTTTCTGAGATATACGACTTTTTTTCCGCAAATATCTTTTATTGGCCCTTTTTCAAAGGGCTTCGAAAACACTCTATTTGCCTATTATATACTTTCTTTTTTTTACCGTTCGTTTTATGGGTTATTTTAACCGATTTAACAGCTATATTGGCGCATATTTGGTCAGATGAATATTTCGAGCTTTAAAAAAAAAAAAAAAAAAAAAAAATAATTTTGAAAAAAACTAGAAAAATGGCGGCAAAAAACGCAGTTTTTCCCTACCAAAAAAAACTCAAAATAATCACCTTGAAATGCTCTTTCATTTTGGTATCTATGAAAATTTCTGTCACTCTAACCGTTTCCGAGATATACGACTTTTTTGAGTTTTTAAGGTTTTTTTTTTGAAAATTCCATCCAAAATTTTGAAAATTGTGTATCTTTGTTATTTCTGGGTTTTTAGCATCCAAAAAAATCTGAAAATACTTGTTTTAAACAGCTTTTTATTTTTGCAATCTTGCAAAATGTTTGTATCTCTAACCGTTTACGAGATTTTTTGAAAATTGCCTAGAAACTTTGAAAATTTTGTATCTCAGTTATTTTTCACATTTCAGCAACCAGAAAAAACTCAAAATATTCCCCTTGAAATGCTCTTTCATTTTAATCTTTTACAAAATTTTCGTAACTCTAACCGTTTCTGAGATATACGACTTTTTTGAGTTTTTTAGGTTTTTTCTTGACAATTGTACCCATAATTTTTGAAAATTGTGTATCTCGGTTATTTTTATGTTTTTAGCAACCAAAAAAAACTCAAAATGTTTGTCTTAAAATCCTCTTTATTTTTATTGTCTTGCAAAATGTTTGTAACTCTAACCGTTTACGAGATTTTTTGAAAATTGCCTAGAAACTTTGAAAATTTCGTATCTCAGTTATTTTTCACATTTCAGCAACCAGAAAAAACTCTAAGTATTCCCCTTGAAATTCTCCTTAATTTTGATCTCTTGCAAAAATTCCGTAACTCTAATCGTTTCTGAGATGTGCGACTTTTTTGAGTTTTTCTAGTTTTTTCTTGACAATTGTACCCATGAACTTGAAAATTGTGATTCTCGGTTATTTTTGGGTTTTTAGCGACCAAAAAAAACTCAAAATGTGTGTCTTAAAATACTCTTTATTTTTGTTGCCTTGCTAAATTTTTGTAATTCTAACCGTTTAGGAGATTTTTTGAAAATTGCTTACAAATTTTGAAAATTCCGTATCTCGGTTATTTTTCACATTTCAGCAACCAGAAAAAACTCCAAATATTCACCTTGAAATGCTCTTCAATTTTGATCTCTTGCAAAATTTTCGCAACTCCAGCCGTTTCCGAGATATACGACTTTTTTGAGTTTTTTAGGTTTTCTCCTGGAAAATTCCATCCAAAATTTTGAAAATTGTGTATCTCGGTTATTTTTCGGTTTTTAGCAACCGAAAATACTTGTTTTAAGCAGCTCTTTACTTTTAGTATCTAACAAAATTTCTGTAACTCTAACCGTTTACGAGATTTTTTAAAATTTGCATTCAAATTTTGAAAATTCCGTATCTCGGTTATTTTTCACATTTCAGCAACCAGAAAAAACTCCAAATATTCCCCTTGAAATGCTCTTTAATTTTGATCTCTTGCAAAAATTCCGTAACTCTAATCGTTTCTGAGATATACGACTTTTTTTAGTTTCTTTGAGTTTTTTCTTGACAATTGTACCCATAAACTTGAAAATTGTGATTCTCGGTTATTTTTGGGTTTTTAGCGACCAAAAAAAACTCAAAATATTTGTTTTAAAATACTCTTTATTTTTGTTGCCTTGCAAAATGTTTGTAACTCTAACCGTTTACGAGATTTTTTGGAAATTGCATTCAAATTTTGAAAATTCCGTATCTCGGTTATTTTTCACATTTCAGCAACCAGAAAAAACTCTAAGTATTCCCCTTGAAATTCTCCTTAATTTTGATCTCTTGCAAAAATTCCGTAACTCTAATCATTTCTGAGATGTGCGACTTTTTTTAGTTTTTTTAGTTTTTTCTTGACAATTGTACCCATAATTTTTGAAAATTGTGTATCTCGGTTATTTTTGTGTTTTTAGCGACCAAAAAAAACTCGAAATGTGTGTCTTAAAATCCTCTTTATTTTTGTTGCCTTGCTAAATTTTTGTAATTCTAACCGTTTACGAGATTTTTTGAAAATTGCATTCAAATTTTGAAAATTCCGTATCTCGGTTATTTTTCACATTTCAGCAACCAGAAAAAACTCCAAATATTCCCCTTGAAATGCTCCTTAATTTTGATCTCTTGCAAAATTTCGGTAACTCTAACCGTTTCTGAGATATACGACTTTTTTTCCGCAAATATCTTTTATTGGCCCTTTTTCAAAGGGCTTCGAAAACACTCTATTTGCCTATTATATACTTTCTTTTTTTACCGTTCGTTTTATGGGTTATTTTAACCGATTTAACAGCTATATTGGCGCATTTTTGGGCAACTTTTAATTAAAAAAAAAAATGAAAAATATTTTTGGAAAAAACTGGAAAAATGGCGGCAAAAAACGCATTTTTCCCTACCAAAAAAAACTCAAAATAATCACCTTGAAATGCTCTTTAATTTTGATGTCTTGCAAAATTTTCGTAACTCTAACCGTTTCGGAGATATACGACTTTTTTAGTAGGTCACGTGACCGTTCTGATTCTGTTTTAAAATGAAAAAAAAAATTGACCGTAAAAAAAAAATTTTAATTTAATTTAAATTCACGTGACACAAAAACATGTCAATACCTTAAAGGCAGTCACGTGACATTAAAAAATTTCAGCCTAAACTTATAGAAACGGTCACGTGACAATTCAAATAATATTTTGACATTTAAAACGGTCACGTGATTTTCAGGATCCGTTTTGACGTTACTCGTCAGGGAGAAAAATGGTGTCAAAATTTGAACTGCCAGAAAGACAGTTTGAAAGGACAGTCCAAGATAAAATGTCCTGTAAAACCCACTTGGAGTAAGAAAATGACAGTTTTAAGCACATTTTTGAAATCCTCACTAAATTTCCTATCAAATGACATAAAAAACACTAAAAAATCAAGTACAGTCAGGGAGAAAAGTGGTGTCAAAGTTTGAACTGTCAGAAAGACAGTTTGAAAGGACAGTCAGATACAAAATCGCCTGTAAAACCTACCTGGAGTGAGGAAATGACTATTTTAAGCACATTTTTGGAATCCTCACTAAATTTGCTATCTAGTGACATAAAAAAATACCAGGAAATTGGGTACAGTCAGGGAGAAAAGTGATGTCAAAGTTTGAACTGTCAAAAAGACAGTTTGTAAAGACAGTCAGGAACAAAATCACTTGTAAAACCCACTTGGAGTGAGAAAATGACAGTTTTAGGCACATTTTTGGAATCCTCACTAAATTTCCTATCAAATGACATAAAAAACACTAAAAAAACAAGTACAGTCAGGGAGAAAAGTGGTGTCAAAGTTTAAATTGCCAGAAAAACAGCCAGAAAAGACAGTCAAGGACAAAATCGCTTGTAAAACCCACCTGGAGTGAGAAAATGACAGTTTTAAGCATATTTTTGGAATCCTCACTAAATTTCCTATCAAATGACATAAAAAACACTAGAAAATGAAGTACAGTCAGGGAGAAAAGTGGTGTCAAAGTTTAAATTGCCAGAAAAGACAGTCAAGGACAAAATCGCTTGTAAAACCCACTTGGAGTGAGAAAATGACAGTTTTAAGCACATTTTTGGAATCCTCACTAAATTTCCTATCAAATGACATAAAAAACACTAGAAAATGAAGTACAGTCAGGGAGAAAAGTGGTGTCAAAGTTTAAATTGCCAGAAAAACAGCCAGAAAAGACAGTCAAGGACAAAATCACTTGTAAAACCCACTTGGAGTGAGAAAATGACAGTTTTAGGCACATTTTTGGAATCCTCACTAAATTTCCTATCCAATGACATAAAAAACACTAAAAACTCAAGTACAGTCAGAGAGAAAACTGGTGTCAAAGTTTGAACTGTCAGAAAGACAGTTTGAAAAGACAGTCAAGGACAAAGCGCTTGTAAAACCCAGTTGGAGTGATAAAATGACTGTTTTAAGCACATTTTTGGAATCCTCACTAAATTTGCTATCTAGTGACATAAAAAAATACCAGGAAATTGGGTACAGTCAGGGAGAAAAGTGATGTCAAAGTTTGAACTGTCAAAAAGACAGTTTGTAAAGACAGTCAGGAACAAAATAGCTTGTAAAACCCACTTGGAGTGAGAAAATGACAGTTTTAAGCATATTTTTGGAATCCTCACTAAATTTCCTATCAAATGACATAAAAAAACACTAGAAAATTAAATACAGTCAGGGAGAAAAGTGGTGTCAAAGTTTAAATTGCCAGAAAAGACAGTCAAGGACAAAATCGCTTGTAAAACCCAGTTGGAGTGAGGAAGTGACTGTTTTAAGCACATTTTTGGAATCCTCACTAAATTTCCTATCAAATGACATAAAAAAACACTAAAAACTCAAGTACAGTCAGGGAGAAAAGTGGTGTCAAAATTTGAACTGTCAGAAAGACAGTTTGAAAAGACAGTCAGATACAAAATAGCTTGTAAAACCCACTTGGAGTGAGAAAATGACAGTTTTAAGCATATTTTTGGAATCCTCACTAAATTTCCTATCAAATGACATAAAAAAACACTAAAAAATTGAGTACAGTCAGGGAGAAAAGTGGTGTCAAAGTTTAAATTGCCAGAAAAGACAGTCAAGGACAAAATCGCTTGTAAAACCCAGTTGGAGTGAGGAAGTGACTGTTTTAAGCACATTTTTGGAATCCTCACTAAATTTCCTATCAAATGACATAAAAAAACACTAAAAAATTGAGTACAGTCAGGGAGAAAAGTGGTGTCAAAGTTTGAACTGTCAGAAAGACAGTTTAAAAGGACAGTCAGATACAAAATCGCTTGTAAAATCCACCTGGAGTGAGGAAACGACTGTTTTAAGCACATTTTTGAAATCCTCACTAAATTTCCTATCAAATGACATAAAAAAACACTAAAAACTCAAGTACAGTCAGGGAGAAAAGTGGTGTCAAAGTTTGAACTGTCAGAAAGACAGTTTGAAAAGACAGTCAGATACAAAATAGCTTGTAAAACCCACTTGGAGTGAGAAAATGACAGTTTTAAGCATATTTTTGGAATCCTCACTAAATTTCCTATCAAATGACATAAAAAAACACTAAAAAATTGAGTACAGTCAGGGAGAAAAGTGGTGTCAAAGTTTAAATTGCCAGAAAAGACAGTCAAGGACAAAATCGCTTGTAAAACCCACTTGGAGTGAGAAAATGACAGTTTTAAGCATATTTTTGGAATCCTCACTAAATTTCCTATCAAATGACATAAAAAAACACTAAAAAATTGAGTACAGTCAGGGAGAAAAGTGGTGTCAAAGTTTGAACTGTCAGAAAGACAGTTTAAAAGGACAGTCAGATACAAAATCGCTTGTAAAATCCACCTGGAGTGAGGAAACGACTGTTTTAAGCACATTTTTGAAATCCTCACTAAATTTCCTATCAAATGACATAAAAAAACACTAAAAACTCAAGTACAGTCAGGGAGAAAAGTGGTGTCAAAGTTTGAACTGTCAGAAAGACAGTTTGAAAAGACAGTCAGATACAAAATAGCTTGTAAAACCCACTTGGAGTGAGAAAATGACAGTTTTAAGCACATTTTTGGAATCCTCACTAAATTTCCTATCAAATGACATAAAAAAACACTAAAAAATTGAGTACAGTCAGGGAGAAAAGTGGTGTCAAAGTTTGAACTGTCAGAAAGACAGTTTGAAAAGACAGTCAGATACAAAATAGCTTGTAAAACCCACTTGGAGTGAGAAAATGACAGTTTTAAGCATATTTTTGGAATCCTCACTAAATTTCCTATCAAATGACATAAAAAAACACTAGAAAATTAAATACAGTCAGGGAGAAAAGTGGTGTCAAAGTTTAAATTGCCAGAAAAGACAGTCAAGGACAAAATCGCTTGTAAAACCCAGTTGGAGTGAGGAAGTGACTGTTTTAAGCACATTTTTGGAATCCTCACTAAATTTCCTATCAAATGACATAAAAAAACACTAAAAACTCAAGTACAGTCAGGGAGAAAAGTGGTGTCAAAATTTGAACTGTCAGAAAGACAGTTTGAAAAGACAGTCAGATACAAAATCGCTTGTAAAATCCACCTGGAGTGAGGAAACGACTGTTTTAAGCACATTTTTGAAATCCTCACTAAATTTCCTATCAAATGACATAAAAAAACACTAAAAACTCAAGTACAGTCAGGGAGAAAAGTGGTGTCAAAGTTTGAACTGTCAGAAAGACAGTTTGAAAAGACAGTCAGATACAAAATAGCTTGTAAAACCCACTTGGAGTGAGAAAATGACAGTTTTAAGCACATTTTTGGAATCCTCACTAAATTTGCTATCTAGTGACATAAAAAAATACCAGGAAATTGGGTACAGTCAGGGAGAAAAGTGGTGTCAAAGTTTGAACTGTCAGAAAGACAGTTTGAAAAGACAGTCAGATACAAAATAGCTTGTAAAACCCACTTGGAGTGAGAAAATGACAGTTTTAGGCACTTTTTTGGAATCCTCACTAAATTTCCTATCAAATGACATAAGAAACACTAAAAAAACAAGTACAGTCAGGGAGAAAAGTGGTGTCAAAGTTTAAATTGCCAGAAAAACAGCCAGAAAAGACAGTCAAGGACAAAATCGCTTGTAAAACTCACCTGGAGTGAGAAAATGACAGTTTTAGGCACATTTTTGGAATCCTCACTAAACTTCCTATCCAATGACATAAAAAACACTAAAAACTCAAGTACAGTCAGAGAGAAAAGTGGTGTCAAAGTTTGAACTGTCAGAAAGACAGTTTGAAAAGACAGTCAAGGACAAATCGCTTGTAAAACCCAGTTGGAGTGATAAAATGACTGTTTTAAGCACATTTTTGGAATCCTCACTAAATTTCCTATCAAATGACATAAAAAAACACTAAAAAATTTAGTACAGTCAGGGATAAAAATAGTGTTAAACTTTGAACTGTCAGAAAGACAGTCAAGGACAAAATCGCTTGTAAAACCCACTTGGAGTGGGAAAATGACAGTTTTAAGCACATTTTTGGAATCCTCACTAAATTTCCTATCCAATGACACTAAAAAACACTAAAAAGTCAAGTACAGTCAGGTAGAAAAGTGGTGTCAAAGTTTGAACTTGACTGCTTTGAAGTCACGTGACGGTTTTTACCTTAAAAGCAGTCACGTGACATTAGAAAAACTTCCGCTTAAACTGATGAAGAAATAACGGTCACGTGACAATTCGCAATTCCGTATTTTGACGTGAAAAACGCGTCACGTGACCCTTAAAAAAGGGTAAACAGCTCGGCGCCGGTCCCTTGAAAACCCCCAAAAAAAGGGTTAATCCTCCTAAGCAGGTGGTTAAGGGTTGACAGGTGACAGGGAAAGGGTGCAACGCACCCTTAAAGCGCATTTTTTTTGCGTTTTTTTTGCCAAATTTGTCGGTTAATTGGGCCGGTTTTCGAAAATCGTTTAGCGCACACAGGAAGCGGCACATGTGCCCTTTTTTGGGCGCGTCACGTGGCCCGAAACGTCATTTCGTCCTCGAAAAGCGTATGCGGATATGGTTTAAGGGCCCCCGGAAGCCCTTTAATTGCCCTCCGAGGACTACAAATTAACCACCGAAATCACAGTTTAGCCCTTAAAAATTTTTAAGCAGCTAAAAAGGGTAGTTTAAGGGAGTTACAGACCGAAACTCCAACGTGGAGGTTCAACGGAGCGTAGCTCCGTTATTTGAGGAGTTACGGCAAAAGTGTAAATAAGGAGAGTTGTAGGGAATTTTACGCTCTACAAGATTACTTCTTATCATTTTTGCCCTAAAGGGCCTTTTAAGGGAGTTACAGGCCGAAACCAGTCTGCGATGCACTCAAGTGCTTCAATCAATCCAAAATGGACGTTCGAAAGAGCGTAGCTCCGTTATTTAAGGAGTTACGGCAAAAGTGTAAATAAGTTAAGTTGTAGGGAATTTTACGCTCTACAAGATTACTTCTAAGAATTTTTTCGCTAAGAAGTCATTTAAGGGAGTTACAGGCCGAAAACTGTCTGCGATGCACTTAAATGCTTCAATATGAAATTTTAACACAGTCAGGGAGTTTTTCTCCCTGACTGTACCCGATTTCCTGGTGTTTTTTTATGTCACTAGATAGGAAATTTAGTGAGAATTCCAAAAATGTGCTTAAAACAATGATTTTCTCATTCCAAGTGGGTTTGACAAGCGATTTTGTCCTTGACTGTCTTTTCAAACAGTCTTTTTGGCTGTTCAAATTTTGACACAGTTTTTCTCCCTGACTGCACCAAATTTTAAAATGTTTTTTTATGTCACTAGATAGGAAATTTAGTGAGGATTCCAAAAATGTGCTTAAAACTGTCATTTTCTCACTCCAAGTGGGTTTTACAAGCTATTTTGTATCTGACTGTCTTTTCAAACTGTCTTTCTGACAGTTCAAACTTTGACACCACTTTTCTCCCTGACTGTGCTTGATATTTTAGTGTTTTTTTATGTCATTTGATAGGAAATTTAGTGAGGATTCCAAAAATGTGCTTAAAACAGTCATTTCCTCACTCCAAATGGGATTTACAAGCGATTTTGTCCTTGACTGTCCTTTCAAACTGTCTTTCTGACAGTTCAAACTTTGACACTACTTTTCTCCCTGACTGTACCCAATTTTAAAATGTTTTTTTACGTCATTAGATAGCAAATTTAGTGAGGATTCCAAAAATGTGCTTAAAACTGTAATTTTACAACTCCAAGTGGGTTTTACAGGCAATTTTGTACTTGACTGTCCTTTCAAACTGTCTTTTTGACAGTTCAAACTTTGACACTACTTTTCTCCCTGACTGTACCCAATTTTAAAATGTTTTTTTACGTCATTAGATAGCAAATTTAGTGAGGATTCCAAAAATGTGCTTAAAACTGTAATTTTCCCACTCCAAGTGGGTTTTATAAGCTATTTTGTCTCTGACTATCTTTTCAAACTGTCTTTTTAACAGTTCAAATTTTGACACAGTTTTTCTCCCTGACTGTACCAAATTTTAAAATGTTTTTTTACGTTATTGGATAGGAAATTTAGTGAGGATTCCAAAAATGTGCTTAAAACTGTAATTTTACAACTCCAAGTGGGTTTTACAGGCAATTTTGTCCTTGACTGTCCTTTCAAACTGTCTTTCTGGCAGTTTAAAGTTTAACACTATTTTTCTCCCTGACTGTACTCAATTTCCTGATGTTTTTTACGTCATTAGATAGGAAATTTAGTGAGGATTCCAAAAATGTGCTTAAAACTGTAATTTTACAACTCCAAGTGGGTTTTACAGGCAATTTTGTACTTGACTGTCCTTTCAAACTGTCTTTCTGGCAGTTTAAAGTTTAACACTATTTTTCTCCCTGACTGTACTCAATTTTTTTGTGTTTTTTTATGTCATTAGATAGGAAATTTAGTGAGGATTCCAAAAATGTGCTTAAAACTGTAATTTTCCCACTCCAAGTGGGTTTTATAAGCTATTTTGTCTCTGACTATCTTTTCAAACTGTCTTTTTAACAGTTCAAATTTTGACACAGTTTTTCTCCCTGACTGTACCAAATTTTAAAATGTTATTTTACGTTATTGGATAGGAAATTTAGTGAGGATTTCAAAAATGTACTTAAAATCGTAATTTTCTCACTCCAAGTGAATTTTACAAGCGATTTTGTCCTTGACTGTCCTTTCAAACAGTCTTTCTGACAGCTCAAACTTTGACACCACTTTTCGCCCTGACTGTACTTGATTTTTTAGTGTTTTTTTATGTCATTAGATAGGAAATTTAGTGAGGATTCCAAAAATGTGCTTAAAAACATGATTTGGTCACTCCAAGTGGGTTTTATAAGCGATTTTGTCCCTGACTGTCTTTTCAAACAGTCTTTCTGACACTTTAAACTTTGACACCACTTTTCTCCCTGACTGTACTCAATTTTTTAGTGTTTTTTTATGTCATTAGATAGGAAATTTAGTGAGGATTCCAAAAATGTGCTTAAAACTGTAATTTTCCCACTCCAAGTGGGTTTTACAAGCGATTTTGTCCCCGACTGTCTTTCTGACAAAGCAAGGATACTTTTGTAAGAAATTCCACGGTCTACAACACTGAATCCTCGAAAAGCGTACGCGCATATGCTTTAAGGGCCCCCGGAAGCCCTTTAATCCAAAACTACAAATTAACCCCCGAAATCACCAATTCAGCCCTTGTAAGGGCGAAAATTGTGCAAATTTTGGTCAAATTTTTGCATCTGCCCCTAATCAAACGGTTCCAGAAAGGTAACTAGATACCCCCGAGCATTAAACGAACCGAAGGGCGGTAAATCGTCTATTATTTGGTTTTTAAGGGCGAAAAAATGAAACGGGCGGAAATGGGCGGTAACCCAACAATTTCAGCCCGTTTGGGCACCAAAATTACCATCAATAAGTTTTATATCCCAAAAAAAAAAAATATAATATAACCCACTTGTCGCCCATTTTGAACCCTTTTCCACCCCGAAAAAGGGCTTAAAGTGGTCGTGTTTACACCGCAAAATCATTACCCGTAATACCCTTAAAAACGACCAACAAAGGGCATCGATCATATTTACAATGTAATTTGTCGTAAATCCTTTTGTTTGGGTAACAATAACCCTTTTCGGGATGGTTTACCCTTGTCAGCCCTTTGAGGGGGTCGACAGAGCCATCAGGTAGTGAAAGGGTGAATTAAAAATTCATTTTTCCAGTTACGGCCTTGATTTTTGCCTCTAGAGGGTAAATTAGGTGGGATTTTTTTAAAAAACTGCGTCTCTTTCAGTTTTGGAGATTTTCAGTCCAAACTACAAAGTGAAGCTTCAACGGAGCGTAGCTCCGTTATTGAAGGTGTTAGGGCAAAAGTGTACATAAGGAGATTTGTAGGGAATTTCATGGTCTACAAGATCGCTTCTTAGCATTTTTGCCCTAAAGGGCCTTAGAAGGGAGTTACAGGCCGAAAACTGTCTGCCATGCAGTCAAGTGCTTCTTAACTTTAAATTTTAACACCGTTTTTCTCCCTGACTGTACTCGATTTTTTAGTGTTTTTTTATGTCATTGGATAGGAAATTTGGTGAGGATTTCAAAAATGTGCTTAAAACTTTCATTTTCCCACTACAAGTGGGTTTTGCAAGCGATTTTGTCCCTGACTGTCCTTTCAAACTGTCTCTCTGGCAGTACAAATTTTGACGCCACTTTTTTCCCTGACTGTACTTGAGTTTTTAGTGTTTTTTTTATGTCATTAGATAGGAAATTTAGTGAGGATTCCAAAAATGTGCTTAAAACAGGAATTTTCTCACTCCAAGTGGGTTTTGCAAGCGATTTTGTCCCTGACTGTCTTTTCAAACTGTCTTTTTGGCAGTTGAAACTTTGACACCACTTTTCTCCCTGACTGTACCCAATTTTTTAGTGTTTTCTTATGTCATTAGATAGGAAATTTAGTGAGGATTCCAAAAATGTGCTTAAAACAGGAATTTTCTCACTCCAAGTGGGTTTTGCAAGCGATTTTGTCCCTGACTGTCTTTTCTAACTGTCTTTCTGGCAGTTTAAATTTTGACACCGTTTTTCTCCCTGACTGTACCCAATTTCCTGGTGTTTTTTTATGTCATTTGATAGGAAATTTAGTGAGGATTCCAAAAATGTGCTTAAAACAGGAATTTTCTCACTCCAAGTGGGTTTTGCAAGCGATTTTGTCCCTGACTGTCTTTTCAAACTGTCTTTCTGGCACTTTAAACTTTGACACCACTTTTATACCTGACTACTTGATTTTTTAGTGTTTTTTTATGTTATTGGATAGGAAATTTAGAGAGGATTTCAAAAATGTGCTTAAAACTGTCATTTTCCCACTCCAAGTGGGTTTTGCAAGCGATTTTGTCCCTGACTGTCTTTTAAAACTGTCTTTCTGACAGCTCAAACTTTGACACCACTTTTATACCTGACTGTACTTGATTTTTTAGTGTTTTTTTATGTTATTGGATAGGAAATTTAGTGAGGATTCCAAAAATGTGCTTAAAACTGTCATTTTCCCACTCCAAGTGGGTTTTGCAAGCGATTTTGTCCCTGACTGTCTTTTCAAACTGTCTTTCTGGCACTTTAAACTTTGACACCACTTTTTTCCCTGACTGTACTCGATTTTTTAGTGTTTTTTTATGTCATTAGATAGGAAATTTAGTGAGGATTCCAAAAATGTGCTTAAAACAGGAATTTTCTCACTCCAAGTGGGTTTTGCAAGCGATTTTGTCCCTGACTGTCTTTTCAAACTGTCTTTCTGTTAGTTCAAATTTTGACACCGCTTTTCTTCCTGACTGTACTCGATTTTTTAGTGTTTTTTCATGTCATTAGATAGGAAATTTAGTGAGGATTCCAAAAATGTGCTTAAAACTTTCATTTTCCCACTACAAGTGGGTTTTGCAAGCGATTTTGTCCCTGACTGTCTTTTCAAACTGTCTTTCTGGCACTTTAAACTTTGACACCACTTTTTTCCCTGACTGTACTTGATTTTTTAGTGTTTTTTCATGTCATTAGATAGGAAATTTAGTGAGGATTCCAAAAATGTGCTTAAAACTTTCATTTTCCCACTACAAGTGGGTTTTGCAAGCGATTTTGTCCCTGACTGTCTTTTCAAACTGTCTTTCTGGCAGTTCAAACTTTGACACCGCTTTTCTCCCTGACTGTACTCGATTTTTTAGTGTTTTTTTATGTCATTGGATAGGAAATTTAGTGAGGATTCCAAAAATGTGTTTAAAACTGTCATTTTCCCACTCCAAGTGGGTTTTGCAAGCGATTTTGTCCCTGACTGTCTTTTAAAACTGTCTTTCTGGCAGTTCAAACTTTGACACCGCTTTTCTCCCTGACTGTACTCGATTTTTTAGTGTTTTTTTATGTCATTGGATAGGAAATTTAGTGAGGATTCCAAAAATGTGCTTAAAACTTTCATTTTCCCACTACAAGTGGGTTTTGCAAGCGATTTTGTCCCTGACTGTCTTTTCAAACTGTCTTTCTGGCAGTTCAAACTTTGACACCGCTTTTCTCCCTGACTGTACTCGATTTTTTAGTGTTTTTTTATGTCATTGGATAGGAAATTTAGTGAGGATTCCAAAAATGTGTTTAAAACTGTCATTTTCCCACTCCAAGTGGGTTTTGCAAGCGATTTTGTCCCTGACTGTCTTTTAAAACTGTCTTTCTGACAGCTCAAACTTTGACACCACTTTTATACCTGACTGTACTTGATTTTTTAGTGTTTTTTTATGTTATTGGATAGGAAATTTAGTGAGGATTCCAAAAATGTGCTTAAAACTGTCATTTTCCCACTCCAAGTGGGTTTTGCAAGCGATTTTGTCCCTGACTGTCTTTTCAAACTGTCTTTCTGGCACTTTAAACTTTGACACCACTTTTCTCCCTGACTGTACCCAATTTTTTAGTGTTTTCTTATGTCATTAGATAGGAAATTTAGTGAGGATTCCAAAAATGTGCTTAAAACTGTCATTTTCCCACTCCAAGTGGGTTTTGCAAGCGATTTTGTCCCTGACTGTCTTTTCTAACTGTCTTTCTGGCAGTTTAAACTTTGACACCGCTTTTCTCCCTGACTGTACTCGATTTTTTAGTGTTTTTTTATGTCATTGGATAGGAAATTTAGTGAGGATTCCAAAAATGTGTTTAAAACTGTCATTTTCCCACTCCAAGTGGGTTTTGCAAGCGATTTTGTCCCTGACTGTCTTTTAAAACTGTCTTTCTGACAGCTCAAACTTTGACACCACTTTTCGCCCTGACTGTACTTGATTTTATAGTGTTTTCTTATGTCACTAGATAGGAAATTTAGTGAGGATTCCAAAAATGTGCTTAAAACTGTCATTTTCCCACTCCAAGTGGGTTTTACTAGCAATTTTGTCCCTGACTGTCTTTTCAATAATTTTGACAGTTCAAACTTTAACACCGCTTTTCTCCCTGACTGTACTTGAGTTTTTAGTGTTTTTTTATGTCATTGGATAGGAAATTTAGTGACGCTTCCAAAAATGTGCTTAAAACAGGAATTTTCCCACTCCAAGTGGGTTTTGCAAGCAATTTTGTACTTGACTGTACTTTCAAACTGTGTTTCTGACAGTTCAATTTTGACACTACTTTTCTACCTGACTGTACTAGATTTTTTAGCGTTTTTTTATGTCATTAGATAGGAAATTTAGTGAGGATTTCAAAAATGTGCTTAAAACTGTCACTTTCCCACTCCAAGTGGGTTTTACAAGCGATTTTGCCCCTGACTGTCATTTCAAACTGTCTTTTTGGCAGTTCAAACCGTGCAACCAATCAACCAATGTTTTCATATTTTTGGAAAGCCCGTTTTATTAGCTATCCATTGACGTATAAAAGTTTATACAAAGTGTCACCAGTAAGGGAGTTATTTACGTTTGAACGGTTTGGTGCACCAAAAAATGTGGTTCTTAACTTTGTTATTTGAGGTTAAAAGAGTGGGAATTGATGGTGCAACTTTGTCGCCCCCTAGCGACCAAACCAACCCATCAACCAACCAACATTTATACCTCAATGGAAAGCCCATTTCATTAGCTATCCATCGAGGTATAAAAGTTTGTACAAAGTGTCTTAAATAAGTGAGTAATTTAGGTTTGAACAGTTTGGTGCACTAAAAGTTGAGTCAAAAATGTATCTCAACTTTGACGCCCTCTAGCGGTCAAACCGTGCAACCAATCAACCAAAGTTTTCATATTTTTGGAAAGCCCGTTTTATTAGCTATCCATCGAGGTATAAAAGTTTATACAAAGTGTCTTAAATAAGTGAGTAATTTAGGTTTGAACAGTTTGGTGCACCAAAAGTTGAGTCAAAAATGTACTTCAACTTTGACGCCCTCTAGCGCCCAAACCGTGCAACCTATCAATGCAAATTATCATATTTTTGAAAAGCCCATTTCACTGGCTATCCATTGACGTATAAAAGTGTACACAAAATGTCATAAATAAGCGAGTTATTAAGGGTTGAAAGGGCGAAAAAATTAACCCTTAAAAAAGGGGTAAGTAAAGCCCTTAAGGGTGCGTAAACCAAACAAAAACCGATTTGTCGCGTTTATTAAATTACCATTTAGCGCAAACAAACCTAAATCGCATTGTGTGCCCTTTGGGCCCTTTAAAACCCCATCTGGGCAAAAACCAACCCTTTTGGTCGCGTGGCGCAGGTAAAAAAAGGGTTCCCCCCCCCTCCCAGCCCTTAAAGGGCACTAAAGACAAGTTTTCCCATTTTTTTATTAAGTTATTTGCAGGTTAACCGCTCGTTATCGTGTTTTTTAAGGGCGAGCCACGCGACCAGGTAGAAAATGGTTTTTTATGCCCGCCGGGCGGAAAAAGGGTTTTTTTTTTTCGACGGTTTAATTGCCACGCACCCGATAGATGCGGTAATTGAGGGCTTTGTGCGGTTTTGATAAGCGGACGCGTGCCTAAAACAACCCTTTTCCCATCCGGCACGCCCTTTGCACTTTGACAGCTCGTAACTCAATTGTTTTGACAGTTAACGCAAAACGGACGCCGGATTCGTGTTCTCCAGGCCGGAATTAGTTAAAATGGCCACCCTGACACTTGTAAATCCAATATGGCGACTGTCAGTATAGTAGGCCAAGTAAAACCAAATTTTTGGCCAAATTTCCGAGCACTTTTCCAAAAAATCATTCATAACTCGCTTATTTGAACCACCCTGTATAAAACCATCATAAAACAAAAGAAGGGTAATTAAACGGGCTATCACGTGACGTTGACCGGACCGAGCTAAGTTGTACCGTTCGGCCGCTAGAGGGCGTCAAAGTTGACGTCCACAAATGAGTCAAGAAAAGGACACGCCCTTTGTAATTTGACAGCTCGTAATTCGATTTTTTTGACAGTTATCGCAAAACGGACACCGGATTCGCGTTCTCCAGGCCGGAATTAGTTAAAATGGCCACCCTGACACTTGTAAATCCAATATGGCGACTGTCAGTTTAGTAGGCCAAGTAAAACCAAATTTTTAGCCAAATTTCCGTGCACTTTTCCAAAAAATCGTCCATAACTCGCTTATTTGAACCACCCTGTATAAAACCACTGAATAACAAAAGAAGGGGAATTAAACGGGCTATCACGTGACGTTGACCGGACCGAGCTAAGTTGTACCGTTCGACCGCTAGAGGGCGTCAAAGTTGACGTCCATAAATGAGTCAGGAAAGGGACACGCCCTTTGTACTTTGACAGCTCGTAATTCGATTGTTTTGACAGTTATCGCAAAATGGACACCGGATTCGTGTTCTCCAGGCCGGAATTAGTTAAAATGGCCACCCTGACACTTGTAAATCCAATATGGCGACGGTCAGTATAGTAGGCCAAGTAAAACCACATTTTTGGCCAAATTTCCGTGCATTTTTCCAAAAAATTGCTCATAACTCGCTTATTTGAACCACCCTGTATAAAACCACCGTATAACAAAAGAAAGCTAATAAACGGGGCTATCACGTGACGTTGACCGGACCGGGCTACCTTGTACCGTTCGGCCGCTAGAGGGCGTCAAAGTTGACGTCCATAAATAAGTCAGGAAAGTGACACGCCCTTTTGGACTTTGACAGCTCGTAATTCGATTGTTTTGACAGTTATCGCAAAATGGACGCCAAATTCGCGTTCTCCAGGCCGGAATTAGTTAAAATGGCCACCTTGACACTTGTAAATCCAATATGGCGACGGTCAGTATAGTAGGCCAAGTAAAACCACATTTTTGGCCAAATTTCCGTGCATTTTTCCAAAAAATTGCTCATAACTCGCTTATTTGAACCACCCTGTATAAAACCACCGTATAACAAAAGAAAGCTAATAAACGGGGCTATCACGTGACGTTGACCGGAACGGGCTAAGTTGTACCGTTCGGCCGCTAGAGGGCGTCAAAGTTGACGTCCATAAATGAGTCAGAAAAGGGACACGCCCTTTGTACTTTGACAGCTCGTAATTCGATTGTTTTGACAGTTATCGCAAAACGGACGCCGGATTCGTGTTCTCCAGGCCGGAATTAGTTAAAATGGCCACCTTGACACTTGTAAACCCAATATGGCGACTGTCAGTTTAGTAGGCCAAGTAAAACCAAATTTTTGGCCAAATTTCCGTGCATTTTTCCAAAAAATTGCTCATAACTCGCTTATTTGAACCACCCTGTATAAAACCACCGTATAACAAAAGAAAACTAATAAACAGGGCTATCACGTGACGTTGACCGGAACGGGCTACGTTGTACCGTTCGGCCGCTAGAGGGCGTCAAAGTTGACTGTCCATAAATGAGTCAGGAAAGTGACACGCCCTTTTGGACTTTGACAGCTCGTAATTCGATTGTTTTGACAGTTATCGCAAAACGGACACCGGATTCGCGTTCTCCAGGCCGGAATTAGTTAAATTGGCCACCTTGACACTTGTAAATCCAATATGGCGACTGTCAGTTTAGTAGGCCAAGTAAAACCACATTTTTGGCCAAATTTCCGTGCATTTTTCCAAAAAATTGCTCATAACTCGCTTATTTGAACCACCCTGTATAAAACCACCGTATAACAAAAGAAAGCTAATAAACGGGGCTATCACGTGACGTTGACCGGAACGGGCTAAGTTGTACCGTTTGGCCGCTAGAGGGCGTCAAAGTTGACGTCCATAAATGAGTCAGAAAAGTGACACGCCCTTTTCACTTTGACAGCTCGTAATTCGATTGTTTTGACAGTTATCGCAAAACGGACGCCGGATTCGCGTTCTCCAGGCCGGAATTAGTTAAAATGGCCACCTTGACACTTGTAAATCCAATATGGCGACTGTCAGTTTAGTAGGCCAAGTAAAACCACATTTTTGGCCAAATTTCCGTGCATTTTTCCAAAAAATTGCTCATAACTCGCTTATTTGAACCACCCTGTATAAAACCACCGTATAACAAAAGAAAGCTAATAAACGGGGCTATCACGTGACGTGGACCGGAACGGGCTACGTTGTACCGTTCGGCCGCTAGAGGGCGTCAAAGTTGACGTCCATAAATGAGTCAGAAAAGGGACACGCCCTTTGTACTTTGACAGCTCGTAATTCGATTGTTTTGACAGTTATCGCAAAACGGACGCCGGATTCGCGTTCTCCAGGCCGGAATTAGTTAAAATGGCCACCCTGACACTTGTAAATCCAATATGGCGACTGTCAGTTTAGTAGGCCAAGTAAAACCACATTTTTGGCCAAATTTCCGAGCACTTTTCCAAAAAATCATTCATAACTCGCTTATTTGAACCACCCTGTATAAAACCATCATAAAACAAAAGAAGGGTAATTAAACGGGCTATCACGTGACGTTGACCGGACCGGGCTAAGTTGTACCGTTCGACCGCTAGAGGGCGTCAAAGTTGACTGTCCATAAATGAGTCAGGAAAGTGACACGCCCTTTGTACTTTGACAGCTCGTAATTCGATTGTTTTGACAGTTATCGCAAAACGGACGCCGGATTCGCGTTCTCCAGGCCGGAATTAGTTAAATTGGACACCTTGACGTAAAAGCATATTTTTCAAAAAAATTTTTGAAACAGTTTTCAAAAAAAAATCAAAAAAGCTAAATATCCCAAAAACGGTTAGAGTTACGGAAATTTTACGAGAAAGCAAAAACAAAGAGCAGAAGAAGACACATTTTTTGAGTTTTTTCCGGTTGCTGAAATCCCAAAAAAAAACCGAGATACAGAATTTTGAAAATTGCAATGCAATTTTTCAAAAAAGTCAAATATCTCGGAAACGGTTAGAGTTACAGACATTTTTCAGGAGACCAAAAAGGTTTAGAATGCCTTGTTACACCTAAAAACAGTAAAAAAAACTGAGATTCAAAACTTAAAAAATTTTTGAAACAGTTTTCAAAAAAATATCAAAAAAGCTAATTATCTCAAAAACGGTTAGAGTTACGAACATTTTTCAAGAGACCAAAAATGTTTAGAATGTCTTTTTGCACTTAAAAGCAGCAAAAAATAACCGAGATATAAAAAATTTTGAAAATTTTTGAAATAATAAAAAAAAAAATTTAAAAAGTTAAAAATCTCAAAAACGGTTAGAGTTACGGAAATTTTACAAGAAAGCAAAAACAAAGAGAAGTCCAAGACAAATATTTTGAGTTTTTTCTGGTCGCTGTAATCGGAAAAATAACCGATATACAGAATTTTGAAAATTGCGATGCAATGAGTCAAAATTTCATGCACTTTTCCAAAAAATCGTTCATAACTCGCTTATTTGAACCACCCTGTATACAACCACCGTATAACAAAAGAAGGGTAATTAATGGGGCTATCACGTGACGTTGACCGGACCGGGCTAGGTTGTACCGTTCGGCCGCTAGGGGGCGTCAAACCAATTAGCGCAGTGGGTGGTGGCGCCGTTTCTGAGATATCGACAAAACGGTTAATTTCGGGCCGTTTTCGAAAAACCAAAGGGCTGAAAGGGACAAAAGGGCCGCGCAAAATATATTAAATAATTCCAGAAATATCTCTAATAAATGCTCTGTCACTAGTAAGTGATTAATGGGCCACAATCCATTGTCTATGGAAGGGTAGAAAAGCGCCCTTAAGGGGCCCATCCGAAGGACCAAAATGTACTTTCCACCCTCAACTGGCACGGCAAACTGTCACGCGTGACAGAGCTGTCACAATTGACAGCTGACAAGTAGCCTTTACAGTGTTGCCAGCTCGAAACTTTTTACAAACGTCTAAATTGGATTTAGCCAATGTTGACAGATCATAATCATAATCACGTGACTTTGACTTTGACAGGCGTCAAGGCAAGGCCTTTGCGGTGTTGCCAAATTTAAAAACTGCACAAAAGTCACGTGACGTGTATTTTTTTGCAATTTCAAAGTTTGCTAAACAGTCAGCAAATTTTGGTGCACTCGATCATTCATTTGTCAATAACTCCCTAATTTGTGACATTTTGTATAAACTTTTATACGTCAATGGATAGCTAATGAAAAGGGCTTTCCAACGATATGGCAACATTGGTCGATAAGTTGAACCGTTTGGCCGCTAGACGGCGTTAAAGTTAACCCAACTTTTTCTCGACATTTTTATGCATCTGTTCATTTAATCCTAAATAACTCACTTATTTGAGACACTTTGTATAAACTTTTATACGTCAATGGATAGCTAATGAAAAGGGCTTTCCAACGATATGGCAACATTGGTCTGTAGCTTTGACCATTTGACCGCTAGAGGGCGTTAAAGTTAACCCATTTTTTCCTCGACATTTTTATGCATCTGTTCATTTAATCCTAAATAACTCCCTTACTTGAGACACTTTGTATAGACTTTTATACGTCAATGGATAGCTAATGAAAAGGGCTTTCCAACGATATGGCAACATTGGTTTGTAGCTTTGACCGTTTGACCGCTAGAGGGCGTCAAAGTTGACCCAACAAAACAACTCTGTACAAACTGAAAATTGGGTGATAAATAACGAGAAACTTTCAAGTTGTCAACATCACGCCGCAACAATTGTACAGGGTGTGCACAAAAACACACTCTATATTGAGTCTTTTGTTATTTATTTTTTTTTTATCAACAATGGGGTAGTTTGTACGAGAGGGAGAGAGAGGGAAAAAGTGATGTACGATCATTTTTTTTGTCTCTCTCTTTGTCTGTTTTGGCTCTATTTCAAGGGGAGGGGGGAGAAAAAAGACAAAAACGTCCAAAAATCGCAAAATCAACCCTAAATTCAGTGGTGGCCACCCCTAAACAGAGGGTTGAAAGACTTTTCCAATAAAGATGTATTAAACGCACCCCTTTTTCGATTCCGAACTGGTCCAGGACCGTACTGGGTTAGAAAAAGTGATTTTTTGAGGTTAGGTTAGTCACTTTGTCAATAAGGGTATTTTTGGTATTTTTTTGGTCGCTGAAATCCAAAAAATAACCGAGATACAGAGTTTTAAAAATTTCCAAGCACTTTGTCAAAAAATGTCGCATATCTTCGGAACGGTTCGAGTTACGGAAAATTTGCAAGATAGCAAAATTAAAGAGCTTTTTAAAACAAGTATTTCGAGTTTTTTTTCTTCGCCCTAACCTAAAAAATAACCGAAATACGGAATTTTCAAAAATTGGTGGCAATTTTCGAAAAAGTCCAATATACCGGAAACGGTTAAAGTTAGAGAAATTTTACGAGAGACCGAAAATTTTTAAAATTCGTTTTTACCTCTGAAAGCAATAAAAAAACAACCAAAATGCAAAATTTTTATTTTTTTTTTTAAAAATTTTCAAAAAAATCAGAAAAGTTGAATATCTCAAGAACGGTTTGAGTTACGGAAATTTTAGTTGATAGCAAAAAGAAAGAGCGGTCAATCATAAATATTTTGAGATTTTTTTGGTTGCTGAAATCCCAAAAATAACCGAGATACAGAATTTTGAAAATTGCAAAGCAATTTTTCAAAAAAAATCGAATATCTCGGAAACGGTTAGAGTTACGGAAATTTTGCAAGAGACTAAAAATGTTTAGAATGCTTTTTTGCACCTAAAAATAATAAAAAAAGAACCAAAATAGAAAATTTTTTATGGAGTTTCAGAAGAAAATCAAAAAAACTAAATATCTCAAAAACGGTTAAAGTTACGGAAATTTTAGTTGATAGCAAAAAGAAAGAGCGGTCAATGATAAATATTTTGAGATTTTTTTGGTTGCTGAAATCCAAAAAATAACCGAGATACAGAATTTTGAAAATTGCAAAGCAATTTTCCAAAAAAAATCGAATATCTCGGAAACGGTTAGAGTTACGGAAATTTTGCAAGAGACTAAAAATGTTTAGAATGCTTTTTTGCAACTAAAAATAATAAAAAAGAACCAAAATAAAAAAAATTTTTAAAATTTTTAATGGAGTTTCAGAAGAAAATTAAAAAAGCTAAATATCTCAAAAACGGTTAAAGTTACGGAAATTTTGGAAGACAGCAAAAAGAAAGAGCGATCAAAGCTAAAAATTTTGAGTTTTTTTTGGTTGCTAAAATCCCAAAAATAACCGAGATACAGAATTTTGAAAATTGCAATGCAATTTTCCAAAAAAAATCGAATATCTCGGAAACGGTTAGAGTTACAGAAATTTTGCAAGAGACTAAAAATGTTTAAAATGCTTTTTTGCACCTAAAAATAATAAAAAAAGAACCAAAATAGAAAATGTTTTAAAATTTTTTATGGAGTTTCAGAGGAAAATAAAAAAAGCTAAATATCTCAAAAACGGTTAAAGTTACGGAAATTTTAGTTGATAGCAAATAGAAAGAGCGGTCAATGATAAATATTTTGAGGTTTTTTTGGTTGCTGAAATCCCAAAAATAACCGAGATACAGAATTTTGAAAATTGCAAAGCAATTTTCCAAAAAAAAATCGCATATCTCGGAAACGGTTAGAGTTACAGAAATTTTGCAAGAGACTAAAAATGTTTAGAATGCTTTTTTGCACCTGAAACCAATAAAAAACAACCAAAATTCAAATTTTTTTTTCGGGGCCTATTACGGCCCTGTAGGGCCCGGTAACGAAGGGCCGAAATTCCCTAAAATCACCCAAAAACGGTTAGAGGGTGAACCCGGAAGGGGAAATCGTCGTAGGTACAATCTGCCCTAATATTACGTCATAAGGGCCTTGAAAAGGGATGGACAACGTGGGAGTTTCAGGTTCGTCTCGTATTTCACTCGATTTTCAGATCAGTTTGAGAAAAATGCCCTTAAAAAGGCTTTTTAAAAGCCTTTTCAGTCATGTGACTGGTATGACAGAAAAGAGCACTGAAAAAGCTTTATTTTGAGTTTTTTGCGCATCCTGTAAGTCAAAAAATGGCGGAGTTATTCAATTTTGAAAATTCCAGTGTCAAAGTGGTTAGAAAAACAAGCAACCGGTTTTTATTAAATATCTCGTAAACGGTTAGAGATACGGAAATTTTGAAAGAGGGGAAAATTGTTCAGAATTAAACGTAGAATCTGGTTATGGAAGTTTAAATGGGCTCCAAGGCCCCTAAGGGGGGTCAGGGGCTGACAAACCAACACAACCCTGTAATTTGCCACACCCTGTATACATTTCACAAAAACTGGTCATGTGACTGGTATGACAGGAAAGAGCACTCAAAGAGCGTTATTTTGAGTGGTTTGCGCATCCTGTACGTCAAAAAATGGCGGAGTTATTCAATTTTGACAGTTTAAGTGTCAAAGTGGTCAAAATAACAAGCAACCGGTTTTTATTAAATATCTCGTAAACGGTTAGAGATACGGAAATTTTGAAAGAGAGCAAAATTGTTCAGAATTAAACGTAGAATCTGGTTATGGAAGTTTAAATGGGCTCCAAAGCCCCTAAGGGGGGTCAGGGGCCGATAAACCAACACAACCCTGTAAATTTCCACACCCTGTATACATTTCACAAAAACTGGTCATGTGACTGGTATGACAGGAAAGAGCACTGAAAAAGCTTTATTTTGAGTTTTTTGCGCATCCTGTAAGTCAAAAAATGGCGGAGTTATTCAATTTTGAAAATTCAGGGGTCCTTAATGGAAGTTTTGGTCAAAATAACAAGAAAGCGGTTTTTATTAAATATCTCGCAAACGGTTAGAGATACGGAAATTTTGAAAGAGAGCAAAATTGTTCAGAATTAAACGTAGAATCCGGATGTGGAAGTTTAAATGGGCTCCAAGGCTCCTAAGGGGGGTGAGGGGCTGACAAACCAACACAACCCTGTAATTTGCCACACCCTGTATACATTTCACAAAAACTGGTCAAGTGACTGGTATGACAGGAAAGAGCACTGAAAAAGCTTTATTTTGAGTGGTTTGCGCATCCTGTAGGTCAAAAAATGGCGGAGTTATTCAATTTTGAAAATTCCAGTGTCAAAGTGGTCAAAATAACAAGCAACCGGTTTTTATTAAATATCTCGCAAACGGTTAGAGATACGGAAATTTTGAAAGAGAGCAAAATTGTTCAGAATTAAACGTAGAATCTGGTTATGGAAGTTTAAAAGTGCTCCAGGGCCCCTAAAGGGGGTCAGGGGCGGACAAACCAACACAACCCTGTAAATTGCCACACCCTGTATACATTTCACAAAAACTGGTCATGTGACTGGTATGACAGGAAAGAGCACTCAAAGAGCTTGGTTTTGAGTGGTTTGCGCATCCTGTAAGTCAACAAATGGCGGAGTTATTCAATTTTGACAGTTTAAGTGTCAAAATGGTCAAAAAATCAAGCAAACGGTTTTTATTAAATATCTCGTAAACGGTTAGAGATACGGAAATTTTGAAAGGGAGCAAAATTGTTCAGAATTGTACGTAGAATCTGGTTATGGAAGTTTAAATGGGCTCCAGGGCCCCTAAGGGGGGTCAGGGGCTGACAAACCAACACAACCCTGTAATTTGCCACACCCTGTATACATTTCACAAAAACTGGTCATGTGACTGGTATGACAGGAAAGAGCACTCAAAGAGCGTTATTTTGAGTGGTTTGCGCATCCTGTAAGTCAAAAAATGGCGGAGTTATTCAATTTTGAAAATTCCAGTGTCCTTGATGAAAGTTTTGGTCAAAATAACAAGCAAGCGGTTGTCATTAAATATCTCGCAAACGGTTAGAGATACGGAAATTTTGAAAGAGAGCAAAATTGTTCAGAATTAAACGTAGAATCTGGTTATGGAAGTTTAAATGGGCTCCAAGGCCCCTAAGGGGGGTCAGGGGCCGATAAACCAACACAACCCTGTAAATTGCCACACCCTGTATACATTTCACAAAAACTGGTCATGTGACTGGTATGACAGGAAAGAGCACTGAAAAAGCGTTATTTTGAGTGGTTTGCGCATCCTGTACGTCAAAAAATGGCGGAGTTATTCAATTTTGACAGTTTAAGTGTCAAAATGGTCAAAATAACAAGCAACCGGTTTTTATTAAATATCTCGCAAACGGTTAGAGATACGGAAATTTTGAAAGAGAGCAAAATTGTTCAGAATTAAACGTAGAATCTGGTTATGGAAGTTTAAAAGTGCTCCAAAGCCCCTAAGGGGGGTCAGGGGCCGATAAACCAACACAACCCTGTAAATTGCCACACCCTGTATACATTTCACAAAAACTGGTCATGTGACTGGTATGACAGGAAAGAGCACTCAAAGAGCGTTATTTTGAGTGGTTTGCGCACCCGGTAAGTCAAAAAATGGCTGAGTTATTCAATTTTGAAAATTCCAGTGGTCCTTAATGGAAGTTTTGGTCAAAATAACAACCAACCGGTTGTCATTAAATATCTCGCAAACGGTTAGAGATACGGAAATTTTGAAAGAGAGCAAAATTGTTCAGAATTAAACGTAGAATCCGGATGTGGAAGTTTAAAGGAGCTCCAGGGCCGACAAAATCCATTTTTCACCGAAAAAGAAACTAATTTAAACTTTCCTTGAAAAAAATCGTAATAATCGAAAGTGAAATGCGATCTTTCCTGACCGCAACAATGCGGAAGCGAAAAAGGGCCTTTTGCTACCTAAAAATGGAAAAAAAACCTTTATTTGCACAAAAATCCTCCAGTCAGGTCGATCGGTACCATATGGGCGAGCGGAAAAAATACAAAATTCGATATCTTCTGTTAAGGAGCAACAAAGGGCCGAATTTCACGCGGAGCCCTTGAAAACCGCCCTTTGTTGGTCACCCGCTACTTGGAGTGGATGGGCGAAAGTGAAAAATGAGATTTCTGCTCCTAATTACCTCGATTCGACGAATTCGGGGCCCTTTTTTCGGCTTTCGCGACTTTCACTTTCGAACTGGCCCTTCGGTCCCTTTTTCTAGTTTTTCTCGCTTATTTGTACAATTATTTGATAATTTTTGCCCGAAAATCGACAGAGAATTCCAAAAGCTTTCGTTTGGTACCAGGCGCGTCCCTGTAGCTGTCAAAATAACCGCGCTACGAGCTGTCAAAGTTTGACGTTGACGCACAAATGTAATTTATAACTTTTTTGACTTTGACGCCCTCTAGCGGTCAAACGACTAAACCGATTAACTTAAGCGACCATATTTTCTGAAAGCTGACACTTTAAGCTACGTTTTTGCTTCAATGACATTTTGACGTCAACTGGCAAATAACCGAGTTATTTAAGGTCAAAGCCTAGAATGTCAAAATCAGTTTGACGTGTGAAAACTCTGTTGAGTTTGACGCCCTCTAGCGGTCAAACCACCAAAGTGATTAACTTAAGCGACCATATTTTCTGAAAGCTGACACTTTAAGCTACATTTTTGCTTCAATGACGTTTTGACGTCAACTGTCAAATAAGCGAGTTATTTAAGGTCAAAGCCTAGAATGTCAAAATCAGTTTGACGTGTGAAAACTCTGTTGAGTTTGACGCCCTCTAGCGGTCAAACGACCAAACCGATTAACTTAAGCGACAAATATTTTCTGAAAGCTGACACTTTAAGCTACATTTTTGCTTCAATGACGTTTTGATGTCAACTGTCAAATAAACGAGATATTTAAGGTCAAAGCCTGAAATGTCAAAATCAGTTTGACGTGTGAAAACTCTGTTGAGTTTGACGCCCTCTAGCGGTCAAACCACCAAAGTGATTAACTTAAGGGAACATATTTTCTGAAAGCTGACACTTTAAGCTACATTTTTGCTTCAATGACGTTTTGATGTCAACTGTCAAATAAACGAGATATTTAAGGTCAAAGCCTGAAATGTCAAAATCAGTTTGACGTGTGAAAACTCTGTTGAGTTTGACGCCCTCTAGCGGTCAAACCACCAAAGTGATTAACTTAAGCGACCATATTTTCTGAAAGCTGACACTTTAAGCTACATTTTTGCTTCAATGACGTTTTGACGTCAACTGTCAAATAACCGAGTTATTTAAGGTCAAAGCCTAGAATGTCAAAATCAGTTTGACGTGTGAAAACTCTGTTGAGTTTGACGCCCTCTAGCGGTCAAACGACCAAACCGATTAACTTAAGCGACCATATTTTCTGAAAGCTGACACTTTAAGCTACATTTTTGCTTCAATAACATTTTGACGTCAACTGTCAAATAACCGAGTTATTTAAGGTCAAAGCCTATAATGTCAAAATCAGTTTGTCAAGAAAGCTCTGTTGAGTTTGACGCCCTCTAGCGGTCAAACGACCAAACCGATTAACTTAAGCGAACATATTTTCTGAAAGCTGACACTTTAAGCTACATTTTTGCTTCAATGCCGTTTTGACGTCAACTGTCAAATAACCGAGTTATTCAAGGTCAAAGCCAACGATGTCAAAGTGGTTTGACATGAAAACTTTTTTGACCTTGCCGCCCTCTAGCGGCCAAACAGGGCAACCAATCAACCTCTAGAAGGTTCTAAAATGTTCGAAGAAGGTTCTAGACGAAAAACAGGGCCGTACTGGGTGAAATTTTCGTTTTTTTTTTTGAAATTTCTGCCAAATCTGTCAAAGTACGGTCCTGATGGCAATTTAAACGACAAAGTAGGTGTCGTCCGCCTAAATCACGCATAACACCAAATTGATTCATTTACCTGATGCACCTGGTAGAAAAAATGGGTTTTTTTTGTTAAAAATGGTGGCGAAATGGGCCAAAGCCCTTTAAGGGCAGATTACGTCACCAGAAAGGGCGCGATAATCAGAAAATCGTGATTTTTCGTCCGATTTCCGGATTTCAGCGATTATTTGCCAAATTTAGACGTCACTTTCGTCCCAAAATAGTGGGGCAGTTAGTCAGGGCAGTATTCAGCGAAAATTTAATAAAAAATACGGTCCTGGTATTTAGTCACTTTGACAGTTGATAACTCGCTTATTTGACACTTGACGTCAAAATGTCATAGAAAACAAAAGATAGAGCAGATTACAAGCTTTCCAAAAATATCCCCCCATGAGTTGGTTGATTATACCGTTTGGCCGCTAGAGGGCGGCAAAGTTTACCTAAGAAATTTAAAACATTCTTGGTGCACGCAGTCGTTCAAACCCAAATTACCCACTTATTTGAGACACTTTGTATACACTTTTATACGTCAATGGATAGCTAATGAAATGGGCTTTCCAACGATGTGACAACTTTGGTTGATAGGTGGAACGGTTTGGCCGCTAGAGGGCGTCAAAGTTGAGATACGTTTTTGACTCAACTTTTGGTGCACCAAACTGTTCAAACGTAAATAACTCCCTTCTTTGAGTCACTTTGTATAAACTTTTTTTTTACTGTGGATTGAGTACAGTCTAAGCTACCAGGTCACGCAAGAATCACCTCAATCGGACGTTTAGAATGTGAGTTATGACCCTTTTGCCGTTCGCGGACAGTAAGTTGTACGTTTTTGCTGTTTTTTTGAGTTTCCTGAGCTGCTACGTCCCTGGCTTAAGTCGGATGTTGTTTATTTTTTTACTGTGGTTTGAGTACAGTCTAAGCTACCATCTAACGCAAAAATCACCTCAATCGGACGTTTAGAATGTGAGTTATGGCGTTTTTGCCGGTCGCGGACAGTAAATTTCACGTTTTTGCTGTTTTCTTGGGTTTCCTGAGCTGCTACGTCCCTGGCTTAAGTCGGATGTTGTGGATTTTTTTACTGTGGTTTGAATACAGTCTAGGCTACCAGCTCACGCAAGAATTACTTCAATCGGACGTTTAGAATGTGAGTTATGGCGTTTTTGCCGTTCGCAAACACTAAATTTGACGTTTTTGCTGTTTTCTTGGGTTTCCTGAGCTGCTACGTCCCTGGCTTAAGTCGGATGTTGGTGATTTTTTTACTGTGGATTGAGTACAGTCTAAGCTACCAGGTCACGCAAGAATCACCTCAATCGGACGTTTAGAATGTGAGTTATGACCCTTTTGCCGGTCGCGGACAGTAAATTTCACGTTTTTGCTGTTTTCTTGGGTTTCCTGAGCTGCTACGTCCCTGGCTTAAGTCGGATGTGGTTGATTTTTTTACTGTGCATTGAGTACAGTCTAAGCTACCAGCTCACGCAAGAATCACCTCAATCGGACGTTTAGAATGTGAGTTATGACCCTTTTGCCGGTCGCGGACAGTAAATTTCACGTTTTTGCTGTTTTCTTGGGTTTCCTGAGCTGCTACGTCCCTGGCTTAAGTCGGATGTGGTTGATTTTTTTACTGTGCATTGAGTACAGTCTAAGCTACCAGCTCACGCAAGAATCACCTCAATCGGACGTTTAGAATGTGAGTTATGACCCTTTTGCCGTGCGCGGACAGTAAATTTCACGTTTTTGCTGTTTTCTTGGGTTTCCTGAGCTGCTACGTCCCTGGCTTAAGTCGGATTTTGTGGATTTTTTTACTGTGGTTTGAATACAGTCTAAGCTACCAGCTCACGCAAGAATCACCTCAATCGGACGTTTAGAATGTGAGTTATGACTCTTTTGCCGTTCGCGGACAGTAAATTTTACGTTTTTGTTGTTTTCTTGGGTTTCCTGAGCTGCTACGTCCCTGGCTTAAGTCGGATGTGGTTGATTTTTTTACTGTGGATTTAGTACAGTCTAAGCTACCAGCTCACGCAAGAATCACCTCAATCGGACGTTTAGAATGTGAGTTATGACCCTTTTGCCGGTCGCGGACAGTAAATTTCACGTTTTTGCTGTTTTCTTGGGTTTCCTGAGCTGCTACGTCCCTGGCTTAAGTCGGATGAGGTTGATTTTTTTACTGTGGATTGAGTACAGTCTAAGCTACCAGGTCACGCAAGAATCACCTCAATCGGACGTTTAGAATGTGAGTTATGGCGTTTTTGCCGGTCGCGGACAGTAAATTTCACGTTTTTGCTGTTTTCTTGGGTTTTCTGACCTGCTACGTCCCTGGCTTAAGTCGGATGTGGCTGATTTTTTTACTGTGGTTTGAGTACAGTCTAAGCTACCAGCTCACGCAAAAATCACCTCTATCGCACGTTTAGAATGTGACTTATGGGGTTTTTGCCGTTCCCGGACAGTAAATTCCCCATTTTTTTACCAAATTGTAGCTCAGAATGTCCTCTACAAACTGTCGAATGACAAGTTTGTCCGAAAAACGTCAACTAACCGAGTTACTGACAGTGAAATAGTGTTTTGACAATATTGACACTTGTCACTTTGACAGACTGTAACTCCGTTATTCTGGCACCTACAGGGCGGTTCAAAATAGCAATTTAAAGCCCCTTTAATCCTCTTTCCATCACTTTCTATAGGAATTTTACGAAAAATGTCAAATAACCGAGTTTTTGACGGTTGAAAAGTGATTAAACAGAATTATAAACTGATTAGTCTGAATACGACAGCTATCACTTTGACAGCTAGTAACTCGGTTATTTTGACAGTTAGCGAGTTGATTTTTTTACCAAATTGGAGCACAGAGTGTCGTCTACAAAATGTTAGATTACAAATTTGTGCGAAAAACGTCAACTAACCGAGTTATTGACAGTGAAATGGTGTTTTGACAATATTGACACTTGTCACTTTGACAGGCTGTTACTCCGTTATTCTGGCACCTACAGGGCGGTTCAAAAGAGCAGTTTAAAGCCCCTTTAATCCTCTTTCCATCACTTTCTATACGAATTTTACGAAAAATGTCAAATAACCGAGTTTTTGACGGTTGAAAAGTGATTAAACACAATTAAAAAAATTGTAAGATTTAATATGACAGCTAAAGTTGAGATATATTTTTTGCCTCAACTTTTGGTGCATCAAACCATTCAAACGCCAATAACTCCCTTATTAGTGACATTTTGTATAGACTTTTATACGTCAATGGATAGCCAATGAAATGAGCTTTCAATTGACGTATAAAAGTTTGTAGGTTAGTTGGACTGTTTGGCCGCTAGAGGGCGTCAAAGTTGAGATACGTTTTTGACTCAACTTTTGGTGCACCAAACTGTTCAAACGCCAATAACTCCCTTACTAGTGACAGTTTGTATAGACTTTTATACGTCAATGGATAGCTAATAAAAGGGGCTTTCCAAAAATATGACAACATTGCTTTGCAGCCTTAACCATTTGACCGCTAGAGGGCGTTAAAGTTGACGCATCTTTTTTTCGAAATTTCCGTGCACACTTCCATTCAATCCTAAATAACTCACTCAATTCCACAACTTTTTGGGGACTTTTATACCTCTATGGATAGCCAATAAAAAGGGCTTTCCAAAAATGTCCCCCCTCGAGTGAATTGGTTGGTGCGTTTGGCCGCCAGAGGGCGTCAAAGTCCAGAAATGTTTGAGTGACACTCGACTGTTCTGTGGGCCCTTAAGGGCCCAAATTTTTTCGTAAAAAATCTGGATTTTTCTGAAAATCATAGGGAATTAAGGAAATTCCTGGTGGAAGGTAAACATGCCCTTTAAGGGTGCCCTTTCTCCCAAAATCCGTTGAATTCAATGGCATAATTGTGTAACCCGAATACAAAAGTGTTTTTCAAGAATTTCTGTCGATAAATCGAAAATAATAAAAGGTTAGACTTGCAAATCTGTGCCCTTTCAGGTAAAACGTTCCCTTTTTGACCATCATCAGGTAAATTCGGTTGAAAACACGTGTGTTAGAGAGAGATGGGACTGTCCATCTGTCTCATTTCAATGTACGCATTTTGCGTGGGAATTTAAATTGTTTGGTTGTGTAACGCAATCCATTTCAAAAAGGGCGCCCGAAAAGTTGCATTTCCTGGAAGTTTTCGATAATTGATCGAGTAGCCCTTCGTGGGGCCAAAAAAAACCCAAATTTGGTACGGTTTTTGTTCCTCAAAATCAAATTATAGGTTAGATCGCTGACCATAAGCTTCTGAAGGGCCGAAAAAGCCCTTTTTCCTTGCTATTAATTAGGTGGGTTTTTGGGAAAAAATTGGGTACCGCACGGGCTTTCCATTGATGAGTAAAGTCAAACAAGTTTCAAAAGTAATCATTTTGACATTGCTAGGTTTGACCTTGAATAACTCGGTTATTTGACAGCTGACGGCAAAATGTCACTGAAGCAAAAAGATAGCCCAGAGTGTGGGCTTTCTGAAAATATCCCCCCACGAGTTGATTGGTTGCACCGTTTGGCCGCTAGAGGCCGTCAAAGTCACCATTGACAAAAGTGGACTTTTTTTGTCATGGATTGCTTTGACCTTAAATAACTCGCTTATTTGACAGCTGACGTCAAAATGTCATAGAAAACAAAAGATAGAGCAGATTACAAGCTTTCTAAAAATGTCCCTACACGAGTTGATTGGTTGCACCGTTTGGGCGGTAGAGGGCGGCAAAGTCAAACCAGTTTCACTTAAAAAGGGGTAAAAGTCAAAAAAGTTTTCAGATCATTTTGACATCGTTGGCTTTGACCTTGAATAACTCGGTTATTTGACGAGTGACGGCAAAATGTCATAGAAAACAAAAGATAGTGCAGACTCTGAGCTTTCCAAAAATGTCCCTACTTGGCTTGATTGGTTACACCGTTTGGACGCCAGAGGGCGGCAAAGTCAAAAAAGTTTTCAGATCATTTTGACATCGTTGGCTTTGACCTTGAATAACTCGGTTATTTGACAGCTGACGTCAAAATGTCATAGAAAACAAAAGATAGAGCAGACTACAAGCTTTCTAAAAATGTCCCTACACGAGTCGATTGGTTACACCGTTTGGCCGGTAGAGGGCGGCAAAGTCGAACAAGTTTGACTTAAAAAGGGGTAAAAGTCAAAAAAGTTTTCAGATCATTTTGACATCGTTTGATTTGATCTTGAATAACTCAGTTATTTGACAACTGACGTCAAAATGTCACTGAAGCAAAAAGATAGCCCAGAGTGTGGGCTTTCTGAAAATGTCCCCCCACGAGTTGATTGGTTGCACCGTTTGGCCGCTAGAGGCCGTCAAAGTCACCCCCTGACAAAACTGTCACTTTTTTGACACCGGTCGCTTTGACATAAATTTTTTTTTACATTTGACATTTCAACACTTTGTAGAATATTTTTTTACTTTCGGCATGTCAAACTTGACATTTCTGTCTTTGCGTCACTATTTTTTCGGATTTGTCACTTTTAAGTGCAACTTTTTACTTTTGACACTGCTCAGTGTCATTTTTTGACTTTTGACACTTTTTACTAAAATTTTTGACGTTTTACACTTTTCAGTGTTATTATTATCAACCTAACCAATCAAAATTGTCACTTTTTTGACACGGGTTGCTTTGACCTTAAATAACCCCGTTATTTGACGTTTGACGTCAAAATGTCACTGAAACAAAAAGATAGCCCAGAGTGTAAGCTTTCTGAAAATATCCCCCCACGAGTTGATTGGTTACACCGTTTGGCCGCTAGAGACCGTCAAAGTCACCCCCGTTACAAACTGGTCACTTTTGACACTCGTTGTTTTGACCTTGAATAACCCCGTTATTTGACAACTGACGTCAAAATGTCACTGAAGCAAAATGATAGCCCACAGTGTACCCTTTCTGAAAATGTCCCTACACGAGTTGATTGGTTACACCGTTTGGCCGCTAGAGGGCGTCAAAGTCCTGACAGCTTCAGTAACTTTTTGGACGAGTTTCAACGCAGGTAGTTAACAGTTTGAGGCTCAATACCTCCATCACTTGACGAGTTATGGCAAAACTGCTAAGAACTAAAGTTGTAGGGAATTTCATTCCCTACAAGACCTATTCCGATGACTTTTGCCCTAAAGGGCCGTTTAAGGGAGTTGCAGGCCAAAAACCCTTTTAAACGCATTTTTTTTACGTTTGACACTTTAAATAATACTTTTGACACCATGTGGAATAGTTTTTTTACTTACGGCATGTCAAACTTGACGTTTCCGTCTTTTCGGCGCTATTTTTCCGGATTTACCAGACTTTCTAGTGTTATTATTATCAACCTAACCAATCAAAATTGTCACTTTTTTGACAAGGGTTGCTTTGACCTTGAATAACTCTGTTATTTGACAACTGACGTCAAAATGTCACTGAAGCAAAAAGATAGTCCAGAGTGTAAGCTTTCTGAAAATGTGCCCTCATGAGTTAATTGGTTACACCGTTTGGCCGCTAGAGGCCGTCAAAGTCAACCCCTGACAAAACTGTCACTTTTTTGACACCGGTCGCTTTGACATTAATTTTTTTTTACATTTGACATTTCAACACTTTGTAGAATATTTTTTTACTTTTGGCATGTCAAACTTGACATTTCTGTCTTTGCGTCACTATTTTTTCGGATTTGTCACTTTTAAGTGCAACTTTTTACTTTTGACACTGGTCAGTGTCATTTTTGGACTTTTGACACTTTTTACTACAATTTTTGACGTTTTACACTTTTCAGTGTTATTAACATCAACCTAACCAATCAAAATTGTCACTTTTTTGACACGGGTTGCTTTGACCTTGAATAACCCCGTTATTTGACAACTGACGTCAAAATGTCACTGAAGCAAAAAGATAGCCCAGAGTGTGGGCTTTCTGAAAATATCCCCCCACGAGTTGATTGGTTACACCGTTTGGCCGCTAGAGACCGTCAAAGTCACCCCCGTTACAAACTGGTCACTTTTGACACTCGTTGTTTTGACCTTGAATAACCCCGTTATTTGACAACTGACGTCAAAATGTCACTGAAGCAAAATGATAGCCCACAGTGTACCCTTTCTGAAAATGTCCCTACACGAGTTGATTGGTTACACCGTTTGGCCGCTAGAGGGCGTCAAAGTCCTGACAGCTTCAGTAACTTTTTGGACGAGTTTCAACGCAGGTAGTTAACAGTTTGAGGCTCAATAACTCCATCACTTGAGGAGTTATCGCAAAAGTGCTAAGAACTAAAGTTGTAGGGAATTTCATTCCCTACAACACCTATTCCGATGACTTTTGCCCTAAAGGGCCGTTTAAGGGAGTTGCAGGCCAAAAACCCTTTTAAACGCATTTTTTTTACGTTTGACACTTTAAATAATACTTTTGACACCATGTGGAATTGTTTTTTTACGTTCGGCATGTCAAACTTGACATTTCCGTTTTTTCGGCGCTATTTTTCCGGATTTACCAGACTTTCCAGTGTTATTATTATCAACCTAACCAATCAAAATTGTCACTTTTTTGACAAGGGTTGCTTTGACCTTGAATAACTCCGTTATTTGACATTTGACGTCAAAATGTCACTGAAGCAAAAAGATAGTCCAGAGTATAAGCTTTCTGAAAATGTGCCCTCAGGAGTTGATTGGTTTCACCGTTTGGCCGCTAGAGGCCGTCAAAGTCACCCCCTGACAAAATTGTGTCATTTTTTTTTGACACGAGCTGCTTTGACCTTGAATAACTCCCGTATTTGACAACTGACGTCAAAATGTCACTGAAGCAAAAAGATAGAGCGGACTCTGAGCTTTCCAAAAATGTCCCTACTTGGGTTCATTGGTTACACCGTTTGGCCGGTAGAGGGCGGCAAAGTCAGAAAACATTTCGTGTCATACTACTTTGACATTGTGGGGTTTGACCTTGAATAACTCAGTTATTTGACAAGTGACGTCAAAATGTCATTGAAGCGAACAGATAGAGCAGACTCTAAGCTTTCCAAAAATATCCTTAAAAAAAACTATTTGAAACCTTCTAGGGCATTCTAAAACCATCTAGAACCTTCTCGAACATTTTAAAACGCTCTAGAACCTTCTAGAAGTTGCTGAAACAGTCTGGCACCTTCTGAGGCTTTCCAGAATCATCTAGAACCTCTGGAAACTGTCTGAAACCTTCTAGAGCATTCTAAATGTGTCCAAAACCTTCTAGAACCGTTGAAAACTGTTTAGAACCTTCTAGGGCATTCTAAAACCATCTAGAACCTTCTCGAACATTTTAAAACGCTCTAGAACCTTCTAGAAGTTGCTGAAACGGTCTGACACCTTCTAAAGCTTTTCAGAATCATCTAGAACCTTTGAAAACTGTCTGAAACCTTCTAGGCCATTCTAAAACCATCTAGAACCTTCTCGAACATTTTAAAACGTTCTAGGACATTCTAGAGCGTTTCAAAATGTTCGAGAAGGTTTTAGAATGCCCTAAAAGGTTTTAAACAGTTTTCAGATGTTCTAGATGATTCTAACAAGCCTTAGAAGGTGCCAAACTGTTTGACAAAAACTTTTTTGACTTTGCCGCCCTCTACCGGCCAAACGGTGTAACCAATCAATTTAAGTTGGGACATTTTTGGAAAGCTTACAGTCCGCTCTATCTTTTCGCTTCAATGACATTTTGACGTCACTTGTCAAATAACTGACTTATTCAAGGTCAAAGCTAACGATGTCAAAATGGTTTGACACGAAAACTTTTTTGACTTTGCCGCCCTCTACCGGCCAAACAAAGTAACCAATCAACTCATCGGGGGATATTTTTGGAAAGCTTACAGTCCGCTCTATCTTTTCGCTTCAATGACATTTTAACGTCACTTGTCAAATAACTGACTTATTCAAGGTCAAAGTCAACAATGTCAAAGTGGTTTGATCAGAAAACTTTTTTGACTTTGCCGCCCTCTAGCGCCCAAACTAGACCATTAACCCACCGACTTTTATACATCGATGGAAAGCCCGTTTAATTGGCCATCCATCGACGTATAAAAGTCTATACACAGTGGGGCAAATGAGTGAGTTATTCACGATTAAGTGAATTGGTGCACAGAAAATTACGAAAATTGTTGGAAAAAGGGCTGTTAATGGCGGCCATTTTGTTCACGCAACCCTTCCGCGCGCTAATTCGCGCCCTTCACGCTTCTGATTGGTCCCTTTCACCATTTTAATCAACCCTTTTTCCCAATTAATTCAATCCCTTGAATAAGACCTGTTTTGGGGTGACTAACCCTTTGGAAAGGGTGCTTTTCTACCTGCCATTGGCCCTTTTAACCCTTTCGCTTTCGGTGAAAGTGAATTTTAGACCTCCATTGGTCCCTTTTGTCGAGGGAAAAAAAACAGTATACGCACATACTATTTATAGCTCCATGGATCAATGTTTCAACTTGAAAACTGTCAAAATAACATCATAAAACTATAGTAGGCTTTAACCTTAAATAACTCGGTTATTTGACAGTTGACGTCAAAATGTCATTGAAGCAAAAATGTAGCTTAAAGTGTCAGCTTTCAGAAAATATGGTCGCTTAAGTTAATCGGTTTGGTCGTTTGACCGCTAGAGGGCGTTAAACTCAACAGAGTTTTCTTAACAAACTGATTTTGACATTGTTGGTTTTGACCTTAAATAACTCGGTTATTTGACAGTTGACGTCAAAATGTCATTGAAGCAAAAATGTAGCTTAAAGTGTCAGCTTTCAGAAAATATGGTCGCTTAAGTTAATCGGTTTGGTCGTTTGACCGCTAGAGGGCGTTAAACTCAACAGAGTTTTCACACGTCAAACTGATTTTGACATTATAGGCTTTGACTTTAAATAACTCGGTTATTTGACAGTTGACGTCAAAATGTCATTGAAGCAAAAATGTAGCTCAAAGTGTCAGCTTTCAGAAAATATGGTCGCTTAAGTTAATCGGTTTAGTCGTTTGGCCGCTAGAGGGCGTCAAAATCAACGCAGTTTTCACCTCAAACTAATTTTGACACTTTTCATTTTGGCCTTAAATAACTCGGTTATTTGACAGTTGACGTCAAAACGTCATTGAAGCAAAAATGTAGCTTAAAGTGTCAGCTTTCAGAAAATATGGCCGCTTAAGTTAATCGGTTTGGTCGTTTGGCCGCTAGAGGGCGTCAAACTCAACAGAGTTTTCTTAACAAACTGATTTTGACATTAATGGCTTTGACCTTGAATAACTCGGTTATTTGACAGTTGACGTCAAAATGTAATTGAAGCAAAAATGTAGCTCAAAGTGTCAGCTTTCAGAAAATATGGTCGCTTAAGTTAATCGGTTTGGTCGTTTGACCGTTAGAGGGCGTTAAACTCAACAGAGTTTTATTAACAAACTGATTTTGACATTGTTGGTTTTGACCTTAAATAACTCGGTTATTTGACAGTTGACGTCAAAATGTCATTGAAGCAAAAATGTAGCTTAAAGTGTCAGCTTTCAGAAAATATGGTCGCTTAAGTTAATCAGTTTGGTCGTTTGAGCGCTAGAGGGCGTTAAACTCCACAGAGTTTTCACACGTCAAACTGATTTTGACATTATAGGCTTTGACCTTGAATAACTCGCTTATTTGACAGTTGACGTCAAAAAGTCATTGAAGCAAAAATGTAGCTTAAAGTGTCAGCTTTCAGAAAATATGGTCACTTAAGTTAATCGGTTTGGTCGTTTGACCGCTAGAGGGCGTCAAACTCAACAGAGTTTTTACGTCAAACTGATTTTGACATTCTAGGCTTTAACCTTAAATAACTCGGTTATTTGACAGTTGACGTCAAAATGTCATTGATGCAAAAATGTAGCTCAAAGTGTCAGCTTTCAGAAAATATGGTCACTTAAGTTAATCGGTTTAGTCGTTTGGCCGCTAGAGGGCGTCAAAATCAACGCAGTTTTCACCTCAAACTAATTTTGACACTTTTCATTTTGGCCTTAAATAACTCGGTTATTTGACAGTTGACGTCAAAACGTCATTGAAGCAAAAATGTAGCTTAAAGTGTCAGCTTTCAGAAAATATGGCCGCTTAAGTTAATCGGTTTGGTCGTTTGGCCGCTAGAGGGCGTCAAACTCAACAGAGTTTTCTTAACAAACTGATTTTGACATTAATGGCTTTGACCTTGAATAACTCGGTTATTTGACAGTTGACGTCAAAATGTAATTGAAGCAAAAATGTAGCTCAAAGTGTCAGCTTTCAGAAAATATGGTCGCTTAAGTTAATCGGTTTGGTCGTTTGACCGCTAGAGGGCGTCAAACTCCACAGAGTTTTCACACGTCAAACTGATTTTGACATTCTAGGCTTTAACCTTAAATAACTCGGTTATTTGACAGTTGACGTCAAAATATCATTGAAGCAAAAATGTAGCTCAAAGTGTCAGCTTTCAGAAAATATGGTCGCTTAAGTTAATCGGTTTGGTCGTTTGACCGCTAGAGGGCGTTAAACTCCACAGAGTTTTCACACGTCAAACTGATTTTGACATTCTAGGCTTTAACCTTAAATAACTCGGTTATTTGACAGTTGACGTCAAAATATCATTGAAGCAAAAATGTAGCTCAAAGTGTCAGCTTTCAGAAAATATGGTCGCTTAAGTTAATCGGTTTGGTCGTTTGACCGCTAGAGGGCGTTAAACTCCACAGAGTTTTCACACGTCAAACTGATTTTGACATTCTAGGCTTTGACCTTAAATAACTCGGTTATTTGACAGGTGACGTCAAAATGTCATTGAAGTAAAAATGTAGCTTAAAGTGTCAGCTTTCAGAAAATATGGTCGTTTAAGTTAATCGGTTTGGTCGTTTGACCGCTAGAGGGCGTCAAACTCCACAGAGTTTTCACACGTCAAACTGATTTTGACATTCTAGGCTTTGACCTTAAATAACTCGGTTATTTGACAGGTGACGTCAAAATGTCATTGAAGTAAAAATGTAGCTTAAAGTGTCAGCTTTCAGAAAATATGGTCGTTTAAGTTAATCGGTTTGGTCGTTTGACCGCTAGAGGGCGTTAAACTCCATAGAGTTTTCTTAACAAACTGATTTTGACATTCTAGGCTTTAACCTTAAATAACTCGGTTATTTGACAGTTGACGTCAAAATGTCATTGAAGCAAAAATGTAGCTTAAAGTGTCAGCTTTCAGAAAATATGGTCGCTTAAGTTAATCGGTTTGGTCGTTTGACCGCTAGAGGGCGTCAAACTCCACAGAGTTTTCTTAACAAACTGATTTTGACATTGTTGGTTTTGACCTTAAATAACTCGGTTATTTGACAGTTGACGTCAAAATGTTATTAAAGCAAAAATGTAGCTCAAAGTGTCAGCTTTCAGAAAATATGGCCGCTTAAGTTAATCGGTTTGGTCGTTTTACCGCTAGAGGGCGTTAAACTCAACAGAGTTTTCTTAACAAACTGATTTTGACATTGTTGGTTTTGACCTTAAATAACTCGGTTATTTGACAGTTGACGTCAAAACATCATTGAAGCAAAAATTGTAGCTCAAAGTGTCAGCTTTCAGAAAATATGGCCGCTTAAGTTAATCGGTTTGGTCGTTTGACCGCTAGAGGGCGTCAAACTCAACAGAGTTTTTACGTCAAACTGATTTTGACATTCTAGGCTTTAACCTTAAATAACTCGGTTATTTGACAGTTGACGTCAAAATGTCATTGAAGCAAAAAGATAGAGCAGACTCTAGGCTTTCCAAAAATGTCCCTACAAAGGTTGATTGGTTACACCGTTTGGCCGGTAGAGGGCGGCAAAGCCAAAAAACATTTCGTGTCAAACTAGTTTGACATCGTTGGCTTTGACGTTGAATAACTCGCTTGTTTGACAAGTGACGTCAAAATGTCATTGAAGCGAAAAGATAGACCAGACTCTAAGCTTTCCGAAAATATCCCTTTTCTCGTATTTTCGGCCCTTTTTGCCTGCTTTATTCACACGTGCACCGAAGGGCATCCGACTTCCTTTTACGGCCCTTTTCTATGGGCAAAGGGCCGAAAAATGCATATGGGAATCCCTTTTTCGCATATTTGTGTATTTATTGCGTGGGAAGGGATTTTTGCGTCAGGTTAGATGCAGATGATTCAAAAAGGGCCCAAAGGGCCCTGTCGTGAGAAATTGACCCTTTTTACATTTTGAGGCCATTTAATGGCTTAGAAACGAATTTAAATTAAACCAGGACCGTACTCGGGCAAAAAAAAAAAATTACATAAATGACAGTTGACAGACAGGACAGAAATCCAAATTTGAAATTTTTTTTTTGAAAATTCATATCTTTTAAACTACCTGAAGTACGGTCCTGATTTTTCGATCGGAACAAGCCTCCAGGTCAGGACAGTACCCAGAAAAATTACGGTTCAAATCACTTAATATTCAGGGACGTACTTCAACAAATTTGCAACAAAACAATTTTTAAAATTTCTCCAATTTGACGGAGCGTAGCTCCGTTATTTAAGGAGCTACAGCAAAAGTGTAAAGAATAAAAGTTGTAGGGAATGTCATTCTCTACAGGATTGTATTCAAGTGTTTTGGCCCTTAAGGGCCTCCTTACGGAGTTACAAAGCCAAAAAGTGACTGGATGCACCAAACTGTTTTCTTTTCAAATAACTCCATTTTGATTGAGCGTAGCTCCGTTATTTAAGGAGCTACAAAAAATGTTAAAGAATGAAAGTTGTAGAGAATTTCATTCTCTACAGGATTGTATTAAGGTGTTTTTGCCCTTAAGGGCCTCCTTAAGAAGTTACAGGGCCAAAACTAAAAGTTGATATTTTGAACCTTTTCCGGCCCTTTCATCACTTTGCGTGCCCTTAAAGGGCCCAAAGGGTCGTCGTGAGAAATTCTGCATATATCGTCCATCAATATTTACACCTTGCTGGTACCAAAAAGGGTCATGGGAACCTGACCGAAATTTGACCGCATTTTGACAGTTTTGTTACGTGGTTTTACCGAAAATTCACCCTTTATTTGCCACGCCCATTGAGTGTGTTTACGCGGGATTATTGAAGGGACTTTAAAGGGCTACAATTGAGCAAAAAATTCGACTCGCCAACTGTCAAAATAACCGAGTTACGAGCTGTCAAACGAGACACTGACAAATTTCATCTGTCAGTGAATAACTCAGTTATTTGACATTTTTGCCACTGGAGCTGTAGAAAGTGATTTTTAGCCCATTTTGCGGGCTACAATTTGGTAAAAAAATCAACTCGATACCTGTCAAAATAACCGAGTTACGAGCTGTCAAAGTTTTGGTTTGACTGTAATTTCACTCTTGACATTTCCAGTCAAAATAAATGACTTATTTGACATTTTTGCTACTGGAGCTATAGAAAGTGATTTATAGGCCATTTTGCGAGCTACAATCTGTCAAAAAAATCAACTCGATACCTGTCAAAATAACTGAGTTAGGCGCTGTCAAAATGACAAAAATGGAAAACTCAACCTTCCGGTACAACTCGCTTGTTTTCATCCAATAACTCGGTTAATTGACATTTGACGTAAAAACACGTCACGTGACAGTTTGTAAAGGACACTGTGGGCTACAATCTGTCAAAAAAATCAACTCGATACCTGTCAAAATAACCGAGTTATTGACATTAGAAGAAGCAACTGTCAATTCCATACTTTCAACTCAAATGGTCCAGTTTGACAGCTCGCTTATTCTGTCAAATTTGACAGTTACGTCAGTCCAGTTTTTATCAAATTATAGTTTGTCAAATTGTCCAACCAGTAACTGTCAAAATAACCGACTTACAAACTTGTCAAAGTGACAACTGTCAAATCACTTTTTAACTGTCAATAACTCGGTTAATTGACATTTGACGTAAAAACACGTCACGTGACAGTTTGTAGATTACACTCTGAGCTACAATCTGTCAAAAAAATCAACTCGAAACCTGTCAAAATAACCGAGTTACAAGCTGTCAAAATGACTAGAATCCAAAACGTGACCTTTCAGTGCAACTCGCTTGTTTTCGTCCAATAACTCGGTTAGTTGACATTTGACGTAAAAACCTGTCACGTGACAGTTTGTAGATTACACTCTGAGCTACAATCTGCCAAAAAAATCAACTCGATATCTGTCAAAATAACCGAGTTACAAGCTGTCAAAGTGACTAGAGAGCAAATCGTGACTTTCCAGTGCAACTCGCTTGTTTTCATCCAATAACTTGGTTAATTGACATTTTTCGTACAAATCGTATAGAAAGTGATCGAAAGAGAATTTCGCGGGCTACAAACTGGTATATCGAACCACCCGGTAACTGTCAAACTAACAGAGTTACGAGCTGTCAAAGTTGGACATTGATAGGAAATGGTATTTTCCCAGCCAATCGACGTACGAATGAGTCACCGGAACAAATCAAAATGGCCGTTAATTAAACCGGCCCTTATCGTGGACGGATTTGAATAACAAAAACCGTCCAATTGGTTCGACTTTCCTGCACAAAAGCGATCAATTTGATCCAGACTCCCCTATTTCGATGGTAAAGTGACCATTACGTGCACATGGCTTTTTTCAGTTAAATATTCCGATTTTGCGACCCTTTTTCCACCCTTATGGGGCCCGCATATGCATTTTTATACGTGCAATGGTCAAAAAATGCCCTTCACCCTCTCAAATACCACCCTTACGACCAATGGGGTTGCATTAAGGGTTGGGCCCCATTAATCGATAGCCCTTGCTTGATTAATGACGTTTTTTTTGGGGTTTTTCTCAAAAAAATCCACTGCAACGTCCACTCTATTAATCGTTGGTCGCAAAACCAGGGAAATTGATGATTTTTCTAGGGATTTCCATGGTTTTTCGCCACTAATTTGACCCCCTTTCTGGGTAGGGGTCCGCAGGACCGTAACTCACATTCTAAACGTCCGATTGGGGTGATTTTTGCGTGAGCTGGTAGCTTAGACTGTATTAAAACCACAGTAAAAAAATCAACAACATCCGACTTAAGCCAGGGACGTAGCAGCTCAGGAAACCCAAGAAAACAGAAAAAACGTGAAATTTACTGTCCGCGAACGGCAAAAGAGTAATTTCTCACATTCTAAACGTCCAATTGGGGTGATTCTTGCGTGAGCTGGTAGCTTAGACTGTACTCAAACCACAGTAAAAAAATCAACCACATCCGACTTAAGCCAGGGACGTAGCAGCTCAAGAAACCCAAGAAAACTGCAAAACGTGAAATTTACTGTCCGCGACCGGCAAAAACGCCATAACTCACATTCTAAACGTCCGATTGAGGTGGTTCTTGCGTTAGATGGTAGCTTAGACTGTACTCAATCCACAGTAAAAAAATCAACCACATCCGACTTAAGCCAGGGACGTAGCAGCCCAAGAAACCTGAGAAAACAGCAAAAACGTGAAATCCACTGTCCTCGAACGGCAAAAGGGTCATAACTCATATTCTAAACGTCCGATTGGGGTGATTCTTGCGTGAGCTGGTAGCTTAGACTGTACTCAATCCACTGTAAAAAAATCAACAAAATCCGACTTAAGCCAGGGGCGTAGCAGCTCAAAAAACCTGAGAAAACAGCAAAAAGGTTAAATTTAATGTCCGCGAACGGCAAAAACGCTATAATTCACATTCTAAACGTCCGATTAGGGTGATTCTTGCGTGAGCTGGTAGCTTAGACTGTATTCAATCCACAGTAAAAAAATCAACAAAATCCTACTTAAGCCAGGGACGTAGCAGCCCAAGAAACCTGAGAAAACAGCAAAAACGTGAAATTTACTGTCCGCGACCGGCAAAAACGCCATAACTCACATTCTAAACGTCCGATTGAGGTGATTCTTGCGTTAGATGGTAGCTTAGACTGTACTCAAACCACAGTAAAAAAATCAACCACATCAGAGTTAAGCCAGGGACGTAGCAGCTCAGGAAACCCAAGAAAACTGCAAAAACGTGAAATTTACTGTCCGCGACCGGCAAAAGGGTCATAACTCACATTCTAAACGTCCGATTGAGGTGATTCTTGCGTGAGCTGGTAGCTTAGAATGTACTCAATCCACAGTAAAAAAATCCACAACATCCGACTTAAGCCAGGGACGTAGCAGCTCAGGAAACCCAAGAAAACAGAAAAAACGTGAAATTTACTGTCCGCGACCGGCAAAAGAGTCATAACTCACATTCTAAACGTCCAATTGGGGTGATTCTTGCGTGAGCTGGTAGCTTAGACTGTACTCAATCCACAGTAAAAAAATCCACAACATCCGACTTAAGCCAGGGACGTAGCAGCCCAAGAAACCCAAGAAAACAGCAAAAAGGTGAAATTTAATGTCCGCGAACGGCAAAAACGCTATAATTCACATTCTAAACGTCCGATTAGGGTGATTCTTGCGTGAGCTGGTAGCTTAGAATGTACTCAATCCACAGTAAAAAAATCAATAACATCCAACTTAAGCCAGGGACGTTGCAGCCCAAGAAACCTGAGAAAACAGCAAAAACGTGAAATTTACTGTCCGCAACCGGCAAAAAGGTTATAACTCACATTCTAAACGTCCGATTGAGGTGATTCTTGCGTTAGATGGTAGCTTAGACTGTACTCAATCCACAGTAAAAAAATCAACCACATCCGACTTAAGCCAGGGACGTAGCAGCTCAGGAAACCCAAGAAAACAGCAAAAACGTGAAATTTACTGTCCGCGAACAGCAAAAACGCCATAACTCACAGTCTAAACGTCCGATTGGGGTGATTCTTGCGTGAGCTGGTAGCTTAGACTGTACTCAATCCACTGTAAAAAAATCAACAAAATCCGACTTAAGCCAGGGGCGTAGCAGCTCAAAAAACCTGAGAAAACAGCAAAAAGGTGAAATTTAATGTCCGCGAACGGCAAAAATGCTATAATTCACATTCTAAACGTCCGATTGAGGTGATTCTTGCGTGAGCTGGTAGCATAGACTGTACTCAATCCACAGTAAAAAAATCCACAACATCCGACTTAAGCCAGGGACGTAGCAGCCCAAGAAACCCAAGAAAACAGCAAAAATGTGAAACTGACTGTCTGCGAACGGCAAAAGGGTCATAACTCACATTCTAAACGTCCGATTGGGGTGATTCTTGCGTGAGCTGGTAGCTTAGACTGTACTCAAACCACAGTAAAAAAATCAACCAAATCCGACTTAAGCCAGGGACGTAGCAGCTAAGAAAACAGCAAAAACGTGAAATTTACTGTCCGCAAACGGAAAAAACGCCATAACTCACATTCTAAACGTCCGATTGGGGTGATTCATGCGTGAGCTGGTAGCTTAGACTGTACTCAATCCACAGTAAAAAAATCAACAACATCCAACTTAAGCCAGGGACGTAGCAGCTCAAGAAACCCAAGAAAACTGCAAAAACGTCAAATTTACTGTCCGCGAACGGCAAAAGGGTCATAACTCACATTCTAAACGTCCGATTGAGGTGATTCTTGCGTGAGCTGGTAGCTTAGAATGTACTCAATCCACAGTAAAAAAATCAATAACATCCAACTTAAGCCAGGGACGTAGCAGCTCTAAACAGCACTAAACAGCAAAAACGTGAAATTTACTGTCCGCGAACGGCAAAAACGCTATAACTCACATTCTAAACGTCCGATTGGGGTGATTCTTGCGTGAGCTGGTAGCTTAGAATGTACTCAATCCACAGTAAAAAAATCAATAACATCCAACTTAAGCCAGGGACGTAGCAGCTCAGGAAACCCAAGAAAACAGTAAAAACGTGAAAATGACTGTCTGCGAACGGCAAAAGGGTCATAACTCACATTCTAAACGTCCGATTGGGGTGATTCTTGCGTGAGCTGGTAGCTTAGACTGTACTCAATCCTCAGAGAAAAAAAACAGCCCATTCGGATTTAGTTCAGGGGCGTAGCAGCATAAGAAACGAGAAAAAACAGCAAAAAAGCTGTCAAATCCGCCATTTTGAAGTTACGACATTGATTTTTTGGTTCAAATTAACCGTGACTTTGACAGCCGTTTCTGAGCTACAATTTGGTAAAAAAATCAACTCGCTAACTGTCAAAGTAACCGAGTTACTGGCTGTCAAAGTGATGGCTGTCATATTCAGAACTAATCAGTTTTTTAATTCTGGCTAATCACTTTTCAACTGTCAAAAATTCCGGTTATTTGACAGTTTTTGGAAAATTCCTATAGAAAGTGATGGAAAGAGGATTAAAGGGGCTTTAAATTGCTATTTTCAACCACCCTGTAGGTGGTAGAATAACGGAGTTACAGGCTGTCAAAGTGTCAAGCAACTAGTGTCAAAAAAGACGTTGGCATTTTATGGTGAAGGAACTTCAACGCCCTCTAGCGGCCAAACGGCATGACCAATCAACTCGTGGGGGGATATTTTTGGAAAGCCCGAAATCTGCTCTATCTTTTGTTTTCTATGACATTTTGACGTCACTTGTCAAATAAGGGAGTAATTTAGGCTCAAAGCAACAAGTGTCAAAAAATACGTTATTTTTGGGTGAAGAAACTTTAACGCCCTCTAGCGGCCAAACCATATAACCAATCAGCTCATGGGGGGATATTTTTGGAAAGCCCGAAATCTGCTCTATCTTTTCTTTTCTATGACATTTTGCCGTAACTTGTCAAATAAGGGAGTAATTCAGGGTCAAAGCCACGAAGGGCTTCAAAAAAAAGGTCCCTTTCTACCTGACCTGGGTCAATCCCTTCGAGCTTGAATCTTCACGTATGCAAACACGTGTTGCCCTTCCGGGCGGCCCTTTTCCCTATTCCACCATGACCTGCAAGAATATTCGATTTTCGAAGCCCTTTCTAAGGGTTTTGCAACCCTTCAGCCATAAAAATATCAAGAAACTACCGGTTTGTGCAATTTCGCCAATAAAAACCCTAAAAAGGGATTTTTAGCGAATATTCGCTCTAGTTGGGTGAAAAAGGGCCACTTTTTGGGCCCTTTGACGTTGTCCGACCTTTGTTTTGGTGCAAAAAAACCGTTTTTTTTTTTTCCGGTTTTTTTTCCAGGAAAACAACGGAAAATAGTGAAACTGACACTATTCAAGCCCTTAAAGGCCCTTTTCCCTAAATACAAGGGAAAACAGAAGATATTTCCGTAAATTCGGGTAATCCGATCGTTTTCGATGGTTGTAGGGGAGGGGGTGGCACGACATGTGTGCCGGAGGGTTGTTTTCTGGCAACAAACGCCAGGACCGGCTTTTATTACAATTGTCACTTGACCACCCTGTAACTCGGTTGCACTTCCACTTACAGGGTGATTCAATATATCAGCTTGTAGCCCTTGAAATTCTCTTTCAATCACCTTATCTAGCTTTTTCACCAAAAACGTCAACTAACCGAGTTATTGACAGTTAAAGGGTGACTTGACAAAAATGACACTTGTCACTTTGACAGCCTGTAACTCCGTTATTATACCACCTACGGGGTGGTTCAAAATAGCAATTTAAAGCCCCTTTAATCCTCTTTCCATCACTTTCTATAGGAATTTTCCAAAAACTGTCAAATAACCGGAGTTTTTGACAGTTGAAAAGTGATTAGCCAGAATTAAAAAATTGTTAGTCTGAATATGACAGCTATCACTTTGACAGCTAGTAACTCGGTTATTTTGACAGATAGCATGTTGATTTTTTTACCAAATTGTAGCCCAGAGTGTCCTCTACAAACTGTCAAATGACAAGTTTGTCCGAAAAACGTCAACTAACCGAGTTATTTACAGTGAAATGGTGTTTTGACGAAACTGACACTTGTCATTTTGACAGCCTGTAACTCCGTTATTATACCACCTACAGGGTGGTTCAAAATAGCAATTTAAAGCCCCTTTAATCCTCTTTCCATCACTTTCTATAGGAATTTTCCAAAAACTGTCAAATAACCGGAGTTTTTGACAGTTGAAAAGTGATTAAGCAGAATTAAAAACTGATTAGTCTGAATGTGACAGCCATCACTTTGACAGCCAGTAACTCGGTTATTTTGACAGTTGGCGAGTTGATTTTTTTACCAAATTGTAGCTCAGAAACGGCTGTCAAAGTCACGGTTAATTTGAACCAAAAAATCAATGTCGTAACTTCAAAATGGCGGATTTGACAGCTTTTTTGCTGTTTTTTCGGGTTTCTTATGCTGCTACGCCCCTGAACTAAATCCGAATGGGCTGTTTTTACTGGTGTTTGAGTACAGTCTAAGCTACCAGCTCACGCAAGAATCACCTCAATCGGACGTTTAGAATGTGAGTTATGGCGTTTTTGCCGTTTGCGGACATTAAATTTCACGTTTTTTCTGTTTTCTTCGGTTTCTTGAGCTGCTACGCCCCTGGCTTAAGTCGGATCTTGTTGATTTTTTTACTGTGGATTGAGTACAGTCTAAGCTACCAGCTCACGCAAGAATCACCCTAATCGGACGTTTAGAATGTGAATTATAGCATTTTTGCCGTTCGCGAACATTAAATTTCACCTTTTTGCTGTTTTCTCAGGTTTTTTGAGCTGCTACGCCCCTGGCTTAAGTCGGATGTTGTGGATTTTTTTACTGTGGATTGAGTACAGTCTAAGCTACCAGCTCACGTAAGAATCACCTCAATCGGACGTTTAGAATGTGAGTTATGACCCTTTTTCCGTTTGCGGTCAGTAAATTCCACGTTTTTGCAGTTTTCTTGCGTTTCCTGAGCTGCTACGTCCCTGGCTTAAGTCGGATTTTGTTGATTTTTTTACTGTGGATTGAGTACAGTCTAAGCTACCAGCTCACGCAAGAATCACCTCAATCGGATGTTTAGAATGTGAGTTATGACCCTTTTGCTGTTCGCGGACAGTAAATTTCACGTTTTTGCTGTTTTCTCAGGTTTCCTGAGCTGCTACGTCCCTGGCTTGAGTCGGATTTTGTTGATTTTTTTACTGTGGATTGAGTGCAGTCTAAGCTACCAGCTCACGCAAGAATCACCTCAATCGGACGTTTAGAATGTGAGTTATGACCCTTTTGCCATTCGCGGACAGTAAATTTGACGTTTTTGCTGTTTCCTCGGGTTTCCTGGGCTGCTACGTCCCTGGCTTAAGTCGGATTTTGTTGATTTTTTTACTGTGGATTGAGTACAGTCTAAGCTACCAGCTTACGCAAGAATCACCTCAATCGGACGTTTAGAATGTGAGTTATGACCCTTTTGCCGTTCGCGGACAGTAAATTTCACGTTTTTGCTGTTTCCTCGGGTTTCCTGGGCTGCTACGTCCCTGGCTTGAGTCGGATTTTGTTGATTTTTTTACTGTGGATTGAGTACAGTCTAAGCTACCAGCTCACGCAAGAATCACCTCAATCGGACGTTTAGAATGTGAGTTATAGCGTTTTTGCCGTTCGCGGACAGTGAATTTCACGTTTTTGCTGTTTTCTTGGATTTTATGAGCTGCTACGTCCCTGGCTTGAGTCGGATTTTGTTGATTTTTTTACTGTGGATTGAGTACAGTCTAAGCTACCAGCTCACGCAAGAATCACCTCAATCGGACGTTTAGAATGTGAGTTATGGCGATTTTGTCGGTCGCGGACAGTAAATTTCACGTTTTTGCTATTTTCTTGCGTTTCCTGAGCTGCTACGTCCCTGGCTTAAGTCGGATGTTGTTGATTTTTTTACTGGTGTTTGAGTACAGTCTAAGCTACCAGCTCACGCAAGAATCACCCCAATCGGACGTTTATAATGTGAGTTATGGCGTTTTTGCCGTTTGCGGACATTAAATTTCACGTTTTTTCTGTTTTCTTGGGTTTCTTGAGCTGCTACGTCCCTGGCTTAAGTCGGATGTTGTTGATTTTTTTACTGTGGATTGAGTACACTCTAAGCTACCAGCTCACGCAAGAATCACCTCAATCGGACGTTTAGAATGTGAATTATGGCGTTTTTGCCGTTCGCGGACAGTAAATTTGACGTTTTTGCTGTTTCCTCGGGTTTCCTGGGCTGCTACGTCCCTGGCTTAAGTCTGAAGCTGTTGATTTTTTTACTGTGGATTGAGTACAGTCTAAGCTACCAGCTCACGCAAGAATCACCTCAATCGGACGTTTAGAATGTGAGTTATGACCCTTTTTCCGTTTGCGGTCAGTAAATTTCACGTTTTTGCTGTTTTCTCAGGTTTCCTGAGCTGCTACGTCCCTGGCTTAAGTCGGATCTTGTTGATTTTTTTACTGTGGATTGAGTACAGTCTAAGCTACCAGCTCACGCAAGAATCACCTCAATCGGACGTTTAGAATGTGAGTTATGACCCTTTTTCCGTTTGCGGTCAGTAAATTCCACGTTTTTGCAGTTTTCTTGCGTTTCCTGAGCTGCTACGTCCCTGGCTTAAGTCGGATTTTGTTGATTTTTTTAATGTGGATTGAGTACAGTCTAAGCTACCAGCTCACGCAAGAATCACCTCAATCGGACGTTTAGAATGTGAGTTATGGCGTTTTTGCCGTTCGCGGACAGTAAATTTCACGTTTTTGCTGTTTTCTTGGGTTTCTTGAGCTGCTACGTCCCTGGCTTAAGTCTGATGTTGATGATTTTTTTACTGTGGATTGAGTACAGTCTAAGCTACCAGCTCACGCGATAATCACCTCAATCGGACGTTTAGAATGTGAGTTAAGGGGTTTTTTGCCGTTCGCGGACAGTAAATGCCTAATTTTTTTACCAAATTGTAGCTCAGAATGTCCTCTACAAACTGTCAAATGACAAGTTTGTCCGAAAAACGTCAACTAACCAAGTTATTGACAGTGAAATGGTGTTTTGACAAAAGTGACACATGTCACTTTGACAGCCCGTAACTCCGTTATTCTACCACCTACAGGGTGGTTCAAAATAGCATTTTAAAGCCCCTTTAATCCTCTTTCGATTACTTTCTATAGTAATTTTACGAAAAACGTTAAATAACCGAGTTTTTGACAGTTGAAAAGTGATTAACCAGAATAAAGAAATTGTTAGTCTGAATATGACAGCGATCACTTTGACAGCCAGTAACTCGGCTATTTTGACAGTTAGCGAGTTGATTTTTCTACCAAATTGTAGCTTAGAATATAAGCTTTCCATTGACATATAAAAGTTGATTTCTTTGTGTCACTGTTTAGCTACCAGAGGGCGCCAAACGAGGTCAAAATTGACATAAATAACAAGGTTTGTAGTTTTACAGCTTCATGGAGTGGTATTTCACAGTTTTACCCTACTTTACTCGCTTATTTGACAAGTTACGTCAAAATGTCATAGAAAACAAAAGATAGAGCAGATTTCAAGCTTTCCAAAAATACCCCCCCACGAGTTGATTGATCATACCGTTTGACCGCTAGAGGGCGTTAAAGTTGCTTCACCATAAAATGACATAATTTTTTACACTTGTTGCTTTGACCCTACTTTACTCGCTTATTTGACAAGTTACGTCAAAATGTCATAGAAAACAAAAGATAGAGCAGATTGCAAGCTTTCCAAAAATATCCCCCCACGAGTTGATTGATCATACCGTTTGGCCGCTAGAGGGCGTCAAAGTTCCTTCACCATAAAATGACATATTCACGTTGCTTTGACCCGAATTTACGGCACAACCCTTTTCATTTTCCACCCCTTTAACGCACGCCCCTAAAATGGCCGTTTACACCCTTTCCACCATCGGACCATTGAAACAACGAACCTGTACATGGAAAGGTAACGGGAAATTGACATAATCCCATACAGGGTGATCAATCTAGAATAGATAACCGATCTAGGGTCGTTTGGCGAGGGCACGTTCCCGTTATTTGGTGTTTTTTTTCGGTTTATTGGGCCACCTGTATCGTTTTATCGACGATTTGCAGGTGATTTTTACCTAAAATGCCCAAAAAAAGCGATTTTTCTGACCGAAATCGATTACAGTTTCCTGGGTGCGACAGCTGCGCCCCCTTAACGCGACCACGTGCTGTTTATAGCTCCATGGAGCCAAATTTGACAGTTTTGACGTTAGGGAATCTGTCGGTACACTCCTTGCATCACGTGACAGCTGTCACAACTGTCAAAATCCACTCACCAAGGCCGAGAAAGTATAAAATGTCTTCTCTACAAACTTTTTCTCTGTGAATGACAGTTGTCACTTTGACAGGCTGTAACTCCGTTATTTTGACAGTTGGCGTGTTGATTTTTTTGACAGATTGTAGCCCAGAGTGTCCTCTACAAATTGTCAGATGACAAGTTTGTTCAGAAAACGTCAACTAACCGAGTTATTGACAGTTAAAGGGTGACTTGATAAAATTGACAGTTGCCACTTTGCCAGGCTGTAACTCGCTATTCCAAAGGCATCCATGGAGCCAAATTTGACAGTTTTGACGTCAGGGAATCTGTCAGTACACTCATGACAACACGTGACAGCTGTCACAACTGTCAAAAAAGTATAAAATGTTAAATAGATGTGTTTCATTGAGGAACTCGCCTGTGTCACGCTGTCAAGTGTCATAACTGTCATTCAACGTGACAACTGTCAAATTAAACTGCGCAGAGTAAACGACTAACACTTGATTAGTTAGTTTGACGCATTTCGTGCGTCATTCTGATCAATATGGCGGCTGTTGGCAACAAAATGGAGGTAAAAAAAGAGTTTAAGAAATTTTTATGGTGATGGAACTTTGACGCCCTCTAGCGGCCAAACGGTATGACCAATCAACTCGTGGGGGGATATTTTTGGAAAGCTTGAAATCTGCTCTATCTTTTGTTTTCTATGACATTTTGCCGTCACTTGTCAAATAAGGGAGTAAATTAGGTTCAAAACAAAAATACAAAAAAAAAAAAAAAAAATTGTCAATTGTCAAAAATTATTCAAATATGGCGTCGATTTTTTTTTTTTTTAATGGGGCCGGCTGCAGCCCTTTTGGTCAAAAGGGCGAAAGGTCCGAGCAATAAATTATCGGCCCGAAAAGGGGCGAGTGGACACCCTTAAAGGGCTCCGAAGAAGGGTGGGATAATATGCAACCGTCTGGACGTTCCCCTGACGACCGGTGACGTCATCTTTGCAATTTTTACTATTAAATAAACCTAAAAAGCAGGGACGTACCCAGAAATATTCAGAAAAAATTGAAAATTTAGTTAAACGACTGTAATCAGGAAGAAATTGAGTGAAAACATGTTTAAGTAACTTGGAACAGAATTTTTGAAGTAATTTGGGTATTTGGGCTGCTACGGACCTGAAATTTTCACTAAAAGTAGTGAATTGAACCTAAAAACCAGGGACGTACCCAGAAATATTCAGAAAAAATTCAAAATTCAGTTAAACGACAGTAATCAGGAAGAAAATGAGTGAAAACATGCTTAACTAACTTGGAACACAATTTTTGTGGTAATTTGGGTATTTGGGCTGCTACGGACCTGGAATTTTCACTAAAAGTAGTGAATTTAACCTAAAAACCAGGGACGTACCCAAAAATATTCAGAAAAAATTCAAAATTTAGTAAAACGACAGTAATCAGGAAGAAAGTGAGTGAAAACATGTTTAACTAACTTGGAACAGAATTTTTGAGGTAATTTGGGTATTTGGGCAGTTACGGACCTGGAATTTTCACTAAAAGTAGTGAATTTAACCTAAAAACCAGGGACGTACCCAAAAATATTCAGAAAAAATTCAAAATTTAGTTAAACGACAGTAATCAGGAAGAAATTGAGTGAAAACATGCCTAACTAACTTGGAACACAATTTTTGAAGTAATTTGGGTATTTGGGCTGCTACGGACCTGAAATTTTCACTAAAACTAGTGAATTTAACCTAAAAATCAGGGACGTACCCAAAAATATTCAGAAAAAATTCAAAATTTATTAAAACGACTGTAAACAGGAAGAAAGTGAGTGAAAATATGTTTAACTAACTTGGAACACAATTTTTGAGATAATTTGGGTATTTGGGCTGTTACGGACCTGGAATTTTCACTAAAAGTAGTGAATTTAACCTAAAAACCAGGGACGTACCCAAAAATATTCAGAAAAAATTCAAAATTTAGTAAAACGACAGTAATCAGGAAGAAAGTGAGTGAAAACATGTTTAACTAACTTGGAACAGAATTTTTGAGGTAATTTGGGTATTTGGGCAGTTACGGACCTGGAATTTTCACTAAAAGTAGTGAATTTAACCTAAAAACCAGGGACGTACCCAAAAATATTCAGAAAAAATTCAAAATTTAGTTAAACGACTGTAAACAGGAAGAAATTGAGTGAAAACATGCTTAACTAACTTGGAACACAATTTTTGAGGTAATTTGGGTATTTGGGCTGTTACGGACCTGAAATTTTCACTGAAAGTAGTGAATTTAACCTAAAAACCAGGGACGTACCCAAAAATATTCAGAAAAAATTCAAAATTCAGTTAAACGACAGTAATCAGGAAGAAATTGAGTGAAAACATGCTTAACTAACTTGGAACAGAATTTTTTAGGTAATTTGGGTATTTGGGCTGATACGGACCTGGAATTTTCACTGAAACTAGTGAATTTAACCTAAAAACCAGGGACGTACCCAAAAATATTCAGAAAAAATTCAAAATTTAGTTAAACGACAGTAATCAGGAAGAAAGTGAGTGAAAACATGCTTAACTAACTTGGAACAGAATTTTTGAGGTAATTTGGGTATTTGGGCTGCTACGGACCTGAAATTTTCACTGAGACAAGTGAATTTAACCTAAAAACCAGGGACGTACCCAGAAATATTCAGAAAAAATTCAAAATTTAGTTAAACGACAGTAATCAGGAAGAAAATGAGTGAAAACATGCTTAACTAACTTGGAACACAATTTTTGTGGTAATTTGGGTATTTGGGCAGTTACGGACCTGAAATTTTCACTAAAAGTAGTGAATTTAACCTAAAAACCAGGGACGTACCCAAAAATATTCAGAAAAAATTCAAAATTTAGTAAAACGACAGTAATCAGGAAGAAAGTGAGTGAAAACATGTTTAACTAACTTGGAACAGAATTTTTGAGGTAATTTGGGTATTTGGGCAGTTACGGACCTGGAATTTTCACTAAAAGTAGTGAATTTAACCTAAAAACCAGGGACGTACCCAAAAATATTCAGAAAAAATTCAAAATTTAGTTAAACGACAGTAATCAGGAAGAAATTGAGTGAAAACATGCCTAACTAACTTGGAACACAATTTTTGAAGTAATTTGGGTATTTGGGCTGCTACGGACCTGAAATTTTCACTAAAACTAGTGAATTTAACCTAAAAATCAGGGACGTACCCAAAAATATTCAGAAAAAATTCAAAATTTATTAAAACGACTGTAAACAGGAAGAAAGTGAGTGAAAATATGTTTAACTAACTTGGAACACAATTTTTGAGATAATTTGGGTATTTGGGCTGTTACGGACCTGGAATTTTCACTAAAAGTAGTGAATTTAACCTAAAAACCAGGGACGTACCCAAAAATATTCAGAAAAAATTCAAAATTTAGTAAAACGACAGTAATCAGGAAGAAAGTGAGTGAAAACATGTTTAACTAACTTGGAACAGAATTTTTGAGGTAATTTGGGTATTTGGGCAGTTACGGACCTGGAATTTTCACTAAAAGTAGTGAATTTAACCTAAAAACCAGGGACGTACCCAAAAATATTCAGAAAAAATTCAAAATTTAGTTAAACGACTGTAAACAGGAAGAAATTGAGTGAAAACATGCTTAACTAACTTGGAACACAATTTTTGAGGTAATTTGGGTATTTGGGCTGTTACGGACCTGAAATTTTCACTGAAAGTAGTGAATTTAACCTAAAAACCAGGGACGTACCCAAAAATATTCAGAAAAAATTCAAAATTCAGTTAAACGACAGTAATCAGGAAGAAATTGAGTGAAAACATGCTTAACTAACTTGGAACAGAATTTTTTAGGTAATTTGGGTATTTGGGCTGATACGGACCTGGAATTTTCACTGAAACTAGTGAATTTAACCTAAAAACCAGGGACGTACCCAAAAATATTCAGAAAAAATTCAAAATTTAGTTAAACGACAGTAATCAGGAAGAAAGTGAGTGAAAACATGCTTAACTAACTTGGAACAGAATTTTTGAGGTAATTTGGGTATTTGGGCTGCTACGGACCTGAAATTTTCACTGAGACAAGTGAATTTAACCTAAAAACCAGGGACGTACCCAGAAATATTCAGAAAAAATTCAAAATTTAGTTAAACGACAGTAATCAGGAAGAAAATGAGTGAAAACATGCTTAACTAACTTGGAACACAATTTTTGTGGTAATTTGGGTATTTGGGCAGTTACGGACCTGAAATTTTCACTAAAACTAGTGAATTTAACCTAAAAACCAGGGACGTACCCAGAAATATTCAGAAAAAATTCAAAATTCAGTTAAACGACAGTAATCAGGAAGAAATTGAGTGAAAACACGTTTAAGTAACTTGGAACAGAATTTTTGAGGTAATTTGGGTATTTGGGCTGCTACGGACCTGGAATTTTTACTGAAAGTAGTGAATTTAACCTAAAAACCAGGGACGTACCCAAAAATATTCAGAAAAAATTCAAAATTTAGTTAAACTACAGTAATCAGGAAGAAAGTTACTGAAAACATGTTTAACTAACTTGGAACACAATTTTTGAGGTAATTTGGGTATTTGGGCTGTTACGGACCTGAAATTTTCACTGAAAGTAGTGAATTTAACCTAAAAACCAGGGACGTACCCAAAAATATTCAGAAAAAATTCAAAATTTAGTAAAACGACTGTAAACAGGAAGAAAGTGAGTGAAAACACGTTTAAGTAACTTGGAACAGAATTTTTGAGGTAATTTGGGTATTTGGGCTGCTACGGACCTGCAATTTTCACTCAGACAAGTGAATTGAACCTAAAAACCAGGGACGTACCCAGAAATATTCAGAAAAAATTCAAAATTTAGTAAAACGACAGTAATCAGGAAGAAAGTTACTGAAAACACGTTTAGTTCACTTGGAACACAATTTTTGAAGTAATTTGGGTATTTGGGCTGCTACGGACCTGAAATTTTCACTAAAACTAGTGAATTTAACCTAAAAACCAGGGACGTACCCAGAAATATTCAGAAAAAATTCAAAATTCAGTTAAACGACAGTAATCAGGAAGAAATTGAGTGAAAACACGTTTAACTAACTTGGAACACAATTTTTGAAGTAATTTGGGTATTTGGGCTGTTACGGACCTGGAATTTTCACTAAAAGTAGTGAATTTAACCTAAAAACCAGGGACGTACCCAAAAATATTCAGAAAAAATTCAAAATTTAGTTAAACGACAGTAATCAGGAAGAAAGTGAGTGAAAACACGTTTAACTAACTTGGAACAGAATTTTTGAGGTAATTTGGGTATTTGGGCTGCTACGGACCTGAAATTTTCACTGAAAGTAGTGAATTTAACCTAAAAACCAGGGACGTACCCAAAAATATTCAGAAAAAATTCAAAATTTAGTTAAACGACAGTAATCAGGAAGAAAGTTACTGAAAACATGTTTAACTAACTTGGAACACAATTTTTGAGGTAATTTGGGTATTTGGGCTGCTACGGACCTGAAATTTTCACTAAAACTAGTGAATTTAACCTAAAAACCAGGGACGTACCCAAAAATATTCAGAAAAAATTCAAAATTTAGTTAAACGACAGTAATCAGGAAGAAATTGAGTGAAAACATGCTTAACTAACTTGGAACAGAATTTTTGAGGTAATTTGGGTATTTGGGCTGATACGGACCTGAAATTTTCACTGAGACAAGTGAATTTAACCTAAAAACCAGGGACGTACCCAAAAATATTCAGAAAAAATTCAAAATTTAGTAAAACGACAGTAATCAGGAAGAAAGTTACTGAAAACACGTTTAGTTCACTTGGAACACAATTTTTGAAGTAATTTGGGTATTTGGGCTGATACGGACCTGGAATTTTCACTAAAACTAGTGAATTTAACCTAAAAACCAGGGACGTACCCAGAAATATTCAGAAAAAATTCAAAATTTAGTAAAACGACAGTAATCAGGAAGAAATTGAGTGAAAACACGTTTAAGTAACTTGGAACACAATTTTTGAAGTAATTTGGGTATTTCGGCTGATACGGACCTGCAATTTTCACTAAAACTAGTGAATTTAACCTAAAAACCAGGGACGTACCCAGAAATATTCAGAAAAAATTCAAAATTTAGTAAAACGACTGTAATCAGGAAGAAATTGAGTGAAAACATGTTTAACTAACTTGGAACACAATTTTTGAGGTAATTTGGGTATTTGGGCTGTTACGGACCTGGAATTTTCACTAAAAGTAGTGAATTTAACCTAAAAACCAGGGACGTACCCAAAAATATTCAGAAAAAATTCAAAATTTAGTAAAACGACAGTAATCAGGAAGAAATTGATTGAAAACATGTTTAACTAACTTGGAACACAATTTTTGAGGTAATTTGGGTATTTGGGCTGTTACGGACCTGGAATTTTCACTAAAACTAGTGAATTTAACCTAAAAACCAGGGACGTACCCAGAAATATTCAGAAAAAATTCAAAATTCAGTTAAACGACAGTAATCAGGAAGAAATTGAGTGAAAACACGTTTAACTAACTTGGAACACAATTTTTGAAGTAATTTGGGTATTTGGGCTGTTACGGACCTGGAATTTTCACTAAAAGTAGTGAATTTAACCTAAAAACCAGGGACGTACCCAAAAATATTCAGAAAAAATTCAAAATTTAGTTAAACGACAGTAATCAGGAAGAAAGTGAGTGAAAACACGTTTAACTAACTTGGAACAGAATTTTTGAGATAATTTGGGTATTTGGGCTGCTACGGACCTGAAATTTTCACTGAGACAAGTGAATTTAACCTAAAAACCAGGGACGTACCCAAAAATATTCAGAAAAAATTCAAAATTTAGTTAAACGACAGTAATCAGGAAGAAAGTGATTGAAAACACGTTTAAGTAACTTGGAACACAATTTTTGAAGTAATTTGGGTATTTGGGCTGTTACGGACCTGGAATTTTCACTAAAACTAGTGAATTTAACCTAAAAATCAGGGACGTACCCAAAAATATTCAGAAAAAATTCAAAATTTATTAAAACGACTGTAAACAGGAAGAAAGTGAGTGAAAATATGTTTAAGTAACTTGGAACAGAATTTTTGAAGTAATTTGGGTATTTGGGCTGCTACGGACCTGAAATTTTCACTGAAAGTAGTGAATTTAACCTAAAAACCAGGGACGTACCCAAAAATATTCAGAAAAAATTCAAAATTTAGTTAAAAGACAATAATCAGGAAGAAATTGAGTGAAAACACGTTTAACTAACTTGGAACATAATTTTTGAAGTAATTTGGGTATTTGGGCAGTTACGGACCTGAAATTTTCACTAAAAGTAGTGAATTGAACCTAAAAACCAGGGACGTACCCAAAAATATTCAGAAAAAATTCAAAATTTAGTTAAACGACAGTAAACAGGAAGAAAGTTACTGAAAACACGTTTAGTTCACTTGGAACACAATTTTTGAGGTAATTTGGGTATTTGGGCAGTTACGGACCTGAAATTTTCACTAAAACTAGTGAATTTAACCTAAAAACCAGGGACGTACCCAAAAATATTCAGAAAAAATTCAAAATTCAGTTAAACGACAGTAATCAGGAAGAAATTGAGTGAAAACATGCTTAACTAACTTGGAACACAATTTTTGAAATAATTTGGGTATTTGGGCTGCTACGGACCTGGAATTTTCACTAAAACTAGTGAATTTAACCTAAAAACCAGGGACGTACCCAAAAATATTCAGAAAAAATTCAAAATTTAGTTAAACGACAGTAATCAGGAAGAAAGTGATTGAAAACACGTTTAAGTAACTTGGAACACAATTTTTGAAGTAATTTGGGTATTTGGGCTGCTACGGACCTGGAATTTTCACTAAAACTAGTGAATTTAACCTAAAAACCAGGGACGTACCCAAAAATATTCAGAAAAAATTCAAAATTTAGTTAAACGACAGTAATCAGGAAGAAAGTGATTGAAAACACGTTTAAGTAACTTGGAACACAATTTTTGAAGTAATTTGGGTATTTGGGCTGTTACGGACCTGGAATTTTCACTAAAACTAGTGAATTTAACCTAAAAATCAGGGACGTACCCAAAAATATTCAGAAAAAATTCAAAATTTATTAAAACGACTGTAAACAGGAAGAAAGTGAGTGAAAATATGTTTAAGTAACTTGGAATAATAATAATACGTTTATTTAGCAAATTTGCTATAAGGAATACAGAGATAAGTAAATATGTAAATAAGCAAAAATGTAAAAAAGTACAGTGTAAAATCAATTAAAAGCTAAAACTAAACACTTAAATATCTAAAATTTAAATAAAGTCACGACCTAACAAATACAAAACTCAACAAAACCAGACAAACTGCCAAAAATCTATCATTAATTGCTGTAAAAATATCACAAATTTAGTCCACCTTCAAAAAGTTTCGCATTAATATTTTAAAAGTGTCAAGTTTTTTAGTATTTTTGATATGAGTCGGTAGTCCATTAAAATCGTGCAAACCCTTAAACAATACTGTATTCAACATTTGACTGCTATTGCACTTTTCGAGTAGTATGAAATCATTACAGTGTCTAGTTTGATAGTTATGTACATCACCAAAAAACTTGACCCTATCGCATATGTAGGATGGCAACAGTTTGTTTTTAATCTTAAACACAAATACGTAAACATTAAACAGAATCTTCTGCCTCACGGTCAACATATCCAGAACTCTAAGCATAGTCGCAATATGCGCGTACCTGTCATATTTTAAAATGGTTCTCATGGCTCTATTCTGAATTACTTGCAGTTGTTCAATTTTATAAGCCGGTAGACTATAAAGCAGTGTGGCACAGAACTGAAGGTGTGGCTCCGCTATACTATTATACAAAAGTTTTTTTGTGTAAAACGACAAGTGCTTGCCAACTCTCGCTATAAAATTTACTTTCCTGGAGAACTTCCTAGTTATATAATCAGCATGGGCATGGAAATTGAGTTCCGAGTCCAAAATGACTCCCAAATATTTTATTTGAACTTCATGTTTAATTCTTTGATTATCAATGTTAATATTAATGCTGTTCACATCGACACCACTGAGTCTGCCCCTCCTCCCAAAAAGACAAAATCCTGACTTTGATGCATTCAAGGAGAGTTTGTTGTTGCACAACCAGTCAAACAAGTTATTCAGATCTCTATTGACAATCTCCTGCATCCGGATTATGTCCCTTCCCACAAAGTAGATCATAGTGTCGTCAGCAAACAGTTCGACCTTACACATTTTCACTACCTTAACCATGTCATTTATGTATAGGAGGAAAAGCAGGGGACCAAGAACAGTTCCCTGCGGCACTCCGTGTTGCACCCGCAAAGATTCTGATACACAGTCTTTGTATTTAACTCTCTGTCGTCGATCGTGCAAGTACGACTGAAACCACCTCAAAACATTACCCCCAATGCCCATGCTGCTCAGACGCCTCAATAATATGCCCCTATCAACTGTCTCGAATGCCCTCTTAAGGTCCAAAAACACCGCCAACACAAAACCACCCTCATCCATCGACTTCACAAACTCACTACAAATACTGACAACAACAGACTCACACGAGTGGTGACTCCGAAAACCTGACTGATTCGCAATCAAAATATTATTTTCTGTACAATGCTTATGCAATTGTTCTTTTACAGCCAGTTCCAAAACCTTTTCGTAGACTTCAACGGTATTTATTGGTCTAAATTCGTTAAAAAGCTTTGTACCTTGCACTTTAGGGACAGGAATCACCATGGACTCCTTCCATGAATCCGGAAAGACACCACTCGCAAGAGACGCATTTACAACATCTAACAAACGGTTAGCAGCCACACCACAGACGTCACACAAAATCTTCTTAGATATGCCATTCACTCCTCCACCCACATCATTCATATCCTTCAATATTCGTTTCAAATCATTCATGGAAATTTTATCAAACTTGGAGAATGTAGACTTAAGTTCGTGAAAATAAGACAAGGTTTGATCCCCGACATTACACTCAGGAACACCACTGATTATATCTTCTATGCTTCTTATAAAGTACCTATTGAATTCCTCCGCTATAAGCGAGTCGTCGTTAGTTTTAGCAGATTCAAAGATTATTTCGTCCGGATCTGAAGAGTTCTTTTTCGGTAATAAAGTTTTTAATTGTTTCCACATTTCACGTGGGTTGTATTTATTGTCATCAATAATGTTCCTAAAATGTCCATCCTTTTCCGATCTAATTTGACTTACAATGAAATTACGCATTATCTTAAATTCCCGCCATGCATCTTCGTTATTCTCTCGAACCGCTCTAATGTACAATTCATCCCTCACTCGTATATTTTGTTTAATGTCAGGTGTTATCCACGCTTTGTTCAAATATTTATCCTTAAACACAAATTTTTGTTTTGGACACATAACATTCAAAACATCACAAATGCTATCTACAAAAATATTTGCCAACACATTTACGTCTCCACTATCATTTGTCCATTCAGCATCCAAAAGATAATTCCGCCATTGATCAGCATCATAACCCTTCATTGATCTACGATAAACAATTAAATCTTTGCATTCATTTGATGCCCGGTGTCCAAGCTGGACGGACAAGATACTATGATCACCGATTCTGGGTGTATGATGTACTGATACCGCTAGATTCTTATCATTTGTTACCACATAATCAATTAGCGTTTTACTTACGTTAGTAATGCGCGTCGGACTATCTACAACCTGTGAAAATCCATTTGAATATATATATGACAGAATTTTGTCTCCATAAAATGAAGGTTTTGATATATCAAAATTAAAATCCCCCACTATGACATTAATACCAGAAAACTCATTAACGCTATCAAGATATTCGTTAAAGAAATCGACAAACTGAGCATTGCAATTTTGGGGTGGATGATACAAAACGGTACAAGATATTTAATTCGCGATACAGAAAACTCTACTGACAGCAACCACACATAATTACCAACACACTCAACTGTACTGACTTTATATTTGATGTCCCTTCTGATTAGAGCCATGACTCCCCCCGTCCTCTTGTTATCAGATACACACTGCTCAATACCATAGCCATCCACCTTCAATTCTACCAACTCTACGTCATCCGTCACATGAGTCTCAGATAAAAATATCATCAATGGCCTAGAATCATTTATCAGTAACATTAAGTCATCTTTATTATTTAAATATCCCTGACAATTCAAATACAAAATGCTCGAATTTAGATCTATATTTTTATTTAATTGCTATTGCAAAAATTTATTTCTTCGAATTTTTTCTATTCGTTTATAAGTTTCGCAATTTGCATAGTCCCAAGCGGGATGATTAATATCAAGGTTCATTTTAAATTTATCATTTGAATCAATACAGTTTACACATTTACAATTATCTGAATCGTCCATGCATTGCTTTGTATCATGATCGCCAGAACACTTAGCGCACATTATTTTATTTTTACAATCCTTCTGAAGATGTCCATATTTATTGCAGTTATAGCAACGTACTATACCATAATCGTTAAAAACCCTACATCGACTCCAACCAATATTTATTATTTCTTTATTAATAAGCAAGTTATAAGAACTAGAGTCTACCTCGAAAATTATATTAAATCTTTTATTTAAAACGTTTGATTTCCGCAATATTTTTAACTTAAAGTCTTTAATGTTTTCTTGTAATTCGTTTTGTTTAATCACACTCATAATAAGGTCTTCCTCATACTCACTCTCATGCACTCCAACTACCTTAATCCTATGGTCATGCTTTTTCGGTTGATCAACCTCATAGTTCTCCCCAAGTTTCTTCTGTATTTCAGATCGGACAGTTGATATTTCCTTTTCATTACCACAACTGATTATAAGCCCACCATTTTTGGTCGGCCGCCCCATTGAAACACCAAGGCCAAGTTCAGCTGGTTTAATCTTCTCCTGGAGGTCTTTCTTGATTTGCTTAATGTCTTTTTGCGAACCCTTCTGTTTTACGACTAATACCTTAGTGTTATTTGGTGGATTTGAGGCAGCAGTTGCATAAGAGATGTTCGGTACCGTCTGGCTTTGAGAATCGTTTACCGTTGGCTGGCTCTTCAAGGAGGCAATTTCCATCTTCAACATTTTATTTTCTTCCAATAACTTGTCAACTTTTTCATTTAAATCATTTGTTGTCTTCACTAATATAGATAAGGTGTAATTTATTCCGTCAACCACACTCTGATCTTCAAGGTCTTCGATTCTACTTCTTTTTCTTGGTCTATTTGGACCATCAGACTTTCCATCGCCATGAGTATCGAAGCACTGTTTACATCTCCAAGATGCTCTCCTCAAGTGGAAGCCGCGAAAATCTACATTTTCGCATCTTCCATGAAAATCATTTTTGCATAGCATACACTGTACTGTGGTTTTTATATCATCCAAAAAGGCCTTACATTTAAAGCAACTATTATTGAATGATCCTCCAGGATCATCAATTCCATCCATTACTATGAACTCGTTGGTCACTTCAAGCAGCACAGTTTATTTATATTGTGTTATCAATGTTTACACAGAAGAAATCTATTTGAGATCTTATTGTTCAAATTGAATGTTTAATTTACCATGAGAGTAGTTATCGAAAACTCTTAGTTTAAACACAGATCGACCGATCAGACTCAGATTTACCACTGGCAAAAAAAATCACAATTTTCCAGCCAGTTTTACAGCGAAAAACTCGGAAAAAAAGCGGAGCCCAATTACACCGATCAAGTCACCACACCTTTTCACTTATTTCACCGAACGTTTATTTCGGAACAGAATTTTTGAAGTAATTTGGGTATTTGGGCTGCTACGGACCTGAAATTTTCACTGAAAGTAGTGAATTTAACCTAAAAACCAGGGACGTACCCAAAAATATTCAGAAAAAATTCAAAATTTAGTTAAAAGACAATAATCAGGAAGAAATTGAGTGAAAACACGTTTAACTAACTTGGAACATAATTTTTGAAGTAATTTGGGTATTTGGGCAGTTACGGACCTGAAATTTTCACTAAAAGTAGTGAATTGAACCTAAAAACCAGGGACGTACCCAAAAATATTCAGAAAAAATTCAAAATTTAGCAAAACGATGGTAACCAAGAAGAAATTGAGTGAAAATATGCTTAACTAACTTGGAACACAATTTTTGAGGTAATTTGGGTATTTGGGCTGATACGGACCTGGAATTTTCACTAAAACTAGTGAATTTAACCTAAAAACCAGGGACGTACCCAGAAATATTCAGAAAAAATTCAAAATTTAGCAAAACGATGGTAACCAAGAAGAAATTGAGTGAAAATATGCTTAACTAACTTGGAACACAATTTTTGAAGTAATTTGGGTATTTGGGCAGTTACGGACCTGAAATTTTCACTAAAAGTAGTGAATTGAACCTAAAAACCAGGGACGTACCCAAAAATATTCAGAAAAAATTCAAAATTTAGTAAAACGACAGTAAACAGGAAGAAAGTTACTGAAAACACGTTTAGTTCACTTGGAACACAATTTTTGAGGTAATTTGGGTATTTGGGCTGTTACGGACCTGAAATTTTCACTAAAAGTAGTGAATTTAACCTAAAAACCAGGGACGTACCCAAAAATATTCAGAAAAAATTCAAAATTTAGTAAAACGACAGTAAACAGGAAGAAAGTGAGTGAAAACACGTTTAACTAACTTGGAACAGAATTTTTGAGGTAATTTGGGTATTTGGGCTGCTACGGACCTGAAATTTTCACTAAAACTAGTGAATTTAACCTAAAAACCAGGGACGTACCCAAAAATATTCAGAAAAAATTCAAAATTTAGTTAAACGACAGTAAACAGGAAGAAATTGAGTGAAAACATGCTTAACTAACTTGGAACAGAATTTTTGAGGTAATTTGGGTATTTGGGCTGCTACGGACCTGAAATTTTCACTGAAACTAGTGAATTTAACCTAAAAACCAGGGACGTACCCAAAAACATTCAGAAAAAATTCAAAATTCAGTTAAACGACAGTAATCAGGAAGAAATTGAGTGAAAACATGCTTAACTAACTTGGAACAGAATTTTTGAGGTAATTTGGGTATTTGGGCTGTTACGGACCTGAAATTTTCACTAAAAGTAGTGAATTGAACCTAAAAACCAGGGACGTACCCAAAAATATTCAGAAAAAATTCAAAATTTAGCAAAACGATGGTAACCAAGAAGAAATTGAGTGAAAATATGCTTAACTAACTTGGAACACAATTTTTGAGGTAATTTGGGTATTTGGGCTGATACGGACCTGGAATTTTCACTAAAACTAGTGAATTTAACCTAAAAACCAGGGACGTACCCAGAAATATTCAGAAAAAATTCAAAATTTAGCAAAACGATGGTAACCAAGAAGAAATTGAGTGAAAATATGCTTAACTAACTTGGAACACAATTTTTGAAGTAATTTGGGTATTTGGGCAGTTACGGACCTGAAATTTTCACTAAAAGTAGTGAATTGAACCTAAAAACCAGGGACGTACCCAAAAATATTCAGAAAAAATTCAAAATTTAGTAAAACGACAGTAAACAGGAAGAAAGTTACTGAAAACACGTTTAGTTCACTTGGAACACAATTTTTGAGGTAATTTGGGTATTTGGGCTGTTACGGACCTGAAATTTTCACTAAAAGTAGTGAATTTAACCTAAAAACCAGGGACGTACCCAAAAATATTCAGAAAAAATTCAAAATTTAGTAAAACGACAGTAAACAGGAAGAAAGTGAGTGAAAACACGTTTAACTAACTTGGAACAGAATTTTTGAGGTAATTTGGGTATTTGGGCTGCTACGGACCTGAAATTTTCACTAAAACTAGTGAATTTAACCTAAAAACCAGGGACGTACCCAAAAATATTCAGAAAAAATTCAAAATTTAGTTAAACGACAGTAAACAGGAAGAAATTGAGTGAAAACATGCTTAACTAACTTGGAACAGAATTTTTGAGGTAATTTGGGTATTTGGGCTGCTACGGACCTGAAATTTTCACTGAAACTAGTGAATTTAACCTAAAAACCAGGGACGTACCCAAAAACATTCAGAAAAAATTCAAAATTCAGTTAAACGACAGTAATCAGGAAGAAATTGAGTGAAAACATGCTTAACTAACTTGGAACAGAATTTTTGAGGTAATTTGGGTATTTGGGCTGTTACGGACCTGAAATTTTCACTGAAACTAGTGAATTTAACCTAAAAACCAGGGACGTACCCAAAAATATTCAGAAAAAATTCAAAATTTAGTTAAACGACAGTAAACAGGAAGAAATTGAGTGAAAACATGCTTAACTAACTTGGAACAGAATTTTTGAGGTAATTTGGGTATTTGGGCTGCTACGGACCTGGAATTTTCACTAAAAGTAGTGAATTTAACCTAAAAACCAGGGACGTACCCAAAAATATTCAGAAAAAATTCAGAATTTAGTTAAACGACAGTAATCAGGAAGAAAGTGAGTGAAAACACGTTTAACTAACTTGAAACAGAATTTTTGAAGTAATTTGGGTATTTGGGCAGTTACGGACCTGAAATTTTCACTGAAACTAGTGAATTTAACCTAAAAACCAGGGACGTACCCAAAAATTTCATTTCATCTTCATTTCATTCAGAAAAAATTCAAAAACCAGCAAACCCAATTTCAGCCGCCAGATCAATGAAACCATCGCGTCCAACTGGAGTGGATACGCCTGGAACGGGAACCAATGAACCTGTACTCTTGTACTGTTGTACATAGACGGGATACGTGTGTTGGGTCGTGTTTGGCTTGCTTTAGGTGCGATAGGGTGTAAACCCTTTTCTTCAAAGGGCGTGACAGTTTGAAGGGAAACAAGACAACGCTTTAACGGCTTCCAACAATGAAACAAGGAATTTCCGAGCGTATAATACATCGGTAGGGTATAATGGACAAATAGGGAATAAAGGGCAAGATTACGACCGACTGTGCAACATTTATTCGCTTGACTTGAGGGCAAAAAGCCCTTTTTTGGGTAAAGGAACCGCTCTGGGGTATTCAAAGGATTATTTAGGGCTCGTTTTCGGTTTTTTTTTGGTCAATGGAACCCTTTCAAGGGAATTTTCCGGTCCGGCCCTTAAGGTGGCGGTTTCGCTGTTTTTGGTGGCCCATTTTCACTTTTTCAATTTTTTTTTGAAATTTTATGGTGAAGAAACTTTAACGCCCTCTAGCGACCAAATGGCGTAACCAATCAACTCATGGGGGGATATTTTTGGAAAGCTCGAAATCTGGTCTATCTTTTGTTTTCTCTGACATTTTGACGTTACTTGTCAAATAAGCGAGTAATTTACAGTCAAAAGAAGGAGTGTCAAAATTTTTGTCATTTTATGGTGAAGAAACTTTAACGCCCTCTAGCGGCCAAACGGTGTGACCAATCAACTCATGGGGGGATATTTTTGGAAAGCTTGAAATCTGCTCTATCTTTTGTTTTTTATGACATTTTGACGTCATTTGTCAAATAAGCGAGTAATTTACAATCAAAGGAAGGAGTGTCAAAGAATATGTCATTTTGTGGGAGAGGAACTTTGACGCCCTCTAGCGGCCAAACCGTATGACTAATCAACTCGTGTGGGGATATTTTTGGAAAGCTTGAAATCTGCTCTATCTTTTGTTTTCTATGCCATTTTGACGTAACTTGTCAGATAAGCGAGTAATTTACAATCAAAGGAAGGAGTGTCAAAAAATATGTCATTTTGTGGGAGAGGAACTTTGACGCCCTCTAGCGGCCAAACCGTATGACTAATCAACTCGTGTGGGGATATTTTTGGAAAGCTTGAAATCTGCTCTATCTTTTGTTTTTTATGACATTTTGACGTAACTTGTCAAATAAGCGAGTAATTTACAGTCAAAGGAAGAAGTGTCAAAAACTGTAATTTTTTAGTGAAGGAATTTTAACGCCCTCTAGCGGCCAAACGGTATAATCAATCAACTCATGGGGGGATACTTTTGGAAAGCCCGAAATCCGGTCTATCTTTTGTTTTCTATGACATTTTGACGTCACTTGTCAAATAATGTAGTAATTTAGAGTCAAAGCAACGAGTGTCAAAAACTGTCATTTTTTGGTTAAATAACTTTGACGCCCTCTAGCGGCCAAACGGTATAACCAATCAACTCATAGGGGGGTACTTTTGGAAAGCTTGAAATCTGCTCTATCTTTTGTTTTCTATGACATTTTGACGTCACTTGTCAAATAACGAAAGAAATTAGTGTCAAAGCAACGAGTGTCAACAAGTTTGTGATGAAGGAACTTTGACGCCCTCTAACGGCCAAACGGTATGATCAATCAACTCATGGGGGGGTACTTTTGGAAAGCTTGAAATCTGCTCTTTCATTTGTTTTCTATGACATTTTTACGTCAGTTGTCAAATAACAGAGTAATTTAGGGTCAAAGCAACGAGTGTCAAAAAACTGTCATTTTATGGTTAAGGAAATTTGACGCCCTCTAGCGGCCAAACGGTATAATCAATCAACTCATGGGGGGATATTTTTGGAAAGCTTGAAATCTGCTCTATCTTTTGTTTTCCATGTCATTTTGCCCTAACTTGTCAAATAAGTGAGTAAATTAGGGTAAAACCAACGAGTTAGTAGTGAAGGAACTTTAACGCCCTCTAGCGGCCAAACGACAAAATAATCCAACTAAATTTCACTTTTTTTGAAATCCCCATCGTCGAATTAGTCTAAAACGAGTTACGACTCAATTTTTTTTTTTTGGTGTGCCGGGGCCCCATTTTGCTAGCCATTTTCACTCTTTCACTCACAACTCGGAAACGCCTCCTCCGATTCGAGTGGGGTTTTCACCAAATTACTCGCACTGTCATTGGCTTTGTTATGGCGTAATTCCCAAAAAAAAATGTTCAAAACCAAACCGAAATTAAGACACTTTGTGGGAGAGTGTTTTGGAGTGAAACTTTTACATTAAGTTTTCATATTAGGATGCGAAAGCTTTCCGAACTTTGCCAGTAAAAAGGGCCCTTAATAAGGGCTCGGGGATGATCGAAATAAATAAATAATTTAGCGGGGAAAAACATTTTTTTTTTGTTTTAAGGGCTGGAAAAGCATTGAGGGTTGCCTGTAATTTGTGCACCCTTAAAGGGAGGGGCCCGAATGTCCGAAAGCCCTTCGAGACCATCGGCCATGCACAATTTTGCTTTATTCACACATTTTGGGGTTGTAACTCCACACTTTCACCCTTCCCACCCTTAAAGGGAGAAATCCAGGACAAAAAATACAAATTTCAACGAGTTTAGGGTGATGGAACTTTGACGCCCTCTAGCGGCCAAACGGCGTGACCAATCTACTCGTGGGGGGATATTTTTGGAAAGCTTGCAATCTGCTCTATCTTTTGTTTTCTATGACATTTTGACGTAACTTGTCAAATAAGAGAGTAATTTACGGTCAAAGCAACGAGTGTCAAAAAACTGTCATTTTTTTGGTTAAATAGTTTTGACGCCCTCTAGCGGCCAAACGGTATGACCAATCAACTCGTGGGGGGATATTTTTGGAAAGCTTGAAATCTGCTCTATCTTTTGTTTTCTATGACATTTTGACGTCACTTGTCAACTAAGGGAGTAAATTAGGGTCAAAGCAACGAGTGTCAAAAAAAATATGGGTGGGAATAATTTAAAGTCAAAACAAGTGTGACGTTTCAGATTAGACGTTTAGATTTTTTTCAACATTTTTAGATCTTCTGGAACATTTCTAAACGTTTTTCAACATTTTTAGACCTTCTGGAACATTTCTAAACGTTTTTCAACATTTTTAGAACTTCTGCAACATTTCTAAACATTTTTCAACATTTCTATGCCTTCTGAAACATTTTTACACGTTTTCCAACATTTTTAGATCTTCTGGAACATTTCTAAACGTTTTTCAAAATTTCTAAGCCTTCTGCAACATTTTTAGTCCTTCTGGAACATTTTTACACGTTTTCCAACATTTTTAGATCTTCTGGAACATTTCTAAACGTTTTTCAAAGTTTCTAAGCCTTCTGCAACATTTTTAGTCCTTCTGGAACATTTTTACACGTTTTCCAACATTTTTAGATCTTCTGGAACATTTCTAAACGTTTTTCAAAATTTCTAAGCCTTCTGCAACATTTTTAGACCTTCTGCAACATTTCTAGACATTTCACAAGACGTTTAGATTTTTTTCAACATTTTTAGACCTTCTGGAACATTTCTAAACGTTTTTGAAAATTTTTTTTTTTTGAACTTTTTGACATACCGTAGCTCGGTTATTTTGACAGTTACAGAGACGGGGTTTTCACCAGTCGATAGCCTGTCAAATTAGCTTTAAAACCATATGAAACAACCCTGAAAAAGTTTCAGGGAAACTGGGGAAAACAAGCAAAAACCTGTCAAAATACAAGAACAAAAAATGCATTTAAACCTGTCACTTTTTGACAGACCGTAACTCGGTCAGTTTGACAGTTAGAGGGACGGGGTTTTCACCGGTCGATAGCCTGTCAAATTAGCTTTAAAACCACATTAAACAACCCTAAGAAAGTTTCAGGGAAACTGGGGAAAACAAGCAAAAACCTGTCAAAATACAAGAACAAAAAATGCATTTCAACCTGTCACTTTTTGACATACCGTACCTCGGTTAGTTTGACAGTTAGAGGGACGGGGTTTTCACCAGTCGATAGCCTGTCAAATTAGCTTTAAAACCACATTAAACAACCCTAAGAAAGTTTCAGGGAAACTGGGGAAAACAAGGAAAAACCTGTCAAAATACAATAACAAAAAATGCATTTAAACCTGTCACTTTTTGACATACCGTAACTCGGTTATTTTGACAGTTACAGGGACGGGGTTTTCACTAGTGGATAACCCGTCAAATTAGCTTTAAAAACATATTAAACAACCCTGGAAAAGTTTCAGGGAAACTGGGGAAAACAAGGAAAAACCTGTCAAAATACAGGAACAAAAAATGCATTTAAACCTGTCACTTTTGACAGACCGTAACTTGGTTAGTTTGACAGTTAGAGGGACGGGGTTTTCACCAGTCGATAGCCTGTCAAATTAGCTTTAAAACCACATTAAACAACCCTAAAAAAGTTTCAGGGAAAATGGGGAAAATAAGCAAAAACCTGTCAAAATACAAGAAAAAAAAATCCATTTAAACCTGTCACTTTTTGACAGACCCTAACTCGGTTAGTTTGACAGTTAGAGGGACGGGGTTTTCACCAGTCGATAGCCTGTCAAATTAGCTTTAAAACCACATTAAACAACCCTGAAAAAGTTTCAGGGAAACTGGGGAAAACAAGCAAAAACCTGTCAAAATACAGGAACAAAAAATGCATTTAAATCTGTCACTTTTTGACAGACCCTAACTCGGTTAGTTTGACAGTTAGAGGGACGGGGTTTTCACCAGTCGATAGCCTGTCAAATTAGCTTTAAAACCATATCAAACAACCCTGAAAAAGTTTCAGGGAAACTAGGGAAAATAAGCAAAAACCTGTCAAAATACAAGAACAAAAAATGCATTTAAATCTGTCACTTTTTGACATACCGTAACTCGGTTAGTTTGACAGTTACAGAGACGGGGTTTTCACCAGTCGATAGTCTGTCAAATTAGCTTTAAAACCACATTAAACAACCCTAAAAAAGTTTCAGGGAAACTGACCCTTAACCGCACTATTTTGATTTTATAGTGAAGGAACTTTGACGCCCTCTAGCGGCCGAATGGCGTAACCAATCAACTCATGGGGGGATATTTTTGGAAAGCTTAAAATCTGCTCTATCTTTTGTTTTCTATGACATTTTGACGTAACTTGTCAAATAAGCGAGTAATTTACAGTCAAAGGAAGGAGTGTCAAAAAATATGTCATTTTATGGTGATGGAACTTTGACGACCTCTAGCGGCCAAACCGTATGACCAATTAACTCATGCGGGGATACTTTTGGAAAGCTTGAAATCTGCTCTATCTTTTGTTTTCCATGACATTTCACTGTCACTTGTCAAATAAGGGAGTAATTTAGAGTCAAAAGAACGAGTGTAAAAAACTGTAATTTTTTGGTAGTGAGTAACTTTAACGCCCTCTAGCGGCCAAACGGTATAACCAATCAACCAATGGGGGGATATTTTTGGAAAGCTTAGAATCTGCTCTATCTTTTGTTTTCTATGACATTTTACTGTCACTTGTCAAATAAGGGAGTAATTTAGAGTCAAAGCAACGAGTGTAAAAAACTGTAATTTTTTGGTAGTGAGTAACTTTGACGCCCTCTAGCGGCCAAACGGTATAAGCAATCAACCAATGGGGGGATATTTTTGGAAAGCTTACAATCTGCTCTATCTTTTGTTTTCTATGACATTTCACTGTCACTTGTCAAATAAGGGAGTAATTCAGGCGCAAACCTAAAACACAAAGTTTCGGGACGTTTCGAGGGGGCGCGGTCGAATCGCAGCTGCCCAAGAAAGGGCTCCAAGAAACCCTTCCATCCCCGGAGTGACAGAATCTAATAAATTCTCGATTTTAAGAGGAAAAAAGGGCCATGTGCAACCCGACCCATTAAAATCCAACAATGGGGTTAGATAATTCATTGCAAAACCCCAAGAAAACGATAATTTATTACTTTCCGAATACATTGTCCGGCTTCTGGGTTGCCCTTTGGCTACTTTCTGTCCCTTAACAAGTCCACACGTGATTGGCAACGTTGCCACGTCCTCGCGAGTCAATTTGGCAACGCTGGACAACTTGAAAATCAAGTAGCAGCAATCTTGTTAATGATGTTTGCCCTTTTCAGCCCTTTTTCACGGTTATTAATCATTTTGCTTGCATTTACCGGAATATCGCCCTTTTCAGCCCTTTTTTTCAATTATTCTGGCTTTTTTTTAATTTCCCTTGAAGCACGTGATCAATGATTCCAAGATGGCCGTCACCCTAAAATTAATTATTTATCCCTTCTTTCCACCCCCTTTTTTCCCCCAGTCCCTTTTCCGCCCTTATTTTTCCATAAAAGAAGGTTTTTCCCAATTTAAAAGGACAAAGTGGAGTGATTATACCGGAAAAAGTGAGTTGACAACTTTGACGCCCTCTAGCGGCCAAACCGTATAAGCAACCTGTCATTTTTTGTACGTCAATGGAAAGCCCACTCTTTTAGCTATCCATTGATGTATAAAAGTCTAGAAAAAAAGTTTTTAGGAAAGGAGTTATTTGAGGTTAAGTGAATTAGTACACTGAACTTATTTGACAAAAAAGTTGGTGGGGAGTAAGTTTGACGCCCTCTAGCGGTCAAACTTTCTAAGGAACCTGTCAAGTTTTATACGTCAATGGAAAGCCCACTCTTTTAGCTATCCATTGACGTATAAAACTCAAAAAAAAAGTTTCTAAGAAAAGAGTTATTTGAGGTTAAGTGAATGGGTACACTGAACTTATTTGAGAAAAAAGTTGGTAGGGAGTAACTTTGACGCCCCCTAGCGGCCAAACGGTATGGGCAACCTGTCAAGTTTTATACGTCAATGGAAAGCCCACTCTTTTAGCTATCCATTGAGGTATAAAAGTCTAAAAAAAAAGTTTCTAGGAAAAGAGTTATTTGAGGTTAAGTGAATTGGTACACTGAACTTGTTTGAGAAAAAAAGTTGGTGGGGAGTAACTTTGACGCCCCCTAGCGGCCAAACTGTATGGGCAACCTGTCAAGTTTTATACGTCAATGGAAAGCCCACTCTTTTAGCTATCCATTGAGGTATAAAAGTCTAAAAAAAAAGTTTCTAGGAAAGGAGTTATTTGAGGTTAAGTGAATGGGTACACTGAACTTATTTGAGAAAAAAGTTGGTAGGGAGTAACTTTGACGCCCCCTAGCGGCCAAACGGTATGGGCAACCTGTCAAGTTTTATACGTCAATGGAAAGCCCACTCTTTTAGCTATCCATTGAGGTATAAAAGTCTAAAAAAAAAGTTTCTAGGAAAGGAGTTATTTGAGGTTAAGTGAATTGGTACACTGAACTTATTTGAGAAAAAAGTTGGTAGGGAGTAACTTTGACGCCCCCTAGCGGCCAAACGGTATGGGCAACCTGTCAAGTTTTATACGTCAATGGAAAGCCCACTCTTTTAGCTATCCATTGAGGTATAAAACTCTACAAAAAAAGTTTGAAGGAAAGGAGTTATTTGAGGTTAAGAGAATTGGTACACTGAAAGTTATTTGAGAGAAAAGTTGGTAGGGAGTAACTTTAACGCCCCCTAGCGGTCAAACTGTATGAGCAACCTGTCAAGTTTTATATGTCAATGGAAAGCCCACTCTTTTAGCTATCCATTGAGGTATAAAAGTCTAAAAAAAAAGTTTCTAGGAAAAGAGTTATTTGAGGTTAAGTGAATTGGTACACTGAACTTATTTGAGAGAATAGTTGGTAGGGAGTAACTTTGACGCCCTCTAGCGGTCAAACTTTCTAAGGAACCTGTCATGTTTTATACGTCATTGGAAAGCCCACTCTTTTAGCTATCCATTGAGGTATAATACTCTAAAAAAAAGGTTTCTAAGAAAAGAGTTATTTGAGGTTAAGTGAATGGGTACACTGAACTTATTTGAGAAAAAAGTTGGTAGGGAGTAACTTTGACGCCCCCTAGCGGCCAAACGGTATGGGCAACCTGTCAAGTTTTATACGTCAATGGAAAGCCCACTCTTTTAGCTATCCATTGAGGTATAAAAGTCTAAAAAAAAAGTTTCTAGGAAAAGAGTTATTTGAGGTTAAGTGAATTGGTACACTGAACTTGTTTGAGAAAAAAGTTGGTAGGGAGTAACTTTGACGCCCCCTAGCGGCCAAACTGTATAAGCAACCTGTCAAGTTTTATACGTCAATGGAAAGCTTATTTCATTGGCTATTCATAGACGTAAAAAAGTGTATACACAGTGTTGCAAATAAACGAGTTATTTGAGGTTAAGTGGTGCCCCCTCTGAAATTTTTATGGTGAATGGTACTTTATGAAAAACAGAACACTGTAATTTGGTTACGCGTAATACTGTCGCTAGTCGACAGATGGCGACAACCACTTACCTGCAGTAAGTAGCAACTTTGAGCGATAGCGAACAGATGGCGCTACGCGCGGTAAACCCGAAAGTCGCATTCGCCAATTGTCAAGAAAATCTTACTGTTTGACATTCGTTGCTTTGACTCTAAATTACTCCCTTATTTGACAAGTTACGGCAAAATGTCATAGAAAACAAAAGATAGAGAAGATTTCAAGCTTTCCAAAGATATCCCCCCATGAGTTGATTGGTCATACCGTTTGGCCGCTAGAGGGCGTCAAATTTATTTAACCAAAAAAATGACAGTTTTTGACACTCGTTGCTTTGACTCTAAATTACTCCCTTATTTGACAAGTTACGTCAAAATGTCATAGAAAACAAAAGATAGAACAGATTTCAAGCTTTCCAAAAGTATCCCCGCATGAGTTGATTGGTCATACCGTTTGGCCGCTAGAGGGCGTCAAATTTATTTAACCAAAAAATGACAGTTTTTGACACTCGTTGCTTTGACTCTAAATTACTACCTTATTTGACAAGTGACGTCAAAATGTCATAGAAAACAAAAGATAGAGCGGATTTCGGGCTTTCCAAAAATTAAAGATTTTCTTGACAAGGCGCATTCGCAAATTGTCAAGAAAATAATACAAATTTACAAAAAAAAAAATTAAAAAAAAAATTTCTTCACAAGACGCAATCGCCAATTGTCAAGAAAATCATACAATTTTGTCAAAAAAAATTAAAAGATTTCAAAAAGAAACAACATTTCTTGACAAGGCGCAATCGACAATTGTCAAGAAAACCTTACAATTTTGCCAAAAAAAAAAATAAAAAAAAAATAAAAATTCTTGACAATGCGCAATAGCCAATTGTCAAGAAAATCATACAATTTTGCCAAAAAAATTAAAAGATTTCAAAAAGAAACAAAATTTCCTGACAAGGCGCATTCGCCAATTGTCAAGAAAATCATACAATTTTGAAAAAAAAAAAAATAATTCAGAAAGAAACCAAATTTATTCAATTGCCAGAAGCCTCTGGAGGCCATTTTGAGTTGCCAGATGCCTCTGGAGGCCATTTTGAGTTGCCAGAAGCCTCTGGAGGCCATTTTTAGTTGCCAGAAGCCTCTGAAGGCCATCTTGAGTTGCCAGAAGCCTCTAAGAGTCAACTAATACAGCTAAATACAGATATTTTTTAGGAAATCTAGGGCTACTATGCCCTGCCAACTATAAAACAGTCTAAGAAGAGTCCAGAGGCTTCTGGCAACTAAAAATGGCTGCCAGAGGCCTCTGGCGCATTAAAAATAGTCTTGACGAGCTTAAGAAGGTTTCCGAGGCTTTTGGCAACTAAAGATGGCCTGCAGAGGCCTCTGGCAGGTTTAAAACAGTCCTTAACTAATTCAGAGGCCTCTGGCAACTCAAGATGGCCTCCAGAGGCATCTGGCAGCCTTTAAACAGTCTCAGAAGAGTCCAGAGGCTTCTGGCAAAGTTAAAATGGCTTCTAGAGGCCTCTGGCAACTACACAGCCTGTCCGATTTACCTTTAGGAAGTGGGGTGTTTCCATCCATCCATTTTGTGGGTGAATCCATACGATTCGAGGAGGATTTACTCTAAAATAAACTAAATTTCCTATTTTTATTGTTGTTTTCTTTGAATTTGAGGTTATACTTCCGTAAATGACGCACCCGTTTGACGGATGACAGCCCGCGCTGACGTTACTGACAGATGACAAGTGATTAGAGTGTTGCCGTCTCTTTCTAGCTTGGACAACATTTTTTAGTGAGGTTAGGTGGTTGTTTTAAGGGTAATCAAGCTTAAATGGGTCATTTTAGGGTGTTCCAGGGCTGAAATTCACGGTGAAACCCTGAAAAATGTTTACCAGACGCTGTTGCATACCGTAAGTACCCGTTTTCCTGTCAAATTACACTTTTTTTGGCCAAGCTTGATAACCCATCGACTGTGGCTGTTTGGAAGGCATTTTCCTGTCCCCAAACCACTGAAATTGCCCCTTTTCCGGCTGTTTTACAGTGATTTAAGGTCACTAACCTAAGCGTACTCTAAAATACACTAAAATTAGCTGACTAGAGGCTTCTGGCAATTCAAAATGGCCTCCCGAGGCTTCTGGCAGGTTTAAAACAGTCTCTGAAGAGTCCAGAGGCTTCTGGCAACTTAAGATGGCTTCTAGAAGCATCTGGCAGGTTTAAAACAGTCTTAAACTAATTCAGAGGCCTCTGGCAACTCAAGATGGCCTCCAGAGGCATCTGGCAACTCGAAATGGCCTCCCGAGGCTTCTGGCAATTGAAAATGGCCTCCAGGGGCTTCTGGCAACTAAAAATGGCTGCCAGAGGCCTCTGGCACATTAAAAACAGTCTTGAGGAGCTTAAGAAGGTTTCAGAGGCTTCTGGCAACTAAAAATGGCTGCCAGAGGCCTCTGGCAGGTTTAAAACAGTCTTAAACCAATTCAGAGGCTTCTGGCAACTCAAAATGGCCTCCAGAGGCCTCTGGCAACTCGAAAGAATCGTCAATTTGGCAACACTGCCCATAATGGTTGATATGAGAGAGAAAAAGGTCAATCAATGACGTCACATTTTGATTTCCAGACGCTGGTGGAGACACGAGCCTTGGTTATCAACGTTTCGAGATCAGAAGGTCATCATCAAGGCCACCCCACACAGATCGTACGCAACGAAAAAACAAGAAACCGGTAAGTGATATATAAATAACATAACATATACAGGGTGGTTCAATTTGCTGTCACTTGTCAACATTTTGACAGTTGCGCGCGCAAGAGACAAAATGGCGTCACAGTTTTTTTTTTGAGTCAACGGTGGCCGTGTTTACTGTACCCATTTTTTACGATTTTTTACTTAAAATATAGGAATTTTGGCCGTAACTCAGTTAGTTTAGGTGATATCAAAAAACCGACTTCACCAGTGTATTTTCTGGTAAAAATTAGCATAGAATGAATTTGAGATGACGTTTCTAGCTTTAGAAATAAAGAAGTTGGGTTTCCGGGCTCAGCTGCTCGCGCAGCTGATAACTTTCTTAGTTTTTCACTTAGACCCCCGAAGTTGCACCTCGTTTTCGACTAATTTGGGGTCGCTGATTTCGAATCCGCGCACAAAATTCACCTACTTCCCTTTTTTGTCCCATTTTTTTCAATTTTTTACTTAAAATCAAGCAATTTTGGTCGTAACTCAGTTAGTTTAGGTGATATCAAAAAACCGACTTTACTAGTGTATTTTCTGGTAAAAATTAGCATAGAATGAATTTGAGATGACGTTTCTAGCTTTAGAAATAAAGAAGTTGGGTTTCCGGGCTCAGCTGCTCGCGCAGCTGATAACTTTCTTAGTTTTTCACTTAGACCCCCGAAGTTGCACCTCGTTTTCGACTAATTTGGGGTCGCTGATTTCGAATCCGCGCACAAAATTCACCTACTTCCCTTTTTTGTCCCATTTTTTTCAATTTTTTACTTAAAATCAAGCAATTTTGGTCGTAACTCAGTTAGTTTAGGTGATATCAAAAAACCGACTTTACTAGTGTATTTTCTGGTAAAAATTAGCATAGAATGAATTTGAGTTGACGTTTCTAGCTTTAGAAATAAAGAAGTTGGGTTTCCGGGCTCAGCTGCTCGCGCAGCTGATAACTTTCTTAGTTTTTCACTTAGACCCCCGAAGTTGCACCTCGTTTTCGACTAATTTGGGGTCGCTGATTCCGAATCCGCACACCAAATTCACCTACCTCCTTCTCCTGTCTAATTTTTTACAATTTTTTACCTAAAATTAGCCAATTTTTGGCTGTAACTCAGTTAGTTTAGGTGATATCAAAAAACCGACTTTACTAGTGTATTTTCTGGTAAAAATTAGCATAGAATGAATTTGAGATGACGTTTCTAGCTTTAGAAATAAAGAAGTTGGGTTTCCGGGCTCAGCTGCTCGCGCAGCTGATAACTTTCTTAGTTTTTCACTTAGACCCCCGAAGTTGCACCTCGTTTTCGACTAATTTGGGGTCGCTGATTCCGAATCCGCACACCAAATTCACCTACCTCCTTCTCCTGTCTAATTTTTTACAATTTTTTACCTAAAATCAGCCAATTTTGGCTGTAACTCAGTTAGTTTAGGTGATATCAAAAAACCGACTTTACTAGTGTATTTTCTGGTAAAAATTAGCATAGAATGAATTTGAGATGAAGTTTCTAGGTTTAGAAGTAACGAAGTTGGGTTTCCGGGCCCAGCTGCTCGCGCAGCTGATAACTTTCTTAGTTTTTCACTTAGACCCCCGAAGTTGCACCTCGTTTTCGACTAATTTGGGGTCGCTGATTCCGAATCCGCACACCAAATTCACCTACTTCCTTCTCTTGTCTAATTTTTTACGATTTTTTACTTAAAATATAGCAATTTTGGTCGTAACTCAGTTAGTTTAGGTGATATCAAAAAACCGACTTTACCAGTGTATTTTCTGGTAAAAATTAGCATAGAATGAATTTGAGATGACGTTTCTAGCTTTAGAAATAAAGAAGTTGGGTTTCCGGGCCCAGCTGCTTGCGCAGCTGGTAACTTTCTTAGTTTTTCACTTAGACCCATGAAGTTGCACCTCGTTTTCGACTAATTTGGGGTCGCTGATTCCGAATCCGCACACCAAATTCACCTACTTCCTTCTCTTGTCTAATTTTTTACGATTTTTTACTTAAAATATAGCAATTTTGGTCGTAACTCAGTTAGTTTAGGTGATATCAAAAAACCGACTTTACCAGTGTATTTTCTGGTAAAAATTAGCATAGAATGAATTTGAGATGACGTTTCTAGCTTTAGAAATAAGGAAGTTGGGTTTCCGGGCCCAGCTGCTTGCGCAGCTGGTAACTTTCTTAGTTTTTCACTTAGACCCCCGAAGTTGCACCTCGTTTTCGACTAATTTGGGGTCGCTGATTCCGAATCCGCACACCAAATTCACCTACCTCCTTCTCCTGTCTAATTTTTTACAATTTTTTACCTAAAATCAAGCAATTTTGGTCGTAACTCAGTTAGTTTAGGTGATATCAAAAAACTAACTTTACTAGTGTATTTTCTGGTAAAAAGTAGCATAGAATGAATTTGAGATGACGTTTCTAGCTTTAGAAATAAAGAAGTTGGGTTTCCGGGCTCAGCTGCTCGCGCAGCTGATAACTTTCTTAGTTTTTCACTTAGACCCCCGAAGTTACACCTCGTTTTCGACTAATTTGGGGTCGCTGATTTCGAATCCGCGCACAAAATTCACCTACTTCCTTTTTTTGTCCCATTTTTTACAATTTTTTACTTAAAATCAAGCAATTTTGGTCGTAACTCAGTTAGTTTAGGTGATATCAAAAAACCGACTTTACCAGTGTATTTTCTGGTAAAAATTAGCATAGAATGAATTTGAGATGACGTTTCTAGCTTTAGAAATAACGAAGTTGGGTTTCCGGGCCCAGCTGCTCGCGCAGCTGATAACTTTCTGAGTTTTTCACTTAGACCCCCGAAGTTACACCTCGTTTTCGACTAATTTGGGGTCGCTGATTCCGAATCCGCACACCAAATTCACCTACCTCCTTCTCCTGTCTAATTTTTTACAATTTTTTACCTAAAATCAAGCAATTTTGGTCGTAACTCAGTTAGTTTAGGTGATATCAAAAAACTAACTTTACTAGTGTATTTTCTGGTAAAAAGTAGCATAGAATGAATTTGAGATGACGTTTCTAGCTTTAGAAATAAAGAAGTTGGGTTTCCGGGCTCAGCTGCTCGCGCAGCTGATAACTTTCTTAGTTTTTCACTTAGACCCCCGAAGTTACACCTCGTTTTCGACTAATTTGGGGTCGCTGATTTCGAATCCGCGCACAAAATTCACCTACTTCCTTTTTTTGTCCCATTTTTTACAATTTTTTACTTAAAATCAAGCAATTTTGGTCGTAACTCAGTTAGTTTAGGTGATATCAAAAAACCGACTTTACCAGTGTATTTTCTGGTAAAAATTAGCATAGAATGAATTTGAGATGACGTTTCTAGCTTTAGAAATAACGAAGTTGGGTTTCCGGGCCCAGCTGCTCGCGCAGCTGATAACTTTCTGAGTTTTTCACTTAGACCCCCGAAGTTACACCTCGTTTTCGACTAATTTGGGGTCGCTGATTCCGAATCCGCACACCAAATTCACCTACCTCCTTCTCCTGTCTAATTTTTTACAATTTTTTACCTAAAATCAAGCAATTTTGGTCGTAACTCAGTTAGTTTAGGTGATATCAAAAAACTAACTTTACTAGTGTATTTTCTGGTAAAAAGTAGCATAGAATGAATTTGAGATGACGTTTCTAGCTTTAGAAATAAAGAAGTTGGGTTTCCGGGCTCAGCTGCTCGCGCAGCTGGTAACTTTCTTAGTTTTTCACTTAGACCCCCGAAGTTACACCTCGTTTTCGACTAATTTGGGGTCGCTGATTTCGAATCCGCGCACAAAATTCACCTACTTCCTTTTTTTGTCCCATTTTTTACAATTTTTTACTTAAAATCAAGCAATTTTGGTCGTAACTCAGTTAGTTTAGGTGATATCAAAAAACCGACTTTACCAGTGTATTTTCTGGTAAAAATTAGCATAGAATGAATTTGAGATGACGTTTCTAGCTTTAGAAATAAAGAAGTTGGGTTTCCGGGCTCAGCTGCTCGCGCAGCTGGTAACTTTCTTAGTTTTTCACTTAGACCCCCGAAGTTGCACCTCGTTTTCGACTAATTTGGGGTCGCTGATTCCGAATCCGCACACCAAATTCACCTACCTCCTTTTCTTGTCAAATTTTTTAGGTTTTTTTTCTCAAAAAAACTTACAGATTGGTTCAATTTGGTGTCCCGCGACATTTTGAGACAAAATGGCGTCACGGTCGGTTTTCCCCGTACAAAAACAAGTTTCGGATGTAAATTTGAGGTTATCAGCATCGAAAGCTTAATTGAGAGGTCGCGAACCTCCTAATCGCAATAAAAACTCGTCGAAACCGCGATTTCGCTTCAGTTCGATGCCAGTGCACGCAAAATGGACGCCAAATCCGATTTCGGTCAAGATTTCTTCTACATTCAGTTCGTTTTTCTTCTGGAAGGTTTGCTTGCGCCGTTTTGGGCGGAAAATCCACTAAATCCGGACAATTTTTTCAGTTTGGCAACAATGGCAGGGAATTGTCAAGGGATTCGTACCGTTGGGCATTTGTTTGATTGCCGTGATGCAGTGGCGCTCCTATCGGCGCAAAATGGCGGAAGGCGCGCTGGCCAATCGGTGGGAGATCAGCGTGTACTGTTGCCTGCCGCTGCGCAGTTTGAGCCGTTTCTGGGGCTATTTGGCCGGTAAGTCACCTGTCAAATTACTGTCTAATGTCAAGGTTACAATCTGTCAAAAAAATCAACTCGATACCTGTCAAAATAACCGAGTTACGAGCTGTCAAAGTGACTAGAATACAAATCGTGACCTCCGAATGCAACTCGCTTGTTTTCGTCCAATAACTCGGTTAATTGACATTTGTCGTAAAAACCTGTCACGTGACAGTTTGTAGATGACACTCCAGGCTACAATCTGTCAAAAAAATCAACTTGATACCTGTCAAAGTAACCGAGTTACGAGCTGTCAAAGTGACTAGAATCCAAATTGTGACCTTCCAGCGCAACTCGCTTGTTTTCCTTCAATAACTCGGTTAATTGACATTTGTCGTAAAAACACGTCACGTGACAGTTTGTAGATGACACTGTGGGCTACAATCTGTCAAAAAAATCAACGCGATACCTGTCAAAATAACCGAGTTACGAGCTGTCAAAGTGACTAGAATCCAAATCGTGACCTTCCAGCGCAACTCGCTTGTTTTCCTCCAATAACTCGGTTAATTGACATTTGTCGTAAAAACCTGTCACGTGACAGTTTGTGGATGACACTCTGGGCTACAATCTGTCAAAAAAATCAACTCGATACCTGTCAAAGTAACCGAGTTAGCGGCTGTCAAAGTGACTAGAATCCAAATCGTGACCTCCGAATGCAACTCGCTTGTTTTCGTCCAATAACTCGGTTAATTGACATTTGTCGTAAAAACCTGTCACGTGACAGTTTGTAGATGACACTCCAGGCTACAATCTGTCAAAAAAATCAACTCGATACCTGTCAAAATAACCGAGTTAGGGGCTGTCAAAGTGACTAGAATCCAAATTGTGACCTTCCAGCGCAACTCGCTTGTTTTCGTCCAATAACTCGGTTAGTTGACATTTGACGTAAAAACACGTCACGTGACAGTTTGTAGATGACACTCTGGGCTACAATCTGTCAAAAAAATCAACTTGATACCTGTCAAAATAACCGAGTTACGAGCTGTCAAAGTGACTAGAATCCAAATCGTGACCTTCCAGCGCAACTCGCTTGTTTTCCTCCAATAACTCGGTTAATTAACATTTGTCGTAAAAACCTGTCACGTGACAGTTTGTAGATGACACTCTGGGCTACAATCTGTCAAAAAAATCAACTCGATACCTGTCAAAGTAACCGAGTTATTGACATTAGAAGAAGCAACTGTCAATTCCATACTTTCAATTCAAATGGTCCAGTTTGACAGCTCGCATATTCTGTCAAATTTGACAGTTACGTCGGTCCAGTTTTCATCAAATTATATTTCTTCAAATTGTCCAACCAGTAACTGTCAAAATAACCGACTTACAAACTTGTCAAAGTGACAACTGTCAAATCACTTTTTAACTGTCAATAACTCGGTTAATTGACATTTGTCGTAAAAACACGTCACGTGACATTTTGTAGATGACACTCTGGGCTACAATCTGTCAAAAAAATCAACTCGATACCTGTCAAAATAACCGAGTTACAAGCTGTCAAAGTGACTAGAAAACAAATCGTGACCTTCCAGCGCAACTCGCTTGTTTTCCTCCAATAACTCGGTTAGTTGACATTTGTCGTAAAAACCTGTCACGTGACAGTTTGTGGATGACACTCTGGGCTACAATCTGTCAAAAAAATCAACTCGATACCTGTCAAAATAACCGAGTTACAAGCTGTCAAAGTGACTAGAAAACAAATCGTGACCTTCCAGCGCAACTCGCTTGTTTTCCTCCAATAACTCGGTTAGTTGACATTTGTCGTAAAAACCTGTCACGTGACAGTTTGTAGATGACACTCTGGGCTACATTTTGGTAAAAAAATCAACTCGATACCTGCCAAAGTAACCGAGTTATTGACATTAGAAGAAGCAACTGTCAATTCCATACTTTCAACTCAAATGGTCCAGTTTGACAGCTCGCATATTCTGTCAAATTTGACAGTTACGTCGGTCCAGTTTTCATCAAATTATAGTTCTTCAAATTGTCCAACCAGTAACTGTCAAAATAACCGACTTACAAACTTGTCAAAGTGACAACTGTCAAATCACTTTTTAACTGTCAATAACTCGGTTAGTTGACATTTGACGTAAAAACACGTCACGTGACAGTTTGTAGATGATACTCTGGGCTACAATCTGTCAAAAAAATCAACTCGATACCTGTCAAAGTAACCGAGTTAGCGACTGTCAAAGTGACTAGAATCCAAATCGTGACCTTCCAGTGCAACTCGCTTGTTTTCCTTCAATAACTCGGTTAGTTGACATTTGACGTAAAAACACGTCACGTGACAGTTTGTAGATGACACTCTGAGCTACAATCTGTCAAAAAAATCAACTCGATACCTGTAAAAATAACCGAGTTAGGGGCTGTCAAAGTGACTAGAATCCAAATCGTGACCTTCCAGTGCAACTCGCTTGTTTTCCTCCAATAACTCGGTTAGTTGACGTTTGACGTAAAAACCTGTCACGTGACAGTTTGTAGATGACACTCCAGGCTACAATCTGTCAAAAAAATCAACTTGATACCTGTCAAAATAACCGAGTTACGAGCTGTCAAAGTGACTAGAATCCAAATTGTGACCTTCCAGCGCAACTCGCTTGTTTTCCTCCAATAACTCGGTTAATTGACGTTTGACGTAAAAACCTGTCACGTGACAGTTTGTAGACGACACTGTGGGCTACAATCTGTCAAAAAAATCAACGCGATACCTGTCAAAATAACCGAGTTACACGCTGTCAAAGTGACTAGAAAACAAATCGTGACCTTCCAGCGCAACTCGCTTGTTTTCCTTCAATAACTCGGTTAATTGACATTTGTCGTAAAAACCTGTCACGTGACAGTTTGTAGATGACACTCTGGGCTACAATCTGTCAAAAAAATCAACTCGATACCTGTCAAAGTAACCGAGTTATTGACATTAGAAGAAGCAACTGTCAATTCCATACTTTCAACTCAAATGGTCCAGTTTGACAGCTCGCATATTCTGTCAAATTTGACAGTTACGTCGGTCCAGTTTTCATCAAATTATAGTTCTTCAAATTGTCCAACCAGTAACTGTCAAAATAACCGACTTACAAACTTGTCAAAGTGACAACTGTCAAATCACTTTTTAACTGTCAATAACTCGGTTAGTTGACATTTGTCGTAAAAACACGTTACGTGACAGTTTGTAAAGGACATTGTGGGCTACAATCTGTCAAAAAAATCAACTTGATACCTGTCAAAATAACCGAGTTACGAGCTGTCAAAGTGACTAGAATCCAAATCGTGACCTTCCAGCGCAACTCGCTTGTTTTCCTCCAATAACTCGGTTAATTGACATTTGTCGTAAAAACCTGTCACGTGACAGTTTGTAGACGACACTCTGGGCTACAATCTGTCAAAAAAATCAACGCGATACCTGTCAAAATAACCGAGTTACGAGCTGTCAAAGTCTGTCATAGAATCTAAATCGTCCCAAAACAATTGACATTCTCTGTCATCTGTCATAATAATTTTGACAATCGACAGATAAGACGTTGCCGGAGTGTGCGCGACCGATCGTGTACGAAACGTACGCAAAAACGTTCGGCGTCAATTTGGCCGAGGCGGAACATGCCGATCTCACCCGATACCCGAGTTTGGCCGAGTTCTTTGCCCGCCGGCTACGAGAGGGCGCTCGCGTCGTCGACCGTGACAGTTGCCTGGTGGCGCCGTGCGACGGCACCGTTCTGAGCGTCGGAACTGTCGACAATGGCCGCGTGGAACAGGTTAGGTTCGGTTAACTAGCTCAGAAGCGTTCAAACGGTCTTCTGAGCCCGAAAAAACGCACTCAGAAGACCATTGCAACTATTTAGACAGTTTAAAAGTTTTTCTAAATTCGTATTGCAGCTCAGAAGACTTTTTTAGTTATTTTCACTGCTCAGAAGTCTTTTTAGAAGCTATAGACAGTTTAGAAGGTTTTCTGAGTTGGTTTTTACAGCTCAGAAGGTCTTTTGAGTGCTTTTTACAGCTCAGAATGCTTATTAGTGATTTCCACTGCTCAGAAGTCTTTTTATAAGTTATAGATAGTTTAGAAGGTTTTCTGAGTTGGTTTTTACAGCTCAGAAGGTCTTTTGAGTGCTTTTTACAGCTCAGAATGATTTTTAGTGATTTCTACTGCTCAGAAGGCTGTAGACAGTTCAGAATGTTTTCTGAGTCGGTTTATACAGGTCAGAATGTCTTTTAAGTACTTTCTACAGTTCAGAATACTTTTTATTGCTCAGAAGTCTTTTTAGAAGCTATAGACAGTTTAGAAGGTTTTCTGAGTTGGTTTTTACAGCTCAGAAGGTCTTTTGAGTGCTTTTTACAGCTCAGAATGCTTTTTAGTGATTTCTACTGCTCAGAAGGCTGTAGACAGTTCAGAATGTTTTCTGAGTCGGTTTATACAGGTCAGAAGGTCTTTTAAGTACTTTCTACAGTTCAGAATACTTTTTATTTATTTTTATTGCTCAGAACGCTTTTTAGAAGCTTTAGACAGTTTAGAAGGTTTTCTGAGTTGGTTTTTACAGCTCAGAAGGTCTTTTGAGTGCTTTTTACAGCTCAGAATGCTTTTTAGTGATTTCTACTGCTCAGAAGGCTGTAGACAGTTCAGAATGTTTTCTGAGTCGGTTTATACAGGTCAGAAGGTCTTTTAAGTACTTTCTACAGTTCAGAATACTTTTTAGTTATTTTTATTGCTCAGAACGCTTTTTAGAAGCTTTAGACAGTTTAGAAGGTTTTCTGAGTTGGTTTTTACAGCTCAGAAGGTCCTTTGAGTGTTTTTACAGCTCAGAATGATTTTTAGTGATTTCTACTGCTCAGAAGGCTGTAGACAGTTCAGAATGTTTTCTGAGTCGGTTTATACAGGTCAGAAGGTCTTTTAAGTACTTTCTACAGTTCAGAATACTTTTTAGTTATTTTTATTGCTCAGAACGCTTTTTAGAAGCTTTAGACAGTTTAGAAGGTTTTCTGAGTTGGTTTATACAGATCAGAAGGTCTTTTGAGTACTTTCTACAGTTCAGGATACTTTTTAGTGATTTTCACTGCTCAGAGGGCTGTAAACAGTTCAGAAGGTTTTCTGAGGTAGTTTATACTGTCAGGAGGTCTTTTGAGTGCTTTTTACTGCTCAGAATACTTTTTAGTTATTTTTATTGCTCAGAAGTCTTTTTAGAAGCTTTAGACAGTTTAGAAGGTTTTCTGAGTTGGTTTATACAGATCAGAAGGTCTTTTGAGTACTTTCTACAGCTCAGAATACTTTTTAGTTATTTTCATTGCTCAGAAGTATTTTTAGAAGCTGAAGACAGTTCAGAAGGTTTTCTGAGTTAGTTTATATAAGTCAGAAGGTTTTTTCAGTGCTTCTGCAGTTCAGAATACTTTTTAATAATTTTCACTGCTCAGAAAGCTTTTTAGAAGCTTTAGACAGTTCAGAAGGTTTTCTGAGTTGGTTTATAGAGGTCAGAAGGTTTTTTGAGTGCTTTTTACCGCTCAGAATGCTTTTTAGTGATTTCTACTGCTCAGAAGGCTGTAGACAGTTCAGAATGTTTTCTGAGTCGGTTTATACAAGTCAGAAGGTCTTTTAAGTACTTTCTACAGTTCGGAATACTTTTTAGTAATTTTTACTGCTCAGAAAGCTTTTTGGAAGCTTTAGACACTTCAGGAGGTTATCTGAGTTGGTTTTTACAGCTCAGAATACTTTTTAGTGATTTCCACTGCTCAGAAGTTTTTTTAGAAGCTGTAGACAGTTCAGAACGTTTTCTGAGTTGGTTTATAGAGGTCAGAAGGTTTTTTGAGTTCTTTCTACAGCTCAGAATATTTTTTAGTTATTTTTATTGCTCAGAAGGTTTTTTAGAAGCTGTAGACGGTTCAGAAGGTTTTCTGAGTTAGTTTATATAAGTCAGAAGGTTTTTTCAGTGTTTCTACAGTTCAGAATACTTTTTTGGTTGTTTTCACTGCTCAGAAGGTTTTTTAGAAGCTGTAGACAGCTCAGAAGGTTTTCTGAGTTGGTTTCCACAGATCAATCGGTTGGGTAGGGTTCAGAAGGTTTTTCTTCAGCTCTGTACGGTTGACTGTTTTGAAAACCTTTCTGAGCTCTTTCTCCGGTCGCTCAGAATGGTTTTCTGATACTCTGGACGGTTTCTGCGCGCAGGTCAAGGGCGTGACGTATTACGTGCAAGACTTTCTGGGCGAGAACATTGCAAATGGCCGCCATATTGCCACCGACCAATCGTCGCACGCGCATTTGCTGCACAATCCGCTAGAGGGCCACACCCTCTACCAGTGCGTCATCTATTTAGCTCCCGGCGACTATCATCGGTAAGATTTACTGTCAAAATTTGACGTTTCAGTGACGTTGACGTATTTTACTGTCAAAATTTGACATTGATGATTTTTACTGTCAAAAGTTGACGTTTCAGTGACGTTGATGTATTTTACTGTCAAAATTTGACGTTTCAGTGACATTGATGTATTTTACTGTCAAATTTAGCCATTTGAGCGACGTTGACGTAGTTTACTGTCAAATTTAGACGTTTCAGTGACGTTGATGTATTTTACTGTCAAAATTTGACATTGATGATTTTTACTGTCAAATTTAGACGTTTCAGTGACGTTGATGTATTTTACTGTCAAAATTTGACGTTTCAGTGACGACGATGTATTTTACTGTCAAATTTAGACATTTGAGCGACGTTGACGTAGTTTACTGTCAAATTTAGACGTTTCAGTGACGTTGATGTATTTTACTGTCAAAATTTGACATTGATGATTTTTACTGTCAAATTTAGACGTTTCAGTGACGTTGATGTATTTTACTGTCAAAATTTGACGTTTCAGTGACGACGATGTATTTTACTGTCAAATTTAGCCATTTGAGCGACGTTGACGTAGTTTACTGTCAAAATTTGACGTTTCAGTGACGTTGACGTATTTTACTGTCAAAATTTGACATTGATGATTTTTACTGTCAAATTTTGACGTTTCAGTGACGTTGATGTATTTTACTGTCAAAATTTGACGTTTGAGTGACATTGATGTATTTTACTGTCAAATTTAGCCATTTGAGCGACGTTGACGTAGTTTACTGTCAAAATTTGACGTTTCAGTGACGTTGACGTATTTTACTGTCAAAAATTGACGTTGATGATTTTTACTGTCAAATTTTGACGTTTCAGTGACGACGATGTATTTTACTGTCAAATTTAGACATTTGAGCGACGTTGACGTAGTTTACTGTCAAAATTTGACGTTTGAGTGACGTTGACGTATTTTACTGTCAAATTTAGCCATTTGAGCGACGTTGACGTAGTTTACTGTCAAATTTAGACGTTTCAGTGACGTTGATGTATTTTACTGTCAAAATTTGACATTGATGATTTTTACTGTCAAATTTAGACGTTTCAGTGACGTTGATGTATTTTACTGTCAAAATTTGACGTTTCAGTGACGACGATGTATTTTACTGTCAAATTTAGACATTTGAGCGACGTTGACGTAGTTTACTGTCAAATTTAGACGTTTCAGTGACGTTGATGTATTTTACTGTCAAAATTTGACATTGATGATTTTTACTGTCAAATTTAGACGTTTCAGTGACGTTGATGTATTTTACTGTCAAAATTTGACGTTTCAGTGACGACGATGTATTTTACTGTCAAATTTAGCCATTTGAGCGACGTTGACGTAGTTTACTGTCAAAATTTGACGTTTCAGTGACGTTGACGTATTTTACTGTCAAAATTTGACATTGATGATTTTTACTGTCAAATTTTGACGTTTCAGTGACGTTGATGTATTTTACTGTCAAAATTTGACGTTTGAGTGACATTGATGTATTTTACTGTCAAATTTAGCCATTTGAGCGACGTTGACGTAGTTTACTGTCAAAATTTGACGTTTCAGTGACGTTGACGTATTTTACTGTCAAAAATTGACGTTGATGATTTTTACTGTCAAATTTTGACGTTTCAGTGACGACGATGTATTTTACTGTCAAATTTAGACATTTGAGCGACGTTGACGTAGTTTACTGTCAAAATTTGACGTTTGAGTGACGTTGACGTATTTCACTGTCAAATTTAGACGTTTGGGTGACGTTGACGTATTTTACTGTCAAAATTTGACGTTTCAGTGACGTTGACGTATTTTACTGTCAAAAATTGACGTTGATGATTTTTACTGTCAAATTTTGACGTTTCAGTGACGTTGATGTATTTTACTGTCAAATTTTGACGTTTCAGTGACGACGATGTATTTTACTGTCAAATTTAGACATTTGAGCGACGTTGACGTAGTTTACTGTCAAAATTTGACGTTTGAGTGACGTTGACGTATTTCACTGTCAAATTTAGACGTTTGGGTGACGTTGACGTATTTTACTGTCAAAATTTGACATTGATGATTTTTACTGTCAAATTTTGACGTTTCAGTGAGGTTGACGTATTTCACTGTCAAAATTTGACGTTTCAGTGACTTTGACGTATTTGAGCTGTCAAAAATTTGACGTTTGAGTGACTTGAGCTGATTTTTTGTGTGGTTAGGTTTCATTCGCCGGCCGATTGGACGCCGACGCATCGACGTCACTTTCCCGGCGAATTGCTGTCGGTGAATCCGCGCATCGCAAAATGGCTGCCCGGCCTGTTCGTGTTAAACGAGCGGGCCGTGTATTTGGGCGCGTGGCAACACGGCTTTTTCTCCTACAGCGCCGTCGGTACGTCATTCTTCTGACAGCTGTCAAAAACTCTGTGACAGCTGTCAAAAACGAAAAACTCTGTCAAACTTGTGTCAAACGTATTTTAGGCGCCACCAACGTGGGTTCGATTCGCGTCTACTTTGACAGGTCGCTGCAGACCAATCGGAAGCGAGGGAAATTCAAGGAGGCGTGCCTGGGCAACGCCCACAAACTGGCCAAGGGCGATTTGGTGGGCGAATTCCGGATGGGCAGCACGATCGTGCTGATTTTCGAGGCGCCCATCGACTTTGAGTTTGGCGTGGCGCATGGGCAACGCGTCCTGATGGGTGAGCGGTTGGGGATGGTGCGCGGCAAAGGCGCGAAACGCGGCGAAATGCGTCAGATCCAAGCGGGACGCTAAGCGCGCGCGCGCGCACGCCAAACTGTCCGGGAGTATTAACGGAACGAATGTGATAATTTTTTTACGTAATTTAAGTTAGTAAATTTTGTAAATAAATTAAACGAAGAAAAATAAAAAAGTTGTCAAGAATTTGATTTTTTTTTTTTTTGCAAAATTTAAATTGACAAATTCGCGCATTCGCCAATTGTCATTTCAAAGAAAACAAAAGAAAGTTAAGATCCTGTCAAACATTTTGACGTTTAAACGACTCGCCTAACTGTCATAGTAACCGAGTTAGGGGCTGTCAAAGTTTGACAGCAGTCAAAACCTTCCAGGGCCGGTATCTCAGTTATTTGGGAATTTTTCAAAAAATTTCTAAGAAAACAAAAGAAAGTTAAGGTTCTGTCAAACATTTTGACGTTTAAACGACCCGCGTAACTGTCACAGTAGCCGAGTTAGGGGCTGTCAAAGTTTGACAGCAGTCAAAACCTTCCAGGGCCGGTATCTCGGTTATTTGGGAATTTTTCAAAAAATTTCAAAGAAAACAAAAGAAAGTTAAGGTTCTGTCAAACATTTTGACGTTTAAACAACCCGCCTAACTGTTATAGTAACCGAGTTATGATCTGTCAAAGTTTGACAGCAGTCAAAACCTTCCAGGGCCGGTATCTCGGTTATTTGGGAATTTTTCAAAAAATTTCAAAGAAAACAAAAGAAAGTTAAGATCCTGTCAAACATTTTGACGTTTAAACGACTCGCCTAACTGTCATAATAACCGAGTTATGATCTGTCAAAGTTTGACAGCAGTCAAAACCTTCCAGGGCCGGTATCTCGGTTATTTGGGAATTTTTCAAAAAATTTCAAAGAAAACAAAAGAAAGTTAAGGTTCTGTCAAACATTTTGACGTTTAAACAACCCGCCTAACTGTTATAGTAACCGAGTTATGATCTGTCAAAGTTTGACAGCAGTCAAAACCTTCCAGGGCCGGTATCTCAGTTATTTAGGAATTTTTGAAAAAAGTTTTTAAGAAAACGAAAGAAAGTTAAGATCCTGTCAAACATTTTGACGTTTCAACGACTCGCCTAATTGTCATAGTAACCGAGTTATGATCTGTCAAAGTTTGACAGCAGTCAAAACTTTCCAGGGCCGGTATCTCGGTTATTTGGGAATTTTTCAAAAAATTGACAAAGCGCATTCGCCAATTGTCAAGAAAATTTTGCCAAAAAAAAATTTAAACAGATTTCTATACAAAGCGCATTCGCCAATTGTCAAAAAATCTTACAATTTTGCCAAAAAAAAAAATCAGAAAAATAAGCGGTAGAATGCGCCTTGTCTAGAAATTTGTTTTTTAAATTTATTTATTTTTCTGATTTTTTTTTTTTGGCAAAATTTTAAGATTTTTTGACAATTGGCGAATGCGCTTTGTCAATTTTTTGAAAATTTTCTAAATAACCGAGATACCGGCCCTGGAAGGTTTTGAGCCCATCCCTATTGGCGTGCGTTGCAAAGCCCAGCCCTAGCGGCCGTTCAGCTGTCAACGCTGTCATTTATCAATCAGTGCCTGACGTTTAGTGGGAGAGGGCGCGCGTTTGTAAAACCTCCTCCGCAATTTCACTCAAAAAAGCGGGTAAAAGTGCGATTTGAGGGGCGCAAAGTACCTCAAAATGTTCGTTAGACCGTCCCGGTTGTATGAGTGTAAGTGGTTTAGTGCCCCGGCCCCGATTACCCCCCAAAAACGGGGTGGATAAGGTGAAGGAGTCGGTAAACGCGCGCAAACACCCAAAAGGTGAGTCTAAAGTCAATTTTTGCTGCTTTTCTCGCTGAAAATCGCTGGAAAACTGGAAAGTGCGGTTATTGCGCGCATTTTCCGGGCTTTTCCGAAGCGTTTTAGCCCCAAAGAGCGCTGGGGGCCGGTTTTCCTCCGGTGTGATTCAAAATGGCCGCCACCCTGTGAATTACCGGGCACGCCGTTGCCGATTATTCATTTATTTAAGTCAGCCAGTGTTGCCAAATGGCTTACTGTTCAAAGTGAGCAGATTTAGGGAGTTTCTCCCTGGATTTCCTAAAAAATATCTGTATTTGGCTGTATTAGTTGACTCTTAGAGGCTTCTGGCAACTCAAGATGGCTTCTAGAGGCCTCTGGCAAGTTTAAAACAATCTTTACAAGGTTTAGAGACCTTCTGGCAATTTAAGATGGCTTCCAGAGGCATCTGGCAACTCAAAATGGCCTCCAGAGGCTTCTGGTAATTCAAGATGGCTTCTAGAGGCATCTGGCACTTTTAAAACAGTCTAAGAAGAGTCCAGAGGCTTCTGGCAACTCAAAATGGCTTCCAGAGGCATCTGGCAACTAAACCGTCATGTGACAATTGTCAAAAATCTCAAAAACACGTCTTGTTTTGAAAATTGCGTTAAATTGTAATTCTGGCAAATTCTAAACAAATTCTGACAGTTTTGACGTGTAAGTGACAGTAGCCACGTGACTTTAAAACACTATAACTTTGACAGTTCAGAACTCGGTTATTATGACAGTTAGGCGGGTCGTTCAAACGTCAAAATGTTCGACAGAACCTTAACTTTCTTTTGTTTTCTTAGAAATTTTTTGGAAAATTTCCAAATAACCGAGATACCGGCCCTGGAAGGTTTTGACTGCTGTCAAACTTTGACAGCCCCTAACTCGGTTACTATGACAGTTAGGCGGGTCGTTCAAACGTTAAAATGTTCGACAGGATCTTGGCTTTCTTTTGTTTTCTTAGAAATTTTTTGAAAAATTCTCAAATAACTGAGATACCGGCACTGGAAGGTTTTGACTGCTGTCAAATTTTAACAGCTCATAACTCGGCTATTGTGACAGTTACGCGGGTCGTTTAAACGTCAAAATGTTTGACAGAACCTTAACTTTCTTTTGTTTTCTAAGAAATTTTTTGAAAAATTCTCAAATAACCGAGATACCGGTCCTGGAAGGTTTTGACTACTGTCAAACTTTGACAGATCATAACTCGGTTACTGTGACAGTTAGGCGGGTCGTTGAAACGTCAAAATGTTTGACAGAACCTTAACTTTTTTTTTGTTTTCTTAGACATTTTTTCAAAAATTCCCAAATAACTGAGATACCGGCCCTGCAAGGTTTTGACTGCTGTCAAACTTTGACAGCCCCTAACTCGGTTACTATGACAGTTAGGCGAGTCGTTCAAACGTCAAAGTGTTTGACAGAACCTTAACTTTCTTTTGTTTTCTTAGAAATTTTTTGAAAAATTCCCAAATAATTGAGATACCGGCCCTGGAAGGTTTTGACTGCTGTCAAACTTTGACAGATCATAACTCGGTTATTATGACAGTTAGGCGGGTCGTTTAAACGTCAAAATATAGCCCATCAAATGGGCTTTCCATTGACATATAAAAGTTTCCACAAAGTGTTCCAAATAAGTGGGTAATTTAGACCCAGACAACCTTCCTCTCACCCAGATTTCCAATAGTGCACCCCACTGTTCAACCCTTAATAACTCCCTTATTTGGCAATTTAGGGTGAAAGTGTCAAGAATGGAAAAGATAGAGCGGAAAAAGGGCTTTCAGAAAATACCATAAAATATGTCAGTTAGTTGCACGGTTTGGCCGCTAGAGGGCGTCGAAAATTCAATCGTAAATATCTGCAAAACTAGACGAGTTGGAGGGTTGAAATTTTTAGGGTTGGTTAGAGGGTTAGAAGGGCTTGAAATTTGTATTCCTGTCATTTTGACGTAAATCGCTTAGTTCAAAACCTAGACAACCTTCCTTTAACCCATGTTGCCAAATTTCAATCAAATTTGGAGTGCAAATAACTGAGAAAAGTCAAAAAAACTCGAAAAAGTGACAGTTTTGGATTTGATCTCAAATAAGTCACTTATTTGACACTTGACGTCAAAATGTCACCGAAGCAAAAAAACAACTCACATTCTTGAGTACTCTGTTTTGTTTATAGCCTCCAGAGGGCGTCAAAGTCAGAAACTGTCTGATTTCTGACACTGGTCGCTTTGACTTTGAATAACTCGTCAATTTGACAAGTTACGTCAAAATGTCACATGACCTATTTTGTAGCCCGCAGTTTAAGCTTTCCAAAAATATCCCCCCACGAATCAATTCGTTACACCGTTTGGCCGCTAGAGGGCGTTAAATGTTGTTGTTAACTTGCAACCCATGTTTTTTCTCTGACACTCTTACAGTCAATCCTCAATAACTCACTTATCTGACAAGTTACGTCAAAATGTCATAGAAGCAAAAAGATAGAGCATAGTTTAAGCTTTCAAAAAATATCCCCCCATGAGTTGGTTGATTACGCCGTTTGGCCGCTAGAGGTCGTCAAAGTTGCCCCTAACAAAATTGACACTTTTTTGACACCAGTCGCTTTGACCTTAATTTTTTTTTATGTTTGACATTTCAAATTGTACTTTTGACACTTTGTAGAATATTTTTTTACTTTCGGCATGTCAAATTTGACATTTCTGTATTTTCGGCACTATTTTTTCAGATTTGTCACTTTTTTGACACGGGTTGCTTTGACCTTGAATAACTCCTTTATTTGACAACTGACGTCAAAATGTCATAGAAGCAGAAAGATAGTCCGGAATGTAAGCTTTCTGAAAATATTCCCTCATGAGTTGATTGGTTACACCGTTTGGCCACTAGAGGCCGTCAAAGTTACCCCTAACAAAATTGTCACTTTTTTTGACACTCTTTCGTTCAATCCTCGATAACTCGCTTATTTGACAACTGACGTCAAAATGTCATAGAAGCGAAAAGATAGTCCAAAGTGTAAGCTTTCCGAAAATGTCCGAAAATCATTGGTTACCCCCTTTAGGGCTCCCGAGGGCGTTAAATGTTGTTAACTAGCAACCCATTTCTGTTTGTTTTTTCCCTGACACTCTTACAGTCAATCCTGGCCAGATCTAGTCAAATTTTGACGTTAGTGACAGGTGTCACGTGATTTTAAAACACTATTTAGCTAGAGGGTCACGTGACGTTACCAAAAAAACCGGGTAAACGCGGTAAAAGAAAAAAAAAATGAAAAAATAAATAAAAAGTAAAAAAGAGGGAAAAAAAAATGAAAAAATAAATTAAAAGTAAAAAAACTTAAAAAAAAGAGGGAAAAAAACAAAAAAAAAATGAAAAAATAAATAAAAAGCAAAAAAAGAGGGAAAAAAAAAGAAAAAATTAAAAGTAAAAAAAAAAAAAAAAAAAAATTAAAAAAAAAACGCGTCTCGTTGTGAAAATTGTGTTTTTTGACAGTTTTGACCGAGGTTTTGACGTTAGAAAATAGTCACGTGATTTTGACAGCTCTTGCACAAATTTCAATTTTTTTTTGACAGTTTCCATTGAAATAAACTGTTATTTTTATTATTTTCTGTCAGTTTCGTCTATTTTGACAGTTTGGTTAAGTTTTTTTTTGACAGTCGGGTTAGATTCGTTTTTTTGACAGTCAGGTTAGGTTAAACCCTCTTTTTTTAGTTTTTTTTGACAGTTTTGACAACTTTGACAGTTAGGTTAGGTTAAACCCTATTTTTTTAATTTTTTGACAGTTTTGACAACTTTGACAGTTAGGTTAGGTTAAACCCTCTTTTTTTAGTTTTTTTTGACAACTTTGACAGTTAGGTTAGGTTAAACCCTCTTTTTTGACAACTTTGACAGTTAGGTTAGGTTAAACCCTATTTTTTTAATTTTTTGACAGTTGACAACTTTGACAGTTAGGTTAGGTTAAACCATCTTTTTTTAGTTTTTTTTGACAGTTTTGACAACTTTGACAGTTAGGTTAGGTTAAATACTCTTTTTTTAATTTTTTGACAGTTAGGTTAAACACTCTTTTTTTAATTTTTTGACAGTTTTGACAACTTTGACAGGTTAGGTTAAACCCTCTTTTTTTAGTTTTTTTTTTGACAGTTTTGACGTGTAAGTGACAGTTGTCACGTGACTTGATCTTGTGATCTTTTTTTTTTTTTTTAACTTTTTGTTTTTTAATTTTTTTTTATTTCTTATTTATTTTTTTTTTGTTTTTTTTTACTTTCTATTTATTTTTTCATTATTTTTAAAATAACTAATAAATACGTTTTATTAAAATCGTCAGCCCTACCGTTTGAACGGCGGACGTGGCAACGTTGCGTTCGGAACACCCGGGGAGCGTGCGGAGCAGCCCGAATCGATGTGCGCGCACCGCTCCACTCGGCAAAACCGGCGTAAATCCAGTCAAATAAAGATATAAAGGAACAAACGCGATTAATTGCTGGTATTATTCAATTTAAACGTAAACAATGCCATATCACGCATGGAAATGACGCAATTTAGCGATTTCTCGTCAAGTCAGCTAGGAAAGTGACCCCGAAACGAGAAAAAAAACAAAAATTACACGAGCAAACATGGTAAAAGTGATACCCAAACCCCCCTCCACCACCAAAAAATGGTAGAAAAAACCCGCAACAATCCGGCAACGTCGCTTCAATCGGGTACCAGTTCAATTTTGGTTCGTTTGTGAAGGACAGTTTGGCGTTGTGGCTGCGGGCGGAAAGTGCATTTTCCTCTCTCGCGCAAATCGTAATGGCGGATCATGCGATCGAGCACGTCGCGGTGCGCGTAAACGAACGCGACCTGGAAAGTGGCGCCTCCAAAATATTGCAGATAATACGGCCGCACTGGCAACTAGCCAGCATTCGATTCAAGGTAAACAAAGTCACGTGCGGACAACTGTCACTTGCGTCAAAAGTCAAAACTGTCAGAATTGCAGTTTTCGCAACGAGACGCTTTTCTGAGATTATGCGACAGTTTGTTTGACGGCAGTCACGTGACCGTCTGGCTAAATGACCGTTTTACAGTCACGTGACAACTGTCACTTGCACACGTCAATACTGTCAAAATTACAGTTTTTTCAACGAGACGCGTTTCTGAGATTTAATTTTTTTTTAGATTTTTTTTTATATATTTTTTTTATTTTTTTTTTTTTAGATTTTTTTTTTATTTGTTTATTTATTTTTTTTTTTTTTCTAACCTAACCTAACCTAACTGTCAAAATTACAGTTTTTTCAACGAGACGCGTTTCTGAGATTTAATTTTTTTTTAGATTTTTTTTTATATATTTTTTTTATTTTTTTTTTTTAGATTTTTTTTTTATTTGTTTATTTATTTTTTTTTTTTTTCTAACCTAACCTAACCTAACTGTCAAAATTACAGTTTTTTCAACGAGACGCGTTTCTGAGATTTATTTTTTTTTTAGATTTTTTTTTTTATATTTTTTTTATTTATTTTTTTTTAGATTTTTTTTTTATTTGTTTATTTATTTTTTTTTTTTTTCTAACCTAACCTAACCTAACTGTCAAAATTACAGTTTTTTCAACGAGACGCGTTTCTGAGATTTATTTTTTTTTAGATTTTTTTTTAATTTTTTTTTTTATTTATTTTTTTTAGATTTTTTTTATTTGTTTATTTATTTATTTATTTTTTCTAACCTAACCTAACCTAACTGTCAAAGTTGTCAAAAAACCTTAAAAAGAGGGTTTAACCTAACCTAACTGTCAAAATTACAGTTTTTACAACGAGACCCGTTTCTGAGATTTATTATTTTTTTTATTTTTTTTTTAAATTTATTTATTTATTTTTTTTTCTAATCTAACCTAACCTAACTGTCAAAGCTGTCAAAACTGTCAAAAAATTCAAAAAAGAGGGTTTAACCTAACCTGACTGTCAAAACTGTCAAAAAAACGAATCTAACCCGACTGTCAAAAAAAACTTAACAAAAACTGTCAAAATACACGAAACTGACAGAAAAAAAAAACAAAAAAAAAAACAGTTTATTTCAATGGAAACTGTCAAAAAAAAAATCGTAATTTGTGCAAGAGCTGTCAAAATTTGCCAATTTTGTCAAAAAAACACAATTTTCACAACGAGACGCGTTTCTGAGATTATGACAGTTCGTTTTGACAGCAGTCACGTGACAACTGTCACTCACGTCAAAACTGTCAAATTTGTTTCGAATTTCAAAAAAGAAGGTTTAACCTAACCTAACTGTCAAAGTTGTCAAAAAAAAAGAATCTGACTGTCAAAAAAATTTAAAAAGTAAAAAAAAAATAATTAAAAAAAAATAAATAAAAAATAGAAGTAAAATAAAAAAATAAATAAAAAATAAAATAAAAAAGAAATTAAAATAAAATTAAAATTAAATAAATAAGGAATAAAAAATAAAAATAAAAAAAAAATATAAATATCTCAAAAAAAACTTAACCAAACTGTCAAAATACAGGTATATCGGTTATTTGGGAATTTTTCAAAAAATTTCAAAGAAAATAAAAGAAAGTTAAGGTTCTGTCAACATTTTGACGTTTTAAACGACTCGCCTAACTGTCATAGTAACCGACTTATGAGCTGTCAAAGTTTGACAGCAGTCAAAACCTTCCAGGGCCGGTATCTCGGTTATTTGGGAATTTTTCAAAAAAATTCAAAGAAAACAAAAGAAAGTTAAGGTTCTGTCAGACATTTTGACGTTTAAACGACTCGCCTAACTGTCATAGTAACCGAGTTAGGGGCTGTCAAAGTTTGACACCTTTCATACAGCCAGTTTAGTTGCAGCGGGCCCTTCCAGGGCCGGTATCTCAGTTATTTGGGAATTATTCAAAAAAATTTTAAGAAAACAAAAGAAAGCCAAGATCCTGTCAAACATTTTGACGTTTGAACGACCCGCGTAACTGTCATAATAACCGAGTTATGAGCTGTCAAAGTTTGACACCTTTCATACAGTCCGTTTGGTTGCTTTTTTTGACAGTTATTTTGACAATTGTCACGTGACAGTCTAGCTAAAAAGTGTTGTTGTTTTCTCTAGCTGTTGACAGATGGCATCACCAACAAACTGATCAGCTGTTTGCCGGACGACGTGCCCGAAACCGAGACGGTCCTGGTGCGCGTCTACGGCAACAAAACCGATCTGCTCATCGATCGTAAAGCGGAAACCAGGTGGGTATTTGAAAATTTTCCGAGACCACCCTGTATGCCTGTTATAGAGCACATTCTAAGCTTTCCAAAAATTCTAATCGCGATTTGATCGGTTGCGCCTTTTGGCCGCTAGAGGCCGTCAAAGTCGTACTAGACAAAAATGTCGTTTTTTTTGACACGGCTTGCTTTGACCTCGAATAACTTTGTTATTTGACAGCTGACGTCAAAATGTCACTGAAGCAAAAAGATAGAGCAGATTACAAGCTTTCTAAAAATGTCCCTACACGAGTTGATTGGTTGCACTGTTTGGCCGCTAGAGGGCGTCAAAGTCAACCTTGACAAAAATGTCGTTTTTTTTTGACACGGCTTGCTTTGAGCTTAAATAACTTTGTTTTTTGACAGCTGACGTCAAAATGTCATAGAAGAGAAAAGATAGATCACATTCTAAGCTTTCTAAAAATGTCCCTACACGAGTTGATTGGTTGCACCGTTTGGCCGCTAGAGGCCGTCAAAGTCATCCTAGACAAAAATGTCGTTTTTTTTTTGACACGGCTTGCTTTGACCTCAAATAACTTTGTTATTTGACAACTGACGTCAAAGTGTCATAGAAAACAAAAGATAGAGCAGATTACAAGCTTTCTAAAATGTCCCTCCACGAGTTGATTGGTTGCACCGTTTGGCCGCCAGAGGCCGCCAAATATGTTATATGTACAAAATGAGCGTGTGTGGGTCTTTTAATCAGATTTAATGGACGTCATCCTCGTCGTTCGTATCATTTGGTTCTGATTGAACGTTTCCGTTTTGTTATTCATACAGGGTGTACCAAGAAAAGTGATTTTTTTCTTTTTTGCGGACAAAAATGGCCGTCAGAGGCGTTTGACGTTAACTGTCACTGGAAGGGAGAAAATCCAAGATGGCGGTCAAAATTTAAAAAAATCGAGTTTATACTCGTTTTCGACTAATTTGGGGTCGCTAATTTCAGTTCTGAAATCAGAATTCACGTACCACTCACCCAGTTCGAGTAACTGACAAATTAATCGTTAACATGTAAATTTTTATCTCTAACTCGGTTAGTTTTCGAGATATCAAAAAAACCGACTTAACCAGCGTGTTTTCCAGGAAATTTTAACATAAAATGACGGTAAGACGCACGCTCTAGCGTAAAAAATAAAAAGTTACGTTTTCTGCACGAGAAACACTTTCCGCACGCAACTTTTTTGTTTTTCAACTTGGACCCCCGAAGTGACCACTCGTTTTCGACTAATTCGGGGTCGCCGCTTTCAATTCTAAAGTCAGATTTCACCCATCTGTCACCCAGTTCGAGAAACTGACAAATTGATGATTAAAATGTGAATATTTAGCTCTAACTCGGTTAGTTTTCGAGATATCAAAAAACCGACTCAACCAGCGTGTTTTCCAGGAAATTTTAGCATAAAATGACGGTTAGATGAACGCTCTAGCGTAAAAAATAAGAAAGTTGGTTTTTAGTGCGAGAAAGACACTTTCCGCACGTAACTTTTTGTTTTCCAACTTGGACCCTCCGAGTTTGTACTCGTTTTCGACTATTTGGGGTCAGGAAATCCATTGCACATGTCAGTTTTACTCTAACTGTCACTGGAAAGGAGAAAATTCAAGATGGCGGCCAAAATTTAAAAAATCAAGATTATACTCGTTTTCGACTAATTTGGGGTCAGGGAATCCATTGCAACTGTCAGTTTTACTCCAATTGTCACTGTAGGGGAGAAAATCCAAGATGGCGGCCCAAATTTTTAAAAACCAAGTTTATACTCATTTTTGACTAATTTGGGGTGGGGGAATTCATTGCAACTGTCATTTTGACGTTTTTTTTGTTGTTTTTCCAGGAACATTGCGTTGCTGAGCAAACGCGGACTGGCGCCCGCGCTCTACGCCACCTTCGAGAACGGTCTGGCGTACAAGTACCAGCCGGGGCGCACGCTCGACCAAGCGTCGGTGCGCAACGCGAAATTTTCAGTTTGGTCGCTCGGAAAATGGCCAAGTTGCACCGCGTCACCGTAGAGGGCGCCAGCGACGCCCCGAAACCTTCATATGGAAAAAGTGTCGCGATTTCCTCAATTTGGTTCCCGAACAATTTTCCTCGGCGACGGCGCAGAAAAGGTGGGAATTTTAGTTTTTTTTAGGTTAAGTTGGTTTACTGGAAGGAAGTGGTGGGTGGGGGTTTGCGCAGGTACAAACAGCTCGGCCTGCCCACGCAAAGCGAACTGAACGAGGAAATAATCGAGCTACAGCGCCGACTCGAACAAATGACAGTGCCGATCGTCTTTTGTCACAACGATTTGCTGCTAGGCAACGTGATTTACACGCCCAGCGAGGGTGACGTCACCTTCATCGATTACGAGTATGCCGCGTTCAATTATCAACCGTTCGACATTGCCAATCATTTTGCCGAGTTTGTGGGTAAATGTCACACTGTCATAAATGTCATAAAATATCATAAATGTCATAAAATGTCATAAACGTCATAAAATGTCATAAACGTCATAAAATGTCAAAAAATGTCATAAAATGTCATAAACGTCATAAATGTCATAAAATGTCAAAAACGTCATAAAATGTCATAAACGTCATAAAATGTCATAAAATGTCAAAAATGTCATAAACGTCATAAAATGTCATAAAATGTCATAAACGTCATAAAATGTCATAAATGTCATAAAATGTCATAAAATGTCAAAACGCGTAGGAATCGAGCCTGCGCAAATGGATTACGATCGTTATCCGAGCGAAACGTTCCAAAAAGAGTGGATTCGCATTTACCTGGAGGAGTACGAGGGAGGTGCGCCCCAGGAGGTGCGCGTGCACCAACTGTACGTGGGCGTGTGCAAGTTCGTGCTCGTTGCGCATTTGTTTTGGGGCGTGTGGGCCCTGATCCAGGCCGAGCACTCTGACATTGATTTTGACTATTTGAGGTGAGTTGTCAAAAAAAAAAAAAAAAAATTTTTTGACAACAGTTTGTTTTGCGCAGGTTTGCCAAGGTGCGTCTGGACGAGTACTTTGCCAAAAGTCCACTTTTCTCAGCCTAGAATGTTAATTTTTTTTTAATGTTATTTTTATTAACAAAAACTCTAAAATAATAAAATAAAACATTTCGAGTACAAAAAAACAAAAATCTAGTGTTTTTCCAGTGCTCTGGCTAGTAAATCGTTCATTGACGTGAGCAGTAGACGCGGATCGTCCACCAAACCCGCACCCACCATGGAATTGGCGAATAACTAGTAAAATTAAGGTTTTTTTTAAAAAAAAAACTGATTTCCAGAAAAGTTACGCGGAAATAAAGGTTACCATTGAATTGCTCGTCCTCGAATTAGTCGAAAACGAGTATAATCTTGGTTTTTTTGATTTTGGCCACCATCTTGGATTTTCTGCCTTCCGGTGACAGTTGGAGCGAAACTGACAGTTCCACTGGATTCCCCGACCCCAAATTAGTCGAAAACGAGTATAATCTTGATTTTTTTTATTTTGGCCGCCATCTTGGATTTTGAAATTCAAAATGGCGGCCAAAATTTAAAAAATCAAGATTATACTCGTTTTCGACTAATTTGGGGTCGGGGAATCCAATGGAACTGTCAGTTTCACTCCAACTGTCACCGGAAGGCAGAAAATCCAAGATGGCGGCCAAAATCAAAAAAACCAAGACTATACTCGTTTTTGGCTAATTTGGGGTGGGGGAGTTGACTGAAACTGTCACTTTCACTCCAACTGTCACTGGAAGGCAGAAAATCCAAGATGGCGGCCAAAAATTAAAAAAAAAGTTTATTATGACAGTTGGGTGGATTTGTACAGACAATTTGAGTTTCTTTAAATTCCTTGACGTGAATTTAGTAGAAAATGTGCCCAAACGCGATTTTTTTGGTGAAATTCAAAATGGCGGTTGTAGGCGCCATTTGCATTTTCTACCATTTTGAGTGGAGATAAAGGGGTCGTGTTTGTACTCGTTTTCGACTGATTCGAGGATGCCGAATCGATCTGCACAGTCAGAATTCACGTACTTTTCACTCGGATCGAGTTTTCACAACATTCAAGGTTGAAAAATTGATTTTTTTGGTTAAACTCGGTTAGTTTTGGAGATATCGTAAAACCGAGTGCACCGGTGGCTTTTCTGGAAAATTTTAGCATAAAATGACGGTTAGACGGGCGCTCTACGTTAAAAAGCAAGAAAGTTGGTTTTTAGTGTGCGAAAAACACTTTCCGCACGCAACTTTTTTGTTTTTCAACTTGGACCCCCCGAGTGACCAGTCGTTTTCGACTAATTTGGGGTCACCAATTTCAATTCCGCACTCAGAATTTATGTATCTCAGAATCTGGTCGAGTTTCCGGTAAAAAAGTCAGATTTTAGGTGTAACTCGCTCGGTTTGGAAGATATCAAAAAACCGATTTCACCGGTGTGTTTTCTGGAAAATTTTAACATAAAATGACGGTCGGTAAGGCGTTCTAGCTCGATTAGCAAAAAAGTTGGTTTTTAGTATGCGAAAGACACTTTCCGCACAACACTTTAATATCGATCCACTTGCACCCCTCGAGTTATACTCGTTTTCGACTAATTTGGGGTCAGGGAATTCATTAGAACTGTCAGTTTTACTGTAACTGTCACTGGAAGGGAAAAAATCCAAGATGGCGGCCAAAATTAAAAAAATCGAGTTTATACTCGTTTTCGACTAATTCGGGGACGAGAAATCCATTTTTCACCAAAAAATCCACAAAAAAACATCAACTAACCTGATTGGCCAACAGTTCGGCCAGGTCCGGATCGCTACTTTTCAGCTTGTGCATCTTCTTGATGATCGGGTGTCTGCGATTGGAAAAAAAAAACAATTGAAAAACACTTTGAAAAAGCACGCAGAATCGTAGCCACCTGGGATTGATTTCGAATTGCGGCTGCAAGATGGCGTAGCGTCGATCGTCGGGCAGGCCGTGACTTTGGGTGCGCACAAAATGGCGCGCGGCCGCCATTTCCTCGACCGTGACGACGCACGGATGATTCTCCAATCGGGTGGTTGCGTTCACGCTCGTCACTTTACCCGTCAATTTGGATTTCAACCAATCGCAGAGCTCGTTGATTTCGCTACGCTTCAAACTGTCGCCACCTGTCAAATTATGACATAACTCGCTTATTTGACAGCTGACGTCAAAATGTCATAGAAAGCAAAAGATAGAGCACATTCTAAGCTTTCTAAAATGTCCCTACACGAGTTGATTGGTTGCACCGTTTGGCCGCTAGAAGCCGTCAAAGTTATCCAAGACAAAAATGTGTTTTTTTTTGACATGGGTTGCTTTGATCCTTAATAACTCGCTTATTTGACAGCTGACGTCAAAATGTCATAGAAAACAAAAGATAGAGCAGATTACAAGCTTTCTAAAAATGTCCCTACAAAAGTGGATTGGTTGCACTGTTTTGCCGCCAGAGGCCGTAAAAGTCACCCTTGACAAAATTGACGTTTTTTTTTGACATGGCTGGCTTTGACTACTAGTAAAATTAAGGTTTTTAAAAAAAAAAACAGGTTTCCAGAAAAGTTAAGCGGAAATAAACGTCACCATTGAATTGCTCGTCCTCGAATTAGTCGAAAACGAGTATAATATTGTTTTTTTTTGGTTTTGGCCGCCATCTTGGATTTTCTGCCTTCCGGTGACAGTTAGAGTGAAACTGACAGTTGCAATGAATTCACCGATCCCAAATTAGTCGAAAACGAGTATAAACTCGATTTTTTTGATTTTGGCCGCCATCTTGAATTTTGGAATTCAAGATGGCGGCCAAAATTTAAAAATTCGAGTTTATACTCGTTTTCGACTATATTGGGGTCGGAAAATCCAGTGGAACTGTCAGTTTGACGTTAACTGTCACTGGAAGGGTAAAAATCCAAGATGGCGGCCAAAATTAAAAAAATCGAGTTTATACTCGTTTTCGGCTAATTTGGGGTGGGGGAGTTGACTGAAACTGTCAGTTTGACGTTAACTGTCACCGGAAGGGTAAAAATCCAAAATGGCGGCCAAAATAAAAAAAATCGTCAATGTCGTTTTTTTTTTACATGGATTGCTTTGACCTTGAATAACTCGCTTATTTGACAGCTGACATCAAAATGTCATAGAAAACAAAAGATAGAGCACATTTTAAGCTTTCTAAAAATGTCCCTCCAAAGATGGATTGGTTGCACCGTTTGGCCGCTAGAGGCCGTCAAAGTCACCCTTCACAAAAATTACGTTTTTTTGACATGGGTTGCTTTGATCTTGAATAACTCGCTTATTTGACAGCTGACGTCAAATGTCATAGAAAACAAAAGATAGAGCACATTCTAAGCTTTCTAAAAATATCCCTACAAAGGTGGATTGGTTGCACCGTTTGGCCGCTAGAGGCCGTCAAAGTCGTCCAAGACAAAAATGTCGTTTTTTTTGTCACGGGTTGCTTTGACTTTAAATAACTCGCTTATTTGACAGCTGACGTCAAAATGTCACAGAAAACAAAAGATAGAGCAGATTACAAGCATTCTGAAAATGTCCCTACAAAAGTGGATTGGTTGCACTGTTTTGCCGCCAGAGGCCGTAAAAGTCACCCTTGACAAAAATGACGTTTTTTTTGACATGGCTGGCTTTGACTACTAGTAAAATTAAGGTTTTTAAAAAAAAAAACAGGTTTCCAGAAAAGTTAAGCGGAAATAAACGTCACCATTGAATTGCTCGTCCTCTAATTAGTCGAAAACGAGTATAATATTGTTTTTTTTGGTTTTGGCCGCCATCTTGGATTTTCTGCCTTCCGGTGACAGTTAGAGTGAAATTGACAGTTGCAACGAATTCCCCGACCCCAAATTAGCCGAAAACGAGTATAAACTCGATTTTTTTTATTTTGGCCGCCATCTTGGATTTTGGAATTCAAGATGGCGGCCAAAATTTAAAAATTCGAGTTTATACTCGTTTTCGACTATATTGGGGTCGGAAAATCCAGTGGAACTGTCAGTTTGACGTTAACTGTCACTGGAAGGGTAAAAATCCAAGATGGCGGCCAAAATTAAAAAAATCGAGTTTATACTCGTTTTCGGCTAATTTGGGGTGGGGGAGTTGACTGAAACTGTCAGTTTGACGTTAACTGTCACCGGAAGGGAGGAAATCCAAAATGGCGGCCAAAATAAAAAAAATCGTCAATGTCGTTTTTTTTTTACATGGATTGCTTTGACCTTGAATAACTCGCTTATTTGACAGCTGACGTCAAAATGTCATAGAAAACAAAAGATAGATCACATTCTAAGCTTTCTAAAAATGTCCCTACACGAGTTGATTGGTTGCACCGTTTGGCCGCTAGAGGCCGTCAAAGTTATTCTAGACAAAAATGTCGTTTTTTTTGTCACGGGTTGCTTTGATTTTAAATAACTTTGTTATTTGACAGCTGACGTCAAAATGTCATAGAAAACAAAAGATAGAGCACATTCTAAGCTTTCTAAAAATGTCCCTACAAAGATGGATTGGTTGCACCGTTTGGCCGCTAGAGGCCATCAAAGTCGTACGTACCTAAATCAGTCAAATCGTTGGCGGCCTTGTCGTCGCGCATGTCTTTCTCGACGGAAATCAGTCGGCGGCCCTCAAACTGTTGCAGTTGCATCAGAACCAGCTCGTCGTACGGCTCGTAGCAGAACAGCACCTCCTGGTGCCTCTTCTTCAGCGGCTCGTAGTACGGCGACGCTTCGGCCAGCGCGCGACCTAAAAGTGGAGCAAGCGCGTGAGCTCTCGCGTCATGTGACCGCCGCGATCACGTGACTCACCTGGGGGCGGCCAAATAGAAAATCGTGCGTTCTTCCCGCGCCCGCGCCACGTAATCGTGCAAAGTGACTTTCGTGCCCGGCTCCAGGTGAGAGGATTCGAACAGGAGCAGTTTGGCCGCGTCCTCCTGAGACGAAGAAAATTTTGACATTTTTGACAGTTCGTTTGACAATTGTCACATGACAACTGTCAAATTTGATTAGAATGAAAATGACACTTAAAATGACAGATTATGACACTTTGCTACATACATTTTGACGTTTAACATTAAAAATGACAGTTTCAATTAAAAACGACAGTTTTATTAATTTTCCAACTTTTACTTGAAACTTGGACACTGTCAGCCAAAGAATGACAGTTTTGACAGTTAAAATGACACTATGCTACAACTTTTTAGGTAGAAACGTCATTTTTGCTTTGACTTAATCAGAAAACTGTCAAAAATGACATATCCAAAATCACCCACTTCTGTCAAGTCCTTCAACGATTTTCACAGGATTGAAATGACAGAAAATTCGAAATTAATGAAAACACATGTCAATGGAAAAATATTCAATATCTCTGAAACTAAAAAAGGTAGAAACGTCATTTTTGCTTTGACTTAATCAGGAAACTGTCAGAAATGACATATCCAAAAATCACGCAATTCTGTCAAGTCTTTCAATAGTTTTCACGCGATTGAAATGACAGAAAATTAGAAATTTACGAAAAACGTCACTTAAACGGGAATGATTCAATATCTCCGGAACTAAAAAAGGTAGAAACGTCATTTTTGCTTTGACTTAATCAGAAAACTGTCAAAAATGACATATCCAAAATCACGCAATTCTGTCAAGTCCTTCAATGATTTTCACAGGATTGAAATGACAGAAAATTCGAAATTAATGAAAAACACATGTCAACTAAAAATATTCAATATCTCCGGAACTAAAAGAGGTAGAAACGTCATTATTGCTTTGACTTAATCAGAAAACTGTCAGAAATGATATATCCAAAAATCACCCACTTCTGTCAAGTCCTTCAATAATTTTCACGGGATTGAAATGACAGAAAATTAGAAATTTACAAAAAAGTCACTTAAACAGAAAACATCAATATCTCGGAAAGTAAAAGAGGTAGAAACGTCATTTTTGCTTTGACCTAATCAGAAAACTGTCAGAAATGACATATCCAAAATCACCCACTTCTGTCAAGTCCTTCAATGATTTTTCACAGGATTGAAACGACACAAAATTAGAAATTTACGAAAAACGTCACTTAAACGGGAATGATTCAATATCTCCGGAACTAAAAAGGTAGAAACGTCATTTTTGCTTTGACTTAATCAGGAAACTGTCAGAAATGACATATCCAAAAATCACGCAATTCTGTCAAGTCCTTCAATGATTTTCACAGGATTGAAATGACAGAAAATTCGAAATTAATGAAATACACATGTCAATTAAAAATATTCAATATCTCCGGAACTAAAAGAGGTAGAAACGTCATTTTTGCTTTGACTTAATCAGAAAACTGTCAAAAATGACATATCCAGAAATCACCCACTTCTGTCAAGTCCTTCAACGATTTTCACAGGATTGAAATGACAGAAAACTCGAAATTAATTAAAAACACATGTCAATGAAAAACATTCAATATCTCCGAAACTAAAAGAAGTAGAAACGTCAATTTTGCTTTGACTTAATCAGAAAACTGTCAAAAATGATATATCCAAAAATCATGCGATTCTGTCATCTCCTTCAATGATTTTCACAGGATTGAAATGACAGAAAATTCGAAATTAATGAAAAACACATGTCAATTAAAAATATTCAATATCTCCGGAACTAAAAGAGGTAGAAACGTCATTTTTGCTTTGACCTAATCAGAAAACTGTCAAAAATGACATATCCAAAAATCACCCACTTCTGTCAAGTCCTTCAATAATTTTCACGGGATTGAAATGACAGAAAATTAGAAATTTACAAAAAAGTCACTTAAACAGAAAAACATCAATATCTTGGAAAATAAAAGAGGTAGAAACGTCATTTTTGCTTTGACCTAATCAGAAAACTGTCACAAATGACATATCCAAAAATCACGCAATTCTGTCAAGTCCTTCCATGATTTTCACAGGATTGAAATGACAGAAAACTCGAAATTAATGAAAAACACATGTCAATGAAAAACATTCAATATCTCCGAAACTAAAAGAAGTAGAAACGTCATTTTTGCTTTGACTTAATCAGAAAACTGTCAAAAATGACATATCCAAAAATCATGCGATTCTGTCATCTCCTTCAATGATTTTCATAGGATTGAAATGACAGAAAACTCGAAATTAATGAAAAACACATGTCAATGAAAAACATTCAATATCTCCGAAACTAAAAAAGGTAGAAAACGTCATTTTTGCTTTGACTTAATCAAAAAACTGTCAAAAATGACATATCCAAAAATCATGCGATTCTGTCATCTCCTTCAATGATTTTCACAGGATTGAAATGACAGAAAATTCGAAATTAATGAAAAACACATGTCAATTAAAAATATTCAATATCTCCGGAACTAAAAGAGGTAGAAACGTCATTTTTGCTTTGACTTAATCAGAAAACTGTCAAAAATGACATATCCAAAAATCACCCACTTCTGTCAAGTCTTTCAATAATTTTCACGGGATTGAAATGACACAAAATTAGAAATTTACAAAAAACGTCATTTTTGCTTTGACTTAATCAGGAAACTGTCAGAAATGACATATCCAAAAATCACGCAATTCTGTCATCTCCTTCAATGATTTTCACAGGATTGAAATGACAGAAAATTCGAAATTAATGAAAAACACATGTCAATTAAAAATATTCAATATCTCCGGAACTAAAAGAGGTAGAAACGTCATTATTGCTTTGACTTAATCAGAAAACTGTCAAAAATGACATATCCAAAAATCACGCAATTCTGTCAAGTCCTTCCATGATTTTCACAGGATTGAAATTACACAAAATTAGAAATTTACAAAAAACGTCACTTAAACAGGAATAATTCAATATCTCCGGAACTAAAAAAGGTAGAAACGTCATTTTTGCTTTGATTTAATCAGAAAACTGTCAAAAATGACATATCCCAAAATCACGCAATTCTGTCAAGTCCTTCAATAATTTTCACAGGATTGAAATGACACAAAATTAGAAATTTACGAAAAACGTCACTTAAACAGGAATAATTCAATATCTCCGGAACTAAAAAAGGTAGAAACGTCATTTTTGCTTTGACCTAATCAGAAAACTGTCAGAAATGACATATCCAAAAATCACGCAATTCTGTCAAGTCCTTCAATAATTTTCACAGGATTGAAATTACACAAAATTAGAAATTTACAAAAAACGTCACTTAAACAGGAATAATTCAATATCTCCGGAACTAAAAAAGGTAGAAACGTCATTTTTGCTTTGATTTAATCAGAAAACTGTCAAAAATGACATATCCCAAAATCACGCAATTCTGTCAAGTCCTTCAATAATTTTCACAGGATTGAAATGACACAAAATTAGAAATTTACGAAAAACGTCACTTAAACAGGAATAATTCAATATCTCCGGAACTAAAAAAGGTAGAAGAAACGTCATTTTTGCTTTGACCTAATCAGAAAACTGTCAGAAATGACATATCCAAAAATCACCCACTTCTGTCAAGTCCTTCAATAATTTTCACGGGATTGAAATGACAGAAAATTAGAAATTTACGAAAAACGTCACTTAAACAGGAATAATTCAATATCTCCGGAACTAAAAAAGGTAGAAACGTCATTTTTGCTTTGACTTAATCAGAAAACTGTCACAAATGACATATCCAAAAATCACCCACTTCTGTCAAGTCCTTCCATGATTTTCACAGGATTGAAACGACACAAAATTAGAAATTTACGAAAAACGTCACTTAAACGGGAATAAATCAATATCTCGGGAACTAAAAGAGGTAGAAACGTCGTTTTTGCTTTGACTTAATCAGAAAACTGTCAAAAATGACATATCCAAAAATCATGCGATTCTGTCATCTCCTTCAATGATTTTCACAGGATTGAAATGACAGAAAATTCGAAATTAATGAAAAACACATGTCAATTAAAAATATTCAATATCTCCGGAACTAAAAGAGGTAGAAACGTCATTTTTGCTTTGACTTAATCAGAAAACTGTCAAAAATGACATATCCAAAAATCATGCGATTCTGTCATCTCCTTCAATAATTTTCACGGGATTGAAATGACACAAAATTAGAAATTTACGAAAAACGTCACTTAAACGGGAATGATTCAATATCTCCGGAACTAAAAAGGTAGAAACGTAATTTTTGCTTTGACTTAATCAGGAAACTGTCAGAAATGACATATCCAAAAATCACGCAATTCTGTCAAGTCCTTCAATTATTTTCACAGGATTGTATTGACAGAAAATTAGAAATTTACGAAAAACGTCACTTAAACAGGAATAATTCAATATCTCCGGAACTAAAAAAGGTAGAAACGTCATTTTTGCTTTGACCTAATCAGAAAACTGTCAGAAATGACATATCCAAAAATCACCCACTTCTGTCAAGTCCTTCAATAATTTTCACGGGATTGAAATGACAGAAAATTAGAAATTTACAAAAAAGTCACTTAAACAGAAAAACATCAATATCTCGGAAAGTAAAAGAGGTAGAAAGGTCATTTTTGCTTTGACTTAATCAGAAAACTGTCAGAAATGACATATCAAAAAATCACCCACTTCTGTCAAGTCCTTCAATAATTTTCACGGGATTGAAAGGACAGAAAATTAGAAATTTACAAAAAAGTCACTTAAACAGAAAAACATCAATATCTCGGAAAGTAAAAGAGGTAGAAACGTCATTTTTGCTTTGACCTAATCAGAAAACTGTCAGAAATGACATATCCAAAAATCACCCACTTCTGTCAAGTCCTTCAATGATTTTCACAGGATTGTATTGACAGAAAATTCGAAATTAATGAAAAACATTCAATATCTCCGAAACTAAAAGAAGTAGAAACGTCATTTTTGCTTTGACCTAATCAGAAAACTGTCAGAAATGACATATCCAAAAATCACGCAATTCTGTCAAGTCCTTCCATGATTTTCACAGGATTGAAATGACACAAAACTAGAAATTTACAAAAAAGTCACTTAAACAGAAAAACATCAATATCTCGGAAAGTAAAAGAGGTAGAAACGTCATTTTTGCTTTGACTTAATTAGAAAACTGTCAAAAAATTATAAATTTACAAAAAATGTTATTTACCTTCTCCGTTTGGTTGTGATTGGTGATGATGCCTTCTTTGATAAAAATCCCATAGTCTCTATAAAACTTTTCGTACTCCTTTTGGTCCTTTTTCACCTGATCCAACAGGAATTTCGTGATTCGACCGGTCAGAACGTCTCTCAATTTGCTGAAATTGAACGGTTTTTAATCAAGTTTTTTTTCCCGAAAAAACCCGAAAATTACCGAATCAAGTTGCTGTTTTGCAACAGCTCCCTACTCAAATTTAAGGGAATATCCTCGGAATCGACCACGCCCTTAACGAATCGCAGCCATTTTGGCAGAATGTTGTCAGTTTTGTTTTTGATTAGCACTTTTTTCGTGTACAAAGCCACCCCCGATTCCATTTCCCTCGACATTTCAAATAATCCTGCAAAACAGCGCGTTTTAGAGCGTAAATTTAAAAAAAAATAAAATAAAAAAAAAATTAAAAAAAAAAAAATAAAAATAAAATTAAAAAAAAAAAATAAATAAAAAAAAAAAAATTAAATTAATAGTTAAATTGATTTTTTAAACAGAGCATTTTAGAGGGTATATAAAAAAAAATAAATAAAAAAAAATTAAATAAAAAAAATTAAAAAAATAATAATAATAAAATTTAAAAAAAAAAAAAAATAAAAAAAAAATAAACTAAAATAAAAATAAAATTAAATTAATAATTAAATTAATTTTTTAAACAGAGCATTTTAGAAGGTAAATTTAAAAAAAAAAAAAAAATAAAAAAAAAAACTAAAAAAAAAATAATAAAAATTAATTTAAAAAAAAACAAAATTAAATAAAAAATTAAAAAAAAATTAATTTAATTATTAATTTTTTTTTTATTTTTTTTTTAATTTACCCTCTAAAATGCTCTGTTATTAAATTAATAATTTAATTACTTTTTTTATTAATTAATTAATTTATTTAATTAATTTATTTTTTTATTTTATTTTTTTATTTAATTAATTAATTTATTTTTATTTTATTATTTTTTTTAAATTAATTTTATTACATTTTTTTTATTTATTTTTTTAAAATTTTTTTTTTTTTTAATTTACCCTCTAAAATGCTCTGTTGTTAAATTAATAATTAAATTAATTTTTTTTTTTTTATTAATTAATTATTTTTTTTTTTTTTTTATTTAATTAATTAATTTATTTTTATACAATTTTTTTTTTTATTATTTTATCAAAATTTTTTTTTTTTGTCATTTTCAACGCTAGAGCGGCAAACAAACCGGGTTTCCCTTCGGGAAAGTACAGCAAAGCGGCAATAGAGAGCGGCACGTCCGTTTTGTAGTGGAGCACGTAACGGGGCGCATCGTAGTTGGCGCTGATCAGCTTGTAGAAGTCGACGTATTGCTGGTTGCCGACCGTTTTCGGTTCGGCCAACCACAGCGGCCGAATCGGATTCGTTTTTGTTCCGTTCAGCCAGATGGCGCTACCCACGAACTGGCTGTACTTCGTGATGACGTTTTCGATTGTTTTTTCGTCCGAAAATTCCCGACACTCGCCTTTCAGGTGTAACGTGATTTTGGTGCCGCGAGTGACGTTGTCGGCCGGTTGGATCTCGTATGCGCCTGTCCTGGTTGGCGGTGGAAAAAAAATTTGATTAATTGAATTGTCAAGAAAAATCCAATTTTTGCAGAAAAATTGAGAATTTTATTAAGAAACGAGAAAGAAATACATGGAATTTCATATAATTGTCAAGAAAAATCCAATTTTTGCAGAAAAATTGAAAATTGTATTAGGAAATAAGAAATACATGGAATTTCATAAAATTGTCAAGAAAAATCCAATTTTTGCAGAAAAATTGAGATTTGTAGTAAGAGAGCAGAAGGACATGGAAATTCATATAATTGTCAAGAAAAATCCAATTTTCGCAGAAAAATTGAAAATTGTATTAGGAAACAAAAAATACATGGAATTTAATAAAATTGTCAAGAAAAATCCAATTTTTGCAGAAAAATTTAAAATGGTATTAGGAAACGAGAAATACATAGAATTTCATGATATTGTCAAGAAAAATCTAATTTTTGGCAAAAAAATTGAGAATTGTATTAGAAAATGAGAAATACATGGAATTTAATAAAATTGTCAAGAAAAATCCAATTTTTGCAGAAAAATTTAAAATGGTATTAGGAAAGGAGAAATACATGGAATTTCATGAAATTGTCAAGAAAAATCCAATTTTTACAGAAAAATTGAAAATTGCATTAAGAGAGCAGGAAGCATGAATTTTCACAAATTTCTGGATTTTTCTTGACAATTTTGTGAAATTTCAGGTTTCCTGCTCTCTTAAATACAATTTTCAATTTTTCGGTAAAAATTGGATTTCAGACATTTTTCTTGACAAATTTGTGAAATTTCATATTTTTTGCTCTCTTAAATGCAATTCTTAATTTTTCTGCAAAAATTGGATTTTTTTACATTTTTCTTGACAAATTTGTGAAATTTCATGTTTTCTGCTCTCTTAATACAATTTTCAATTTTTTTATAAAAATTGGATTGTTTTGCATTTTTCTGCTCTTTTAATTGAATTTTCAATTTTTCCGTGAAAATTGGATTTTTTAAATTTTTCTTGACAAATTTGTGAAATTTCATGTATTTCTGGTTTCTTAATATTTTACAATTTTTATGAAAAAAATTGATTTTTCTTGACAGTTTTGTAAAATTCCACGAGTTTCTGGTTTCCTAATATAATTCTCAATTTTTCTGAAAAAATTGGATTTTTCTTGACAATTTTGTGAAATTTCACATTTCCTGCTCTCTTAATAAAATTCTTAATTTTTCTGCAAAAATTGGATTTTTTACATTTTTCTTGACAAATTTGTAAAATTTTATGTTTTCTGCTCTCCTAATACAATTTTCAATTTTTCCGTAAAAATTGGACTTTTTACATTTTTCTTGACAAATTTGTGAAATTTAATGTATTTCTGGTTTCTTAATATTTTACAATTTTTATGAAAAAAATTGATTTTTCTTGACAGTTTTGTAAAATTCCATGAGTTTCTGGTTTCCTAATAAAATTCTTAATTTTTCTGCAAAAATTGGATTTTTTTACATTTTTCTTGACAAATTTGTGAAATTTCATGTTTTCTGCTCTCTTACTACAAATTTAAATTTTTTTGTAAAAATTGGATTTTTTACATTTTTCTTGACAAATTTGTGAAATTTCATACTTTTTGCTCTCTTAAATGCAATTCTTAATTTTTCTGTAAAAATTGGATTTTTTACATTTTTCTTGACAAATTTGTGAAATTTCATATTTTTTGCTCTCTTAAATGCAATTCTTAATTTTTCTGCAAAAATTGGATTTTTTACATTTTTCTTGACAAATTTGTGAAATTTCATGTTTTCTGCTCTCTTACTACAAATTTAAATTTTTTTGTAAAAATTAGAATTTTTACACTTTTCTTGACAAATTTGTGAAATTTCATGTATTTCTGGTTTCTTAATATATTTTTCAATTTTTATGAAAAAAATTGATTTTTCTTGACAGTTCCATGAGTTTCTGGTTTCCTAATATAATTCTCAATTTTTCCGTGAAAATTGGGTTTTGTACATTTTTTTTGACAATTTTTTGTGAAATTCCATGTGTTTCTGGTTTTCTAATATAATTCTCAATTTTTCTGAAAAAATTGGATTTTTCTTGACAATTTTGTGAAATTTCACATTTCCTGCTCTCTTAATAAAATTCTTAATTTTTCTGCAAAAATTGGATTTTTTACATTTTTCTTGACAAATTTGTGAAATTTCATGTTTTCTGCTCTTTTAATACCAATTTTAATTTTTCCGTAAAAATTAGAATTTTTACACTTTTCTTGACAAATTTGTGAATTTCCATGTCTTTCTGCTCTTTTAATACAATTTTCAATTTTTCCGTAAAAATTGGAATTTTTACACATTTCTTGACAAATTTGTGAAATTTTATGTTTTCTGCTCTCCTTACAATTTTCAATTTTTCCGTAAAAATTGGATTCATTACATTTTTCTTGACAATTTTATGAAATTTCATGTATTTCTGGTTTCTTAATATATTTTTAAATTTTTATGAAAAAAATTGATTTTTCTTGACAGTTTTGTAAAATTCCATGAGTTTCTGGTTTCCTAATATAATTCTCAATTTTTCCGTGAAAATTGGGTTTTGTACATTTTTTTTGACAATTTTTTGTGAAATTCCATGTGTTTCTGGTTTTCTAATATAATTCTCAATTTTTCTGAAAAAATTGGATTTTTCTTGACAATTTTGTGAAATTTCACATTTCCTGCTCTCTTAATAAAATTCTTAATTTTTCTGCAAAAATTGGATTTTTTACATTTTTCTTGACAAATTTGTTCCCGTTTCCTAATATATATTTTGCACTTGCAACACTGTAAAGACCAGATGACGTTGTCAAAAAAAGTCACGTGACCCTTCAAAACGCACTGTTCCGGAATATTCCGGAATTCTCGGGTTTTTTTCTTTGTCAAGATCAGCGCGATGACACAGTGTGAACCAAACTGTCAAGAAAAAATTTAAAAAATACAATTTTTACGGAAAAATTCCGGAATATTCCAGGGTGCGTATTCTTGAAGAGAAAGACCTATAGAATGTGACAGGAAGCCCGTTATTGTCAGCTTCTTCTAAGTCACATTCTATCAGGACACTTCTCCTGACATTTCCCCGTTTCCTGCTATCAAGTACGTTTGACGTTTAGACTGTCAAAATGGTTTTTTACCTGTCATTTGACGTTTAGACTGTCAAAAATGTCAAAATGGTTTTTTTCCTGTCATTTTGACGTTCAAGCTGTCAAAATTGGTTTTTACCTATCTCTCTCAGTTGGCAACTGTCAAAACTGCATTTGACGTTTAGACTGTCAAAAATGTCAAAATGGTTTTTTTTTCCTGTCATTTTGACGTTCAAGCTGTCAAAATTGTTTTCATCCAATAATTTTCAGTTGGCAACTGTCAAAATTGTTTGGAACTGTCAAAAATGTTGCAAATGTCATTTTGACGTTTAGACTGTCAAAAATTGTCTCCAACTGTCATTCTGACGTTGGAGCTGTCAAAACAGTCATTTTTGTAATCGAATCTGTCAAAATTATGTACAACTGTCATTTTGACGTTTAAGCTGTCAAAATTGGTCTTTACCTGTCTCTCTCAGTTGGCAACTGTCAAAACTGTCATTTTGACGTTCAAGCTGTCAAAATCGTTTTTATCCATTAATTTTTTCAGTTGGCAACTGTCAAATTGTTTGGAACTGTCAAAAAAGTTGCAATCGTTATTTTGACGTTTAGACGTATTAGGCCCCAGAATCAATTTTTTAAAGTGTGAAGGTCACGTGACAGCGTCAGCTGTCAAAAATGACAGAAAGAAACGTCATACCCGTCAGACGTCCACTTCCAACCGTGCGCGTCATCGTGATGACGCGTGTACACCTCCACCTTGTCGGCAACCATAAATACGCTGTAGAAACCGACGCCAATTGACCGATTATGTCGGCGCCTGCGCCCCCATTTCTTGCTGTTTCTTCACCTGCTCGATGAACGTTTTGGAACCGGATTTGGCAATCACGCCCAAATTGTTCAGCAAATCCGTCTTTGTCATGCCTATTCCATTGTCCTGCAATAAAGAGAAACGTCATATTTGACACGTCACACGACTGTCTTGCGCGTTGCCTACCTAAATTTGTCAAGAAAAATGTAAAAAATCCAATTTTTACGGAAAAATTTAAATTGGTAGTAAGAGAGCAGAAAACAATGAATTTCTCAAAATTGTCAAGAAAAATGTAAAAAATCCAATTTTTATAAAAAAATTGAAAATTGTAGTAAGAGAGCAGAAAACATGAAATTCCACAAATTTGTCAAGAAAAATGTAAAACAATCAAATTTTTACGAAAAAAATTTAAATTGTAGTAAGAGAGCAGAAAACATGAAATTTCAAAAATTTGACAAGAAAAATCCAATTTTTCAGAAAAAATTAGAATTATATTAGAAAACCAGAAACACATGGAACTTCATAAAATTGTCAAGAAAAATGTAAAAAATCCAATTTTACGGAAAATATTAAGAGAGCAGAAAACTGAAATTTCATAAAATTGTCATGAAAAATGCAGAAAATCAAATTTTTTCAGAAAAATTGAGAATTGTATTAGGAAACCAGAAACACATGGAATTTTATAAAATTGTCAAGAAAAATGTAAAAAGGTCCAATTTTTACGGAAAAATTGAAATTGTATTAAGAGAGCAGGAAAATATGAAAGTCCACAAATTTGTCAAGAAAAAATGTAAAAAATCCAATTTTCCACGGAAAAATTGAAATTGTATTAAAAGAGCAGAAAACTGAAATTCACAAATTTGTCAAGAAAAATTAAAAAATCCAATTTTTACAGAAAAATTTAAAATTGTATTAGGAGAGCAGAAAACATCAAATGTCACAAAGTTGTCAAGAAAAAGTGAAAAAAATCCAATTTTTACAAAAAAATGAGATTTGTATTAAAGAGCAGAAACATGAAATTTACAAATTTGTCAAGAAAAATGTTAAAAATCCAATTTTCACGGAAAAATTTAAAATTGTATTAAAAGAGCAGAAAACATCAAATTTCACAAATTTGTCAAGAAAAGTGAAAAAAATCCAATTTTTACAAAAAAATGAGATTGTATTAAAAGAGCAGAAAACATGAAATTTACAAATTTGTCAAGAAAATGTTAAAAATCCAATTTTCACGGAAAAATTTAAAATTGTATTAAAAGAGCAGAAAACATCAAATTTCACAAATTTGTCAAGAAAAGTGAAAAAAAATCCAATTTTTACAAAAAAATGAGATTTGTATTAAAAGAGCAGAAAACTGAAATTTACAAATTTGTCAAGAAAAATTGTTAAAAATCCAATTTTCACGGAAAAATTTAAAATTGTATTAAAAGAGCAGAAAACATGAATTTCACAAATTTGTCAAGAAAAAATGTAAAACAATCCAATTTTTGCAGAAAAATTAAGAATTTTATTAAGAGAGCAGGAAATGTGAAATTTCACAAAATTGTCAAGAAAAATCCAATTTTTTAGAAAAACTGAGAATTATATTAGAAAACCAGAACACATGGAATTTCACAAAAAATTGTCAAGAAAAAATGTAAAAAAATCCAATTTTTACAAAAAAATTAAATTTGTTGTAAGAGAGCAGAAAACCAATTTTTACAGAAAAATTGAAATCACAATTTCACAAATTTGTCAAGAAAAGTGTAAAAATTACAATTTTTATAAAAAAATTGAAATTTTAGTAAGAGAGCAGAAAACATTGAATTTCTCAAAATTGTCAAGAAAAATGTAAAAATTCCAATTTTACGAAAAAAATTGAAAAATTGTATTACTGGAGCAGAAAACATAAAATTTTACCAAATTTGTCAAGAAAAATGTAAAAAATCCAATTTTTATAAAAAATTGAAATTTGTATTAAAAGAGCAGAAAACATGAAATTTCACAAATTTGTCAAGAAAAGTGAAAAAAATCCAATTTTTACAAAAAAAATTGAAATTTGTATTAAAAGAGCAGAAAACATGAAATTTCACAAATTTGTCAAGAAAAATGTAAAAAATCCAATTTTTACAAAAAAATTTGAATTTGTGGTAAGAGAGCAGAAAACATGAAATTTCACAAATTTGTCAAGAAAAATGTAAAAAATCCAATTTTTATAAAAAAAATGAGATTGTATTAAAAGAGCAGAAAACATGAAATTTACAAATTTGTCAAGAAAAATGTTAAAATCCAATTTTCACGGAAAAATTTAAAATTGTATTAAAAGAGCAGAAAACATGAAATTTCACAAATTTGTCAAGAAAATGTAAAAAAATCGAATTTTTATAAAAAAAATTAAAAATTGTATTACGAGAGCAGAAAACATGGAATTTCACAAATTTGTCAAGAAAAATCCAAAACAATCCAATTTTTACCCAAAAATTTAAATTTGTAGTAAGAGAGCAGAAAACATTGAATTCCACAAATTTGTCAAGAAAAATGTAAAAATCCAATTTTTACGAAAAAATTAAAATTTGTAGTAAGAGAGCAGAAAACATGAAATTTCACAATTTGTCAAGAAAAATGTCTGAAATCCAATTTTTACGGAAAAATTGAGAATTGTAGTAAGAGAGCAGAAAACATGAAATTTCACAAATTTGTCAAGAAAAATGTAAAAAATCCAATTTTTATAAAAAAATTGAAAATTGTAGTAAGAGAGCAGAAAACATGAAATTCCACAAATTTGTCAAGAAAAATGTAAAACAATCAAATTTTTACGAAAAAATTTAAATTGGTAGTAAGAGAGCAGAAAACATGAAATTTCAAAAATTTGACAAGAAAAATCCAATTTTTCAGAAAAAATTAGAATTATATTAGAAAACCAGAAACACATGGAACTTCATAAAATTGTCAAGAAAAATGTAAAAAATCCAATTTTTACGGAAAAATATTAAGAGAGCAGAAAACATGAAATTTCATAAAATTGTCATGAAAAATGCAGAAAATCAAATTTTTTCAGAAAAATTGAGAATTGTATTAGGAAACCAGAAACACATGGAATTTTATAAAATTGTCAAGAAAAATGTAAAAAGTCCAATTTTTACGGAAAAATTGAAAATTGTATTAAGAGAGCAGAAAATATGAAATTCCACAAATTTGTCAAGAAAAATGTAAAAAATCCAATTTTCACGGAAAAATTGAAAATTGTATTAAAAGAGCAGAAAACATGAAATTTCACAAATTTGTCAAGAAAAATTAAAAAATCCAATTTTTACAGAAAAATTTAAAATTGTATTAGGAGAGCAGAAAACATCAAATTTCACAAATTTGTCAAGAAAAGTGAAAAAAATCCAATTTTTACAAAAAAAATGAGATTTGTATTAAAAGAGCAGAAAACATGAAATTTACAAATTTGTCAAGAAAAATGTTAAAAATCCAATTTTCACGGAAAAATTTAAAATTGTATTAAAAGAGCAGAAAACATCAAATTTCACAAATTTGTCAAGAAAGTGAAAAAAATCCAATTTTTACAAAAAAATGAGATTTGTATTAAAAGAGCAGAAAACATGAAATTTACAAATTTGTCAAGAAAATGTTAAAAATCCAATTTTCACGGAAAAATTTAAAATTGTATTAAAAGAGCAGAAAACATCAAATTTCACAATTTGTCAAGAAAAGTGAAAAAAATCCAATTTTTACAAAAAAATGAGATTTGTATTAAAAGAGCAGAAAACATGAAATTTACAAATTTGTCAAGAAAAATGTTAAAAATCCAATTTTCACGGAAAAATTTAAAATTGTATTAAAAGAGCAGAAAACATGAAATTTCACAAATTTGTCAAGAAAAATGTAAAACAATCCAATTTTTGCAGAAAAATTAAGAATTTTATTAAGAGAGCAGGAAATGTGAAATTTCACAAAATTGTCAAGAAAAATCCAATTTTTTAGAAAAACTGAGAATTATATTAGAAAACCAGAAACACATGGAATTTCACAAAAAATTGTCAAGAAAAATGTAAAAAATCCAATTTTTACAAAAAAATTAAAATTTGTTGTAAGAGAGCAGAAAACCAATTTTTACAGAAAAATTGAAAATTCACAATTTCACAAATTTGTCAAGAAAAGTGTAAAAATTACAATTTTTATAAAAAAATTGAAATTTTTAGTAAGAGAGCAGAAAACATTGAATTTCTCAAAATTGTCAAGAAAAATGTAAAAATTCCAATTTTTACGAAAAAATTGAAAATTGTATTAACTGAGCAGAAAACATAAAATTTTACAAATTTGTCAAGAAAAATGTAAAAAATCCAATTTTTATAAAAAAATTGAAATTTGTATTAAAAGAGCAGAAAACATGAAATTTCACAAATTTGTCAAGAAAAGTGAAAAAAATCCAATTTTTACAAAAAAATTGAAATTTGTATTAAAAGAGCAGAAAACATGAAATTTCACAAATTTGTCAAGAAAAATGTAAAAAATCCAATTTTTACAAAAAAATTTGAATTTGTGGTAAGAGAGCAGAAAACATGAAATTTCACAAATTTGTCAAGAAAAATGTAAAAAATCCAATTTTTATAAAAAAAATGAGATTTGTATTAAAAGAGCAGAAAACATGAAATTTACAAATTTGTCAAGAAAAATGTTAAAAATCCAATTTTCACGGAAAAATTTAAAATTGTATTAAAAGAGCAGAAAACATGAAATTTCACAAATTTGTCAAGAAAAATGTAAAAAATCGAATTTTTATAAAAAAATTAAAAATTGTATTACGAGAGCAGAAAACATGGAATTTCACAAATTTGTCAAGAAAAATCCAAAACAATCCAATTTTTACCCAAAAATTTAAATTTGTAGTAAGAGAGCAGAAAACATTGAATTCCACAAATTTGTCAAGAAAAATGTAAAAATCCAATTTTTACGAAAAAATTAAAATTTGTAGTAAGAGAGCAGAAAACATGAAATTTCACAAATTTGTCAAGAAAAATGTCTGAAATCCAATTTTTACGGAAAAATTGAGAATTGTAGTAAGAGAGCAGAAAACATGAAATTTCACAAATTTGTCAAGAAAATGTCTGAAATCCAATTTTTACGGAAAAATTGAGAATTGTAGTAAGAGAGCAGAAAACATGAAATTTCACAAATTTGTCAAGAAAAATGTCTGAAATCCAATTTTTACGGAAAAATTGAGAATTGTAGTAAGAGAGCAGAAAACATGAAATTTCACAAATTTGTCAAGAAAATGTCTGAAATCCAATTTTTACGGAAAAATTGAGAATTGTAGTAAGAGAGCAGAAAACATGAAATTTCACAAATTTGTCAAGAAAAATGTCTGAAATCCAATTTTTACGGAAAAATTGAGAATTGTAGTAAGAGAGCAGAAAACATGAAATTTCACAAATTTGTCAAGAAAAATGTCTGAAATCCAATTTTTACGGAAAAATTGAGAATTGTAGTAAGAGAGCAGAAAACATGAAATTTCACAAATTTGTCAAGAAAAATGTCTGAAATCCAATTTTTACGGAAAAATTGAGAATTGTAGTAAGAGAGGAGGAAAACATGAAATTTCACAAATTTGTCAAGAAAAATGTCTGAAATCCAATTTTTACGGAAAAATTGAGAATTGTAGTAAGAGAGCAGAAAACATGAAATTTCACAAATTTGTCAAGAAAAATGTCTGAAATCCAATTTTTACGGAAAAATTGAGAATTGTATTTAAGAAAGCAGGAAATGTGAAATTTCACAAATTTGTCAAGAAAAAATCCAATTTCTCAGAAAAATTTAGGATTATATTAGAAAACCAGAAACACATGGAATTTCATAAAATTGCCAAGAAAAATGTAAAACAATCCAATTTTTGCAGAAAAATTAAGAATTTTATTAAGAGAGCAGGAAATGTGAAATTTCACAAAATTGTCAAGAAAAATCCAATTTTTTAGAAAATTGAGAATTATATTAGAAAACCAGAAACACATGGAATTTCACAAAAAATTGTCAAGAAAAATGTAAAAAATCCAATTTTTACAAAAAAATTAAAATTTGTTGTAAGAGAGCAGACAAAAAATGTAAAAAATCCAATTTTTACAAAAAAAATTGAATTTGTAGTAAGAGAGCAGAAAACATGAAATTTCACAAATTTGCCAAGAAAAATGTAAAAAATCCAATTTTTATAAAAAAAATGAGATTTGTATTAAAAGAGCAGAAAACATGAAATTTGTCAAGAAAATGTTAAAAATCCAATTTTCACGGAAAAATTTAAAATTGTATTAAAAGAGCAGAAAACATGGAATTTACAAATTTGTCAAAAAAAATGTTAAAAATCCAATTTTTACAAAAAAATTTGAATTTGTAGTAAAAGAGCAGAAAACATGGAATTTCACAAATTTGTCAAGAAAAGTGAAAAAATTACAATTTTTACAAAAAAATTGAAATTTGTAGTAAGAGAGCAGAAAACATAAAATTTCACAAATTTGTCAAGAAAAATGTAAAAAATCCAATTTTTACAAAAAAATTTGAATTTGTAGTAAAAGAGCAGAAAACATGGAATTTCACAAATTTGTCAAGAAAAATGTAAAAAATCCAATTTTTACAAAAAAATTTGAATTTGTAGTAAAAGAGCAGAAAACATGGAATTTCACAAATTTGTCAAGAAAAGTGAAAAAATTACAATTTTTACAAAAAAATTGAAATTTGTAGTAAGAGAGCAGAAAACATAAAATTTCACAAATTTGTCAAGAAAAATGTAAAAAATCCAATTTTTACAAAAAAATTTGAATTTGTAGTAAAAGAGCAGAAAACATGAAATTTGTCAAGAAAAATGTTAAAAATCCAATTTTCACGGAAAAATTTAAAATTGTATTAAAAAAGCAGAAAACATGAAATTTGTCAAGAAAAATGTTAAAAATCCAATTTTCACGGAAAAATTTAAAATTGTATTAAAAGAGCAGAAAACATGAAATTTCACAAATTTGTCAAGAAAAATGTAAAAAATCCAATTTTTACAAAAAAAATTGAATTTGTAGTAAAAGAGCAGAAAACATGGAATTTCACAAATTTGTCAAGAAAAATGTAAAAAATCCAATTTTTACAAAAAAATTTGAATTTGTAGTAAAAGAGCAGAAAACATGGAATTTACAAATTTGTCAAGAAAAATGTTAAAAATCCAATTTTTACAAAAAAATTTGAATTTGTAGTAAAAGAGCAGAAAACATGGAATTTCACAAATTTGTCAAGAAAAGTGAAAAAATTACAATTTTTACAAAAAAATTGAAATTTGTAGTAAGAGAGCAGAAAACATAAAATTTCACAAATTTGTCAAGAAAAATGTAAAAAATCCAATTTTTACAAAAAAATTTGAATTTGTAGTAAAAGAGCAGAAAACATGGAATTTCACAAATTTGTCAAGAAAAATGTAAAAAATCCAATTTTTACAAAAAAATTTGAATTTGTAGTAAGAGAGCAGAAAACATGAAATTTCACAAATTTGCCAAGAAAAATGTAAAAAATCCAATTTTTATAAAAAATTGAAATTTGTAGTAAAAGAGCAGAAAACATGGAATTTCACAAATTTGTCAAGAAAAGTGAAAAAATTACAATTTTTACAAAAAAATTGAAATTTGTAGTAAGAGAGCACAAAAACATAAAATTTCACAAATTTGTCAAGAAAAGTGAAAAAATTCCAATTTTTACAAAAAAATTGAGAATTGTATTAAAAGAACAGAAAACATGAAATTTCACAAATTTGTCAAGAAAAATTTAAAAAATCCAATATTTATAAAAAAATTGAAAATTATATTAAAAAAGCAGAAAACATGAAATTTCACAAATTTGTCAAGAAAAGTGTAAAAAATCCAATTTTTGCAGAAAAATTGAGAATTGTAGTAAGAGAACAGAAAACATGAAATTTCACAAATTTGTCAAGAAAAATTGAATTTTTCAGAAAAATTGAGAATTACATTAGAAAACCGTAAACACATGGAATTTCATAAAATTGTCAAGAAAAATGCAAAAAATCAAATTTTTGCAGAAAAATTAAGAATTGTATTTAAGAGAGCAGGAAATGTGAAATTTCACAAATTTGTCAAGAAAAATCCAATTTTTCAGAAAAATTAAGACACACGTCATTTGACGTCACACAACTGTCTTGCGCATTGCCTACCTGGATGGTGAAAGTTCTAGCATTTTTATCCGTAAAAATGCGAATTTCCCGCGACGTTTCGGCCGTTGCGTCCCCCATCGTCAGGTACCGCAACTTCTCCAAAGCGTCGCTGGCGTTCGATATCAATTCCCTGACAAACACCTCCTTGTCCGAGTACAAGCTGCGCGCCACAATGTCCAGCAAAGTGCGCGTTTCCGCTTGGAATTCGTGTCTGGTGCTTTCCCCTAAAATTCCCACCATAAAACACCCCAAAATACCCCGTTTCCTGTCTACTTTACCGACTGGTTTCTCTTTGTTTTCCATGGTCGAGCGGTTGGCGTCTGGTTCGGTGTGTGCAAGCCTGATCAGGTTCAAACCGGCTGAAAGGGGTCGAACTGGTAAAACATGCAAAACAACCCTAAAAACTGAAACTAAACTGACCAGTTTTGGGTGGATTCGGGGGGCGAAATGGGGCGATCGCCCCCCGGCATTTCGCCAGCTTCCGGGCGGGCACGAATCGTGCAATTCGGGCCACCGACGACATTTTCACAGAGACAATCGCACGGGGCACGCCTGAAAATAGTGAAAATTGCTGCAATTTCTGCCGGGAAATTCCGTGGAAAACCACCGACAAACAACAATCTAACCTAGAAACAATAATAAATGATTGACGTTTGTGACGTTAATGAAGGCAAAGTGACAGCTGACAGAAATATATAGCGGCGTCCTTGTCTAGCGCATAGCTGCCGGTGAGGGCAATGAATTGGCGCGTCAGACTGGAGGGGCCATGCCATTTTTTGGGCCACAAACCAAATGGCATTTATGTTTTTAATTGCATTTACACATTTTTCTCTCTCTCTCTCTCTCTAGTTTACACTTCTATTCGTCTCAATTTGACACTTTTAAGACTTTTTCAGGCATTCTTACGTCATTTGACAATATGACGACACCAAAAACGCCTTTCTGTCTAAATTTGACACTTTTAAGTCATTTGACAATTCCAAGACACCAAAAACACATTACTGTCTCAATTTGACACTATTAGATAATTTTAAGTCATTCTGACGTCATTTGACAATTCCAAGACACCAAAAACACGTTTCTGTCTCGATTTGACACTTTTAAGACATTTTCAGTCATTATGACGTTATTTGACAATTCCAAGACACCAAAAACACCTTTCTCTCTCAATTTGACACTTTTAGGTCATTTTGACGTCATTTGACAATTAAAAGACACCAAAAACGCATTTCTGTCTCAATTTGACACTTTTATGTCATTTTGACGTAATTTGACAATTGAAAGACACTAAAAACACATTTCTGTCTCAATTTGACACTTTTAAGTTATTTTGACGTCATTTGACAGTTGAAGCCCCCAAGACACATTTCTGTCTCAGTTTGACACTTTTAAGTCATTTTGACGTCATTTGACATTTCCAAGACAACAAAAACGCATTTTTGTCTCAATTTGACACTTTTAAGTCATTTTGACGTCATTTGACAATTCCAAGACACCAAAAACACATTTTTTTCTCAATTTGACATTTTTAAGTCATTTTGACAATTGAAAGACATTAAAAACTCATTTCTGTCTCAATTTGACACTTTCAAGTAATTTTCAGTCATTTTGACGTTATTTGACAATTTCAAGACACCAAAAAGACATCTTTGTCTTGATTTGACACATTTAAGACATTTTCAGTCTTTCTGACGTCATTTGACGATTCCAAAACACCAAAAACACATTTCAGTCTCAATTTGACACTTTAAAGTTATTTTGACAATTGAAAGACACTAAAAACATATTTCTGTCTCAATTTGACACTTTTAAGAAATTTTCAGTCATTCTGACGTCATTTTTGACAATTCAATAGTTCAGCTGTCTATGATGTAATTTTTTTCCCAATGAGGTGGGTAAGAGGTCACTTGTAAAGAGATTACTTCTGAGCCCCCCACTCCATTACCTTCTGAGCGATCAGAACCAAATTCTTACCAGAGGTAGCCAGATAGTGTAGCTACATTTGAGCGTTCGAACCACCTTAATATCTCAAGTAGTTTAGAAGCAGGAATTTTTTGAATTTTCGTGTTTCAGAGAATAGAGTTTGTACTCACTTGTAAAGGGGTTACTTCTGAACCCCCCACTCCATTACCTTCTGAGAGATCAGAACCAAATTCTTACCAGAGGTAGCCAGATAGTGTAGCTACATTTGAGCGTTCGAACCACCTTAATATCTCAAGTAGTTTCGAAGCAGGAATTTTTTGAATTTTTTTTTTTCCCTCCAACCAAAGTCAGCCGCGTTGCCAAACTGCTCCTCTTTTTTGGGAGAAAACAGCGTTTTAGAGCAAAAACCCTAAGAAGCTATCTGGTAGAGCGTGAAATTCCCTACAACTTTCCTTATGTTCACTTTTGCGATAACTCCTCAAATAGCGACACTTTTAACTCATTTTGACGTCATTTGACAATTCCAACACATCAAAAACACATTTCTGTCTTAATTTGACACTTTTAAGTAATTTTCAGTCATTTTGACGTCATTTAACAATTCCAAGAAACCAAAAACACATTTATCTCTCAATTTGACACTTTTAACGTCATTTTGACATCATTTGACAATTGAAAGACACTAAAAACACATTTCTGTTTCAATTTGACACTTTTAAGTCATTTTGATGTCATTTGACAATTCCAACACACCAAAAACACATTTCTGTCTCAATTTGACGTCATTAGACAATTTCAAGACACTAAAAACGCATTTCTCTCTCAATTGACACTTTTAAGTCATTTTGACAGTTTCAAGATACCAAAAACGCATTTTTGTCTCAATTTGACACTTTTAAGTCATTTTGACGACATTTGACAATTCCAACACATCAAAAACACATTTCTGTCTTAATTTGACACTTTTAAGTCATTTTGACATTTTCAAGATACCAAAAACGCATTTTTGTCTCAATTTGACACTTTTAAGTCATTTTGACGACATTTGACAATTCCAACACATCAAAAACACATTTCTGTCTTAATTTGACACTTTTAAGTCATTTTGACGTCATTTAACAATTCCAAGAAACCAAAAACACATTTATCTCTCAATTTGACACTTTTAACGTCATTTTGACATCATTTGACAATTGAAAGACACTAAAAACACATTTCTGTTTCAATTTGACACTTTTAAGTCATTTTGATGTCATTTGACAATTCCAACACACCAAAAACACATTTCTGTCTCAATTTGACGTCATTAGACAATTTCAAGACACTAAAAACGCATTTCTCTCTCAATTGACACTTTTAAGTCATTTTGACAGTTTCAAGATACCAAAAACGCATTTTTGTCTCAATTTGACACTTTTAAGTCATTTTGACGACATTTGACAATTCCAACACATCAAAAACACATTTCTGTCTTAATTTGACACTTTTAAGTCATTTTGACAGTTTCAAGATACCAAAAACGCATTTTTGTCTCAATTTGACACTTTTAAGTCATTTTGACGACATTTGACAATTCCAACACATCAAAAACACATTTCTGTCTTAATTTGACACTTTTAAGTCATTTTGACATTTTCAAGATACCAAAAACGCATTTTTGTCTCAATTTGACACTTTTAAGTCATTTTGACGACATTTGACAATTCCAACACATCAAAAACACATTTCTGTCTCAATTTGACACTTTTAAGTCATTTTGACGTCATTTAACAATTCCAAGAAACCAAAAACACATTTATCTCTCAATTTGACACTTTTAACGTCATTTTGACATCATTTGACAATTGAAAGACACTAAAAACACATTTCTGTTTCAATTTGACACTTTTAAGTCATTTTGATGTCATTTGACAATTCCAACACACCAAAAACACATTTCTGTCTCAATTTGACGTCATTAGACAATTTCAAGACACTAAAAACGCATTTCTCTCTCAATTGACACTTTTAAGTCATTTTGACAGTTTCAAGATACCAAAAACGCATTTTTGTCTCAATTTGACACTTTTAAGTCATTTTGACGACATTTGACAATTCCAACACATCAAAAACACATTTCTGTCTTAATTTGACACTTTTAAGTCATTTTGACATTTTCAAGATACCAAAAACGCATTTTTGTCTCAATTCGACACTTTTAAGTTATTTTGACAATTGAAAGACATTAAAAACACCTTTTTGTCTCAATTTGACACTTGTAAGTCATTCTGACGTCATTTGACAATTCCAACACATTTTTGTCTCAATTTGACACTTGTAAGTCATTCTGACGTCATTTGACAGTTTCAAGAAACTAAAAACGTATTTCTCTCTCAATTTGACGTTTTTAAGCAATTTTCAGTCATTTTGACTTCATTTGACAATATGACGACACCAAAAACGCCTTTCTGTTTAAATTTGACACTTTTAACACTTTTTCAGTCATTCTCTATTACAGGCAGCGTGTTTTCGGCCTGTAACTCCCTTATAAGGCCCGTTAGGGCAAAAACCCTAAGAAACTATCTGGTAGAGCGTGAAATTCCCTACAACTCTCCTTATGTTCACTTTTGCGATAACTCCTCAAATAGCGGAGCTACGCTCCGCTATGGAGTTACCGGAGCACTTTAGTGCACTGTAGGCAGTTTTCGGCCTGTAACTTCCTTATAAGGCCCGTTAGGGCAAAAAGCCTAAGAAACAATCTGGTAGAGCGTGAAATTCCCTACAACTCTCCTTATTAACACTTTTGCTCCAACTGCTCCTCTAACACCAGAAAAGGAGGAAACAAAAAACGCAAGATTCAAAACAGAAATTATGTAATGGAATGTACACAAATTTATTTCGTTTCTCCTTTCGAAACATACGAACGAATGAATTTCTCTCTCTCTCTCTCTGGGAAACTTAATCGAGTCGGCTGCGCGGGTGGGTGGGGAGAGAGTGACGTTTCGAGTGACGTGTGGCGCGTCAAAAGTGACAGCCACACGTCACATTTTGACAGCGAAAACAAAACAAGCTAAAAACCACGAACAATTCTATATAAACGGACATTTCTGTTTGGTAATAGCGCCCCCTTAGTTTATTTACAACAACAATTTGTTTTTAATGTTTTCATATATTAATTGGGGTGATAGGGAGGGGCAACTAGGGATGGGGGGGGCTAGGGAATTTAATACTGAAACGCCAAATTCCTGCGGGGGAAAAAACCTGGGGAAACTCCCTAACTATCATACATTTGAGGTGCCTTTACATAACCTCAATTAACGTTATTTACACGTAAAATGTGTTTTATACTACTGGGACAGGAGTGGGGGGGGGGGGGAGGATGACGTAAAACAAGATGGTGGACGAAAACAGGCGGTGGGGGAAGGAGGGGGGGAAATTAATTTTTGGTGTAAAGGAAAATGGCGACGATCAGCCCGTAGAGACCCAACACTTCGGCGAAAATCAAAATCAGAATCATTCCGACAAAGAGGCGGGGCTGTTGGGCGGTACCGCGCACGCCCGCGTCTCCCACGATGCCGATGGCGAAGCCTGCCGCCAATCCGGAGAAGCCCACCGCCAGGCCGGCGCCCAAATGCAAAAATCCCCTGCAACACGATAAACGAAAGCTGTCAGCTGTCTTTTGTCAATTTTTTGTTTTGACAGACGACGCGCGCCGTCAAATTTTGACGCGTAAGTGACAGTTGACACGTGACTGCTGTCAAACGAACTGTCATAATCCTCAGAAACGCGTCTAGTTGTGAAAATTGTGTTAAACTGTAATTCTGGCAAATTTTGACGTGTAAGTGACAATTGTCAAAATAACTGTCATAAATCTTGTGATTTCACAGTTTGGTTAAGTTTTTTTTTTTTTCACTTTTTTTAATCCTTATTTATTTTTTTAAGTTTTCTTTTACTTTTTATTTATTTTTTTATTTATCTTTTTTTTTAGTTTTTTTTTGACAGTCGGGTTAGATTCGTTTTTTTGACAGTTAGGTTAAGGTTTTTTGAGATATTTATTTTTTTTTTCATTTTTTTTTTTCACTTTTTTTTATTCCTTTTTTATTTATTTTTTTTTAGTTTTCTTTTATTTTTTAGTTTTTTTTTTTTGACAGTCGGATTAGATTCGTCTTTTTGACAACTTTGACAGTTAGGTTAGGTTAAACCCTCTTTTCTTAAGTTTTTTTGACAGTTTTGACATTAATGACAGTTGTCACGTGATTGTAGGACACTGTTTAGCTAGACCGTCACGTGACTGCTGTCAAACAAACTGTCATAATCCTCAGAATCGCGTCTCGTTGTAAAAATTGTGTTAAACTGTAATTCTGGCAAATTTTTACAGTTTCGACGTGTAAGTGACAGTTGTCAAAATAACTGTCATAAATCTTGTGATTTTGACACCTCCCACATAAATTTCAATTTTTTTTTTGACAGTTTTGTGTATTTTGACAATTTGGTTAGGTTTTTTTTTGAGATATTTATTTTTTAATTTTTTTTTTCTTTACTTATTTTATTAATTTTTTTTTTGTTTTCTTTTACTTTTTACTTATTTTTTTATTATTTTTTATTTATTTACCTTTTTTTTACTTTTTTAGTTTTTTTTTTGACAGTCGGGTTAGATTCGTTTTTTTGACAGTTTTGACAGTTAGGTTAAGGTTTTTTGAGATTTTTTTTTTTTTTTCATTTTTTTATTTTCTTTTTTACTTTTTTATTCCTTATTTATTTCTTTTATTTTTTTAAATTATTTTTTAGATTTTTTTTGACAGTCGGATTAGATTCGTCTTTTTGACAATTTTGACAGTTAGGTTAAACCCTCTTTTTTTAAGTTTTTTTTGACAGTTTTGACATTAATGACAGTTGTCACGTGATTGTAGGACACTGTTTAGCTAGACCGTCACGTGACTGCTGTCAAACAAACTGTCATAATCCTCAGAAACGCGTCTCGTTGTAAAAAAATTGTGTTAAACTGTAATTCTGGCAAATTTTGACAGTTTCGACGTGTAAGTGACAGTTGTCAAAATAACTGTCATAAATCTTGTGATTTTGACAGCTCCCACATAAATTTCAATTTTTTTTTTGACAGTTTCGTGTATTTTGACAGTTTGGTTAAGTTTTTTTTTGAGATATTTTTTTTTTCACTTTTTTTTATTCCTTATTTTTTTTTTGTTTTCTTTTTACTTATTTTTTTATTATTTGTTATTTATTTATCTTTTTTTTACTTTTTTAATTTTTTTTTGACAGTCGAGTTAGATCCGTTTTTTTGAGATATTTATCTTTTTTTTTATTTTTAATTTTTTCATTTTCTTTTTCACTTTTTTTATTCCTTATTTATTTATTTTTTTTAAGTTTTCTTTTATTTTTTATTTATTTCTTAGTTTTTTTTTTGACAGTCGGATTAGATTCGTCTTTTTAACAATTTTGACAACTTTGACAGTTTGGTTAGGTTAAACCCTCTTTTTTTAAAGTTTTTTTTGAGCTATTTATCTTTTTTATTTTTTTCACTTTTTTTTATTTTTAATTTTTATTTTTTATTTATTTAATTTTTTTAACTTTTTTAGTTTTTTTTTGACAGTTTTGACAGTTAGGTTAAGTTAAACCCTCTTTATTTAACTTTTTTTTTAGATATTTATCTTTTTTTTTATTTTTTTTTGTTTTTTTTTTCACTTTTTTTTATTTATTTTTATTTATTAATTTTTTATTTTATTTCTATTTTTTATTTATTTATTTTTTCGACAGTAAGGTTAGATTCGTCTTTTTGACAGTTTTGACAACTTTTGACAGGTTGGTTAGGTTAAACCCTCTTTTTTTGACAATTTTGACAAGTTTGACAGTCAGTTTAGTTTAAACCCTCTTTTTTAAGGTTTATTGACAGTTTTGACAACTTTGACAGTTCGGTTAGGTTAAACCCTCTTTTTTGAAGATTTTTTGACAGTTTTGACAACTTTGACAGTCAGATTAGGTTAAACCCTCTTTTATAAGTTTTTTCTGACAATTTTGACAACTTTGACACTTAGGTTAGGTTAAACACTCTTTTTTGAAGTTTTCTTGACAGTTTTGACAACTTTGACAGTCGGGTTAAGTAAAACCCTCTTTTTTCGAGTTTTTTTGACAGTTTTGACAACTTTGACAGTCAGATTAGGTTAAACCCTCTTTTTTAAGTTTTTTCTGACAATTTTGACAACTTTGACACTTAGGTTAGGTTAAACACTCTTTTTCGAGTTTTTTTGACAGTTTTGACAACTTTAAAAAAAAAAACACAAAAAAAACCAACTTACTTGTAAAGCGTATAAGAGGTGGGGGCGGCAATGTTGCCGGCAATCAGGATGGCTATGACCAGGCCGTAAATGGCGATAATACCCGCCATGACGACGGGAATAATACATTTCATAATCAGTTCCGGTCGCATTACGGACATGGCGGCGATTCCGGTTCCGGATTTGGCCGTTCCGTAGGCGGCGCCCAACGCTGAAAAAAAATTAGTGATTTTATGGTGAAGGAACTTTGACGCCCTCTAGCGGCCAAACGGTGCGACCAATCAACTCGAGGGGGGATATTTTTGGAAAGCTTGAAATCTGCTCATTCATTTGTTTTCTATGACATTTTGACGTAACTTGTCAAATAAGGGAGTAAATTAGGGTTAAAGCAACAAGTGTCAAAAAATATGCGATTTTATGGTGAAGAAACTTTGACGCCCTCTAGCGGCCAAACGGTATAACCAATCAACTCGTGGGGGGATATTTTTGGAAAGCTTGAAATCTGCTCTTTCATTTGTTTTCTATGACATTTTGACGTAACTTGTCAAATAAGGGAGTAAATTAGGGTTAAAGCAACAAGTGTCAAAAAATATGCGATTTTATGGTGAAGAAACTTTGACGCCCTCTAGCGGCCAAACGGTATAATCAATCAACTCATGGGGGGATATTTTTGGAAAGCTTGAAATCTGCTCTTTCATTTGTTTTCTATGACATTTTGACGTAACTTGTCAAATAAGGGAGTAAATTAGGGTCAAAGCAACGAGTGTCAAAAAATATGTGATTTTATGGTGAAGGAACTTTAACGCCTTCTAGCGGCCAAACGGTATAACCAATCAACTCGTGGGGGGATATTTTTGGAAAGCTTGAAATCTGCTCTATCTTTTGTTTTCTATGACATTTTGACGTAACCTGTCAAATAACCGAGTAAATTAGGGTCAAAGCAATGTGTGTTAAAAAATTAGTAATTTTATGGTAAACTAACTTTAACGCCCTCTAGCGGCCAAACGGTATAACCAATTAACTCATGGGGGGACATTTTTGGAAAGCTTGAAATCTGCTCTATCTTTTGTTTTCTATGACATTTTGACGTAACTTGTCAAATAAGGGAGTAAATTTCAAGTTAAGTATGGTTTTGAGTGGTTTGGCAACACTGCTCCAATTTTTCCTTCAACCCCTTCAAACTTTGCTAAACTGACACATAAAAATAATTTTCACAGTGTTGCCACTATTACTCTGAAATTCAAGTGATACTTTCAGTAATGTGGCAACACTGCCCACAAAAAAAAAATTCTAAAAACAACCTGACAAGCATTTAAGTATTTCCAGAGTTGCCACTGCCACTTTTAATAATTCAAGTGCCACAATTTGGCAACACTGTCCCACAAGTCTAAGCACCATGGAAAAAATCAAAACAATGTTGCCAAACTGCTAAAAAAACACAAACACCAACTTTTCTGACATTAGTTGTTTTGACACTGAATAACTCGCTCAGTTGACACTTGACGTCAAAATGTCACAGAACAGAAAATATAGTCCAGACCGAGAGGTTTTTGAAAATGTACTTTTTTTGTCAATACCTTGCACCGTTTGGCCGCTAGGGGGCGTGAAAGTTGCTAAAAGAAAACTTTTCTGACATTAGTTGTTTGACACTGAATAACTCGCTTAGTTGACACTTGACGTCAAAATGTCACTAAAGCAAAAATGTAGCCCAAAGTGTCAGCTTTGAGAAAATACCATCGAACCACGTGATTGGTTGGACGGTTTGGCCGCTAGAGGACGTCAAAGTCACTATAGACGACAAAAACAGTGTTTTTCTTGACACTCGTCTCTTTGTCACTGAATAACTCGCTTAGTTGACACTCGACGTCAAAATGTCACAGAACAAAAAACATAGTCCAGACCGAGAGGTTTCTGAAAATGTACTTTTTTTTGTCAATACCCTGCCCCGTTTGGCCGCTAGAGGGCGTTAAAGTGATGCACGAAAACAAATTTGAAAACCACTGGGCGCACGTGAGCCAACACCTCGCTCCAATCAGCCAAAGTCACATGACCTCAACTCTCACGTGATTGCACTGGAAAAATTAGGTTATTAAAACCTTATTTAAGCTGATTTAATCCAGTTTCCAGGTTAAGTAAACTGTAGGATAACACAACTCGAAAAATCAAGTGACACTCGAAATTAACCAACAATCACACTTCACCAAAAATCAAGTGGGCTGGGTGCGAGATTGTCTATTTACACAGGTCACGTGACCCCCAGTCATGGGTTGCTTGATTGTGCTTGCAGGTCATGTGACCCCACCCCTTCAAGTCATGGGTTGCTTGTTTTACACTTAAAAGTTTGAGTAGGCTTTGTTTTTCTTGGAGTGGCACTCTTGATGAGAGGTTTCCTTGCGGGGGGGGGCTCTTCAATACACTTTGTGGCCCCCTTTACAAAAAAAAGGGGCCCTCCCTGTACAGGGAGGTTGGTTAGGACACAGTAAGGGGGGCCAGAAAAGCGTATTAAAAGCACTGCGGGGAGGGCGAAAAGTAGATCGGGGGCACTGCAATAAGCTTGCATTGTGGTGACCTACGCCCCCGTATAGGGGGCCCCCTTATAAAGAAGGGGGCCCTCCCTAGACAGGGGGGTTGGTTAGGACAGTTAGGGGGGCGAGAAAAGCGTTTTAAAAGCACTGCGGGGAGGGCGAAAAGTAGATCCAAAAAAATCAATACGTACCGCTGAATATGATGGCCGATGCGGCTCCCATTACGCCGAAAAATGGTCCGTAGACGGGATTTTCTTCACCCAATTCGGACATTGTGCTTCTGGCCTACTAACACTGGTAAAATAGAGTGAGTTTGGGTGGTATTTACAGCGTGAAACACTCTGTAACAGAAGGAAAGCGACTGTGACAAATATGGCCTACGCACGACTGCCACCAAGCGGGTACAAGACTGGGTCATGTGACCGAGCGGCTGCGCTGATTGGTCCGGATCGGAGCGGCCGCGCTGATTGGTCTGAAAGGGTGCGACGACGCTGATCAGTGATGATGTCACGGCAACCATTACGACCTGAATTCACGTGAATTTGATTACGATTCGGACACGGGATTGTTTGGTAAATTGTCACTCGAATTACCGTTAATGCGGTTGCGTAATTCACGCCCTGAATCGGTAGAAAAGGGGCGGAAAACACCCGCCTGACTGTTATCATATGACAGCCTTGCCCGGTCCGTTTCCGGCTGTCAGACGTGGCGGCCCTTTCAAAATGTCTACACTTAAACTTTGACAGCCCGTAACTCGGTTGTTTTGACAGTTGGCGAGCTGGTTTTTTCACCATCGTGTAGGCCGGGAAATTCTCTATAAATCACTTTCTATAGCTCAAGTAGCAAAGTTGTGAAATAAGCGAGTTATTTTGACTTTAAATGTCAAGAGTAGAAAATTTAGTTAAACCTAACCCAACCTAAAGTTTGACAGCTTGTAACTCGGTTCTTTTGACAGTTAGCGAGTTGATTTTTTCACCGTCGTGTAGGCCGGGAAATTCTCTATAAATCACTTTCTATAGTTCGAGTAGCAAAGTTGTCAAATAAGCGAGTCATTTTGAGTATTGGCAACACTGTCAGTATACTGAACTTTGACGCCCTCTAGCGGCCAAACGGTATGACCAATCAACTCGAGGGGGGATATTTTTGGAAACCTTGAAATCTTCTCTATCTTTTGTTTTCTATGACATTTTGACGTAACTTGTCAAATAAGGCAGTAAATTAAGGTTAAAGTAACGAGTGTCAAAAAATATGTGATTTTATGGTGAAGGAACTTTGACGCCCTCTAGCGGCCAAACGGTATGACCAATCAACTCATGGGGAGACATTTTTGGAAAGCTTGAAATCTGCTCTATCTTTTGTTTTCTATGACATTTTGACGTAACTTGTCAAATAAGTGAGTAATTCAGGATCAAAGCAATGAGTGTCACCGAGTTTATAGTGAAGGAACTTTAACGCCCTCTAGCGGCCAAACGGTATAACCAATCAACTCATGGAGGGACATTTTTGGAAAGCTTGAAATCTGCTCTATCTTTTGTTTTCTATGACATTTTGACGTAACTTGTCAAATAAGGCAGTAAATTAAGGTTAAAGCAACGAGTGTCAAAAAATATGTGATTTTATGGTGAAGAAACTTTGACGCCCTCTAGCGGCTAAACGGCCTAATCAATCAACTCAAGGGGTGACATTTTTGAAAAGCTTGAAATTTGCTCTTTTATTTGTTTTCTATGACATTTTGACGTAACTTGTCAAATAACCGAGTAAATTAGGGTTAAAGCAACGAGTGTCACAAAATATGCGATTTTATGGTGAAGGAACTTTGACGCCCTCTAGCGGCCAAACGGTATAACCAATCAACTCATGTGGAGACATTTTTGGAAAGCTTGAAATCTGTTCTATATTCTGTTTTCTATGACATTTTGACGTAACTTGTCAAATAAGTGAGTAATTCAGGATCAAATCAATGAGTGTCACCGAGTTTATGGTGAAGGAACTTTGACGCCCTCTAGCGGCCAAACAGTATAACCAATCAACTCATGAGGGGACATTTTTGGAAAGCTTGAAATCTTCTCTATCTTTTGTTTTCTATGACATTTTGACGTAACTTGTCAAATAAGGCAGTAAATTAAGGTTAAAGCAACGAGTGTCAAAAAATATGTGATTTTATGGTGAAGGAACTTTGACGCCCTCTAGCGGCCAAACGGTATGACCAATCAACTCGAGGGGGGATATTTTTGGAAAGCTTGAAATCTGCTCTTTCATTTGTTTTCTATGACATTTTGACGTAACTTGTCAAATAAGGGAGTAAATTTCAAGTTAAGTATGGTTTTGAGTGGTTTGGCAACACTGCTCCAATTGTTTTTTCAAAGGCTTCAAACTTTGCTAAACTGACACATAAAAATAATTTTCACAGTGTTGCCACTATTACTCTTAAATTCAAGTGATACTTTCAGTAATTTGGCAACACTGCCTACAAATAAAAATTTCTAAGTACAACCTAAAGTTTGACAGCCCGTAACTCGGTTATTTTGACAGTTAGCCAGTTGTTTTTTTTACCATCGTGTAGGCCCGGAAATTCTCTATAAATCACTTTCTATAACTCAAGTAGCCAAGTTGTCAAATAAGCGAGTCATTTTGACTTCAAATGTCAAGAGTAAAAAATTCGGTCAAACATGTGTTACGTCAACTTTGACAGCCCGTAACTCGGTTATTTTGACAGCTAGCGAGTTGGTTCTTTCACCATCGCGTAGGCCGTGAAATTCTCTATAAATCACGTGACAAAATCGGGAAAACCTTCGAAAACACTCGACGACCCCGTAAATAACATTAAAACGATAATTAGCGCGTGCCAAGCACCTTCACGCGCATTTTCAGCCGATTAGTTAATAATTTCAAGGTTTACAAATTTTTATATAACAACACAATGACGTCACGGTGCGTTTAAATAAACAATACGGGCGCATTCACCATAATGTCGTTGTTTTACCAAACTTTCCCCCAGGCCAACTAGTGACGTCACAACGAGGCCCAAACACGGCCAACTAGACGGCCGGGGGGTATATGAACGGCTCTATACGGTATACGTCACCGTCTGTGACGTATACACGTTTTTGACATTTGACGGCGCAAGTCAAATTGAGGTTAGGAGTGTTTGTTGTTTTTTGTAGGACTTTTAGGGGGCGCAGAATGACCGAAAGGGGGGCGAAGCCCCAAAGAATCACCGTCAAATTGAAACGTCCCAATCCTTTGTTCGAAAAATGGCTGACGGAGTGGCGCGACGACGCTATTAAGAACAGTAAGTTATTTTAACCCCCACCACTGTTTGACCCTAATTTACTCGCTTATTTGACAAGTTACGTCAAAATGTCATGGAAAACAAATGAAAGAGCAGATTTCAAGCTTTCCAAAAATATCCCCCCATGAGATGATTGATTAGGCCGTTTGGCCGCTAGAGGGCGTCAAAGTTTCTTCACCATAAAATCGCATATTTTTTGACACTTGTTGCTTTAACCCTAATTTACTGCCTTATTTGACAAGTTACGTCAAAATGTCATGGAAAACAAATGAAAGAGCAGATTTCAAGCTTTCCAAAAATATCCCCCCATGAGTTGATTGATTATACCGTTTGGCCGCTAGAGGGCGTCAAAGTTCCTTCACCATAAAATCACTAATTTTTTTTTTTACATTTTCAGAAAGCCCTCGGTCTGGACTATCTTTTCTTTTCTATGACATTTTGACGTCAAGTGTCAACTAAGCGAGTTATTCAGTGTCAAACAACAAATGTCAGAAAAGTTTTCTTTTAGCAACTTTGATGCCCTCTAGCGGCCAAACGGTGCAACATATTGACAAAAAAAAGTACATTTTCAGAAACCTCTCGGTCTGGACTATCTTTTCTGTTCTATGACATTTTGACGTCAAGTGTCAAATAAGCGAGTTATTCAGTGTCAAACAACAAATGTCAGAAAAGTTTTCTTCTAGTAAATTTAACGCCCTCTAGCGGCCAAACGGTGCAAGGTATTGACAAAAAAAAGTACATTTTCAGAAACCTCTCGGTCTGGACTATCTTTTCTGTTCTATGACATTTTGACGTCAAGTGTCAACTAAGCGAGTTATTCAGTGACAAAGAGACAAGTGTCAAGAAAAACACTGTTTTTGTCGTCTAGCAACTTTAACGCCCTCTAGTGGCCAAACGGTGCAAGGTATTGACAAAAAAAAGTACATTTTCAGAAACCTCTCGGTCTGGACTATCTTTTCTGATCTGTGACATTTTGACGTCAAGTGTCAACTGAGCGAGTTATTCAGTGTCAAACAACAAAAGTCAGACAAGTTTTCTTTTAGTAACTTTAACGCCCCCTAGCGGCCAAACGGTGCAAGGTATTGACAAAAAAAAGTACATTTTCAGAAACCTCTCGGTCTGGACTGTCTTTTTTGTTCAGTGACATTTTGACGTCAAGTGTCAACTAAGCGAGTTATTCAGTGTCAAAACAACAAATGTCAGAAAAGTTTTCTTCTAATAACTTTAACGCCCTCTAGCGGCCAAACGGTGCAAGGTATTGACAAAAAAAAGTACATTTTCAGAAACCTCTCGGTCTGGACTATCTTTTCTGTTCTATGACATTTTGACGTCAAGTGTCAAATAAGCGAGTTATTCAGTGTCAAAACAACAAATGTCAGAAAAGTTTTCTTCTAATAACTTTAACGCCCTCTAGCGGCCAAACGGTGCAAGGTATTGACAAAAAAAAGTACATTTTCAGAAACCTCTCGGTCTGGACTATCTTTTCTGTTCTATGACATTTTGACGTCAAGTGTCAACTAAGCGAGTTATTCAGTGACAAAGAGACAAGTGTCAAGAAAAACACTGTTTTTGTCGTCTAGCAACTTTAACGCCCTCTATTGGCCAAACGGTGCAGGGTATTGACAAAAAAAAGTACATTTTCAGAAACCTCTCGGTTTGGACTATCTTTTCTGTTCTATGACATTTTGACGTCAAGTGTCAAATAAGCGAGTTATTCAGTGTCAAACAACAAAAGTCAGACAAGTTTTCTTTTAGTAACTTTAACGCCCCCTAGCGGCCAAACGGTGCAAGGTATTGACAAAAAAAGTACATTTTCAGAAACCTCTCGGTCTGGACTGTCTTTTTTGTTCAGTGACATTTTGACGTCAAGTGTCAACTAAGCGAGTTATTCAGTGTCAAAACAACAAATGTCAGAAAAGTTGGTGTTTGTGTTCTTTTAGCAGTTTGGCAACATTGTTTTGATTTTTTCCATGGTGGTTAGACTTGTGGGACAGTGTTGCCAAATTGTGGCACTTGAATTATTAAAAGTGGCAGTGGCAACTCTGAAAATACTTAAATGCTTGTCAGGTTGTTTTTAGAATTTTTTTTTTGTGGGCAGTGTTGCCAAATTACTGAAAGTATCACTTGAATTTAAGAGTAATAGTGGCAACACTGTGAAAATTACTTTTATGTGTCAGTTTAGCAAAGTTTTGAAGCGTTTGAAGGAAAAATTGGAGCAGTGTTGCCAAACCACTCAAAACCATACTTAACTTGAAATTTAACCCCTTATTTGACAACTGACGTCAAAATGTCATAGAAAACAAAAGAAAGAGCAGATTTCAAGCTTTCCAAAAATGTCCCCCCATGAGCTGATTGATTATACCGTTTGGCCGCTAGAGGGCGTCAAAGTTTGTTTCACCATAAAATCGCATATTTTGACACTCGTTGCTTTGACTCTAAATTACTCCCTTATTTGACAACTGACGTCAAAATGTCATAGAAAACAAAAGAAAGAGCAGATTCTAAGCTTTCCAAAAATATCTCCACACAAGTTGATTGGTCATACCGTTTGGCCGCTAGAGGACGTCAAAGTTCCTTCACCATAAAATCACTAATTTTTTAACACGCATTGCTTTGACCCTAATTTACTCGGTTATTTGACAACTGACGTCAAAATGTCATAGAAAACAAACGAAAGAGCAGATTTCAAGCTTTAAAATGACGTAACAATATACAGGGTGTCCCATTTAAGTAAATCGACTTTTGTAGACTTAAAGTCGCGGTACACGTACGGGAACGCCTTGGAATCGTTGAAAAAGTACCCGTTACCGCTCGAAACCGGCAAGGACTGTCGCATTCTCAAGGGATTCGGGGCCAAATTGTGCCAAATGTTGGACCAGAAACTCAAAAATCCTCAAAATGTCCCAAAAACCGTCAATTTTGAGGAAGAAATCCTCCTCAAACCGAACAGTTTCGATATTGTTCTGTGCGTGGACAACAACGAAACGTCAGGGTAAATGTCAACAAAAATTTGACATCTGACAGTGACAGATAAACTGTCATAATTGCGCAGGTCTGCCAACTGTCATCGGGACGAGATTTTGACGAAACTGACCGAATCGGGGGTACAATTTGAGGTTAGATCGCTGAAAATTGGCGATTTCGTGTGGATTTGCCGTTCACGTGACCACGAACTGATCCTGCCCTACGTCATCGAGCGCAAACGAATGGACGATTTGGCGTGCAGCATCAAAGATGGCCGGTTCGATCTGTCAAATTGGTTTGTCAATTGTTTTTTTGATTTTTGACAGAAATAGGTACCGCGAACAAAAGTTTCGACTGAAAAAGTGCGGAATCGACCACAAAATCTATTTGATCGAACATCACGTGACTTATGGTTTGCCGCTGTCAAATTTACGTCAAGCGGCCACCAACACGGCCGTGCAAGACAATTTCCACGTCAAATTCACCGAGAACGGCTCGGATACCGTCCGATACCTGACCGAACTGACCCGAACGCTGCACGAACTGTTTCAGGTTGGTTGACGTCGTCTGTCATTTTCGCGTCACGTGTCACTGTCAAATTTGCAGTCGAAAACGTTGATTGGCTGTCGGGAGCGACCGGAAGTGATCGATTTCGATCGGGAACGCGTTGCCCTGATGACGTTTGCCGAGTTCAATCGAGCCTCAGTGAAAAATAAGGTTAGTATTAACGTGCGTTGCTTTGACCCTAAATTACTCCCTTATTTGACAAGTGACGTCAAAATGTCATAGAAAACAAATGAAAGAGGAGGTTTCAGGCTTTCCAAAAATATTATCACACGAGTTGATTGGTCACACCGTTTGGCCGCTAGAGGGCGTTAAAGTTACTTAACCAAAAAATGACAGTTTTTTGACACTCGTTGCTTTGACTCTAAATTACTCCCTTATTTGACAAGTGACAGTAAAATGTCATAGAAAACAAATGAAAGAGGAGGTTTCAGGCTTTCCAAAAATATCCCCCCACAAGTTGATTGGTTATACCGTTTGGCCGCTAGAGGGCGTTAAAGTTACTCAACCAAAAAATGACAATTTTTTGACACTCGTTGCTTTGACTCTAAATTACTACCTTATTTGACAACTGACGTCAAAATGTCATAGAAAACAAATGAAAGAGGAGGTTTCAGGCTTTCCAAAAATATCCCCCCACAAGTTGATTGGTTATACCGTTTGGCCGCTAGAGGGCGTTAAAGTTACTCAACCAAAAAATGACAATTTTTTGACACTCGTTGCTTTGACTCTAAATTACTACCTTATTTGACAACTGACGTCAAAATGTCATAGAAAACAAATGAAAGAGGAGGTTTCAAGCTTTCCAAAGATATCCCCCCATAAGTTGATTGATTATACCGTTTGGCCGCTAGAGGGCGTCAAAATTCATTCACCATAAAATCACAATAGTGCGGTTAAGGGTCAGTTTCTCTAAAACTTTTTTAGGGTTGTTTAATGTGGTTTTAAAGCTAATTTGACTGGCTATTGACTGGTGAAAACCCCGTCCTTGTAACTGTCAAACTAACCGAGTTACGGTCTGTCAAAAAGTGACAGGTTTAAATGCATTTTTTGTTCCTGTATTTTGACAGGTTTTTCCTTGTTTTCCCCAGTTTCCCTGAAACTTTTCCAGGGTTGTTTAATATGTTTTTAAAGCTAATTTGACGGGTTATCCACTAGTGAAAACCCCGTCCCTGTAACTGTCAAAATAACCAAGTTACGGTCTGTCAAAAGTGACAGGTTTAAATGCATTTTTTGTTCCTGTATTTTGACAGGTTTTTCCTTGTTTTCCCCAGTTTCCCTGAAACTTTCTTAGGGTTGTTTAATGTGGTTTTAAAGCTAATTTAACAAGCTATCGACTGGTGAAAACCCCGTACTTCTAACTGTCAAACTAACCAAGTTACTGCCTGTCAAAAAGTGACAGGTTTAAATGCATTTTTGTTCCTGTATTTTGACAGGTTTTTTAACGCCCCCTAGCGGCAAACCGTCCCACTAACCAACTAACTTTTATACGTCTATGGAAAGCTTATTTCATTGGCTATCCATCGACGTATAAAACTTTCTACAAAGTGTCCCGAATAAGCGAGTTATTTGAGGTTAAGTGTAAAAGTGTACCTTAAAGCGCTTTCGGCGCCCCCTAGCGGCGAAACGGTGCACCTCAGCTAAAATTTTCAAATTAGGTTAGGTTAGGGGGAAAACAACCAGTAAATTATAAAATTCCTTTTTTTTTTGTGAAACTGTCAGTTTGACGTTAACTGTCACTGGATGTCAGAAAATCCAAGATGGCGGCCAAAATTTATAACGTCGAGTTTATACTCGTTTTCGACTAATTTGGGGTCGGGGAATCCAGTGGAACTGTCAGTTTGACGTTAACTGTCACTGGAAGGCAGAAAATCCAAGATGGCGGCCAAAATTTCAAAAATCGAGTTTATACTCGTTTTCGACTAATTTGGGGTCGGAAAATCCAGTGGAACTGTCAGTTTGACGTTAACTGTCACTGGATGTCAGAAAATCCAAGATGGCGGCCAAAATTTAAAAAATCGAGTTTATACTCGTTTTCGACTAATTTGGGGTCGGGGAATCCAGTGGCACTGTCAGTTTGACTTTAACTGTCACTGGAAGGGAGAAAATCCAAGATGGCGGTCAAAATTTCAAAAATTTCCAGCGACCGAACGTCACCGATTTGTTCGTGAAATGTCTGATTCAAATCAAAGGAATGTCGGTGGAGAGGGCGCTGGCCATCGCCCACCTCTACCCGACGCCGCGCGCCCTCAAAAACGCCCTCGACGCCCATCCCGATGACGGTACAAGGGAAGAAACGTTGGCTCGCGTCCAGTACGGCCCTGGCGGCAAAACGATCGGTACGGCCCTGAGCAAAAGCGTCGTACAGTGTTTTTGCAATTTGTCCTATTAAACAAATGAATTTAGTCTGTCAACAGTGACGTCATTGCAATTTGGTTTGATTTTTAGTATACCGACAATCAGAATGGGTTTTTATTTTTTTTTTGGGTTATTTGTCATTTTTGACAGAAAATCGTTTGAAGCGAAAATAAAGCCAAAATTACCAGCTACAATTTGACGTTTAAACGACCCGCCTAACTGTCATAGTAACCGAGTTATGAGCTGTCAAAGTTTGACAGCAGTCAAAACATTCCAGGGCCGGTATCTCGGTTATTTGGGAATTTTTGAAAAAATTCTAAGAAAACAAAAGAAAGTTAACGTTCTGTCAAACATTTTGACGTTTAAACGACTCGCGTAGCTGTCATCGTAACCGAGTTATGAGCTGTCAAAGTTTGACAGCAGTCAAAACCTTCCAGGGCCGGTATCTCGGTTATTTGGGAATTTTTCAAAAAATTTCTAAGAAAACAAAAGAAAGTTAAGGTTCTGTCAAACATTTTGACGTTTAAACGACTCGCGTAACTGTCATAGTAACCGAGTTAGGGGCTGTCAAAGTTTGACAGCAGTCAAAACCTTCCAGGGCCGGTATCTCGGTTATTTGGGAATTTTTCAAAAAATTTCTAAGAAAACAAAAGAAAGTTAAGGTTCTGTCAAACATTTTGACGTTTGAACGACCCGCGTAACTGTCATAGTAACCGAGTTATGAGCTGTCAAAGTTTGACAGCAGTCAAAACCTTCCAGGGCCGGTATCTCGGTTATTTGGGAATTTTTGAAAAAATTCTAAGAAAACAAAAGAAAGTTAACGTTCTGTCAAACATTTTGACGTTTAAACGACCCGCCTAACTGTCATAGTAACCGAATTAGGGGCTGTCAAAGTTTGACAGCAGTCAAAACCTTCCAGGGCCGGTATCTCAATTATTTGGAAATTTTTCAAAAAATTTCAAAGAAAACAAAAGAAAGTTAAGGTTCTGTCAAACATTTTGACGTTTAAACGACCCGCGTAACTGTCATAGTAACCGAGTTATGATCTGTCAAAATTTGACAGCAGTCAAAACCTTCCAGAGCCGGTATTTCAGTTATTTGTGAATTTTTCAAAAAATTTCTAAGAAAACAAAAGAAAGTTAAGGTTCTGTCAAACAGTTTGACGTTTAAACGACCCGCCTAACTGTCACAGTAGCCGAGTTATGATCTGTCAAAATTTGACAGCAGTCAAAACCTTCCAGGGCCGGTATCTCAATTATTTGGAAATTTTTCAAAAAATTTCAAAGAAAACAAAAGAAAGTTAAGGTTCTGTCAAACAGTTTGACGTTTAAACGACCCGCCTAACTGTCACAGTAGCCGAGTTATGATCTGTCAAAATTTGACAGCAGTCAAAACCTTCCAGGGCCGGTACCTCAGTTATTTGGGAATTTTTCAAAAAATGTCTAAGAAAACAAAAGAAAGTTAAGGTTCTGTCAAACATTTTGACGTTTGAACGACTCACGTAACTGTCATAGTAACCGAGTTATGATCTGTCAAAGTTTGACAGCAGTCAAAACCTTCCAGGGCCGGTATCTCAGTTATTTGGGAATTTTTCAAAAAAATTCCAAAAAAAACAAAAGAAAATTAAGGTTCTGTCAAACATTTTGACGTTTGAACGAACCTGCTAGCTGTCACAGGAACCAAGTTGGCAGCTGTCAAATTGTGACTTGCACTATTCCAGTCAACTGTCAATATCTCGGTTATCTGTCATTTTTGACAGAAAATCGTTTTAAGCGAAAATAAAGCCAAAATTACAAGCTACATTTTATAAAAAAAAATAAAAAGAAAAATTTAAAAAATATTAAGAAAATATTTTTTTTTTACCAGCTACATTTTATAAAAATAAAAAATTAAAAAAATAATAAAAAAAAATAAAAAAAAAATATTTTTTTTTTACCAGCTACATTTTATAAAAATAAAAAATTAAAAAAATAATAAAAAAAAATAAAAAAAAAAATATTTTTTTTTACCAGCTACATTTTATAAAAAAAATATTAAAAAATAATATAAAAAAGAAATAAAAAATGAAAATATTTTCATTTTCACTGGATCCACAAGCAGTAGGATCCAGAAAATCACGTGACACTGTAGTTGTGTAAATCACACGGCGGTCACGTGACTGTGGGATCATAACGCTCTCAGTAGGCGTGGCGGTATTAGCGTGCGAGCGAGAGAGAGACAGCAACCGATTTGACAGAGGTTTTGACAGCTGTCAGCCGGGTAACCTAACCACTAACCACACTTTTGTGTTTGTGGTCGTTTCCAAGTGGATTTACCACTCAAAAGCAGTTAAGAAGCCAAAGCAGTTTGAAAAAGGACAAAATGAAGCGTTTAACCGAACAAAGGACTAAAGTGCTGTTGGAAAAACTCACCAAATAGTAAGCGGTTGGTTTGAGGTTAGTTTTGGCCCCCTTCGGGGGGGCGCTAAGTAAGCCCCTTAAATTGCAGCATCGGACCCAACGTGAAGCAACTGATCGAACGTCCCGACGGCATTTACTGTTTCCGGGAACAAAAGGACCGAGTCTACTACGTTTCCGTGAGGATCCTGAAACTGGCCAACACGATGCCCGCAGACAATTTGGTCACGGTGGGCACTTGTTTCGGCAAGTTTACCAAAACCGGCAAATTCCGCTTGCACATCACCGCCTTGAACTATTTAGCGCCCTACGCTCAGGTAAACCCTCTCCCATTCCCCAGTCGAGTGGTCCAGCTTAACATCCCCGAGTTTCAGTGTAAATTATGGTTGAAATCCTCTGCGGAACAACAGTTTTTGTACGGACACAACGTCACCAAAGCGGGTTTGGGAAGAATCAGCGAAAATTGCGACAAATACCAGGGAGTGCTCGTCTACAGCATGTCGGATTTACCTTTAGGATTTGGGGTGGCCGCGCGCAGCACCGGCGAATGTAAAATGGCCGATCCCTTGGCCGTGGTGTGTTTCCATCAGGCCGACATCGGCGAATACATACGATCCGAGGAGGATTTACTCTAAAAACAAGTAAAATAAACTAAATTTAGTATTTTTATTGTTGTTTTCCTGGAATTTGAGGTTATACTTCCGTAAATGACGGATGACAGCCCGTGCTGAAGTTTCTGACAGATGACAAGTGATTAGAGTGTTGCCGTCTCTTTCTGGCTTGGACAAAATTTTTTTAGTGAGGTTAGGTGGTTGTTTTAAGGGTAATCAAGCTTAAATGGGTCATTTTAGGGTGTTGCAGGGCTAAAATTCGCGGTGAAACCCTGAAAAATGTTTACCAGACGCTGTTGCATACCGTAAGTACCCGTTTTCCTGTCAAATTACACTTTTTCCGGCCAAGCTTGATAACCCATCGACTGTGGCTGTTTGACAGGCATTTTTCACTGAAATTGCCCCTTTTCCAGCTGTTTTACAGTGATTTAAGATCACTGACCTAAGCGTACTCTAAAATACACTAAAATTAGCTGACTAGAGGCTTCTGGCAACTCAAAATGTTCTCCAGAGGCATCTGGCAGGTTTGAAACAGTCTTAGAAGAGTCCAGAGGCTTCTGGCAACTAAAAATGGCTGCCAGAAGCCTCTGACACATGAAAAACAGTCTTGACAAGCTCAAGAAGGTTTCAGAGGCTTCTGGCAACTAAAAATGGCCTCCAGAGGCATCTGGCAGGTTTGAAACAGTCTTAGAAGAGTGCAGAGGCTTCTGGCAACTCTAAATAGCCTCCAGAGGCTTCTGGCAACTAAAAATGGCTGCCAGAGGCCTCTGGCACATTAAAAACAGTCTTGACAAGCTCAAGAAGGTTTCAGAGGCTTCTGGCAACTAAAAATGGCCTCCAGAGGCCTCTGGCAGCTTTAAAACAGTCTTAGAAGAGTCCAGAGGCTTCTGGCAACTAAAAATGGCTTCTAGAGGCCTCTGGCACATTAAAAACAGTCTTGACAAGCTTAAAGAAGGTTTCAGAGGCTTCTGGCAACTAAAAATGGCCTCCAGAGGCCTCTGGCAGCTTTAAAACAGTCTTAGAAGATTCCAGAGGCTTCTGGCAACTCAAAATGGCCTCCAGAGGCCTCTGGCACATCAAAAACAGTCTTGACAAGCTTAAGAATGTTTCAGAGGCTTCTGGCAACTAAAAATGGCCTCCAGAGGCCTCTGGCAGCTTTAAAACAGTCTTAGAAGATTCCAGAGGCTTCTGGCAACTAAAAATGGCTTCTAGAGGCCTCTGGCACATTAAAAACAGTCTTGACAAGCTCAAGAACGTTTCAGAGGCTTCTGGCAACTAAAAATGGCTGCCAGAGGCCTCTGGCACATTAAAAACAGTCTTGACAAGCTCAAGAACGTTTCAGAGGCTTCTGGCAACTAAAAATGGCTGCCAGAGGCCTCTGGCACATTAAAAACAGTCTTGACAAGCTTAAAGAAGGTTTTAGAGGCTTCTGGCAACTAAAAATGGCCTCCAGAGGCATCTGGCAGGTTTAAAACGGTCTTAGAAGAGTCTAGAGGCTTCTGGCAATTCAAAATGGCCTCCAGAGGCATCTGGCAAAAAAAAAAAAAAATCGTTTCAAGACAAATAAAGGAAGAAACCGAGTCAGTTTGGAAGGATGGGAATTTTCTTGACAATTTGGTGGATTCAAATTAATTTATTATTTTAAAATAATCGTTTACATTAATCAATAAATCGGCGAAGTAAAACAAAATGGCCGCCGGGTGCGGTGGATAAAAATTAAAAATTAAATTTAGTTGACCGTCAAAAGATGGCGCTCTATCTGAAACCGCGCACGCTCAAATGCCCTGGAAAACAAAAAAAAGAGGTTAAACGTCTAAATCACAGTTTGGCGGCCATTTTGAATCACACCGGAGGAAAACCGGCCCCCAGCTCTCTTTGGGCCTGAAACGCTTCGGAAAATGCGCACAATAACCGCACTTTCCAGTTTTCCAGCGAGAAAAGCAGCAAAAATTGACTTTAGACTCACCTTTTGGGTGTTTGCGCGCGTTTACGGACTCCTTCACCTTATCCATCCCGTTTTTGGGGGGTAATGGAGCCCGGGGCACTAAACCACTTACACCGACACAACCGGCACGGTCTAACGAACATTTTGAGGTACTTTGCGCCCCTCAAATCGCACTTTTAACCGCTTTTTTGAGTGAAATTGCGGAGGAGGTTTTACGAACGCGCGCCCTCTCCCACTAAACGTCAGGCACTGATTGATAAATGACAGCGTTGACAGCTGAGCGGCCGCTAGGGCTGGGCTTACAAGATTCCAGTATTGCCAAGTCAAAATATTTAATGGTGGTAGAACCAACTACAATTATTAGGTACCGCCATTAAATATTTGGCAACACCGCAAATAGAGTGTAAGTTTAAATCGGGCAACGCTGCGTAATAAAATTAGGAAAATCCTAAAACCGCCCATCACTATAGGCGTGCGCCGCCAAGCCCAGCCCTAGCGGCCGTTCAGCTGTCAACGCTGTCATTTATCAATCAGTGCCTGACGTTTAGTGGGAGAGAGCGCGCGTTTGTACAACCTCGTCCGGAATTTCCCTCAAAAAAGCGGGTAAAAGTGCGATTTGAGGGGCGCAAAGTACCTCAAAAGGTTCGTTAGACTGTCCCGGTTGTGTGAGTGCAAGTGGTTTAGTGCCCCGGCCCCGATTACCCCAAGAAACGGTGTGGATAAGGTGAAGGAGTCGGTAAACGCGCGCAAACATCCAAAAGGTGAGTCTAAAGTCAATTTTTGCTGCTTTTCTCGTGGAAAATTGCTGGAAAATTGGAAAGTGCGGTTATTGTGCGCATTTTCCGGGCTTTTCCGAAGCGTTTTAGCCCCAAAGAGGGCTGGGGGCCGGTTTTCCTCCGGTGTGATTCAAAATGGCCGCCACCCTGTGAATTACCGGGCACGCCGTTGCCGATTATTCATTTATTTAAGTCAGGCAGTGTTGCCAAATGGCTTACTGTTCAAAGTGAGCAGATTTAGGGAGTTTCTCCCTGGATTTCCTAAAAAATATCTGTATTTGGCTGTATTAGTTGACTCGTAGAGGCTTCTGGCAAACTCAAGATGGCTTTTAGAGGCCTCTGGCAGCTTTTAAACAATCTTAAACTAATTCAGATGCTTCTGGCAATTCAAAGTGGCTTCTAGAGGCATCTGACAACTCAAAATGGCCTCCAGAGGCATCTGGCAACTATAAAACAGTCTAAGAAGAGTCCAGAGGCTTCTGGCAAATTCAAAATGGCCTCCAGAGGCATCTGGCAAAAAATAATCATTTTTCAATCGTTTCAAGACAAATAAAGGAAGAAACAGAGTCAGTTTGGGAGGGAAGGGAATTTTCTTGACAATTTTGGTGGATTAAAATTAATTTATTATTTTAAAATAATCGTTTACATTAATCAATAAATCGGCGAAAATAATTTTGAATTGCCCTGGAAATTAATTTACTAAATCTTTGGTTGTCATAAAGCGCAGATTGACGAATGTCATGTTCGTCAAACTGTCAAGAAATCGATAAAATTTAGTTGACCGTCAATAGATGGCGCTCTATCTGAAACCGCGCACGCTCAAATGCTGCCAATTGCCCTGGAAAAAAAAGTGAGGTTAAACGAGCTAATCGAGAGCGCGCGACGTTGTCATATTTACGGCAATTCCTATGTCCCAACCAGAGCCGGCCGGATTAGCGGCGCTGATGCCAAGTCGGCGCGCGACTACGCCGCCATCTGTGATCGTCCACACGTCACTCTTGCCGACGCTCGCTTGTTTGAAGCCGCTCGTGGGCCGGGCCGCATCTGCGCAGGCAACCCACAATACACGCGCCTCGTTCGAGGTGACGTCACACGACTTACTCAGTATCGGTGGATCGGCCACGATCGTCTGCCAATCGGCGCCCTCCGGCACGGATGACGTCACCGCTACGCGCACGTGCAGGCGACCGGAAGCGTCCGCGGCCCACACGCCCGCTCCGTTGGACGATATTTGTTTCAGGCGCGCGCCACCGGGCGGCGCCACGCACGTCCACCTGTCAACAAAACGCAAACGGTTAATCTGTCAAAATTGACACACGCTTATACAATTCTCTAGAAGCTTCTGGAACTTTCCAAAAAAAATAAAAATTGCAATATTTTCTAGAACATTCTAGAATAGTTTTAAACATTCTAGCACCCTTTAAAAGCTTCTGGAACTTTTTAGAAGTTTCTGGAACTTTTTAGAAGCTTTTGGAATCTTTTGGAACTTTTTAGAAGCTTCTGGAATTTTTTAGAAGCTTCTGGAACTTTTTAGAAGCTTCTGGAACTTTTTAGAAGTTTCTGGAACTTTTTAGAAGCTTCTGGAATCTTTTAGAAGCTTTTGGAACCTTTTAGAAGCTTTTGGAATTTTTAGAAGCTTCTGGGACTTATAGAAGCTTCTGAAACTTTTTATAAGCTTCTGGAACCTTTTAGAAGCTTCTGGGACTTTTTAGAAGCTTTTGGAATCTTTTGGAACTTTTTAGAAGCTTCTGGAATTTTTTAGCAGCTTCTGGAACTTTTTAGAAGCTTCTGGAACTTTTTAGAAGCTTCTGGAATCTTTTAGAAGCTTTTGGAACCTTTTAGAAGCTTTTGGAATTTTTAGAAGCTTCTGGGACTTATAGAAGCTTCTGAAACTTTTTATAAGCTTCTGGAACCTTTTAGAAGCTTCTGGGACTTTTTAGAAGCTTCTGAAACCTTTTAGAAACTTCTTGGACTTTTGAGAAGCTTCTGGAACTTTTTAGAAGCTTCTGGAACTTTTTAGAAGCTCCTGGAACTTTTAGAAGCTTCTGGAACTTTTTAGAATCTTTTAGAAGCTTTTGGACATTTTTAGAAGCTTCTGGAACTTTTTAGAAGCTTCTGGGACTTTTAGAAACTTCTGGAACCTTTGAGAAGCTTCTGGAACTTTAAAAAAAAAAAAAAAGTTGCAATATTTTCTAGAAACCTTCTAGAACATAGAACTTCTAGAACTAGAATACTTTTAAACGTTCTGGCACCTTTTAGAAGCTTCCTGGACCGTCTAGAACCCTCCAGAGCATTCCAAAATCTTCTATTACTTTCTGTAACGTTCTAGAATATTCTAGAATCTTCTGCAGCGTTCTAGAATGTTGTGGAAAGTTCCAGAATATTCGAACATATTTTAGGTGATTCCAGAAGGTTTCAGCAAATTTCTAGATGATTTTAAAATGCGCTAGAGAGTTCTAGAAGGTTCCAGAAGCAACTAAAATCTTCCACAATGTTCTATAACATTCCAGAATGTTATAGATGATTTTAAAATGTCTAAACGGATTCCAGAAGCTTCTAAAACGTTCTGGAACATTCTAGAACGTCATAGACAATTTTAGAATGCTCTCGATGGTTCTAGAAGGCTTTAGAATGCTGTCGAAGGTGCCAGAATCTTCTAAAATCTTCTAGGGTATTCCAGATGATTTTAGAATTCCAAAAGGTTCCAGAAGCTTCCAAAAGCTTCTAAAAGGTTCCATAAGCTTCTAAAAGGTTCCAGATGCTTCTAAAAGATTTCAGAAGCTTCTAAAAGATTCCAAAAGCTTCTAAAAAGTTCCAGAAGCTTCTAAAAAGTTTCAGAAACTTCTAAAAGGTTCCAGAAGCTTCTAAAAGATTTCAGAAGCTTCTAAAAGGTTCCAGAAGTTTCTAAAAAGTTCCAGAAGCTGCAAAAAAGTTCCAGAAGCTTCTAAAATGCTCCAGAAGCTTCTAAAGGATTCCAGAAGCTTCTAAAAGCTTCCAGAAGCTTCTAAAAGATTCCAAAAGCTTCTAAAAAGTTCCAGAAGCTTGTAAAAAGTTTCAGAAACTTCTAAAAGGTTCCAGAAGCTTCTAAAAGATTTCAGAAGCTTCTAAAAGGTTCCAGAAGTTTCTAAAAAGTTCCAGAAGCTTCTAAAATGCTCCAGAAGCTTCTAAAGGATTCCAGAAGCTTCTAAAAGGTTCCAGAAGCTTCTAAAAGCTTCCAGAAGCTTCTAAAAGATTCCAAAAGCTTCTAAAAAGTTCCAGAAGCTTGTAAAAAGTTTCAGAAACTTCTAAAAGATTCCAGAAGCTTCTAAAAGATTTCAGAAGCTTCTAAAAGGTTCCAGAAGTTTCTAAAAAGTTCCAGAAGCTTCTAAAATGCTCCAGAAGCTTCTAAAGGATTCCAGAAGCTTCTAAAAGGTTCCAGAAGCTTCTAAAAAGTTCCAGAAGTTCTAAAAAGTTCCAAAAGCTTCCAGAAACTTCTAAAAAGTTCCAAAAGCTTTCAGAAGCTTCTAAAAAGTTCCAGAAGCTTCTGAAAAGTTCCATAAGCTTCTAAAACGTTCTAGAAGCTTCAAATTTTTTTTTTTTTTTACCTTTCCCCCTGTAGCAAGTCGGCTGTGACGCCGGCGCGTAGGTAAGCGCATCCCGTTTTCCCGGTGGCCCACACGCGATCGTACGGACCGCAACTGATGCTGGTCAGTGGCTGATCGGTGGTCACGTGCTCCCACACGTGACCCTGAAAAAAAATTCTCTAGACGAAATGGCGAAGGAGCCAACAAAAAAAATTACCGCGGGATTGGTCCGGGACGTTCCCACGCGAAACATCGCTTGGCCGCCATTGGCCAAAGCCCAAACCGCGATCGGCGAATCCGGTTCGTCGTTGACCGTTTCCAGGGTGACGTCGAGCAGTTTGGTGTGACCCAATTCGTGCCACGGACCGGTGGTCGCGATTGCGCACCGTCGATACCACCTGACGTTGGTTGACAAAATGGCGAACGAAAATTAAAAATGTCAAGAATTTTTTTCGTTTTTCTTGACAATATCATTCGCCAAAACGTCAAGAAAATTTCAATTTTTTTTTTATTAATTTTAATAAGACACTCAGAAAAGTGTCAAGAATTTTTTGTTTTTTCTTGACAGTAAAAAAAATTTATTCACCAAAAGGTCAAAAAAATAAATAAAATACCATTTCAGTGTAAAAAAAAAACATTTATCGCACTGTCAAGAAGAATTTTTTTAAAATTTTTTCTTGTCATTTTCATTCGCCAAAACGTCAAAAAAACAATTTAATTAATTTCAATAAGAGTCTCAGTAAAGTGTCAAGAATTTTTTTGTTTTTTCTTGACAGTAAAAAAATTCATTCACCAAAACGTCAAAAAAAAAAAAATACCATTTCAGTGTAAAAAAGAAAACATTTATCGCACTGTCAAGAAGAATTTCGTTAAAGTTTTTTTCTTGACAGTTTCATTCACCAAAACGTCAAAAAAACAAATTTCGATATTTTTTTAATTAATTTCAAATTTTTTTTTTTTTTAATTTTCTTGACAGTTTCGTTCACCAAAACGTCAAAAAAACAAATTTCAATTTTCTTTTGGTTAATTTGAAATTTTTGTTTTTTTTTTAAATTTTCTTGACAAGTTTCATTCACCAAAACGTCAAAAAGAAAAAAAAAATACCATTTCAGTGAAAAAATAAAAACATTTATCGCACTGTCAAGAAGAATTTTTTGTAAATTTTTCTTGACAGTTTCATTCTCCAAAACGTAAAAAAAAAACAAATTTCAATTTTTTTTAAATTAATTTCAAATTTTTGTTTTTTTTTTTCAATTGTCTTGACAGTTTCATTCACCAAAACGTAAAAAAAAACAAATATCAATTTTTTTTAATTAATTTCAAATTTTTGTTTTTTTTTTCAATTTTCTTGACAGTTTCATTCACCAAAACGTGAAAAAAAAAAACAAATTCAATTTTTTTTTAAATTAATTTTAATTTTTTTTTTTTAATTTTTCTTGACAGTTTCGTTCACCAAAACGTCAAAAAAAAACAAATTTCAAATTTTTTTTAAATAATTTGAATTTTTTTTTTTTAATTTTCTTGACAGTTTCGTTCACCAAAACGTCAAGAAGAAAAAAAAATAATTACCATTTTAGTGTAAAAAAAGAAAAATTTTTTTAAAAAATTTTTTCTTGACAGTTTCGTTCGCCAAAACGTCAAGAAGAAAAAAAACAAATTTCAATTTTTATTAATGAATTTTTTTTTTTAGTTTTCTTGACAATTTTGTTCACCAAAACGTCCAAAAAAACAGATTTCAAATTTTTTTAATTAATTTCAAATTTTTTTTTTTTTAATTTTCTTGACAGTTTCGTTCACCAAAACGTCAAGAAGAAAAAAAAAAATATTACCATTTTAGTGTAAAAAAGAAAAAATTATAAAAAAAATTTTTCTTGACAGTTTCGTTCGTCAAAACGTCAAGAAGAAAAAAAACCAAAAATTACCTTCGACGTCTCACCATATCGGTGAATTGTTTGTTGGCGTGATAGGTGGCGGGAAAATCGACGGCATACTGCCAACCCTCCTTGTCGACGCCGCCCGGCACGTGAAAGTCCACCATCCAATCGGACACCCACTGCCAACGGCACGAGAGCAACTTCACTTGCTCCTTCAGTCGTTTCTGTTTGCCGGTGACGTCGCTCCACATGTGTCGATCAGTTGGCAAACCTGAATAAACACCGAATTGTCAAGAAAAAACAACATTTTCTTGACATTTCCGCCATTTTGACGTGAAATAGTACCACCTTGATGGTACTCGTTTTCGACTAATTCGGGGACGGGGAATCCATTTTTGAAGTCAGTTTGACAGTATCTGTCACCCAGTTCGAGAAAGTTGGTATTTCATAAAAATATAGGTTTAGAAAAAAGTTATGGAAAAACAAATGTCACCATTGAATTCCCCGTCCTCGATTTAGTAGAAAACGAGCCCAAACTCGACTTTTTCAGAAAACTTCAAAATAGTGACTAGTGACGCCATTTTGTAATTTCCGCCATTTTGAATAGAGATAGACCAGGCTTGATGGTACTCGTTTTCGACTAATTCGGGGTCGGGGAATCCATTTCTGAAGTCAGTTTGACAATATCTGTCACCCAGTTCGAGAAACTTAGTATTTAATGAAAATTTAGGTTTACAAAAAAGATACGAAAAAACAAATGTCACCATTGAATTCCCCGTCCTCGATTTAGTAGAAAACGAGCCCAAACTCGACTTTTTCAGAAAACTTCAAAATAGTGACTAGTGACGCCATTTTGTAATTTCCGCCATTTTGAATAGAGATAGACCAGGCTTGATGGTACTCGTTTTCGACTAATTCGGGGTCGGGGAATCCATTTCTAAAGTCAGTTTGACAGTACCTGTCACCCAGTTCGAAAAACTTAGTATTTCATAAAAATGTAGGTTAGGAAAATAGTTACGAAAAAACAAATATTACCATTGGATTCCCCGTGTTCGATTTAGTAGAAAACGAGCCCAAACTCGACTTTTTCCGAAAACTTTAAAATAGTGACTAGTGACGCCATTTTGTAATTTCCGCCATTTTGAATAGAAATAGCCCCCCCTTGATGGTACTCGTTTTCGACTAATTCGGGGTCAGGGAATCCATTTCTAAAGTCAGTTTGACAGTACCTGTCACCCAGTTCGAAAAACTTAGTATTTCATAAAAATATAGGTTTAGAAAAAAGTTATGGCAAAACAAATGTCACCATTGAATTCCCCGTCCTCGATTTAGTAGAAAACGAGCCCAAACTCGACTTTTTCAGAAAACTTCAAAATAGTGACTAGTGACGCCATTTTGCAATTTCCGCCATTTTGAATAGAGATAGACCCGGCTTGATGGTACTCGTTTTCGACTAATTCGGGGTCAGGGAATCCATTTTTAAAGTCAGTTTGACAGTACCTGTCACCCAGTTTGAGAAACTTACCGGATGACGTGTAACCGCTGACCGGATTCCACCGCTGATTCTCGTAGACGCGATAGTCCTGCGAGTCGGTCGTGGGGCCGACATTTTGACTGTCCGACGGTCCCAAAAACCCCCCGCCCCATCCCCCGGTATACACCCAGGCCGTGTGATCGTAACCTGTCAAGAAAAAGAAAAAAAAAAACCAACTGTCACGTGACACGTCGATCATTCAGAACCTTCCGGAACGTTCTAGAACGTTTCAGCAGTTTCCACAATCTTCTAGAGTATTCTAGAAATTTTTTAAACTTTCTAGAACATTCCAGAACATGATGGAAGTCTCTAGAAGCTTCTAAAGTCATCTAGGACATTCTAGAACGTATTAGAAGCTTCCGTGAACTATCTAAAACATTTCAGAACCCGATAGAAGTCTCTAGAAGCTTCTAAAGTCATCTAGAACTTTCTAGAACGTCGGGGAATTCATTGCAACTGTCAGTTTGACGTCAACTGTCACTGGAAGGGAGAAAATCCAAGATGGCGGCCAAAATTAAAAAAATCGTGTTTATACTCGTTTTCGACTAATTTGGGGTCGCTGATTTCATTTATGAAATCAGAATTCGCGTACCGCTCACCCAAGTCGAGTTTTTAGCAAATTAATCGTTAAAATGTAAATTTTTATCTCTAACTCGGTTAGTTTTCGAGATATCGCAAAACCGACTTTACTAGCGTGTTTTCCAGGAAATTTTAACATAAAATGACGGTAAGACGCACGCTCTAGCGTAAAAAACAAAAAAGTTACGTTTTCTGCGGGAGAAACACTTTCCGCACGCAACTTTTTTGTTTTTCAACTTGGACCCCCGAAGTGACCACTCGTTTTCGACTAATTCAGGGTCGCTGATTTCAATTCTGAAGTCAGATTTCACCCATCTGTCACTCAGTCCGAGTAACTGACAAATTGATGATTAAAATGTGAATATTTAGCTCTAACTCGGTTAGTTTTCGAGATATCAAAAAACCGACTTAACCAGCGTGTTTTCCAGAAAATTTTAGCATAAAATGACGGTTAGACGCACGTTCTAGCTCGAAAAGCAAGAAAGTTGGTTTTTAGTGCGAGAAAGGCACTTTCCGCACGCAACTTTTTTGTTTTTTAACTTGGACCCTCTGAGTTTGTACTCGTTTTCGACTAATTTGGGGTCGGAGAGTTGATTGCAACCGTCAGTTTCACTCTAACTGTCACCGGAAGGGAGAAAATCCAAGATGGCGGCCAAAATTTCAAAAATCGAGTTTATACTCGTTTTCGACTAATTTGGGGTCGGGGAATCCAGTGGAACTGTCAGTTTGACGTTAACTGGAAGGGAGAAAATCCAAAATGGCCGCCAAAAACCTTCTAGAACTTTGCGCGCGTGCGATACTGACCTATACCCCACGTGACGCCGACCGTGCACGACTCCACCCGACGTAGATGGCCGCCCAACGGCCGCCAGTACAACTCGAGCGGATCGACGACGATCGCCGGACTGCGAATGACGAGCTTGAAAGGTCGCATCCGGCCCCACAAATGAAGGAAACACGCCGACTGCGACGGCAAACGATGTCTGTGGACAAAAGACAAGGACACGTGACATTCGGGGACCAATCGGCGCAATCGCGCCACAATCACCTGAACGTGATTGGTTCCGCGTCGTCGACGACAATACGGAACGCGTCCTCGGTGCTGTCGATTGTCAATTTGAATTCGCGACCGCGCCCGAACGGCATCCGACCTCCGTCTCGTTCCTCTTCGTGCCATTTGCCGTCCGACATCGAGTTGCGCACGAGCGTCGCGTCGCCAAAGCGCGGATTCAAGTGCAGACAGACGTTCTCCAGTTCGGCGAACGTTTTGTGTTTGTTGCGGTACGTCGGCGCCGCCTCCAGATTGATGCCCAAACGTTCCGCGTCGTCTGCCACGCACCTATTTCGGAAAATTTTATTTTAATATATTTTTTTTTTTTATTATTTTATTTATTTTAATTTTTTTTTATTTTTTTTTATTTTTTTATTTTTATTTTTTTTAAATTTTATTTTTTATTATTTATTTGTTTTTTATTATTTATTTATTTTTATTTTTTATTTATTTTTTTTTTATTATTATTTTTATTTTTTTTAATTTTTATTTATTATTATTTATTTATTTTTTTTTTATATATTTTTTTTTTTTTTTTTTTATTTTTTTTTTATTATCATTTTTTTTTTTCGTCACCGAAATGACATTAAAACAATGTCAGAAACGTCAACTGTCATTGAACTATCAAAATGTTACTTGAAAAATTCTAAAAATGTTGTCAAAAATTTAAAAATATTACCAGAAGTCTAAAAATGTTGCTAGAAGTCTAAAAATGTTGCCAGAAGTCTAAAAATGTTGTCAAAATGTTTAAATTGTTACCAGAAGTCTAAAAATGTTGTCAAAATTCAAAAAATGTTGTCAAAATGTTTAAAATATTACCAGAAGTCTAAAAATGTTGCCAGAAGTCTAAAAATGTTTAAAATGTTACCAGAAGTCTAAAAATGTTGTCAAAATTCAAAAAATGTTGTCAAAATGTTTAAAATATTACCAGAAGTCTAAAAATGTTGTCAAAATGTTTAAAATGTTACGAGAAGTCTAAAAATGTTGTCAAAATGTTTAAAATGTTACCAGAAGTCTAAAAATGTTGTCAAAATGTTTAAATTGTTACCAGAAGTCTAAAAATGTTGTCAAAATTCAAAAAATGTTGTCAAAATGTTTAAAATATTACCAGAAGTCTAAAAATGTTGCCAGAAGTCTAAAAATGTTTAAAATGTTACCAGAAGTCTAAAAATGTCAAAATTCAAAAAATGTTGTCAAAATGTTTAAAATATTACCAGAAGTCTAAAAATGTTGCCAAAAGTCTAAAAATGTTTAAAATGTTACCAGAAGTCTAAAAATGTTGTCAAAATTCTAAAAATGTTGTCAAAATGTTTAAAATATTACCAGAAGTCTAAAAATATTGCCAGAAGTCTAAAAATGTTGTCAAAATGTTTAAAATGTTACGAGAAGTCTAAAAATGTTGTCAAAATGTTTAAAATATTACCAGAAGTCTAAAAATGTTGTCAAAAATCTAAAAATATTACGATAAGTCTAAAAATGTTGTCAAAATGTTTAAAATGTTACGAGAGGTCTAAAAATGTTGTCAAAATGTTTAAAATGTTACCAGAAGTCTAAAAATGTTGACAAAAATCTAAAAATATTACCAGAAGTTTCAAAATGTTGTCAAAATGTTACCAGAAGTCTAAAAATTTTGTCAAAATTCTAAAAATGTTACCAGAAGTCTAAAAATGTTGTCAAAATGTTGAAAATGTTACCAGAAGTCTAAAAATGTTGCCAAAAGTCTAAAAAGGTTTTCAAAATGTTTAAAATGTTACCAGAAGTCTAAAAATGTTGTCAAAATGTTTAAAATGTTACCAGAAGTCTAAAAATGTTGTCAAAAATCTAAAAATATTACAAGAAGTCTAAAAATGTTGTCAAAATGTTTAAAATGTTACCAGAAGTCTAAAAATGTTGTTAAAATGTTTAAAATGTTACCAGAAGTCTAAAAATGTTGTCAAAATTCTAAAAATGTTACCAGAAGTCTAAAAATGTTGCCAGAAATCTAAAAATGTTACCAGAAGTCTAAAAATGTTGTCAAAATGTTGAAAATGTTACCAGAAGTCTAAAAATGTTGTCATGTTGTCAAAATGTTTAAAATGTTACGAGAAGTCTAAAAATGTTGTCAAAATGTTTAAAATATTACCAGAAGTCTAAAAATGTTGTCAAAAATCTAAAAATATTACAAGAAGTCTAAAAATGTTGTCAAAATGTTTAAAATGTTACCAGAAGTCTAAAAATGTTGTTAAAATGTTTAAAATGTTACCAGAAGTCTAAAAATGTTGTCAACATGTTTAAAATGTTACCAGATGTCTAAAAATGTTGTCAAAAATCTAAAAATGTTGCCAGAAGTCTAAAAATGTTGTCAAAAATCTAAAAATGTTGCCAGAAGTCTAAAAATGTTGTCAAAATTCTAAAAATGTTACCAGAAGTCTAAAAATGTTGCCAGAAGTCTAAAAATGTCAAAAAACGTCAACTGTCATTGAACCATCAAAATGTCAATCAAAAAATGTCAAAAAACGTCAATTGTCATTAGAACGGACAAAAATCTTAAATGTCACTAAAACAGTGTCAGAAACGTCAACTGTCATTAAACCGTCAAAATGTTACTCGAAAAATGTCAAAAAACGTCAACTGTCATTGCAAAAGTCTGAAATGTCAACTGTCATAAAAACAGTCAATAAAAGAATGTCAAAAAACGTCAACTGTCATTAGAACGGTCAAAAAACGTTAAACGTCACCGAAATGTCACTAAAACCATGTCAGAAACGTCAACTGTCATTGAACCGTCAAAATGTTACTCGAAAAATGTCAAAAAACGTCAACTGTCATTGCAAAAGTGTGAAATGTCAACTGTCATAAAAACAATCACTAAAACCATGTCAAAAAACGTCAACTGTCATAGAAACGATCGAAAACGTTAAATGACACTAAAACTATGTCAAAAACGTCAACTGTCATAGCGAAAAGTCTAAAATGTCAACTGTCATAAAAACAGTCAATCAAAAAATGTCAAAAAACGTCAACTGTCATTAGAACGGTCAAAAACGTTAAACGTCACCGAAATGTCACTAAAACCATGTCAGAAACGTCAACTGTCATTGAATCGTCAAAATGTTACTCGAAAAATGTCAAAAAACGTCAACTGTCATTGCAAAAGTCTGAAATGTCAACTGTCATAAAAACAATCACTAAAACCATGTCAAAAAACGTCAACTGTCATAGAAACGATCGAAAACGTTAAATGACACTAAAACTATGTCAAAAACGTCAACTGTCATAGCGAAAAGTCTAAAATGTCAACTGTCATAAAAACAGTCAATCAAAAAATGTCAAAAAACGAATGTCAGAAACGTCAACTGTCATTGAACCATCAAAATGTCACTCGAAAAATGTCAAAAGTCAATGTAAAACAGTCAAAGGTGTCAATCGTCATTAAAATTCTAAGGAAATAATGTCAGGAACGGTGGTCTGGTCACTGGAAAAATGTGAAAATGTCAAAACGTTGTCATTTTCGTTTGACAGCGTCACGTGACTCACCCCGTAAGCGTTAGAGTGGTGCCGGGAACGCAGCCGACGTGCAGCGCCACCTTGATCGGGCACTCTTTGCCGCTCAAATCGAATTTCTGAACGTAGCAATCGTCCTCGCGCAGCTGAGCGCTCTCCAATTGCGCCGAATCCCAAACGAACACGTCACCCAAATTGGTCACCGCCCACACGCTCTCCTCGCTCACTTTACCTTTTACGAAACAAGTGAAATTCAAGATGGCGGTCAAAATTAAAAAAATCGAGATTATACTCGTTTTCGACTAATTTGGGGTCGCTGATTTCAGTTCTGAAATCAGAATTCGCGTACCGCTCACCCAAGTCGAGATTTTGGTAAATTAATCGTTAAAATGTAATTTTTTATCTCTAACTCTGTTAGTTTTCGAGATATCGCAAAACCGACTTTACCAGCGTGTTTTCCAGAAAATTTTAACACAAAATGACGGTTAGACGCGCGCTCTAGGGTAAAAAATAAAAAAGTTACGTTTTCTGCGCGAGAAACACTTTCCGCACGCAACTTTTTTGTTTTTCAACTTGAACCCCCTAAGTGACCACTCGTTTTCGACTAATTCAGGGTCGCCGCTTTCAATTCTGAAGTCAGATTTCACCCATCTGTCACTCAGTCCGAGTAACTGACAAATTGATGATTAAAATGCGAATATTTAGCTCTAACTCGGTTAGTTTTCGAGATATCAAAAAACCGACTTAACCAGCGTGTTTTCCAGGAAATTTTAACATAAAATGACGGTTAGACGCGCGCTCTAGGGTAAAAAATAAAAAAGTTACGTTTTCTGCGCGAGAAACACTTTCCGCACGCAACTTTTTTGTTTTTCAACTTGAACCCCCGAAGTGACCACTCGTTTTCGACTAATTTTAGGTCGCTGATTTCAATTCTGAAGTCAGATTTCACCCATCTGTCACTCAGTCCGAGTAACTGACAAATTGATGATTAAAATGCGAATATTTAGCTCTAACTCGGTTAGTTTTCGAGATATCAAAAAACCGACTTAACCAGCGTGTTTTCCAGGAAATTTTAACATAAAATGACGGTTAGACGGACGTTCTAGCTCGAAAAGTAAAAAAGTTGGTTTTTAGTGCGAGAAAGACACTTTCCGCACGCAACTTTTTTGTTTTCTAACTTGGACCCTCCGAGTTTGTACTCGTTTTCGACTAATTTGGGGTCGGGGAATCCATTGCAACTGTCAGTTTGACGTTAACTGTCACTGGAAGGGAAAAAATCCAAGATGGCGGCCAAAATTAAAAAAATCGAGTTTATACTCGTTTTCGACTAATTTGGGGTCGCTGATTTCAGTTATGAAATCAGAATTCACGTACCGCTCACCCAAGTCGAGTTTTTGGTAAATTAATCGTTAAAATGTAATTTTTTATCTCTAACTCTGTTAGTTTTCGAGATATCGCAAAACCGACTTTACCAGCGTGTTTTCCAGGAAATTTTAACATAAAATGACGGTGAGACGTACGCTCTAGCGTAAAAAATAAAAAAGTTACGTTTTCAGCGGGAGAAACACTTTCCGCACGCAACTTTTTTGTTTTTCAACTTGGACCCCCGAAGTGACCACTCATTTTCGACTAATTTGGGGTCGCTGATTTCAGTTCTGAAGTCAGATTTCACCCATCTGTCACTCAGTCCGAGTAACTGACAAATTGATGATTAAAATGCGAATATTTAGCTCTAACTCGGTTAGTTTTCGAGATATCAAAAAACCGACTTAACCAGCGTGTTTTCCAGGAAATTTTAACATAAAATGACGGTTAGACGGACGTTCTAGCTCGAAAAGTAAAAAAGTTGGTTTTTAGTGCGAGAAAGACACTTTCCGCACGCAACTTTTTTGATTTCCTACTTGGACCCTCCGAGTTTGTACTCGTTTTCGACTAATTTGGGGTCGGGGAATCCATTGCAACTGTCAGTTTGACGTTAACTGTCACTGGAAGGGAAAAAATCCAAGATGGCGGCCAAAATTAAAAAAATCGAGTTTATACTCGTTTTCGACTAATTTGGGGTCGGGGAATCCATTGCAACTGTCAGTTTGACGTTAACTATCACTGGAAGGAAGAAAAACCAACATGGCGGCCAAAAAATAATCAAAATGGCGCGCATTCGCGTTAGCGTACCTTTAGCGTCCCGCAACTTGCCGCAGGTGGCGTAAAAGTGAGTTTGCCACTCCTCCACCAAAACGTCACTAGGAAACTGCAAAATCACGACGGCCGGGGAATTCCTGGGCGTGTGAACGGCCAATCGCGGACTGCCCGGCTCGCTCGACAACTGAACGCACGTGACGTCGCTCAACGGAAACGAATGCTGCAATCAACTGTCAACTGTCACCTGTCAATTGTCAATTGTCAAAAAATGACGTTACCATAGAGGTCGCTCCGTCCGCATTGAGAACTGTCAAAGTACCGGCCGTCTGGATCCATTCGAGTTGCAGAATGCAATCGACAAAATGGCCGCCGCCCAAATTGACGCGCGCCTCCGCCTTGTGCAGCCACGACGCCGTTTCCACCGCCTTCTCGTATTGCGCAAACGCGTTCTGATTGGTCGAGAAAAAAACAAACAAAAATTTTAAAGCTCTCTGATTGGTCGGTTCGGATGATAAGCGTACCAATGCGGGCGTGCGACACTTTAAATCGTCCAGAATGCGATTGCGCCACTCTTGTTCGAACTCCTCCTGCAAGGCGGCGCAATTCGCGTCCGGAAACCAGTTGGGCGGCTGGGCGGACTCTACGAGACACGTGCCGGCCTCCACCTAGTCGCACGAAAAATCTTCAACTTTGACGCCCTCTAGCGGCCCAACGGGCCGACCACTCCATCTTTGTAGGGACATTTTTAGAAAGCTTAGAATGTGCTCTATCTTTTCTCTTCTATGACATTTTGACGTCACTTGTCAAATAAGAAAGTTATTTGAGATCAAAGCAAGCCGTGTCAAAAAAACGACATTTTTGTCAGGGATGACTTTAACGCCCTCTAGCGGCCCAACGGGGCAACCAATCAACTCGTCTAGGGATATTTTTAGGAAGCTTAGAATGTGATCTATCTTTTGTTTTCTATGACATTTTGACGTCAGTTGTCAAATAACAAAGTTATTTGAGGTCAAAGCAAGCCGTGTCAAAAAAGGCGTTGCCAATTGAATAAAAAAAATTCTGAATAGTCAGTGGGCGTGTTCTCGTTTGTTATTGGTTAGGGGGCGTTGCCAATTGAATAAAAATGATTCTGATTGGTCAGGGGGCGTGTTCTTGGTTTGGGGGCGTTGCCAATTGAATAAAAATGACTCTGATTGGTCAGGGGGCGTGTTCTTGGTTTGGGGGCGTTGCCAATTGAATAAAAATGATTCTGATTGGTCAGGGGGCGTGTTCTCGTTTGTTATTGGTTTGGGGGCGTTGACAATTGAATAAAAATGTGTCTGATTGGTCAGGGGGCGTGTTCTTGGTTTGGGGGCGTTGCCAATTGAATAAAAATGTGTCTGATTGGTCAGGGGGCGTGTTCTTGGTTTAGGGGCGTTGCCAATTGAATAAAAATGACTCTGATTGGTCAGGGGGCGTGTTCTTGGTTTGGGGGCGTTGCCAATTGAATAAAAATGTTTCTGACTGGTCAGGGGGCGTGTTCTTGTTTGTTATTGGTTTGGGGGCGTTGACAATTGAATAAAAATTACTCTGATTGGTCAGGGGGCGTGTTATTGGTTTGGGGGCGTTGCCAATTGAATAAAAATGACTCTGATTGGTCCTTGGGCGTGTTCTTGGTTTGGGGGCGTTGCCAATTGAATAAAAATGACTCTGATTGGTCAGGGGGCGTGTTCTAGGTTTGGGGGCGTTGCCAATTGAATAAAAATGACTCTGATTGGTCAGGGGGCGTGTTATTGGTGTGGGGGCGTTGCCAATTGAATAAAAATGACTCTGATTGGTCAGGGGGCGTGTTCTAGGTTTGGGGGCGTTGCCAATTGAATAAAAATGACTCTGATTGGTCAGGGGGCGTGTTATTGGTGTGGGGGCGTTGCCAATTGAATAAAAATGATTCTGATTGGCCAGGGGGCGTTGCCAATTGAATAAAAATGACTCTGATTGGTCAGGGGGCGTGTTCTAGGTTTGGGGGCGTTGCCAATTGAATAAAAATGACTCTGATTGGTCAGGGGGCGTGTTATTGGTTTGGGGGCGTTGCCAATTGAATAAAAATGATTCTGATTGGTCAGGGGGCGTGTTCTTGGTGTGGGGGCGTTGCCAATTGAATAAAAATGACTCTGATTGGTCAGGGGGCGTGTTCTTGGTTTGGGGGCGTCGCCAATTGAATAAAAATTATTCTGATTGGTCAGTGGGCGTGACCTGGTACTTTATTGGTTAGGGGGCGTTGCCAATTGAATAAAAATGTTTCTGATTGGTCAGGGGGCGTGTTCTGGTTTGTTATTGGTTAGGGGGCGTTGCCAATTGAATAAAAATGTTTCCAATTGGTCAGGGGGCGTTGCCAAACGTTGTACTTACCCAGGACCACGGCGCATCAAACTCCGCCCATCCCATTTCGTCTTCTTCGCTAAAAATGCAACTGCCGCGACTCGATTCGTTCCAAACGCTCTCGTCCGTTTCCGGATGCGCTTCGGTACCAACGATGGAACCCACCGAACGAACGGGACTCCACGCTTTGTGGTGTTTGGGTTCGATTTCGAATTTGGGTTCGCCCGCGGGCAACGAAGTGGGCCCGAGCGGAGCCGAACGTGACTGTTCCTCGTATTCGGACAAGTTCGACTGTTCGATCATGCTGCTCGGACGACTCTGAAACCGATCGGTTATAAATGATGACGTCACAAATCAGTTTAGTTAGCTTAGTTTAAAGTAAAAAAAAAAAAATTTTTTTGAATTTTGAATTTTTACCGCCATTTTGGATTTCTGCGAATTCGGTGACAGTTAACGTCAAACTGACAGTTGCAATGGATTCCCCGACCCCAAATTAGTCGAAAACGAGTATAAACTCGATTTTTTAAATTTTGGCCGCCATCTTGGATTTTCTCCCTTCCAGTGACAGTTGGAGTGAAACTGACAGTTGCAATCAATTCCCTGACCCCAAATTAGTCGAAAATGAGTATAATCTCGATTTTTTAAATTTTGGCCGCCATCTTGGATTTTCTCCCTTCCAGTGACAGTTAGAGTAAAATTGACAGTTGCAATGGATTTCCTGACCCCAAATTAGTCGAAAACGAGTACAAACTCGAGGGGTGTAAGTGGATCGATATTAAAGTTGTGTGCGGAAAGTGTCTTTTCCACACTAAAAACCAACTTTCTTGCTTTTCAAGCTAGAACGTCCGTCTAACCGTCATTTTATGCTAAAATTTTCCAGAAAAGCCACCGGTGCACTCGGTTTTACGATATCTCAAAAACTAACCGAGTTACGCCAAAAAAAACACATTTTTAACCTTGAATTTTGTGAAAACTCGTTCCGAGTGAAAAGTACGTGAATTCTGACTGTGCAGATCGATTCGGCATCCTCGAATCAGTCGAAAACGAGTACAAACACGACCCCTTTATCTCAACTCAAAATGGCATGGAAAATGCAAATGGCGCCCACAACCGCCATTTTGAATTTCACCAAAAAAATCGAGTTTGAACTCCTTTTCTACTAATTTCACGTCAAGGAATTCAAAAAAACTAAAATTATTTGCAAAATTCCAACCCAACTGTCATAATGAACATTTTTTTTAATTTTTGGCCGCCATCTTGTGTTTTTTTCCCTTCCAGTGACAGTTAACGTCAAACTGACAGTTGCAATGAATTCCCCGACCCCAAATTAGTCGAAAACGAGTATAAACACGTTTTTTTTAATTTTTGGCAACGTTGCCAAACTGAACAAATTGTTTTCTGAAAAAAGAAAAAATCGTAAACTTGGCAACAATTTGTCAGCAAACTCGAGGAAAATAACCTCAGTTTGACAACGTTGCCAAAACTCACCGCTAAACGAGAATTATTAGAAAAATGAATAATCTGGCAACGTTGCTGTGTAACGTAAATATAGTAATTTTGGTAAAAACGCTTTCATCCACTAAATTAGTTGTCAATTTGACGCCCCCTAGCGGCCAAACGGTGCGACCAATCAACTCGTGGGGGGATATTTTTGGAAAGCTTGAAATGTGCTCTATCTTTTGTTTTCTATGACATTTTGACGTCACTTGTCAAATAAGCGAGTTATTTCGGGTCAAAGCAACGAGTGTCAGGTTAGGAAAAAAAAAAAAAAAAAAAAAAAAAAAAAATTTGCAACGTTGCCACATTTAAGTAAATGAATCGGTTAGTTACCCCGAGATGAGTCAAGCTGCGATGAAACTTGTCGCGACCCAAACTCGCATTGCTACTCGCCCGACTGACTTGCAGAGGCGCGCGCAGCGCCCTCCAACGTTTGCCGGTGAAATCCGCGGCGCCGATGCCAATTCTCTGGTAAATCAGACGATCGTCGGCGCCCACCGCAAACACGTGATCGTTTGACGTCACCGACACCATGAGCATGCGCCCCACCATTTCGATCCACAGCGCGCCCGCCGCCATTTCCTCGCTGACGCCGGCGCCCTCTCCCTTCACTCCCTGCCTGAAACCGTAATTGACAGCTGTCAGAAAAGAAGAAAATATTGACAAATGACAGCTGTCAGAAAAAAATGCAGCCATTTTGTTCTTTTTTCCGACTTCAGTGACAGTTAACGTCAAACTGACATTTGCAATCGACTCGCCGACCCCAAATTAGTCGAAAACGAGTATAAACTCGATTTTTCAAATTTTGGCCGCCATCTTGGATTTTCTCCCTTCCGGTGACAGTTAGAGTGAAACTGACAGTTGCAATCAACTCCCCGACCCCAAATTAGTCGAAAACGAGTACAAACTCGGAGGGTCCAAGTTGGAAAACAAAAAAGTTGCGTGCGGAAAGTGTCTTTCTCGCACTAAAAACCAACTTTTTTATTTTTTACGCTAGAGCGTTCATCTAACCGTCATTTTATGCTAAAATTTCCTGGAAAACACGCTGGTTAAGTCGGTTTTTTGACATCTCAAAAACTAACCGAGTTAGAGCTAAATATTCACATTTTAATCGTCAATTTGTCAGTTACTCGGACTGAGTGACAGATGGGTGAAATCTGACTGCAGAATTGAAAGCGGCGACCCTGAATTAGTCGAAAACGAGTGGTCACTTCGGGGGTCCAAGTTGAAAAACAAAAAAGTTGCGTGCGGAAAGTGTTTCTCCCGCTGAAAACGTAACTTTTTTATTTTTTACGCTAGAGCGTGCGTCTTACCGTCATTTTATGTTAAAATTTTCTGGAAAACCCGCTGGTAAAGTTGGTTTTGCGATATCACGAAAACTAACCGAGTTAGAGATAAAAATTTACATTTTAACGATTAATTTGCCAAAAACTCGACTTGGGTGAGCAGTACGTGAATTCTGATTTCAGAATTGAAATCAGCGACCCCAAATTAGTCGAAAACGAGTATAAACTCGATTTTTTTAATTTTGGCCGCCATCTTGGATTTTCTCCCTTCCAGTGACAGTTAGAGTAAAACTGACAGTTGCAATCAACTCCCCGACCCCAAATTAGTCGAAAACGAGTACAAACTCAAGGGGTGTAAGTTGATCGATGTTAAAGTTGTGTGCGGAAAGTGTCTTTTCCACACTAAAAACCAACTTTTTTACTTTTCAAGCTAGAACGTCCGTCTAACCGTCATTTTATGCTAACATTTTCCAGAAAAGCCACCGGTGCACTCGGTTTTACGATATCTCAAAAACTAACCGAGTTACGCCAAAAAAAACACATTTTTAACCGTGAATTGTGTGAAAACTCGATCCGAAACTTTGACAGCTTGTAAGTCGGTTAATTTGACAGCTATCAAGTTGATTTTTTTACCAAATTGTAGAGCGTAAAATTCTTTTTAAATCACGTGATATAGTGTCAATCGTAAAAGTGTCAAGGGAGCGAGTTATTTTGACTTGAAATGTCAAAAGTAAAATTACTGTCAAACCACAACTTTGACAGCTTGTAATCTGGTTAATTTGACAGCTATCAAGTTGATTTTTTTACCAAATTGTAGAGCGTGAAATTCCCTTTAAATCACGTGATATAGTGTCAATTGTAAAAGTGTCAAATAAGCGAGTTACGTTGACTTGAAATGTCAAAAATTAAATTACTGTCAAACCGCAACTTTGACAGCTTGTAAGTCGGTTAATTTGACAGCTGTCAAGTTGATTTTTTTTACCAAATTGTAGAGCGTGAAATTCTTTTTAAATCACGTGATGTACTGTCAATCGTAAAAGTGTCAAATAAGCGAGTTATTTTGACTTGAAATGTCAAGAGTAAAAAAAACTCACCTGAACCAAATTTGCTTGTCATTTGTGACAGCCCACACGCTCGCACTGCCCACTGACAGTTGAGTGATGCGCAAACCGTCACCGGGACTGCGCACTTCCAGCCACGATTCACCTGTCAAAAATTGACAGATTGTCAAAAGTGTCAAAATACAAGACAATCAAATAGATTCTGTGCAACACATCAAAACTGGTGTCAAATTTCGATGTAAAATGTCAAATAATCGCAGTTTGACAGTTGTCAAAAAAGACAGAAAGTGTCAAAAGTAAAATTGAAGAAACTAAAAAAAAATAAAATAAAAAATAAAAAAAAATAAAATAAAAAATGAGAAAAAATAAAATAATAAAAAAAAATAAAAAAAAAAAAATAAAAATAAATAAAAAAATAAAATAATTAAAAAAAAAATTAAATAAAAAAAAATTAAAAAATGACAGATAGTGTCAAAAAGGTTGTGAACAATTTGGGGTTACCAAAAAAATCATACGTTGACTTGAAGTGTCAAAATTGAAGAAAAAAAAAATAAATAAATAAATAAAAAAAAAAAAAAATAAAAAAATAAAAAAAAAAATAATAAAAATAAAAAAATAAAAAATAAAAAAATAAATAAAATAAATAAAATAATTTTTCGGTTACCTTGTAGGGTGTCCCTGGTGACGCCCAAGCGAACTAGCGCCCTGCCATCTAGGAGCGCGGCCCAAACTAGACCGCAGGGTCCCACGCTGACTTGATTAATTTCGCAACCGGGCGGTACCTGGATTTGGTTCCAACGGGCGCCCTCTGGCGACTTGGTGCTCACGCCCACCCTGAACATAACCTGCAAATGGGCGGATTGTCGAGGAGACCGAAAATCGACCATTTTTGGTGCTCACCCGGTTGTGGGACGTCACGGCCCACACCAAAATGGTACCGGGCGCGGTGCCGGGCACGTTCTGACCGCCCACCGCGACATCTATGTACGGTTCCTGAAACGTGCGATGCAACACGGTACAATTGAATTTTCAACGCCCTCTAGCGGCCAAACCGTGCAACTAACTGATTTATTTTATGATCTTTTCTGAAAGCCCTTTTCCTCCTCTATCTTTTCTATTCTTGGAACTTTCACCCTAAATTGCCAAATAAGGGAGTTATTAAGGGTTAAAAGGAATGGTGCACTTTTGTCAAGAAACAGGGGAAGGGGGGTTGAATGGGTTTTTGGATTTTAACGCCCAAACTAGGCAATTTACGCCAAAATGTCAAGAATACAAATTTCAAGCCTTTTTAACCCTCTAACCAACCCTAAAAATTTCAACCCTCCAACTCGTCTAGTTTTGGAGATATTTACAATTGAATTTTCAACGCCCCCTAGCGGCCAAACCGTGCAACTAATTGACTTATTTTATGGTATTTTCTGAAAGCCCTTTTCTTGCTCTATCTTTTCTATTCTTGGGACTTTTGCCCTAAATTGCCAAATAAGGGAGTTATTTAGGGTTAAAGGGACTGGGGTACTTTTGTCAAGAAACGGGGGTGGGGGGGATGTCTGGGTTTTTGCCGCTTTGCGGCCAAACTAAGCGATTTACGCTAAAATGTCAAGAATAGAAATTTCAAGCCTTTTTAACCCTCTACCCACCCTAAAAATTTCAACCCTCCAACTCGTCTAGTTTTGGAGATATTCACAATTGAATTTTCAACGCCCTCTAGCGGCCAAACCGTGCAACTAATCCACTTATTTTATGGTATTTTCTGAAAGCCCTTTTTCTGCTCTATCTTTTCTATTCTTGGGACTTTTGCCCTAAATTGCCAAATAAGGGAGTTATTTAGGGTTAAAGGGACTGGGGCAGTTTTGTCAAGAAACGGGGGAAGGGGGGTTGTCTGGGTTTTTGGCTTTTTACGCCCAAACTAGGCAATTTACGCCAAAATGTCAAGAATACAAATTTCAAGCCTTTTTAACCCTCTAACCAACCCTAAAAATTTCAACCCTCCAACTCGTCTAGTTTTGGAGATATTTACAATTGAATTTTCAACGCCCCCTAGCGGCCAAACCGTGCAACTAATCCACTTATTTTATGGTATTTTCTGAAAGCCCTTTTCCTCCTCTATCTTTTCCATTCTCGGGACTTTTGCCCTAAATTGCCAAATAAGGGAGTTATTTAGGGTTAAAGGGACTGGGGTACTTTTGTCAAGAAACGGGGGTGGGGGGGTTGTCTGGGTTTTTGCCGCTTTGCGGCCAAACTAGGCAATTTACGCCAAAATGACAAGAATACAAATTTCAAGCCCTTTTAACCCTCTAACCAACCCTAAAAATTTCAACCCTCCAACTCGTCTAGTTTTGGAGATATTTACAATTGAATTTTCAACGCCCTCTAGCGGCCAAACCGTGCAACTAACTGACTTATTTTATGGTATTTTCTGAAAGGCCTTTTTCTGCTCTATCTTTTCCATTCTCGGGACTTTTACCCTAAATTGCCAAATAAGGGAGTTATTTAGGGTTAAAGGGACTGGGGCACTTTTGTCAAGAAACAGGGGAAGGGGGGTTGAATGGGTTTTTGGATTTTAACGCCCAAACTATGCAATTTACGTCAAAATGTCAAGAATACAAATTTCAAGCCCTTTTAACCCTCTAACCAACCCTAAAAATTTTAACCCTCCAACTCGTCCAGTTTTGGAGATATTTACAATTGAATTTTCAACGCCCCCTAGCGGCCAAACCGTGCAACTAATTGACTTATTTTATGGTATTTTCTGAAAGCCCTTTTCTTGCTCTCTCTTTTCTATTCTTGGGACTTTCACCCTAAATTGCCAAATAAGGGAGTTATTAAGGGTTAAAAGGAATGGTGCACTTTTGTCAAGAAACAGGGGAAGGGGGGTTGAATGGGTTTTTGGATTTTAACGCCCAAACTAGGCAATTTACGCCAAAATGTCAAGAATACAAATTTCAAGCCTTTTTAACCCTCTAACCACCCTGAAAAATTTTAACCCTCCAACTCGTCTAGTTTTGGAGATATTTACAATTGAATTTTCAACGCCCTCTAGCGGCCAAACCGTGCAACTAACTGACTTATTTTATGGTATTTTCTGAAAGCCCTTTTTCTGCTCTATCTTTTCCATTCTCGGGACTTTTACCCTAAATTGCCAAATAAGGGAGTTATTAAGGGTTAAAAGAAATGGTGCACTTTTGTCAAGAAATTAGTTTGGAGGGTTGTCTGGGTTTTTGGATTTTAACGCCCAAACTAGGCAATTTACGCCAAAATGACAAGAATACAAATTTCAAGCCTTTTTAACCCTCTAACCACCCTGAAAAAATTCAACCCTCCAACTCGTCTAATTTTAGAGATATTTACAATTGAATTTTCAACGCCCCCTAGCGGCCAAACCGTGCAACTAATTGATTTATTTTATGGTATTTTCTGAAAGCCCTTTTCTTGCTCTATCTTTTCTATTCTTGGGACTTTTGCCCTAAATTGCCAAATAAGGGAGTTATTAAGGGTTAAAAGGAATGGTGCACTTTTGTCAAGAAATTAGTTTGGGGGGTTGTCTGGGTTTTTGGATTTTAACGCCCAAACTAAGCGATTTACGTCAAAATGTCAAGAATACAAATTTCAAGCCTTTTTAACCCTCTAACCAACCCTAAAAATTTCAACCCTCCAACTCGTCTAGTTTTGGAGATATTTACAATTGAATTTTCAACGCCCTCTAGCGGCCAAACCGTGCAACTAACTGACTTATTTTATGGTATTTTCTGAAAGCCCTTTTTCTGCTCTATCTTTTCTATTCTTGGGACTTTTGCCCTAAATTGCCAAATAAGGGAGTTATTTAGGGTTAAAGGGACTGGGGTACTTTTGTCAAGAAACGGGGGTGGGGGGGATGTGTGGGTTTTTGCCGCTTTGCGGCCAAACTAAGCGATTTACGCTAAAATTCTGAGTTCTGATCTCTTTTAACGTATGGTCGTGTGTATGGTGAGCTCCGTTGCTTTTTCCGTTTTTTCAGAGAACTATTACTCAGAAATTCGCGACTTTCGTGCTGGTAGTAAAATTTAATGTGCTTGATTCATCTGGACACATTGCTTAGTCGATTTATAAACCAGTTGGTAGTGAATTAGGAAATAAGTGTGAACAATAGGAGACAAGTGCAAAAAGTGCAAATAGTTAAGACTGGTGCTCGGCCCGATAAAAGGGCAACGAGTTCGTGGCGATGGATATTACGGATGGAAATGATCCTGGAGGATCAAACTGTTTTAAATGCAAACTGAATTTTGATGATGTAAAGGCTATTATTCAATGTGTGTCGTGTAAGAGCTTTTACCATGGTAAGTGCGAAAATATCGAATTACGGGGATTCCACATGAAGAAGGCAACATGGAAATGCAAACAGTGTAGTGGTGATGCCTATTGTGAAGAGGGTACAAACTTGAGGTCTAGGAAACGGAGTAGGGTGGATGAGGGTGTTGACCTGTATCTCATTGAAGAAATGAACCTTACATTGGGATTGCTACTCAAGACTACAAACGAGTTAAATCAGAAAGTTGACCAGCTTTTATCTGAGAACCAATGCCTTAAGTCGGAAATAGAAAAACTGAAACAATCTCAAGTGATCAATGCAGATACTGTTGTTTCCCACTCGACAACATCGACTTATGCATCAGTAACATCTACAAATAAACCGAACAACACTAAGATCCTGTTAGTAAAACAAAAAAACCAGCAGAACGATGTGACTCAAATTAAGAGAGATTTACAAGACAAGGTGAAGCCGGGAGAACTAGGCATCGGCGTCTCTATGGGACGCACAACTCGGGATGGAGGTTTAATACTGACCTGTGGCAATGAGAAAGAGATTACAGCAGTACAATCGGAAATTCAACAGAAACTTGGAGATACCTATAAGGTCGATAGACCGAAAACACGCGAACACAGAATCAAAGTGGTTGGGGTTGACGAGGGGGAATACCAATCTACGGATGACGACATTATTAAGAGGGTTATGAAGCAGAATGACCTAGGAGGAAGTAACAATAGTTTTAAACTGCAGATATTAAGAAAAATGCAAGTGGTAAATAGGAGATTCAACATAATTTTTGAAACTGACTCTGACACATATAACTCGTTGATGATAAGGCAGAAAATGAATCTGGGATGGAACCGATGTTGGATATACGATGACTACGGTATAGTTCGATGCTACAATTGCAACAAATACGGACACTTGCAAAAGGAATGCAAAGACAAAAAAACGTGTGCGAAATGTGCCGGAGAGCATGACGTCAAAGACTGTCAGGGAAATCCCGTGAAATGCATAAATTGTGTTGCATCTAATGAAAAATACAAACTGAATTTAAAAACGAATCATATTGTATGGGATCACTCAGAGTGCGAAACGTACAAACGCATCGAAAAAAGTCGCAAAAACAAATATATCCAGTAGCAATTAAATAAGAACGTAACCCTAACTTCCAGTATTCTGTATTTTAACTGCCAGGGGTATATAAATAACAAGGACAATATTATGACACTGGTAAATGATTGGAAGCCCAAAATGGTGTTTTTGTCAGAGACTCATGTGTCATCTGATATGGAGCCGGTTGAACTGAACATTGACGGGTACTGTTTGGAGCAGTGCGTGACCGATAACAGGAGAACTGGGGGAGTTTTAGTTTTAATTCGAAATGATGTTAAATATAAAGTAAAAACAGTGAAATGTGTTGACAATTATGTGTGGCTTTTGTCTGTTGAGGTCTCCATATCAAGAACAAGGTACCTTTTTTCTGTTTTATACCATCCACCGCAAACTGAGAATGCTCGATTTGTTGAGTATTTCAGGAGTTATCTTGATGATGCGGGTGAATTTGGGGGTGTCAACATAATCATGGGGGATTTTAATTTTGATTTAATGAAACCATCATTTTATGGTGAAAAATTGTTAACTGACGTTTATTTGAATGGATTTTTCCAGGTTGTTGACGCTCCCACGCGAGTGACGAATACGAGCAGAACCCTGATTGACTACATAATAACTAGTGACAAAAACCTTTCATTTAATGTACACTTGACACCTAAGATTAGCGACCATTCTATTTTGTCCATCGTACCGGACGAAAAGTCCGATGAAAATTTTGACGTCATAAAACAGTATCGATCAATGAAAAACTACGACGTAAATGTTTTACATGATTATTTTATTGATGGGACATGGCATAATAAAAGTGCTGATGTGAATGTTCTGGCAAATAGTTTTGTATGTGATATTGAAAGAATTTTAAACAGTATGTGTCCACAAAAAGTATGTGTTTTTAAGAAAAGTCATTTAAATAAAGAGTGGATAACGGATGATGTAAAGGAGAATATGCAAATTAGGGATAATTTGTATGTTCGTGCGATTGCGGAGAGCAATGACGCAGTTTGGAGGGAATACAAGGGAATGCGAAATTACATAGTAAAGCAAATAAAAGTCGAAAAAGAGCGATACTTTAAGCAAATAATTGACGATAATAGAACGAATCCTACTGAAATGTGGAAGAAATTAAAATTATTGTTACCGGGGAAACAGTCTTCAAGAAATGACGAAATAACTTTTGAGCATCAAACAATATCTGATGAGATCCTAATAGCTCAAGAGTTTAATAAATATTTTGTTAACAGCATTACTGAAATTGTAAATAGCATTCCACAGTGTTCTCCACCAAACGAAATATTGATTGCGACCCCCGATGTTTTTGTTGAGTTTGCAAAATTTAAACAATTGTCAATGTGTGATTTTAAAAATATTTTAAAGAATATGAAAAACGTCGGAGGAGGAGTGAGTGGAATCTCTACGAAAGTTTTGCGTGATGTATGTGGTGTTGCAGGTAACCGTTTATTAGATATACTGAATACATCTCTCTCAACTGGAAGATTTCCAAATGACTGGAAAGAGACAATGGTCATTCCCATACAGAAAGTATCAAACACTAATTTGTACAGCGAGTTTCGACCTATTAATACTGTACCAGTTTATGAAAAGGTATTAGAAGCGGCAGTTAAGATGCAGTTGCAGGAACACTGTAACATAAATAACTTGTTGATAGTCAATCAGTCTGGTTTTCGGGAACGTCACTCGTGCGAAACTGTAGTTATTAACTTGTGTGATATTTTTAAGAGAGAGATAGATAAGGGTAATTTTGTTATGGCTGTATTTCTAGACTTTAGGAGGGCTTTCGAGACCGTTAATAGGGAGGTATTGTTGCGTAAGCTTGACAACATGGGCATTAAGGGTGACGTTTTGAGGTGGTTTAATTCGTATTTGGTTAATAGACAGCAAAGGGTTAAATTTAAGGACAGCATATCTGACGCATTAAATGTTTTGAATGGAGTTCCGCAGGGAACAGTTTTGGGTCCCTTGTTATTTTTATTATATGTTAATGACATTGTTAGTACAGTAAGTGGATGTAAAATAGAAATGTTTGCGGATGATACCATGTTATATTTGACGGGGGGAGATCTGGGTGATATGCAGCGTACTGTGAATAATGATCTGGCCAAATTATTCAAATGGCTTTGCAATAATAAATTGTGTGTAAATATTGAAAAATCAAAGTTTTGCATTTTTGGCAAAAGTCATAGTCTAAAAAACGTAAATTTTGAGGATCTAAATATAGTTATTGACAACAGAAAAATTGATCATACCAACCAGATTAAATACTTAGGAATAACATTTGATTCTGAACTTAACTTTTACGCTCATGCCGATTATGTTACTCGAAAATTCGCAAAAAAAGTAAGTTTTATTGCAAGAATAGGACATCAGTTATCACTCGCTACAAAATTGTTATTGTATAACACGATAGCTGCTCCTCATCTCGAATTCTGTTCCTCCATACTGTATAACTTACCAGCTTTTAAGATTGACCAGATCCAGAAAATCCAAAACCGAGCAATGAGAACTATTCTGAAATGTAACCGTTATACTCCGATCGAAACTATGCTCAATGTTTTAAACTTTTTGTCTGTAAAGCAAAAAATTGATTTTAGTGTGTATGTGTTTGTATTTAAAATAAAAAATAATTTGTTGCCCTCATATGTTTGTGATAGGATTAAGGTTTTTAAAGATGTACATAATTATGGCACAAGAAATTGTTCAAATTTTGTATTGATGGAAAGATGTCGTTCTAGTCAAATGTTGAATTCTGTGTTGTATAAGGGATTGTATAAATTCAACATGTTGCCACGAAAAATTAGGGACTGTGATCAATTGTGTAGTTTTAAGATAATGATCAGAACACATATTTTAGAGCAGTGTAGTGTTTAGTGACGGTTTTACTTATAAATGTATTTTTTCTATCTGTGTTTTGTATAAGTCATTTTTTTTGCATTGTATACTTTTAAGTTGTTTATTGGATAGCTATTATGCTAAATAAATACATATTATTATTATTATTAAAATGTCAAGAATAGAAATTTCAAGCCTTTTTAACCCTCTAACCACCCTGAAAAAATTCAACCCTCCAACTCGTCTAGTTTTAGAGATATTTACAATTGAATTTTCGACGCCCTCTAGCGGCCAAACCGTGCAACTAATTGACTTATTTTATGGTATTTTCTGAAAGCCCTTTTCCTCCTCTATCTTTTCCATTCTCGGGACTTTTGCCCTAAATTGCCAAATAAGGGAGTTATTTAGGGTTAAAAGGGCTGGTGCACTTTTGTCAAGAAATTAGTTTGGGGGGTTGTCTGGGTTTTTGGATTTTAACGCCCAAACTAGGCAATTTACGCCAAAATGTCAAGAATACAAATTTCAAGCCTTTTTAACCCTCTAACCACCCTACAAAATTTCAACCCTCCAACTCGTCCAGTTTTGGAGATATTTACAATTGAATTTTCAACGCCCTCTAGCGGCCAAACCGTGCAACTAACTGACTTTTTTTATGGTATTTTCTGAAAGCCCTTTTTCTGCTCTATCTTTTCCATTCTTGGGACTTTCACCCTAAATTGCCAAATAAGGGAGTTATTAAGGGTTAAAAGGAATGGTGCACTTTTGTCAAGAAATTAGTTTGGGGGGTTGTCTGGATTTTTGGATTTTAACGCCCAAACTAAGCGATTTACGTCAAAATGTCAAGAATACAAATTTCAAGCCTTTTTAACCCTCTAACCAACCCTGAAAAATTTAACCCTCCAACTCGTCTAGTTTTGGAGATATTCACAATTGAATTTTCAACGCCCTCTAGCGGCCAAACCGTGCAACTAACTGACTTTTTTTATGGTATTTTCTGAAAGCCCTTTTTCTGCTCTATCTTTTCTATTCTTGGGACTTTCACCCTAAATTGCCAAATAGGGGAGTTATTAAGGGTTGAACAGTGGGGTGCACGGAAAACTGTTTCGACCCGAGCAAATTCAACCGACCATAATTCCGTTATTTGGCAAAATAGCAAAAAAGCGTAAAGAAGCAAAGTTGTAGAGAATTTCATTCTCTACACATTGATAGAGGGCATTTTTGCTCTGAAACCTCCCCGAAGGGAGATATTGGCCAAAAACGGGGTGAAAAACACAAAAAATACACTTTTCTGCGCAAAAAGCTTAATAATAATACAGTTTTTTTTTTTTTTCAATAAAAAAATGCAACATTATTGATTCGGCTGTCAAAACTGTCAAAACGCACTGACATTACCGGAAAAGCGCCTAAAATGGCCGCCAGGTCATTTTAGGCGCCAGGCTGTCACTTTTCTGTCATCTGTCAAAATTTGACACTGAAAAACGCGGGAAAATTGCGAGGTCACGCCGCAAGGTCATGGCTAGCTTGACTGGAAATTTCAACTTTCTAAAATGAAAATGGCGGATTTGACAGCCTGTCAAAAGCTACGTGACACCACCGCCATTTTGTGTAAATATCTCCGGAACTAGAGGAGGTAGAATTTCGAAAAAAACACCAAAAAAAAGGTCAAAGTCGCGGCCATCTTGACGAAAAAAAATCAAGTTTGTAGCGCCAAAACTGACGTCATTTTGACAGACGTACCTTGGTGGCGTCCTTGTGGAGGGGCGCAATGGCGCACCAACTGTTCATGGCGCAGTATTTGGCCGTTCTCGTCCACAAACGGCGGCGCACGCAGCTTTTCCACTGTTTTTTGGCGGAAAATTGGGCGGGAAAATCGACCGCGTACGTCCACCCATTATGGTCGAGCGGCCGCCCGTCCAACGTCAATTCCAGCTGCCAGTCGCCTGCGTGACGCCATTACGGTACATTCGCCGCCCACTTAGAGGCCATTGCACGCGTATACAGGGTGTCCGGTTTTTTTTTCGTCTTTATACCGGGTGATTAGGGCAAAATTTGGATTTAAGTTCGACCGTTTTAGAAATTTCGATTTGACGCCCTCTAGCGGCCAAACGGTGAAGTCAATCACCTGGTTTTATGGTATTTTTGGAAAGCTCGGAATGTCCCCTACAATTTTATTTCTTACCACTTTTACTGTCACTTGTCAAATAACCGAGTTTTTGACGTTTAACCAAACCGCTGCGCGGTTGATTGGTTTTGAATTAACGGTCAACTTTGACGCCCTCTGGCGGCTAAACGGTATAATCAATCACCAGATTTTATGGTATTTTTGGAAATCTCGGAATGTTCTCTACAATTTTATTTCTAACCACTTTTACTGTCACTTGTCAAATAACCGAGTTTTTGACGTTTAACCAAACCGCTGCGCGGTTGATTGGTTTTGAATTAACGGTCAACTTTGACGCCCTCTAGCGGCTAAACGGTGAAATCAATCACCAGATTTTATGGTATTTTTGGAAATCTCGGAATGTTCTCTACAATTTTATTTCTAACCACTTTTACTGTCACTTGTCAAATAACCGAGTTATTGACGTTTAACCAAACCGCTGCGCGGCTGATTGGTTTTGAATTAACGGTCAACTTTGACGCCCTCTAGCGGCCAAACGGTGAACTCGATCACCGGATTTTATGGTATTTTTGGAAACCTCGGAATGTCCTCTACAATTTTATTTCTAATCACTTTTACTGTCACTTGTCAAATAACCGAGTTATTGTGACGTTTAACCAAAACGCTGCGCGTGTGATTGGTTTTGAATTAACGGTCAACTTTGACGCCCTCTAGCGGCCAAACGGTGAACTCAATCACGTGATTTTATGGTATTTTTGGAAAGCTCGGAATGTTCTCTACAAATTTATTTCTTACCACTTTTACTGTCACTTGTCAAATAACCGAGTTAATGACGTTTAACCAGAACGCTGCGCATGTGATTGGTTTTGAATTAACAGTCAACTTTAACGCCCTCTAGCGGCTAAACGGTATAACCAATCACCAGATTTTATGGTATTTTTGGAAATCTCGGAATGTTCTCTACAATTTTATTTCTAACCACTTTTACTGTCACTTGTCAAATAACCGAGTTAATGGCGTTTAATCAGAACGCTGCGCATGTGATTGGTTTTGAATTAACGGTCAACTTTGACGCCCTCTAGCGGCTAAACGGTATAATCAATCACCAGATTTTATGGTATTTTTGGAAATCTCGGAATGTTCTCTACAATTTTATTTCTAACCACTTTTACTGTCACTTGTCAAATAACCGAGTTAATGGCGTTTAATCAGAACGCTGCGCATGTGATTGGTTTTGAATTAACGGTCAACTTTGACGCCCTCTAGCGGCTAAACAGTGAACTCAATCACGTGATTTTATGGTATTTTTGGAAACCTCGGAATGTCCTCTACAATTTTATTTCTAATCACTTTTACTGTCACTTGTCAAATAACCGAGTTAATGGCGTTTAACCAGAACGCTGCGCGTGTGATTGGTTTTGAATTAACGGTCAACTTTGACTCCCTCTAGCGGCCAAACGGCATACCCGATCACCGGATTTAATGGTTGAGCGTGTAAAACGGACACCCTGTATATCTATGACGTATTTGCCCATATAGTTACCTTCCCATTGCCACGCCATCGATGGTAGACGGATTTTGTCGATGGATCTGTCAATGGTACCGTCGGCGTTGGAAAAATGACAGCGATCGGTCGGTAACAGTCTCGAGCTGAAGCCCTCGATAGGCAACCATCTCTGCACAAACGCAAAAAGTGTCAAAATTTTTTGACAGGTGACATTTTGACGTTCCTTTTGAAGAGCAAACTGATCCAACTACTCCCACGTGATCACATCGTTTAGTGGGGGCAAACCGAAACTGATCCCCGGGTCAATTGGATCAGTTTCTTTTGTTATTGTAGAGGCTTCTGGCAAAGCCAAAATGGCCTCCAGAGGCTTCTGGCAAATTAAAAATGTCCTCCAGAGGCTTCTGGCAGTTTCAAATCACTTAAATGACGTTTCAGAGGCTTCCGGCACTCCAAAATGTCTTCCAGAGGCCTCTGGCAAGCTTAAATAACTCTTAGAGGCTTCTGGCAAATTAAAAATGTCCTCCAGAGGCCTCTGGCAGTTTCAAATCACTTAAATGACGTTTCAGAGGCTTCTGGCACTTAAAAATGTCTTCCAGAGGCCTCTGGCAAGCCTAAATACGTGTTAGAGGCTTCTGGCAAATTAAAAATGTCCTCTAGAGGCTTCTGGCAAGCCTAAATACGTGTTAGAGGCTTCTGGCACTTAAAAATGTCTCCCAGAGGCCTCTGGCAAGCTTAAATACCTCTTAGAGGCTTCTGGCAAATTAAAAATGTCCTCTAGAGGCTTCTGGCAAGCCTAAAAACGTGTTAGAGGCTTCTGGCAAATTAAAAATGTCCTCTAGAGGCATCTGGCAGTTTCAAATGACTTAAATGACGTTTCAGAGGCTTCTGGCACTTAAAAATGTCTCCCAGAGGCCTCTGGCAAGCTTAAATACCTCTTAGAGGCTTCTGGCAAATTAAAAATGTCCTCTAGAGGCTTCTGGCAAGCCTAAATACGTGTTAGAGGCTTCTGGCAAATTAAAAATGTCCTCCAGAGGCATCTGGCAGTTTCAAATGACTTAAATGACATTTCAGAGGCTTCCGGCACTCCAAAATGTCTTCCAGAGGCCTCTGGCAAGCTTAAATAACTCTTAGAGGCTTCTGGCAAATTAAAAATGTCCTCCAGAGGCTTCTGGCAGTTTCAAATCACTTAAATGACGTTTCAGAGGCTTCTGGCACTTAAAAATGTCTTCCAGAGGCCTCTGGCAAGCCTAAATACGTGTTAGAGGCTTCTGGCAAATTAAAAATGTCCTCTAGAGGCCTCTGGCAGTTTCAAATGACTTAAATGACATTTCAGAGGCTTCTGGCACTTAAAAATGTCTTCCCGAGGCCTCTGGCAAATTAAAAATGTCCTCCAGAGGCTTCTGGCAGTTTCAAATCACTTAAATGACGTTTCAGAGGCTTCTGGCAATTAAAAATGTCTTCCAGAGGCCTCTGGCAGTTTCAAATGACTTAAATAACATTTCCGAGGCTTCTGGCACTTCAAAATGTCTTCCAGAGGCCTCTGGCAAGCTTAAATACCTGTTAGAGGCTTCTGGCAAATTAAAAATGTCCTCCAGAGGCCTCTGGCAGTTTCAAATGACTTAAATGACATTTCAGAGGCTTCTGGCACTTCAAAATGTCTTCCAGAGGCCTCTGGCAAGCTTAAATACCTCTTAGAGGCTTCTGGCAAATTAAAAATGTCCTCCAGAGGCATCTGGCAGTTTCAAATCACTTAAATGACATTTCAGAGGCTTCTGGCAAATTAAAAATGTCTTCCAGAGGCTTCTGGCAGTTTCAAATCACTTAAATGACGTTTCAGAGGCTTCTGGCACTTAAAAATGTCTTCCAGAGGCCTCTGGCAAGCTTAAATACCTCTTAGAGGCTTCTGGCAAATTAAAAATGTCCTCCAGAGGCATCTGGCAGTTTCAAATCACTTAAATGACATTTCAGAGGCTTCTGGCAAATTAAAAATGTCTTCCAGAGGCTTCTGGCAGTTTCAAATCACTTAAATGACGTTTCAGAGGCTTCTGGCACTTAAAAATGTCTTCCAGAGGCCTCTGGCAAGCTTAAATACCTCTTAGAGGCTTCTGGCAAATTAAAAATGGCCTCTAGAGGCATCTGGCAGTTTCAAATCACTTAAATGACATTTCCGAGGCTTCTGGCACTCGAAAATGTCTTCCAGAGGCCTCTGGCACTACAAAATGTCCTCCAGAGGCCTCTGGCACCACAAAATGGCGTCTGACCGAAAGCCCCATCTAGAAAGCAGGCCTAACTAACCTCATTCTCGTAGGACTCCTCTCGGATACGAATGGGAATGTCCAAACCGTGAACGTAGACGTACAATTGATGGTCGCCGCCCAGGCCCCACAAGAAAAAGGGCACGCCCGACAATTTTTTGAACTCCTGCCCATTGTAGGGCAGCTCGCGCCACATGGAGCCGCCCGTCGACAACGTGTACACTCTGCCCTCGTTGTTGACGCCAAACAGCAACGAACTCGGCATTTTGGGGCCGCCCAACGGAACCGCTCTAATTCATTCCGTTTGGCCCTAAAAAAAAAACCTGGAAAACTGACTCCCTGAAAGGTAAACAAATCGAATAACATAACCACAAACGTCACCCGGTTGACAGCTCCGGCTGTCAATGAATGCAGTTTGACAGTCGGGGGGGGTCACGTGCCAGTGTGCGCGTGCTTCGGGCGTAGGTCACGTGGGCGGGCAACCAGTGAATTCGACTCGTTTCTTGCGCTGGAGCGGACATTGCGACTAAATTTACGGATTGTAAGTAGAGTGGTTTCAAACACTTTTCTCCCTGGCTGTACTCAATTTTCTGGTGTTTTTTTGGTGTCACTAGATAGGAAATTTAGGGAGGATTCCAAAAATGTGCTTAAAACCGTCATTTTGTCACTCCAAGTGGGTTTTACGAGCGATTTTGTCCCTGACTGTCTTTCTGGCAGTTGAAATTTTGACACCACTTTTCTCCCTGACTGTACCAAATTTTGGAGTGTTTTTTAGTGTCATTAGATAGGAAATTTAGTGAGGATTCCAAAAATGTGCTTGAAACAGTCATTTTCAAACTCCAAGTGGGTTTTACACGTTATTTTGTCTCTTACTGTCCTAAAAACTGTGTTTCTGACTGTTTAAACTTTGACCTCACTTTTCTCCCTGACTGTACCAAATTTGTAAGTGTTTTTTAGTGTCGTTAGATAGGAAATTTAGTGAGGATTCCAAAAATGTGCTTAAAACAGGCATTTTGTAACTCCAAGTGGGTTTTACAAGCGTTTTTGTCCCTGACTGTCCTTACAAACAGTCTTTCTGACAGTTGAAACTTTGATACCACTTTGCTTTCTGACTGTACTAAATTTTTAAGTGTTTTTTATGTCATTGGATAGGAAATTTAGTGAGGATTCCAAAAATGTGCTTAAAACTGTCATTTTCTCACTCCAAGTGGGTTTTACAAGCGATTTTGTTCCTGACTATCCTTACAAACGGTCTTTCTGGCAGTTCAAACTTTTACACCCCTTTTCTCCCTGACTGTACTTAATTTTAAAGTGTTTTTTAGTGTCATTGGATAGGAAATTTAGTGAGGATTCCAAAAATGTGCTTAAAACAGTCATTTCCTCACTCCAAGTGGGTTTTAGAGTCGATTTTGTCCCTGACTGTCCTTACAAACTGTCTCTTTGGCAGTTGAAACTTTGACACCATTTTTCTCCCTGACTGTACCCAATTTTGTAGTGCTTTTTAGTGTCATTAGATAGGAAATTTAGTGAGGATTCTAAAACTGTGCTTAAAACAGTAATTTTCCCACTCCAAGTGGGTTTTAGAGTCGATTTTGTCCCTGACTGTCCTTACAAACTGTGTTTCTGGCAGTTCAAACTTTGACACCACTTTTCTCCCTGACTGTACTAAATTTTGGAGTGTTTTTTATGACATTAGATAGGAAATTTAGTGAGGATTCCAAAAATGTGCTTAAAACAGTCATTTCTTCCCTCCAAGTGGGTTTTAGAGGTGATTTTGTCCCTGACTGTCTTTACAAACTGTCTTTCTGAGAGTTTGTACTTTGACAGCGTTTTTTTATCTGACTGTACTAAATTTTGTAAGGTTTTTTAGTGTCATTGGGTAGGAAATTTAGTGAGGATTTCAAAAATGTGCTTAAAACAGTAATTTTCTCACTCCAAGTGAGTTTTACAAGCGATTTTGTCCCTGACTGTCTTTCTGGCAGTTGAAACTTTGACACAACTTTTCTCCCTGACTGTACCAAATTTTGAAGTGTTTTTTAGTGTCATTAGATAGGAAATTTAGTGAGGATTCCAAAAATGTGCTTAAAACTGTCATTTTGTCACTCCAAGTGGGTTTTACACGTGATTTTGTCTCTGACTGTCCTAAAAACTGTGTTTCTGACTGTTTAAACTTTGACCTCACTTTTCTCCCTGACTGTACCTAATTTTTGAGTGTTTTTTAGTGTCATTAGATAGGAAATTTAGTGAGGATTCCAAAAATGTGCTTAAAACTGTCATTTTGTCACTCCAAGTGGGTTTTACACGTGATTTTGTCTCTGACTGTCCTAAAAACTGTGTTTCTGACTGTTTAAACTTTGACCTCACTTTTCTCCCTGACTGTACCTAATTTTTGAGTGTTTTTTAGTGTCACTGGATAGGAAATTTAGTGAGGATTCCAAAAATGTGCTTAAAACAGTCATTTTCAAACTCCAAGTGGGTTTTACACGTGATTTTGTCTCTGACTGTCCTAAAAACTGTGTTTCTGACTGTTTAAACTTTGACCTCACTTTTCTCCCTGACTGTACCAAATTTTTTAATGTTTTTTAGTGTCACTGGATAGGAAATTTAGTGAGGATTCCAAAAATGTGCTTAAAACAGTCATTTTCAAACTCCAAGTGGGTTTTACACGTGATTTTGTCTCTGACTGTCCTAAAAACTGTGTTTCTGACTGTTTAAACTTTGACCTCACTTTTCTCCCTGACTGTACCTAATTTTTGAGTGTTTTTTAGTGTCATTAGATAGGAAATTTAGTGAGGATTCCAAAAATGTGCTTAAAACAGTCATTTTCAAACTCCAAGTGGGTTTTACACGTGATTTTGTCTCTGACTGTCCTAAAAACTGTGTTTCTGACTGTTTAAACTTTGACCTCACTTTTCTCCCTGACTGTACCAAATTTTTTAATGTTTTTTAGTGTCACTGGATAGGAAATTTAGTGAGGATTCCAAAAATGTGCTTAAAACAGTCATTTTCAAACTCCAAGTGGGTTTTACACGTGATTTTGTCTCTGACTGTCCTAAAAACTGTGTTTCTGACTGTTTAAACTTTGACCTCACTTTTCTCCCTGACTGTACCTAATTTTTGAGTGTTTTTTAGTGTCATTAGATAGGAAATTTAGTGAGGATTCCAAAAATGTGCTTAAAACAGTCATTTCTTCCCTCCAAGTGGGTTTTAGAGGTGATTTTGTCCCTGACTGTCTTTACAAACTGTCTTTCTGAGAGTTTGTACTTTGACAGCGTTTTTTTATCTGACTGTACTAAATTTTGTAAGGTTTTTTAGTGTCATTGGGTAGGAAATTTAGTGAGGATTTCAAAAATGTGCTTAAAACAGTAATTTTCTCACTCCAAGTGAGTTTTACAAGCGATTTTGTCCCTGACTGTCTTTCTGGCAGTTGAAACTTTGACACAACTTTTCTCCCTGACTGTACCAAATTTTGAAGTGTTTTTTAGTGTCATTAGATAGGAAATTTAGTGAGGATTCCAAAAATGTGCTTAAAACTGTCATTTTGTCACTCCAAGTGGGTTTTACACGTGATTTTGTCTCTGACTGTCCTAAAAACTGTGTTTCTGACTGTTTAAACTTTGACCTCACTTTTCTCCCTGACTGTACCTAATTTTTGAGTGTTTTTTAGTGTCATTAGATAGGAAATTTAGTGAGGATTCCAAAAATGTGCTTAAAACAGTCATTTTCAAACTCCAAGTGGGTTTTACACGTGATTTTGTCTCTGACTGTCCTAAAAACTGTGTTTCTGACTGTTTAAACTTTGACCTCACTTTTCTCCCTGACTGTACCAAATTTTTTAATGTTTTTTAGTGTCACTGGATAGGAAATTTAGTGAGGATTCCAAAAATGTGCTTAAAACTGTCATTTTGTCACTCCAAGTGGGTTTTATAAGCGATTTTGTCCCTGACTGTCCTAAAAACTGTTTTTATGACAGTTTCAACTTTGACCTCACTTTTCTCCCTGACTGTACCAAATTTTTTAATGTTTTTTAGTGTCACTGGATAGGAAATTTAGTGAGGATTCCAAAAATGTGCTTAAAACTGTCATTTTCCCACTCCAAGTGGGTTTTACGAGCGATTTTGTCCCCGACTGTCTTTTCACAGGGCCCAATTTGGCTAAGAAAAATGACGGTTCAAAAACCAAAAAAAAAAAACAAAAAACAATCACTTATCAAACTTTTTAATCGACTTGGCCAAACAGAAAGCAAACAAAATCTCCAGCAGCTCGACCAAAGCCACCGCGACCAAAACGATAACGGCCGTATCCACGTTGCGTAGCAACAATCCTTTCAATTGGTCGTAGCAACCCTGCGCAACAAAAATCACGATCTCTGATTGGTCGAGGGCGCAAAAAACAAATGACGTCATACCTGATCGTAGAACGAATTGGAACGCGTCGGTGACGTCATACAGTTGGCATCGAGCAGTTTCCGATCGGAGCCGAACGCGCAACACGATTCCGGCACGATCAAGGCGCCCTGCGCCTGCCACGTGGGATTCCGTTGGTAGTCAGCGCCGCCGTCCACCTGACCCACCACAGATTACGTCAGTCACGTGCCCGTTTAACGAAACGGGCACACGACAGTCACGTGCGCACTTACCCCGCAACAATTGTGACGTTTCTGCAGCTCGTTCCACGCCAACGAGATGGCGTCGTCCGTGACGTTGTAGTGACGTTCGATTGACAGTTTGAGCACGTTTTTCGTCTCGGTTTCGATCTGAATTTTTTTGACAGATGACGTGACATGACAGGCTGTCAAAACGACGCCATTTTACTTACGGTAGTTTTGAGGACCGCGCCCATTATCGCCACCGTCACTTCCGCTACGAGGACGACGATCAGCAGGATGCCGTACTGCAAAACAGATTTGACAGTTTTTTTTTTTTGACATTTGACACCTATTTATGAGGGTCACGTGATTGTTGTTTTTTTTTTTTTTTTTTTTCAGTTACTTCACTTTGATTGAGCGTAGCTCCGTTATTTAAGGAGCTACAGCAAAAGTGTAGAGAATTAAAGTTGTAGGGAATTTCCTGCTCTACAAGATTGTTTCTTAGCATTTTTTCCCTTAAGGGCCTCCCTAGGGAGTTACAAGGGCAAACAAGACTGGATGCATTAAACTGTGTTTTTTTTTAACTAACTCCATTTTGAATGAGCGTTGGTCCGTTATTTAGGGAGTTACGTCAAAAGTACTAAGAAGGGAAATTGTAGGAAATTAAATTCCCTACAAGATTTGTTTTAATGACTTTTGCCCTAGGGCCTTTAAAGGGAGTTACAGACCAAAAACCCTTTTAAATGCATTTTTTTACGTTTGACACTTTTAATGACACTTTTGACATTTTTTTGGTGTTTTTTACTTTTTACGTGTCAACCTTGACATTTCCGTCTTTTCGGCGTTATTTTTTTCAAATTTATCACTTTTTACGTTTGACACTGGTCAGTGTCATTTTTTGACTTTTGACACTTTTAGTTTTTACTTTTGACGTTTCTGAATCCAAATAATGAACTTTGACGTCAAATTTGAGTTTGGACACTTTAAAGAACAATTTTTGACTTTGACAATTTTTATTGTAATTTTTTTACTTTTGACAGTTATTTGAGGAGTTATCGCAAAAATGCTAAGAATAAAAATTGTAGCAAATTTAATTCCCTACAAGATTTATTTCAGTGATTTTTGCCCTAAAGGGCCTCTTAAGGGAGTTACAGACCGAAAACTGCCTGTAATGCCTTCAAATGATTTAGTAACTCCAAAGTGAAATTTCAAACTAGCGTAGCTCCGTTATTTGAGGAGTTACGGCAAAAGTGTAAATAAGGAGAGTTGTAGGGAATTTTACGCTCTACAAGATTGTTTCTTAGCATTTTTGCCCTTAAGGGCCTCCTTAAGGAGTTACAGGGCGAAAACGGTGACTGGACGCACCAAACCCTGTTTCACCCTGTATCTCGCTTAATTGAAGCAGTAAAAAGGTGAAAAAAAATTCCCGTTATACAGGGTGGACTCACCAAGGTCAACAAACATCTGGACTCCTTCAGGGCGCCGCAGTAGCCCAGGAAACTGATGAGAAACATGGCAACGCCGACGGCGATCAGCACCAGCGCCACCGTTTGCAGGAAAACGGGAGAGGAGGCGGCAACCTTGGCGGACGGAAAAAAAACAACAAAATACAAACAAACAGGATGTGAGTAAATTGCCCCTCATTTATTTTTGTTTTGTTAATTGAGCGCAATTGACTTGCGTCCGCAAGTCCACAGGCGATTTTGTCCTTGACTGTCTTTATAAAAAATGTGTTTCTGGAAATTTCAACTTTGACCTCACTTTTCTCCCTGACTGTACTAAATTTTTAAGTGTTTTTTATGTCATTGGATAGGAAATTTAGTGAGGATTCCAAAAATGTGCTTAAAAATGTAATTTTGTCACTACAAGTGGGTTTTACAAGCGATTTTGTCCCTGACTGTCCTTTCAAACTGTGTTTCTGACAGTTTCAACTTTGACATCACTTTTCTCCCTGACTGTACTAAATTTTGTAAGGTTTTTTAGTGTCATTGGATAGGAAATTTAGTGAGGATTCCAAAAATGTGCTTAAAACTGTCATTTTGTCACTCCAAGTGAGTTTTACAGGTGATTTTGTCCCTGACTGTCCTTTCAAACTGTCTTTCTGAGAGTTTGTACTTTGACAGCGTTTTTTTACCTGACTGTACTTGATTTCTTGGTGATTTTTTATGTCATTGGATAAGAAATTTAGTGAGGATTCCAAAAATGTGCTTAAAACAGTCATTTTGTAATTCCAAGTGGGTTTTACAAGCGATTTTGTCCCTGACTGTCTTTACAAAATGTGTTTCTGACTGTTTCAACTTTAACCTCACTTTTCTCCCTGACTGTACCAAATTTTTAATTGTTTTTTAGTGTCATTAGATAGGAAATTTAGTGAGGATTCCAAAAATGTGCTTAAAACTGTCATTTTGTCACTCCAAGTGAGTTTTACAGGTGATTTTGTCCCTGACTGTCCTTTCAAACTGTCTTTCTGAGAGTTTGTACTTTGACAGCGTTTTTTTACCTGACTGTACTTAATTTCTTGGTGGTTTTTTATGTCATTGGATAAGAAATTTAGTGAGGATTCCAAAAATGTGCTTAAAACTATCATTTTGTCACTCCAAGTGAGTTTTACAGGTGATTTTGTTCCTGACTGTCTTTTAAAACTGTCTTTTTGGGAGTTTAAACTTTAACCTCACTTTTCTCCCTGACTGTACTAAATTTTGTATTTTTTTTAGTGTCATTAGATAGGAAATTTAGTGAGGATTCCAAAAATGTGCTTAAAACAGTCATTTTGTAATTCCAAGTGGGTTTTACAAGCGATTTTGTCCCTGACTGTCTTTACAAAATGTCTTTCTGACAGTTTAAACTTTAACCTCACTTTTCTCCCTGACTGTACTAAATTTTGTATTTTTTTTAGTGTCATTAGATAGGAAATTTAGTGAGGATTCCAAAAATGTGCTTAAAACTGTCATTTTGTCACTCCAAGTGGGTTTTACAAGCGATTTTGTCCCTGACTGTCCTTTAAAACTGTCTTTCTGACAATTTCAATTTTGACAACACTTTTCTCCCTGACTGTACTAAATTTTGTATTTTTTTTAGTGTCATTAGATAGGAAATTTAGTGAGGATTCCAAAAATGTGCTTAAAACTGTCATTTTGTCACTCCAAGTGAGTTTTACAGGTGATTTTGTCCCTGACTGTCCTTTCAAACTGTCTTTCTGAGAGTTTGTACTTTGACAGCGTTTTTTTACCTGACTGTACTTGATTTCTTGGTGATTTTTTATGTCATTGGATAAGAAATTTAGTGAGGATTCCAAAAATGTGCTTAAAACAGTCATTTTGTAATTCCAAGTGGGTTTTACAAGCGATTTTGTCCCTGACTGTCTTTACAAAATGTGTTTCTGACTGTTTCAACTTTAACCTCACTTTTCTCCCTGACTGTACCAAATTTTTAATTGTTTTTTAGTGTCATTGGATAGGAAATTTAGTGAGGATTCCAAAAATGTGCTTAAAACTGTCATTTTGTCACTCCAAGTGGGTTTTACAAGCGATTTTGTCCCTGACTGTCCTTTAAAACTGTCTTTCTGACAATTTCAATTTTGACAACACTTTTATCCCTGACTGTACTAAATTTTTAAGTGTTTTTTAGTGTCATTGGATAGGAAATTTAGTGAGGATTCCAAAAATGTGCTTAAAACTGTCATTTTCTCACTCCAAGTGGGTTTTACAAGCGATTTTGTCCCTGACTGTCCTTTAAAACTGTCTTTCTGACAATTTCAATTTTGACAACACTTTTCTCCCTGACTGTACTAAATTTTTAAGTGTTTTTTAGTGTCATTGGATAGGAAATTTAGTGAGGATTCCAAAAATGTGCTTAAAACTGTCATTTTCTCACTCCAAGTGGGTTTTACAAGCGATTTTGTCCCTGACTGTCCTTTAAAACTGTCTTTCTGACAATTTCAATTTTGACAACACTTTTCTCCCTGACTGTACTAAATTTTTAAGTGTTTTTTAGTGTCATTGGATAGGAAATTTAGTGAGGATTCCAAAAATGTGCTTAAAACTGTCATTTTGTCACTCCAAGTGGGTTTTACAAGCGATTTTGTCCCTGACTGTCCTTTAAAACTGTCTTTCTGACAATTTCAATTTTGACAACACTTTTCTCCCTGACTGTACTAAATTTTTAAGTGTTTTTTAGTGTCATTGGATAGGAAATTTAGTGAGGATTCCAAAAATGTGCTTAAAACTGTCATTTTCTCACTCCAAGTGGGTTTTACAAGCGATTTTGTCCCTAACTGTCCTTTCAAACTGTCTTTCTGAGAGTTTGTACTTTGACAGCGTTTTTTTACCTGACTGTACTTAATTTCTTGGTGGTTTTTTATGTCATTGGATAAGAAATTTAGTGAGGATTCCAAAAATGTGCTTAAAACAGTCATTTTGTAATTCCAAGTGGGTTTTACAAGCGATTTTGTCCCTGACTGTCTTTTAAAACTGTCTTTCTGACAGTTTAAACTTTAACCTCACTTTTCTCCCTGACTGTACTAAATTTTGTATTTTTTTTAGTGTCATTAGATAGGAAATTTAGTGAGGATTCCAAAAATGTGCTTAAAACAGTCATTTTGTAATTCCAAGTGGGTTTTACAAGCGATTTTGTCCCTGACTGTCTTTACAAAATGTCTTTCTGACAGTTTAAACTTTAACCTCACTTTTCTCCCTGACTGTACTAAATTTTGTATTTTTTTTAGTGTCATTAGATAGGAAATTTAGTGAGGATTCCAAAAATGTGCTTAAAACTGTCATTTTGTCACTCCAAGTGGGTTTTACAAGCGATTTTGTCCCTGACTGTCCTTTAAAACTGTCTTTCTGACAATTTCAATTTTGACAACACTTTTCTCCCTGACTGTACTAAATTTTTAAGTGTTTTTTAGTGTCATTGGATAGGAAATTTAGTGAGGATTCCAAAAATGTGCTTAAAACAGTCATTTCCTCACTCCAAGTGGGTTTTACAAGCGATTTTGTTCCTGACTGTCTTTACAAAATGTCTTTCTGACAGTTTAAACTTTAACCTCACTTTTCTCCCTGACTGTACTAAATTTTGTATTTTTTTTAGTGTCATTAGATAGGAAATTTAGTGAGGATTCCAAAAATGTGCTTAAAACTGTCATTTTGTCACTCCAAGTGGGTTTTACAAGCGATTTTGTCCCTGACTGTCCTTTAAAACTGTCTTTCTGACAATTTCAATTTTGACAACACTTTTCTCCCTGACTGTACTAAATTTTTAAGTGTTTTTTAGTGTCATTGGATAGGAAATTTAGTGAGGATTCCAAAAATGTGCTTAAAACTGTCATTTTGTCACTCCAAGTGGGTTTTACAAGCGATTTTGTCCCTGACTGTCCTTTAAAACTGTCTTTCTGACAATTTCAATTTTGACAACACTTTTCTCCCTGACTGTACTAAATTTTTAAGTGTTTTTTAGTGTCATTGGATAGGAAATTTAGTGAGGATTCCAAAAATGTGCTTAAAACAGTCATTTTGTAACTCCAAGTGGGTTTTACAAGCGATTTTGTCCCTGACTGTCCTTTAAAACTGTCTTTCTGACAATTTCAATTTTGACAACACTTTTCTCCCTGACTGTACTAAATTTTTAAGTGTTTTTTAGTGTCATTGGATAGGAAATTTAGTGAGGATTCCAAAAATGTGCTTAAAACTGTCATTTTGTCACTCCAAGTGGGTTTTACAAGCGATTTTGTCCCTGACTGTCCTTTAAAACTGTCTTTCTGACAATTTCAATTTTGACAACACTTTTCTCCCTGACTGTACTAAATTTTTAAGTGTTTTTTAGTGTCATTGGATAGGAAATTTAGTGAGGATTCCAAAAATGTGCTTAAAACTGTCATTTTGTCACTCCAAGTGGGTTTTACAAGCGATTTTGTCCCTGACTGTCCTTTAAAACTGTCTTTCTGACAATTTCAATTTTGACAACACTTTTCTCCCTGACTGTACTAAATTTTTAAGTGTTTTTTAGTGTCATTGGATAGGAAATTTAGTGAGGATTCCAAAAATGTGCTTAAAACTGTCATTTTGTCACTCCAAGTGAGTTTTACAGGTGATTTTGTCCCTGACTGTCCTTTCAAACTGTCTTTCTGAGAGTTTGTACTTTGACAGCGTTTTTTTACCTGACTGTACTTGATTTCTTGGTGATTTTTTATGTCATTGGATAAGAAATTTAGTGAGGATTCCAAAAATGTGCTTAAAACAGTCATTTTGTAATTCCAAGTGGGTTTTACAAGCGATTTTGTCCCTGACTGTCTTTACAAAATGTGTTTCTGACTGTTTCAACTTTAACCTCACTTTTCTCCCTGACTGTACCAAATTTTTAATTGTTTTTTAGTGTCATTGGATAGGAAATTTAGTGAGGATTCCAAAAATGTGCTTAAAACTGTCATTTTCTCACTCCAAGTGGGTTTTACAAGCGATTTTGTCCCTGACTGTCCTTTAAAACTGTCTTTCTGACAATTTCAATTTTGACAACACTTTTCTCCCTGACTGTACTAAATTTTTAAGTGTTTTTTAGTGTCATTGGATAGGAAATTTAGTGAGGATTCCAAAAATGTGCTTAAAACTGTCATTTTGTCACTCCAAGTGGGTTTTACAAGCGATTTTGTCCCTGACTGTCCTTTAAAACTGTCTTTCTGACAATTTCAATTTTGACAACACTTTTCTCCCTGACTGTACTAAATTTTTAAGTGTTTTTTAGTGTCATTGGATAGGAAATTTAGTGAGGATTCCAAAAATGTGCTTAAAACTGTCATTTTCTCACTCCAAGTGGGTTTTACAAGCGATTTTGTCCCTGACTGTCCTTTAAAACTGTCTTTCTGACAATTTCAATTTTGACAACACTTTTCTCCCTGACTGTACTAAATTTTTAAGTGTTTTTTAGTGTCATTGGATAGGAAATTTAGTGAGGATTCCAAAAATGTGCTTAAAACTGTCATTTTGTCACTCCAAGTGGGTTTTACAAGCGATTTTGTCCCTGACTGTCCTTTAAAACTGTCTTTCTGACAATTTCAATTTTGACAACACTTTTCTCCCTGACTGTACTAAATTTTTAAGTGTTTTTTAGTGTCATTGGATAGGAAATTTAGTGAGGATTCCAAAAATGTGCTTAAAACTGTCATTTTCTCACTCCAAGTGGGTTTTACAAGCGATTTTGTCCCTAACTGTCCTTTCAAACTGTCTTTCTGACAATTTCAATTTTGACAACACTTTTCTCCCTGACTGTACTAAATTTTTAAGTGTTTTTTAGTGTCATTGGATAGGAAATTTAGTGAGGATTCCAAAAATGTGCTTAAAACTGTCATTTTCTCACTCCAAGTGGGTTTTACAAGCGATTTTGTCCCTGACTGTCCTTTAAAACTGTCTTTCTGACAATTTCAATTTTGACAACACTTTTCTCCCTGACTGTACTAAATTTTTAAGTGTTTTTTAGTGTCATTGGATAGGAAATTTAGTGAGGATTCCAAAAATGTGCTTAAAACTGTCATTTTGTCACTCCAAGTGGGTTTTACAAGCGATTTTGTCCCTGACTGTCCTTTAAAACTGTCTTTCTGACAATTTCAATTTTGACAACACTTTTCTCCCTGACTGTACTAAATTTTTAAGTGTTTTTTAGTGTCATTGGATAGGAAATTTAGTGAGGATTCCAAAAATGTGCTTAAAACTGTCATTTTCTCACTCCAAGTGGGTTTTACAAGCGATTTTGTCCCTGACTGTCCTTTAAAACTGTCTTTCTGACAATTTCAATTTTGACAACACTTTTCTCCCTGACTGTACTAAATTTTTAAGTGTTTTTTAGTGTCATTGGATAGGAAATTTAGTGAGGATTCCAAAAATGTGCTTAAAACTGTCATTTTCTCACTCCAAGTGGGTTTTACAAGCGATTTTGTCCCTGACTGTCCTTTAAAACTGTCTTTCTGACAATTTCAATTTTGACAACACTTTTCTCCCTGACTGTACTAAATTTTTAAGTGTTTTTTAGTGTCATTGGATAGGAAATTTAGTGAGGATTCCAAAAATGTGCTTAAAACTGTCATTTTGTCACTCCAAGTGGGTTTTACAAGCGATTTTGTCCCTGACTGTCCTTTAAAACTGTCTTTCTGACAATTTCAATTTTGACAACACTTTTCTCCCTGACTGTACTAAATTTTTAAGTGTTTTTTAGTGTCATTGGATAGGAAATTTAGTGAGGATTCCAAAAATGTGCTTAAAACTGTCATTTTCTCACTCCAAGTGGGTTTTACAAGCGATTTTGTCCCTGACTGTCCTTTAAAACTGTCTTTCTGACAATTTCAATTTTGACAACACTTTTCTCCCTGACTGTACTAAATTTTTAAGTGTTTTTTAGTGTCATTGGATAGGAAATTTAGTGAGGATTCCAAAAATGTGCTTAAAACTGTCATTTTGTCACTCCAAGTGGGTTTTACAAGCGATTTTGTCCCTGACTGTCCTTTAAAACTGTCTTTCTGACAATTTCAATTTTGACAACACTTTTCTCCCTGACTGTACTAAATTTTTAAGTGTTTTTTAGTGTCATTGGATAGGAAATTTAGTGAGGATTCCAAAAATGTGCTTAAAACTGTCATTTTCTCACTCCAAGTGGGTTTTACAAGCGATTTTGTCCCTGACTGTCCTTTAAAACTGTCTTTCTGACAATTTCAATTTTGACAACACTTTTCTCCCTGACTGTACTAAATTTTTAAGTGTTTTTTAGTGTCATTGGATAGGAAATTTAGTGAGGATTCCAAAAATGTGCTTAAAACTGTCATTTTGTCACTCCAAGTGGGTTTTACAAGCGATTTTGTCCCTGACTGTCCTTTAAAACTGTCTTTCTGACAATTTCAATTTTGACAACACTTTTCTCCCTGACTGTACTAAATTTTTAAGTGTTTTTTAGTGTCATTGGATAGGAAATTTAGTGAGGATTCCAAAAATGTGCTTAAAACTGTCATTTTCTCACTCCAAGTGGGTTTTACAAGCGATTTTGTCCCTAACTGTCCTTTCAAACTGTCTTTCTGAGAGTTTGTACTTTGACAGCGTTTTTTTACCTGACTGTACTTAATTTCTTGGTGGTTTTTTATGTCATTGGATAAGAAATTTAGTGAGGATTCCAAAAATGTGCTTAAAACTATCATTTTGTCACTCCAAGTGAGTTTTACAGGTGATTTTGTTCCTGACTGTCTTTTAAAACTGTCTTTTTGGGAGTTTAAACTTTAACCTCACTTTTCTCCCTGACTGTACTAAATTTTGTATTTTTTTAGTGTCATTAGATAGGAAATTTAGTGAGGATTCCAAAAATGTGCTTAAAACAGTCATTTTGTAATTCCAAGTGGGTTTTACAAGCGATTTTGTCCCTGACTGTCTTTTAAAACTGTCTTTCTGACAGTTTAAACTTTAACCTCACTTTTCTCCCTGACTGTACTAAATTTTGTATTTTTTTTAGTGTCATTAGATAGGAAATTTAGTGAGGATTCCAAAAATGTGCTTAAAACTGTCATTTTGTCACTCCAAGTGGGTTTTACAAGCGATTTTGTCCCTGACTGTCCTTTAAAACTGTCTTTCTGACAATTTCAATTTTGACAACACTTTTCTCCCTGACTGTACTAAATTTTTAAGTGTTTTTTAGTGTCATTGGATAGGAAATTTAGTGAGGATTCCAAAAATGTGCTTAAAACAGTCATTTCCTCACTCCAAGTGGGTTTTACAAGCGATTTTGTTCCTGACTGTCTTTACAAAATGTCTTTCTGACAGTTTAAACTTTAACCTCACTTTTCTCCCTGACTGTACTAAATTTTGTATTTTTTTTAGTGTCATTAGATAGGAAATTTAGTGAGGATTCCAAAAATGTGCTTAAAACTGTCATTTTCTCACTCCAAGTGGGTTTTACAAGCGATTTTGTCCCTGACTGTCTTTTAAAACTGTCTTTCTGACAGTTTAAACTTTAACCTCACTTTTCTCCCTGACTGTACTAAATTTTGTATTTTTTTTAGTGTCATTAGATAGGAAATTTAGTGAGGATTCCAAAAATGTGCTTAAAACTGTCATTTTGTCACTCCAAGTGGGTTTTACAAGCGATTTTGTCCCTGACTGTCCTTTAAAACTGTCTTTCTGACAATTTCAATTTTGACAACACTTTTCTCCCTGACTGTACTAAATTTTTAAGTGTTTTTTAGTGTCATTGGATAGGAAATTTAGTGAGGATTCCAAAAATGTGCTTAAAACTGTCATTTTCTCACTCCAAGTGGGTTTTACAAGCGATTTTGTCCCTAACTGTCCTTTCAAACTGTCTTTCTGAGAGTTTGTACTTTGACAGCGTTTTTTTACCTGACTGTACTTAATTTCTTGGTGGTTTTTTATGTCATTGGATAAGAAATTTAGTGAGGATTCCAAAAATGTGCTTAAAACTATCATTTTGTCACTCCAAGTGAGTTTTACAGGTGATTTTGTTCCTGACTGTCTTTTAAAACTGTCTTTTTGGGAGTTTAAACTTTAACCTCACTTTTCTCCCTGACTGTACTAAATTTTGTATTTTTTTAGTGTCATTAGATAGGAAATTTAGTGAGGATTCCAAAAATGTGCTTAAAACAGTCATTTTGTAATTCCAAGTGGGTTTTACAAGCGATTTTGTCCCTGACTGTCTTTTAAAACTGTCTTTCTGACAGTTTAAACTTTAACCTCACTTTTCTCCCTGACTGTACTAAATTTTGTATTTTTTTTAGTGTCATTAGATAGGAAATTTAGTGAGGATTCCAAAAATGTGCTTAAAACTGTCATTTTGTAACTCCAAGTGGGTTTTACAAGCGATTTTGTCCCTGACTGTCCTTTAAAACTGTCTTTCTGACAATTTCAATTTTGACAACACTTTTCTCCCTGACTGTACTAAATTTTTAAGTGTTTTTTAGTGTCATTGGATAGGAAATTTAGTGAGGATTCCAAAAATGTGCTTAAAACTGTCATTTTGTCACTCCAAGTGGGTTTTACAAGCGATTTTGTCCCTGACTGTCCTTTAAAACTGTCTTTCTGACAATTTCAATTTTGACAACACTTTTCTCCCTGACTGTACTAAATTTTTAAGTGTTTTTTAGTGTCATTGGATAGGAAATTTAGTGAGGATTCCAAAAATGTGCTTAAAACTGTCATTTTGTCACTCCAAGTGGGTTTTACAAGCGATTTTGTCCCTGACTGTCCTTTAAAACTGTCTTTCTGACAATTTCAATTTTGACAACACTTTTCTCCCTGACTGTACTAAATTTTTAAGTGTTTTTTAGTGTCATTGGATAGGAAATTTAGTGAGGATTCCAAAAATGTGCTTAAAACTGTCATTTTGTCACTCCAAGTGGGTTTTACAAGCGATTTTGTCCCTGACTGTCCTTTAAAACTGTCTTTCTGACAATTTCAATTTTGACAACACTTTTCTCCCTGACTGTACTAAATTTTTAAGTGTTTTTTAGTGTCATTGGATAGGAAATTTAGTGAGGATTCCAAAAATGTGCTTAAAACTGTCATTTTCTCACTCCAAGTGGGTTTTACAAGCGATTTTGTCCCTGACTGTCCTTTCAAACTGTCTTTCTGACAGTTTCAACTTTAACCTCACTTTTCTCCCTGACTGTAATAAATTTTGTAAGGTTTTTTAGTGTCATTGGATAGGAAATTTAGTGAGGATTCCGAAAATGTGCTTAAAACTGTCATTTTGTCATTCCAAGTGGGTTTTACAAGTGATTTTGTCCTTGACAGTCTTTACAAACTGTCTTTCTGACAGTTTAAACTTTAACCTCACTTTTCTCCCTGACTATACTAAATTTTGTAAGGTTTTTTAATGTCATTAGATAGGAAATTTAGTGAGGATTCCAAAAATGTGCTCAAAACTGTCATTTTCTCACTCCAAGTGGGTTTTACGAGCGATTTTGTCCCCGACTGTCCTTTCACAGTTAGCGCCCAATTTGGGCTAGTTGGCTTGGCCTGCCCTGTACAAACAAATGAAAGTCGAAAAACAAGTGAAAGTCGCTCGAGAACTGGTCTTGCGGTTGTTTTTTTTCGTTGCGCAACCGAGTCGCGGCGAATTGCATTAAAAACAAGTGAATTAACGGGAATGCGGAACGTGGCGATTATTAATAGAAAAGCAATTACTCGGTCACAGTCTGAGCTACCAGCTGGCGCAAAAATCACCCCGATCGGACGTTTAGAATGTGAGTTATCACGTTTTTTCCGTTCACGGACATTGAATTTCACGTTTTTGCTGTTTTCTTTGGTTTCTTGGGCTGCTACGTCCCTGGATTAAGTCTGATGGTGTTGGTTTTTTTACTGGGGATTGAGTACAGTCTAAGCTACTAACTCACGCAAAAATCACTCAAATCGGACGTTTAGAATGTGAGTTATGGCGTTTTTGCCATTCGCGGACACTGAATTTCACATTTTTACTGTTTTCTTGGGTTTCTTATGCTGCTACGCCCCTGGATTAAGTCTGATGGTATTGATTTTTTTTACTGTGGATTGAGTACAGTCTAAGCTACCAGCTCACGCAAAAATCACTCAAATCGGACGTTTAGAATGTGAATTATGGCGTTTTTGCCGTTCCCGGACTGTAAATTTCACGTTTTTGCTGTTTTCTTGAGTTCCTTAGGCTGCTACGTCCCTGGATTAAATCTGATGTTGTTGATTTTTTTACTGGGGATTGAGTACAGTCTCAGCTACTAAATCACGCAAAAATCACCTAAATCGGACGTTTAGAATGTGAGTTATGGCGTTTTTGCCGTTCGCGGACATTGAATTTCACATTTTTCCTGTTTTTTTGGGTTTCTTGGGCTGCTACGTCCCTGGATTAAGTCTGATGTTGTTGATTTTTTTTACTGGGGATTAAGTACAGTCTAAGCTACCAGCTCGCGCAAAAATCACCCCAATCGGACGTTTAGAATGTGAGTTATGGCCTTTTTCCCGTTCACGGACACTGAATTTCACATTTTTACTGTTTTCTTGGGTTTCTTGGGCTGCTACGTCCCTGGATTAAGTCTGATGGTGTTGATTTTTTTACTGTGGATTGAGTACAGTCTAAGCTACTAACTCACGCAAAAATCACCCCAATCGGACGTTTAGAATGTGAGCTATGACCGTTGATGTTTCTACATCAAATATCTCGAGAACGGAAAGAGGTAGGCGGCTGATTTTTTTTTCCCGAAGACGCCCGAAACGCCCGAAACGTCGCCTAAACAATCAATTTACCTGCGCATCGTCGTGGGGCACCACTTTCACCAAACTGATCAGCGAATTCATGTCGGCGAGCAGCCATATTCCGATGCCCAGAATTACGGTGCTTAGAATCTGAAACAAAACGAATCGCGTTAGCCTTGATAACTCCCTTAAACGGCCCTTTAGGGCAAAATTGCTAAGAAGCAATCTTATAGAGGATTGAATTCCCTACAACTTTACTTATTTCCACTTTTGCCGTAACTCCTCAAATAACGGAGTTACGCTCCTTTGAAATTCCACTTTTGAGTTTTCAACTTGTAGGCAGTTTTCGGTCTGTAACTCCCTTAAACGGCCCTTTAAGGGAAAAACCCTAAGAAGCAATCTTGTAGAGGATTGAATTCCCTACAACTTTGCTTATTTCCACTTTTGCCGTAACTCCTCAAATAACGGAGCTACGAACGATTTCAAGATGGCGGCCTTACCTCGATCCCCGATTGGCCCATTTCAAAAATTGATTCTGATCGAAGAAATGGGGGGGTAATTTGAAAATGAATATTTAAAGGGGATGTAAGGGTGCATTGGCCCTGTTTCAGTTTGTTTAATGCATTTTTCATTATACCCCAGTTGTCCAACTAGAATAGGGATCAAATTCGTTGGTGGGAAATTTTCAAAATTCTGTATCTCGGTTATTTTTCGGATTTCGGCGACCGGAAAAAACTCAAAATATTTGCCTTAAAACGCTCTTCATTTTTGCTTTCTTGTAAAATTTCCGTAACTCTAACCATTTCCGAGATATTGAACTTTTTGACTTTTTTTTCCAAAAATTGCATTCCAATTTTCAAAATTCTGTATCTCCCTTATTTTTCCGATTACAGCAACCGAAAAAAACTCAAAATATTTGTCTTGAACCGCTCTTTGTTTTTGCTTTCTCGTAAAATTTCCGTAACTCTAACCGTTTCTGAGATATTCAACTTTTTTGACTTTTTTTTTTGAAAACTGTTTCAAAATTTTTTTAAATTTTGTAATTCGGTTATTTTTTGCTGTTTTCAGGTGCAAAGAGTCATTCTAAACATTTTTGGTCTCTCGAAAAATTTCCGTAACTCTAACCGTTTCTGAGATATTTGACTTTTTTTGAGATAGCCAAGTATCTCAATATCTCGGAAACGGTTAGAGTTACGCAAATTTTTCAAGAGACCAAAAATGTTTGGAACGCCCTTTTTTGCCTAAAAACAGCAAAAAATAACCAAGACATAAAAAAATTTGAAAATTTTTGAATTAATTATTCCAAAAAAAAAATCAAAAAAGTTAAATATCTCAAAAACGGTCAGAGTTACGGAAATTTTACAAGAAAGCAAAAACAAAGAGCAGTCCAAGACAAATATTTTGAGTTTTTTCCGGTTGCTGTAATCGGACAAATAACCGAGATACAGAATTTTGAAAATTACGATGCAATTTTTAAAAAAAAAAGTAAAAAAATTCGAATATCTCGGAAACGATTAGAGTTACGGAAATTTTACAAGAAAGCAAAAATGTTTAAAATATCCGAGTTACTAGATTCAAAAAAATTTTGAAACAATTTAAAAAAAAATCAAAAAAGTTAAATATCTCAAAAACGATTAGAGTTACGGAAATCTCTTGGACTGAAATTTTTTTTCAGATTTGGTATTTTGGTTATTTTTTCCTCGTTTTCGGGTACAAAAAAGCATTCTAAACATTTTTGGTCTCTTGCGAAATTCCCGTAACTCTAACCGTTTCCGAGATATTCCACTTTTTTTATTTTCGTCTGAAAAATTCAAAGACCATTTTCAAAATTCTGTATCTCAGAAATTCAAGATGGCGGCCAAAAATAGAAAAAATCGAGTTTGTACTCGTTTTCGACTAATTTGGGGTCGGGGAATTCATTGGAACTGTCAGTTTGACGTTAACTGTCACTGGAGGGGAGAAAATCCAAGATGGCGGTCAAATTTTTAAAAAATCGAGTTTATACTCGTTTTTGACTAATTTGGGGTCGCTGATTTCAGTTCTGAAATCAGAATTCACGTACCGCTCACCCAAGTCGAGTTTTTGGCAAATTAATCGTTAAAATGTAAATTTTTATCTCTAACTCGGTTAGTTTTCGAGATATTGCAAAACCGACTTTACCAGCGTGTTTTCCAGGAAATTTTAACATAAAATGACGGTTAGACGCACGCTCTAGCGTAAAAAATAAAAAAGTTACGTTTTCTGCGCGAGAAACACTTTCCGCACGCAACTTTTTTGTTTTTCAACTTGGACCCCCTAAGTGACCACTCGTTTTCGACTAATTCAGGGTCGCCGCTTTCAATTCTGAAGTCAGATTTCACCCATCTGTCACTCAGTCCGAGTAACTGACAAATTGATGATTAAAATGTGAATATTTAGCTCTAACTCGGTTAGTTTTCGAGATATCAAAAAACCGACTTGACCAGCGTGTTTTCCAGGAAAATTTAGCATAAAATGACGGTTAGATGAACGTTCTAGCTCAAAAAACAAAAAAGTTGGTTTTTAGTGCGAGAAAGACACTTTCCGCACGCAACTTTTTTGTTTTCCAACTTGGACCCTCCGAGTTTGTACTCGTTTTCGACTAATTTAGGGTAGGAGAGTTGATTGCAACTGTCAGTTTTACTCTAACTGTCACTGGAAGGGAGAAAATCCAAGATGGCGGTCAAATTTTTAAAAAATCGAGTTTATACTCGTTTTTGACTAATTTGGGGTCGCTGATTTCAGTTCTGAAATCAGAATTCACGTACCGCTCACCCAAATCGAGTTTTTGGCAAATTAATCGTTAAAATGTAAATTTTTCTCTAACTCGGTTAGTTTTTGAGATATCATAAAACCGACTTCACCAGCGTGTTTTCCAGGAAATTTTAACATAAAATGACGGTTAGACGCGCGCTCTAGCGTAAAAAATAAAAAAGTTACGTTTTCTGCGCGAGAAACACTTTCCGCACGCAACTTTTTTGTTTTTCAACTTGGACCCCCTAAGTGACCACTCGTTTTCGACTAATTCAGGGTCGCCGCTTTCAATTCTGAAGTCAGATTTCACCCATCTGTCACTCAGTCCGAGTAACTGACAAATTGATGATTAAAATGTGAATATTTAGCTCCAACTCGGTTAGTTTTCGAGATATCAAAAAACCGACCTAACCAGCGTGTTTTCCAGGAATTTTTAGCATAAAATGACTTTAAGACGCACGCTCTAGCGTAAAAAATAAAAAAGTTGGTTTTTAGTGCGAGAAAGACACTTTCCGCACGCAACTTTTTTGTTTTCCAACTTGGACCGTCCGTGTTTGTACTCGTTTTCGACTAATTTGGGGTCGGGGAATCCATTGCAACTGTCAGTTTGACGTTAACTGTCACTGGAAGGGAAAAATCCAAGATGGCGGTCAAAATTTAAAAAATTTAGTTTAGATTGGTTTTCTACTAATTTGAGGATGAGGAATTCACTGGTGAAGCTTATTTTCCGGTAGCTGTTGCACAAACCTGATTTTTTAAAGTTTCTTGAACTGGATGACAGATACGTCAAATCTGACAGCGGAGATGGATTCCCCGTCCCCGAATTAGTCGAAAACGAGTACCATCAACCCTGGGCTATTTCAATCCAAAATGGCGGAAATTGCCATTTTAGAACTGTCACTGGAAGGCAGAAAATCCAAGATGGCGGCCAAAATTTCAAAAATCGAGTTTATACTCGTTTTCGACTAATTTGGGGTTGGTGAATTCATTAGTACTGTCACTTTCACTCTAACTGTCACTGGAGGGGAGAAAATCCAAGATGGCCGCCAAAATTTGAAAAATCAAGTTTATACTCGTTTTCGACTAATTTGGGGTCGGGGAATTCATTGCAACTGTCACTTTCACTCTAACTGTCACTGGAGGGGAGAAAATTCAAGATGGCGGCCAAAATTCAAAAAATCGAGTTTATACTCGTTTTCGACTAATTCGGGGTCGGGGAATCCAGCGCAACTGTCAGTTTGACGTTAACCGTCACCGGAAGCGAGAAAATCCAAAATGGCTACTTACGAAAATGACGAAATTAAAGCCGCACAGCGCGTACTTGACCACGCACGCTCCGCAATCGTACGCCATGTTGCCGCCTCTCAATCCTTCTGGAAATTTGGGGAAATTTCTAGAATTTTTTTTTTAATTTTTTTTCCACTTTACCGATACGAGCCCTCGTCCGGGTACTGTCCGAGTAGGCCAAGTAGGGCGAGTCCGGTCTTCTCGAGTCCATAACTCAAAAAACGACGTCCATTTTGCGGGACGCCTGCGCGGAATTTTCCGAAAACTTGTCAAATTTTGACAGCGTAAGTAATAACAACGCACGGGGCGATCGAAAATTATGTTTTTTGCTTTCCGCCGGGTAAAGTGCACTTTACGCCACGACTTCTCGACGAACAATGCGCACGGTATGCGAGAGAACGTCGAATGAATGAATTGGCAACGTTGCCGGCTCCGCGGCGCTGTTTACTGCCCACCGACAACGCGGCAACGTCGCCTTGTACGCGTAAACTGGTATTTCCGTCGTTTCTGCTCACATGGACGAAATTTTTGTGCATCGTTTCACTCAATCGTGAATAACTCGGTTATTTAAAACATTTACTATAGACACATAATAGGATTATAGATAGCCAATGAATGGGGCTATCCAGTGGTGGAAACTGCGCACCGCTAAGTTGTACCGTTTGGCCGCTAGAGGGCGTCAAAGTTGACTTAAAAATTTTCGGACATTTTCTTCGATATCTCGGAAACGGTTCAATTGATCGAGTTGATAATTTTAGTGGGAGTGGACCTCGATGAGACGCAACTTTTTTCTTATGTACCATTTTTTTGTAAAACGTACCGTTTTTTTAGAAAAAAATAAAAAATGAAATTTTGAAATTTTTCAAAGGGTCCCCCCCTTTCGATTTTTTTTGGAAAAAATTTTGAATTTTTAATTTTGACTTTTACCGTGCAAATACCTTTGGATTAGTAGTAGAAGTTTAACTTATAGTGTCAAAGTGACAGGTTGGCTTTAATAAGCGAGTTATGACGTAAAATGTGCGTAAAAATGGGTTTTTTTTTAGGTTAACTCGGAAATGGTACCACTTATTGTCAATTTGACACCAGATTTGGACTCAGCAGGTCCGAATTAGTCTATGATGTAAATTTCGTCGAAATAGTACCAACATTATGGGATTCTTATATGGAACCCATCGAGCGGTCCAAAAAATTCTCATTTGGACGAAATTTTTGTGCATCGTTTCATTCAATCGTAAATAACTCGGTTATTTAAAACATTTACTATAGACACATAATAGGATTATAGATAGCCACTGAATGGGGCTATCCATTGGTGGAAACTGCGCACCGCTAAGTTATACCGTTTGGCCGCTAGAGGGCGTCAAAGTTGACTTGAAAATATTCGGACATTTTCCTCGATATCTCGGAAACGGTTCAATTGATCGAGTTGATAATTTTAGTGGGAGTGGACCTCGATGAGACGCAACTTTTTTCTTATGTACCATTTTTTTGTAAAACGTACCGTTTTTTTAGAAAAAAATAAAAAATGAAATTTTGAAATTTTTCAAAGGGGTCCCCCCCTAGGAATTTTTCGTCCAAAAACTTTTTTTTTTTTTTCGTCATTCTGGTGAGAGTTGTTGTCAAATTTACCTAAAAATGCAAGTTTTCGGCTTGAAAATAGTGAAAAAAAGCTTTTGGACTGTTATTAGGTCAGTTTGAGAGGGTCGAAGGGGAAATAGGTTAATTTGTCAGTTTGGGGCTTCCCTGAAAGGGCCAATTTAAGTTGTTTCCTTGGGGGGCTTGGGAAAGCCCCCCAAAGTGCTTTAGCCCCCTTTTTGCCTCAAAAACTTTGTTTAAAGCAACTTTTTCCAAGTAACTCGGTTACAAGCTTACGCAGGGGGTTTGGAGCCCTGGAATCAAGCGTCTAAAAAGCAAGTTTAACTTTTTTAACGTTGGTACAGCCCCCCAAGGGGCGCAGCCCCCTTTTTCCCCCCAAAAAACACTGGTATTTCCAAATAACTCGCTTACAAGTTTACACACCGAGTTTTAGGCCTTAAAATGGTTTAAAAGACAGTTTCCACTAACCTTTTCTAGGTGAGTCGGTTACACCGTCCGAATCCACGTCCTCTGCCATCCAAAACCACTCAAACAACCCCGCAAAGTTAATAAACCAGTTTTAAGACTAGAAAAACCACAAAATTTGGTAAACAAACCAGATTTGTGAGGTTAGAATGACGCTGTACTGTCAAAAGTCAAATTTATACTTTCCTTGCGCTGTCAAGCGGGATAATAGGCAACCAATCACAGGCGAGCGGCGGGTAAAATCAAGTAGGGCGTGACGTCAGTGGAACCAATATGGCGGCGGGGGCCCTTTCAAATTGGGACGTTTCAAGCCCTAAAAATCGCATTTTTTGGGTTGTTTTCGTGCGGGGTGTTTGTGCAGTGTTGCCGCGTTTTTTCCGGTACCCCCCGGGGGGGAATTAGCCTAAAAATCCCGTTTGTACCGTTCAATTTAGTGCCTCCGGCACAAAAAGAGACTTTTCAGTTGGAATTGTGCCATATTCGGGTCCCATGGAGCTAGAACCCGTCAAATACAGTTTTTAACGAGGTAAGTGGCATTTTCCAGTGTTTTACGTTGAATTTGCTTGAAAAATAACGCGCAAAAAAAAAAAAATTAAATTTTGAAATTTTTCGAACCCTAGGAATTTTTCGTCCAAAAAATCCTCATTTGGACGAAATTTTTGTGCATCGTTTCATTCAATCGTGAATAACTCAGTTATTTAAAACATTTACTATAGACACATAATAGGATTATAGATAGCCAATGAATGGGGCTATCCATTGGTGGAAACTGCGCACCGCTAAGTTGTACCGTTTGGCCGCTAGAGGGCGTCAAAGATGACTTAAAAATTTTCGGACATTTTCCTCGATATCTCGGAAACGGTTCAATTGATCGAGTTGATAATTTTAGTGGGAGTGGACCTCGATGAGACGCAACTTTTTTCTTATGTACCATTTTTTTGTAAAACGTACCGTTTTTTTTAGAAAAAAATAAAAAATGAAATTTTGAAATTTTTCAAAGGGGTCCCCCCCTAGGAATTTTTCGTCCAAAAACTTTTTTTTTTTTCGTCATTCTGGTGAGAGTTGTTGTCAAATTTACCTAAATATGCAAGTTTTCGGCTTGAAAATAGTGAAAAAAAGCTTTTGGACTGTTATTAGGTCAGTTCGAGAGGGTCGAAGGGGAAATAGGTTAATTTGTCAGTTTGGGGCCTCCCTGAAAGGGCCAATTTAAGTTGTTTCCTTGGGGGGCTTGGGAAAGCCCCCCAAAGTGCTTTAGCCCCCTTTTTACCTCAAAAACTTTGTTTAAAGCAACTTTTTCCAAGTAACTCGGTTACAAGCTTACGCAGGGGGTTTGGAGCCCTGGAATCAAGCGTCTAAAAAGCAAGTTTAACTTTTTTAACGTTGGTACAGCCCCCCAAGGGGCGCAGCCCCCTTTTTTCCCCCAAAAAACACTGGTATTTCCAAATAACTCGCTTACAAGTTTACACACCGAGTTTTAGGCCTTAAAATGGTTTAAAAGACAATTTCCACTAACCTTTTCTAGGTGAGTCGGTTACACCGTCCGAATCCACGTCCTCTGCCATCCAAAACCACTCAAACAACCCCGCAAAGTTAATAAACCAGTTTTAAGGCTGGAAAAACCACAAAATTTGGTAAACAAACCAGATTTGTGAGGTTAGAATGACGCTGTACTGTCAAAAGTCAAATTTATACTTTCCTTGCGCTGTCAAGCGGGATAATAGGCAACCAATCACAAGCGACCGGCGGGTAAAATCAAGTAGGCCGTGACGTCAGTGGAACCAATATGGCGGCGGGGGCCCTTTCAAATTGGGACGTTTCAAGCCCTAAAAATCGCATTTTTTGGGTTGTTTTCGTGCGGGGTGTTTGTGCAGTGTTGCCGCGTTTTTTCCGGTACCCCCCGGGGGGGAATTAGCCTAAAAATCCCGTTTGTACCGTTCAATTTAGTGCCTCCGGCACAAAAAGAGACTTTTCAGTTGGAATTGTGCCATATTCGGGTCCCATGGAGCTAGAACCCGTCAAATACAGTTTTTAACGAGGTAAGTGGCATTTTCCAGTGTTTTACGTTGAATTTGCTTGAAAAATAACGCGCACCACCCTCGGACGGTACCATATCCTATCCAAGGGAGGGCAGGTTGGCAGGCCACCGGGAAAAACCAATATGGCGGCCCGTAAATAGTTTTGGAGATATTTACGAAAAAAAAAACCGAGTGCGCAGGCGCTTTTTTTCCGGAAATTCCAGCGTAAAACGCCCTAGAAACGCTAATTCCAGCTTGACTGGCAGGAAAGTTGAGTTTTCGGGCTGGAAAAGTGATCTAAAACTTAAACACCCTGTAACTCGGTTATTTTCTAACGTACCGGGTGGTTGAACCACTCAAATTAACCGTCTTAACCTCCTCTTTCCTGTGGTGTTAACCAAAAAATTCTATCAGAAAAATTGCGTACAGGGTGACCAAAAACAGTAAACCACCATACTTTTCATGTCCACCCTGTATATTGGAAGCAAAAACTGGACTGCAAACTTACAGTGCTCGGTTAAGGAGTTCATAAGGGACATTTTTGCTGTCTTGTAAATTTTTCGTAACTTTTACCGTTTTTGAGTTATTTAACCAAAACTGGTTTGGTGCAACAAATTTTCAAATCAGTTAATGCAAAATTTGGACACCCTGTAAGTCGGTTATTTTCTAACGTACAGGGTGGTTCAACCACTTAAATTAACCGTCTTGAGCTGCTCTTTTCAGTGCTGTAAACCAAAAAATTCTATCAGAAAAATTGCGTTCAGGGTGACCAAAAACAGTGAACTACCATACTTGTCATGCTCACCCTGTATACTGGAAGCAAAAACTGTCCCGCAAACTTACGGTGTTGGATTAAGAAGTTGATTAGGAACATTTTTACACTCTTGTAAATTTTTCGTAACTTTCACCGTTTCTGAGTTATTTAGCAAAAACTAGCTTCTGGCAATACAAAATGGCTTCCAGAGGCTTCTGGCAGTACAAATCGGCTTCTAGAAGCTTCTTGTAATACAAAATAACTTCTAGAAGCTTCTGGCAATACAAGAAGTCTTCTAGATACTTGTAGAAATACAAAATGCCTTCTAGAAGCTTTTGGCAATAGAAAATAACTTCTAAAAGCTTCTGGTAATACAAAATGGCTTCTAGAAGCTTCTGGCAATACAAGAAGTCTTCTAGATACTTGTAGAAATACAAAATGCCTTCTAGAAGCTTTTGGCAATAGAAAATAACTTCTAAAAGCTTCTGGTAATACAAAATGGCTTCTAGAAGCTTCTGGCAATACAAGAAGTCTTCTAGATACTTGTAGAAATACAAAATGCCTTCTAGAAGCTTTTGGCAATAGAAAATAACTTCTAAAAGCTTCTGGTAATACAAAATGGCTTCTAGAAGCTTCTGGCAATACAAGAAGTCTTCTAGATACTTGTAGAAATACAAAATGCCTTCTAGAAGCTTTTGGCAATAGAAAATAACTTCTAGAAGCTTCTGGTAATACAAAATGGCTTCTAGAAGCTTCTGACGAAACAAAATGGCTTCTAGAAGCTTCTGGCAATACAAGAAGTCTTCTAGATACTTGCAGCAATATAAAATGGCTTCTAGAAGCTTCTAGCAATACAAAATAACTTCTAGAAGCTTTTGGCAGTAAAAAATGACTTCTAGAAGCTTCTGGCAATACAAGAAGTCTTCTAGATACTTGTAGAAATACAAAATGCCTTCTAGAAGTTTTTGGTAATAGAAAATAACTTCTAGAAGCTTCTGGTAATACAGGAAGTCTTCTAGATACTTGCAGCAATAGAAAATGGCTTCTAGAAGCTTCTAGCAATACAAAATAACTTCTAGAAGCTTCTGGAAATACAAGAAGTCTTCTAGATACTTGTAGCAATGCAAGATGGCTTCTAGAAGCTTCTGACGAAACAAAATGGCTTCTAGAAATACAAGCAGTCTTCTAGACACTTGTAGCAATACAAAATGGCTTTCAAAGGCTTCTAACGAAACAAAATGGCTTCTAGAAGCTTCGGACGAAACAAAATAACTTCTAGAAGCTTCTGGAAATACAAAATGGCTTCCAGAGGCTTCTAACGAAACAAAATGGCTTCTAGAAGCTTCTGACGAAACAAAGTAAATTCTAGAAGCTTCTTGCAATACAAAATGGCTCCTAGAAGCTTCTGGCAATACAAAATGGCTCCTAGAAGCTTCTTGCAATACAAAATGGCTCCTAGAAGCTTCGGACGAAACAAAATAACTTCTAGAAGCTTCTGGAAATACAAAATGGCTTCCAGAGGCTTCTAACGAAACAAAATGGCTTCTAGAAGCTTCTGACGAAACAAATTAACTTCTAGAAGCTTCTTGCAATACAAAATGGCTCCTAGAAGCTTCTTGCAATACAAAATGGCTCCTAGAAGCTTCGGACGAAACGAAATAACTTCTAGAAGCTTCTGGAAATACAAAATGGCTTCCAGAGGCTTCTAACGAAACAAAATGGCTTCTAGAATCTTCTGGCAATACAAAATAGCTTCTAGAAGCTTCTGGCAATACAAAATAGCTTCTAGAAGCTTCTGGCAATAGAAAATAATTTCTAGAAGCTTCTTGCAATACAAAATGGCTTCCAGAGGCTTCTGGCAGTACAAATCGGCTTCTAGAAGCTTCTGGCAATAGAAAATAATTTCTAGAAGCTTCTTGCAATACAAAATGGCTTCCAGAGGCTTCTGGCAGTACAAATCGGCTTCTAGAAGCTTCTGACAATAGAAAATAATTTCTAGAAGCTTCTTGCAATACAAAATGGCTTCCAGAGGCTTCTGGCAGTACAAATCGGCTTCTAGAAGCTTCTGACAATAGAAAATAACTTCTAGAAGCTTCTTGCAATACAAAATGGCTTCTAGAAGCTTCTGGCAATACAAAATAGCTTCTAGAAGCTTGTGGCAATACAAAAAGTCTTCTAGAAGCTTCTTGCAATACAAAATAACTTCTAGAAGCTTCTGACGAAACAAAATAACTTCTAGAAGCTTCTGGAAATACAAGAAGTCTTCTAGATACTTGTAGCAATGCAAGATGGCTTCTAGAAGCTTCTGACGAAACAAAATGTCTTCCAGAGGCATCTTTGCGAAAACGCTCTTTTGTTCGGTCACGGCCGTCTCGAATACGAGGTCAGCCGACCTTGAAAGAAAACGAAGAAGGCTTCGACACGAATTTCACTCAGTTGGCCCTGCTTCGATGTGCCGTAATGACGCAATTCGGTCCCATTGTACCGTTCTTCTTCTGTTTCTTCTTCCTCCACGCCTACTCGAACGTTGCTGCTTCTAACGGTAAGTGTGCCATGGAATTTTGACAGTTTACAACGTTGCCGTTAGTCGTACAGTTTTTGTTTTTTATCTTTTGTTTTTCCGGGGTAAAATGACAGACTTTTACTACGTCAAACGATGCGAATCACGTGACCCGAACGTAAACGAATGCCTGCGCGATTCGACGAATCGGCTGATTGGGCACATCAGGGCCGGCATTCCCGAATTGGAGCTGAAAGAGCCCGAGCCGATCCTGATCGATCGGATTCAGATCGTTTTGGGCACGGGCCCCGAAGGGTACAGGGCCGTATTTCGGGCCATCGAAGCATATGGAGTGAGCAATTGTACGGTGACAGCTGTCAGGTGAGAATCAAATTTTGAACATTTCTCCTATCAAAACTAGGGCAGGTACGGACCTGATTTTTTTGCTCAAATTTAGCCACAAGCCCAGGCTACTTCCAGAAAAAATTTCATTAAAATCCCTTGGAAAACAGGGACGTACTGAGGGAAAAAGTGACTTAATGACATACGTCACTGTAAGGTAAAAAGTAAATTTTAAACATTTCTCCCGTCAAAACTAGGGCAGGTACGGACCTGATTTTTTTGCTCAAATTTAGCCACAAGCCCAGGCTACTTCCAGAAAAAATTTCATTAAAATCCCTTGGAAAACAGGGACGTACTGAGGGAAAAAGTGACTTAATGACATACGTCACTGTAAGGTAAAAAGTAAATTTTAAACATTTCTCCCGTCAAAACTAGGGCAGGTACGGACCTGATTTTTTTGCTCAAATTTAGCCACAAGCCCTGGCTACTTCCAGAAAAAATTTCGTTAAAATCCCTTGGAAAACAGGGACGTACTAAAGGAAAATGCGTTTAGTTGTTTTGGAGCTGTCCTCCAGCCGCCATTTTGTTGATTTTGACGTTTAACAGTTTAAAAACCACTTTTTTTGGATTTCAATGTTTCTGAGCTGCTAAAAACAGTTTGAGAAGCTCTGGTAACATTTTTGTTGCTCAGAAGACACAAAAACAGTTTGAAAACCACTTTTTTTGGATTTCAATGTTTCTGAGCTGCTAAAAACAGTTTGAGAAGCTCTGGTAACATTTTTGTTGCTCAGAAGACACCAAAACAGTTTGAAAACCACTTTTTTTGGATTTCAATGTTTCTGAGCTGCTAAAAACAGTTTGAGAAGCTCTGGTAACATTTTTGTTGCTCAGAAGACACCAAAACAGTTTGAAAACCACTTTTTTTGGATTTCAATGTTTCTGAGCTGCTAAAAACAGTTTGAGAAGCTCTGGTAACATTTTTGTTGCTCAGAAGACACAAAAACAGTTTGAAAACCACTTTTTTTGGATTTCAATGTTTCTGAGCTGCTAAAAACAGTTTGAGAAGCTCTGGAAACATTTTTGTTGCTCAGAAGACACAAAAACAGTTTGAAAACCACTTTTTTTGGATTTCAATGTTTCTGAGCTGCTAAAAACAGTTTGAGAAGCTCTGGTAACATTTTTGTTGCTCAGAAGGCATTAAAACAGTTTGAAAACCACTTTTTTCGGATTTTAATGTTTCTGAGCTGCTTAAAACAGTTTGACAAGCTCTGGTAACATTTTTGTTGCTCAGAAGACACAAAAACAGTTTGAAAACCACTTTTTTTGGATTTCAATGTTTCTGAGCTGCTAAAAACAGTTTGAGAAGCTCTGGTAACATTTTTGTTGCTCAGAAGACACCAAAACAGTTTGAAAACCACGTTTTTGGATTTCAATGTTTCTGATCTGCTAAAAACAGTTTGAGAAGCTCTGGTAACATTTTTGTTGCTCAGAAGACACCAAAACAGTTTGAAAACCACTTTTTTTGGATTTCAATGTTTCTGAGCTGCTAAAAACAGTTTGAGAAGCTCTGGTAACATTTTTATTGCTCAGAAGACACAAAAACAGTTTGAAAACCACTTTTTTCGGATTTCAATGTTTCTGAGCTGCTAAAAACAGTTTGAGAAGCTCTGGAAACATTTTTGTTGCTCAAAAGACACCAAAACAGTTTGAAAACCATTTTTTTTGGATTTCAATGTTTCTGAGCTGCTAAAAACAGTTTGAGAAGCTCTGGTAACATTTTTGTTGCTCAGAAGACACCAAAACAGTTTGAAAACCACTTTTTTTGGATTTTAATGTTTCTGAGCTGCTAGTAACAGTTTGAGAAGCTCTGGAAACATTTTTGTTGCTCAGAAGACACCAAAACAGTTTGAAAACCACTTTTTTTGGATTTCCATGTTTCTGAGCTGCTAAAAACAGTTTGAGAAGCTCTGGTAACATTTTTGTTGCTCAGAAGACACAAAAACAGTTTGAAAACCACTTTTTTTGGATTTCAATGTTTCTGAGCTGCTAAAAACAGTTTGAGAAGTTCTGGTAACATTTTTGTTGCTCAGAAGACACAAAAACAGTTTGAAAACCACTTTTTTTGGATTTCAATGTTTCTGAGCTGCTAAAAACAGTTTGAGAAGCTCTGGTAACATTTTTGTTGCTCAGAAGACACCAAAACTGTTAGAAAACCACTTTTTTGGATTTTACGTCACTCTGTCAGGTAAAAAGTAAATTTTGAACATTTCTCCTGTCAAAACTAGGGCAGGTACGGACCTGATTTTTTTGCTCAAAATTAGCCACAAGCCCTGGCTACTTCCAGAAAAAATTTCATTGAAATCCCTTGGAAAACAGGGACGTACCAAAGGAAAATGTGTTTAGTTGTTTTGCAGCTGTCCTCCGGCCGCCATTTTGTTGATTTGATTTGTAAATTTTCAACATTTCTCCTGTCAAAACTAGGGCAGGTACGGACCTGATTTTTTTGCTCAAATGTAGCCCCAAGCCTTGGCTACTTCCAGAAAAAATTTCATTAAAATCCCTTGGAAAACAGGGACGTACTAAGGGAAATTGTGACTTAATGACATACGTCACTCTGTCAGGTAAAAAGTAAATTTTGAAAATTTCTCCTGTCAAAACTAGGGCAGGTACGGACCTGATTTTTTTGCTGAAAATTAGCCACAAGTGTTGGCTACTTCCAGAAAAAATTTCATTAAAATCACCTGGAAAACAGGGACGTACTAAGGGAAAATGTGTTTAGTCGTTTTGGAGCTGTCCTCCAGCCGCCATTTTCTCGATTTTGACGTTTAAATTATTGCAGATCGGATATCGATACCGATCAATTTCAGTTCACCCTGTACATACCGAGAATATCGGTGAGAGCCCTGTACGAGTCCAGTGGCGTGCTCCTATTGGTCAGAGCGTCGGGGGGCGGGCACTATTGGGGCGAATACGGTAAGTGACAGGTGACATGCGGCGAATGCAACGTTGCCACGTCGATTTTGCGTTGCAGAGGGCGTCAAAGTGAAATGCTACATCAAGGCGACCAGGGCGCAGGCGCGGAACGGCCATATTTACTTGCGGCTCCAGCAAATCAAAATGGATTTCAGCGTCAAGGACATTCGAATGGGCGTGGACGGGATCAAAAACGGCAACAGCGTATTGGGTACGTCGTAAATGTCATTTTTTTGACAGCTGTCAGAATGACAGCTGTCTTATTTTTTTTTTGTGACAGAGGCGGCCTTGAATTTATTCATCAACACGAACGCGCAGGAATTGTTGACCGAAATGAAGCCGGACCTGAAAAAGAAATTTCTGCTGCTCATGCGCGATTTCGTGTCCAACATTTTCGATAACGTGCCGTACGACGCCATTTTGACTTAACTTGTCACTTTTTAATTAATTAATAAATTATTTTAGTTTAGTTTGTTTTTTTCAAGTGTTTTTCCTGCAACTGTCACTGGAGGGGAGAAAATCCAAGATGGCGGCCAAAACTCGGTTAGTTTTTGAGATATCGTAAAACCGAGTGCACCGGTGGCTTTTCTGGAAAATTTTAGCATAAAATGACGGTTAGACGGACGTTCTACCTTCAAAAGCAAGAAAGTTGGTTTTAGTGTGGTAAAGACACTTTCCGCACACAACTTTAATATCGATCAACTTACACCCCTCGAGTTTGTACTCGTTTTCGACTAATTTGGGGTCGCTGATTTCAGTTCCGAAATCAAAATTCACGTACCGCTCACCCAAGTCGAGTTTTTGGCAAATTAATCGTTAAAATGTAAATTTTTATCTCCAACTCGGTTAGTTTTTGAGATATCGCAAAACCGACTTTATCAGCGTGTTTTCCAGGAAATTTTAGCATAAAATGACGGTTAGATGAACGTTCTAGCTCAAAAAACAAAAAAGTTGGTTTTTAGTGCGAAAAAGACACTTTCCGCACGCAACTTTTTTGATTTCCAACTTGGACCCTCTGAGTTTGGACTCGTTTTCGACTAATTTGGGGTCGGGGAGTTGATTGCAACTGTCAGTTTCACGCTAACTGCCACTGGAAGGGAGAAAATCCAAGATGGCGGCCAAAATTTAAAAAAATCGAGTTTATACTCGTTTTCAACTAATTTGGGGTCGCTGATTTCAGTTCCGAAATCAAAATTCACGTACCGCTCACCCAAGTCGAGTTTTTCGCAAATTAATCGTTAAAATGTAAATTTTTATCTCCAACTCGGTTAGTTTTTGAGATATCGCAAAACCGACTTTACCAGCGTGTTTTCCAGAAAATTTTAACATAAAATGACGGTTAGATGAACGCTCTAGCTTGAATAGCAACAAAGTTGGTTTTTAGTGCGGAAAGGACACTTTCCGCACACAATTTTTTTGTTTTTCAACTCAGACCCCTCGAGTGACCACTCGTTTTCGACTAATTTAGGGTCGCCGCTTTCAATTTTGAAGTCAGATTTCACCCATCTGTCACTCAGTCCGAGTAACTGACAAGTTGATGATTAAAATGTGAATATTTAGCTCTAACTCGGTTAGTTTTTGAGATATCAAAAAACCGACTTTACCAGCGTGTTTTCCAGGAAATTTTAGCATAAAATGACGGTTAGACGGACGTTCTAGCTTGAAAAGTAAAAAAGTTGGTTTTTAGTGCGAGAAAGACACTTTCCGCACGCAACTTTTTTGTTTTCCAACTTGGACCCTCTGAGTTTGGACTCGTTTTCGACTAATTTGGGGTCGGGGAGTTGATTGCAACTGTCAGTTTCACGCTGACTGTCACTGGAAGGGAAAAAATCCAAGATGGCGGCCCAAATTTAAAAAAATCGAGTTTATACTCGTTTTCGACTAATTTGGGGTCAGGGAATTCATTGGAACTGTCAGTTTTACTCTAACTCTCACTGGAAGGGAGAAAATCCAAGATGGCGGCCAAAAATTAAAAAAAAATGTTCATTATGACAGTTGGGTTGGAATTTTGCAATAAATTTTAGTTTTTTTGAATTCCTTGACGTTAAATTAGTAGAAAACGAGCCCAAACTCGATTTTTTTGGTGAAATTCAAAATGGCGGTTGTAGGCCATTTGCATTTTCTACCATTTTGAGTGGAGATAAAGGGGTCGTGTTTGTACTCGTTTTCGACTGATTCAGGGATGCCGAATCGATCTGTGCAGTCAGAATTTACGTACTTTTCACTCGGATCGAGTTTTCACAAAATTCAAGGTTAAAAATGTGTTTTTTAAAGTGAAACTCGGTTAGTTTTTGAGATATCGTAAAACCGAGTGCACCGGTGGCTTTTCTGGAAAATTTTAGCATAAAATGACGGTTAGACGGACGTTCTAGCTTGAAAAGCAAAAAAGTTGGTTTTTAGTGTGGGAAAGACACTTTCCGCACACAACTTTAATATCGATCCACTTACACCCCTCGAGTTTGTACTCGTTTTCGACTAATTTGGGGTCAGGGAATTCATTGCAACTGTCAGTTTTACTCCAACTGTCACTGGAAGGGAGAAAATCCAAGATGGCGGCCAAAATTAAAAAAACCGAGATTATACTCATTTTCGACTAATTTGGGGTCAGGGAATCCATTGCAACTGTCAGTTTTACTCTAACCGTCACTGGAAGGGAGAAAATCCAAAATGGCGGCCAAAATTTAAAAAACCGACTTTATACTCATTTTTGACTAATTTGGGGTCAGGCAATCCATCGCAACTGTCAGTTTGACTCCAACCGTCACTGGAAGGGAGAAAATCCAAGATGGCGGCCAAACTTGAGCCGTTTCGTTGCGCACCAAACACTTTCCTCTCGTCCGTTACGGTCACGTGATAACAAGCTGACTATTATCGTAATTCACATTCAGTTGGGGACAGAAATAATTAATAAATTCGTATCTCGAAGAACCTTTGAACCCCGTAAACGGAGACGTTTCATGGAATTCAAACGTTTTCTTAGTGTCTTGGGCAAAACAGTGTTTTTCGAAGCATGCGCCCTCGTCAAATTAGACGATTTCAGTGCTGAAAAAGTGATTTTTTTTTTTTGAAAATTAATCAGAAAAAACTCAAAAAAATGGTGTCGTTCACGAAAAGACAATGGTTGACGCTGATCGCCATCGGAATTGCGGATTTTTGCAATGCAGTTTGCGTGTCCCTGCAAGCCCCATTCTACCCTTTGGAGGTGAGTGTTTTCGCGGTTAAAATTTGTGATTTTTTGGGGCTTAAATTGATTTTTAATTTGACATTCGGATGCTCCTGGGCTGTCCGAGTAGGTCTGCGAAAACCGCGTTCCATTCCGACCAGCCGTTTGGCAGGAATTTGATTTTTTTTCTAGTTTTGGCCGCCATTTTGGATTTTCTCCCTTCCAGTGAGAGTTAGAGTGAAACTGACAGTTGCGATGGATTGCCTGACCCCAAATTAGTCGAAAAGGAGTATAATCTTGATTTTTTTAATTTTGGACGCCATCTTGGATTTTCTCCCTTCCAGTGACAGTTAGAGTAAAACTGACAGTTGCAATGGATTCCCCGACCCCAAATTAGTCGAAAATGAGTATAATCTTGATTTTTTAAATTTTGGCCGCCATCTTAGATTTTCTCCCTTTCAGTGACAGTTAGAGTAAAACTGACAGTTGCAATGGATTCCCCGACCCCAAATTAGTCGAAAATGAGTATAATCTCGATTTTTTTAATTTTGGACGCCATCTTGGATTTTCTCCCTTCCAGTGACAGTTAGACTGAAACTGACAGTTGCATTGGATTCCCTGACCCCAAATTAGTCGAAAACGAGTACAAACTCGAGGGGTATAAGTGGATCGATATTAAAGTTGTGTGCGGAAAGTGTCTTTTCCACACTAAAAACCAACTTTTTTGCTTTTCAAGCTAGAACGTCCGTCTAACCGTCATTTTATGCTAAAATTTTCCAGAAAAGCCACTGGTGCACTCGGTTTTACGATATCTCAAAAACTAACCGAGTTTCACTTAAAAAAACACACTTTTAACCTTGAATTTTGTGAAAACTCGATCCGAGTGAAAAGTACGTGAATTCTGACTGTGCAGATCGATTCGGCATCCTCGAATCAGTCGAAAACGAGTACAAACACGACCCCTCTATCTTAAACCAAAATGGCGGAAATTGCAAATGGCGTCCCTTAGCGCCATTTTAAGTTTTTCAAAAAAAAAGAGTTTAGACTGGTTTTCTACTAATTCGAGGATGGGGAATCCAGTGGTGACGTTTATTTTTTGGTAGCTGTTGCGCAAACCTGAATTTTTCAAAGTTTCTCGAACTGGGTGACAGATACGTCAAATCTGACAGTTGCAATGGATTCCCCGTCCCCAAATTAGTCGAAAACGAGTACCATGAAGCCTAGGCTATTTCAATCCAAAATGGCGGAAATTGCAAATGGCGCCTCTTGGCGCCATTTTGAAATTTTCCAAAAAAATCGAGTTTGGGCTGGTTTTCTACTAATTCGCGGATGGGGAATCCAGTGGTGACGTTTATTTTCCGGTAGCTGTTGCACAAACCTGATTTTTTTAAAGTTTCTTGAACTGGATGACAGATACGTCAAATCTGACAGTTGCAATGGATTCCCCGTCCCCGAATTAGTCGAAAACGAGTACCATCAAGCCTAGTCTATTTCAATCCAAAATGGCGAAAATTGCAAATGGCGCCTAATGGCGCCATTTTGAAATTTTCCAAAAAAATCGAGTTTGGGCTGGTTTTCTACTAATTCGAGGATGGGGAATCCAGTGGTGACGTTTATTTTTTGGTAGCTGTTGCACAAACCTGATTTTTTCAAAGTTTCTCGAACTGGATGACAGATACGTCAAATCTGACAGCGGGGATGGATTCCCCGTCCCCAAATTAGTCGAAAACGAGTACCATGAAGCCTAGGCTATTTCAATCCAAAATGGCGGAAATTGCAAATGGCGCCTTTTGGCGCCATTTTGAAATTTTCCAAAAAAATCGAGTTTAGACTGGTTTTCTACTAATTCGAGCATGGGGAATTTAGTAGTGACGTTAATTTTTTGGTAGCTGTTGCGCAAACCTGAATTTTTCAAAGTTTCTCGAACTGGATGACAGATACGTCAAATCTGACAGTTGCAATGGATTCCCCGTCCCCAAATTAGTCGAAAACGAGTACCATGAAGCCTAGGCTATTTCAATCCAAAATGGCGGAAATTGCAAATGGCGCCTTTTGGCGCCATTTTGAAATTTTCCAAAAAAATCGAGTTTAGACTGGTTTTCTACTAATTCGAGCATGGGGAATTTAGTAGTGACGTTAATTTTTTGGTAGCTGTTGCGCAAACCTGAATTTTTCAAAGTTTCTCGAACTGGATGACAGATACGTCAAATCTGACAGCGGAGATGGATTCCCCGTCCCCAAATTAGTCGAAAACGAGTACCATGAAGCCTAGGCTATTTCAATCCAAAATGGCGGAAATTGCAAATGGCGCCTTTTGGCGCCATTTTGAAATTTTCCAAAAAAATCGAGTTTAGACTGGTTTTCTACTAATTCGAGCATGGGGAATTTAGTAGTGACGTTAATTTTTTGGTAGCTGTTGCGCAAACCTGAATTTTTCAAAGTTTCTCGAACTGGATGACAGATACGTCAAATCTGACAGTTGCAATGGATTCCCCGTCCCCAAATTAGTCGAAAACGAGTACCATGAAGCCTAGGCTATTTCAATCCAAAATGGCGGAAATTGCAAATGGCGCCTTTTGGCGCCATTTTGAAATTTTCCAAAAAAATCGAGTTTAGACTGGTTTTCTACTAATTCGAGCATGGGGAATTTAGTAGTGACGTTAATTTTTTGGTAGCTGTTGCGCAAACCTGAATTTTTCAAAGTTTCTCGAACTGGATGACAGATACGTCAAATCTGACAGCGGAGATGGATTCCCCGTCCCCAAATTAGTCGAAAACGAGTACCATGAAGCCTAGGCTATTTCAATCCAAAATGGCGGAAATTGCAAATGGCGCCTTTTGGCGCCATTTTGAAATTTTCCAAAAAAATCGAGTTTAGACTGGTTTTCTACTAATTCGAGCATGGGGAATTTAGTAGTGACGTTAATTTTTTGGTAGCTGTTGCGCAAACCTGAATTTTTCAAAGTTTCTCGAACTGGATGACAGATACGTCAAATCTGACAGTTGCAATGGATTCCCCGTCCCCAAATTAGTCGAAAACGAGTACCATGAAGCCTAGGCTATTTCAATCCAAAATGGCGGAAATTGCAAATGGCGCCTCTTGGCGCCATTTTGAAATTTTCCAAAAAAATCGAGTTTGGGCTGGTTTTCTACTAATTCGAGGATGGGGAATTCAGTGGTGACGTTTATTTTCTGGCAGCTGTTGCACAAACCTGATTTTTTTAAAGTTTCTCGAACTGGATGACAGATACGTCAAATCTGACAGCGGGGATGGATTCCCCGTCCCCGAATTAGTCGAAAACGAGTACCATCAAGCCTAGTCTATTTCTATCCAAAATGGCGGAATTTTTTTTTTAGGCAGAAAAAAAAGGCTGCACCGCAACCGAATACGGCCTGGTGTTTGGCATTTTCGAGTTTGTCGTCTTTGTCGTCAGCCCGTTGTACGGGCAGCACCTGAACAAAATCGGGCCCAAGGTGACGTTCAACGGCGGCATCTACACGACCGGCGTCTGCGCCATCTTGTTCGGGTAAGTTCGGTCGCGCAGCGTTGCCATTTTCCTTCTCTCTCTCTCTCTCTCGCAGGTTGCTCGATAAGGTCGAGGGTCACGTGCCCTTTATCGCGTTGAGTTTCGCGATTCGAATCGTGGAGGCGATGGGCAACGCCGCATTTTTGACCGCCAGCTTTGCCATCATCGCCAAGGAGTTTCCCGACAAAGTGGCAACAACGTTTGTGAGTCGCTTTTGTTTTTTTTTTTTTGACAGTTGACATTTGACGTTTCTCATTTGACATTTGACAGGCGTCATTGGAGACGTTTTTCGGTCTGGGACTGATCGTCGGACCGACGGTGGGCGGCGCCCTGTTCGAACTGGGCGGCTACACGCTCCCGTTCGCCGTTATGGGCTCCGCCCTGTTTGCGTCCGCCATTTTGACCGCCCTCGTGCTGCCCAAACACGATCTGGGCACCGACAAGGCCAAAGGACGTAAGTCAAGAATTTTTTTTTTTTTTTTTTTTTTTTTTAATTTGACATTATTGGCAACGTTGCATTTTTTTGATTTTTTTTTGGAATTTTTTTTTTGCAAATTTTTGGTGCAACAGGGCTTTATAAACATTTTTGGTCTCCCAAAAAATTTTCGTACCTCCAACCGTTTCGGAGATATTTGACTTTTTTGGAAAATTGCTTCGCAATTTTCCAAATTCTGTATCTCGCTTATTTTTCCGGTTACAGCAACCGGAAAAAATTCAAAATAATTGTCTTGAACCGCTCTTTGTTTTTGCTTTCCTGTGAAATTTCCGTAACTCTAACCGTTTTTGAGAAAACGAAAAAAAACACAAAAATTGTCCGCCATCTTGGATTTTCTCGCCACCGGTGACGGATACGTCAAAACTGACTGCACCACTGGATTCCCCGTCGCCGAATTAGTCGAAAACGAGTATAAACTTGATTTTTGAAATTTTGGCCGCCATCTTGGATTTTCTCCCTTCCGGTGACAGTTGGAGTAAAACTGACAGTTGCGATGGATTCCCCGACCCCAAATTAGTCGAAAACGAGTGGTCACAAGGTACAGGAATTTTGCAACTGTCAGTTTCACTCCAACTGTCACTGGATGGGAGAAAATCCAAGATGGCGGCCAAAATCAAAAAAAATCAAGATTATACTCGTTTTCGACTAATTTGGGGTCGGGGAATTCATTGCAACTGTCAGTTTGACGTTAACTGTCACTAGAAGGGAGAAAATCCAAAATGGCGGCCAAAAAAAAAAAAAAATGTTCATTATGACAGTTGGGTTGGAATTGTGCAGATAATTTTAGTTTCTTTGAATTCCTTGACGTGAAATTAGTAGAAAACGAGCCCAAACTCGATTTTTTTGGTGAAATTCAAAATGGCGGTTGTAGGCGCCATTTGCATTTTCTGCCATTTTGAGTGGAGATAAAGGGGTCGTGTTTGTACTCGTTTTCGAGTGATTCGAGGATGCCGAATCGATCTGCACAGTCAGAATTCACGTACTTTTCACTCGGATCGAGTTTTCACACAATTCAAGGTTAAAAATGTGTTTTTTTAAGTGCAACTCGGTTAGTTTTTGAGATATCGTAAAACCGAGTGCACCGGTGGCTTTTCTGGAAAATTTTAGCATAAAATGACGGTTAGACGGACGTTCTAGCTTGAAAAGTAAAAAAGTTGGTTTTTAGTGTGGAAAAGACACTTTCCGCACACAACTTTAATATCGATCCACTTACACCCCTCGAGTTTGTACTCGTTTTCGACTAATTTGGGGTCAGGGAATTCATTGCAACTGTCAGTTTTACTCTAACTGTCACTGGAAGGGAGAAAATCCAAGATGGCGGCCAAAATCAAAAAAATCAATATTATACTCGTTTTCGACTAATTTGGGGTCAGGGAATCCATTGCAACTGTCAGTTTGACGTTAACTATCACTGGATTCGAGAAAATCCAAGATGGCGGCCAAAATTAAAAAAATCGAGTTTATACTCGTTTTCGACTAATTTGGGGTCGCTGATTTCAGTTCTGAAATCAGAATTCACGTACCGCTTACCCAAGTCGAGTTTTTGGCAAATTAATCGTTAAAATGTAAATTTTTATCTCTAACTCGGTTAGTTTTTGAGATATCGCAAAACCGACTTTACCAGCGTGTTTTCCAGAAAATTTTAACACAAAATGACGGTAAGACGCACGCTCTAGCGTAAAAAATAAAAAAGTTACGTTTTCTGCGCGAGAAACACTTTCCGCACGCAACTTTTTTGTTTTTCAACTTGGACCCCCGAAGTGACCACTCGTTTTCGACTAATTCAGGGTCGCCGCTTTCAATTCTAAAGTCAGATTTCACCCATCTGTCACTCAGTCCGAGTAACTGACAAATTGATGATTAAAATGTGAATATTTAGCTCTAACTCGGTTAGTTTTCGAGATATCAAAAAACCGACTTTACCAGCGTGTTTTCCAGGAAATTTTAACATAAAATGACGGTTAGATGAACGTTCTAGCGTAAAAAATAAAAAAGTTGGTTTTTAGTGCGAGAAAGACACTTTCCGCACGCAACTTTTTTGTCTTCCAACTTGGACCCTCTGAGTTTGGACTCGTTTTCGACTAATTTGGGGTCGCTGATTTCAGTTCTGAAGTCAGAATTCACGTACCGCTCACCCAAGTCGAGTTTTTGACAAATTAATCGTTAAAATGTAAATTTTTATCTCTAACTCGGTTAGTTTTTGAGATATCGCAAAACCGACTTCACCAGCGTGTTTTCCAGAAAATTTTAACATAAAATGACGGTAAGACGCACGCTCTAGCGTAAAAAATAAAAAAGTTACGTTTTCTGCGCGAGAAACACTTTCCGCCCGCAACTTTTTTGTTTTTCAACTTGGACCCCCGAAGTGACCACTCGTTTTTGACTAATTCAGGGTCGCCGCTTTCAATTCTAAAGTCAGATTTCACCCATCTGTCACTCAGTCCGAGTAACTGACAAATTGATGATTAAAATGTGAATATTTAGCTCTAACTCGGTTAGTTTTCGAGATATCAAAAAACCGACTTTATCAGCGTGTTTTCCAGGAAATTTTAACATAAAATGACGGTTAGATGAACGTTCTAGCGTAAAAAATAAAAAAGTTGGTTTTTAGTGCGAGAAAGACACTTTCCGCACGCAACTTTTTTGTTTTCCAACTTGGACCCTCTGAGTTTGGACTCGTTTTCGACTAATTTGGGGTCGCTGATTTCAGTTCTGAAATCAGAATTCACGTACCGCTCACCCAAGTCGAGTTTTTGGCAAATTAATCGTTAAAATGTAAATTTTTATCTCTAACTCGGTTAGTTTTTGAGATATCGCAAAACCGACTTTACCAGCGTGTTTTCCAGGAAATTTTAACATAAAATGACGGTAAGACGCGCGCTCTAGCGTAAAAAATAAAAAAGTTACGTTTTCTGCGCGAGAAACACTTTCCGCACGCAACTTTTTTGTTTTTCAACTTGGACCCCCGAAGTGACCACTCGTTTTTGACTAATTCAGGGTCGCCGCTTTCAATTCTAAAGTCAGATTTCACCCATCTGTCACTCAGTCCGAGTAACTGACAAATTGATGATTAAAATGTGAATATTTAGCTCTAACTCGGTTAGTTTTCGAGATATCACAAAACCGACTTAACCAGCGTGTTTTCCAGGAAATTTTAACATAAAATGACGGTTAGATGAACGTTCTAGCGTAAAAAATAAAAAAGTTGGTTTTTAGTGCGAGAAAGACACTTTCCGCACGCAACTTTTTTGTCTTCCAACTTGGACCCTCCGAGTTTGTACTCGTTTTCGACTAATTTGGGGTCGGGGAATTCATTCCAACTGTCAGTTTCACTCCAACTGTCACTGGAAGCGAGAAAATCCAAGATGGCGGCCAAAATTTTAAAAACCGAGTTTATACTCGTTTTCGACTAATTTGGGGTCGGGGAATCCATTGCAACTGTCAGTTTGACGTTAACTGTCACTGGAAGCGAGAAAGTCCAAGATGGCGGCCAAAAAAAATGAAAAAAACAATATCTGTGCAACGTTGCCGTTTTTTTTGGTAATTTTCCAACATTTACAACGTTGCCACGTGTTTGCAGCGTCGATATTTAAGGCGTTGAAAATTCCGGGCGTTATGGTGGCAACGGGCAGTATCGTGGTAACGAGCACTTCCATCAGTTTCCTGCAGGCGACCCTCGAACCGCACTTGAGGGAGTTTAAGTTAACGGCCGTTGTACTGGGCCTGATGTTCGTCATCAACGGCGGCGTGTACGCGATAACGACGCCGTTATGGGGCTGGTTGTGCGACAACACGGCCACGCCCAAAGTGGTAACGGCGGCCGGCACTTTTCTCGTCGCCGCCGGCTTCTGCCTGATCGGCCCCGCCCCTTTTATACCGTTACCCACGTGAGTATACGGCCGTTATCAACGTTTTGACAACATTTTTAGAATTTTGACATTTTTAGACTTTCTCAACATTTTTTAGAACTTTCACAAGATTTTTAGACTTTCTGAACATTTTTTAGAATTTGACAACATTTTTAGATTTTCTGAACATTTTTTAGAACTTTGACAACATTTTTAGACTTTCTGAACATTTTTTAAAACTTGACAACATTTTTAGACTTTCTGAACATTTTTTAGAACTTTGACAACATTTTTAGACTTTCTGAACATTTTTTAGAACTTTGCCACCTTTGACAACATTTTTAGAATTTTGACAACATTTTTAGACTTCTGGTAACATTTTTAGATTTTCTGAATATTTTTAGAACTTGACAACATTTTTAGACTTTCTGAACATTTTTAGACTTTCTGAACATTTTTTAGAACTTGACAATATTTTTAGACTTTCTGAGCATTTTTTAAATCTTGACAACATTTTTAGACTTTCTGAACATTTTTTAGAACTTGACAACATTTTTAGATTTTCGGAACATTTTTTAGAACTTGACAATATTTTTAGACTTTCTGAGCATTTTTTAAATCTTGACAACATTTTTAGACTTTCTGAACATTTTTTAGAACTTGACAACATTTTTAGATTTTCGGAACATTTTTTAGAACTTGACAATATTTTTAGATTTTCTGAACATTTTTTAGAACTTTGACAATATTTTTAGACTTTCTGAACATTTTTTAGAAATTCGGCAACATTTTCAGACTTTCTGAACATTATTTAGAACTTGACAACATTTTTAGGCTTTCTGAACATTTTTTGAATTTTGACAACATTTTTAGACTTTCTGAACATTATTTAGAACTTTTACAACATTTTTAGACTTTCTGAACATTTTTTCGAGCTTTGACAACATTTTTAGATTCCTGGCAACATTTTTAGATTTTTGACAACATTTTTAGACTTCTGGCAACATTTTTAGAACTTGACAACATTTTCAGACTTTCTGAACATTTTTTAGAACTTTGATAACATTTTTAGACTTTCTGAACATTTTTTCAAACTTTGACAACATTTTTAGACTTTCTGAACATTTTTTAGAACTTTCACAACATTTTTAGGCTTTCTGAACATTATTTAGAACTTGACAACATTTTTAGATTTTCTGAACATTTTTTAGAACTTGGCAACATGTTTAGACTTTATGAACATTATTTAGAACTTGACAACATTTTTAGATTTTCTGAACATTTTTTAGCATTTTGACAATTTGACAACATTTTTAGATTTTCTGAACATTTTTTAGAACTTTGACAATATTTTTAGACTTTCTGAACATTTTTTAAAACTCGACAACATTTTTAGATTTTCTGAACATTTTTTAGAACTTGGCAACATGTTTAGACTTTATGAACATTTTTTAAAACTTGACAACATTTTTAGACTTTCTGAACATTTTTTAGAAATTTGGCAACATTTTTAGACTTTCTGAACATTTTTTAGATCTTTGGCAACATTTTTAGATTTTCTGAACATTTTTTAGAACTTGGCAACATGTTTAGACTTTATGAACATTTTTTAAAACTTGACAACATTTTTAGACTTTCTGAACATTTTTTAGAACTTTCACAACATTTTTAGACTTTCTGAACATTATTTAGAACTTGACAACATTTTTAGACTTTCTGAACATTTTTTAGAACTTTCACAACATTTTTAGACTTTCTGAACATTTTTTAGAATTTTGACAACATTTTTAGACTTTCGGAACATTATTTAGAACTTGACAACATTTTTAGACTTTCTGAACATTTTTTCGAACTTTGACAACATTTTTAGACTTTCTGAACATTTTTTAGAACTTTCACAACATTTTTAGACTTTCTGAACATTTTTTAGAACTTTCACAACATTTTTAGATTTCTGGCAACATTTTTAGAACTTGACAACATTTTTAGACTTTCTGAACATTTTTTAGATCTTGACAACATTTTTAGACTTTCTGAACATTTTTTAGAACTTTGACAATATTTTTAGACTTTCTGAACATTATTTAGAACTTGACAACATTTTTAGACTTTCTGAACATTTTTTAGAACTTGACAACATTTTTAGACTTTCTGAACATTTTTTAGAACTTGACAACATTTTTAGACTTTCTGAACATTTTTTAGAACTTTCACAACATTTTTAGATTTCTGGCAACATTTTTAGAACTTGACAACATTTTTAGACTTTCTGAACATTTTTTAGAACTTGACATCATTTTTAGACTTTCTAAACATTTTTTAGATTTTCGACAACGTTTTTTGACTTCTGGCAACATTTTATTTCTTTTGTCACCAATTGTCAAGAAAAAATTCGATTTTACAAAAATACGAGTTTTTTTGAGCGCAAAGGCGCATTCGCCAAATTGTCAAGATAATACCGTCATAAAATTCACGTTACGTTTTACTGTCTAGAATATTCTGGATGACCATTACCGGACTGGTATTGCACGGATTGGGCATGGGCGCTCAATTGGTAGCCTCTTTCGGTGACGCCCTCAAAACCGTCGTGTACGTATTTATTTTTAATTTTTTTTTTCAATTTTTTTTTGTGTTTTTTTTTTTTCTTTTTTTTTTTTTTGTTTATTTTTTTTCCACATTTTTTAAAATTATTTTTTGTTTTGTAAGATTTTTTTTTATTTTTTCAATTTTTTTGTTTATATTTTTTTTTTTCAATTTTTTTTTAATTTTTTTTTTTCGTATTTTTTTTCACATTTTTTTAAATTTTTTTTCTTTTGTAAGATTTTTTGTTTCTTTATATTTTTTTTTGTTTATATATATTTTTTTCAATTTTTTATGATTTTTTTTTTCGTATTTTTTTTGTAAATTTGTTTTCTTTAATTTTTTTTTCTTTTGTAAATTTTTTGTTTATTAATTTTTTTAACTTTTTTTTCCTTTGTTGTAAGTTTTTTTTTTCTGTTTTTTATTTTATTTTTCAATTTTTTTATCATTTTTTTTTTTGTTAAATTTGTTTTCTTTTTATTTTTTTTCTGTTTTTTATTTTCTTTTTTAATTTTTATTTATTTATTTTTTTTTTTCAATTTTTTTTTTGTTTTTTAATTTCCTTTTTAAATTGTTTAATTTTTTTTTCAGTTTTTTCATTAAGTTTGTTGTTTTTTAAATTTTTTTTTATTTTTTTTTATTTTTTTTTTTTTTTTTTTTTTATTTTTTTTTATTTTTTTCTAAGATTACACGGTTATCCAAACGATTTGGAAACGTACGCGCTCGTGTCCGGTTTGTGGACGAGTTCGTTTGCATTCGGTGCCTTCATCGGCCCATCCGTGGCCGGCATTTTGTACGACACGGTGGGATTCAGGAACGCGTCCATGTTCATCGTTGTCGTTCATATTGTGGTGGGCGTGGCCACTACTGCGTTCCTGTATGCCACCCGACCCTCCTCGTATTACGTCGAACTGCTGGACGAACCGAAAATGCCGAACGGCGACCTGCAAGAACCACCGTCCGTAACGCAAAGCAACGACAATTTGAAAAGGTAAATTTACCAAAAAAAAAAAACTTTTTTCTCGAACTGGATGACAGATACGTCAAATTTGACAGCGGGAATGGATTCCCTGACCCCGAATTAGTCGAAAACGAGTACCATGAAGCCTAGGCTGTCTCAAACCAAAATGGCGGAAATTGCAAATGGCGCCTTTTGGCGCCATTTTGAAATTTTCAAAAAAATTGAGGTTAGACTGGTTTTCTACTAATTCGAGGATGGGGAATTCAATGGTGACGTTCATTTTCTTGTAGCTGTTGCGCAAACCTGAATTTTTCAAAGTTTCTCGAACTGGATGACAGATACGTCAAATCTGACAGCGGGAATGGATTCCCTGACCCCGAATTAGTCGAAAACGAGTACCATCAAGCCTAGGCTATTTTAATCCAAAATGGTGGAAATTGCAAATGGCGCCTTTTGGCGCCATTTTGAAATTTTTCAAAAAAATCGAGTTTGGGCTGGTTTTCTACTAATTCGAGGATGGGGAATTCAGTGGTAACGTTTATTTTTTGGTAGCTGTTACACAAACATGATTTTTTAAAGTTTCTCGAACTGGATGACAGATACGTCAAATCTGACAGCGGGGATGGATTTCCCGTCCCCGAATTAGTCGAAAACGAGTACCATCAAGCCTGGACTATTTCAATCCAAAATGGCGGAAATTGCAAATGGCGCCTTTTGGCGCCATTTTGAAATTTTTCAAAAAAATCGAGTTTGGGCTGGTTTTCTACTAATTCGAGGATGGGGAATTCAGTGGTGACGTTTATTTTCTGGTAGCTGTTGCGCAAACCTGAATTTTTCAAAGTTTCTCGAACTGGATGACAGATACGTCAAATCTGACAGCGGGAATGGATTCCCCGTCCCCGAATTAGTCGAAAACGAGTACCATCAAGCCTGGGCTATCTCAATCCAAAATGGCGCCATTTTGTGACGTTTCTTCGTTTGTTGCAGTTTTCGTTCGATCGGAAACGGAATTTCGATCGAGAAAAGCCGTCCGCCCGCCATGAACAGCCTGATCGCCTGCAACAGCTACAAAACTCAGGCCTGGCCCGAACGAGACTCGATCAATTTGGCCGTAAGTCATTTCAGTCATAGTTACGGTGCCGTAAACGCCCGAACCAATCCGACCACTCCCTATTTGGATGGAGTGTCTTAGAATCAGTAAGTTTCAGTTTGTTAATTTCGAATTTTAATAAAATGGATGACAGATATGTCAAATTTGACAGTTGCAATGGATTCCCCGTCCCCGAATTAGTCGAAAACGAGTACCATGAAGCCTAGGCTGTCTCAATCCAAAATGGCGGAAATTGCAAATGGCGCCTTTTGGCGCCATTTTGAAATTTTCCGAAAAAATCGAGTTTGGACTGGTTTTCTACTAATTCGAGGATGAGGAATTCAGTGGTAACGTTTATTTTCCGGTAGCTAATGCGCAAACCTGATTTTTTCAAAGTTTCTCGAACTGGATGACAGATACGTCAAATCTGACAGCGGGGATGAATTCCCCGTCCCCGAATTAGTCGAAAACGAGTACCATCAAGCCTGGGTTATTTCAAGCCAAAATGGCGGAAATTGCAAATGGCGCCTATAAGCGCCATTTTGAAATTTTCCAAAAAATCGAGTTTAGACTGGTTTTCTACTAATTCGAGGATGAGGAATTCAGTGGTAACGTTTATTTTCCGGTAGCTAATGCGCAAACCTGATTTTTTCAAAGTTTCTCGAACTGGATGACAGATACGTCAAATCTGACAGCGGGGATGAATTCCCCGTCCCCGAATTAGTCGAAAACGAGTACCATCAAGCCTGGGTTATTTCAAGCCAAAATGGCGGAAATTGCAAATGGCGCCTATAAGCGCCATTTTGAAATTTTCCAAAAAATCGAGTTTAGACTGGTTTTCTACTAATTCGAGGATGAGGAATTCAGTGGTAACGTTTATTTTCCGGTAGCTAATGCGCAAACCTGATTTTTTCAAAGTTTCTCGAACTGGATGACAGATACGTCAAATCTGACACCGGGGATGGATTCCCCGTCCCCGAATTACTCGAAAACAAATACCATGAAGCCTAGGTTATCTCAATCCAAAATGGCGGAAATTGCAAATTAACACACGCATTATAACTCAAAAATTCATTTTAATATCGTAAATGTAACCCTTATCTGTATATACCTATATATATGTATAATATAAACATAAATTACAAAAATATATATAACACACGTGTGGGTCTTCGTGGAGATCAAATTTCTGTAATATTACGTCGTATCAGTCGGTTGTTACTAAACGAAACTTTCTTGACAAAATGACGACTCAATTCATAAATTACAACTAAAAAAAAAAAAAAAAAATTTTTTTTTTTTGTAAAATTTTTTTTTTTTTTTTGAAAATTTTTTTTTTTTTTTTTTTTTTTAAATGAAGGCAACAGAGGTGTTGAACCTCTCGTTCTGTGTATATAATAAATGTAGAGGGAAACTTAACCTACTACTATACAAAAAAAAAAATAAATAGTGCGCATTTGACGTGCGAATATGACACAGCTGTCAAGTGTCAATTTTTCGAAAACAGTCCCGCCTGACTGTCGGCGCCCACGCTCGAATCCTCCAACGAATCCAAATCCAGGGCACTCTCGATCATCGTGGTGTCCTGCAAAAGTCTCAATCTGCGAAAAATTTGACGTTTTAGTGACAATCTGTCATTTTTTTTTGACGTTCGAGTGACAGTTACGCGGTTAATTTTAGTCGCGTTGGATTCCCCGTCCCCGAATTAGTCAAAAACGAGAGTACAAACTTGAAAATTACATTTTCTTGACAATCTGTCATTTTTTTTGACGTTTGAGTGACAGTTACGCGATTAATTTTAGTCGCGTTCGATTCCCCGTCCCCGAATTAGTCGAAAACGAGTACAAACTTGAAAATTAAATTTTTTTGACAATCTGTCATTTTTTGACGTTTGAGTGACAGTTACGCGGTTAATTTTAGTCGCGTTGGATTCCCCGTCCCCGAATTAGTCGAAAACGAGTACAAACTTGAAAATTGATTTTTCTTGACAATCTGTCATTTTTTTTGACGTTCGAGTGACAGTTACGCGGTTAATTTTAGTCGCGTTGGATTCCCCGTCCCCGAATTAGTCGAAAACGAGTACAAACTTGAAAATTATTTTTTTTTGACAATCTGTCATTTTTTTTGACGTTTGAGTGACAGTTACGCGGTTAATTTTAGTCGCGTTGGATTCCCCGTCCCCGAATTAGTAGAAAAAGAGTACAAACTTGAAAATTACATTTTTTTGACAATCTGTCATTTTTTTTGACGTTTGAGTGACAGTTACGCGGTTAATTTTAGTCGCGTTGGATTCCCCGTCCCCGAATTAGTCGAAAACGAGTACAAACTTGAAAATTACATTTTTTTGACAACCTGTCATTTTTTTGACGTTCGAGTGACAGTTACGCGGTTAATTTTAGTCGCGTTGGATTCCCCGTCCCCGAATTAGTCAAAAACGAGTACAAACTTGAAAATTGTTTTTTTTTTGACAATCTGTCATTTTTTTTGACGTTTGAGTGACAGTTACGCGGTTAATTTTAGTCGCGTTGGATTCCCCGTCCCCGAATTAGTCGAAAACGAGTACAAACTTGAAAATTACATTTTTTTGACAACCTGTCATTTTTTTGACGTTTGAGTGACAGTTACGCGGTTAATTTTAGTCGCGTTGGATTCCCCGTCCCCGAATTAGTCGAAAAAGAGTATAAACTTCAAAATTTATTTTTTTTGACAACCTGTCATTTTTTGACAGTTTGGTGACAGTTACGCGGTTAATTTTAGTCGCGTTGGATTCCCCGTCCTCGAATTAGTCGAAAAAGAGTACAAACTTGAAAATTACATTTTTTTGACAATCTGTCATTTTTTTTGACGTTTGAGTGACAGTTACGCGGTTAATTTTAGTCGCGTTGGATTCCCCGTCCCCGAATTAGTCGAAAACGAGTACAAACTTGAAAATTACATTTTTTTGACAACCTGTCATTTTTTTGACGTTCGAGTGACAGTTACGCGGTTAATTTTAGTCGCGTTGGATTCCCCGTCCCCGAATTAGTCAAAAACGAGTACAAACTTGAAAATTGTTTTTTTTTGACAATCTGTCATTTTTTTTGACGTTTGAGTGACAGTTACGCGGTTAATTTTAGTCGCGTTGGATTCCCCGTCCCCGAATTAGTCGAAAACGAGTACAAACTTGAAAATTACATTTTTTTGACAACCTGTCATTTTTTTGACGTTTGAGTGACAGTTACGCGGTTAATTTTAGTCGCGTTGGATTCCCCGTCCCCGAATTAGTCGAAAAAGAGTATAAACTTCAAAATTTATTTTTTTTGACAACCTGTCATTTTTTGACAGTTTGGTGACAGTTACGCGGTTAATTTTAGTCGCGTTGGATTCCCCGTCCCCGAATTAGTCGAAAAAGAGTATAAACTTGAAAATTTATTTTTCTTGACAATCTGTCATTTTTTTTGACGTTCGAGTGACAGTTACGCGGTTAATTTTAGTCGCGTTGGATTCCCCGTCCCCGAATTAGTCGAAAACGAGTACAAACTTGAAAATTCAATTTTTTTTGACAACCTGTCATTTTTTTTGACGTTTGAGTGACAGTTGCGCGGTTAATTTTAGTCGCGTTCGATTCCCCGTCCCCGAATTAGTCAAAAAAGAGTACAAACTTGAATTTTTATTTTTTTTGACAATCTGTCATTTTTTGACGTTTGAGTGACAGTTACGCGGTTAATTTTAGTCGCGTTGGATTCCCCGTCCCCGAATTAGTCAAAAAAGAGTACAAACTTGAAAATTAAATTTTTTTGACAATCTGTCATTTTTTTTGACGTTTGAGTGACAGTTGCGCGGTTAATTTTAGTCGCGTTGGATTCCCCGTCCCCGAATTAGTCGAAAACGAGTACAAACTTGAAATTTTTTTTTTTTTTGACAATCTGTCATTTTTTTTTGACGTTTGAGTGACAGTTGCGCGGTTAATTTTAGTCGCGTTGGATTCCCCGTCCCCGAATTAGTCAAAAACGAGTACAAACTTGAAAATTCAATTTTTTTGACAATCTGTCATTTTTTTTGACGTTCGAGTGACAGTTACGCGGTTAATTTTAGTCGCGTTGGATTCCCCGTCCCCGAATTAGTCGAAAAAGAGTACAAACTTGAAAATTGATTTTTTTTTTACAACCTGTCATTTTTTGACAGTTTGGTGACAGTTACGCGGTTAATTTTAGTCGCGTTGGATTCCCCGTCCCCGAATTAGTCGAAAACGAGTACAAACTTGAAAATTAAATTTTTTTGACAATCTGTCATTTTTTTTGACGTCAAGTGTCAACTAACCTGCTCGCACTCAAAAGACTGTTTTCCTTGTCGCACGCTGTCAAATCGTTGTCCAGCTTCGGTTCGGCGCTCTTCGGCTTGTCCGCGCGGTCACGCGGTTCCGTGGACGCTTGCGCGCCACCGTCGATCCGGTCCGCGTAGCTGCGCGCTTTGCTAAGCGCCCGCTCCGGCAACAGCGCGTTCCCGTACACCGGCGACCGGTTCAGCGTCGGCTGGCTCTTGTACAGCGTCGCGTAGTCGTCGGGCGCTGTTGCCAGCGGATGCTCGTTCGACACCAGATGAGTCACGCTGCCCGCGTTTTCTGTCAAAAAAAACCCACAAATTGGCAACGTTGCAAAAGTGAAAAATGCTTATAACTCGGTTGGTTTTTGAGTTGGAAGGTTGAAATTTTCAGGCAAGAAAGTACCTGTCAATATGTAAGTTCTGTCAAAAAACCATCAAAATCCCTCCAACCGTTTTCGAGTTATTCCACTTTTTGAAAAAGTGCTTAAAAATGTGCAAAGCAGCGAAGCGGTGTACAAAAACGGAAGCGTTGCGACGTTGCCATGCTTCGCCAAACATTTCAGCCAATCGTAGACAAACCGCATGCGCAAACACTACGAAACTTACCCCGAAAAGGGCGGGGAGGGGGGTGGGGGCGGTACCGCGCGCATCAAAAACACGCCCCCAGTCAGGCCAACCGAAAGGTACAGAAAAAATTTAAATTAATCGTTTCTCCAGTGAAATTGACTAATTAAGAGAAGGCACAGTCTAAGCTACCAGCTCGCGCAAAAACCACTCAAATCGGACGTTTAGAATGTGAGTTATGACGTTTTTGCCGTTCGCGGACAGTAAATTTCACGTTTTTGCTGTTTTCTTGGGTTTTTTATGCTGGTACGGCACTGGATTATGTCGGATGTTGTTGATTTTTTTACTGGGGATTGAGTACAGTCTAAGCTACCAGCTCACGCAAGAATCACCTCAATCGGACGTTTAGAATGTGAGTTATGACGTTTTTGCCGTTCGCGGACAGTAAATTTCACATTTTTGCTGTTTTCTTGGGTTTCTTGGCCAGCTACGTCCCTGGATTAAGTCGGATGTTGTTGGTTTTTTTACTGGGGATTGAGTACAGTCTAAGCTACCAGCCCGCGCAAAAATCACTTAAATCGGACGTTTAGAATGTGAGTTATGACGTTATTGCCGTTCGCGGACAGTAAATTTCACATTTTTCCTGTTTTCTTGGGTTTCTTGGGCTGCTACGCCCCTGGATTAAGTCTGATGGTGTTGATTTTTTTACTGGGGATTGAGTACAGTCTAAGCTACCAGCTCGCGCAAAAATCACTCAAATCGGACGTTTAGAATGTAAGTTATGGCGTTTTTGCCGTTCGCGGACACTCAGGTCACGCTTTTACAGTTTTCTTGGGCTGCTACGTCCCTGGATTAAGTCGGATGTTGTTGATTTTTTTACTGGGGATTGAGTACAGTCTAAGCTACCAGATCGCGCAAAAATCACTTAAATCGGACGTTTAGAATGTGAGTTATGACGTTATTGCCGTTCGCGGACAGTAAATTTCACGTTTTTGCTGTTTTCTTGGGTTTCTTGGCCAGCTACGTCCCTGGATTAAGTCGGATGTTGTTGATTTTTTTACTGGGGATTGAGTACAGTCTAAGCTACCAGCTCGCGCAAAAACCACTCAAATCGGACGTTTAGAATGTGAGTTATGACGTTTTTGCCGTTCGCGGACAGTAAATTTCACTTTTTTGCTGTTTTCTTGAGTTTCTTGGGCTGCTACGTCCCTGGATTAAGTCTGATGGTGTTGATTTTTTTACTGGGGATTGAATACAGTCTAAGCTACCAGCTCGCGCAAAAACCACTCAAATCGGACGTTTAGAATGTGAGTTATGACGTTTTTGCCGTTCGCGGACAGTAAATTTCACTTTTTTGCTGTTTTCTTGAGTTTCTTGGGCTGCTACGTCCCTGGATTATGTCTGATGTGGTAAATTTTTTTACTGGGGATTGAGTACAGTCTAAGCCACCAGCTCGCGCAAAAATCACTTAAATCGGACGTTTAGAATGTGAGTTATGGCGTTTTTGCCGTTCGCGGACAGTAAATTTCACATTTTTGCTGTTTTCTTTGGTTTCTGGGGCTGCTACGTCCCTGGATTAAGTCTGATGGTATTGATTTTTTTACTGGGGATTGAGCACAGTCTAAGCTATCAGCTCACGCAAGAATCACCTCAATCGGACGTTTAGAATGTGAGTTATGACGTTTTTGCCGTTCGCGGACAGTAAATTTCACTTTTTTGCTGTTTTCTTGAGTTTCTTGGGCTGCTACGTCCCTGGATTATGTCTGATGGTGTTGATTTTTTTACTGGGGATTGAGTACAGTCTAAGCTACCAGTTCGCGCAAAAACCACACAAATCGGACGTTTAGAATGTGAGTTATGGCGTTTTTGCCGTTCGCAGACACTCAGTTCACGTTTTTACAGTTTTCTTGGGCTGCTACGTCCCTGGATTAAGTCGGATGTTGTTGATTTTTTTACTGGGGATTGAGTACAGTCTAAGCTACCAGATCGCGCAAAAATCACTCAAATCGGACGTTTAGAATGTGAGTTATGACGTTTTTGCCGTTCGCGGACACTGAATTTCACATTTTTGATGTTTTCTTGGGTTTCTTGGGCTGCTACTCCCCTGGATTAGGTCGGATGTTGTTGGTTTTTTTACTGGGAATTGAGTACAGTCTAAGCTATCAGCTCGCGCAAAAACCACTCAAATCGGACGTTTAGAATGTGAGTTATGACGTTTTTGCCGTTCGCGGACAGTAAATTTCACGTTTTTGCTGTTTTCTTGGGTTTTTTATGCTGGTACGGCACTGGATTATGTCGGATGTTGTTGATTTTTTTACTGGGGATTGAGTACAGTCTAAGCTACCAGCTCACGCAAGAATCACCTCAATCGGACGTTTAGAATGTGAGTTATGACGTTTTTGCCGTTCGCGGACAGTAAATTTCACATTTTTGCTGTTTTCTTGGGTTTCTTGGCCAGCTACGTCCCTGGATTAAGTCGGATGTTGTTGGTTTTTTTACTGGGGATTGAGTACAGTCTAAGCTACCAGCCCGCGCAAAAATCACTTAAATCGGACGTTTAGAATGTGAGTTATGACGTTATTGCCGTTCGCGGACAGTAAATTTCACATTTTTCCTGTTTTCTTGGGTTTCTTGGGCTGCTACGCCCCTGGATTAAGTCTGATGGTGTTGATTTTTTTACTGGGGATTGAGTACAGTCTAAGCTACCAGCTCGCGCAAAAATCACTCAAATCGGACGTTTAGAATGTAAGTTATGGCGTTTTTGCCGTTCGCGGACACTCAGGTCACGCTTTTACAGTTTTCTTGGGCTGCTACGTCCCTGGATTAAGTCGGATGTTGTTGATTTTTTTACTGGGGATTGAGTACAGTCTAAGCTACCAGATCGCGCAAAAATCACTTAAATCGGACGTTTAGAATGTGAGTTATGACGTTATTGCCGTTCGCGGACAGTAAATTTCACGTTTTTGCTGTTTTCTTGGGTTTCTTGGCCAGCTACGTCCCTGGATTAAGTCGGATGTTGTTGATTTTTTTACTGGGGATTGAGTACAGTCTAAGCTACCAGCTCGCGCAAAAACCACTCAAATCGGACGTTTAGAATGTGAGTTATGACGTTTTTGCCGTTCGCGGACAGTAAATTTCACTTTTTTGCTGTTTTCTTGAGTTTCTTGGGCTGCTACGTCCCTGGATTAAGTCTGATGGTGTTGATTTTTTTACTGGGGATTGAATACAGTCTAAGCTACCAGCTCGCGCAAAAACCACTCAAATCGGACGTTTAGAATGTGAGTTATGACGTTTTTGCCGTTCGCGGACAGTAAATTTCACTTTTTTGCTGTTTTCTTGAGTTTCTTGGGCTGCTACGTCCCTGGATTATGTCTGATGTGGTAAATTTTTTTACTGGGGATTGAGTACAGTCTAAGCCACCAGCTCGCGCAAAAATCACTTAAATCGGACGTTTAGAATGTGAGTTATGGCGTTTTTGCCGTTCGCGGACAGTAAATTTCACATTTTTGCTGTTTTCTTTGGTTTCTGGGGCTGCTACGTCCCTGGATTAAGTCTGATGGTATTGATTTTTTTACTGGGGATTGAGCACAGTCTAAGCTATCAGCTCACGCAAGAATCACCTCAATCGGACGTTTAGAATGTGAGTTATGACGTTTTTGCCGTTCGCGGACAGTAAATTTCACTTTTTTGCTGTTTTCTTGAGTTTCTTGGGCTGCTACGTCCCTGGATTATGTCTGATGGTGTTGATTTTTTTACTGGGGATTGAGTACAGTCTAAGCTACCAGTTCGCGCAAAAACCACACAAATCGGACGTTTAGAATGTGAGTTATGGCGTTTTTGCCGTTCGCAGACACTCAGTTCACGTTTTTACAGTTTTCTTGGGCTGCTACGTCCCTGGATTAAGTCGGATGTTGTTGATTTTTTTACTGGGGATTGAGTACAGTCTAAGCTACCAGATCGCGCAAAAATCACTCAAATCGGACGTTTAGAATGTGAGTTATGACGTTTTTGCCGTTCGCGGACACTGAATTTCACATTTTTGATGTTTTCTTGGGTTTCTTGGGCTGCTACTCCCCTGGATTAGGTCGGATGTTGTTGGTTTTTTTACTGGGAATTGAGTACAGTCTAAGCTATCAGCTCGCGCAAAAACCACTCAAATCGGACGTTTAGAATGTGAGTTATGGCGTTTTTGCCGTTCGCGGACAGTAAATTTCACGTTTTTACAGTTTTCTTGGGTTTCTTGGGCTGCTACGTCCCTGGATTATGTCTGATGTGGTAAATTTTGTTAATGGGGATTGAGTACAGTCTAAGCTACCAGCTCACGCAAGAATCACCTCAATCGGACGTTTAGAATGTGAGTTATGACGTTTTTGCCGTTCGCGGACAGTAAATTTCACTTTTTTGCTGTTTTCTTGGGTTTCTTGGGCTGCTACGTCCCTGGATTAAGTCGGATGTTGTTGATTTTTTTACTGGGGATTGAGTACAGTCTAAGCTACCAGCTCACGCAAGAATCACCTCAATCGGACGTTTAGAATGTGAGTTATGGCGTTTTTGCCGTTCGCGGACAGTAAATTTCACATTTTTGCTGTTTTCTTGGGTTTCTTGGGCTGCTACGTCCCTGGATTAAGTCTGATGGTGTTGATTTTTTTACTGGGGATTGAGTACAGTCTAAGCTACCAGCTCACGCAAGAATCACCTCAATCGGACGTTTAGAATGTGAGTTATGGCGTTTCTGCCGTTCGCGGACAGTAAATTTCACGTTTTTGCTGTTTTCTTGGGTTTCTTATGCTGCTACGTCCCTGGATTAAGTTTGATGTGGTTGATTTTTTTACTGGAGATTGAGTACAGTCTAAGCTACCAGCTCACGCAAGAATCACCTCAATCGGACGTTTAGAATGTGAGTTATAGCGTTTTTGCCGTTCGCGGACAGTAAATTTCACATTTTTGCTGTTTTCTTGGGTTTCCTGGGCTGCTACGTCCCTGGATTAAGTCGGATGTGGTTGATTTTTTTACTGGGGATTGAGTACAGTCTAAGCTACCAGCTCACGCAAAAATCACTCAAATCGGACGTTTAGAATGTGAGTTATGACGTTTTTGCCGTTCGCGGACAGTAAATTTCACTTTTTTGCTGTTTTCTTGGGTTTCTTGGGCTGCTACGTCCCTGGATTAAGTCTGATGTTGTTGATTTTTTTACTGGGGATTGAGTACAGTCTAAGCTACCAGCTCGCGCAAAAACCACTCAAATCGGACGTTTAGAATGTGAGTTATGACGTTTTTGCCGTTCGCGGACAGTAAATTACGCAAAAATCAATCCAACCGATTTTGCACAAACAAGTGACTGTAAACGAGGTGCGGCGGCGCGTCAAAGGTCACGTGAACGCTGCGCGGTCGTTTCGCGCCAAACGTGGCAACGTTGTAGCGTTTCTCGGGGGGCGTGTACGGTCGTCGCGGCAACGCCGGCGCGTCTGCGGCAGGGGGCGGGGGCGGGGGCGGAGCCCGACGACCGTCCACGCGATACACGGCGCCCCGTTCGATTTGCGGCATGCTGCGACTGGCGGTCACGTGACGCGGTATAATTTTCGCGTTGGCCGCGCATCCGATTTGTTGCGCCACCCGCAGATGGCGCTTCGGCGCACCGTACGTACCTGATGTCGTCGTCGTCGTCGTCGTTTGTCGGTAGACGCCGCCCGGCGTCGGATCGTCGTCGTGCGCGTCGCCGTTGCCGGTCACGTGGTTTGCGGCGACGCCGTTCTGTAAACAAATGACAGAGAGACTGTCAAATATTTGACGTTTCTTCCGACATCTTCAGAAGAGTCACGTGACTGTTTTCGCATAAAAAGGAGTCACGTGACCGTTAAAATAATATTTTGACAGTTAAAACAGTCACGTGACCTTCAGGATTCCGTTTTGACAGTAACACCGTGTCACGTGACTGTTTCCACATTAAAATAAGTCACGTGACCTTTGAAATAAAATTTGACAATTTAAAATAGTCACGTGACTGTTTTTGCATTAAAAGGAGTCACGTGACCTTTGAAAATAATATTTTGAGATTTAAAATAGTCACGTGACTGTTTTTGCATTAAAAGAAGTCACGTGACCTTTAAAATTACATTTGACGATTGAAAATAGTCACGTGACTGTTTTTGTACTAAAAGAAGTCACGTAACCGTTAAAATAATATTTTGACACATAAAACAGTCACGTGACTGTTTTCGCATAAAAAAGAGTCACATGACCGTTAAAACAATATTTTGAGATTTAAGATAGTCAAGTGACTGTTTTTGCATTAAAAGGAGTCACGTGGCCTTGGAAATAATATTTTGACTCTTGCAGCAGTCACGTGACCTTCAGAAATTCGTTTTGACCGTAAAAAAAGTCTCACGTGACTGTTTTGGCATAAACAAGTCACGTGACCTTTTAAATTAAATTTGACGCCTGAAAAGTGTCACGTGACTGTTTTCGCTTTTAAAAAAGTCACATGACTTTTGTAACAATATTTTAATATTTAAAAGAGTCACGTGACTTTTAAAAATTAAATTTGACGATTAAAAGTAGTCACGTGACTGTTGGCACATTAAAAAGAGTCACGTGACCATTAAAATAATATTTTGACATTTAAAACAGTCACGTGACTGTTATCATATTGAAAGGAGTCACGTGACCATTGAAACAGTATTTTGACTCTTAAACAGTCACGTGACTTTTAGAATTCGGTTTTGACGGTAAAAAAGTGTCACGTGACCTTTAAAATTAAATTTGACTATTGAAAATAGTCACGTGACTGCTTTCGCATTAAAAGGAGTCACGTGACCTTCAGGGTTTCGTTTTGACAGTAGAAAAGTGTCACGTGACCTTTTAAATTACATTTGACAAAAAAATAGTCACGTGACCATTGAAATCATATTTTAACATTTAAAAGAGTCACGTGACCTTCAGAATTTCGTTTTGACGGTAAAAACGTGTCACCTGACCTTTAAAATAATATTTCCACTCTTGCAACAGTCACGTGACTGTTTTTGCATTAAAATGAGTCACGTGACCTTTGAAATAATATTTTGACACTTGCAACAGTCACGTGGCCTTCAGAATTCCGTTTTGACGGTAGAAAAATGTCACGTGACTTTTAAAAATTAAATTTGACTATTAAAAGTAGTCACGTGGCTATTTTTTGCATTAAAAGGAGTCACGTGACCCTTAAAACAATATTTTGATATTTAAAACAGTCACGTGACTTTTAAAAATTAAATTTGACGATTGAAAATAGTCACGTGACTATTTTTTGCATTAAAAGGAGTCACGTGACTATTGAAATAATATTTTGACACTTAAAACAGTCACGTGACTTTTAAAAATTAAATTTGACCATTAAAAGTAGTCACGTGACTATTTTCACATTAAAATAAGTCACGTGACCTTTGAAAAAATATTTTGACATTTAAAACAGTCACGTGACTTTCAGAAATTCGTTTTGGCGGTAAAAAAGTGTCACGTGACTTTTAAAATTACATTTGACGATTGAAAATAGTCACGTGACTGTTTTCGCATTAAAAAAAGTCACGTGACTATTTTCGCATTAAAAGAAGTCACGTGACTGTTTTTGCATTAAAAGAAGTCACGTGATATTTTAAATAATATTTTGACACTTAAAACAGTCACGTGACTTTTTTCGCATAAAAAAGAGTCACCTGACCTTTCAAATAATATTTTGACAGTTAAAATAGTCACGTGACTGATATCACATTGAAAGGAGTCACGTGACCATTGAAACCATATTTTGACTCTTAAAACAGTCACGTGACTGTTTTCGCATTAAAAGAAGTCACGTGACTGTTTTTGCAGTAAAAGGAGTCACGTGACATTTGAAATAATATTTTGACATTAAAAGGAGTCACGTGACCGTTAAAATAATATTTTGACACTTAAAACAGTCACGTGACTTTTAAAAATTAAATTTGATGATTGAAAATAGTCACGGGACTGTTTTTGCATTAAAAGAAGTCACGTGACCTTCAGAATTCGGTTTTGACGGTAAAAAAGTGTCACGTGACTTTTAAAATTACATTTGAAGATTTAAAATAGTCACGTGACTGTTTTCGCATAAAAGGGAGTCACGTGACCTTCAGAATTCCATTTTGACGGTAGAAAAATGTCACGTGACTGTTTTTGTATTAGAAGAAGTCACGTGACCTTTGTAACAATATTTTGATATTTTAAATAGTCACGTGACTGTTTTCGCAAAAAAAGCAGTCACGTGACTTTTAAAAATTACATTTGACGATTGAAAATAGTCACGTGACTGTTTTTACATCAAACGGAGTCACCTGACTTTTGAAATAATATTTTCACACTTAAAACAGTCACGTGACCTTCAGGATTCTGTTTTGACGGTAAAAACGTGTCATGTGACTGTTTTCGCATTAGAAGAAGTCACGTGACCTTTGAAATAATATTTTGACATTTAAAATAGTCACGGGACTGTTTTTGCATTAAAAGAAGTCACGTGACCTTCAGAATTCGGTTTTGACGGAAAAAAGGGTCACGTGACTTTTAAAATTACATTTGACGATTTAAAATAGTCACGTGACTGTTTTCGCATAAAAAGCAGTCACGTGACTTTTAAAATTACATTTGACGATTTAAAACAGTCACGTGATTGTTTTTGCATAAAAAGTAGTCACGTGACCTTAAAAATTATATTTGACGATCGGAAATAGTCACGCGTCTGTTGGCACATTGAAAGGAGTCACGTGACCTTCAGAATTCCGTTTTGACCATTAAAAATAGTCGCGTGACGTTTTCGCATTAAAAAAAGTCACGTGACCTTCAGAAATAACATTTTGACAGTCACGTGATCTTCAGAAATTCGTTTTGACGGTAAAAAAGTGTCACGTGACTGTTTTCACATAAAAAAAGAGTCACCTGACCTTTGAAATAATATTTGACGATCGAAAATAGTCACGTGACTGTTGGCACATTGAAAGGAGTCACGCGACCTTCAGAATTCCGTTTTGACTATTAAAAATAGTCACGTGACGTTTTCGCATTAAAGGAAGTCACGTGACCTTCAGAAATAATATTTTGACATTTAAAACAGTCACGTGACTGTTTTCGCATTAAAAAGAGTCACGCGACGTTGGAAATAATATGTTGACTTTTAAAATAGTCACGTGACTTTTAGAAATTAAATTTGACGATTGAAAATAGTCACGTGACTTTTTTCGCATAAAAAAAGAGTCACCTGACCTTTGAAATAATATTTGACGATCGAAAATAGTCACGTGACTGTTGGCACATTGAAAGGAGTCACGTGACCTTCAGAATTCCGTTTTGACTATTAAAAATAGTCACGTGACGTTTTCGCATTAAAGGAAGTCACGTGACCTTCAGAAATAATATTTTGACATTTAAAACAGTCACGTGACATTTAAAATTACATTTGAACGATGGAAAATAGTCACGTGACTGTTTTCGCATTAAAAAGAGTCACGTGACGTTGGAAATAATATGTTGACATTTAAAATAGTCACGTGACTTTTAGAAATTAAATTTGACGATTGAAAATAGTCACGTGACTGTTTTCGCATAAAAAAAGAGTCACGTGACCTTTGAAATAATATTTTGACAGTTAAAACAGTCACGTGACTGTTTTCGTATAAAAAGTAGTCACGTGACCTTTAAAATTATATTTGACAATTAAAAATAGTCACGTGACTGTTTTTGCATTAAACTCCATTTTGATTGAGCGTAGCTCCGTTATTTGAGGAGCTACAGCAAAAGTGTAGAGAACGAAAGTTGTAGGGAATTTCATTCCCTACAAGATTGTTTCTTAGCAATTTTGCCCTTAAGGGCCTCCTCAGGGAGTTACAGGGCGAAAACGGTGACTGGACTTTGATTGAGCGTAGCTCCGTTATTCGAGGAGCTACGGCAAAAGTGTAGAGAATGAAAGTTGTAGGGAATTTAATTCTCTACAGGAGGGTATTAAGGAATTTTCGGATTTTGGGAGTGACGTACCTGATAATGCGGTTTCACTGCGTAATTTGCCGCTTTCAGGGTCGTTTCGGCCAAAACCGGTTGATTGATTTCCATTCGGTAATTGTCGGTGACGATGCCCCGCCTAAAAAGAGAGGGGGAAATAAAATTTTGACAGTTGACGTGTGCGCCTGTCAAAAACGTCAAAAAAAAACGTCAAATCCCACCCACCTGTCAATCAGAGAGGGCGCCACCGGGCCGCACAGAATGTGGACAAAATTGAGGCACACGTTGCCCTCCGAGTACGGATTGAGGCCGGTTTGGCCTCGTTTGCTCGCGAACGAGCCTTTGATCTGGAAAAACGAGAAAAAATGAAAAAAAAAAAAAAAAAAAAAAAATTCAAAAAAAAAAAAAAACAAAAATTATGAAAAAAAATAAACAATAAAAATAAGAAAAACAAAACAAAAAAACTAAAAAAATTAAAAAAAAAAAAAAATTATGAAAAAAAAATAAACAAAAAGAAATAAGAAAAACAAAAAATAAGAAAAACAGAAAAAGTAAAAAAAAAAACAAAAAAATAATGAAAAAAAAAAAACGAAAAAAATAAAAAAAACAAAAAAAAACAAAAAAAACAAAAATAATGAAAAAAAAAATAAACAAAAAAATAAGAAAAACTAAAAAAATAACAAAATTAAAAAAAAAACAAAAATAATGAAAAAAAATAAACAAAAAAAAAAAGAAAAACAAAAAATAAAAAAAACAAAAAAAAAAAAAATAATAATAATACTTTATTCATGTTAAGTTAAGCACCAGATGGTTTATACACGTCAAGGATTCTAGAATGCTTCAGAAGGTTTCAAGAATATTTCGGAACACTTCAGGAATTTCTAGAATTATTCAGAAGGTTTCAAAAGACTTTAGAAGGTTCTAGAAGACTTTAGAATGGTTCAGAAGGTTCCAGAATGTTTTTAGAAGAATTTAGAGTGTTCCAGAAGGCTTCGGAAGATTCTAGAAGGTTTAAGAATATTTCGGAAGACTTCAGGAAGTTCTAGAATGTTCCAAAAGACTTCAGAAAGTTCTAGAAGACTTCAGGAGATTCTAGAAAGTTTCAAGAGATTCTAGAATGTTTCAGAAGACTTTGAAAGGTTCCAGAAGACTTCAGAATACTCTAAGATATTCTAGAATGTTTTAGAATGTTCTAGAAGGTTTTAGAATGTTCTAGAAGGTTTCAAGAAGATTCTAGAATGCTTCAGAAGGTTTAAGAATATTTCGGAATGCTTCAGGAATTTCTAGAATTATTCAGAAGGTTTCAAAAGACTTTAGAAGGTTCTAGAATGCTTTAGAATGTTCCAGAAGACTTTAGAATGGTTCAGAAGGTTCCAGAATGTTTTTAGAAGAATTTAGAATGTTCCAAAAGACTTCAGAATGTTCTAGAAGACTTCAGGAGATTCTAGAAAGTTTCAAGAGATTCTAGAATGTTTCAGAAGACTTTGAAAGGTTCCAGAAGACTTCAGAATACTCTAAGGTATTCTAGAATGTTTCAGAAGGTTTCAAAAGCTTCTAGAATGTTTCAGAAGACTTCCACGGATTGTACAATGTTTTAGAAGGTTTTAGAATATTCTAGAAGGTTTCAAGAAGATTCTAGAATGCTTCAGAAGGTTTCAAGAATATTTCGGAACACTTTAGGAGGTTCTAGCATTATTCAGAAGGTTTCAAAAGACTTTAGAAGGTTCTAGAATGCTTTAGAATGTTCCAGAAGACTTTAGAATGGTTCAGAAGGTTCCAGAATGTTTTCAGAAGAATTTAGAGTGTTCCAGAAGGCTTCAGAAGATTCTAGAAGGTTTAAGAATATTTCGGAAGACTTCAGGAAGTTCTAGAATGTTCCAAAAGACTTCAGAATGTTCTAGAAGACTTCAGGAGATTCTAGAAAGTTTCAAGAGATTCTAGAATGTTTCAGAAGACTTTGAAAGGTTCCAGAAGACTTCAGAATACTCTAAGATATTCTAGAATGTTTTAGAATGTTCTAGAAGGTTTTAGAATGTTCTAGAAGGTTTCAAGAAGATTCTAGAATGCTTCAGAAGGTTTAAGAATATTTCGGAATGCTTCAGGAATTTCTAGAATTATTCAGAAGGTTTCAAAAGACTTTAGAAGGTTCTAGAATGCTTTAGAATGTTCCAGAAGACTTTAGAATGGTTCAGAAGGTTCCAGAATGTTTTTAGAAGAATTTAGAATGTTCCAAAAGACTTCAGAATGTTCTAGAAGACTTCAGGAGATTCTAGAAAGTTTCAAGAGATTCTAGAATGTTTCAGAAGACTTTGAAAGGTTCCAGAAGACTTCAGAATACTCTAAGGTATTCTAGAATGTTTCAGAAGGTTTCAAAAGCTTCTAGAATGTTTCAGAAGACTTCCACGGATTGTACAATGTTTTAGAAGGTTTTAGAATATTCTAGAAGGTTTCAAGAAGATTCTAGAATGCTTCAGAAGGTTTCAAGAATATTTCGGAACACTTTAGGAGGTTCTAGCATTATTCAGAAGGTTTCAAAAGACTTTAGAAGGTTCTAGAATGCTTTAGAATGTTCCAGAAGACTTTAGAATGGTTCAGAAGGTTCCAGAATGTTTTCAGAAGAATTTAGAGTGTTCCAGAAGGCTTCGGAAGATTCTAGAAGGTTTAAGAATATTTCGGAAGACTTCAGAAAGTTCTAGAATGTTCCAAAAGACTTCAGAATGTTCTAGAAGACTTCAGGAGATTCTAGAAAGTTTCAAGAGATTCTAGAATGTTTCAGAAGACTTTGAAAAGTTCCAGAAGACTTCAGAATACTCTAAGATATTCTAGAATGTTTTAGAATGTTCTAGAAGGTTTTAGAATGTTCTAGAAGGTTTCAAGAAGATTCTAGAATGCTTTAGAAGGTTTAAGAATATTTCGGAACACTTCAGGAATTTCTAGAATTATTCAGAAGGTATCAAAAGACTTTAGAAGGTTCTAGAATGCTTTAGAATGTTCCAGAAGACTTTAGAATGGTTCAGAAGGTTCCAGAATGTTTTCAGAAGAATTTAGAGTGTTCCAGAAGGCTTCGGAAGATTCTAGAAGGTTTAAGAATATTTCGGAAGACTTCAGAAAGTTCTAGAATGTTCCAAAAGACTTCAGAATGTTCTAGAAGACTTCAGGAGATTCTAGAAAGTTTCAAGAGATTCTAGAATGTTTCAGAAGACTTTGAAAAGTTCCAGAAGACTTCAGAATACC